>NC_083333.1:41941941-43141941 GCF_963455315.2 Globicephala melas | reverse complement strand
CAGATGAAGTGAGCTAAAACAGGAGGTTTAAATAAGATCCAGAGTATTATAACACAATACTCGAAATGTACAGATTTCAGTAAAAAGTCACTTGTCATATCAAGAGCCAGAAGTTCTCAAACTGAATGAAAAAAGAAAATATATGCCAACACACATGACAGGTACGTTAACACTACGTGACAATGATGGCAAGGCAGCCATGATTTTTAAAATGCTTCAATAAAAACGCTTGAAACAAATTAAAAAAAAAAGGAAGCCTCATCAAAGAAATAGAGCTTCAGCAAAGAAACAGAAGACTTATAGAAGAACCAATAGAATGTTAAAATTGAGAAATGTAATAACAGAAATTTAAAAACTCAGTGGATGAGTTCAATTAGCAAAATGGAAGGGATAGAGGGAAAAATCAGTGAACTAGAGGAATGAAAATTAGAAATTACCCAACTGTACAGCAGAGAGAAAACAAAAATGAACAGAGCCTCAGGGACTTCCTTAGTGTCTCAGTGGGTAAGACTCTGTGCTCCCAGTGCAGGGGGCCCAGGTTCGATCCCTGGTCAGGGAACTAGATCCCACATGCATGCCACAACTACGCATTCATATGCTGCAACTAAGGAACCCGCTTGCCGCAGCTAAGACCCAGCACAACCAAATAAATAAATACATAAATTAATAAATATTAAAAAGTGAACAGAGCCTCAGGGACTAGTAAGACTATAACAAAGTATCTCTAACACTCCTGTCATCAGAGTCTCAAAGAAAGGAGAAAGAAGGCAGGGTTAAAAAAGTACTCAAGGAAATGATGACGGGATTTCCCTGGTGGCACAGTGGTTAAGAATCCACCTGATAATGCAGGGGACACAGGTTCGAGCCCTGGTCCAAGAAGATCCCACATGCCACGGAGCAACTAAGCCTATGCGCCACAACTACTGAGCCTGCGCTCTAGAGCCCACGACCCACAACTACTGAAGCTCATGTGCCTAGAGCCCATGCTCTGCAACAAGAGAAGCCACTGCAATGAGAAGCCCGCTCACTGCAATGAAGAGTAGCCCCCACTCACCGCAACTAGAGAAAGCCTGTGCACAGCAATGACGACCCAATGCAGCCCAAAATAAACACAAACAAACAAATAAATAAATATTTTAAAAAAGAGCAATCAGATCCAGAAGGTGAGATACTCCTCTGCAGAGCAGCAGAGCAGCTGATCTGGCTTCTTAGAAAGTCAACAGCATGAAAGAAAAGGTGGGGGACTGTTCCATATTAAAATATGTTTAAGAGGAATAACAACCAAATGAAAGCTGTGGCCTTTGGGGGCTGTACAGACAAATCAATAGTGAATACATTTGGGGGACAGTTTTGTAAATGTGAATAAGGACTTAGCATGGGAACATATTAGGAATTGTTGATTTTTGTCAGTGTGATAATGGCGTTGCTGTTATGTAAGAACGTGTCCTTATTTTTTTAAATATTTATTTATTTATTTTGGCTGCACTGGGTCTTCATTGCGGCACGTGGGATCCTAGGCTGCGGCACGCAGACTTCTTGAGTTGAGGCAGGCAAGCGGGATCCCCAATCAGGGATCGAACCCAGGCCCCCTGCATTGGGAGCGCAGAGTCTTACCCACTGGACAACCAGGAAGTCCTGTAAGCGTCCTTATTTTTAAGAGATGCAGACTGAAATATCTGGAGATGAAATACCATAATGTTCATAATTTTAAATACATCTGGAAAGAAAAGATGAAACAATGTGGAAAAATATCAACAGTTGTTAAATCTGAGGCGTTTTTTGTATGTTTGAAATTTTTCATAAAATGTTTCAAACGAAGAAAGCTGTCACTGAATATAGCATCCAAGAACCCCCCTGGCCCTGGTGATGTTCAAGGGCCACCTTGGAGAATGCCCTCGATCCCTGCCAACCTGCTGTCAGTCCCAAAGGCTTGATTCCCATCGAGATGAATCTCACTGTCTTCTTTCTTTTGAAAAGGCCACGTGCTGTGCCTCTAAAGTCACAGCATCCATCAGAAATGTGTGCCCACTGCTGTTGCACTGACCTGCGCGCTAGGTCTCTCCGGCTAATATTGAACATGAGAAGCAGGCAAGCCTTGGATATGACCCTCCACTTCAGCCTATGCTTGGGGTCCTCACCACCAAGCTAAAAGCTCTCACTCGCCTTTACTTCCATGATCAGGAATCGGCTATGAGCTAAGCTTCACAAGCTTTTGCTGCTCATGTGGAACCCATAGCTCAGTACTTCAGCAAGACCTAGGAAAGGCGGGGGGTCTACCTTCTGAGGGATCAGAAAATAATTTCCACAGAGGTAAAATGAGGCTGTGGTCTCTGTTCCCTCATCCTAACCCACCCCCACACTTCTTCACCTTGTTTCCTAACCCTCTGATATTCCTTTGGGATAAGCTGGACACATATCCTCCCACTATTGGGACAGAATGTGAAACATCTTTTTCAACCTCTTACTCACAATGATACGATTTGCTGATTATGGCCAGGAAGGGATGCCTTAATCAATGTTCTCTTAGTCGTCTCAGACTCCTCCTCCAAACTAAAGGGAAATTGTTGTTAGCACATGGATGTGGCTCAGAGGACAAAGAGATGAATTTCAATAGGACCTTAAGAGGAACTGGAACAAGGAAGTGCTTCTCACTGTCACTCTTGCTCTGGCTATCACTCACTCCCTCCTCTCTCATACTCTATTCCTATATCTCTTTGCACATCTTCTTCTGCTCCGGGATCCGCAAACTGCATTGTTCGTTTTCATATACTTGGCTGCCTTGTTGAACCACAGTTTGCACAATCTAAACTCAAGCAATACCCCAAAGTAACTAATAGCTCTCAACCCCAATTCCTTCATGCATCAATACGTCTTCCAACCAGCTATGATGGGGTATGAGGCAGGGCAGAGTCACACTACATAAGCGTGGCCTTCAAGGGTCTTACCCCTGGAGGGAAGGGGGTGTCGTTAGAGTTTGCATGAAGGAGGAGTATGGTCCTAAGACACATATCTATTATTTTCCCCAAAACTGCTATTGTTCAATTATTCATTTAACTGATTTGTAGCTAATAATCCCAATTTGTAAGCTGCCTCACTCAACTCTCTTGCCATTTCAAGATCCAAAAGAAAATTCCAGGGAACTATTCAGCATGCTCAAGTAAGTAAAAGAAATCTATTAGGAAAGAATAGTTATCCAAGGATAAGTAGGCCAGGATGAAGGAGAGATAGATGGGATAAGACAAAATTAAAAAGGAAACTAAAATACAATATCAGAATTTAAACTCTCAGTGAAGCTCTGAAGAGCACAATTGAACTGTGGGAAAAATGAATCAGTGGGGCTTCCCTGGTGGCGCAGTGGTTGAGAGTCCGCCTACCGATGCAGGGGACACGGGTTCGTGCCCCGGTCCAGGAAGATCCCACATGCCGCGAAGCGGCTGTGCCCGTGAGCCATGGCCGCTGAGCCTGCGCATCTGGAGCCTGTGCTCCGCAATGGGAGAGGCCACAACAGTAAGAGGCCGGCGTACCGCAAAAAAAAAAAAAAAAAAAAAAAAAGAAATCTTGCCATTTCTGACAACATGTATGGATCTAGAGGGTATTATGCAAAGTGAAATAAGTCAGACAGAGAAAGGCAAATACTGAATTATCTCACTCATATGTGGAAACTAAAAAACAAAACAAACAAAATAAAGCAAAGCAAAAACAGACTCAGATACAGAGAAAAAGCAGGTCGTTGCCAGAAGGGAGGAGGGTAGGGAGAAGAGAAACTCAGTGAAGGGGGTTAAGAGGTACAAATCTCCAATTATATAATAGACAAGTCATGGAGATGTAATATATGGCCCAGGAATATGGTCAATAATATTGTAATAACTTTGGGGACAGACGATTACTAGATTTATTGTGGTGATCATTTCATAATGTATGCAAATGTTAAATCATTATGTAGTACACCTGAAACTAACATAATATTGTACAGCAACTGTATTTCAATTAAAATTGTATATTGGTTACAAAAATGATAATATAAGAATTTTCTTAATTATTTTTTATTTTTGGCTGTGTTGGGTCTTCGTTGCTGCATGCGGGCTTTCTCCAGTTGCTGCGAGCCGAGGATACTCTTCATTGCAGTGCGCGGGCTTCTCATTGCAGTGGCCTCTCTTGCTGCAGAGCACAGGCTCTAGGCGTGCGGGATTCAGTAGTTGTGGCACATGGGCTCAGTAGTTGTGGCTCGTGGGCTTTAGAGCACAGGTTCAGTAGTTGTGGCATACAGGCTTAGTTGCTCTGTGGCATGTGGGATCTTCCCGGACCAGGGCTCGAACCCATGTCCCCTGAATTGGAAGGTGGATTCTTAACCTCTGCACCACCAGGGAAGCCCAAGAAATTTCTTAATGTATAGAACCACAGAAGCAACAGAGGTAAAGGAAGCAGACAATAAATTTCAACAAATTTTTGGAATATAGAAAACAGATGAAGGAAGGAATAGTATCTGATTAAGCAGGATGGAGCAACAAACTAAAATGTAGCCACATCTGAAATGCCTGCAAACAGGATCAACAATAAGTGAACTGATTTACCAACCAATAACCCCTAAGAGGCTCAGGACTTGGGAGTATCAGGCACAGTGGCAATTAAGGCATGGTAGTGAAAATTGGTTGATGGGCTAAAAGACTGAAATCATGGGTATCAAGATGTCTACCACCACCTAAAAGAGCAGAGTGTTATTCTCTGAAGAAAGGGAGAACAGACATGGGACTTGGGGATACCAAAGTCAGTGGCTGAGAAGAGTGAGGCAAAGCTGAAAGCAGAAAATTTAATTGAAAGTTTATAAAAGAAAAAATGGGACCCCCCAATTTCTCTTCTTATATTCTACTCCTAGAATGCTGTCTACCAGGGAAAATTTGAAAGTCTCCTTAGGAGAACTGAATAGTATCTTAGGAGAAAAGACCTCTATACACTCCTCTCAGGTTTCATTGTGAGTTTCCCAACCTAATATACCAGCTCCCAGTGATGTGGCAGTAAATGTTTAACAACCAACAATTTGGGAGGAAGTGTACCCTTGCTTGTAGCATTTGCTGATTTCCCTGGTGTAAATATTCCCACGGACAATTTCAAGCTACAAACACGATGCCACTGAATGCAGAGTTGGGATATATGTGCCCATTCACCTTCTGCAATCTGGTGTCAGCCAGCTCCAGCACATCATTGCCAGGTCCTCAACCTGACCATCCTTTGATATCACTTTGAAATGAAGCCCACTGGTTGATTAACCCCTCACCCGTGAACACACAAGAGCTTTTATGTAAGCTTTAGTGCCTTGTTCTTTTTTAAATTATTATTTTTATAGTGGTTTGTTCTCAAACATGAACAGTCAAGGATTACTAAATATTTGAGCAAAGCCTCCAGTATGAAAAAGAGTCTAAAATAAACAAGCAGGAAAAAGGAACTTTGAAAAAACAGATATATTGCAAGAAGCAAAATAAAAACTCCCTCTTCCAATTAATATATTTAGAGATATGAGAAGGTATTTCATCCATAAAAGAGGCACAGGGTGCTATAAAAACATTTGGAGGACAAGAAAGAGTTTGTAGAATTAAAAACAAGTTAGGAGAAATTTTACAGTCCATAACAGAAGCAGATGATAAAGACTAGAAACTCTCTTAAAGGGACTTCCCTGGCGGTTAAGACTCCATGTTCCCAATGCAGGGGGCCTGGGTTTGATTCCTGCTCAGGGAACTAGATCCCACATGCTGCAGCTAAGAGCCTGCATGCTGCAACTAAAAGATACCACATGCTATAACTGAAAGATCCCACATGCTGCAACTAAGATCCGGCACAGCCAAATAAATAAATAAATAATTTTTAAAAAGAACCTTAAAAGAAGAAAGAAACTCTTTTAAAATAATAAAAAGAAAAAGGATTAAAGTTAGGAAATAGGACTTCCCTGGTGGCGCAGTGGTTAAGAATCCGCCTGCCAACGCAGGGGACACAGATTCGAGCCCAGGTCCGGGAAGATCCCACATGCCTCGGAGCAACTCAGCCCGTGTGCTACAACTACTGAGCCTGCGCTCTAGAGCCCACGAGCCACAACTACTGAAACCCACGTGCCACAACTACTTAGGCCCACACGCCTAGAGCCTGTGCTCTGCAACAAGAGAAGCCACTGCAATGAGAGGCCCTCGCACTGCAACGAAGAGTAGCCCCCGCTCGCCGCAACTAGAGAAAGCCTGCACGCAGCAACGAAGACCCAACGCAGCCAAAAATAAATATAATAAATAAATACATTTATTTAAAAAAATTGTTTTTAAAAGTTAGGAAATAAAGTTAGAGAATCACCTTGGACATCTACCACATGATTAAAAGAAGTTGAGAAATAAACAAAAAAGAATGGATAAAAGGAAAACTTTCTAAGACTAAAGAACATAGTCTCTGAATTGGTAGGTCTCATTGAGTGCCCCAGAATAATAAATAGACAAAAAAAAAAAAAAAGGCTTCCAACCAATGCATATAATCTAGAATGTTCAAAACACTGGGGATAAAGAGAGGATCCAAAAACCTAACACAAAGGGTCATGAATCAAAATGGCATCAGACTTCTTAAGAGCAATACTGAAAACTAAAATACAATGGAAAAATACCTTGGAAATTTCAAGAGAAAATTATTCCCAACTGAGGCTTTTATACCCAGTCAAGCCATCAATCAGATGTCCAAGTGAAATAAAGACATTTTCAGACATGTTGAAAACTTAGTTTTACCTTCTGTGCACCATAAAACTCCTTCAGAAAAAAAAAAAAATGTCCTTCAGTAAAATAAGAGAATAAACAAAGAAACAGAAAGATGTGATCCAGGAAACAGGAGATCCAACACAAGAGAGACATGAAAGTAATCCCCAGGCTGATGGTGAAGGAAAGATCCCAGGACAATGGCTAGGAAGCACATGCCACTCTTCCATTCAGAGAGGAAATAATTTCTCCTCCCCTTGTATATGGTTTGGCTTTGACCAATAGAATGTAGTGGGAGTGATGCTGTCCCAGTCCCAGGCCTGGCCGTTAGTGGTCTGGAAGCTTCTGTCTCACTCTTTTGAAGCCCTTAGCCAAGAAATCAAACTTTAGTGCTGGAAAAAAAGTCCAGTCACTACTTGGTGTTCCACATCTTTTGAATCAGAGGCAGCATCTGTGGAAGAAAGTTTCCCCAAGTTAGTCTTATCGGACTTGTATGGGTTAAAAGTCAAACATGGCCTTACAGAGACTATCAAATGTGCAAGAAGGCAAACCCACTATGAGTGAGGACCAGAAGAAACAACATGTTTAATCAATACCCCTACCACCACCCCCACAAAGACAGCAGACGTTGGAAATGGCAAATACAAAATACAGAATGGTTGCATCTAGAATGTTTACAGAAACAAAGAATGCAAGTATAAGGGAAAACATACAATAAGAAATCATCAGGATTGTACAAATTGGAAAAAATAGAACTTATAAAAATGCAAAGCATAACCTTGAAATAAAACTTAATGGAGATATAAAATACTTATGAAAACTGTTTTGTAAACTGTGGAAAAAACCCTCAATGGATGGACTAATCAATCAGCCTATTTGATACAGTTGAAAGTAGAATTTAACTAAAACATATATCCCAGGAATTTATCCAGAATGCAGCAAAGAAAGGCAAGGGGGAAAATATAATAGAGAGTTGTGAGACATGAATAATAATAGAATAACAATTTCTTACATCCATCTGATTGGAGTCCCAAAGGGTGAAATTAAAGAGAATGGAAAGAAGCAATATTTTTAAAAAGTAATTAACTAATATAATATTATAAATAACTATACTTCAATTAAAAAATTAAAAGATAATTGACTGAGAATTTTCAGAACTGATGAAAACCATGAATACACAGATCCAGGAAGCACAGAATATCCCAAAATGAGCAAGAAAAATCAATTCATACCTTGTCACATCATAGTGAGTCTGTTGGACATCAAATATAAATAGAAGATCTGAAAAGCAGAAAGAAAAAGACAGATGACCTACAAAAGAATGGCAATTAGGGTAGCAGCAGATTTCACAAGCAACAACAGAAGCCAGAAGACAGTGGAATAACTTCTATAAAATGATAAGAAAAAAATTACTAAGCATTTAGAATTGTCTTCTCAGCAAATGTTATTCATTAATGAGGGAAAAAACAATAATATTTATAAGAAATAACACATGTGGAGTTTACAAAGAGATCCTCTCTAAAAGAACATATAAAGGATTTAGTTCAAGAAGTAGGAAAATGAGGACTTCCCTGGTGGTCCAGTGGTTAAGAATCCGCCTTCCAATGCAAGGACGCGGGCTTGATCCCTGATCGGGGAACTAATATCCCACATGCCACAGGGCAACTAAGCCCGCTCGCTCTAGAGCCCGTGCACTGCAGCTAGAGAGAAGCCAGCGTGCTGCAAAAGATTCCACATGCTGCAACTAAGACCCGATGCAGCCAAATAATAAAATAAAATAAAATACAAAATTTAAAAAAGAAATAGGAAAATGATCCCAGAAAAAAGTAGAAATGCAGAAAGGAAAAGTGAACAAAACGAATAGTAACATAAAAGTAAGCCCAGGGCTTCCCTGGTGGCGCAGTGGTTGAGAGTCCGCCTGCCGATGCTGGGGACACGGGTTCATGCCCTGGTCTGGGAAGATCCCACATGCCGCGGAGCGGCTGGGCCCGTGAGCCATGGCCGCTGAGCCTGCACGTCCGGAGCCTGTGCTCCGCAACGGGAGACGCCACAACAGTGAGAGGCCCGTGTACCGCAAAAAGAAAAAAAAAAAAGTAAGCCCAAACAAGTTCTGTCTCAGTAAAATAATACAGGAGTCTAATCTGTGGGATTAAAAAACAAAAAACAAAAAAACCAGAGCTGAAATGTTCAAAATCAGTAAGTTGGGGGAAAGCAATAGTGAGTCAGGAGGGGTTAGAGCAGAGCTAAAGTGATCTAAAATTGTTCTACTGACCGGAATGGAGGGCAAAATATCATTCAACATTACAACGTTGTTAGGTCAAATGTGCATATAAACTGTATAGAGATACCACTAAAATAAGAGAAATAGGTTACAGAAATACCAAACCAGCATAAGGGGGAAAGTGGAATAAATGGGGGAAAATCATCCCTCCAAGGGCAAGAAACTAGCACTCGAAGTTCTGGCCCGTACAATACGATAAGAAGAAGAAAGAAGAAATTAGATGGAATCTTAAAAAAGGGTACAAATGAACTTATTTACAAAACAAGTAGAGTCACAGATGTAGAAAACAAACTTTTGGTTACAGGGGATAAGGGTAGGAGAGGGATAAATTGGGAGATTGGGACTGACATATACATATTACTATATATAAAATCGATAACTAATAAGAACCTACTGCATAGCACAGGGAACTCTACTCAATACTCTGTAATGGCCTATATGGGAAAAGAATCTAAAAAAAGAGTGGATATATGTATATGTATAACTGATTCACTTTGCTGTACACCTGAAACTAACACAACATTGTAAATCAACTATATTCCAATAAAAATTTAAAAAATAAAAAAGAGGAAATTAGAAGCATAACGATTCAAAAGGAGGAAATAAAACTCTTATTTGAAATAACCTGATTGGCCATAGAGAAAGTAATGAATTTATAGCAAACCACTGAAAAATAATAAGAGAATTTAGCAAGGTGCCTGGATCTTATGATTAGCATACAAAATTAATTGTAATTCTATATACTAGTAACAATTAGGAAATATATATTTTTAAAAGATACCTTTTATAGAGAAAAAAACTTAATACCTGGGCTTCCCTGATGGCGCAGTGGTTGAGGGTCCGCCTGCCGATGCAGGGGACACGGGTTCGAGCCCTGGTCCAGGAAGACCCCACATGCCGTGGAGCAACTAAGCCTGTGCACCACAACTACTGAGCCTGCACTCTAGAGCCCGCGAGCCACAACTACTGAGCCCGTGTGCCACAGCTACTGAAGCCCGAGTGCCTAGAGCCCGTGCTCCACAACAAGAGAAGCCATGACAATGAGAAGCCTGCGCACCCCAACAAAGAGTAGCCCCCGCTCACCGCAACTAGAGAAAGCCCGCGTGCAGCAACAAAGACCCAACACAGCCAAAAATAAATAAATAAAATAATTTAAAAAAATTTTTTTTAAAGAAGAGTATTGTAATTACTCACAACAGTTCCCAAGAAAGGAAATAGGCTCAGTTTAATATCATTAACTCCAAGGAGTGACAGCCAAGGGGTGGGGCATGGGGAGGATTAATCTACATTCACAGAGTGAAATATGGCTGAACTCCTCTTGTCATTTTAAGAAGATGAGCTTCCAAATCCAGAGGATGGAACCAAATATGTATGTCTCCTTATCTTTTCCTTCTTCTGACTAGATGGTGATGAAAATCACCTCTGGGCAGAGATCAGTAAAAGAGGGAATGTGAACTGTGAGACATTAGTGAAGTTTTCCAGGCTCTAAAAAGAATTGGAAGAACACCTATACAGCCTATAATGATGTTCCCACATTAGAATGGGGTATACTGTGGACTGGGGTGAGGCAAACATAGTAACTCCAACCTCTTAATGTTTCTCATAAGCTCCTTTTTTAACCTTAGAGTGCTCTTTCAGGAAATATCTCTTATCATGAAGGAAGATTTGACTTCGGCAATTGTCCTCATTCACTTGAGATTCTTGGGGGTTTTGATGGTTTGGTGGGTTATTATTATTATTGACTTCTGTTAATGAAAATTCAATAGGTTTTATTAAGAAAAAGAATTTTCAGTATGATTCCAATATTATAAAAATGTTTCTGTCTCTCCAATCCATCTAATGTTAATGATAATTATTGATGGGTGGTAAGATTTAGGATAATTTATTGTTGTCTTTATAGTTTTCTGCATTGCTTCAGTTCTTTAAAAGAAGCATGTATCATTTTACAAATGCAATTCAGTATGTGTATAAGGAGAGAGAAACAGCTAGAGAATAATAATAATGACAATGATGATAGTTTACACTCTGAGTGCTTACTGTTTATCTGGCACTGTTCTAAACCCTTTACATGTACTAGGGTAAAATATATGAAATTGCCAATATTTGGCTGTTTTTGACCTACAAAAACAGCAATTTCATGTAGTCCTATTTACATTTACTCCTTTAATCCTTGAACAACCCTAAGATGACGATGGAGGATCCAAAGCTGCTAGAAATGCAAAGAGAAATCAAGTGTCATTCTTCTCCTCAGACCCACCCGCCCCGATCCAGCCCCCATCCTCTGGTCTTGCCCTCACACCCTGCTCTACAGGTCAGGGTATCCCAAGACACCTTAAGAAGTGGCATCAGCCATTAACCTGAGCACCAAAGGCAGGACACGCAGCATTGCTCTAACTCAGTTTATCCCCTGAATGAAGTCACCTCTGGTTTCTAGGAGGTACATGGTCTTCGGAACTTCAAGTTCTGTTCTAGAGCAGAGAGAACAGCTTTGGTGCACTTGCAGTTCCCGGTAGAGTCCCCGCCCATGTCCCCCACCCAGGCACTAAAGCAGGACACACTTGACAGTTTCGTGTTTATTTTCAGAAAGTGATGAAGACAAAAGCAATATATCCGGACACCACTCTCTGTACAATAAATAGCCTCCCCCGTTCCCAAAAAATAAAAAAGAAAAATGCACCCTCACCCCCCCCAAGACCTTGCTTCTTGAGTTGTGCATAATCCCCCCCTTTCCAGCCCCTTCCTTGGGATCCCCACTGCCTCTAAGAGGGTGCGGCCCAAGCCAGCTGCCCAGAGTCATTGGGTCCTCTCCCCTGACTGTGGCTGGCTGGCTGTTATAAAATTCATGTGTCTTTATTTCCAGATCAGGGATTAACACACACACACAAATGTTGAAAGTTACTCTGCAGAGGAAGAGATCTGAGTTTCCAGTCTGGCTGTCCCACCTAATCCTGACCCCCCACTCCCACCCCTACACCCCGCAGAAGGGAGGAAGCTCCTTTGTGTCCCAGACCTTCCATTGTCTGTTTTCTGTTCTCCAGCTGGGAACCCACAACCAGAAGCAGCACCAGGTTAATGAGTGTAGTTGGGACAGAGGAAGGGGCAGAGAACACTCCTCGCAGGTTTCATTGTGGGCCAGGAGGCAGCAAGTGAACCCCAGAATCCTTCTTGGACCCCTCTTCCTCAACCAGCTACAGAAGGAGATGGGACAGAGGGAGCTGGGGACGGCTCAGTCCTGGGTCTGTGGGCTACGTTAGTTGGTGTCACCAACCTGATGACACTCTTTCTGCTCCTTTCACCATGTCAACTGCTCAATTGGGAAAATAGTTATAAAACTGGCCTTCGGTTTCTTTATCAAAAGGAGAAGGGGCTCCCGCAGGGGAGGAGCTATCGCCACTAGAAGGATAGGGGGACACACGCCTCCTCTTAGAGTCTCCTTCACCCAGTCCCGAGTCGCTGGACTCTGGCCGGATGGGCGTGATCTCAGTCCACAAGGACGGGGAGCCCTGGTCTTCCGGCCCCCGCCCCTCTGAGGCTCCAGGGCCAGGTTCCATGGGCAGAGTTCGCGTGGAGCGGAACCAGCTGGTTGGGCCCATCTTGGGAGGGTACTGGGGGGTCACAGGCCAGCCAGCTCCAGGCGCCAGGACCTCCTGGCTTCGGTAGTAGGACATAGCGGACCCAGAGGCAGAGGGCAGGAATGAAGGCTTCATGCTGACAGCTCGAAACTCGGCCTCGTAGCTGTGGTCCCGAGGGGCCCCCAGCCAGTAAGGCTGGGGAACCACATCCTTGGCCTGGCTGGGAAGGTTGGGGTAGAAACAGCTGGGAACGGGATACTGGTTGGGGAGCAGAGGAGAGTAGTGGTCTCCCCCAAGCAACTGACAGTTGGGTCCAGGTGGGGAGAGGACACTGGTGTCAACAGATGCATACATGCTAAAAAAAAAACAGGAAGCAAAAGACAGGGGTCACGAACGGAACTGGTCACTTAGGAGCCTGCCTGTCTCACGTCCCTCCCCAGACCCTCTTTCCTGACTTGCCTGCCACCCTCCAGTACCCAGCCCACACTTCCCCACCGCAGAGGCAGAGAGGGGACGTGCTGAGCACTCATCTGCTCTCAGAGGGACAAGAGGAGGCCTCCGCAAACATGAGATGAACCCAGTGGCACTTACGACTCAAAGTTCTCCCGGAATCCTTTGGCAAAAGGGTTATTATCAATTTTCAGCTGAGTAATCTAGAGAGAAGTGAAACAGAGTCACCTGAGTCCTGAGTCTGAGGCCGGGGAACTTCCAAAATCGCTCCCAGGAAGACTGGGGGCTCCACTCTCCCCCTCGTCGTCCCCCCCGCCCCGCCACAGGCTCAGCCCACCCTCGCCCAGGGAGCCCTCACCTCGGCGTTCTGGTAGGCGGTCACGGCAATGAACTGGGTTTCTTGGAAAGTAAAGATGTGTGTGTTGGGAGCGTTGCAGGCCGCCTCTGGCTCTCCATCGCTGACCTCGACGATGTGCAGCCGGGGCTGGTACTTATGGAGGGACTGGAGCACGATCATCTGAGAGAGGGTAGGACGGCCGTGAGGGTGGGAGGAGGCAGTTCAAAGGAACCCTCTCCCAGCCCCACCTATGGCCAGCCCCACGGCCAAGCTAGAAAGGACCCTGAGGTCCTCGTGCCCATTCCTCTGCCCTGCCACCACATAACTTCTCCCAGGCTTCCAACCCCAGTCCCTTGCCTCTTCAGGGCACTAATTCTATTCTCTTGCCCCTTTACCTATCCCCAGGTGTCCACTGTGACCAAGGTATTAGCACAAACAGGGCTTTTCAGGGATAAGGGCACTTTTAATAGAATTGCTCAACTCAAAGAAACTTTGCATCCGTTCCCTGGGACCACCGGTACCAACTCTCTACCCAATATGGTACACGAGTGATGGCAGCCCAGGATTCAGTGAAGAAACCCCCTGGCTGGTTTGGTCCGTGTTGGCCCAAATGTGACGCCTGTCTGCCCTGAGATTCAGCTTCCTCCCAAGGTGGGTGGAAAAGAACCAGAGTCAGAGAGGGAGAAAAGTCGCTCTTCCAGAACAGAAGCAGCCTGCAGGACCCGCTGCGACCTCGGGGACAGGGAGGGGTGCGGGGCTATCCCATGGGGAGGAGTCCCACCTGGGTCACATTGTTGGAGGCCCCTTTGTTGTTCGTGAGCTTTAGTTTCCCGAATGAAACTTCCTGGCGCATCCAGTGGGCTCCAGTGTTGGGAGAATCTGGGTGGACGTACAGGCGGTTCCCTGTGGACAGTTAATCTCTTTGGCATGCAGCCCTTGGGACCAGGCCCCTGGTGACGTGGGGCTTCTTTGCCTGTTCTGAGGGGAATGGCAAGAAGGATGCAGGGGGAGGACAGACGGGGCAGGACAGGGGGAGCTGTGGGCAGAGGACTGAGCCGAAGACAGGCTAGAGCAAAGCAGAAGAGATGACAAACAGAACGGAGTGAGAAGTGGGAGGGGATGGGGATGGGTGGAGTGGGGTGGGGTGGGATGGGACGGGAGGGATGGAACAGAGAATGAAATCCTAGGAGTCAGGGCCAGGGGCTTGGGGGTTCCTCTTGGATCCACCAGGGGGCGCCCAGTATTAGACAAAAAGCATGCCCCCCAGTTCCCAAGGAGGCGCGTACCTGGCATGTTGCCCCCAGCCTTTCCACACGGCACCCACTTGCCGCTCTGATACCGCCAGTGATGCTGGTCCACCAAGACCACGTCCACAAATATCCGGTAATGGCTGGTGGGCTCTAGCCCAGCCACAGTAAATGAGAGGAATGGGAACATCCGCCTGGGGAGAACAGAGAGACCCATCAATACCCATCAGCCCCCAGCCCCCGGACAGCCGTGCCCTGCTCAAAGGCTGTCCGTCGCTGGTGTGCTGGAGACGGCTCCCAGGCCTCACCAGAGCCAGCTGGAGAAGTCCAGGAAGTCTGCCAGCCAGTTGTTAAACAGCCACGATTAAAAATTAAATCACATAAATTTACAATTAAATATATTACATTACAAGCCAAGGTAATAAGTACTCAAAAAAAATCACTTCTCAGTTCTTTTTACTCCAGTTTACTATTATCTCCGCTCTTGAGATCGTTTACATCTATTGTACCTGTCCGGTGGAGATACCAGGTTACGTGCACTACCACACGTGTCTTCCCAACTCCGCATTCAGGGATATCACATGGGCAGCTTACGAGCAGCCATTAGACGGGTATTTACCACGGAAATCAGCAAACACTATGAATCGGGACTTTTAAAAATGTTTTCCTTTCAGAGGGTCAGTTGCTAGACATTAGCTGCAAGCCTTAGCGTGCTCCCTAGAGGGGGAGCAAAGCCACAGGCCAGCCCCACACAAGCGGTTCCTAGTAGGTCCTCATCTCTCAGTTCCCTGAACCCTGGTCTGGCCTTAGTCTGTCATCCATCCTCTCCATCATGGCTCTCACGGTGCTAACATGCACCTAGCTCCAGAGCACCCATCCACAGGCTCTCCCTGCCCCATCCTCCTGGGCCTGATGTCTGTAGCACAGCCTGCTCCAGGGTCTTCAGAGAAGTAACTGAAGTTCTAGCTGCAGCTTCCCATCCACCTGGAAGAGGGACTCTATTGAGCACAGTCCTCATGTTCAAAGTCCTGGTTCCCAGGAAAAGTGGAGGAAGTTGGATTTGGGATGCTGTGCTATTGTGCTGAGCAATAGATTCAGAGGAAGAAGCACTACCATACCACAATCATCTCCACCACCTCCACCATCACCACCACCACTAAAACCATCATGTCTACTATCACTACCCCCAACACCACATCACTACAATCAACACCTCCACCTTCACCACCATTACTATAACCAACACCACGGCCATTACTGCCATCACTACAACTAACACCTCCACCATCACTACCCCCCCAACCACCACAACCACCACTCTCCCCATCACCACCATCACTACCTCCACCCCCGCCACCACCACTACAACCACCACCAGGCTATCACCACCACCACTACAACCAACACCTCCACCATCACTACCCCCTCACCACCACTACAACCACCACCAGCCCATCACCACCATCACTACAACCAGCACCTCCACCATCACTATCCCCACCACCACCACCACCACTACAACCACCACCAGCCCATCACCACCACCACTACAACCACCACCAGCCCATCACCACCACCACTACAACCAACACCAGCCCATCACCACCATCACTACAACCAGCACATCTATGGCTTAGTCTTTCTCTTCTAACCCAAGCAGGAAGAGCAGAGTTTCTAAGCTGGCAGAGTCAAATCCTTATCAGAATTACTTTTCATTCCCACACACTTCTCCCTTCCCCTACAAGAAGCCCTGCAGGTTGGGAAGAAAGGCACTGGTTCATGAGTGAGGAAACCTGGGGGAGGGAGAGTTCTAGGGGCCTAGGAGCACTTTTTTTTTTTTTTCGGTACACGGGCCTCTCACTGTTGTGGCCTCTCCCGTTGCGGAGCACAGGCTCCGGACGCGCAGGCTCAGTGGCCATGGCTCATGGGCCCAGCCGCTCCGCGGCATGTGGGATCTTCCCGGACCGGGGCACGAACCCATGTCCCCTGCATCAGCAGGCGGACTCTCAACCACTGCACCACCAGGGAAGCCCCCTTAGGAGCACTTTGGGGTGGATTCTAGTCCCCAGAGGGTCCCAGATCAACATCGCTAATAACCTTGGAAAGATTTCCCGGGAGGGTACTGTCACATTCCTGTCTTCCCCAGTCTCTCCTGGGCTGAGAAAAAGAGACTTAGTGGCCCTATGGCCTTGGATAAGTTAACTCCCAAGCCAAACCTCACTTTCTTCACCCGTAAATGGAGATAATAACTCCTGTCCATCTTTCCTCTGAGAGCTGTTAAGGAGTTTGAAGGATGTGAAACTCAGCTCACCGTCTCTCCCATCCCACCCCCATCCCACCTTCTCCCAGGCCCAGAACTATCAAAGCCCTCTGGCCTGGCTGAAGAGCCCCAAGCAAGAGTCCAGAGTTCCGGTCTGAGGCCCTCGGTCCCAGGAGCTCGGTATGCCAGTCAACTGGAGGAATCAAAGGTTAGGGATGAGACTGAGCAATCTAGGGTGGGAGAATACTTTCAACCCGTTTCTACCACCAGCTCATTCTACAACAGTGGTCAGGTCATTCATGTGTCCTATATGGTAACCAGTTCCTATCTAAGCATGTAGTAATAGAGAGAAGGGGAACATATTAATTCAAGTGCCACGCTTATGCAGCAGCCAGTTCACTGAACCAGTCCTTTGAGATATAAGATGTTATTTCCAATTTATACTTGAAGAAAATGACGCTCAGAGAGGTTTGGCGACGGTTCCACGGCGGGAGAGCAGAAATGGGGTCTCCTGATGGCAGAGCGCATGCTACCGCCTCCATCACCCCATCCTGCTTATCGCTGGTAGAGTGAAAGGCAGGAGACACAGGAAGACTGTGGGGAAGAGGGAGAGGAGAAGGGAGGTCTCAACTTCACCCTAAAAGTCTAGAATCACCACCAGCTGGGATCCCAAAATAGCCTCTGATTTACACGACACTTTGCTGGGAAGGAACCAGGAGTGAAGATGGGTCTGGTGCCAAACTGAGCCCCTAGGAAAGACCACTCACCACTCACTCAGCCCTCAGAACACAGGGTTCAAGACCCCAAGTTCCTCTGCTGCTTCTAAGGACCATCCAGTCTGAAATGATTCACAAAGTCATCATATCCCGTCCCCATCCTGTACGCCTCTGACAGTGCTCCAACTCACCATCGTTAAGTACAAATTAAAACATGGTTTTCATCAGTCATGTTGGCAAAATGTTTCAAAATTGACAATATCTAATGCTGATGAACCTGTGGGATAATGGGTCCTCTCGGCCACTATTGGTGGGGGTGTAAATCGGTACCACCTTTGAGGAGGGTATTCTGGCAACGCCTTGTACCGATCCAAACGCAAAAAGCACTCAGGCGTCAAGGGATCGCCTCTTCCCACCAACCCCGGACCCACTGAATAGATAGACAGCCACCAGCAAACGGCAGAAGAGAGAGCAAAGCCATTTTCACCTGCTCCAGAAGAAATAAAGCCAGTCAGCCCAAATTAAAGCAGGCTTAAAGCTAAAAAAAATAAAATAAAATAAAAATCTAAAAAGTTCTTGGAGTTGGAAGGTAGAGAAGAGAAAACCAAAAGGGCCGAGGCCGGTGATCGAGGATGGTACGGGACTGAAATTGTTTTATCAAGCCCTAACTTCGCACACACATACACAAATACAAACTGAGCTGCTTAACAACAGAGTCATCTTAATTATAATAATCAACTAATTACACCCAGAAAAGTGGGGATTGCCGGCAATTACTGCACACCCACACACCCACACACGAGACAGCCGCCTCTCTCTTCCTCTACTGAGAAAGTCTACCGTCGACTATCATACACCGGCCGACTTGGGCGCAGCACACAGACTGCCTCCCAGAAACGACACGAGGCCGGGCAACATGAGGGGGTCTATCAGGCCATGAACCTCCACAAACACACAAACTTGAACTCTCAGCCTTCCAGCTGGCCAGTCCATCTTCTTGTCCTCCGTTTCCCCTCCCAGCCCCATCTGAGCTGCCTGGATCAGTCTCTGGGCCCTGGAATCACCCCCTGCTCCCCAATCCATTCTTGCCCATGGAGGAGGGCATCACTGTGTGCACACTGAGGAATGGGTCTAGGGTGGGTGGAAGAGGGAGGATCTGGGAGGGAGTGAGTCAGCCCAAGGCGAAAGGCTACGGGGCTGTGGGTGGGCCTGGGCTGGAAGGATTTTTCAAAAAGGAAGAAAGCCGTGGGTGATGTGGTGGTGACTGGTGGGTCACTGGGAACCATGGAAGGACAGGCCAGCCCACCAAAGCAGGAGGACAGAATGGGAGCTGTTCTCTGAGCCCGTCTTCCTTTTCAGAAGCCAGTAGCAGAAGGAAATGGCCGCCGACTTCCCAGATCACTGGAGCCCAAGCTCACAGTCAGGGGTGCTGAATCGGGGGCGGTGTGTCCTCCGTCCTCTCCACCCCGCCATGGGGCCCCCAAGGCCTGATCCAAGAGGAGGCCTCAGAGGAAGTGGTGAGGGGCCACCGCCCGCTTCCAACGGCCCCACAGCCCGCAGTGTCCGAAGCAGTCCATTAGGATGGATTGAAAGTGTGAGGATTGTAAAACATGCGCGTGTGCGCACACACAAAACAATCAGGGAAAGCTGACGATATTTACGAGTTTCTTTTCAGGTTTGCTAATGGCATTGTGTTTATTTTTAAAAGGCCATTTTTAGAGGCGCGCGGAGAACTACTTAAGGATAAAGTCATACAGTGTCTAGGATTTACTTACTAATTACTTACACTATCGCTAATTTAGTTTCAGACCACAAGTTAAGTGAGCGAGGATAAAGCAGAAACAAGATTGGACCAGTACTGACAGCTATTGAAGCTGGATAATGGGTAGATGGAGACCCGTTACGTGTTTCTCTTCACTTTTGTATATATTGGAATATTTCATAATAAAGGAAATTAAGTGTGTGGATCTAAAAGAGAGACAACAAAACTTGTCCAGAGAGGATTATTCAGCAGGAAAATAAAGGAAAGAAGGAGGCTGTAGGCGTAAAGGAGGCAACCAGTACAAAAAGACGCATCCGCCTAAGACCCCCAGCTAGCCCTTCACCCCCAGAGCCCTGAGGTTCTGCTGAAGTTCCATCTACCTCATCCCTCAAGACTGGAGGGGCTGGGGCCTGGCTGCAAGGCTGTGGGGAGACCCCCACCAGGCCCCAGGGTGGGAAGGCTTCCTGACCACTCAACAGAGTTCAGGCCTGAGCCTGAGTTCAGGTCTGCCGTGTAACCCAGTGAAAGCCACCAGCTCCCCTGGGCCTCAGTGCCCTCAGCTGTAAATGCGGAGGCCGCTTGGCCTACCTAGCACACAGTGAAATAATGGAAGTGAAAGCACTCTGAATGCATCAAGGCCTTCGGACAGTGTGGGTGGCTGTTTTTACTCCTGGTCATGGGGCACCAGAGAAAGAAACCCAGGTACATAACTTCTGCATGCTGGTGCCAGTTCTGCCAGCGATGAATGTGCTGTGTAACCTCAGAAAAGTCTCTTACTGTCTCTGGGTCCATTTCCCTCTCTGTCCAGGGAGAAGATGGGACAGGATCTTCTGGGTCTCCTCCAATTCAGACACGATAGAAGCCTAGGCTATGCCTGGGTGCACCCAGACAGGGACTAGGGCTGGGGGAGCAGAGAGCAATTATCAGAAGGCCTAGAAGATGAAGGCCGTGCCGTGAAAGAAAATGCCAACTCTCTCGGGTTCATCGCCGAGAAAGAGGAACAGTTCAGCAACTTGAAGCCAGTTGTGGTTGGTGGACAGGTCCCTCAATCCCAAGCCACCCCATAGAAATCATCCATCCAGCAATGCCCAGATTGAATGCCAACCCTCGGGCCCAGCATGGCCTCTCCCTTCTCCCTCCCCAAGCCCAACCCTTGGTATCTGCTCTTCAACACCTCCCAGGTCCACTGATGACATAGCCCCTCCACACAGAGGCCCTCGCTGGTCCCCTGCCCATATGGGCCCCCACCGGGAAGGGTGGGTGCACACTCACACACCAGGCACAGGCAGGGCCCACTCAGAGTGTTGCTTACTAAACAAATACCACACAAGTTGCAAGTTTCTCTTTCTTTCCCCTTGTAGGAGACTCTCTCCGGAAGCAGCAGCCTTGGCCCCAAACCCTACCCCGCATGCACGGAGCTCAGGGGACCCTGAACCATGGAACCATGGGTTCCCAAGGATGGACTGGTGAGTATCTGGATAAAGGTGGGGCAGGCTTTCAGGGACAAGCCTTGAAGAGTACAAGGTGTGGGACTGGCTGCCAGCTGGGACCCATGGGTTAGCTTCACCTGCTCAGGCCCATGGACATCTGTGCCCTCGGGAAGGGGACTGTGTCTGGAAGGAATCTATGCCCCCTCCCACTTTACCACCACCCCCCTCCCAACACATGCGCACACCAGACATATGATCTCAAAGTACTACCGGAAAGGAAACTTGGCGACCACTTCTCCATGTCACCAAATCCCAGTTTTACCACACACACACACCCTCCCCCAGAGTTGACCTGTACACAACAGCAGCAAGGGGGCTGGGAGAGGTGGGCACAAGGGGCCCGGGAGATGAGGGCTGGATTGCTGTCCACCCCACTGTAAGGCTCTGCCCTCCGCTCCGTTTCCCCGCACACAGGGGCTAAGAGGCGCCCTGCTCTGTTAGACCCACAGCACACACTCCCCCTGCGCCCTCCGCGCCTCCCACCAGGCAGGGACCGCACCCCAATGCTGGGTGAAACCATAGGCACCCTCCCCCTAAACCAGGACGACGGCTCACGGCGCCCCTCTCCTCTATCTCCCTTTTGAGTTGTGCCTGTTGGTCCTGAGAGTAAACAACCCCCAGAACTTTCCTGTCCGAAACTCAACTCCTCTTTCCTCCCAAAGCCTGAGCCAAAACTGCGAGGGACACAGAGGCTCTAGCAACGTCTAGACAGAAAAAAAAAAAAAAAAGAAAGAAAAGCGCGTCCCTGTCCGGGCCGGCGGGGCCGAGGAGGCTCCCACAGCTCGGCGCTCCCGGCGCGCGCCTCACTTACCGCCCCTGCTTGGTGATGATCATCTCCGTCTGGTGCTGATTAAACTTGGACCACAACAGGTGGTTGTTGAGCGCGACTCTCAGCTTCCCGGATACCTCCAGCCCCGCCGGCAGCGCACAGTCCTCGCGCGGGCCCGGGTAGAGTGTGGCGCGCGGGTCCGGGGCGGTGTAGGCATCCCCCGGCTGGTAGCCCTCGGCGCCCGGCGTCGGCGGGAAGGGCTCGCCCGCCCCGGGGAAGCCGGTGGCCTGGTGTCGGGGCGGGTAGGCGTAGGCTCCGAGGAAGCGGCCCGGCGGGGCAGGCACCAGGGCGCCTCCGGCGTAGGGCGCCCCCAGGCTGGCGCCCACGCGACGGTCGGCCGCGTCCTGCGCGCCCGGCTCCGGGTAGAAGTAGCGGTTCTGCGAGTCGGCGCCTGGCGCCCGGCCCTCGTCGCTCGCCGGCATCGGGTCGGTGCCCGTCAGCATGTCTCGGCAGCTTGGCTCCAAGATGCCCATCCGGGGCGGGCTGGCACCTTCCCGCGGCCGTCGAGGACCGGCCCTTCTCCGCGCGGGGGCGGGCGCGGGGGGTCGGCTGGGCGGAGGCTGGCGGGGGTGGGGGCCCCACCGGAGCCCGGGTTCGGACGCCTGGGTCCTGCGCCCGCGTTTGGCGGGCGCGCGGCAGCTCCCGGGCTCCGTCTTCAGCGGGCCGCTGTCACTAGCTTCGCGGCGCCTTTGCTGTGGCTTTATGAAGCTCTCTGGGCCTCCCGCCCCCACCCCCACCCCCACACCTCGGCCCCGCCCCGCCTCACCCCGCCCCTCGTGGCTAATACTCGGCAAATTCTACGCGGTTGGTGAGGACTGCAGGGCCCCCAACCGTGTAGACCAGCGAGTCCCCGCGCGCTTTGTAGTTCGTATACGTTGCCTTCTGAGAGAGTCAACCCCTCCACCTGAAATGCAGACTGTTTCTCTTCTCTGGACCCTCTGGAAATTCCACCCATTCTTGAAGGCTCAGCTCAAAGGCCCCCTCCTACAGGAAGCCTTCGGTGATGGCCCAGATGGGCTTACTCGCAGGCTCCGAGCCGCTTCGCCCGTGGGCATGTGACGAATGTTCACTGATGCTCACTCTGTGCCCAGGCTCCGTGCTGAGTGGCCTTGTGTGAAGTGTTTGCATTCTTTCTCTTTACCAGAGACCCAAGTGGACTGTGTCCAATGCATCTTGTTCCTTCAGCCCCAGGGCAGACCTGGGACCTGGTGGGCAGCAAGAAGAGTTCCTTCAAACGAATTGCATCACAACAGCTGAGGGTTTGCAGGGTCCTGGGCTGGTCCAGGCCCACAAAAGCTCCACCACCGGGGCCTGGCAGCCATGCGCACTGGAAGTAGCACTGGGCTGCCAGTGCTCAGAGTCCCAGCACTGGCTCTTCCCCTCACTCAGGTATATGTGACCTGGGCAAGTCACTTCCCTTGCCTGAAAGTCAGCCTCAAGTGTCTCAAGTCCCCTAGGCTAGAGAAAACAAACTGATGTACTTTTCAGAGGGGCTATGAGCCTTACATGAGAGGGCACAGCTGGGCAGCACTTCCCAGTCTATTGTTATACCTGGATGGAAAAGCCAGATTGAACAGATTCAGTTTTGAACAGATTCAGAGCCGGCTGACAGGAAGGAAAACCACCACATGTTCTGAAGGGCCGCCTTGGTGATAGGACTACGGGAGCTTTTCTTTCTCTATTTTCCTTTTCTGCTGACTAATGTAGTTATATTCCTTTTATCATGAAAACAATCCTTTTCCCCCCAGGTTGAAAATATCATCATTGGGAGTTTTCCTGTGTATAAAGATAAAACATACTCATGTAGAAAATTTCAGCAGTAGGAAAAAGTAAAAATAGGACTGTATAAATCATGCCAAATTCTACCCCCCAGAGGCAAACAGGATTAAGATTTCGGTGAACACGCTTCCAGACATCACTCCTTGCACACACCCCCTCTGTCTTTTGCACATGCGCACACACACACACCATATATATATGTGTGCGTGTGTGTATATATATATATATATATATATAATTTTGTATAAACACCACACGTGCTGCTTTGTAATATATTTTTTTCACTCAACAAGATGTCGTGGAATTTTTTGCATGTCAATATATAGATAAATCTTTACATTTGTAAGAGTGTTTTGAGAAATACTTTAACATTTTTACCATGTTAAAAGTTAACCTCTTCTCTGCCCCCTTTCACCCCAGCCCTCCTCAATTCTCCCCTGGGGGCTGGCCCCATCTCTGCATCCTTGCCGCAGTCCAACAGGGCTTCACCCTTAGGGGCCCATGGGGACTCTCTGCTCCCACCTAGAGCTGAACCGAGAGGCAGGTTGGCAGGTGAAGGCAAAGCTGGACACCCCAGGAGGCGGGCACGACCCAGGGAGGGAGGAGAGAGAATCAGTGCATCCCCTGAGCACGGAGGCCAGCACACAACAGCACCAGAGCCGGGGACTGGCCTCCTCCTGGCCCTTTACCTGCCATTCCCCATTCTTACGGAAGGGGGATGTTTCTGCCTGCTCTTGCAACCGGGCAGCATTGCTTGAAAGAGAGGGTAACCTTGGGACCCTTGGCTACTTTTGGGGAAACGTGAAAGATTTTAGTAAGTCTTCCCTGAATGACTGATTTCCCCAGGAGACATGAGACTGTTGAATGCTGACATCTCTTTTGGGAGACATTTTCGCTAAGTGCTTGGCTCTGGAGGGCCGAGCGGAGCCTTGTTCCTCCCTCTATCTCCCCACTCCTCTTCTCCATGCTAATCCTCATGTCAAGGGATCCATCCCCCTACCTCTGAAGAGAAGGACCTGAGCTCCTACCCAGCTTTTGGGGCAGGAGGGATTATGAATCTTGGAATCAGGTGGACCTGGGGACTTGTCCCTGGGGGAAGAGGGTGGCTGGGGGCAGTCTTTCGTAACTTGATGGGCTGTTAGAGGGTCTTACAGCCTGGCTCATCAACCCCAGATTCCTCACCCACTCCCTCCAATTCCTTCCACCCAAAAAAGAGAGGACTTGTGAAAAGCGGGGGCTGAGTGGCCCTGGTGTCACCAGTGCCAGCCCTGCCCCTCTGCCAGCTTGGGTGAGAAGAAGAACTCTGGCAGTGACACCTCCTCCTCCTGTTGCCACCTCACCCTCTTCCCAGGCCCCAGGGCTGGAGAGGTGGGGAAGGTGGAGAAGGCTGTGACGAGGCCCCCTGGGATCCCCTCACTTCCCATCGCTGCCCTTCCCCCCTACCTCATGGATCGACCCACTGAGCATCGAGAAAGCTGGCCTTGGTGAGGCAGAAGCAAAGATACGCAAGCTGTGTGTCCAGGATGGGAGAGACACCGATTTCAGCAGACCTCAAATATTACGAGACAGGCTGGATGGTAAATACGGGAAGACGAACGACTTACCAAACTCTCATATCCCATTCGTAGCAGAACCAGAGCTGCAATCCCGGTCTCTTGACTCCTGATCCAGCACTCTTCCCACAACAGTGTTTGCCTTCCCATTTTGAGGGAGAACAATCGTAATAAATGAAAAGTCATATGATCACATCAGAAAAGGTTTGGAAAACAGAAAAGAAAATTGCCCCCCTCCACCAGCCTGGACAGCGATTTTCTTCACCCTGTTGTCCTCTGCCTGTATCCAAGGCTTCTTTTCAAGCCATTTCTTATCAAGACTCAAATTGAGCTTGGCTCACCTGATGCCACACAGCACCTGCCACACCTGTGGGTCGCAGATGGTGCCAGGAAGCTGTTACAATGTGGATTCCTGGGATGGGCCTCTAGAGATTCTGATTCCCAGGCCTATGGCGGGTTCCCCCAGAATCTGTATGTTGAAGGACTCCAGGTGATTCTGGGCCCCACAGAGTCCATGTATCCCACTCTCAGGCCCCCTCCCACTTTGCTATTTCACCTCCAAGTTATGTCCCAGCCTGGGAGCCTGTGCCCTGACCCTGCTTGCTGTGTGCTCCTCGGCGCCTGGAAGACTGTGTAATGACTGAGGATGGCCGCTACAGGCATTGAGAAGATTTTCTTATTGAAGCTCCAGGATCAGTCAATTCCTCACCCCAGAATCTAACAGTCACCTGGGTCCTCTCCTTAAAATGTGTGGGTGCTGAGCCCTCTTGGGACCCGGAAGGCTCTTTTTTTTAAAACATATTTATTGGAGTATAATTGCTTTACAATGTTGTGTTAGTTTCTGATGTATAACAAAGTGAATCAGCTATATGTATACATATATCCCCATATCCATTCCCTCCCGCCCTCCCTATCCCACCCCTCTAGGTGGTCACAAAGCAACGAGCTGATCTCCCCGTGCTATGCAGCTGCTTCCCATTAGCTACTTATTTCAATCTTGAGAAAGAAAAACGGAGTTGGAGGAATCAGTCTCCCTGACTTCAGACTATACTACAAAGCTACAGTAATCAAGACAGTACGGTACTGGAAGGCTCTTGAATGGGCTTATACTGTAAGATGCAGGGAGGACTGAGCAGCCCGTGGAGGAGTTGGGGAGGGGTGGCTATTTGTGGAGACCCAGCACATAAAGACACCAGGGCCAAGGATTTCTGCCCTTCACCCTGCTGGGCACAGCCTGAGAGGCTGTGAGAGGGTAGATGAGTGAAGCGGTGGTGGCGTGTTGGGGATGAAGCAGGAGAGGAAAGAGAGAGCGCAGTGCGAGGGGCCTGGGCTGAGTTTCTGAATGATTCAGAGATGGAGAGGGACAGGCACCACAAAGTCAGAAACCCAGAGTGTGGCTCAGTGAGAAAATCTCAGGCCAGGAAAAGGGGGATGCAAGAAAGAAGAAAAGAGGGAGATGGGCCAGGGAGAGGTGGAGACACCTGTGGGGACTGAAGGCTGGGTCAGAGGGAAATGGGGTAACAGGCTTGGAACCCCAATTCCAACTGTCTGTGTGGCCTGTTCAAGTATCTTCACAGCTCTGGTTTCCTTGACAGTAAATGGTGCTAACAGACATTCTGCCAGGACAAGCCAGGTCTCAAGTGAGGTGTAAGGTAGTGTAAAGGCTGAGGGGGTCTGCCCCAAGGCAGGAACAGAGCAGAGGCACAGGCTATGCTGAAGTGCCTCCTCTTCCCCTCCTCCAAGCTGCCTGTGGCTTCCCCTTCCTCCCTCTGGCATCCATGTTCCCCACAAAGGGTCCTTCAAATCCAGACTCCAGACTCCACTAAGGGCCTTGGGCCCAAAGAGAACCTCTCTGTTTGTACGACCCCATCTCAGAAAGGACAGCCTTCCCCTCCTGACGCCCATACACCATTCCTGGGGACTGGGATAGGCCAGACCCTGGGGACTCTGGGATCACAGAGATAAATTAGGCTCAGCCTCTGCGCTCAAAGAACTCCTAGCAAGGTGACCTCGGGGTCAGAGTTCTCCCCTCAGGGCACTTGTCCTTCAGATGCAGACTTGAAACACAGCAGCCTGTGCACCTACAACGAATGACACCCACGTGTGCACAAGAGCCCACGCACATGCGCGCGCGTGCGCTCGCGCACACACACACACACACACACACACACACACACACACGGCCCACAGAGCGATGCTAGACAAATCCCTGTGATCCAGTTCTTGCAGCCACACCCCTTCTCTTGTCCCACATGCAGCCTCCCTGAGCTCCTTGGGCATCTGCTCTGCTCACCCACACCCGCCCTGAACCCCCTCCGGTTCTGGGCCCAGACTGCCTGTCCTTCAGAGAGCGAGGCCGGAACCATCGGCTTAACAGCCAGAGAGGGCAGAAGGGGAGTGACAAGCACCTGTAGAAGCCCCTCCCCCCATGACAGCTGGAGGAGTTCCAAGTCCCCGGCACCCAGCACCAGGTGGTCAGTGTGGCCTCATCCCAAGGTCAAGGGCTCCGGGTTCTCACCCCCAGGCTGGTTCCCCTTCCCCACCCCCTACACCCTTCAAGGCTGGGCAGCCTTACCCTTTGGCTCCAGGCCATGCCTGGCTCCTGCATTTCAGTCCTCCCTCCATGGGCATCCTATCTCAGATCAGCTTTTCTCTCTTTCTCTAACCACGGTCACCCCAGCCTCAGCTCTTCACACTAGACCCTCACGCCCCCACCCCCCAAAACACACACACACACACACACACACACACACACACACACGTGCGCAGAGCACCCCACCCCCACTGTGTTCCCGGGCTAGGGTCCCTGCCCCCTCCTGAAGGGACCTTAAGATGTTGGGTACTTGAGCAACCTGTAGTCTTGGGGGTATGCCAGGCTATGGGTGGGCAAGCCTGAGCTCCAGGGAGGCCGAGGAGAGACTGTGTCCCTCCCCTTCCTGGGGAATCTCAGCAGACAGGCCCCTAATCTCAGGCAGGAAGCAGGGTCCGGTTACCAGGAGTGGGGGTGGGGGGAATACCCAGGGCTTTGGGTAAAGGGAGCTGGGGTAGGGGGCAGGGAGGAAAAGAAGAGCTGAGTAGTGGGATGCAGGCCAAGGGTTGACCCCTCCACAGGCAGGCTCCTCTCTTCTCCCCATCCTGTGCTCTTGGAGACTGCACAACCCCCTGGCACAGTCAGGCTCCGCCAGGCCAGGCCACCATGGAAGGCCATTCCCCGGGGCCTCTGGGCACAGGGCAGCCAAACAGCCCCTGCCTGGTTCCCTCGCTCTCCAAGGCCCTCGCCTGGCTTCCTGTGAGCTGTATGTATCCGTTTGCCCCGTGACTCTGCCGGTCTCTTAGGGCTCTGAGTCTGTGTTTCTCTGCTGTGTTTGTCTGATTCTGTGTCTCTCAGGGTCCCCGGTGCTTCTGCCTGCCTGGCTGTGAGTATTCTTACACCCACCTCTATCTCTGGGATCTGTAAAATCTTAGCGTGCTTGTCCCGAGTGTAGGTTCCGTGTCAACCTCTCTGTGTCTGTCCATCTGCTTTTCTGTGGGGCTGAGTCTGCAAACGTCTCCATGTCTCTGTCGGTGCCTTGAGCTCTCTCTAGGTCTCAGTGTGCCTGCTGCATGTCTGTCTGTCTGCCTGTCTGTCTGGGACTGGGCCCCCATCTGTGAGTCTGCTCTGGGCCTGTCTCTGGCCTGAGGCCCTTTGGCTTGTGCATCTGGTTAACACTGTGGGGTGGGGACTAGATGGGGCAAACTTATGGAGTGGACCAGGGATGGACCAAAGAGGAAGGGACAAAGGGGACACAGGCGGTAGTGGGGGGGAGGAGATGAAGGGACAAATCCCATTCCTAAACGTTGCCTGAAGCAAGCTGGATAGCCCCAGAAAACCAGGATGAAGCTCTTCCAGGCCAGTGGGCAAGGGAGAGAGGGACATGGCAGGGAACACTTCTGGTCAGGGTCAAGGGTAGAGTTGCACAGAAACTGAAACAGACATCAAATGGGGAGGACCCAGAAGCAAATGGAAATACAGAAAGGGAGCTCTGGGTTCTGACCCTGGCTCCACCACTAGCCCCCCATGACCTTGGGCTAGGGGCTTTCCCTCACTGTGCCTCAGTTTTCCGCTCTGTAAAATGAAACAGTCAGTAGAGACCATCCTCTTGAATTCTGTGAGAGAGCCAAGGGGGCAGCAGACTTCCCTAAACCCAGGGCAGGAGACTGGTTGCCCTCTTCTGTCCCTTGAGAGGTATCCCAAGGTCCCTTCCAGTACCAACATCCTCTGTGTCTGTGATTCAGCTCCCAGCCGGCTTAGAGGGAAGAATGGGGGTTAGATAGCAGGAAGGACTTCCTGCCACACAGCAGGAGGGTGAGGAGGCCCCAGATTCTCCTCCCAGCGGTCCTGGGGCACCTCCATTGGGGCTGGGGGTGTAGGCTCAGCAGCTGGGGAATTAGCCATCGCTCTCAGGCCCTGGGGGAGGGGCCGGCTGGACTGAGAAACCAACGCAAAGTGACAGGGGCAGTTTTGACACGCGGTGAAGCTGACGGGCCCAGGGGGCCAGGGCTTAGGTTTGGTGGGGGGGTGGGGATCCCATCAGATGATTAAAAAGTAGGTCAGAGGGAAGAAGCCGCAGCCGGCATGGGGTCCGTGGTGAGAACGCCATGTAGCTTCCCCAGGGCTGTGGGCCAAGATGGGGTGGGGGAGCTGTGCTAGGAGTGGGGACAGCGAGGCTGCAGGCCCAGAAGCTGGCCCTCTGTCTCCCTCATCCCTATCTCATGGGGCACTTTGGAATTCTACCTGCAGTCCCCCTTCTGGCCTTCCTGCTGTGCCATCTCCTCCTCAAGGGCAGGAAGATGCAGCTCTTCCTCTGTCCAGTCCTACCCCACCCACAATATACATACAAATCCTGTTCCAGAAACACCGGGACTACTGCCCGCCATGGAAACCCTTCTTACCTTCCACCTCAGGTCCCCCTACTGCGAAGGCAGCTTGCCGACTTATCCTACATTTCTTGCCCGTCTGAACAAATTCACCTACCACTGTGTCCTCTTTGTCATCTTGCCAGCTCTGCATCCTGCTTGGGGTCCACTTTGGCCCTCCAGATCGTACTCAGGGCTTCCTTTTCCCTCCTTCCCTCCTTTTCCTCCCTCTCAACTCCATGAAAGGTAACAGTGGCCTGGGAATGGCATAAGGCAGAGAGCAAGGCGGAGTGACGTAGGAGACCCAGGAGCCTGGGGCAGGTTGGTCTCCTGGCACTTCATAGGTGGAGGCTAAGTGATCGCATCCGGATTGTACAGAACTCTGAGACACCTGGTAGTGTTCCCTCCGTTTAAGCAGTTTAGAGCCACCTCCCACCTCATCCACTTAAGGCTAAGAAGTTGTCTTCCCTCAGCCCTTCATACTACAGCTCAATCTCATTTCCTTTTCTGAGATCCCCCAAACCTATGGAGAGATTAACACCCCCAACTTGGGAGTGGAATGGAGGCCCAGGCCCTATACGCTGTGCTCCATTCCTCATGAATCCCAGGCACAGGCAGAAATCAGGCAGACAAGCAGCGTCTGGGCAGAGGGACAGAGCAGGCATTAGCAGTGCCATCTCCTGCTGAGTGGACACCTGGGTCCCAGCCACTGCAACGGAGGGCACCCAAGGCCAGGTAGGCGTGGAAATAGATTGGTTCGGTCTGACCTTGAGTTTAACCCCACTTACCATACCAGACACAGATCCGCTCTGACACACAAGTCTGAGATTTCCCTGGGAGCCTGTTGTCTGCTGCCCACCCCCCTCAGTTACCCAGGAAGTGTCACAAGGCGACCTGCCAACCTCTTTCCACCAGAGCCACGGGCAGCTGGCAGCCCCTGGACCCTCATCTCCAGCCACAGGGGTCGTGAAGCCGGTGTGGCTGTCCATAGCCTCCCCACCTCGTGCCTGCCTCTGTTTCTTTCCAGTCACTGGCACCAGAACCTGACATGTTCTGTGGGTTGGGGAGGGATGGCTATGGTTAGGCAAGTTCTTAGCAACTGGACCAGTGGCTGGGGATTGGATACTGGGCCCAGGGTCTTCGCATTTCACAGATACACACATATGCACACTGACCTGGACTCACCACCCAAGGCTCAGGGCCCCAGGAGTGGGCTGTGTACCAGGGTTCTCAGGCTCCCACTACCCTGGACGTATTGCTGAGTTCAGTTTGTACTTTGTCTCATCCCTTGACTCCCAGTGAGTTTGGAAATTGGAAAAACCTGAGTTCTTCCTGGTGATCCTGCTGCTGCTTAAGGGCACAGAGGATGAGAAAAGAGAACACTCCCAGGCAATTCATACCCTTGATTTCATTAGGCTCCACAAGGCCGCAGGTCAGTGGGGCGGGGACCACTGTACCCGTTTTGCAGAGAAGGAAACTGAGGTATAGAGAAGTTAAGTACCTTGTCAAGCTGGTGACCCTGTACTGAACCCTTATGCTTGCACTGTGCCCTTGCCATGACCCTACCTGTAAAGAGGATACTATCCGTTCTTCATTTTACAGATGAGGAAACTGAATAAATAAAGCTCAGAGGGTGGCTTTATTTCCCCAGGCTCTCAGTTATTTTTATCCCCTATCCCTGTCTGCTCACTAAGTATCCTACCCACCCCAGTTCCGGCTCAGAGCCCTTCCCCTCCCCCTGGAGAAAGGCAAGACCTTAAGGCCTCCCCAGGTCACCCCTGGTGTGTGTCCCCTGTACTTTGGGAAGTCATTCCTAGTGTCCTTTTCTGTCTGACGACCCTGCAGAATTGAGCTCCATTACTCAGCAAAACCCATCCCACTTATGGGGCAAAACGCCGGGGTGGGAGGGGGGAGCGGTGGCGGGGGAAGCAGGACTGAGGAACTAAAAGGGGCAGGGACTGGCTCAGACGCACAGCCCAGGCTGCACTGGGCATGGCGGCAGTGGAGGAAAACAGGTCCAGACAGAAGAACCCAGGAGTGCAGGAGTCCTGTTTCCAGGTGTAGGGGTGGGGGCAGAGGCATTCCTCACTTTTTTGAACTCCCCACCCCTGAAAACTGGGCCCACTGCCACACATCCGAGCGGTTTGGTGTTTCTGTGTGAGTGGGGAGGGGCTCGGCAGCTCTCAGAAATAGGAGGAGGACGCCACTGGGCATGCTCCCTGCCAGGCAGTGTTGCCTCCCTCTCTCTGCGCACTCCAAGGTTCATCACACCTTCGGCTCTGCCCTTCTGCTAACAGAACCTGCACTCGCTCCCCATCTTGCTTCTCACCTTGGGACCTGTGAGCCAGTGGCCAAGAGGGAACCAGCAGAGCCGGGGCCAGCTGCCCCACCCCTCTCCATGCCAACCCAACTGCCTGTGATTCTGGGGACCCCTGTATGCCCCTGCTGCAGCCTCAGTAGCTCTGGGACAGCAAGTGGGGCTTAAGAGCTCCTGTTCTTGTCTGGGAGGTAGGAAGGGGCTTTCTCTGACAGCTTATGTGGGGAAATCAAGGGCCCCATCCTCTGGCCCGAGACTCTTCTCAAGACTTAAACTCCCTGAAACATACCATCCTTCCTTAACAAACCCAGGGAAGACTTCCAAAAAGATCATCTGAGACACAGTCCTTTCCTTGCCTGGACTGTAAGTTCTTCCTCGAGCCTAACTGTGATCCCCTGCAGAGGGGTGGAAGGGGGCAGAGATGAATCGCAGTTTCTTATAAACCTGGTGGCTTCTTGTTCCCCGACGACAATACAGCGGACGAGCTCTGTGGTTCTGGCTCTGAGTCAGGCCCCGTCGCCCGGGCGTCCCCAGTGCCACCTTGCTCCGCCCCGCCTCAGACTGGAAAATCAGGCTCATGCCTCTGCCCGAGTCAGTGCTTCCCCTGCTTCCCCTCACGATCTCGCTTTCCCCTAAAGGGAGGTATTTCCTCGAAGCTGGGAAAAGTCAAGGGGGCAGAGACCTGGCCAATTACCGGGAGGCGGATAGTGGGCATGGGGCATGGGATGGGGGTGGGGCTACCCCGCCTTCCTGCCCCTCCCCTCCCCTCATTCAGCCCAGCTCCCCAGTCCTGCCTTTCTAGCTCATGTGTGCGCGAGTGCAGGAGCATTTTGTGTGTGTGTGTGTGTGTGTGTGTGTGCTTAACACACACGTACGGTTGGTATTAGGGGTGAGCCCCCTAACCCCCAAAGGTGAAAGTGGGGTGGAGGAGGGGAGATGTCATGCCTTTGGTGTGTCTATGAGTGTCACAGGTTTTCTCCCCACATACGTTATTCATATGTTCCTTGTGCATATGTATTCTCCATCCCTCCTGGAATGCTCCGTGTGTGCCCTACTGCTTGCAGCCTGCGGTATTCAACAGAGTCCCTCCCTCTCCTTAAGTGAGAAGCCCCGCCTTGGGCCTTCTCCTCCCCAAAGTTTGGGGAATTCAGGGATCAGTGAGGAGGTAGGCCCATCCCTTCACAGAAAAATGACCCTTCTTCCTCCAACCAGGGGACTCCCAACCCTCAGCTGGTCGGGGCAGGTCACAGATAGGTCAGGTAGACCCTCAACCTTCCCACCTGGTCAAAGGCTCAAAGAGATGTGAACCCCATGAACCCCACTCCCGGACCCTGGATGAGAGCAGGCGAGTGTGGGGAAATTGAATCCCGGGGAGGGGGCAGTTAGAAAAGCCTGAGTCGGCAATCTAGAACTCACGTGCGCCCACCCGCAGCCTGGGGGCGGGGCGGGGAGAACGAGGGAGTGAAACAGGAAGAGAGATGGAGAGACAGAGAACGAAAGCTGGAGAGAGAAACTGAGACGATGGACAGAAAGAGATCAGAGTCAGAAAGAGATTGAAGGGCAGAAGTGGGAAGGGAGGGGGCCACTGGGAGCAGAACTGCGGCGGGCGGCGAGGGTGGGGGGGCGGGGGGCGCGGGCAGCAGGGGTCAAGGGAAGGGTTGCCTTTCCCCTTTCTTCACCAGCATCACAGATGCACAAGCGGTCAGCGCTGAGAGAATGCAAGTCTCTCAGGTCAAGAAGGGGAAATCGAGGCTTAGTGATAGAGTCACTTAAAAGGGAAAACCGAGCCGGGGAGAACCCACCCTCCTGCCTCCCAGACCGAGCTCGTTTTCAAAGCCCAGACGGGTTCGGAGGATCAGGCAGCCGGAGGATCAGGCTCAGCTGACACTTCCCACATTTTCTATGGTGGGGCTTGGGGGTGGCAAGGGGGAAGGAGATTGGTCTTGACGTGTATTTGTATGGCAAGCGCACTTCCTCCTTTGAGATGTTACAGATCAATAAAAATAGCAAAACTTTCTAAAGGATGCTCTTACTCCACTTTACATAACATGACATTGAGAGGAGGGGATGCAGCCTTCTCCCTTGGCACTGGCTACACTGATGCACAGGAAGGAGGAGATAGGAAAAGGGGCCAAGAGTGTTTCAATATCCAGAAGAAAGAAAGCAAGTGTCTCTTTCACCCATGCCACCTCCATCCCAAACTCAGGATCACCTCGATTGTCTCTTCCTGACTCTGGGAAGGATGGAGAGTTAGGCCCTGTCAAACCCCAGACTATCAAACTCTAGGTGACACTGACCGGGGGCTGGGCGTTCACAGTGCAGCCTGGCTTCTCCCATTTGCAGCACCCTGCCTGAAAGACCACCAGCACAATTTGGCCCAGAGAGGGGAGGGGACTGTCTCCAGGTCACGCAGCAATCTGGGAGGGAGGTGCCTGCTGAGGACACTGACCCCAGGCCCAGGCACCAGCTGGGCTGCCAAGCTGATACCCAGGCCCTGCCCGCGGGACCCACCATGCCCAGTCACGCCCTCTGCAGCAGCTCGGCTCCTGGCTCCCTTGAGGACTGGAATTGGAAGAGGCAGATTGAAAGGAGACTCGTTGGAGACCTAAGTGTCCTCATCCTTTCCCCCTCCCTCTCCAAGCTGTTGGGTGAGGTAGCCCAGGAATAATGTTACCCTCCACCTTGGTGACCTCCCAAACCCTTGGGCCCACAGACATGCTGCAATACAGTGCCTGCAGCCTTGCCATCTGGGAGCTCAGATTCCAGCAAAAGCCTCCAAAAGAAACCACTTTTCCATGTCTGCCTCTGATTCCTCTGAAAATTTGGGGGGCTAATAGGAGGGGCTTCCAACCCCCTTAGTCATCCTAGGAAGCCAAGCTGAAGAGCAGTGACTGATATTCACCCAACCACAAGCCAATTTTGTGGTTTCAGTTGTTTTCAGAAGGAGCAGCAATGCAGCAGCAGGAGGCTGTGGGCAGAGGAGTGGGCTGCCTCCTGGACCCCAGCCCCTGCCCGGGGCACTGATGGGGCAGAGTGAGGGCACTCAACTCTGCCCTGGCACGACTCAGCCCAAGCTCAGGAAGGCCCGGAACTGCCCCCACCTCACAGATTCACAGGGAAGAGTTTGTAACAACCAGGAACACCGCTCTCCCCCATCCTCTCCATGTCCCCCCAGCTACTTGACTGGTTAGGTTGGCTGCTTCCTGGATCCAGGGTGAACACTTTTCTTTTCCTTCCTTTTGGTTTCATTTTTTCTTTCCTTTCTTTCATTCCCTTTCCTTTTCCTTCCTTTCATTCTCTCTCCTTTCTTTTTCTTTCTTTCTTTTTTCCTCCCTTCCTTCCTTTTTCTCTTCTTTCTTCCCTCCCTCTCTCCTCTCTCTCCCTCCCCTCCCCTTTTCCTCTAATATGTGTGTGTGGCAGGAATAATTCAGGAGCCACAGCGAAGAGAACAGAGGCTGCTGGAAGGTCCTCCAGATGAAAACGGGCTGTCAGGCCCCAGATCCAGACGCCCAGGCCTAGCCTCCAGCTCCTTCGGCTACGGCACTCACTGCCCCCAGTCCCCAAACCACATCTGTTCACTTCCCTCGTGAGCTGAGAAGGGATCCGGATTAGCGATAAGGGAGTCGATTTTAGAAGAATCTCAGAAATATAGAATGCCAAAAGGTCAGCACCGAGAGGGAAATTAAAACAACCCAGTGCAGTCCCTTCCCCTTTTTTTCTAATTGAGGAGCAGAATCTCTGAGAAGCGATGCAACATTCTCAGAGCTTGGGTAGGACGAGAGGTCCTCACTCTCAGAACAGGCTCTGAGCACCTCCCGTCACTGCCCTACAAGGTGCAAATTTCTCCCCTTCTCAGCTTTTAATGTTGACCAGACTTCAGGTCCTAATGATCAGGGAGAAGAATCAGGAAACGAGGGGTGGGCCAGGCACAAGGGGGCAGATACAGAGCATCAGCAGCTGGGCACAGAGAGGTTTTGCATTTTTCTGAGAACATGCGGCATCTCCTTGTCCTCCTCCTCCTGGAAGCCTGCCTGAAGTAGCTTTGGGTCTGTCACCCTCCATACCTGGGACAGGAAGTGGGGTCTGGACAGGAGAGGGGTGTGTGGGGTGGAGAAGTTAGGGAAGGGGAGGCACCCCCATGGGGAAAAAGCTGCCTTAATGAGTCACTGCTGCCCAGGGGCAGCCCTCCTGGGGGCTGCCCGTCTGCAGTTAAGGTTTATCATGTGATTTCTACAAAGGATAGTGGAGTGGTGGGCTAGAGCTGGCTTACACCAGCTCGCAAGAGCTGAGTATGTGGGTCTCTTCCCAATGCTCAGTGCTATCCTAGTGGCAGCTCAAACTGGAGAGCCCGTTGTTGAACATTTACCAGCACACCACTGGATAACGGGGTCAACTTCAAAGCCAGGAGCATATGCACGTGGGACTTCACGCATGTGTTGGTGTGCACTGTTCCTGGGGTCCACGTGGGGTCACGTGTGAATGAATGGCAGTGCGTGCCCATGTCCCTGAGGCACCTGGGACATACTGTGTGGCACTCTGCTCCTGGTTGTTTGAGACTGTGCGTGTGGGCCATGCGTGTTGGGAGGAGTGTGTCTCTGCAGGTGGGTGTCACTGGGAGCCTGATAAGTGAGGAAGGGTGTGTGTGTGTGTGTGTGTGTGTGTGTGTGTGTGTGTATATACACACAACCGGGACTTTGGAAGGATGTGTGTGTGCTTTGTGCATCTGGGGCTATGTGTGACAGGATGAGTGTGGAGGACCACCGTGGGGAAAAGACCCACATGTGCTCACTGTGGGGGACTAGGGCCACGCCTGAGACCCGACACACACAAATCCCTGAGCTCAGAGACCCCCGTGCCAAGTCCTGTTCAGTCCCTCCTCTGTCCTCAGGCTTAACCACCTGTCAGTCCAGGAGGGAGTGGGATGCCAGGTCACGCAAGGGGCCCTCTGATCCCTCAGGTAAGTTCCTGTGTGTGCTGGGCCCACCATAAAGGCCAGCACCAGGGGGCACTGTCCTCTTCCCTGCCCCTCACCCATGCCTCTCTGGGTGACCTATCTCCTTCACACCATCCCCTGATCCTCCCCCACCTCCCATCCACAGATTGCTTTTGCTGTTGGGGGCTGGGGAATGGGAGAGTTCAGCTCCTGCAACACCCACAAGGCCACGGGCCCCAGGAAGGGGGAGGGATGTGATCATCATTCAATTGGCCCCATCCCCTTACTCACCGTGGGCTGAAAGCCTGGACTGGGCATCCTTCTGGAGCAGGGGGCCCTGGACGGAATAACACGGGCTCCTGCATTCCCCCTGCCCCTCTGCTGATCACCCCCCCAGCTCCTCTACCACAGGGAATTTGGCTCCAGTGCCCCCATTTCCCCCGCCAAGAAGTCCTGCAGGCCTCTTGCTCCAGGCACAGGGGAAGGAGCCCGTTCACTGTGGCTGCTTTCCCCTCCTCTCCTTCCCTCCCTGGTCTATAAGGGCCAGAAGAAGAAAAGCGTGACGCTAGGACAGTGGGAGAGGGAATGAGGTGAGACAGGCTTTCTCACCTGTGGTCTTCTAACTCAGATCCCTCACCCATGTCTGGGGTGGGGACATATGTCTTCTGACACCGGCACCCACTCTCATCCTTCCTCCCTGGACCCTTCCGACCCCCGCTGCCTGCACTGGGTCATTCTGCTCATCTGTCTGCCTCTGGCCTGCACTGCCTCAATGGCAGCCCAAACGCCCAGCCTTAGAGAGAGGGAGGGATTCACTGTGGAAAATATGCAGGGAACCAGATCCCTCAGTTCATCTGGGAAATGTGTCCCAGCGTCTTCACAGGAAGTTCTGCCTAAAGTCTAACCTAACATTCCTACTACTGCAGCCGTGCCCAGCACCTTCTTCCCATCTCAGCCAACCTTTGCTCCTTCAGATGAAGCTGAGCTCTCAGGCAGTGAACAGCCAAGCTCCAAAAACGAAAACAAAAGTCTCCCCTCGTCCCCAGTGCTCTCTACACACTCTGCCCGCCCCCTGCCCCAGCTACCACAGAAACCCGCAGGGCATTGGAGCCTTCATCCCAAAATGAGTCAGGGCCCCTCAGAAGGGTTGAGCTGGGGCACAGGAATTTCCCTTCATGCCAAGCAAGGCTCTACTTCACACTGACCTCTGTCCAGCCTCCTTGGCCCAAAGGGGCAAGATGGGCTTCCACCCGGAGGGGCTGGACCTCCTGTGGGTTAACCCAGCTGGCCCCGGAAGCAGCCTCTGCCCTGGTCTCTTTTAACACCAAATTCCCTCCCTGTTTGGTGCCAGAGGGGGATCCATGCTGAGTGCCTAAGTATGGAGCTGGGGACAAGAAGTGCTCAGGCCCCCCCGAGCCGTACTCGGTGCCTGTCTCACCCTGTGCCCCATGGTACCCTCCACATTTTCATTCCAGAGCAGTCATGGAAATAGAAGCTTCTCCCTAGGGGGGAGGGGGGGACCCAGGGGACCCTCAGGCGGGTGCCAAGAAGCCAGTTGCAAATCTCCAAGCTCTTTCTCCTCCTGCTCTCAAGAGATCAAGATTTTCCCAATGAGGAGGGAAGTGCTGGGCGGGGGCGGGGTCTCAGGGCCAGTGAAGATGGCTGACCGGGGAGAGTGGAGGCAGAGGGGGGGTCCCGCTGACCCTGTGGAAGCTGCCATACTCCCCCCACCCTGCCCCCTGCACTGCATATATTCTCTCCCTCCAAAATAGCATCTCTGGAGGGGAGTGGGGGAAGTTCTCAGCTCATCCTTCGCTCCTCCCCACAGCGTGTTCACAGCTCTCTCGGCTGTCTCTCGCGACCTGGTTTCCCTGCCAGGTCCTTCTGCTCTGCCTCCACCCTCACCGTTGGCTCGTCCGGGTCCCAGGACCCTCCGGCAGAGGGTCCCATCTCCCTCTCCTCAGCCCATCACACTCGCTGCCTCCCGCCTCCAAGCCTTGGCTGCCACATCATTCCCTGCCCTCTTTGGGATAGAAGTAAATTCAGTGCATATAAATCGAGCACCAAATGTGGTGCTGGGGGTCGGTGCGGTAGTCCCTGGGGCAGAGGAAACATACGTCAGAATGGAACAGTCCTGGTCCTTTTCTCCAAGGATCTTACAGGGCAGAGACCTGACATCTAGCAATACCTCCGATGGACAGAGTCCTCTTCCAGTGGAGCTGGGAGTCCCCTCTCCCTCCCACCCCGCAGCCCTAGGGCCGGGGTCTCACACTGGACCCTGGTCCACCTCGCACCATTTCTAGAATCTACTCATAAGCTCCCCTGATATTGTTTGGATTATTTCTCATGCAGAATGTTCTCTTGAGCAGCTCCCAGGTTGGCAGGGGCTGTTTGGGCCCTGCCCTGGGAAATGCCTAGTCTGAAGGGGGAGGCAGGAGGGTCTGGAGAGAACAACTCCCCAGCTGGGCAGAGCTGGGGTCAGCGAAGGTGTGAGGGGGGCTCCAAGGAGAGGGTTCCCAGAGGAAGGAAGGGTGGGTGGAATAGGCTCCCAGGAAGGAAAGGGGCAGGGCTGGGGGGTCTGGGGCCAAGGGAAGTGGGAGGCTGGGATGGGGTGTCTGGAGCAGCAGTAGGTGCATTTCCCTAACCAGGGGCCGGCTGTGGGGCTGCCCTCTTGCCCTCAGCACCGGGAGCTTGGAGGCAAGGAAAGAGAACCTCAGAGGCCCCCTCAGGGAATCACCTCCCCCTTTGTTATTTCGGGCTCCATTTTCTTGGTCCAGAAGGGTGTCAGCGGTAATGCAAATTAGGTGTTGGAGGTGCTGCCTACACCCATCCTGTCCCCCCTCCCAGCCTCTGCCCTCCCTCCCTGCAGGCCGGCACACACAGCAGACTGGAACATCTGCGAGGCGCGCCCGGTGCCTTTGCCCTTGGCTGAGATGGCATGGAGGGTGGGCGACACTGCGGGTTCTCGGGGGGCCTCTGTCTCTGCCATGAGGACAGGGCAGCCACAAAGAGGGCCTTCGGCGATGCCCAGGCCTTCCCCCACCCCATCTCCCTTCTGCCCTCAGCCCTGCCAGGCCCCCCTGGGTCGTGAACATCTGTATAGACCGTCAATGCCTCAAACCAGAGCCTCCCCTCCAGGCTGCCGATGGGAGGGACACAGCCTGGAGCCTTCTCCACAGCACCCCCTCCATCAGGTCCTCTTCAGATGTCAGTTAGATTTCAAAAGGCACTTAGGCCACTGCGGGGTACAGCTCCGAGTGGCAGGAATGTCTCTGGAGTGTGTCAACATAGAGAAATCAGAGGAAGGGCAGGAATGGGAGCAGGTGCTGCAGGATCTCACACCACTTCCCCCCATGTGTGGTCTCTGCCCAGACTCCTGGTTCCACCCCTTCCCAGGTAGGACTCCCTTGACCTGGACGGTTCATCCTTGTGTCTAACCTCCATTCTTCCTGCAAGTAGCCAAAGTGGCTCTGTTCGTGCCCTTGCTAAGGAAGAAATGTGACTGGGGGCGCAGTCCTGCTCCCCCGGCCCTATAAAGATATCACCGACTGAAACCCCACCCTCCCTGATCTTCATTAGTCCTAATCAGCGGGGTGTGGTGTTTCTCATTAACACGGCTGACTCACCCACACACCCTCCCGTTTGCTAGCTGTCAGCTTCCCACCCCTCCACTCCTCCCCAGCGCGTGCGCGCACGCGCACACACACACACACACCACCACCACCATCACCATCACCACTACAGTTTCTGAAAGGAGCTCTTGCTCTCCTCAGCTGATTGCCTGGCACAGCCTCTACGGGGACCCAGGAGAGGGGCAGGGGTCGCCACGGCCTGGTAGCTCTGGCTGTGAAATCAGAGATGAGGCGGGGAGGCCTGAGGGGTAGCTGGTGGTTGAAGGAGAGACAGAGGGCAGTGGGGCCGGAGCTGGGATGTTGGGTGTTGGCCTTTCACCGGGCACTCGGGGATGAGCTCATGGACAGCTTGGTGTCTGTGAATCCCCCCACACCGCCAGCCGTCCAGCTCTGGGTCTGTGCTGATGACAGTGAATGGGTTCTTGGGTGTCTCCTCCAGCCTTAGCAGGATCTTCCCCCCACTTTGCTCCTGCGCAAGTTCTCCCGCCCTCCTCACCCTTCCAGGAGCTTAGAGATCCAGACCCCTCTGCCCCACGCTCTCTCAGGCCCTGGTGTTCCTCAATCACTCCCACAGAGTCCTTCCATCTGATCACAGCCCTGGTTGGGAAGAGGAGGATGAGTGTTGGCTGGGCTCCCCAGCCCCTCCTCCAGCCCCCCCCACCCCTGATGTCTTCTCTTCTGGGCAGGCATTAAGTTAAAGGCTGTGGTTCTGGAGGACCTGGGCTGCGGAAACACTAGCTTTTTCTCCCTTCTTCCCCTTCCCTCCCAGCTCCACCCAGCTTCCCACCTTACACCTGAGCCCTTTCCCGGGTCCCCAGAAATCAAGGAGACAAGCTGCCAGAATCTGCACCCTATGTTGCCATGCTCCCCTCACCCTGGTGACAGGGGAAATGTCCAGGTTGCAGGATACCTGGGTGCCCTCCCCCCTCAAACGCGCTCAAGGACCAGATGTGGTTACTCAGGTCACGCCCCCTCCTGTAGCTCACTCCCAGGTCATCCTTTGCACTTTTTATCTATGGCTAGGATTTCTCTTGGCTTTGTGTCTCTTTACCATCCCTAATTTACTAATGCCCTTCTAGCAAATGCTTCCAGAGAGCCAAACAAACCCAGACCCAGAAACCTGGGTGCTACCTTCCTCCATGGGAATTCACGGAGGTGGGAAAAAACCAGGGGAACCCATGTGCCAGAGGTCCCGGAAGCTTCTTTCCCAGAGCTTGTGAGAAACCATGTCCCATAGGGATGTCTGTTCTCACCTTCCCTGGCACTCAGGACTCAGCTGCAGATGGAATCCAGGTTGGATAAACTTTTAGAGGCCAGCTATAGTTGCCAACTGCAACAGAAGAGCAGGGGAGACTGGGACATCTCCCCATGGGGGTCTGCACCTTGGCACTAAATGGAAAGGGATGTTAGCCGTGGGTCTGGAGCTGAGCCTTGGGCCTTCAATGAGCAACTGCCCCTGCCTTTTGTTTTTAAGTGAATCCTTGGCCAAAAGGGTCACGTGGAAATGAAAGGCAACCAGTGTTGATGAATAAGTAACTCAGGCCCTTTCTGCAGGCAAGAGGGCACAGCCCCAGTTGGGGCAGAAGTCATGGGTTCACGACCTGCCTCTGACCTCCCAGGCTATGGGACTTTTCAAGGCAGCTGCTGAGCCTGGAGCCCAGCCCCTCCCTGCGCTCTGACCCATAAGGACATAGATCCAAATGTTCCCTCCTCTTTGAGGCGCCAGTCTGGTTCACGGCACAAGAAATCATTTGATGAAAAAAATCCTGCTACTGATAAATGAATCCCCAGGCTACAGAACTTCTACCTGCCAGACCTGCTGGAAGGGAAAATTCATGAGTCCCTGACATCTGCTCAGGGCTGGTCACAAAGACACCCTCTGCTGCTCCCTACCTGTTCCAAATAAAGTCCACGTCACAGGTCACCTGTAGCCACTCACATGCCTGCATCTCCAGAATCACCTTGGAACATGGGTGCCCCGTGCATCCCCTACTTGCCCAATGCCCATCCTCCCATGGTTGTGGTTACCTGAGACAGTTTCCAAGACCTTCCGCTACAAGGGTTTCCTCCCCACCACAGCCACAGAGGGAACAGATCAAGCACAGATGGAACAGGTAAGTTTTATTTGGACTTCCAACTTGTTCAGAGAGCTCGGGGCCCCACTCCCCTCTCCAGTCCCCCTTCCCCATTCCCCCTCCCTAGGGGGACACTCAAGGTACAAGGCCATGTGTCTCTGGAGTCCTCAGCCCCTTCCCTGCCCCACACACCCCCTCACTCCCCTGCACTGAGGAGGGGGGGAGGGATGTGAGGAGGTGGGGGACCTGGAAGAGTTGGATCAGAAAGGTACATGCACTGACAGTGGCGTCCACTGCCCGCACCGGGCTGGGACCCGGGAGGGGCTTGCAGTGGAGGGGGGCGGACTCATCGTGGGGCGGCAGGCTCTTGCCATAGCAAGCTCCACACCTCAGCCCTGGGGACCCCCTGGCCTCCTGCTTACCCGTCCTTCTGAGGGTTCGACTCTGAGGTAGATTTCACAGAGGGAATGTGGGGCTCTGGGGTGTGGGAAGGGGGTTAGCTCTTTTGAAGTTGATCTCCACAGCACCCTGGGCCCATCCTCAGGTTCTGGATTGGGAGGCGGGGCTGATGACACCCACCCAGCTAACAGAGGCTGAGTCACACCCGGGCTCCAGGGCACCTGTGGTGTCGGGGCTTGAGTGGGGTCAGGGCGGAGGGAAGCATCTGCCTTAACAATCTGTGCCTTGGTGCTGGGGGCTCCAGGAGGAGGGCATAGGCCCGGGAGGCTGGCACAGATAGTTCCCTAGCCTGACGGTCATGGCGCCTCAGGGCAGCCTCTTTAGGCTGGATGCTCCCAGTCCTCCAGGGTCCTCCCTCTCCTCTCCAGGGTGGGCAGAGGGGGAGAACAGGGTTGGCCTGCAGGGAACGGCGAGTCCCGACCTGGCCATGGGATGGAGGAACTGGCGTCAGTGTGCAGGGGAGGCTCTGAGACCCCACAGGGAGGCATTCCCTGGACAGAGCACAGCCTGAGAAAGACGGACATCTGGGGAGGTGCTAGGGGAGCTCCTGGAGTCTTTTGATACCCTCCCCTCCCCCAGGCCCAAGCACTAGACACCTTCTTGGATCCAACCGTTTGAAAACAGAAAGGCAGAGGGAGAGGCTGGGTGGGATATGCCCCTTCCCACCCCAGCCCTGATCCCCACCTCCCCAGCAGAAGCCAGGGAGCTGGGGAGAGCCTCAGCTGACCTGGGAAAAGCCAGGGCTGAGTGGTGCCTGGACCAGGGAAGATGGTGCACACGTTGACTCGATAGCTAGTGGAGGTATCTGGGGGTCGCAAGGGGCAGGGGCCCCCTACGAGATTCATGCAGCATTCAAAGTGAGTGAGAGTTTGGGGGTGATGGGAGAAGGTGAAGAAACAGCCAGTGGGTGGGGGAGGCACCCTAGATCTTGCTGTTCTCCAGGTGAGAGTCAATGTGTTTGATGAGGGCATCATCGGGGTACCCGACAGGGAAACCCAGTTGGCAGAGGGGGCAGCTGCGGATATCAGAGCCCACTGTCTCCATCAGCAGCTGTGGGGAGAGAAGGGAGTCATTTATGGTCCACAATCCTCCCTCATGGTCCCCACATCCCAACCTGCCCTTCCCTGGGACCTGAGGCAGGGATGGCTGCAGCATGCAGAAGGCATCTGGGCACCCCTTCTCCTGTACCACCCCCTTCCTCCCCCTCCCTGGCCACCTTCTACCAGTTCATCACCCACTGCCCCGACCCCCGGGCATAGTGTCCCCAGGAGGTGTGAATGGGGAGGTGGGTATGCTCAGCCCCCCAAGGCATCTGCGGTAATGAGGGAAGCCAAGACCCAGATATGCCCTCAGACTGACTAAGACACAGCTCTCAGATAACTCAAAGCAGTGGATAATCCTAAACAATGTACAACCCCAAAATAATTTTCTGTCTGGCTTTGGAATATATTTTGGTCCTTTCAGGTGGCAAGAGTTGGCTCTGACATCCAGGAAACTCATTATTTCAGTGAAACGATACAGCCGTGAGATAGGGCTGTCTTCTAGGACAGACAGAAAGGGGCAGGGGCTCTGAGGCCTGATGGACAGAACTGGATGAGCAGGCCTGTCCCTGTCCGGAACCAAGACCCATGGCATCAGCATAGCCTCCGTCACCAAGTAACAGCAGATGTTTACTACTGAGCCAGGCACTGTGCAAGAGTGCTTTGGGCTCACTGCCTCCCTCTTAAGAACTCTCTAATGGAATTAGATAATAAATCATTGACCTCATTTTTGCAGATGAGAAAACTGAAGGCCAAGAAGATAAGTAACTTGCCGGAGGTCCCAAAGCTACTAAGTGGTGGAATCCAGAATCAAAGCCAGGACTGTCACTCTAAAGACCCGGGCCTTTAACCGTGAAACTGAACAAGTTTTAATGGTGCGGGCCCCAATTCATGCCAACAAAAGGCCACTGGAGAGAGAGGGGTTGCTGCGCCCCGGGAAGGGGGCGGTAACAAAGGAAGGGAGCCCCGCCCATCAATCAGGCGTGAAGAGGGCGGCGGGCCCCCACCCCGCGGCCCCCCACCCCCCGCCGGGTCTGAGGCACGTGCCCACTCACGTTGATGGACGGCCAGGACTGCGCGTGCTCGGCGTGGGTGTAGGCGGTGGCGGCGGGCGACTCCGGGATGGGGAAGCCAGCGCAGAACGAGGCGCAGCGGATGGCGCCAGCCTCCGGGCTGGGCGGGCTGGGCGGGCTGGCGGGCACGGCCCACTCCTCCTCCTCCGACGGCTGCTTCTCGAAGCGCAGGCGGATGCCCTCGAAGGCGCGCCGTGGGCTGAGGGGCCGGCCAGGGCCGTAGAGCTCGCTGCCGTAGGCCCGCGGCTTGGGCAGCGTGGCCGCCTCGGCCTGCAGCCAGGGCGGGGAGGCGCCCGCGTAGCCCGCGCCCTCTGCCATCTCCGAGTAGCTGCGCCGGCCCTGGAAGCCGGCCTTCACGTGGTGGCTGGGCGGCTTGGCGTAGGCTCGCTCGGCCAGTGTCCTCTCCCCGGGCGGCGGGGGTGGTGGGGGCCGGGGCTGCGGGGCCGGGCAGGCGGGAGGCCCTGGGGAGCGGCACTGCGGGCTGGGGGACTGGCATGGCGGCGGCACCGGCGAGCGGCGCTGCGGGACGGGCGACGGGCAGGAGGGCGAGGCCGGCGAGCGGCGCTGCTGGGGCGAAGGGCAGGGGGGCCCGGGAGAGCGGCGCTGGGGGACGGGGGACTGGCACGGCGGGCAAGGGGGCGCCGCTCGGGCCGGCGGGGAGTGCGAGGGACACTGGGGGGCCGGGGAGTGGCGCTGCGACAGCGGCGAGTGCCTCTGGCCTAGAAGAGAAGGGGGACAGTGGTGGGGAGAGAAGACGTCAGAACGGGGGAAACAGGGCCTTGCCGGCGACCAGTGCCCACCCACTCTCCGAACGGGAGTGGAAAAGGCCTGGGCACGGGGGAAGGAAGTGAAGGGTGGTCCCCGGACGCAGGACGGTGGCCATAGCTATCCCCTCCTTCCGGGTCCAGCTCCAGGCCTCCCCTGCCCCATCTCACCGCCACTCCGAGCCTGCTCCTGCAGCAGAGTCCTCAGGATCCTCCCCTGCAGGGAACTCAACTCCCGAAGCCGGCCCAGCTCCTCTGTCAGCTCCGTGTAAGCCAGCGCCAAATTCACCCTGAAGGACACCCAGTCACCCAGGTCAAGGCTTGACCCCAGCCTGCCCTGACCCTGAGGTCAGAGGGCAGGGAGTGGGGGAGAGGAGAAGGGAAATGGGTTCACTGCCACAGCTGTGGAGAACTGCCTCTGCCCCACATCTGGCCCTCCCCTCCCCTCCCAGGCCCTCCTAGACCCGCTGCAGAAATTCTCTTGGGCTTTGAGGGCCACCTCAAACGGAACTTCTTCCAGGGACCCCTCCCCCGACCCCGAGCCTTACCTTGGTTTAGGGCAGTGGTTCCCAGACTATGGGCTGGGGATAGAGAGCTCAGTGATTTCAAGGGATCCCTGAGATTGTGTATTCACTGAGCCTTGTCTGTGGCCTGAACACACCTCATACAGGTATGTGTGAATGTTTTTCTAATCTGTGCAGAAGCTGTGGTGACAAATAAAACACAGATTCATCAAAAAGCTGCACTGAATTTATAGTAGGTTTTGTCCCTGTGAATTTTCTCAAAGAGCTCATGGTAATAGTTTAAGTGCAATCTGTGTATTGGGGGCAGGGGCTGCCTGAGGAGTCCTCACCTTTGAAAGATCAGGGATCACTGCTGCACAGCCTATGAAGAGCTCCATTCCATAAGTGAAGACATGGCCTTCTAGCTTGGCAGAGGTGCCAACTGATAAACTTGAACCCAAGTCTGCCTATTTCCAGGTCCACTGCTCTTGCTTCCACCTCAAAGCTGCCTCTGAGCTCGATTCAGCCTTGCAACTCCCAGGATCATCAGGGAACCCTTTACATGGAGCTGTTGTGCACTGAACACCTCCAGGGGGCGCCACTCACATTAAGCACCTAACAAAAGTTGCCTTGTTCTGGAACTTCACTGGGAGTTCCTCAAAGTTGCGGTCTATATCACTGTATTCGTATTCCCAGCATCTTGTCCAGGGTCTGGTACCCAGGAGCTGTTCAGTAAGTGAATATTGAATTGAGCCTCTCTATCCATTTTTCTCTCTTCCCTTTTTTTCCTCGCACTTCATGCTCAGGCCTCCTGGGCACCCACCCTCATGGAGCTGGAACAGACTTAGCAAAGACTTCAACCACTTCCTTTTCTCTTCCTTTTTCTTTGGGTCCCTGTGACCCAGAATCACTGAAGGTTATCATTCTCAACACTGCCCCTCCCCTCTCTCCCACCCCAGCCTGCACACCTCCAGGGAGCCTGTCTTGATGTCACATGAGGCTCTGCCATGGCCTTGGGTCACTGCTTTCATCTCTGATCTGGGGTTGGACCAATCCTGGGAAGCAGGGGATTTTGTTTCCTCAGATCTTGCCTCCTCAATCCAGAAGGGACTCTGGAACTTTGTGGAAGTTGGAGCTGGAGGGAAGTGGCAGGCAGAGGCTTGGCCAGTCCAGAGGGATTTCCTCACAGGGGAGGCCCTATTGCCCCAGTAGCTGAAGGGCCCTGGGCAGCAAGGAGAGGAGGGTGGAGGCAGTTCTCCAGACCCTGAGGGCCCTGTCCTCATCCCATGGTAATGGACGTGTGAGAGAGGATGTATGTGAATGGGAGGGAATGAAGGGAGGTGTGAGACCACTGTGATGGGTGTGAGGAACAGGGTGAGAGAGAGAGAGTGTGTGTGTGTGACCCCAGAGAAAAGGAGGGGAAGTCATGAGGTTAGGGCTTCAGAGGGCAGGAAAAGCCGAGGTGCAGAGGGTAGATGATGACTGAACTCCCTCGCTCTCTACTCACTGGCGGGCTCTCTCGCGCCAATCCTGGGGCAGAGCTGGGTGGAAGGGGGAGCCCCTCCCACAACAAAGCTATTTTTAACCCATTTGGACCAAAGCCAAATTCTTGCAAACAGGCTGGGATTCTGGGGGACAAGCCCACTTCTAAAGGCGGGAGAGTGCCCTCTACCAGTCTGATGGTGGACAGGGATGGACAGGAGCAGAGAGGAGGGAGTCCTTTTGGGAGCCCTGGCCAAGGTGCTGCAGCCTCTATCCCACCACATCTCAGCCGTCGTGTGTCCTATGTTCCCCCACGCTCTTCTTCAGCATGGGGAGAAATGGCATTGCCTTCATCAGACTGGGAGGCCAGTCTGTGTCCCACATTAAATTGGGGACTTCCCAGCAGGAGGCTCCCCTCTTCAAACCGAGGGAATCTGAGGGCAGGAGCTGCGTCTCCCCCGCTCAGACTGGGGGCTTTTGGAGGACTGTGCTAGCCCCTCAGTGGTGGGGGCAGGAGGGAGCCCTGGGCAGGGCACTGATGGAACATCCTCTCTGACCGAGCAACCACAGTTTCTCTCCCTGTCCGCCTTCACTGCTGTATCTCAGGTGACAGATACAGGCTGTCGCCTTCACACCCTGCCTTAGCGATCTCACCTGCCACACTCAGTTGCCAAGCTCCATCTCTCCCCGCTTGCCTTCTTCCCCATATCAGGAGCTACCCCAGTTTCCACCGCCCAGCTCCTGGCACCCTCCTCGCAGCAAAACAGGGCAAGAGGAAATGGAACGGAGAAGGCCCTGGCCCAAAATGCCCAGCCCCTCTTCCAGCTCTGACCCTGTGTCCTCCTGGAGCTCCAGGCAGCCCTTGCAATGACCTCTGAGACCCCGGGCAAGGTGGGGGGACCTGACCTCCTGATGCCCCATGGCCCTGTGGGACCTCCCCCTTCATTGGGCATCTCTCTCTCTTCCCACCTCAAGATGCTCAGGCCCAGGCTGCTAAATGCTCTAACAACCCGAATGACTCCCATTAGAAAACACTGCCAATTCAGTGGAAAAAAATCTCACTTCACAACACAACCAAGAGTCGCACACGTGCACCTGAATACACATTCCACTTCCTGGCTTCCTGGCCCACACCTGAGTGCTATTTTCCACCATCACAGCTGTCTGGGAAGGATGGGTCAGGTGAACGGCAGCAGACGGCTGCATTTGGGTGCTTCTTCATTGCTTAAATTATGGGGGAAAATCCTGTCTGAGTCTCTCAGAACTTGGGAAGGACTCAGGGAGAAAAGAGTCATAAATAATCTGTATGAGCCCTTATGGGCCAGGCAGTGTGCTAAGAATTTAATCTTCACAACAACCCTACAGTGTGACCACTCTTATTATCTCCATCTGAACAGATGAGAAAACTGAAGCTTACAGAGGTTAAGTCACTTGACCAAAGCCATAAAGCCCAGTAATACTGGAGTTGCTGGAATGGGAGCTCCCGTCTCCTGGACTCCAAAGTTGAGGCTACTGACCACTAAGCTATCTACTGCCTTCCAAAAGGATCAGGGAACGGGGGAAAGGAGAGGTGGGAAGGCAGCAGAGGGAAAGATGAGGAGGAGGAGGAAGAGGCTGGGGACCTGCAAAGTGGCCTGGGAGCCCTGAGCATCACCAGCCCTGCCCTGGGAGGGGAGAGGAAGGCGCTAGACACGTGTGGAAGTGGAAGGACAGAGTTTATATTAAGAGGCCGGGTCAAGGTCACAGAGCAGTGGTGGCACAGAGCAGGGATGCAAACAGGCTCTTGGCACCTCAGCCTGCTGCGCTGGCACCTTCGGAAGAGCCACAGTGCAAATGGCAGCGTTGGCAGGAAAGAGGGCTCCCACCACTGCAAACCTTTCCACCCTTTGTTGACTTATCCTTTCATTCATTCTTTCCACGAATAATTGAGGGGGCTCAAAAATTCATCTGGAAACAATCATCTTCACTGTTATTGACAAAGCAACTGAGATGAGAAAGGTTAGAGACCTAAGCGTCTGCCTCTGTAAAAGGCCTCTTTCTGCCCCAAACCAGCTGGGAGACACGTCCGAGTGCAGTGTCTTCCCCAGGGAGGTTCACTTGGGTGCCCTGTGCTGCGCTGCAGCCTCTGTGAGGATGCGGATTTGGATGCAGACGCAGATGCGGCAGGGTCGAAATTCAGACCAGCACTGGGTCATGGGATTAGAACTAGGGATGGATGGGCTCAAGGTCAGGATTAAGGCTGGGGTCGGGGTCAGATTAGTTCATTTTCAGTCAGGATTGTAGATGGAGCTGGGGGCAGGATGAGGGATAGGGTTACAGGGAGGGATGGGATCAGTATTAGGGATACGACCGGGGTAAGGATCAGAGCTGGTCATGTGGTCAGAATCCCTGGCTGACAGAATCAACAGGAAAACAGAAATCCAGCATCCCCACCCCCTCCATCCTTGCCCATAGCTGCCCCCTGCTGCCCCCAGCCACCTCACCCCCGCGGGGGAATTGAGGGACCCAACTTTCCACCACCCACAGGCACACCCAGCATTAGTCTTCCCACCCGGCCCGACCCTCAGGGAGGGGACCACAGGCACCGGGCCGTGGAGGGACTTGAGGTTGTGGGCCGGGGGAGGAGGAAGTCGCATGCAACAACCCAGCGCTCCACCACTTCCTTTCAGGCGCCTTGAGCCCCTTCACTCTCCTCGGCCAGCTATGACTTGCGGTCCACAGAGCCCAGCTCTTCATGGCAGCCCCTGCCATGCTTCCAGCTCAGCCAGATGTTCTCTGTGTCCAGAAAGCCTCCTCAGATACAACCAAACCGAGAGGCTCACAGCAGGGCTAGGAACCAGGGTCCCCATTTCGGTTGGGGGGGCCCACACATCCCAGTTTGCCCAGGGCTGTCCTGGTTCACAGGAGTCACCTGGCATAATTATTAATAGGGCCCCCTTTCACTTTTAAAAATGATCAGGTTTAGTCAACAAATCATCTGGCTGCCCCTCATATAAGGACCTCCTACTTGGATAAGAATGTGAACCAGAAAAACACCACAAGGTACCGTCACCCCATCTGCTCAGGACCTGTTTGGAATTTGCACTTAACTTCTCTGATTACTTCTTTGTAACCTTGGTTTGCTCAGCTGTAAAAGGGGACAATACTGTCACATTTTGGTGAGAGACAAATGAGATTTTGTAGGTAAACTGCCTCGTAGAGTGTCTGCTGTGGATGAAGACTCAGGGAAGCACATAGGAGACGGGTGGAGAAAGGGGGAAACCAGTTTTGATCCTTTTCTAGAGATACCAGCTCAGTGAGTTTGGTTTGAATGAGGGGAGGACGTGGAGTTCCCCATCGAGGGAGAGAGCGTGGGTAAGAGCTGCTCTCTGCCTCCCTGGCAGGGAAAGGGTCAGAGACATTTCAAAGCCCACCAACCCCTCAGACCACAATTAGGTGGGCGTGGTGGGCCCCTACTTCAGAACCCCTCCCCACCCTTGGGGAGCCCCGAGGCTGCAAGTGCTCAGGGCTTAATTCCTGTGGGCCGGGTACCCAGGCTGAAGGAAATTTGAAAGAAAGGAAGTAGGGAGGGTGAGAAGCGTGAAGGGGGAGGCCCTGGGCCCGCTGGTTCTGGGGCATGAGACTAAGCTCAGGGTACACGGGGGTCTCCGACTTCCGTCCTGACTCCCCCCAACTCTGCCCTTGACCTCCGTGCAGAGTTTCCATCCTCTCTCTCCGAGTTCACACTTCTCCCCCACCACTAACCGCAGCCCACGCAGAGGCTTGTGGGTGGAGAGAGAGAGGGGTGGGGGGTGGGCGGAAAAGCACCCAGGCTACAACACTGAGCCCCCCACGTTGGGGAGAAAGGCCTCTAGTCCCCCCCCATCACTCATACTGAATCCCCATCTTCTCACAGGGTGCTCCCCTCATGGATGAACCCCCTCCCTCACTGGCCCTCATTCCCCTGACGGAGCCCCCTCAAGGAGCCCCCTCTCCACAATCTCCCTTCCACCCTCAGCACTGGCCACACCCTCAGGAAGGCCGCACTCAGGACCTGTGACCCCGAGTGGGGCCCAGAGGGAAGGAGGCCATGGGTTCTGCACCTCTCACTTGGCTGGGACCCTCCTGGGGTCCTCAGCTCCCTGCACATTCTCAGGAGCAGGTGGTCTCCACTCCTACCTCCTCCTTCATTATTGCCTTTGGCCCGCGAGTCACCCTCAGCGGCTCTTCCTCTGGGGCAATTCGTCCCCCTGGGCACCGACCACCAGATGCTGGGCTGACCGAACAGCAGGGAAATCTTGACCGGAGGTCAGACCTGGAGGGTGGCAGTCCGGTCTGGGCGCCCATTTTCAGAGGCACATTGATGACCTGGACCTGTGAGCCAGGGGCTGGGATGGGAGGGACTGGAAGCCTTGGGGCTGGGGCTGCGTCCCAGGACTGCCCCCTCAGCACCTGGGGGACTCACTGAGGGGAATTAATAGAGGCGGTGGCAGTACAAGTGAGGGCGTGTGAACAGCCAGGACTCCCACGGTGAAACTGGCCACCTGGAGGCATCCACACAGAGACGGGGGAGCACCTCTCGGGGGTACACAGGGTTCCCACAGAGGACTCGGCTGGACTCAGGAAGCTCTGTGGCTCCCTCTTTAGCCTTCACACCTCCATCTGGATAACCCACCCCTGCAATCCTCTCCTAGGAAGGTCCACATATAAAATTCCCACTAGCCTGGAGGCTTAGGCAGAAGTAGAAAGAAAAGGAGGGGCTGGTGGGGGGAAAGGAGCTGGAGTAGATGACTGAGGCCTCCTCAGGTGGGAGGACGGGGAGGGAGCACTCGGGAAGCGGCTTATTACCAAAAGGAGCTGAGTTTATAAGAAAATAAAACTACCGGGGGAGGGAGGACTTCCTCTGAGAATTAACTCTTGCCAAGCTGAGGCTATCCAGAGATGCTTGGCCTGAAAGGAAGTGTGAAGCTGGGCAGGCAGGGCCCAGCCGGCTCTACGGGTAGACGTCCAGGAGGCCCTGATGCAGAGCCCAAGCCATGGAGACCGAGGGGAGGAGCTGGAGGTCACCTCAGGTAGGAGCAGCCCCGGAGCAGAGCCCAGCTCCCTCTGGCCAAAGGGACAGGGTCGGGGCGGGTGGGGGTGCCTTGGGGTGCGAAGGAAAAGCGGCTGTCCGGGCCAGAATTAGTGGCATAGACGATATGACCTCCAAAAGCATCTGCGGGAGGGGTTCTCTTCTACTCACTCGCTCACGTGGCCCCTTGGGACCCACCCCCCTTTTCTGCCTCCCCCACATCACCTTCTGCCACTTCTCCCAGCAACGACGGACCTCTGAGGCCATGAGGGAAACCTGGGGCCAGATTAGGTGAAGTGGACAAAGCTAAGCCACTCGGCATCCCAAGAGGGGTCCCTGAGATTCGAAACCTGGCTCTTCGGACTCCAGCCAAAAAAAATCCTCTCTCTGGGTTCAACCAATTGAGGGAGGCTTCACTGCTGGTCTTCTAAGAGGGAGTAGGATTCAGTGAGCCATAAAGGGCCCCACGGTGTGACTTTAGGGGCAAGCTATGATTCTAGAACGTGTGTGTGTGTGTGTGTGTGTGTGTGTGTGTGTGTGTGTGCGCGCTTTCCGGGTCTGGGTACACAGGCTAGGATGGACCCTGAGCCCCAGCCACAAGCTAGGGTGGACCCTCTCTGCAGAGGCCCCTAACAGCTGAGGGGTCCCGCCCATCAGTCCCACACACTGGGTTCTCACTCCCCAGCTATCACAGCCCCACCCAGGCCCTCACCCCAGGGTGCAGAGGGAGGTGAGAGGTACCCCCAACCGGCCAGAAGCCAGGAGGAAGGTGAGGAGGGAGCCTGCTGGGAGGAGGACCGGGGGTCCTGGGGCTGGGTGTGTGGTGTGGTGGAGGGTTAGCTCCTGCCCTTGCTGGGCCTCAGTCTTCCCCTCTGATGAAAGTAGGGAGTCTGTGCCACACGTCTCATCTTAGGGGAGAAGGCTTAGGCGGAAGGAGGTTTGTGCTCTATTTCTCAGAAAGTGGGAGAGGACGAGTTCGGGTGCGGATGTGAAAGGCACCAGGCTCACTGCTGCCAGGCTGCGCTCACCCTCTCCCTGGCTGCCCAATGCTGCCCCGGAGGCCCCGCTACTAGGCTTCACCCTGACATAGCTCCCTCCCCACCTACTGCTGCCTCTCTTTAATGGCAGGATCCCCAAGAGACACCCCAGCATAATATGTTCTAATTCCCTGCATGCTGCTGTATGAACTCAAGGAAGTCCATCCTCTCCTAAGCCTCAGCTTTCTCTCTCCTGAGATAGGAGACGAGGCACCACAAATCCTAAAAGAGACCATCTCCTTCCTCCTTGTCAGGGAGGACAGGGTTAACCCAAGTGGCTGGGCCTTGTTACTGGGATAGAAAATGGGCTCCAGAGAGGCCCCCAAACTCACCAGGGGACACTGAATATAGCAGCAAAGCTTCTGAGAAAGTCTCTCTCAACACCTGACACCTCAAGAAGACACAGGCCTGGGTGCCAGAGGAAAGCAAAGGGTACCTCCCAGAACCTGAGCACCTCCAGAAGCTCGCCTTCTTCCTGTGAAGGGTGCAGAGCCACACAAGCAACCCGACAGCGTGGAAGAGAGGTCCCCCAAACAGTGTGCAGGGGGAGGAGAGAATCAAAGGGGGAACCTGGAAAATGCCATCCCCGGGGGTGCAGAGGTTAAGAGGAGGAGGATTACAGAGTGACTTACTGATCATCCCCAACTCTTTTCACCCACGCCATGTCGCGCTCTGACTGGTTGGAGGCCAGATCCTAAGGGAAAGATCGAGCAGTCAGACCCCAACCTCACCTTGCCTGAACTTCCCTTCTTTACCATTCCCAGGGCTGGTCTGTACTCAGTGAGGAAGTCCCAGATCTCTAAAGTCGTTTCCAGCAGCCCCCAGACCTTCAAGGAGCTCTGCAGGTGCCAGAGCAGGGACCCCAGGTCAGCGCCCCCCCCCTTTTTACCTGGGCCCGGGTCTCCTGCAGCTGCTTCAGCTCCCCCTGCAGCCGCTCACACTCAGCCTGGAGCTGCTCCTCCCGAAGCTGAGCCCCCCGGGCCTCTCCCTGGGCAGCCTCCAGAGCCTCTTCTAGCTGCCGCCGCTCCAGCTCACTCATACTCGGCGTGGGGCCTGGCCAGCCTGCCGGTAGAGGAAAGGACAATGTCAGGCTGGAACCAGCTGCCGGACACCCTCCACCCACTCCCAGATCAATACAAAGTGAAACAGGTGAGAACTGCAGCGTGAAGGATCCAAGAGAGACATCCAGAGGGTAGATATCCCAGGATGAGAGAGAGACCTCTACGGAGGGCAGAGGGGAACAGTGGGCTGAGCCGCTTTTTCTAATCTTTCTGGTGGCCAGGGGAGAAATAAGACGGGCTCTGGAACGGTTTCCCCAGCCAGACTCAAGTCTGAAAGCATCCTCAGGGGCCTCTCCTAATCACAACGGAAGACAGGCGGAGGGGACTCTGGGTGGGGCCGCCCTCTGCCGGCACATACAGGAATTGCATGGGAGAGCCTGGGAATGAAGGAGTTAAGGGTGGGGGGATGCCAGTGGGAGAAACTGGGGTAATAGTTGATGAGGTGAGGGGACAGTTGGTAAGGAGGGATGAGGTGATTATGGGAGAAGTTTAAGACATTGTAACGGGGTGCTGACTACCAGTCTGAAACACTGGAGGTGTCCAATAGTGTTGAAATGGGGGGCTGGCTTGGGAACTTCAGAGTATGGAAATCAGGGGTGGCTGAGATCTCACCGTGACTCAAGCCAGATCCGCCTCTTAGTGCCAAGTAGTGCAGGTCCAGATCAGCACAGGGCGGGGCAGGGGCAGGTGGGGGGCTCAGGCTGGGGAAGGCTGCATCCCGGAGGCCTTGTTGCTGCCGCAGCTGCTGCTCCAAACCACAGATCTGCCGCAGGTGGGTCTCCACCAGGGCCCGCTATGGGGGGGAAACAAAGGGGTGAGGATCTGCATCAGGTCAGGGCACACCTGTGGGCCACCCAAACCCAGAACTTCTCCATGTCTGGGTATCCATCACCCCCCTAAACTGAGCAGAGACCCCAGGTCACATATCCCAACTCCACTCTCCAAGTGGCCATGAGTCTCCTCTCCCAGCAACTGCAATGCAGATGTTTCTGGCTACTGCCCCTTGCAAGGTCAGAGTTAATGCCTCTTCCTTGTCACTAACATGCAGACACACTTATAAGAACACTCAGCCTCCTGTCCAGACACCACCACACCCTCAGGAGCATAATAATTTCCATTTTCATATGTCACTTAACCACTCTGGGCTTCACCTACCTCACCTATAACACGGAGCTAACCACACCTACCTCTTAAGTAAGTTTGTTACGAGGATTAGAATGAGTAAATATATCTAAAGAGATAAGAACGATGCCTGGCACAGTTAAGTGCCATTAAGTGTGTGTGATTGTTAAGTCAAAGCATTTTTTACACAAATGCCCAACAGCTCAGCAACGTTGTTATTTGCCCCACTTTTCACAGGCAGGACAGAGGCTAAGTGACTTGACCCAGCTCACAGCTAGGAGTCAGCAAGAGACCATGCCTCCTGATTCCAACACCTGCCCACCTGCTCACATGCATGGCTATACCCTGACTCAGAATCACACACAGGCCAAGGCCCATCCCAGCAGCCACGAACACTTTCAGTCACCTCTGCCCTCACCCACACAGCCTTCCAGCTCAGTGCTATAGGTGCAGGGTCAACGCAGCGTGAGCACCAACATACACACAGATTCACAGTGTTCTACAGGGCTACTCACAGTCACCTCCTGTCACTGCATGGCCAGGATGTACACAGAGTCACTCACAACCTGTATGATACACACAACCCCACTCACCAGGCCAAACGGGCACTCACTCACGGACAGACACGAACACGGTGGGGTGCATTCCACAAGCACACAGCCAAGGTCACACCCTCAAGCACCCGGGCTCCCTGGACCTCACCATCTCCCCCAGCTCCGTCTCCAGGTCACTCTTCTCCACGCAGAGCTTCTCGTAAGCCTGGATCATCTCCCCGAGCTGTTCTTCCTGCTCCTTATTCTTCTGCAACTGGACGGGGCCCGGAGGGGGTGGAGTGCAGCCAGAGTCAGGCCCATCTTGACTTGGGGGCAGAGCAGCACCCTGTGCCTCCCACCCCCACTCCCAGCACCCAGTGGAGGGGTAGGAGGAGCTGCAGCTGGTTCTAGGGAGGACCGTGGCCATCTCTGATCAAGGAGATGGAAGGTCAGAGGCTGGGGAGGTTATCAGAAATGGACTGGAGCAAAGAGCTCAGGGAGGGCTCACCTCGTGCTGGAACTGGTTGAGCCGTTGCTGCAGGCTGACTTTCTCCACCTCCAGCAGGGAGCCATCCTTGATTTCATACAAAGAGAAGCCGTGCTCCTCTCCAAAGTCATTGATCAGTGGGTACTGCGGGTGGGGCAGGCCCTCAGAAGAGCTTCAGCCTTGCTGTGTCCCCATCCCACAACCTGCGTCAGAATCCTCGCCTCTCCCTCCCCACTCCAGTGGGATCTGTACATCCTGATTCCCATGGCCCTGTAGGCGTCTCCCACCAACCAGATCTTTTTTAGATCCAAGGTCCAGCATTCCAAAGCGGATCCCTCCTGATCCTTTCCTGATTGGTGCTGGGGTCTCCAGAGTTCCCATCCGTCCAGAGCAGCCACATCCCTCGTGAGGGATCCTCAAGTTCCCAAGAGTCTGTACCCTGACCCCTCTTTTGGATCCCTGGAATCTCTGCCGGATCCCCAGTTCCTGCCACCCAGCAGCCCCCTCCCCTGTCACACACACAGCCAGACCCCCGTCATCTCCAGGTTCTGACCTTAATCTCGTAGACTTTGAGGCGGCGGCGGAGGGTGGCATTCTCCCTCTCCAGGCCCCCCAGCCGCTCTTTGATGTCTCCGTAGGCCGTGATCAGGGCAAAGTGGGAGGCGGAGCACATGTCCCCCCCCAGCGAGGGGTCTCCAGGGGCATCCAGCCACACCTCACTGGGCCCCAGGGCCTCCTGGGTCAGGATGCTGATGTCATCCTCAAACATGGACTCCATGGCAAGGGCCTGGGCCACAGCCCGCCCTGGGCCTCCTGGGAGAGCAGGAGCAACGAGCAACGGTGGAGAGGGTGGCCCAGAGCTTGTCCCTAATACCCCTTGTCCTGGCCTGAGGAGCCCTGCGGCCAGCTGGGATGCAGCCTGGTCCTGCCCCCGTGTCTCACAGCCCCCTCCCAGACCCATCTTCTCTTCTCTGCTGCCTTTGGGGGAAGGAGCTAGGACCAGACGGAGGTGGCGGGGGTGGGGGTGGGGGGGGTGGAGCAGTGACAAATAGGGACAAGTAAGCGAGGCCAGCAGCAGGGAAGGGCTCCTTCCGGAACCCAGGGAGAACTGTGGACAGGAGAGGGCTGCCTTCCCAGCACACAGGGCCCAGATGGGGACTGCCTTGACTCACTCCTCAGCCCCTTCTCCACCCCAGGCTTCACTTCCCCAAATACCTTTCTTCCAAGCTCCTCATGCCAGGCCTCTGGCACCCCTGGCTCCTCCCTAAGGAAGGCCCAGTGCTTCTGGGAGGGTCAGCCCCACCACTGTCAGAACATCCTCTGCTGGGCGCCCGCCCAACTCCCCGGCTTCCTCCTCTAGGATCCCAGAGTTCAGGAAAAGGAAGTGCTTCCCCCACTCACACCAGGCCGGGCGGCTGTGGCAACCCTCCAGGCCCTCCACACCCCTGACCTGGGACCCACAGGAGGTCATCGGCTGAGTGTCTGAGGGTACACAGTGGGGAAGGGGGCTCTGGGAGAGAGCCCGGCGCAGGTGGAGAGGGCTGACAGAGAATTCTGAAGCCGGCCTGTGTGCCTGCACAGAGGGAAATGGGGAGCCCTGAGAGGGGGCAGGAATGACTCAGGGCTCCCGAAAGAGTAGGCGAGGGGGTGCGTGTGTACTTTTCCTGGCCCTGTTTATGAATGTGTGTCTGTGGTTGGCATGTGTGGGGGGAATGTGTGTGTCTGTGAATGAGTGTAGGTGTATCCCAGTCAATGAGTGCCTTAGCGGGGCTGCGGGCGGGGGGGGGGTCGGAGGGAGTGGGGAAGTGGCCAGAAGGCCGTGTGTGTTTGTGTGTGCACGCGTGCGTGAGCGTGTGTGAAGGGTGGGCACGTTCGGGGCCGTGTGTCACGTGAGGCACTATGGGAATGTCCGAGGTGTGTGCGCGCGCGCCAGAGCGTGTGTGCCCGTAGGAGAGGGGGCTCCCGAGGTGTGAGTTGAGGCAGTGGGGTCCGCGACATCCCAAAATCGGGCAGCAGGAGCCTGGGGCGAAGAGGGCCCAGGCCCAGGCCCCAACACTGCCCCGCCTTAAGTGCCAGGGAAACGCGTGTGACCGGGTCTGAGTAAGGAGTGTGTGCGCGCGTATTTGTACGGCTGGCCCCACCTTTAACCCTCTCCTCCCCAGGCCCATCCCCTCTCCCCAAACTCCGCTGTCCGCGCTCACCACACCCGCCCAGACCCCCGGCTGGCCGGCCACCTCGGGCCCAACTCCACTAGCCAGGGCTCTGGACCCTTAGCGGCCGCGACCAGTGTTCGATTCCTCTGCATCCCCCCCCTCGGCCCAGCGACCCCGCGCGAGAGCGACAGCAGGCGGATGGGGAGGGGGTGCCTCCTCGGCCCCGGGCCCCGTCTGCGGTCCCTTTAAGAGCCGCCCTTTAAACCCCTTTAGCTCGGCGGACAGAAACTGTCGCCCCTCCCCTCTCAGGGGCCGAGACCAGGCAGCCCCCTCCCCCACAGCCGGCCGAGCCCCGGGGCCCCAGTCCGCCGTTGCCGGGCCGGTGAAGGGGCTCCGGATGCGGTGCGGCCTGAGGAGCGGCGGAGGAGGGGGAAAGGGGGAATGCGGACTGCCGACGCCGGACCCTTCCCTCCCCGCCACCCTGGGCCAGCTGCGGGCCAACCTCCCGCCCCCTCCTCCGGTCCACCCCGCGACCCACTGGGGCCGGCCCTGGACGCCGTTCCCCTCCCCCCGCCCAGCCCAGCCGGGACTCACAGCTGCTGCGGGTTCCTGCTGGTAATCGCAGCTTACCCCCTCCGCCTGCTCCCTCCCCAGACCGGTGCCCCCACCCCCCTGGCACCGCGCTCTGCTCTCGCCCTGTCGCCGCCGGGTCTCTCCCCACCCCCCACCCCCTCCCCCCAACCCCCTCCCTCGCTCCCGCCCCGCTCCTCCTCCTCCGCCGCCGCCGCTGCCGCCGCCGCCGCCGCCTCCTCCTCTTCCTCCTCCTCCTCCCCCCGGCTGCTCCGGGTTTCTCCGGCTGGGAAGGCGCCCCGGACCCCGCCGCGGCCACCACCACGTGGCAAGGGGCGGCCGGCCCCCGGCGTGCGGCCCCGCCTGGCAGCGCGCCCGGCGCCCACCAGCTCCCTGCTGCGCGGCCCATGCTCCGCGCCCCCTCCCAGACGCCTCCCATCGCACTGTGGCTTGGCGGCGTGTGTGGGGGAGTTTGCGGACGGCGCCGGGGCTCAGGAGGTGCTTTGGAATTTGCTTTGGGGCTGTATGTTTTGGGGAAAGTGAGGTTCTTTATTTGGATTGTTTTGGTCTTTGATCTTTTGAGAAGGAAAATATTAGACCTACTCTTCATAGCTCTTGGGAGAGGGGGCATTGCAATGATAATGAATACAATGACCTTAGGGTCCAGTCGGAGAGATTAGAGTTAAATCAGTAACTTCTTTGGAATTGAGAGTGAGCTAAGAAGATCAAAGTTCATTAGGAAGGGGGACAGCTTTCCTCTCCCACACACAGCCCCCTCCCCGCAACACACAGACGCACCCACAGGCCAGCGAAGTGAACAAACAACAGATTTCACCCTTCCACAAAGATTATTTGAGCACCGGCCAAACTGCTGGGCAGGAGTCACAAGTTTTTGCCACTTTCCCACTGTGTGACCTTGGGCAAGTTACTTAACCTCTCTGAATTAAATTGGAGTTAATTCCTGACCTGGGCAACTGTAGGTGAGGAATGGGGACCAGGACTAAAGATGCTCTGTGAATCCTTAGGGGGGTGTTAATAAGTCATTTTGGTTATTCCCTGATGGATTAAAAAACCATGGGCAGAGGCATGGTCAACCTTGTTGCAGGTAGGGAATGATCAAGGGAAACTCTGGAGGACTCTGGCTAACCCCTAACAAGCCAACCCTGGAAAGAGAGTATAGGCTAAGGAGGGGGCTTTTGGTAGGCTCAGAATTTAGCTTGAAGCCTCCCATCTGGAGAGAGGGTTCAGGCTGCTGGGAACCTGAGCCTATCTTTTTGGCTCCTGGAGGAGGTGGGTGGTGAATCTGGAAGGGGCAGGAGAAAAGGTTTCTTGCTTGCTGTGAGCTTTGAGAAGCAGCAGCAGCAGTTCCCATTTTGTCCCACTGTAGGGAGAAGATTGGGCTGGAGGGTGAGCTCCTCCTCCTAGGAGAGCCAGCGGGGGCTGTGTACTCTTTATTTTCAAAGAAAGGGATTCTCACTGGCTCCCTTCCTCCTCCTCCTCCTGCTGGGTTCCCTTCCAGTTGCTCCTGCTAGCCTTTTACGGTCCAGAACACTAGCTTTCTCTGAGCCATGTGGGACAACCCACCTGCCCTTTAGATATAAAGGCTACCCACAGGTGTCATCTCCCTTAAGGCTGCACAGGTTCTCTTCTAAAACTTAGAAGACCAGGCAAAAGATTGGAGGCTGGGCTTAAAGGTAGTGGGGCTGTCTCTGAGGCCTCAATGAGTGTGGATTTGGCCATCAACTGGCCTGAAACTGACTGGCAAGCCTTCCCTCACTGAAAAGGGTAATGGGTCCAGGTACCGTCTAAGCACACACTCTACAGGATGAGTTGTCAGGTCCTGATGCTGCTGGGCTGCTCAGGGTACAGGCCTGAGTCACCCAGCCGGGCACAGCCCAGTGGTTTATCTGGGATTCTAAGCAGTTGGTAGCAAAAGCCCAACAGAGATTATGCCTGGTTCAGGTGCCCCCAAAATACCTCCCTGGAATCTAGACCTGATCTCATTGCATTCTCCCTGTTTTCTGGTTCTGTTGCTCATATTGGACAGACAGTTCTGAGAACAGAAACTGTATCCCATCTGTCTTCATAGCCCTAGGTGCCCAGATAGTATCTGCTCACTATACACTTACTTATTCAACAAAGATTTCTTGAACACCTATTATGTGCTGGATGCTGAGAATACAGTGATGAGCATGTCTCTGAAGGACAAACATGTATCTCCTACCCTCTTGGAGCTTATGTTCTCGTAGAGGAGTCAGACAAAAAAAGAAAGATTAATAAATGAAACATTATAAATTGTGATAAAAAGTAAAAAGACACAAGGGGCAACAATGGGGAAGAATTGGAGGGGGGTATCTGCTTTAGATAAAGTAGAGAAGTTCTCCCTGATGAGGTAATGTTTAAGCTAAATCTTAAGGGGTAGGAAGGAGTGTTCCTGGTTGAATGAATAAGTGAATGAAGTTGTGTACCTTTGGATGAGTTACTCTCACCTCTGTAGGCCTGTTTCTTCATCTGAGAAAACTGGAGATTGGTCTGAATTCCTTCTAAGAACCCATGATATTATCAGGGCTCATCATGATAGAGACAGAAAAAGGTAAAACCCAGGGTCCTGGTGAAAGGGGAAGGGTGGTAGAGGGAAGTGAGAGGAGAAGAGGGAATGTGGTGGACAACTGGTCAGGCTCGAGTTGTGCGACATTTGTAAATGGCATTCACAGGTGCTGTGAGAGGACCTGTCTCCAGTAGTTACTGGTAGGAGAGACAGTGCAGAAGCAGGAGCCAAGTCACCCCTGCATGTTTCCTCCTTGGAAACCATCAGGGGGAGACTGTTTCCCACTCCCAGGACCCTTGCTTTGGAGAAACACTTTAATCTTCCTGTCCCATTCTTGCCTGAAAAGAGTAGGAAGAGGTGGCGTTAGCAGCTGGCAAAAATTGAATCAAAATAAAACGCAGATGACTCAGATAGAATCAGGCTGGCAGAAAAATTGATTAGACACATGTGACAATGCAGGATCCGGTTGCCACCTTAGCCCTTCAGTTCTAGATCCTAGAAAATTAGGGTTTGCTGCGGAACCATCCTGGGATTTCAACTGTAGCTGCTAGTCTTCCATCAAATCAGAGGTTTGGGCAGTGGTGGAAAGTCTCATTCCTTCCCCAGATCCTCCAATTTCTGTGGAGGTAATGCACATCCTCCAATCAAATTTGCAAGGTTTGGGTGGAAAGTTTATAACTATTTGTGCTTCATATTCTCCGCGACTGTGTTCATTTCTGCTCTCTCCCAAACAACTAAAAATTAGTCTACAGGCATCTTGTTTTATTGTGCTTCACTTTATGGCACTTCTCAGATACTGCATGGGTTTTGTTTTGTTTTTTAACATCTTTATTGGAGTATAATTGCTTTACAATGGTGTGTTAGTTTCTGCTGTATAACAAAGTGAATCAGTTATACATATACATATGTTCCCATCTCTTCCCTCTTGCGTCTCCCTCCCTCCCACCCTCCCTATCCCACCCCTCTAGGTGGTCACAAACCACCGAGCTGATCTCCCTGTGCTATGCGGCTGCTTCCCACTAGCTATCTATTTTACGTTTAGTAGTGTATATATGTCCATGCCACTCTCACTTTGTCACAGCTTACCCCTCCCCCTCCCCATATCCTCAAGTCTATGCTCTAGTAGGTCTGTGTCTTTATTCCTGTCTCACCCCTAGGTTTTTTACAAATGGCAATTTTGTGGCAACCCTACATTGTGCAAGTCTATTGGGACCATTTTTCCAACAGCATTATTATTATTTTTTTAAATATTTATTTGGTTGCTCTGGGTCTTAGTTGTGGCACACGGAATCTTTAGCTGTGGCATGCAAACTCTTAGTTGCAGCATATGGGATCTAGTTCCCTGACCAGGGATCGAATCTGGGCCCCCTGCATTGGGAGTGCAGAGTCTTAGCCACTGGACCACGAGGGAAGTCCCCCAACAGCATTATTTTTAAATTAAGGTATGTACATTGTTTTTTCACACATACTGCTTTTGCACACTTAATAGACTATAGTAAATATCTTTTTTTTTTTTAATTTGGCCACGCCACGAGGCATGTAGGATCTTAGTTTCCTGACCAGGGATTGAACTTGCGGCCCCTGCGTTGGAAGCGCAGAGTCTTAACCACTGGACTGCCAGGGAAGTCCCTAAATATAACTTTTTCTATGCACAGGGGAAACCAAAATATTGGCATGACTCACTTTATCGAGATATTCACTTTATTGTGGTGGTCTGCAACGGAACCTGCAGTATCTCTGAGGTAGGTATGCCTGTATTGAATTTTTTTTTAAATAAATTTATTTTTGGCTTCGTTGGGTCTTCATTCATTGCTGTGTGCGGGCTTTCTCTAGTTGCGTGAGCAGGGGCCTACTCTTCATTGCAGTGCGCGGGCTTCTTATTGCGGTGGCTTCTCTTGCTGTGGAGCACCGGCTCTAGTCGTGTGGGCTTCAGTAGTTGTGGCTCGCGAGCTCACTAGTTGTGGCACATGGATTCTAGAGCGCAGGCTCAGTAGTTGGGGCGCATGGGCTTAGTTGCTCCGAGGCATGTGGGATCTTCCCGGGTCAGGGCTTGAACCAGTGTCCCCTGCATTGGCAGGTGGATTCTTAACCACTGCGCCACCAGGGAAGCCCCAAAGCCATGTCTTAATTCTTTTCCTCAGGATGGTGATAGGCTGCCCCTCTGCATCCAGAGCTCAGGCTGGGCACCAAAGCCGAGACGTACTTTGCTTTCAAACAAGAAGGTATGTTTCACACACACAGCTAAGCTCAGGAACTTATGGCTTAGGAGCACCTGTGAGATGAAACAGTTCAGGCCTCCTACCCGCACTGCACTGCTCAGGGTCGGCTGACAGCGCAGGGGTAATTCAGACATGGAGCTTACTCAGCAGCCTGTGGCCTTTTGGGCCACTAGGCACCAACATCCACCCTGCCCCCCAGCCCTGGTTCCCAAAAGCTTCTAGCTCAGAGGGAAGATGAAGCAGAAGTGCAGGGAGATGATTCAAATCCCAGTTGGGAGGAAAGTTGGCTTTAGGGAAGTATGCCACCTCCCACCAATCCTTGAATTGAGTCTGATAGTTGACAAAGGTTAACAATGGACGTCACTATAGAATTACCGCAAAATGACTTTGCCATTTAATTCCAAAGCCCCTTCATCCAGGGCTCTCCCTGCTTGTTACCTGGAAGCTTGCTGGGAGCAGAGGCTCATCTGCTCATCCTCTAACCCTGCATAGCACACAGTATGCAGCAGCCCAGCAGGACAAGCACAGCCTATGGAGTCGGGACTGCTTGGCTAGCCCACGTGATTTTGGCAAGATTCTTGCCCCTTCTGTGCTTCTCCTCCCTCATCTGTCAACTGGGACTAAAATGGTGCTCTTGTTAAAAGGTTGATGAGGGTTACTTTCATTATCCTATATAAGATGCTTATTACAAGCCTGGCATCTGGTAATGCATAAAATCAACACTGTACGTCTAATTATTGATTAATCCTATTCCCATTCCTCCAGTTAACCCAAGGTTAAGAGGCTAGCCTGAAGTCATCCAGCAAACGAGGGTAAGAGTTAGGTGCCCAAGTGTCTTGAGGCTCTGCCATTCCCAGGTTTCTGGATGTTCTGCCCCTCAAAGGCTAAGTGATGCCATTTCAGAAACTCCCTGAACTGTACTGACATGTCATTAGTTCAACAAATACTTACTGAGGGTCTACTGTATGTCAGGCACTGCTCTAAGCTGGGGAAAGACAGTCAAGGTCACCAAATTTGGGAGCTTTCATTATAGTTGGGAAAACTGGCAATAAATAAGCAACAAATATACCTTTGGACAGTGTTGTGGAGGAAATGCATGGCACAGCGTACATACGTACGGCATGGGCCCTTGCTGCGCATTACTAAGACGCCGACAGCATCTGCCCAGGACAGATGCTGACGACAGCTTGGGTTTTGGTATGACAGAACTGGGTTTGAATTCGAGCTCCATGTGACCTTGGTCTGATAAATTAATCTTTCTGCTCCTCATTCCTATATATTCCCCTATACAGAAGTCTGTTAAGGTTGCTGTGGGAATTAAGAGATAATAAACATAAAATCTTTTCAGTGTTTACTGTTTTTTCACATCAGACAGGTCAAGCTGGAATCCTTGATGAGGCCAGGTGGAACTGTAGCCTTGTACTGTATGTACTTTTTCAGTGTTTGTTGAGGAGGCGGGTATATGGGAACGGGGAATGACCTGGAGGGCTGCTGGAAAAAAAATTCTTAGGAGAAGCAGTTCTTCCTTACCATTTGATAATGAACCAATACCATTCTTTCCTCTAAGTATACCTTCAATGGAGAAATATTTAACGCAGTCTAGTCAAGAATTACAAGTTACCCTCTATAACCCAGTAATCTCCAAATCTGGGTACAGAAAGAAAATATTAGAACTCCTATTTATATTTATTTTTCATATAATTGCTTTTTAATTATCTATTTTTGTGCCTTGTTACACAATATATGGGTACAGTAGTACAGGTATATAATTTATCAACACATGGGGGTACGCATGATCAAAAATTCCTTACTGCAGGGGTGTGCAATTAGAAATGGTGAAAGGCCACATGGAGGCTAAGGTAGGAAAATGAAGGTCTGCCCTCATTTTACTTGCCCAACATAAACTAAGAAAGTGCATTTTTTCATAAAGTAGCCTGCAGGCGTCTCGCTGCACTAACAAGCAGCAGGTGAAGGAAAGGACCCAGTTTCTTAATCTCAAGTCAGTGTTCTAGCCTCTACAAGTCTCTAGGGGGGGAAAAGTGGAAGCAGAAATTAAATACACGCTGCAAACTAAGTAAAAATCCAACCTTTGGATAAGCCATTAAATAGACGAGATCATTAGCCTGCAAAATATGCACAAGACAGAGGACAATCTCCAGCAGCTTCAGATCTCTCTGGACAGGAAACCTCCTCCACGTAGTCATTTTTCACTACCTCATTTGTAGAAAACTTTCATTCATATCCCATTGTACTACGCAGAGCTAATTTTTAAGACAGATGTGTCCTTCCTCTCCCCAACTCACACATCTATCACCACACGCACCAGCTTCTTTCAAACAACTCATTTCACCTCCAAGGAGGTGACACCGTCTGGAACCAAAAATGAAGCGGCAAAATGTTGAAAATAAAAATAAAGCGGACTTTATTTAGAAGATAAAGGTGGTGTTATCAGTTTTGGTTAATAAAGTTGGGCTCAAGTGTTTTAACAGGTCTTTACTGCCATCACAGACTGGCATGCCAAGGGCATTCTGAATGCCAATTACAGACTGAAGTTGTTTCAAAATCCAAGATGCTGTCAAAATCTGATGATGGAGCTTGGATTTGGATGTTTTTCTTAAAGTTGGACTGACACATTTCTTATATATGAGTGACTAGATTACTTGGTTCTGAAAATGAAAACACTACACTGAGCAGTTCCCCTCCTCCACAAGTCCGTAAGGCAATGTTGCAGTTGCCTCTGACAGCCAAAATCTCAACATTTCAACAGGGGAGCTAAGAGGAACTGGGAAAATGAAAAGCAAAATTAATAAATGTAATTGTAATTGATATAGGCAGCTGCCACTTGTGGCAAACCAAAGCCTAGTCCGATGCCTATTTTCTTCACATTTGCACTGCCATCTTACCAGACGGTAACTACATTCTTGAAGGAATGTGCCAAGACTAGAGTGGGGAAGGCCCAGACAGTGAGTGGGCAGAATGCATTTTGCATCCATTTGCCTTAGGTGGTACAATTAAGGACAAATACCTAGTGGAAAGACCCACTAGCCAAAGGTAACTAGAAAAGAGGGTAATAAATGCATAACCAGTGCAGAGTAACTGCGAGGCACCAAGACCACAGTCCAACCAGCCCATTTTCCTCCTCTCCATCACTGAGTGGATCTGGGAGAAAGCATTAATAACAGCACTTGTCAACTGCTTCCCTGGAACAAAACATGACAAAACACACGGGTTTTGTTTTCATTATGGTTCTCGGTGTACTTTATTCTCCTGCTGTCTAGCTAAGCAGCCCACACAGGACAGAAATGGGTAGCACTGAGGAATGATCAGATTTTTTTTTCTCCCCAATATTCCTGCCCCCTCCCTAAGCCCTGACCAACCCTTATCAGGAATGGTTAGTATATCACCCTTTCCCTCAAGAACAACTAAAATTTAAACAAGGCATTATAGGGCCAGGTCTCTTCAGAGGGCTCAGGAGCTGGTGTGAGCTCTTTATTCACAATGGAGTGTCTTTCCTTCAAACACCTGGATTTTTTTTTTTGTACACTGGTTCATAGATCGGCACTTGACTTTGAACCTGGCACCAAAAGGCACAATATCTGATACCCTGTACAAGAGCTATTAGAGATGCTGCCGTATGGATGGGCAAAACTGAGCCAATCCCGCTTATGAATGGAAGGCTTGAACAGGGAGTTGGCAAAGAGAAACATGTAAGCCCATATTTTTTGCTAGAATGGAAATGAAAGTGGGAAATTAAGGTCTTTTTAATCCTCCAAATACCTGGAAGCAATTTAAAAATCTTTCTTGGTGCTTTTGAAAGCAGCATATTCAAAATGCCAGCAAAAACTCCTAATAACTGCAGACCCAAAAGGGGATCAAAGCTTACCAACATCCCTCCTTATTGCTGAAAAAGTCTAAAACCAAAATTCAGGGTGCCCTGTTTCCTTGTAAAAGGGAAAATAATTAAGTCTGATTTATCATCATAGCACATCACACTTTAAAAAAAATATTACAGCGTGTGACCAGGGGAATGTTTTGACACCATTTTATTAATCTTCAACTTCAGTGGAAAAATATAACCTTTTTCAAGTGCCATTTTCATCACAAGAGTTCTAGCATATATATATATGTGTATATATATATACACACATATATATTCCTTTGTTTTACTTGGTTTTGAAGTGCAGCAAGAGACCAATACCGCATTATAATCAATCAAATAAAAGAGAACAGAAGGCCAAGCAGTTTCCAAATGGTTATTTTATCAGATTGTTTAAACATTAAATTTATCCTTGTTTGCAATCCAAAATAGTTACCTGAAATTTGCTGTTTGTGTTTACTTTTATGGTATGTTTATTTTCTAAACTCTTTGGCACAATTTTCTGGGGGCGTTCAGACTGCCAAGATACATGTCAGGAGAGAACTTTTCTTTTGTGCTGCCAATTATGAGCATTTAAATTTTGGTTTGTTGGGTTGTGGCTTTCTTTTGTTTTCGAAGTCTGCATTCTTTATTTGTAACAACTGTATTTTTATTTTTTCTATATCCTCTAACTCCAGAGTTCCCCCCCACCCCACTTCTACATTCACAGTTGAACCATATTATTAGGAAAGGCGCCTTGATGAAAAGATCAGGGTGGGAGCTCTGACCATTCGTCAGTGTTTTCCCTAGAATTAAAAAAAAAAAAAAAAAAAGAAAAAAACCCAAAAAACAAAACCTAAGAGCGTCTTTCCTTTTTTTTCGTCTTATATCTCTTGTGCTGCATCAGTAGACAGAACTTCAGTTAGTTTCATGAAATGCAACATCCTAACCTCTTTTTTTCTGGGAAAAAGAAACTGCAATGACTTGAAGTTGAGAATGTGGATACCGCCTCACTCACACACACTCATTCTCAGACTGTAAAGAATCCCTCACCCTCCTTTCAGCCAGCACGCATACAGTACCAGTACCACGTGGCAAAGGTACACCAAAGGTGGGCTTGAGACCCAGGCTCCATCTTTCTCATCAGTAGCAAAGGCCAGGATGCCTTTTACAACAAAGCACCACAGCTGAACCCAGTCCCTCCTCCTCTCCCCCAAACTAGTCATTCCACTCGGCACCGGCCAAAAGACAGAAAAGCTAGTTCTAGCCTCTCCTGGGAAGAGAGAGCTTTCTTTTTTTTTTAAAGTAAATCCACCATTTTTCTCTTTTCCAAGATGGCCGACATTATGGTTTTCTACGAAGTCAGTGATTACTTAGCTCACCAGCAGCGCTGCTGTTGATGGCTGCAGCTGCTGCTGTGGCAGGATTTTCAGTGTGGTGTGTTTTCAAGCCTCACTCACTCATCCTCTCATTCCCAAACATTCAGCATCCGTGCACACTCCTCACTTCCGGGTTTTTCAAAAGATTGGAGATTTCCAGTGGGGGTCTCAGGTTATCATCCCAATGGTAACAGATCTAAAAACAGATTGGAAAAAAGGTCAATTTTTGAAATCCCATATAGCCAGTAGAGCCAAACACCTCTCTGATTCCTACAATTAAGTGCTTATAGACCTGAATGGAATTTGTCAACTTTTCAATCATTAGCACTTATGAAGGGTAGGAAACTGAAAAGATAAAACTCAAAATAGCCAATTTTACTGAGATCTGTGGTGTAAGATAACTCACTAAGTGAGAGGAAAATAAATTAAAACTACATTTCAAAGCAGAGGTCAGACAACTCCGACTTTGGATATCTTCTGTAAAAGAAAGCAATGTCTCAAAGCACTGCAGTAAAGAAATAAAAGAACATGAGGAAAGAAATACAGAGTAGAAAGAGAATTTTGGGAAAATGCCATTATCGATGACTTTATTAAGGTCCAAAATGATTTGGGGACTTCAGTGAATTCTAGTTATGTAATTTCTGTTCTTTATCACCATGAGGAACCAAAAACGTGGCTCAAGGAAAGATTGGCTGCCTGACCCTTCCACTAGTACAAGGCTGAGGAACAAAGGCCTGGCTCAGAAGCACTATATGGGAAAGAGTACAAAACACCTAAAGAAAGCCCTTGTCAGAACAGTCTAAAGAAAATGTACCTCCTCCCCAAGAAAGAAGAAGAAAGAGGGCAGAGGAGACAAGCTCTTACCAAGCTTGGTTCTTCAGTTTCCTCAGTTCTTTTGTTGCCCATGTAGCAAGGGTTTTTGCTTTGTTAGTCTTCGATCTCCGTCCTTCAGTTAACAGTTCATGGATCATTGGCCTAGCTTCTACTAATTTCAGTACATCCTTCCCAAATGCTGTACACAAGTCCCTGTGCAAAGTAAACACACCTGAAAATGGGCTCCTGGCCCTACAACAAGATCTTGTTTAGAACCTTCCGAACCAGTGCTAAGCTAGCTATGGGTTTCTTGGTATTTACCTACTTTTTAAAGCTGGAAGAAAATTTAAAGATAAGTAAGTCTAACACCTGCCCTCAACAGATTAAAAAAATGAGGTCTAAAAAAGTAGAATAACTTACCCAAGGTTCCACAGCTAATTCATGGTAAAATGAGAACTAGACTCCAGGTCTTTGAGCTGCTCAAAACCAATGTTCTTTCTTCTAATGATACCTCAGAAACCCTCAGTAGAGGAGGCTAAACAGGCAATTTGTTGACCAACATCAGAATAGGGGATGGACATAGATCTGATGCTGCTTCTATAATCTCTGAGAGCTCACTTCATAAGAGTTTGGTGGGGAGAAATTAGAAATCTGGAGGGTCTGAAATGAGATTAGAGCTAAATTCTGGAATGAATTATTATCTGAGAACTCAAAACAGGACATGATGGGTTCTATTAAAGAAAGAAATCCCCTCTGTACCAAAAAGGTGGGTAACTGCCATCCAGGCTACTCTCAATATTCTTCACTACACGTCTTCTCATTTTCCGGACACATTCTATTCAGCTATCAGAAGCAGGGTATAACCTACCCGATCAGTCCAGCAGCACAAGCCACTACTCCGTCTGTATGATCCTCATCTCCAGCAATGTGGTCAATGAAAGACAGAATAAATTCTACTCTGGGTTGTACCAGCATCACATCCGCTATAAAAGAAAGAGGTCTGATGAGGCTGTCCCACATTTGGCAGGACTATATACCCTGTTTACACCCTGTTTCAAAATTCCCAAATACTCTACTCCCATCACGCAGGTTTTGGGCTGGAGAACTAGTTGCATACAGTTATACCAAATTGTTCTTCCTCAGATTAAGATGTCATTCTTCAAGTCAACAGAAGAGGCAGATACTCCTATTCTTATAAGCAGATATATATATCTGTAGAAACACAAATGGAACCTTTCCTCTAAGCCTGTAATATCAAAGGAGTGAAGTACAAATATTTCCCCAATCAATAACAAAAACATCAGTTGATAGAGGAAATCTAATGCCCCCAAACCTTCAATTCAGATGCATGGTGGGGGTTAGGGGAGTCCCACTCAGTGTTGGCACATATGCAAACAGCAGCAACAGCCTTGCTGGATCCCATCCCTTGCAATGCTCAAGAAATGTGAAGCAAGGTAGCTGAAGAAGCAGGGATCAGAAGAGTCTGTATCCTCCCTCAAAGCTACTCCCTTCATTAGAGCACTGTTCCTCCTTCTCCTCTTCTTTTAAGCAATAGGTGTTAGTTTACAAGTAAACTACACAATGAACACACAGCCCATTTGGCTAAGTGCACACTGGACTAAGTCAACTGGGTTGTATACTCAACGGTGTACGTTCTCCTGGTCTCCCTTCAATCCCTGGACAATTCCAGTATAGGCTTCCAAGCAGCCTTCCCTTAGCTCATTCAGATAATCCACCATGTCATAGTCTGACTGTAAAAGAAAAAGAACAGAATCTCCATCATATCGATGGCCTTTAGTTGTAATATTTGTCAAAAGTCCTGCTCCTCCAGTCAGGGCTGGACTTAAAGATAGCTTTAAACTTACCTTGTCCACCTGGGCTTGGGAGGCCTGCTGAAGAGTATTCAATACAACCTCTAGATATTTTTTAAACTCTCCACCAATAGCAAGGGCAATATCACCAAACACTGACAGAATCTGTGGCTTCACAGACCTGTGGACATTTTCATTCTGACAAGGAGAAAAAAAAAAATTTAGTTCTGTCCAAAGATTCAAAAAGCTTTTTAAAATAACCAACTACTGATATGTTTGGTATAGACCTTAAGGAACATACACAAAAATTAGCAATGCTTACCTCTAGATAGAGAGATTATATATTTACTTTTCCTTTGTACTTTACTGGTCCCCACCTGCCCCACTCAAGTTCCATGCATTGACCATGCGTTCCTTTAATTAACTTCACATTCTTAGGTTAGAATCATCTTGCGAAAATGAACAATTCCCTTCATAAGCCCACAGCCAACATTCTGGGACATATACATTCCCTGTCACGGATCTTGATGTTTAACTATCTTTCTAACCAATGGTAAATTAGATTGTGTGTATAGACACTCACCCCCAAGTTCTCCAGTAAGAGCTGCATCACCTCATCACAGAAAGGTAAGATGTTGGATTGCAGGGCACGGCATAAGTCTCCCACTAAGCCCACAGCCGCCAAACAAACCTGCCAAGAATCAAGAAAATGACCTCTAGAACAGAAAAGCCTGCCTGCAGGGGTAAGGCATGATTTTTTACCTAGCTACTGGTCCTTTATCACTTGAACCTAGAGTCAAAGAAGAAAAGACCCTTCCTCTCTCACATTAGTTCATTTTTTAACAACCAATATGGCAGGAAGAGAACTAGGACTATCTAATCTATCATTAAGAAAGGACAGAAAAGACAATATTCACCAGGGATGGTGGTGGCAGAGGCGGATGGTTTACTGAAAACAAAACAAAACAAAACTCCTTCTTAGGGTGCTACTCTGATGTGTCTAATATCCTGTCCTTCACTGACTATTTCTAGTTCAGACACTCAGGGCAACAAAGTAGCTCGACCCTTGGGGTGATACACAGGGAAATACTACCTGGGCTACATGATCCAGACTTTTGTACTACAATGACTACCAAGTATAAATGAGAATATAAATGTATTATTGTGAAAAGCACAGCTTACCTGGTACTCAGCATAATTTTTCAATCCAATGCCCAGGAAGGGTTTAAAGGCCTCCATGTACTTTAAGAATTCACCACCCAACACTGTAAAGAAACAAACTATTAGCACCACAGGATATCACAAAAGAGAACAAAAATAACCATCCTAGCTCTCCCAAAATGTATGCACTCCAGTCAAAAGTTAGGTAGAATGTGAGTTAATTACAGATTCTATCACAAAGACTTAGGGCTGCCTTGGACAAGCCAAATTCATAACTGCTAAAAGGGCCTAACTCTTATACCCTGGAGATAATGCCAAATCTCCAAAGAGTGGGATTTCACTCTGGCTGAAACTACCAAGTGGTATGGCCCTCAAGGAATGCCAAGGTTAATTATGAATTGCCTGAGCTAGTGATATTGCCTCTTGTCCATCTCTTCATCTGATTATAACATGTCCTCTTTGGAAGCCAGCTATTTTTTTGGCCTCGCCGGGCAGCTTGTGGGATCTCAGTTCCAACCAGGGATTGAACCTGAGACCACCAGGGAACTCCTGGAAGCCAGCTTGGTCTCTAGCCAATTCCATCAAGGACTTACTTAATAAGCCAGTCAAGAAAAGCTGTCTGGGTTTCATATCCAAATCAGCCACTCCAGGAACCAAAATCAACTTCTGTGCCCTGCCAGGGTAATCACATGTTGCCAGACCAGTTGCACATAGGCTCCTTATGCTAGAAATGGGTCTGCCTTAATAATACACCTTACAGGGCTTCCCTGGTGGCGCAGTGGCTGGGAATCTGCCTGCCAGTGCGGGGGACATGGGTTTGGGCCCTGGTCCGGGAGGATCCCACATGCCGTGAAGTGGCTGGGCCCGTGAGCCACAGCTGCTGGGCCTACGCGCCTCACTGCAGAGCCCGTGCTCTGAAGCAGGAGAGGCCATTGCAGTGGGAAGCCCACGCCGCAGCGAGGACTGGCCCCCGCTTGCCGCAGCTGGGGAGGGGCCCACGTGCATCAACGAAGACCTAACGCAGCCAATAAAATAAATAAATAAATAAATAATTCTTTAAAAAAAAAAAATACACCTTACAAACCACCACTGAAGAAGCATTCCAGGTTTCTGAAGTGCTCTTTAATGTGCTTTTAATGGCCTTTCAAGGAGCCTTAAGTCAGATATGGCTTCCCCAAAGCAATTCTGCATAGTTAGACATGTAACACCCAGAAAATCAATTAATTCCTAGAACTCGATGTTTCATTCCATTCCATACCAGGCACCATATTGCGTCAACCTGAATCCAAAGCATTACAACCCAAACCAGAAGGCACCAAGTGCCAGGAAAGAAAATAGAAACCTTTACTTCCTCCATGCTTTACAGGAGCCAAACCTCAATAAAGCAAGTAGACTTCAGGGGAAAGAAGAACCTGATGAATTTGAGGTAGGTAACAGTTCCCTCCACCCCCAGAAAGGTTGCCAATCTGAGTTGCAAATTGGCTCCCCATTCACTTCAAGGAGAGTGGCAAGGCAGTTATACACAAATTTACACTTATGTTCAATCCAGCTCTGAACTGACTCAATACCCCAATAAGTGAGAAGACGGGACTATGCTTTTTTGCAGTCAAAAATTCTTCATGGCCATTGATACTCTTGCATTCTAAAGACATTCCCTGCCCAATTTTGGCTCACTGACCTTCCACCAGTGTGCTAACTGCCATTAGGGCATCCTCTTGCACTCCCCCAGACCCAGCTGTGCTTTGGAACATCCTTAACAGGGAAGCCATGACCACATCAGAGATCTGCAAAGCATCTTGATGTTGCACTTTCCGGAGAACATTCTGTGAAATGAATAAGAGTTCAGAATCTGTTGATTCCAAACCCTTCAATCAGAACACCATACTTTTTTTTTTTAAATCAATTAAGTCCCTAGAATTCTTTTTTTTTTTTTTGGCGGGGGGGGGGAGGCTTTTTATGCTCAGAAGTTTTGACAGTGCAAATCATCTACAATGAAACATACATTTAAATATCTCATCTATTTCCCAATTCAGAACAAATACAAGATGATCTTCCATAGTGCAAAAAGTCATCTCCTCTGTGTTTTATTTAAGTCTGACAAATCCTTGTCAGCAGCCTCCATAATCTAGTTGTACTGGAATGGCAGTTAAATTATTTCAGCTTTGAATAAGGACACGTCATATTAGAGTTCTTACTCATAAAACAAAAGAGCAACCCTTTCTATAGCCTAACCCATTTACAGATGATGGTCAAGAAACTATCTTGATAAACTGAAACCCATCTGACTTTTCCCAATTCAATATTCGTCAAACCTCCCTCCCTACCCTTTAATTTGTTTCAACTAATGTTACTGGATCAGGAAAGACCTCTTAACAGTCATGTTTTAAAAAATAAAGTTTGGAGTAAAAAAGAGAACGGAGTGATAGGTAAGATGACCTAGTCAGCATCACTCAATTCTAAAACCTAGTACCCACCTAAGCACTAGACAAGTTCCAAGGTTTTCCTGTTCTTGGATAAAAAAGGGAATAGCTCCTCAGCCACACCATGACTCCAGTCACGAGCAAGGAGTTAACAGTTTAATTTTCCCAGTCTCTCCTCAGAAAAAGTCTACTGTGAACACCAAATACTATAAATTATAATAAAGTTTCCAACAGCAATTGTTTCAAAAGATGATGGTAAAAACACAAGGCTGTATTTTTAGCTCAGTGAACCATAGCTGGGAACCAAATCTGACTGGGCTACACTTGGACAACCCAATGAAAACCAGACTAAAAGTTGCTAATACAAAATAGCTGCACAGCTGGGAGGACCATCACAAATGGAGTAGTTTCCTTCCCTACACTGTACAAAAGACAAACCACATTTTTACGGACAGACAAGAAAGGAAAATGGGAAATTACTCTCCTAATCAATCAGACTAAGGCCTTTTGAGAAGAGCTTCTGACCACCATCATCTATAACATCATCTTCAGAGTTCTGTGTGTACATGAACTTGTCATCCTGAGATATGATTCTCTTCCCTGGAGCTATTAAGTGATAAGGCACCATCATACCTGAAGAGTTGCGCAGAGTAAAGACTGAAGGTCATTGAACTGGATCCTATCCGATGTGCTCTGGATATGCGACTACAAGAAAAAGAAGATCATGTTCTGAATAAACACCTTCTGAAAGGGCTTTAAACTCCCTCAATGCTTCCATTTTTGCTGGGTTTGCCAGGACCACTAAATAATCTTTACTGGTGCTAATGCAGGAAAGTAAATAAGCTTATATACGTACATGGTGTTACACATGTATGAATAAACTGTAGCAAGCAATACAATTTTAAGTTGCAACAATTTTTGTATAAGCCTTATATCTTTCTGAGAACATATATGCTTAAGCACTGAAAAAAAGAGAACAGCCTTGAAACTAGAGCTCTGTGTTAAGTACCACACCCTTCCCACCAGGAACCAGGAACGCCCTCAGTCTCACCTCCATCTGGAGCACCTGCTGTAGTCGTTCCATGATGACTAGAGTCGTTTTCTGAACTGCAGGGTAACAATCCTTGGCACTGTTTTTCACAATTTCCATCAGAGATTCATACGCAGAACTCCTCAGGTTGTTCTGGTGTCCATCAGGTCTGTAAGGAACAGACAGCAAAAATCGTAAAGCCTTAACGGAGAAAGGACAGAGAAGTCATTGTAATATAGAAACTCTCTCACTGAAAATAACCCAGAAACCGATATGGTTGCAGACTTGATCTGAGTTTGGCAAACACAATACAGCCTGGAACCAAATTTTCAATCTCTGAGCCAATGACTACGTTCAATATGGTTTCCAGACCTGTTTAAACTTTAGAATGGCCCTTTTGGAAATGGGCTTAAATTGTAGGAAAAATAGTTAAAAATGCTGAAGAACCCATGTGGATAATTGAAGAGGCTGCACGAGTAGCTATGAAAAAGACAACTTGGGAATTCCCTGGCGGTCCAGCGGTTAGGACTCCGTACTCTCACTGCCAAGGACCTGGGGTTCAACCCCTGGTCGGGGAACTAAGATCCCACAAGCCACGTGGTGTGGTCAGAAAAAAAAAAAAAAAAGATATATCAATTGTCTTCATTCATCTGCGAGATGAAGAAATGAACTAGTTAAGCATGAAGAACTGATATCCAGCCCTCTTCCTAATGGTTTCTTTTGAGCATGGCTTTAGGTATAGCTTACACAAAATCACAATAATTAAAGGTTGTCCCCAACTTATAACCCCTTCAAACTACATTTCCAAAGGTCATTTATAAAACAACTGTATTTAATGCCAAGTTCCTCACCCAATATCATAAATGGTGTTTAGTAATCTGGTATGGCAACTAAATTCATAATGAGAGCTACTATTTCTCTTATACCATAATCAAATACTCCTATTAACTGTAGACACTGCAAAATGAAGGCACCTCTCTAGGTCAACTACTCTCTCCCTGTAGAGAAATGAGATTATTTTCTGACCTTAGTTATAAACCGTACAATTCTAAGGTAGTCGAAAGTCTACATTTCTTTCCTCACTCTTATTTAAACAATCTAGAACAGGATTCTTTTAATTTCTCCTATTGCAATGTTTCTATGATTAGGTGAAACAGTCCCTATACAAGAGGCAAAAGGAGTTGGATGCAAAGACACCACTCATTTCACTCATTTCTGTGTAGTATCAGTTACCTGTCTGTGGTCTCCAAGAGCTTCTGAACTATGAGTTCAAAAGAAGAAGATAAGCAATAGGTAGCTGGTTCTTCCTGATCATCAGCTACATCTGCAGCTTCATAAGCAGCTTCAGCCAGACTGGAGAAAGCCTTAAACCCAGACAGAGTAAATATTAATTAAACTTCAAAAGAATCCCACTCCAGGATTACCTCATTTTCCCTTAAGATACCTTGGGCAGAGTTCCTTTCCAACTGATCTAAGAATAAACCAATGGCAGTGAATCCTCAATTCTTCCTATCCAGGTCATCTCAAGACAACTTAACATGTTCAGCTACCCTTAAAATTAAATAAACGTATGTATGTACGTATGTTTCTTTATATTTTGTTTCTGCTGCCTAATAATCTACACACAACTCTCTAAGCAGCAGAGTATTTTCACCTACCACGAATGCCTGCCACTTCATTTCTTCTCTTTCCATTCACAGAAAGCCTCTTTGTCCCACTCCTTCCTTATTTTACCTTCCTCCCCCAAACCCCAAAGGTCCCTAACAAACTACATTCAGCCTATACTGACTCAACACTGAGCTGCCTACCTTCCTTCCCTCATACCCCCTTCTCAGCAATGGTTACTTTTCATGGCCAGCAACTCTCTACCTTAATCAAAATTTCTTGTCCCCAAGCAACTGAAGAAAAAAACCCAAGTCCAGATAGTTTTCCCGCTGGCTTAACATGACTCTTCTAAATGGCTCGGGAACCAGTCACCATGAGACAACAGTTCCCACTGGGTCATGCAGCTCACATCTCCCCCACATTTTAATTGAAGAAATTAGAAAGGAGATGCTATTCAGAAAAAGCCTTCTAGTGAGGTAGACCCATTTCTCTCCCACACCTCCTACTTCCTTGCCAATGGCTTGGCCAACCTCCTTATCTCACCAGGAAGAAAATCCCTCACCCAGCACACATTTGAAGCCACTCTGGGTTCAGCACTGAGGCCCTCAATCAGACACTGCAGCAGGGGAGTCAAGTAGACATCATTGATGGCAGCTTCGGGAAGCAGTTCACAGATTCTGCCCACAGTCCATGCAGTTGTGTCTCGAACAACTACACTGGGGTCTTTCATTAATTCAATTAAGGTGGGCATAGCCTGAAAATACAACAGTTATTGGCAAAGCAAAACAAAGATTAAAGTTCATGCTGACTGATACCTCAGAAGAGGAAATACTGATGTTTGGAATTTAACTCAAAGTATCAAGATGGTTTTGTCATTTTATAAAACATGCTTATCAAATATCCAACAATATAATAAAAGTAACTGGAAAAGTGAAAAAGTCCTCCTCTCTTCACCAAATCCCAATACACAGTTTTATTAAGAGTTTGGTATGAATACTTGCAGCAATCTTTATTGAATTACTCAGGCAGAGATCCCAGGATGAAGCTGTGATGGCATTTAGCTATTCCTGAACGGTTGAGGTCTATATACGCTAAGCTCAATTAAAATGTACTCTTGGGCTTCCCTGGTGGTGCAGTGGTTTAGAATCCGCCTTCCAATGTAGGGGACACGGGTTCAGTCCCTGGTCTGGGAAGATCCCACATATCGCGGAGCAACTAAGCCCGTGCGCCACAACTACTGAAGCCTGCGTGCCTAGATCCCATGCACCACAACAGGAGAAGCCACGGCAATGAGAAGCCCGCGCACCACAACGAAGAGTAGCCCCTGCTCACCACAACTAGAGAAAGCCCACGTGTAGCAACGAAGACCCAATGCAGCCAAAAATAAATTTAAAAAAAATATGGAGAATTGTTTATGATATAGCATTTAGTGAAAAAACAAGTTTTAAAACTATTTGTATAGTAAAATCTCCATCCTGTTGCACATACGTGCACACTGTTATCACTGGGCAATGGGATTAAAGGTAGCTTTTTCTTTTTGGCCTTTTCTGCATTTTTCAAGTCATATGATTTTTGTAATAAAAAAAGAAATATATTTTATGCCTCATTGACAGCGAATAGCTATCCACAAGTAATCTTTGTGGATAACTATTTACAGCTTTGTTTTTAAAATAAAGGCAAGGGCTTCCCTGGTGGCGCAGTGGTTGGGAGTCCGCCTGCCGATGCAGGGGACACAGGTTCATGCCCCAGTCCGAGAAGATCCCATGTGCCGCGGAGCAGCTGGGCCCGTGAGCCATGGCCGCTGAGCCTGCGCGTCCGGAGCCTGTGCTCCGCAATGGGAGAGGCCACAACAGTGAGAGGCCGGCGTACCGCAAAAAAATTAAAAAAACAAAGGCAAATCTTCAAGCAAAAAGTTTAAATAAACGATAAATATCCCACTTTCCACCCACAAACTCCCTCAGCTTCACCTGTATAACTAGTGGTTTGAGCTGATTGGGCTCTGGTCCTTCCAAGATACAGCCGAAAGCCATCACTGCTGCATCCCGGTACCGCCAATCAGGGTTCTTGATGTGTTCCTTGATGAAGGGGAGGACATGCGGGACAATGTCATCTTCACAGCAGGTGGCCAGGAGCATGAGGCACACCCCAGCTGCTTTGCAGGGGTTCCAGTCGTCGTCATCATCATTTTCATCCTAGTGAAAGAATGTGGCATTAATTAAGTTTTTGTTCAAAGAATCACTTTAACTCAAAAGGTCCTCTGACTACTCTCAAATATCATTACAACTTAAGTTTTGGGGAAGTAAATAAAATATAAAACCTTCATATCTTTATCCCTTCCACAAAGATTCATCACAGCACAGCCTTTGTTAAACAAGATGTAGATAGAGGGAAGATACTTCTTAGCACTATACAATGAGATGAACAATCTCCAACTATATGCAATAAGGATGAATCTTGAACACATAAAGTAAAAAGCAGGGCAAAAGAATATATGCTACTTGATTCTAGTTATATAAAGTTCAAAATCAGTCAAAATCTATGCAGTGAAAGGTGAGGGAGGAGTTAATGACCAGGAAGAAGACACTGGGGGGATGGGGCTGGGGAGTGTGGTTCTGGTGTGCTAGTAATTATTATTTCAGTAAAAAGTTAAAAAAGATTCCATTCAGATCTCCCTTGAAACTAGAATTCAAGGTATATCCTTCTTATTGTGGCTGTTCACACCAGAGTAATTTAAGGTAGGCTGCTTATGCAACTTCAGAAAATTATATACCTAAAGAATGATTTGTTCCCAAAATAAGAAAAGCACAACAAAAATATACAAAAGTGAAAATACTAAGGTCAAAGATAGAAAAACAACAACTGTAAAACTAAAAGATGAGATGAAAATTTAAGGGAACACCGAGTCCATTTCAAACTAAGTGTATCTCTATTTATCTTTCAAGATCGCTCTATTAAGAGTCATGTACTTCTCTAAAAACAAATTACATTCCTGTGTACGAAGAAATTTTGCAGTGCTCAAAGTTACAGCGTTGTTTCCTCAAAGCACTTCCAGCTCTTTGATAATATTTCACATGCACCAGAAGAGATGAGGTGACAGAAAGAATCTTTCCAAACACCATACCAAGAAAAACTGTGATGCATGAAGCTGAAAGGGAACAATGGCAACCAAGATACACTTCTTATAAGATAATTTCTCTACTTACTCATTAAACCCACATCCCTCATGAAGTCTTGCTACAGTTATTTTGTCAGGCTGATCAAAAACTACTCAGAGCCTAGAGGATCTTACTGATCCAGCTCAGCTCTTCCCGAGGCATCTATAACAGAACATCAACTAGTTCAAGAGTTGCTGAGTTCCTTCATGGCAACTGTTCCACAGCAAACCAACCGTTAACAAGGCTTCACAGCTCACCTGGCTAGATTTGGAAGGTAACTCACCTGTTTAGTTAGTGTCTGTGTGAGGATTGGAACCAGGTATTGTAGTGCTCCCTTGGCATAAAACTTGCTGGTGTGCTCAGGGGGCCGTCCTTGTTCTGCTGCCTGAGGAGAAACATAAAGCAAATTCTGGACAGCAGCAAACAAGCTATGATACTAAAGGCATACAGTGAGAGCTGCCCACAGGTCTGTACAGAAATACATGGAGCACATGGTAACATGCAGTGTGTGTGCTCTTTGGAGGCGCTCATTTTTGGGCTACTTCAATGAGATTCTTTTAGGCCATACATATAATCTACCTTAAAGGACCAAGGCAACCTTAAGAATTATATTCTTTATTCACTAAGTGACCTCTGGATGAAGAGATGTATGAAGCTTACATAAAGATGCCGAAGATTGTGCTTTTTGTAGGACATAAAGACAATCAAGGTTGGAAACAAAGCCTGAATTCGAATTTGCGAGTGCAGAATTAACCCCTTTCTCCGTATCTAATTCCTTCACCAGAGTTAGTAAGCTATCAATTATACATCCCATGCTTGCATTAGGCCTTCCAAAAGAAAATAATTCAGCATCAGATGTCACCTGGTTAAAATGCGACTTCCTGCTGCCCCCTTGTGTTCACAGTACTAGTATTTTCAACAAATCCTGACTGGTAAAAACAGGAGATGCTTCATTCCTGATCTGTCTCCCTCATGAGGGCCTTTGGCTAGCAGAAAACCCCAAATCTCTACAAATGGAGATACCCTCTAAGCCCGGTCATAATAAAGCTCTCCCAGAGGAAAAATAATATCCACAAAAGAGGTTAAGTCCCAAAGCCCAGTCAGAATGACAGCTCTCCCACCACATGGACTCTCCCAGGCTCACCTCTGAAGCTTCAATGGCCAAGTCCATTTCCTCATCACAGACATTGGACCAGAATTCTATCCCTTGTAGGGCCACCTCATCAATATCACTTTTCATTGCTTCAATTGTGATCTTAAGAGAGAAAACACAACACCCCAGGTCCCAAATAAGTGCTGGTTCAAGTTCGACCCCTCCTATAATCACAGATACTCAAGTTTCAAAAATGTGTATTTATGAAAGCTAGGTCTGAAATGAAAGGTAGGAAAAAGAGATTTTTAAAATATACTCTTCTTATTAGTACAAAGGTAGCACAAGTTTTCTTGGCACACTGCTGATGAACTTAAATCTAATACGCAGACTCAGGGAATTTCCTTGATTTCACAACATTAAATAATTACAGAACTGACGAAACATCAACTAAGAATAATGGACTTTTGCAATCAGCTCTATGCTCAACTACATAAAATAAAAATACTTACTGCAAAAAGAGCAGGACCCATATATGTCTCCATGTACTGATAATATAAGGACATTATCTTCACCAGATTCTGTAAGGCAGCCACTCGTACCTTTTGCAAACATCAGATTAAACAGTTTACTATTTAGTTTAATAACAATGCAATCTGACAAAGGGAAATAACCACTTCACTCAAATGGGTTAATAATCTATAGTGTCAATTGAAGTGTATTTCTTTTCCTTCTTTTTTACTTTAAAGATATCTGTGGAACCCCTGGCAGGACTAAACTCACTAACGCCCTCAGACTGGATGTTACTCCCACCGGCTTCAAGGGTCAAGGTTTAGGTTACTGCAATAGGAAAGCTGTTTCAACGGCTACAATGGAAAACAATCACTTGAACAACCTACAGCAATTAAATAGCAAGGCTGGGCTTCCCTGGTGGCGCAGTGGTTGAGAGTCCGCCTGCCGACGCAGGGGACGTGGGTTCGTGCCCCAGTCTGGGAAGATTCCACATGCCGCGGAGCGGCTGGGCCCGTGAGCCATGGCTGCTGAGCCTGCGCGTCCGGAGCCTGTGCTCCGCAGTGGGAGACACCACAACAGTGAGAGGCCCGCGTGGCGGAAAAAAAAAAAAACAACAGCAAGGCTGATCAAAAACCATTTCTCCCTTAAATCTTTTTTAAGAAGGTGACAACTTCCATCATGTTAGCTTTCCAAGGACTATTCTTCCCTCTTCTCCAATTCAGTGAAGAAAAATTCTTATTTAATAACAGTATTAGTCAAACCTATTTCTGAAGTCACCAGATTCCAACATTTCAAACTACTATGCTAGAGTTAGCATTTCCTAGGAAAGACAGAAGACAAATTTTTCACATGACCTCTCACTTACCCTTGTATCTGGACACTGTGTGGCTTCACAGACCACCTGCATAATAAAGTGCCTTTCGGACTGCAAAAGAATAAAAATAAAGAAAATGAGAAGAGTATAAACCACATATATGAAGATTACTAGACTATCCCTTCAAAGAAAACTCTCACTCCCTCAGGGACCCACACAACCCTGGACCAATCAAGCAGGTTTTCCCGACACAGTAATGGGACTATGAAGGCTCTACAGAGTTTGCCCCCAGTGTCTACTATATGACCTGCCCTCTAAGGAGGTCCTGAATCTTTTAATCCCCCAAATGACCTTCACTAACAAGACTTGAGGAAGGAAGCAGACAGGAAAATGTAGGTCACAGGATTGAAATAAAGATGGCTAAAACAAAACAAAAAACCCCCCTACAATTAGGAAAACCCCCTTCCTTGTATTTAAAATTTAAGAGAGGGACTTCCCTGGTGGTCCAGTGGCTAAGACTCCGTGCTCCCAATGCAGGGGGCCCAGCTTCAATCCCTGGTCAGGGAACTAGATCCCACATGCCGCAAGTAATATCCCACATGCCGCAAGTAATATCCCACATGCCGCAACTAAGACCCGATGCAACCAAATAAATAAATATTTTTTAAAAATTAAAAATAAAAAAAAATAAAATTTAAGGGAATTCAAACAAACCCAGATCAAATGTGGTAAGATACAGGAGAAGACTAATGAACTACATTTTCCAAGCAATTAGAATTGCAGTTTGCTTTCGTTTCTTAGACCTCCCTACTCTGTCCACTCTAAGGCCAAGAAAAGGCAAAAAGCCCAACTAAAGCATCAACAAACGTGCAAAAATGCTTTCAGACTTTCAGTCGATTGCTTTCACCCAGCAATCGACTTCTGGGTATATATCCGAAAGAACTGAAAACGACTTCTCAAAGATATATTTGTACACCCATGTATACAGCAACACTATTAACAACACTCACAAGGTGGAAGGAAGCAAAACAAATGCCCATCAACCAACGAATATAATGGAATTATTATTCAGCCTTAAAAAGAGAATTCTGACACATGCTATAACATGCATGAACCCAAGACATTATGCTAAGTGAAATAAGCCAGTCACAAAAAGACAATTCAAATACTGCATGATTCTACTAACATAAACTGTCTAGAATAAACAAACTCATAGAATCAGAAAGTATAAAGGTGGTTGCCAGGGATTGTAAAGGGGAAAATGGCGAGTTAATATAATTTCAGTTTTGCAAGATGAAAAAGTTCTGGAGATTGGCTGCAAAACAATGTGCATATACTTAACACTACTGAGCTTTACACTTAAAAATGGTTAAGATGGCAAACTTCATTTTATTGTACATTTTAACACAACTACAAATAAATAATAGGGGGAAATACTTTCAGGCAAAATAAACTTTATTTATTAATTTTCAAAAGCACTTTCCTAAGGAAGTATGAAACAGCCCAATTTGCATATTTTAAAAAAAATCCCAAAGCATACTCACACTTTGGACTGCAAAAGGGAAAACCTAAACCTAGAAACATTTTAGATCACATTATTCCCAAAAGCCTGATGAGAAATGGCAAACACCTACTCCATGGTCGTTTCACACAACACAAATCTTAACTAGATGGGAAATAAATGCTTCTAAAGAAGATGGTACCTTCTAAGTCATAAACTTAAAACAAAACAAAACAAAACTTTCATTTAACTCTCACGCCTCACCCTCTGAACCTACACCTTTTAATCAAGAGACACTTACCTCTTTGTCAAAGTTTGCTTTGGTGAACTCCAGTGAGTTCAGGAGTGCATTAGTAGCCGCTAGCTTCACATTATTACTAGGCTCTTCTTTCCTCATCCCCTGGATTATGGCAGTCAGAATCTCATTGGATTTATCCTGTAGCTGCTCTGGGTCCTGAAACAGCAGAGAAGTGCAGTGAATATAATAATTGAGCTCATGACTAATCAGCAGTCCTTTCAACTGTAAAATCTATTTGAGAGAGTATCATGAGACTTTCCTGATCTTTTCCCACACATTTCCATTTAGGGACAAACCACCTGCAAAATATCCCAGGGTCTGGTAGTCCAAAATTGAACTGAAACAAGTTAAACTCATCAACTTCATCTCTGCTTCTTAGCATAATGACTCTGGGCATGAAGTAATGCTGGCTTTTTTTTTCCCCTTCTGTGCAAATGGAGATGGCAGTCTGGTGTTTTTTTCCAGGCCATCTGTACCAACTGAAGTAAAGCTTCAGAACATCTGAGGACCAAGGATCAACACCTGGGCACATCTATGGAGTCTAAGTCCAGGTCAAGTGCTGTGGACTTCTTTGCTTCATCAAATCTGTATATCAAAACAGACACCAAGAGTAGTAACCTCAGCAGCAACAACAGTCCTAGGAGGGCTGCATTTAACATACTGTGTTGTGGCTCCAGTGGTTAAACCACTACAGCAAAAGCTGGCAAACTGTTTCTGTAAAATAGTAACTGAAAAAGTAACACAGCATCCTTGGTACATTGAGGATCTTCAGAAAGCGATCAGATCAAGGAGAGGAGAGAATATCTATGCCCCTCCATACAGGGATTTCCATCTTGAGTTTGTAAACCTTAAGTCTCTTTCCTTTAGGGCATGCTTAGCAATATGAGGATAAATTAACTATCTAAATATAGAAGTCTAAAATAACAAATAAAGCAGCCCTACTTTCAAAACACTCTGCAATAGCTTGGTTTTCTTCATGATGATAAAGAATAATTCTAATACCATGCATGTTACAACCAGATGGAATCAGAGGTATATAAGTTAGATACAGCACTTACTATATCTTGGCAAATGTAACCAATAGCTTCCAATGTCGACTCTTTCATGTGCTCTGTGCTGTTGGGGTTTGTGACATTGGCCACCAGCTGAGGAATGAGTTCTGGCCATTGGTTCACTGGGATCTCTGCACAAGCAATACCAGCCACACACTGCGAGGCAGAACTAGGCCGGTAAGTTTCTGTGCCCAAAGTCTGCAAAACCTGTACGCAGGTACACACACAAAAAGACAAAAGATATCAATTTTAATACTACTTAAATATATTTTGCCTACCAGCATACCTCTTACATCAGTCTCTGAATTTTCTATAATACAGAAAAGTAGGAAAAGGCATATACAGTATAGGCCACCTGTTGGGAAAACAGCCAGCCTCAATACCAACAGCAGCACAATCAACACTGCCCCAGAGGCTAGAAATGAAACCAATTATCTCCTACTTCCAAATGGAATCTCCAAAGCCAGATACCTCACCTCAGTGTTCAACACAAGGTGAGAAAGTAGCAAAGGCATAGGTACAGATAAAGAATGAAGCCACAACTGACCCTGGGTTAATCATTACCACGATCAGCTAATTCTGTCAATGAACTCACTAAGAATCACCAGTCCACTCAAAAGGCAAACAGTTAACTGTTCCTGGCATGAACGCAGGACAAAGAGTAGCTGCCAGATATCCAGGCCAGCTCTGCTGACTAGGTCAGGTCACTTAGTATCCTGCTTTGTAGCTAATAATAATGAAATCCCCATCCTTCCCCCTTATACGGTATATCATCAGTCCTGCCCACTCCCAACAGCTCTACCCAATAACAGTTCTGATTGATTCTAAATGAAGGTTTTGCTCCCTAGGGCTACCAGAGCTAGACTGGACTTTAACAAAGACTGTTATGGGGAAGGGGTCAGGGAGCAGGGATGAGATGAATTGTCCAAAAGGGCAGGGGTTGAACAGGTATTAATCCAAGTCTGACTAAGAAATCCAGGGTGCCTTTATACTGTATTGCACCATCTCCTAGTACATACGTGAATCCCATTCTATCTTTAGCTTTTCTCCTTTAAATTGCTTCTAGAAGACCATTAATTAATATTACTTGAGGTGATTTAGAGACTACAAATGTCTAAATCCTGACTACTGAAAGTTATTTTTTTAAAACTAGGGGTGACCCTAATGATAATAGTCAATTACCAGAAATAAGAGGAGTAAGAAATTAGCTCTCAACTGTGTCCAGACCCACATTTTAAAAAATAACCACCAGCACTGAAAAAGTATTACCAGATGTGCTATGAAAGGGAAAAAAACCCAAGATAACTATTTTTTTCATGCATGAAAGCTCAATAATGTCTATACAAATTCTTAGTCAAAAATTTTAAATTTGGTGTTAAGATTGATGTGCCCCCCTCCAAAGTCAACTACAGTTCCAATCATGTCTTCTCTCATTTACTATTGTGTAATTTGAGGAAAACGAGAAATTGAATGAATACAGTTAAGTACCAAGATTTCCAGTGATTATGGGACTTCCCTGGTGGTCCAGTGGTTAAGACTCCACCCTTCCACTGCAGGGGCATGGGTTCAATCCCTGGGTGGGGAACTAAGATGCCACATGCCACACAGCGAGGCCAAAATACAAAAACAAACAAACAACAACAAAAGATTTCCAGTGATTAATGGAATAAACTTCATTAATATCAAATTACTGAAAGAAGGATTAAAATGTTATTATATAAGGAAACCCAATGTGGACAGAAATAGCTCTACATATTCCAAAGAAGATTCAAAATAAGTTGGCTTTTGTAACCTAGTTTCCTGTCATGAGTTCCTCCATGCAAGAGTGAAGAGGGAAGGAGGTACATAATTAGAAAGAGAAGTTACTGCCGTAAAGAGCACTAATTTACCTAATGCTGACACCCAGAACCAGGAAACAGAAGATTGATGTGCAGAACCACGACTAGCACAAGTACAGACGCAGAAATCCCCCCACTGGTTTCTCCTCAAATACCAAGGACCAACTGATGACTGCACAGATGTTTGACTTACTACTCTCTGTGCCTTATCCATGTAACACAGGCCACTAAAGAACCCAATTAAAAAAAAAAAAAAAGCATATACGTCCACATATTCTGAGTTCTTTGCTGTAGCAAGAATTATGGATTTCTAATTCACCAAGCAAATCACAAGAACTCCATAACGCAGCGTAACAAGTGACATTCAATTTTCCTCAAAAAAATAAATAAAAACTAAAAATCCATCAGCTCACTTTTTAAACACCTTGACAAAAAGCCAGATGTCTCTAGAAGTTTCTCATTATTTGCTAAGTAGATAAAATCATGATTAATGTCATAATCTTATTTCACAAACTCTTTGGGCTTGAAAGCCCAGGAGATCATTTAATTCCCCTTCTGACTCCACACAGTGCCATGCCTAAATCACCAAACAATGGAACTATCTACAGCAGAAGTTCAGCAAGAGCTAAGTGTTAGTTAACTAAGCTCTAAATCACTTGGATAAAGACAGCTTGAGAAAGAAGACTTGTATCAAATACATTTTTTACCTTCAAGTTAAGTTTAAATCCCAGACATCTATTGCACTGTCAGCTCCTTCCCATGTAGATGACCAAAGAACTGACACTCCCCAGGCTAGTGTGACCAAAAGGAGATGAAAGCTACTTACATAATTTTTGACTTCCCGTCGAGCATTAGCATCAATAGCAAGCCACCTCTGCTGGTACTGTGTCTTGATATCTGGATCTTTAGATGTCAAAGAATTCTTGATTTGTAGACCAGCTGCAACTCTGGCAACCTGACTGTTTCCTGGATTTGCCAGCACTCTGGACAGTTCCACAAGGAAAGTGGGCTGTTAAGATGTGAATGAATAATACCTCTTAGGAATTTTACCAATTGAGAATAGCACCAAAAAACAGGGGAAAACCTAAAATTTTTAGGACATATAATATTTCGGAAAATGCCAAAATATCTACTTCAAGATTCCTATAAAAATGTTATTTGGTACATGAGGAAGTCATCCATCTTCTCACACAGACTCAGCATTTAACAAGGAGTTACAGGTTTTCCTATCAACATCAACTAAGAGTGCCCAAATCTTCACATCAGATCCCCCAGAATTAAAGTAAGCTTGACAATCTGGTAAAGGATTCTTCTTCATACCTAGAACAAAACCCGGTACTCAGTAATTTGTATTTGTTAAATGAATATGTTATGACAGGGTAGAAAGTAAAATTGTTACTTTTAAAATTTAGATTAAAAAAAATCTTGGTCCAAAAAGAATGACACCCAGGGTGGCTTTTGATCTCATGGAAGCAGGTTATAAGAGAGGGAAGTACTTCTAAATGTAAAACATAGACTTAGGAGGCTAGTGTTCTCTAGTTTAGTTTTCAGTGTTTCAGCAAAATAACAGTGAAAAAAGATATATAAGGGAAAAGTGATAACAAATATTTAGAAATAGGGGGCAACTGAAAAGATAAAAATGTCAAGGAAAATGACTTCATGTTTAATAGGCAAGAGTTAACACACTAAAAGTGTGTTATTAACAATTCCTTGAGTTGTTCCTATTCTTGAGTTGTTTAAACATTACTGTAGATTCTTGAAAAGTATACTCAATCTTTTGTACTGCTCAGGTCCCCAATTTGGTTTAAAAATTTGGTTTAAAAATTTTAACACACACTAGTCTTCCCTGCAAGAAGCTCTCTCCAATGGAAAAGCTAACAGGAAAAACTAAAAGCAGATAGTTTACCACTAACAAGTCCTCCAACCACAGTGGGAAATAATTCTTAAAGGTTTTATTAATTATATACCACTAAAGAATGTTAGGAATGTTGGGAATAAGATAAAATGTTAGGAATAAGAGAAAAGGCTCCTTGCAAATTTAGCAAAAGAAGAAAAGAGGAATATATACCAAATGGAAATATTATCAGTCTATACTAGTGGATAAAAATCTTTTCTATGGAAAATTAAGGATAAAAAGATTAGTAGTAAAAACTAACACATGGAAAGGCAAAAAAACCCACAAAAAACACGAAAACTCCACAAAACACAAAAAACCCAAAAACCATTCAAAGGCAGTTTGTATAAAATAAAAATACACCTTGTCACTTTTTTTTCTTGCGTTATTTTGCCTAAGTAACACAAAAGAACACATCTGGTTACAGTGAACTATTACCTTTAAAAGATGTCTAGTATCATTCACCCTTCTCTCTGCTCCCCATCCCCCCAACAGGAGGGAATCCAAAGAGGAACATTACTGGCACATAGGTTGTTTCAACCAATACATCTCACAATTTTATACAGAGATCCAGTCTCTAGGGGACTTAACATTCATTTGTTCTGTATCCTTTAAATTTGAAAATATGAAAAACGAGGAACTTTCCTCTGGAAACAGGCCCGATCTCAAGGATGAGCCTCAGCCTGTTATCTGGGTGCAGATTTAGTCTCTACTGATTCGGGGGTACGCGGGGGGGAAATACAAAAACCCGGGTGAGAAATACCCAGTCAAAAAAGGGAGAAACACTGCCGGAAATGGGTTAAGAGGCATTCGGGTGCAGGCCTGGCCATGAGCACAGACCAACGGAGACTGGAAACGGTAGAGCTCTGGGAAGTAGGCGAACAATCACAGGGGCCACGGGACAGGAAGGAGAAGCCGGCCCCGGTACGAATAAGGCGGGCGGCAGGGTTCGTAGCTTCCACATGGCCCCTAGGCCCGGCTCCCCCACCCCCACCCTTGCTGAACACGCAGCGCCGCGCAACCTAACCTCCCCTCCCTCCCTCTTTCTCCCTCCTGCTGCACCGCCGCCCTCAGGCTGCACGCCGATTGGGTGGCAGTCACCCCGGCGCGCCGCGCCATTGGCCAGATGCCGGGCCCGGGGCGGGACACACCCACCGGCTTCCCGATGGCGGGGTTAGGTTGGACGGGGGGGGGAGGGGGACGGGATGGGGCGGGGTGGGTTCCCGAGGCCTGGGCCTCCAGGAGGGCGGGAAGGCCCGCATGCAGGGGATGGGGAGACGGCGGGATGGGGGACGGCGGGGTGGCACGCACCAGGTTCTCCACGGCCGCACGCTCCAGGAACTTCTGCGCCGCTTCCAGTTCCAGCCGATCTGGGGGGGAAGGAAAGTGGGAAAGGGGACAGGGTCAGAGGGGCCAGGGCTTCCCCTCCCCCCACCCAATCACCTCAGTTCGACCCCCGGCCCCCGCGTCCTACCGGGAGACACGGTCTTCTCGAGGATGGTGATAAGCTCCATGGCGGAGGCGGTGGCGGCGACTCCTCTTAGGACGACGGCCCGGCCTCTCGGGCGGCGGCTCTAACTGGGGATGGGGGTTGGGGGTCGGGTGGGTAGGGAGGGTGGGGTGGGGGGCGGGGGTCACCACAAGCCCATTCACCGGCTCCCTCTTGGTAGTCGCTCCAGCTCCCCTTCCTTCCTCCTTTCCGTCTTTCCTCCCTCCTAATTTGCTACTGGCGGCGGCGGCAGCTGCTCCTCTGACGGCGGGGGAGGGACCCCGGGGGCAGCTCAGAGCGCGGCTGGTGCTCGGGTGGCGGAGGGAGAAAGAAGGGAAGGGAGGCTGTGAGTTAACGGCGGCTCGCAGGGAGGGAGAGAGGGGGAGGGAGGAAGGCGGAGGGATATTCGGGCCGGACCTCTCCGCGGCGGCACCGCGCTACATGTCGATTGGCTGCCGCTGTGGCCACGCGGAATCCCCAATTGGCCCGGCGGTCAGCGTTGAAGGGCCGCCCTGCGCCCATTCGCTCGCTGGTTTCAAGGCCCGGGGTTGGCTGGGCGGGCAGCGGGATGGGGGCGCGGATTGGCCGAGGGGCGGGAGATTGGGGTGAGGCCGGCCAGAGCCTGCCGCTGATTGGATTGGCCTGGTAAAGGCCGTGAGCTGAGGCCGTCTGAGCGCTGGGAGGAGGGTGGACAGAAGGTAAGACTCCGGGCCTGCTTGATTGGCTGGGATACTAGACGTTGATAGGATAGGGCACCCTAAAAAACTGGGGAGAGGAGTTTGGGGTCGGGGCCTCGGAAAGGCGGGAGGTGCCCCACCGCTTTAGAAGCCCGGCGCAGTGCACGACGGGACGCCCCCGGGAAGGGGCGGAGCCGTGTCCGGGCTGCGGTTGGGAAAGCGCAGTCACTCCGAGGGGCGTGTTGAAGAGGGTTTCGCGGGCTCGAGCGGGGGAGGGGGGGACCGTTAAAACCCTGCCCCGCGCCGACAGGAAGCTGCTTTAATGGCTAGGCCTACTTGGTACCAGGTTTTCGGCTGGGAAGGACCTTGAAGACCATGCGGTTCAACTTCCAATTTGCAGATGTGGAAACTGAAGCCGAGAGAGGGTATGCACCTTGTCCAAGGTTACTCAGCCGGTTAGTGGCCTTACTGGGACTGGACTCAAGCGCTCCTGACTGCTCTTGGCCTTACATGCATCTCCTCCAAGGAGGTGAATGCTAATACAGTTACTTTAGACCTATTTATAATTTGAGGCCTGTGCTGTTATAAGGTCTAACTTATGTGGTTTGGACAGTTGGATTTCTCTTACACTCCCATTCATAGCTATTAGGTACTTGAAAGAATAGAAATGTTTCATCTTGCGAACGTGGCACTTTTATAAAGGCGCAACCGTGAACCAGAAAGAATGTGTGTACAGGCATAAAGAATCGTGGTTCTTAGCCTTTTTAGTTGTAAGCCCTCAAAGAAACTAATGAAAGATTTTCTTAGCAAAATGAACATAAAGAAAATGTGCGAACAGTTTCTTGACTTCCCCTTACATTGGTACAGGGGCTCCAGGTGAAGAATTTCCAGAATTGTTACATTTTCACCATATTGATCTAGGGTTAATTGGATGCAGCTAGCTTACAGAGCTCTTTGCCATATAGCTTCAGCTTGTGGAAAAATTGCCCTACTCTAGCCATACTGGGAAAACCTAAGAGCAACTCTGTCCTTGTTGAGAAGTTCCAACCAAGAGTTAGGAAGTTTCCTGGTGGTCTAGTGGTTAGGATTCCGTGCTTTCACTGCCGTGGCCTGGGTTCAACCCCTGGCTGGGGAACTGATTTTCCATAAGCCACGCAGCGCACACACAGAAAAAGAATTAGGAAAGGTTGGCCAGCTACCTTTATTCCTTAAAGGAAGACGAGATCTTTCTCTGCCAGAAATATCTGGAGTTCTAAAGCTGGAAGTGTGGGGACACCGTTCCTTACCCATCCTGTGACTATTTGATTTCCTGTGGCTTAGCAGTCCTTTTAATCTCAGCCTTTTGCTTCATCTACCAGCTGATGAAGAACTGCCCTGTGTGTGTAACTTTATTAGGAATCAATGAAGATTGGGATGACGTCCATCAAAATCTTTGTATTGTCTTTATGAGTATTACCCATACTACAAATGATCCGCAGTTCTGTTTCACTCCAAGCCAAGTTTCTCCTGTCCTTTTATCAGCTCAACATCAGTCATGATACTACCAGTGAGGGGAAATGGATTTTTAAAGTAGCTGGAATAAAATGCTGGGAAGATAAATGTTTTGCAGCAAAGTTCCAGTCAAACATAAGGTCCTTACCACAGCCAACTGAAATGATTTTTTAGTTGAGCTAAGATAGGTGCTTTGTAGTCCCTATCAAAAACAGCCAACACTGTCATGCATTCAGCAGATGCTACTGGGCGCGATAATGTGAGTGCTTAGCACTCAGATTCCAGAAACTGACTGCCTGAGTTCATAACCCAACTCTGTCACTTCTAAGCTTGTGTGATTTTCTTTGCTTTATGTAAAGTGGGGCTAATAATTGTACCTGCCTCATACACAACTTTTAGGAGGTCTTAGTGAGTTGATACATGTTAAGAGCTAACACTGCCTGGCATCTTGTATATGTTGTATATACATTGGCTATTATCTATTTAGCATGTATTTTGTACGAAGCGAGTGGTTCTTGGCCCTTGGCCTATTAGGGAAGAAAGACTTTAATCAATTAATCTCACAAACAGATGTAAAGTTGTAAAAGTGAGAGATACCAAAGAATGACCCAGCCAGGAGGCTCAGGGAAAGCGTACTTGAGAAAGGAAAAGTTAATTCAGGTGGAGAAGGGAAGAACAAACATGTGCAAAGGCCCTGTGGTGGGAGGGAGCTCAGAGATTATAAGAAACTGCAAGAAAGCCGGCACACCCAAAATACAGGGAACAAGGGATTGAGACAAAGCTAGAGTGTTGAGTAAGGGAAAGACCATGTGAGAGCCTCACATGCCAATGCTTTTGTCTATATCCTAAGACCAGAGGGCAGCTACTCAAAGGTTTTAAAAAGGTCTTTGGTTGCAATGTGAAGATTAAGACTGGAAAGAGAGGAGCAGATGCAAGGAAACCAGTTAGGAGGCCATTGCAATAATCCAGATATGAGCTGATACTTGTAGAAAGGAGAAAGGTAGAAGGAATAGTGGAAATAGAGATAGGTATTGAACTTGGTAATTGATTGGAAGGAGAGGGAGGTGTCACTGGTGCCTGCTAGATTTCCGGATGGTGATGCCATTTGCAGTGTTTCCCAAGTAGGAGGAATTGGAGGCCATGTGGTTTAGTGAATGTGGAGAGGTACACAGGGGCTTCAGGTTGTATTTCTTGAGCTGTGTATGGAGTCCATGGGTTTTGATATGCTATTCTCTATAACAGGAATATTCATGTCCAATGAACAAATTCTGAAATTAAAGAGAGAAAGTGGATTTCAGTCTTACTCTGCCACTTCTTGCTGTCTGATCCTGAGCAAGTTACTTAACGTCTTAGTCTTGTGAAATGGGAGAATCTCTGCCATACCATTGGGTGATCTGAGCATGAATGGGAGTTGGGAAAGTGCTCGGTGCAAGTGTCTTATGACGGGAGTTGTTCACCAGTATCTGTTAAACAATGAATTGGTGAATGGATGAGATCAGATGGCATTCTCCAGCTCAGTCCCCCCACTAACCCATGGTGCTTATGTGTGAGGAGACTGGCTGCGAGAGGAGAAGCAATCACTCTATGACCTGATGCCTTTTCCTCCTGAGCAAAGCTGGCTGACCTCAGAGGGGTACATGCAACTCGTCCTTATGTCCCGTGAGAAGTGATGGTCTAGCTTTGTAAAACTTAACTTCACCGTCTTTTCCAGTGTTATCCACACTAGGGCCCATGTGTACCATTGGTCCAATCAAGCCGGTCATATAATTTCATCCTGCATAAGTGCTCAGCACTATCCTGTCCCCTGCCTAGGCCTGTCCCCTGCCTAGGTTCCCTCCTCATCTCTCCCAGTCTTCAGGTCATGCACAAGTTTGTTCCTTTGTTCATTCATTCAACTACATGAATTTATTAGATGTACCCCCCACCTCCCAGGTTATGTCAGGTATAACATGGGGATGTGATAAAGTCCATAAGAAAGTTTCAAACCAAATGCTGTCATGGAGCTAAAATATCAGAGGAGGAGGAGAGATTTTTTTCCTGACTTGTGAGAGTACTTAGTAGACAAGGGGGTTTTGAGCTGAACCTTGAAGGACTGGAGAACTTTGTAAATATAGAGTTTGCAATGAAGCCTTCTACAACTAAGGTAGTGCACATTTATATCTTCTCTTACTAACAGTGTGATACTGGGAATGCTTATTTGATATCTTTGTGTCTCAGTTTCCTCATCTGTAAAATGGAGATAATAGTTTTAGCCGGGGTTGGCTTATAGGTGTGAGACCTATACAGTCACACAGGTGCTTAGAAATGCTGGCCCCTCACTTGGTTTAATGCTCTGCTGTCACCATGTTGAAATTCTTAATAATTTTTGAACAAGGGGCCCTGCAAATTGTGTCCTGATCTTGCCTTGTAGGATTATTGCAAAGTCCTAAGAAGTTAATACATGTAAATTTCTTAGAATAGTGAGGGCCTGGCATATGATGGGGGTTCAGTAAGTGCTAGCTGTTATTATTGTTATTATCCTCTGAACTCTTACTACAGTGTAGCTCACAGTATACCTCATAGTTTATTTAGCATTTAAATAACCAACAGATATTTTTGAGTGCCTGTTCTATAAAGGCACTGGATGGGTCACAAAGATGAATAGGACAGTACTTCCTCCCCTAGTTGGTGGAATAAAGCATGTATTTTAAGCATACTAATTAATAAATAATAAAATATGTCATATGATGAGTATAGAAATTTTTAAAAATAGATTTTTGGGCTCCACCTTCAGAGAATCTTAGTAGCTCTGGTGTGGGGCTTCAGAATCAGTCCCCCAGGTGATTTTATTTATTTATTTATTTAAGGGTTTGGTTTTTTTTTTTTTTTGATGTGGACCATTTTTAAAGTCTTTATTGAATTTGTTACAATATTGCTTCTGTTTTATGTTTTGGGTTTTTGGTCACAAGGCACGTGGGATCTTAGCTCTCCGACCAGGGATCAAACCCACACCCCCTCTACTGGAAGGTGAAGTCTTAACCACTGGACCGCCAGGGAAGTCCCTCTGCCAGGTGATTTTAATGAACAGGCAAGTTTTAAACCATGGGCATTAACTCCAGGGAGGTCATGTGGAATAGAGGCAAAAAGCTTGGCATTGTAGTTGGTCAGGCTGGGGTTCAAGTTCTGCCATCTACTAGCTCTGTTACTTTGCATAAGTTACTTAGCTTCTCAGTTTCCTCATTTGTAAACATTAAAACCATACTTTAAAGATTAAATTTTAAGATGGTTGAAAAGCTGAGCACATAGTGGACACTTAATTATGGGTTTTTTCTCTAGAAGGGGGAGATGGTATCCCAGGAAGGGGCAGTCAAAGAGGGCTTCCTGGAGGAGAGGATAATCCACCCCCATACAACCAGTATGGTTTGGATGGGGAGAAAATCCTCTGATTACACACTCTAGCAACAGCCAAGATATTAGGTGAATATTAGAGGAATGCTAAGTCACAAAATAATTGATTGGATTTAGCGGCTGATTAGAGACAAAGGAGATAGAAGAATGAAAGGTGAGTCCTAGGTCTCCAGCCTTGAGTATTTTTGAGAGTAATCATTTTAAAAACAAGATCATGTGTAGGAGCTGAGTTGGTGCAGGAAGGTGGGGTAGAGGTTAGGGGAGGGGTCGTGTGCCAGTTTTAGAAACGTTTAGTCTTTCATGTCATAAGGGGACAATCAAGGGAAACTGTACTTTTTTTTTTTTTTTTTTTTTGGCTGGGCCGTCCAGCTTAACGGATCTTAGTTCCCTGACCAGGGATTGAACCGGGGCCCCCGGCAGTGGAAGCTCTGGGTCCTAACCAGTGGACCACCAGGGAATTCCCAGAAACTGTACATTCTTGATTGGGATTTGGGAGAAAGGCTGGTGCTTGGGAAAGAAGAAGTTAGAAGTCAATAGATCAGAAACAGTCACTGAGCTCCCAAGGATAAATTATGTCTTAACATTCTATAAAGAGAGAAAGAAAAGGAAAAGATTTTGGAACTGGAAATGGGGTTACAAACTAGTAGGCACTAAAAGTGAGAGGGAGAAAAGAAGGAAGAGCAGAGGTAGAAAAAGAAGTGGGAGAGTGGACTGTTCATAGCTATGGTGGTCTGAATAATGTTCCCCAAAAGATGTCCATGTGCTAATCCCTGGAACCCAAGAATATGTTACTTTACCTGGCAAAAGGGACTTTGCAGCTGTGGTTAAATTAAGGATTTTGCGATGGGGAGATTATCCTGGATTGTCTGGGTGGATCCAGTGTAGTCACAAAGGTCCTTAGAAGGAGACAGGAGGATAAGAGTCAGAAAAGGAGATGTGATGACAAGAGGTAAAAGCCTGAGTGATGTGGAGCCATGAGCCAGGGAATGTTGGCAGCCTCTGGAAGCTGGAAGAGGCAAGGAACAGATTCTGCCTTAGGGCTTCCAGAAGGAACACAGTTCTGCTGACCCATTTTAGACTTCTTTCAGAACTGTAAGAGAATAAATTTGTGTTGCTCAAAGCACTAAGATTGTAGTAATTTGTTACAGTAGTGACAGGAAACTACTGCAGTGGTTAACAACTGAAAACAATCCAAATACCTAACAGTGATGGATTGGTTAAATAAGTTACAATACATTAGTATGATGGACTACTATAATTGTAGTTAGCCATTAAAAATTATGCAGTAGGGCTTCCCTGGTGGCGCAGTGGTTGAGAGTCCGCCTGCCGATGCAGGGGACATGGGTTCGTGCCCGGGTCTGGGAAGATCCCACATGCCGCGGAGCGGCTAGGCCCGTGAGCCATGGCCGCTGAAGCCTGTACGTCCGGAGCCTGTGCTCCACGGCAGGAGAGGCCACAGCAGTGAGAGGCCCGCGTACTGCAAAAAAAAAAAATTATGCTGTAGAAGATAATTTAATCGTGTGGGAGATGTTCATAGTAGATTGTGAAGTACAGAAAATAAGTTAAAATATTGTAGGTATTTATGTGGAAAATTCATCAAGAGGTACACCTAAGAGTCATGCATTTTTTGCACTGACTGTATGGTATACCTCAAAAAGTTTTGCAGATTGCACATAGATGTCCTGTTTGGTTCAAAGAAGGGAAGCATGTATTATACCTGTGTATTCATGAATAGGGAAAAGACTGGGAATGTATAAACCAAATGTTAATAATGGCTGTCTCTGGGTGGTAGGATTACAGATGATTTTTATATTATTATTATTATTTTTTTTTGCTGTACGCGGGCCTCTCGCTGCCGCGGCCCGTCCTGTCGCGGAGCACAGGCTCCGGACGCGCAGGCCCAGCGGCCACGGCTCACGGGCCCAGCTGCTCCACGGCACGTGGGATCCCCCTGGACCGGGGCACGAACCCGCACCCCCCGCACCGGCAGGCGGACCCCCAACCACTGTGCCACCAGGGAAGCCCTATATTCATTTTTTATTCTTCTCTGTGTGTTCCAAGTTTTCTTCAGCGAACAAGTATTACTTTTTTGATCAAAAAATATATTTAAAAAATTAGTTTTTAAAAATCAAGGGAAAGGAGTAGGGAGAAAGTCTGGAGAATGATTTGCAAGCTCAAGGGCAAGGGCCCTGCAGCACCTGGCACAACCAAGCCTCTATAAACCATTATCTGAAAATAGGTGATTTTATTTTGGCTGGGGTACCGGGGGCATGCTGCATGGTATGTGGGATCTTAGTTACCCGACACGGGATCGAATCCTTGCCCCCTGCATTGGAAGCGCGGAGTCTTAACCACCGGACTGCCAGGGAAGTCCCAATAGGTGGTTTTTTAAAACATTGTATCCCCCCCACCCCAAAGCAGAAAGGGACTCAGTACTGGGGACATAGAGAGAAGGAAGAAGAAGAAGAAAAAAGGCAAGAATATAGAGATAAAAGCTTGCTGGATCCTGAGTTAGGAGGGCCTCCAAGAGATGTGAAGGAAGTGGAGCAGATTGTCTAGTCTTACCCCGGCCCGGTTCTGTGTTTGTCACAGAGTCTGGAGACAGACCAAACACCCTCAGCCGTTTTCTCCTTTCATTTATTCAATCCTCCTTTATTTTCTTCCTTTGTTCTTTTTCTAATTATCAAAGTAATACATGCTTCTCACTGGAGAAGTTTGAAAAGCATGAAGAGTTAAGCAGAAATCACCTGTAATCCCAAATTATATCCACCACTGAAATACTGGCATACTTCTCAACGTAGTTCAATTTTAAATGAAAATTGAAGTATTATTATGTAACATTTTTGTCACCCCCCCCCCAAAATGTACTTTCAAGAATTTTAAATTGGTTCAACTCATTGTCAGGTTGTGTTAAAAATTAGTATGGGGGCTTCCCTGGTGGCGCAGTGGTTGAGAGTCCGCCTGCCGATGCAGGGGACATGGGTTCGTGCCCCGGTCTGGGAAGATCCCACATGCCGTGGAGCGGCTAGGCCCGTGAGCCATGGCCGCTGAGCCTGCGTGTCCGTAGCCTGTGCTCCGCAACGGGAGAGGCCACAACAGTGAGAGGCCCGCGTACCACAAAAAAAAAAAAAAAAAATTTTTTTTAGAACCAGTTTACCAGTACCACAGCTTATGCCCCTTTGCAGTCAACCCTCCATCTTACAACCACAGTCTGCTTTCTGCCATCTTTCTTTTGCATTTTTAAAGGATTCTAGGGACTTCCCTGGTGGTCCAGTAGTTAAGACTCCATGCTTCCAACGCAGGGGGCACAAGTTTGATCCCTGGTCAGGGAACTAAGATCCCACATGCCACTCGGCATGGGCAAAAAATTTTAAAAAAAAAGAATTCTATAAATAAATCATGCAGCATATACTCTTTTGTGCCTAGCTTCTTTTGCTCAGTGTTTTTTTTTTTTTTTTTGAGATTCATCAGCATTGTTGCACATAGCAATAGTTCATTCCTTTTTGTTGTATTCCATTGTATGGATATACAACTTGGCCACAGCCTTTATTTTGGTTTCCACAGGAAGGAACAGGTGAAGCTGGGTAAGCAGGCTTAGGATTGGCTAGTTTAATAATTTCAGTGGACATTGGGGCACAGGGACTATCTCTAGTTGTCTGGTATCTGGCCCTGGGGTGATGAGGGCAGAGGAATAGTGACTCTAATTGTGAGAGCCTGATAAAGTAGGTGGTTGGAGTAAGGGTTTTGGATCGGTTGTTTATATATAAAAGGTGCACTGGCAGGAGAATGGTTTACTATCTCTAAGAATTGGCTAGTGTTGGGAGGGCCAGTCTGTCCAGGGCTAGCAAAGCCCCAAGATGTCAAATACAGAAAGTTTTTTAAAACACGATTAATACACCTTGTTGAAAGGTTAATCTAGGGACTTCCCTGGTGGCGCAGTGGTTAAGAATCCACCAATGCAGAGGACACAGGTTCGAGCCCTGGTCCAGGAAGATCCCACATGCCGCAGAGCAATTAAGCCCATGCAACACAACTACTGAGGCCGCGTGCCACAACTACTGAAGCCCTCATACCTAGAGCCGGTGCTCCACAACAAGAGAAGCCACCGCAATGAGAAGCCCGTGCACCACAACAAAGAGTAGCCCCTGCTGGCCACAACTAGAGAAAGCCCACGTGCATAAATGAAGACCCAGTGTAGCCAGAAATAAATAAATTTATTTAAAAAAAAAAGAAAGAAAGGTTAATCTAATCTAGAAAGAATCTGAACTCTGGGATGCTAAGCATAGCTGAAACAAGCCTACATAACAGATGGTGCGACCTGGCCCCCTTGTCACACTTGGCCCTAAGATTCTCCTAGCCAGGATATTACCCTACAGTCAGTAGATTGGAGGATCCTTTGGGAAAACTGACCAGCTCAAGAAGAAATACCTATAGACACTGTATTAGTCTCCTAGGGCTGTTATAACAAATTACCAAAATCTTGGTAGCTTAAAACAAAATAAATTTATTCTCTCTCAGTTCTGGAAGTCAAAAGTCTGAAATCAATCAAGTCTGAAAACATGTCAGCAGGGCCGCGTCCCCTCTGGAGGCTCTAGGGAGCATTTCTTTGCCTTTTCCAGCTTCTGGTGGCTCCAGGTGTTCCTTGGCATGTAGCAGCATCACTCCAATCTGCCTCCATCTTCACATAACTTTCTCCTCTTCTCTCTGTCTCTCCTCTGTGTTATCTCTTATAGAAACTTGTTATTGGGTTTGGGGTCCACCCAGATAATCCAGGGTGGTCTTATCTCAAAATCCTTAACTTAGTTACATTTGCAAAGGCCCTTTTTCCAAATAAGGTCACATTCACAGATTATGGGGATTAGGATGTGGATATATCTTTTGGGGGGGACGCTATTCAACCCACTAAGAGCTGAGCGTCCCAAGTGAAAGTCAACTCACTATAGTAATGCCCAACTGCAAAGCCCTGTCTCAGAACACAGAGCTTCCAGAAAACTTTAGTGCCTCAGTCTTAAACATGAATGGACTGTCAGAGATTACCAGGTAGTTGAAGAAAATCTCTAACATGAAAGACAAAGACCAAACAAACAAGAACAAAGGAACTTAGAGGATACAGAAACAGCACAGAGACCAGAACAAAACAAAGTATAACTTAAAAAGATGATAGGGGACTTCCCTGGTGGTCCAGTGGCTAAGACTCTGAGCTCCCAATGCAGGGGGCCCGGGTTCAATCCCTGGTCAGGGAACTAGATCCCACATGCATGCCACAACTAAGAGTTTGCATGCTGCAACTAAGACCCGGTGCAGCCAAAAATAAATATTAAAAAAAAAAAAAAAGATAGGTACTTCCCTGGTGGTCCAGTGGCTAAGACTCCACATTCCCAATGCAGGGGGCCCGGGTTCGATCCCTGGTCGGGGAACTAAGATCCCAGATACCGCAGCTTAGCCCACACACCATAATGAAAAGCCCATGTGCCACAGCGAAGACCCAGCACAGCCAAAGTAAATAAATAAAAATAAATTTATAAAAGGATGATAAATATTCTTAGATATGGAGATGTTACATCCAAGAAATAAGAACAGAAGGGTATGTATATTAAAAGAATAAAACAGATCTTGATATGATAACCAATAACTTCAATCAAAGGGTTGGAAGATAAAGTTGAGAAAATATCCTGTTTTTAAAAAAAACGCTGGGGAATTCCCTGGCGGTCCAGTGGTTAGGACTGCACTTTCACTGCCAAGGGCCTGGGTTCGATCCCTGGTTGGGAAACTAAGATTCCACAGGCTGCGCAGCCTGGCCCTCCTCCAAAAAATAACCTGGAAAATTGGCATGAAAAGATTTTTAACAGCTAGAAGTAGCCCAGGAGGATTAACCTTCAACTAAGAGGAGTTACAGAGAAATAGAGAAAAGTGGAGGGAAAGCAGCATTGAAGGAATAATTCAAGAAATCAAGTCAAAACTAAATGGCGTACATCTCCAGAATGAGAAGCCCACTGAGTGCCCAACATAATGGACGGGAAAAAAATCAGAAATTTCAGGTCATTGAGTAAATAGAGGAAGGTTACTAAAAAATTCTGAGAGAAAAAGTTAACGTTCAAAGGAACAGCCGTCAGAATGGTACCATGCTTCCCATCAGCCATGCTGGAAGATGGTGGAGGAATGCTTTCGAATTATTTATGACCTCTAACTTTATGAATTAGCCAAATTGTGAATTCAGTAAAGTAAGCATATTTTCAGATGCGTGAAATCTTAAAAAATTTTACTTCCTACCCATGTACCCTTTCTTAGGAAACGTCTGGAGGATGTGGTACACCAAAACAAGAATAAATCAAGAAACAGGAAGACGTGATCCTGGAAACAGGATATTCAACAGAGGTGAGAAATGAAGAGAATCTTCAAGATGATGATGAAAGGAAATCCCAGGGTGACATAACCTGGCTGCAGGCCTTTGAGAGTAATCAGGACTGGGGCAGGAGGACAGAAGGGACGTCTCCAAGAAATCAGATGGAATGAATAGAGGAAAAATTTACACTTCTGGTGATGGTGGAGAATAAATTCATTATAGGGACATGGAAAACTAAGCCAAAAAAAAAAATTTTTGTTTTGAATTAATGATTAACTCCAGGAAAAAAATGTTTTAAAAAACTGAGAAAGAAACAAAGCTTAATCATAGTAGACTAGCTTGGCTGTGGATAATAGTTATTGGAGGCGTAATTGTGTCAACAGAGTATGGATGTTGATCTCCACCAACCCCAGCACTTGTGGGCTTTCCTTTGTAGACTGCATTCCAGCCAGCAGGAGTGCTCTTTGTTCCAACTACCCAGGGCTTCTTTTCTTTAAATGGGAGTTAAGTTAATTAAATTCAATTAGTAAATTAATATATTAATAGATTAAGTTAATTGTTGAATTAAAATATCAGTAAAAAATGAGTCTAAGCAATACACACACATATTTTTTTTCTTTTTTAGACTAAACACCTTGAAAAGATTATCAAGCTTTAAACTTGTGTTCTAACTAATTTGAGACTTTTGATTTACCCAAACAACATGTAGTGTATACCCAGCCTTCATCCCATTCAATAGGGAAGTTAAGTGCTATGTATTTGAATCTGGCATATGTTAGGCTGACGTGTGACACATTATATTGTAAATTTTTTTCTAGTTTTTTTCCACTAGTGAGCAGTTTGAGGGCAGGCTCTTGTCTGTAAGGTTCTGGCACTTGACACAGACCTTCGATTTTTTTTTTTTTAATCTAATTTTAAGTCACCACAAGAGACCACAGTTTGAGTTGATGACCACATCTAATACTTGCAGAGCCTTCCGTTGCTCACACACACTGTCACATCCGTCTGCCCCATACTGAGGTTGGTGTTTTCAGTATTCTCTCTTCTACTGTCCCATTTTGCAGACGACGACCTGAGTTCCAGAGAGTGCCTTGCCGAAGGTCGCACAAGTCAGCATTGGAGCCTCTAGCAGAACTCAGGTCTCCTGACACCCAGTGACACATTAAAATACTTTTTAAAAAACTGGTTAAAAAAAATTACCATCAACCATTTTTAAGTGTATAGTTCAGTAGTGTTTAGTCACATGGTTGTGTAACAGATCTCTAGAACTTACTCATCTTGCAAAACTGAAACTTTATATCCATTGAACAACTCTCTACTTTCCCCTCACCCCTGCCCCTGGCAACCACCATTCTACTTTCTGTCTATGAATTTGAGTGCTCTAGATACCTTCTGTAAGTGGAATCACACAGTATGTGTCTCTTTGTGATTGGCTCGTTTCACTTAGCATATGTCCTCGAGGTTGATACATTTCCTCCCTTAAGGCTGAACAGTATTACATTGTAGCACATTTTGTTGATCCGTTCTTCCATCAACGGACACTTAGGTTGCTTCCACCTTTTAGCTATTACGAATAATGCTGCTCTGAGCATGGGTATACACGTATCTCTTTGAGATATTGCTTTCAGTCCTTTTGGATATATACTTGGAAGTAGGATTCCAGTAATGCATTTTTTTAAAAAATTATTTATTTATTTATTTATTTTCAGCTGTGTTTGGTCTTCGTTTCTGTGCGAGGGCTTTCTCTAGTTGCGGCGAGCGGGTGCCACTCTTCATCTCGGTGCACAGGCCTCTGTCGCGGCCTCTCTTGTTGCGGAGCACAGGCTCCAGACGCGCAGGCTCAGTAGTTGTGGCTCACGGGCCTAGTTGCTCCGCGGCATGTGGGATCTTCCCAGACCAGGGCTCGAACCCGTGTCCCCTGCATTGGCAGGCAGATTCTCAACCACTGCGCCACCAGGGAAGCCCCAGTAATGCATCTTTTAAGTTCTCCATCTCATTCCAAAAATGATTTGAGGCCACTGTCCCAGCACCTTCATAAGTATTAAAAAAAAAAAAGTTCTGAATTTCTAATGAATGAACAAAGGGGTCAGAATGGAACAGAGGAGACAGCAGAAAGGAGTGGCCTATGAGAAGTTTGATAGAATAAAGCTTTTTACCTTTACCCTCGGGAAATAGCTGCAAATAATTAAGATCCACCAGAGATGGACTGGAGTGGCCAAGGCTTTTTCTCATCTACATAAAGGTCTCCAGAGCATTCCCAAAGTTGCATTCAAACAGAGTAAGCCCTGTGCATATGAAAGGGTCACAAAGGAGGGATTCGGTATTCATGGTACGTGGTCTGTACAGGGGTGGGTACACAAACTCAGATATTCTGGGCCTGTCATGGGACCTTCATAAAGGATCTAGTCAGAGGGGACTGTGGTAGAGTGTGCTGGTCATAAGTCTGTACTCAGCTCCAGACATTGATGTCAGATCTTACGATTTTTCAAGAAAAACTAGATACACCTGAAACTAACACAACATTGTAAGTCAACTATACTCCAATAAAATTTTTTTTAAAAAAAGAAAAGCTGGAAATCTGGATTTCTGTGTGAAATACCATGATTTTTTAAAGCTGGCATTTAAATTTTCAAAAAGATTTAAAAGGCATTGTGTAAATCAAAGACAAAATACAAGTTTGCAACCTCTGGTGTGTGGTACTGTGGAGCATTTATGGTAGGTAGTGAGCTCTGGGGAAGAATTGTGTCTGGTTTGTTTGGCCAGGGCTGGGAAGAGGTTAATGGCGCCTAAATCAAATGCCTGCACCTGCACAAGCTCTGCCCTTCTGTCCTTGGGTAAAGTTTAATGTGTTGCAGGCAGAGAGGAAATGGCCTAAAATGAACCATTAAGTTCTCCTGGTAGCATATCTGTGCCGGTCAGACAGGAGGGGAGGGCCCCCAATTTCGCATCATTTCTGTGAGATTCATTTGTGCCTACTTCACAGAACCGCTGTAGAATAAAACATCACAGATTTGGAAAGGTGAATTTCTCCTAAAATGTAATGCAGGTGCTAACTGGGATAATTATCTTGCCGTGAAGAGCTCAGAAGAGTGTAATGTTTTGGGAACAGCTTCTATAAAAGCTGACCTAGGAGATGCTGGGCCCCAGCTGTGGCTGGAAGAAGTGAAGGGGAAAGAATGTGTCAGCCGTTGTGCTCTGGTGGGTTTGAGAAGGAGGCAGAACACTGATCTTTCCTGGAAGTGGCATTGAAGAGTCAGTGCGGAGTTGAGACATACATGTGGCCATAAATGGCATGACCCTGCTCCAAACAGCTCAGCTCGTGCCTGGCTTCATGAACCTCACACTGGAAGTTTCAACTGCAATAAACTTCTGACCTTTCCATCAGTTCCTTTCAGTCAGAGTTTTATATGTTATAGACTATTTCAGGGACTTCCCTGGCGGTCCAGTAGTTAAGACTCCTCACTTCCACTGGAGGGGGCACGGGTTTGATCCCTGGTCCGGGAACTAAGATCCTGCAAGCTGCATGGCACGGTCAGAAAGAAAAAAAAAAAAAATTTCATATTCCCTCTTAGGAGATTTGAACTGTTACCTCTGTTACTTAAGAAAGCAGCACTGCTTATTACTACTACTACTATCATAATGTTAGTAATATTCCTATCATGCTTTATAACTTACAAGACCTTCCACTTGCATTCTTCTCATTTTGTTTCCTGGTAACTCTGAGATTATTATTTCTCACTTTACAGGTAAGGAAACTGATGGTTTCCCATTGTCATTTAGCTAAAGTTTAGAATCTTCAACGTGACCTAAGTCCCTCCCTAGTCTGGGCCTTGCCTACCTCTCCAGATCCCTCTTTCACTACCTTCCCAAGACCTCTCTTTGTTCCAGCTATTCTGGGTTTCTTTTGAGTTCCTTAAGTAGGTCAGGTTCTCTCCAGCCATAGGCCTTGTGTTGCATGTGCCGTTTCTCCCACATAGGACACTTTTCCCTGTCCTCTTTGCCTGGCTAGCAACTACTCATCTTTTGGGTCTCAGTTTAACACTATTTCTTCACGGGAGCCTTTCCTGAACATTGAGGCTATGTTGGACTCCCCAGTAATATCCTCTTATACCCCCCGGCACTTCCCATTCCAAAGACTCATCACACTTCACGTTACTCATTCAATAATTCTTGTTCCTGCTGGACTGTAAGCTCCATGAGGCAGAAACCAAATCTGCCTTAATTGATTCTATAGTCTCAGTGCCTCGTATAATATACTTTCATTCTGAAAGTTTTTGTAATGAGTCTGCTATCTGGATTCCATTGCCATGGAACTGATGCATCAAAACCTTGCCTTCAAGTCCAGTGCCGTGGGGCTTTTCTGACAGGCTTCTTCTGATATTTCAATAACCAACATCCTTTGATGAGTGACCAAAATGCACACCTCCCACATCCAATAGCAGGTTGTAAGGTTAGAACACAGCGACACTGTATTCTTTATTAATGACTAGAAAAGGCTGGTGCTGTTCTCACCTCTTCTGTTGTTTCTGTGATGCTCACATACCAATGAGAACCTTTGCCCAGCATCCTTTTGGAGCAGTCAAGGGTGGATCACAGATGACAGGGACATTAAGAGCTATTCATGGCTTCCCTGGTGGCACAGTGGTTAAGAATCCACCTGCCAATGCAGGGGACACGGGTTTGAGCCCTGGTCCAGGAAGATCCCACATGCCGCAGAGCGACTAAGCCTGTGCACCACAGCTACTGAGCCTGCGCTCTAGAGCCCGCGAGTCACAACTACTGAAACCCGCACAGCTCTAGAGAAGCCACTGCAGTGAGAAGCCCACGCACCACAACAAAGAGTAGCCCCCCCACCCCCGACCCCGCTCGCCGCAACTAGAGAAAGCCCGCGTGCAGCAACGAAGACCTAACGCAGCCATAAATAAATTAATAAAATCTATTAAAATTTTTTTAAAATAAAGGATTATTTTTAAAAAATAAAAAACGAAAGCTATTCTATTTGCATCTCAGGTCTTGGTTTGGTGCACACCTGGGTCATTTATAGTTGGATGGCACATTTGTTTTACTTGTTGGAAGCAGTGAGGTATAGTTACCAAATTAATGGTGCAAGCCTAGGAGTGGAAGTAATACAGTCGCTCAAGCTGGCGAGGCAGGCATTAAGCAGGTAAGCAGGGTCCAGTGGGAGGAGCGCATGGCCTCATTTCAACAGCTGCAGCAAGCTGAAGTCCCTGAAGGTTTTCAAGCCAGCTACATCTCTCCTCAGCACAGTCTTTATGAAATCTGTCACCATATAACTTCCTCAGTCCAGTTCACGGTGATCAAAACTTGTGGCTAAATACCCAGGCAGTGGCGTATAAGGTTGCAAATGGTAGTTCCAAATATAGTGCAGTTCACGTCTCCAGTAAGGAAAGAACATTGAACGAATTCATTACATGAACGGCTTAAACTAACTGAGCCTGAGAGCTTAAAGCCACATTCCTCAAATATGTGCACTCCGCAAAACTGGCACTTAGTGTCAGGCAGTCAGGCTGGAAAACAGTCGTGAACCAAAGAATCTAAACAAGGAAGAAATGCTCTCAAGGTATGCATTTGCCATATGTTACTTTGTTCTCAAGTCATCTTTGGTGATGAGCTCCATGACTTAAAGCATGACATCAGGGGTCGCAGGTCTGAGCCTGGCACACTTGGCGTCACAAGGCAAAGACTGAAGATGTGTGGCACTGGTTACAAAGGGGAATAGGCAAAAGGGGCACAGCCTGTCTTTGTTACCAAAAATAATTAAGTGCATAAAGTATAAAAACATAGCTGGAAGAGGGCTTCCCTGGTGGCGCAGTAGTTGAGAGTCGGCCTGCCGATGCAGGGGACGCGGATTCGTGCCCCGGTCTGGGAGGATCCCACATGCCGCGAGCGGCTGGGCCCGTGAGCCATGGGCACTGAGCCTGCGCGTCCGGAGCCTGTGCTCCGCAATGGGAGAGGGAGAGGCCACAACTGTGAGAGGCCTGCGCACCGCAAAACAACAACAACAACAAAAACATAGCTGGAAGAATATGCCCCAAACTTATCTATTAATCATGATTGTCTTTGGGAGGTGGGTTTATAAGAAGGGATAGTCACTTTCTAGGGTTTTTTTTTTTTCCCTTCAAAATTTGGAAAATGGATCTGTATTACATTTTGTGAACAGAATTAAAATTTTAAGTGGATACAGTATTCTCAGATGAATAGCAAATTGTTACAATGAGGTTGGTAAAGAAAAGCCACAGACTCTATTTTCTACCATACACAAAAAATACACTTGCACATACTAGATATAGAACAGTTCAAATAGAACTTTCTTTGGTGATGGATATGACCTATATCTGTGCTGCCCAATATGGTAGCCACTAGCCATGGGTGGCTACTGGGCACTTGAAATGTGGCTAGCGCAGCTTAGGAACTTATTTTTTATTTAATTTAAACTTAAATAGTGCATGTGGCTAGTGGCTACTGCATTTGGACACACAGGTCTACAACTTTCCATTTACAGGAAATAAGATTGTCAGCAGGGGCAGGGAGAGACCAGATTTGGTAGCCAAGAGATCTTCTATAAGCCATGTTCTGTTATGCTGTCTATCCAGCAGAGTCTATGTACTCTAGGATTGTTACAAGAATAGAGGAGACACTTCTTTACGCTTGTAAAGGCCACAGCATTAACTTCATCCTACCACACCCCTTCACATTCTCCTGAGTTTAACTGCTCCATTGATAGACGAAGGAACTGACCTATTAGAAAAGCAACAATCATCTCACCCATCCTCATTCATCTCAAATATTTTAAATGTTTTGTATTTTTTTCTTATAAGCTGTTTCTTTTCACCTCTCCTCCATTATCTTGTATTCTACGTTGTCTTGAGACTTCTCCCATTAAACCATCAGCCATTCAGTATACTGTTTTCTTAATTTCTTTGTCAGTCTAATAAGCATTAAGAGTATATCCATAAGACTAGTATATATTATACAAGGTAGATAATCAATCCCCTAATAAATTAGAGTGGATTAAAATTGCAGTGTAATGTAATATACCTGTACAGTTTGTCAAATTTATGATAAAAGTTAAGGTTGTTTTGGGGTGAGAGGAGGCGGATGTCTCAGAGGACCATACTGGTATGATCAGCCAAACCATGGCAAGATTTAATTTTTATTTCTTTCTTGGTTGTCATTTTAATTGGTGTATAACATGTCTGCTGGCAGCTGCTGGCAGCTTCCTGAGAAAGCACAGATTATGATAGTAAGCTACGTTCCTTCTCTTGCTAATTCCACCCCAGCGTCGGACCAGAAGTTCAGTAGTGAAAGCTACAGCTGCCAGATATCAGCAACTAAATCAGAGGAACAGAGTTCTTTACAAATGCCATAAGAACCCGATTGACTTTCCTGACACTGCCATCTATCACAGTTTGCCATCAATCGTACTGTTAGAGCAACCTGATTTGGGTTCCTAGGGAAAGCAGTTGTTTGGCCCAATGTTTCATTAACCTCAGGGTCTCCTGTCTCAGTCTTGCATTGGAAACCAAACACCTTAACCACTTTGCTTGCACTCGGGTTGGTACAAGAAGGCATGGTCCATCTTGGGTGGGTATTTTCCATGACCACAAAAGAGAGTCCTATTAAAAACAACAACTCTGAGATCCTAAAACTAGTATTTAGTAAGAAGAGATTAAACTCTCATCAGCTGATTTTATTATTCAGTCAAAAATGATGCTGTAGGGCTTCCCTGGTGGTGCAGTGGTTAAGAATCCGCCTGCCAATGCAGGAGACACGAGTTCTGGTCTGGGAAGATCCCACATGCTGCGGAGCAACTAAGCCCATGCACCACAATGACTGAGCCTGCACTCTAGAGCCCGCAAGCCACAACTACTGAAGCCCGTGTGCCTAGAGCCTGTGCTCTGCAACAAGAGAAGCCACCACAATGAGAAGCCTGCGCACCGCAACGAAGAGTAGCCTCCGCTCGCTGCAACTAGAGAAAGCCCATGCGCAGCAATGAAGACCCAATGCAGCCAAAAATAAAAATAAATTTATAAAAAAAATGATGCCATAAGTATAGATTCAAAATTATAAATTTATTACCCAAAGCTTTTTATTTTCTTGCTGAGAAAAAAATTACTAACCCTACAAATGTGGCTCCAAGTCCAGGACTCATTTGGATAATAGAGTTGAAAACTTGATTTAAAGCTATAAAACCCCTCCTACCCCCCCAAATTGCACACTACAGAGATATTCTTTTCAAAGGGGTTCCTTGCTTCCTGAAATTCATCCTTAGAAAATGCAAGATAAGAATTCACCCACAACTGCCCACTGTCCCAAAAGGCTTTACTGCTTCCCATTAATAAAATATAAAATAACATTCTCTGTAAGGAAATAACACATTCATCTTTCTTTCCAACCTTCTGATTTCCACTAAAAATTTTAACCGAAGAATATTAGGGAAAAGGACAATGACTGAATATCTTTAAAGCTATTGCCTGGGTCCAGTGTGACTGTATGTTCTTCTAATTGGGGAGACCTAACAGTTAGCTGGGAGAACACAGGTTTTTGCAGACTGGCAAGCTTGCGTTGATCACTAGTACTGAGAGTTATTTGCTGTTTAACTACTTTGCCTAATTTTTCGGTGCCTGCTTTCTCGTCTGTAAGATGAGTATACTACCTAGGATAGGGAGCTATTTGGAAGACAAATTAAAACATCTGACAGGGAATTCCCCGCCGGTCCAGTGGTTAATGCACTTTCATTGCCCAGGGTGCAGGTTCAATCCCTGGTCGGGGAACTAAGATCCTGCAAGCCTTGTGGTGTGGCCAAACAAAACAAAAATATCTGACATGCAAAATGTCGGACTAAGACCTCTAGAGACACAAAGCATCAGGACTGTGGTGCCCAGATCAATCAAGATATTAGTAGAAAACAGAATACACTAAAACTGGGTAATTTGAGAAAGGTTTAATAAAGGGACTGTTTACAAAGACATGGGCAGAGTTCAGAGAAACCAACAGGGAATAATGGAGTTATCCAGAGCTAGTAAATGAGTGGTCCTTTCTATCCCTAGATCTGAAGGGCCAAAGAGAAGGAGCTAGAAGCTAGAGAGGCTGCCTGATAGGAGTCGCAGTCCTTCGTAGAGGGACTCAGACAACCTATGTGACCTGGCAATTTAGAAGCCAGGGGAATAAACACCCTAGCTTCTAAATATCCATTCCTCAGCCTTTTGATCTTCTGAGGGTGTTACTAATTGGATCAACACAACCTGAAGTCAGAGGGCAAAGGAGCCTGTTAATGCAGTCCATGGGGGTCAATACCTCCTGGGACGCAGAGCAGGATGAAAAGTAGTTCTAAAGAGGAAGCGGAAGATACCTAGCGCAACCTCTTCCCCAACATATTCAAACTGCTAAACCAGTATACACAAAACTTGCATGTATGCTGAAACTAAAATAACTTCTTTCCAGAATTTGACTGTGAGTTCTTTAATTAAAGCAGAATTTCTTTCAGTCTTTTTGATGCCCCTGCTTTGCCGGTGGCACATGCCTAGATAAAAGGAAGCCTCAATAAATGGGAACTGGCAGGCTCAAGTTGACTCCTGAATGCTGACTATAAGAGACTTTTGAGTTAACCCAGAACTAATTTAGGAGGAATCTTAAGATTTTTCTGGTTAGGTACTCTTCATTAGGAATTCAGCAACTGGATTTTCTTAGACTCAGAAAAATCCTATGGTAGTAAAACTTCTCATAATCCTACTGAATGATAGGAAAGGTTTTAGTTGCTTATCAGAGAGAATAAAGGACATCAGGACATCAATTTCACATTGACATTTTTATTAACGCCAACTGTTTTTTAATTATTTTTTTAAAACAATAGCACAAAAATGTTTCAAGGAAGCAGTCTCACAATCTGATGACCTTCTGAAATACAGTTAAGCCACACCAAATATGAATTCCTGTTAATAACACACAAAAATATTTTTTTTTTAAGAAAAAGAAAAGAAAAAAGGTAGGGAAAGAGGAAAGGAATGAGATTTAGACTTAAAATGTACTGGATTAGGTTGGTGAGGCTTGTTAGTAGGATACACTGTGGAAGCAGAGTGGCACACACAGGCTTATAGTCTTTGTTGTTTTTAAAACCAGTTACCACTAATATATAGGCCCTGCAGCAGTTACCAATGACTTCTTACATGCCCAAAATGAACCAGAAGAAGCCAGTGTTGATACTGTCATAAAGAGATTCAACAGTTGGCCTGTCAGACAACTAAGACCATTTTCAGCAGAGTAACTCCTTCAGAAAGGCCTGGATGAAAACCTTTCATTTCTATTGTCTCACCTATATGCATTTCAGGGTTCTTAAAAGTCATCTTAAAAAAGAAAGAAAAAAATAATGTATATCAGTTTCTCTTATTTAATGTGGCTATAAAAGATGTTTCCTTATTATTTCTTTATCTCTAAGAAGGACACCGGGGTGGTGGGTTGGGGATGGAACTAGGGGAGGAAAAAACCCAGACCAGGATAGGTTTTTTTTTTAAACTTTTTTTTTTTTTTTTTTTTGCCAAGGGGTCACACAGAAGGGAAAGCAAGGAGGAAAACTACAATCCTTGGTTCAGATTGAGTTATGCAGGAAAATATATCTTCCTGATCAGTCCCCATGCCAAAAAAAAAAAAAAAAACCCACTTGAAATTATGCACAGACTCTATGTATACCAGCTATCAGCCTTTCATGTTTAACATCCCCAGCAATGGACACTACCCTTGGTTTGTAGGCTGCTTGTAGAACCCATTTCACAAAAATCCTCTTTACCCAGAAGCCTCTAGTTTCCTTTTGGTAGGTTATAAAAACAGAACATCTGTCATTAACAGGAGAGTGTTAAATACTTTTAACCACTGACAAGGCTTCAGGAAGTTTCACAGTTTCGTTATGCTCTATTTTATTACTATCATATTTACATTTTTTTTATTTTTTTTGCTGAATTGCTGATTTTCCTTTTTCAATAGAATTTAATTCTGGAGTGTGAGCAGGAACCAGTTAACTACATTCAATGTCCAACCCCCACTGGCTTGAAAGAAGACTCCAAATTCTTGGCATATGAATCAGCTGTTCGGTCGCTCCACCTTATCCCTGCATGAAGCAGCAGAACCGCAGTGGCGGCATGCTCCGGGTTCATGCTGTGGGTGGTGAGGCCTTTCGCTGAAGGAGGTACTGGTGGATGCTCTCAGCATCACGCTTTAGCCAAGCAGCATTCAGCAGGATATTTTCACAACACTGCTGGATGGTACGCTCAGCTGAAGGAGCTGGGTGACTCTCGAAGAAAGCCTGGTATAAAACAACCCAGAATGTAGGATCATTACCAGCAATAGTAAGAAGCTAATATCACAGGCTCTGAAAAAATACCCACTGCCTATAAAGGGTTCATAAGCTTCACTCATGAAAATTTACCACTGCCACCTCCAGGCTAAAAGAAAACAAGCAGCTCCTTGTACCTGCCTACAGGAATTCTCCTCCAAATATATTATATGCTTACAACCTAATCAAAAGTTAACAGTAAAGAGACAGAACCTTCGGCCTTTCTTTTAAGTTCATTGTCCAACCAGCAAAAGAAAGTAAAAAAGAACTGGTATCAAGGACTTACTCTGTTCCAGGCCCCCTGTGTTAGTTACTTCATCTAAATGACAATCTTATCACTTCATTTTACAGATGAAACTGGCTCACAGGGGTTAAAAAACCTACTTGAAGTCTAGGTTTTGGAATCAGACTTGGGACTTGATCTAGGCTCCATCATGTACTATCCTGTGACTGAGTAAATTAACTGCTCTAAGTATGTTTTCTCATCTATGAGAAAATATTTACTCCAGAAGATTAAAGAGACAACCCATATAAACAGCATAATACTTGGCACAGAGTAGTTAAGGACGCAACACATTTTGGCTGCTTCAAATAAAGATTAATTTGTAAGGGTTGATAAAATTAAGAAGCTTAAATTGCTTCTATATCCTAATAATTTAAAATTTTATAGACTCGCATTTTTCACACAGTAAAACTACTTCAGTTTCTTGTAATTATCACAATGCTTATTGATTAAACGCTGAATAAATCATTTTCTAATGAAGTACACCTGGTTCCATAGAAAATACCAACCAGCAAAAGGACACGGGTCTTTCCTTTGAGCTAGTCATCACCACAGGTATACAAGAGAGAATGACTAATTCATCAGATTAAGTCTAGACCTTTTAGAAATCAAACTTTATTTACATGGATGACAATGGCTCCTGCTCCAAGGCTCCTATCACAGTTGGGTTCTTAGGGCCTGAGTAAGATACAAGACTTCCTCTCATTTCACTTTGAGAAGCAGCACCACAATTTACATACCAGAAACCTGGGAATTATCCTTGACTCTTCGTTCTTCCTCCCCAGATACGTTCACAACACAGAGAAGCCACTCAGTTAAATACTGGTTGAATTAAAGGTTAACAAAATCAAGCCCCTGAATTTCTTTCTTACTCCATCTTCTCCAAGCTACTAAATCATTTTTGCTTGGAGAGAGAGCTTCCCGACATCTTCTCTTCTCCTTTCCAAATTATGCATTCTCCACACTGTGGCCAGAGTGAAATTTTTATCATATAAACAAAGGAGTGACTTGATCCGGTTTGTAAGCCATTCAAGGGCTTCCCATTCTTAGGAAAAGTTTAATATGGCCTACAAGGCCCTCCTCGGTCTGGCCTCTGCCTACTTTACCAGGCTTAGCTTAACCAGTGCCCTCCCCTCAAACTAATTATACATATTTCTCCTTCAGAGTATTTATTACCTTTACAATAAAGTAATTATTAACACAATACAATATGCAATGTAAACTAAATGAATCTTATTTCTAACAATGGATCATAAAGTGAATCAAACATTATAGCTCTCAGAATTTCCAAATTCACACCTGATAACCCCCTTGCTTTCAAGAATGAAGGTGGAAGTGACACTTAAGAAACACTTTGCGATTAAATGCAATGAAAGGCTTAAAGTTAAGATTTTCCTAATCAGTGTAGATTTGTCCTCCAAACACTGAACTCTGCCACTAAACTGATTATCAGTCTTTCTAAGAGCTAAGAGGAGAGTCCCTACATAGTCATCTTGTCTCATTGTGCCTACAAAAGACCTATGAATGTTTTAGAAAAGGAAAAAGAACGAATATCAAGGACCTACTATGTTCCAGGCCCCCTGTGTTACTTAATCTAAATGACAATCTTAACACCTCATCTTATGGATGAGGAGCCGGGCTCACAGAGGTTAAAAAACTTGCTTGAAGTTACACAGCTAACAAGGAGCAGAGCACAGATTATTTATACCCAGGTCGACTGATGTCAAGTTCCACATTCTTTCAACCACGCTTCAATGCCCCAAAGATGATTCCAACTCTAAATTCTTCAAGCATTAAAGATACAACCTAACCTGTCTTTCTCCAAGCAAGAACATGGAGACCCTAAAGTACAACATTACCCCAACACTCTATCATTACAATTGGGTTAGTGTTTTTACTTACTGGATTGAAAAGTGAAAAGTAAACAGTCCTTTCCTTACCTTAACTTCTCCAGCCATTTTATCAACTGCAAATCCCTCAACTGATAGCTGAAAAAAAAATGGTTTATAAATAGTAAGAACAACTAAGAGTTTAGGAACAAACTTCCATTTACCATAAAAACAAATCATTCCATTCTTTCCCAACTTCAGTTTATTCTAGAGGGTACAGGATGGGTTATGGAGAAACTCTTTAGTAAAGCTAATAACTACTTAAGGAAACTCTTAAAAGGCAAAGGCCATAATCTATGGGTCTAGTGAATCATGGATGTTTCTCAATAATACCCATGATAAGCAAGCTACTCAAAAATTTTCACTTACCTTTATTAGTCTAGATATTAAGAATCCTCCCTGGTATCGATTATAAAGTTCTTCCCAGTTGTCTTTTATGAATTTCCAAGCAGCCTTCCTTCCATGCTTACTGCCTCCAGCCACTCCACCAATTACTGATACAGTGTCCTGTGGACGTACCTCTTCCTAAAAAAAAGAAGAGAACTAAAAGTCTACCATATCCAGAACATCATCTGCTGCCAGAAAGGGCAAATGCTGTTGAGGTATACCCAAGTAATCCCACTGAAGACACTTATTGTTTTAGGAATAACTTGCACCAGAAGCTTCTAACAAAGAGGAGAATGTTTAACCTAAAGATCAGCCAAATTGAGAATGAAGCACTGGGATGGGTACAAACAGGCTGCTCAATAGATACCTGCTCTAGGGTAAAGAAAGGAAGAGACAGAAAGTAGGCACAGGGATGTGTCAGCTTTCCAGTTTATTTCCTCTCCCAGCTATTCTGATTCTCACCACTAGAGGGAGATACAGTGATTAGTAACAAAAGCTTATTCCAGTCCTCCAAGAATGAGGGAGCCTTTAGTCTAGGGTTAAGGCAGAGAATACTGAATCAAGGACACTTGCTACAGATCAGTGGGTAACAATTCCCTCTAAAAGCAGTTTTCATGGTAACTTACTGAAAGTGCAAACGTGAGGACTTTTTGAATCAATTCAGGTGAAAGAGTAGCCCCAAGGACTCTTTCAATCCGGTTTTTCTCTTCCTGCATATCTGCTTGTTTGTGAAGCTATAGTGCAAAAATACAGATAGAGATAATTAACTTCTCCCCCATTAAGGTGAAACTTTTGCTCTACATTCTCATTAGCTAAGACTGCAGGATATGAAATTAACAAAAGAATATTTTTCAAGATGTTTGGGCACTAAATTTGTCGTGTGCCCCTATAGTAAGACACTAGGTGCAAGTGCTTACTGTATGAATAGCTTGTCATCAGTTCTAAGCAGTTCAACATCAAGATCTAAGGGGTCAACCTGTCATGACCAAATTCTTTACTCATTGATGTCTGACTAATGTTCTATGTTAGATGAGCAAAATAATAATTACTAATACCACTTCAATTTATAATATTTTTCACTATTTACAATAGTGAAAAATATAAGATGCATTATTGAAAGTAATATTTTAAGAATGTCTGATGACATAAACATGCTCTTGATATATTAAATGAAAGAAGAGAGACAAAGCAAAATGATTCTAAATTTTTAAAAAGTTAATGTGAAGGGGAAAAAACACTTGAAAACATATCAAAATATTAACAATAATAATGGTCTCTGATCAGTGGGATCATCACATTTTTTAACTGCAAAAGCAGCACATGCTGAATGAAGAATATTAAGAAAACAGAAAAGCATAAAGAAAAAACAAATCAGGAATAAGATCATATTATACATGCTATATTTGTCACGTTTTAAAAATTACAGGTAAGTTCTGTTTTCTTCTTTATACTTTTCTAGTCTCTAAATCTTCCATAGTGAGTATACCAAAATCTTTTTTCATAATTAGAAACAAAATATTATTATATATTTTTTAAAATTAGAACTACAAATGTATATGAGATACTTCTCTAGGACAACTTAATTTATAGACTCTCTTGACCTTTTTTCCCCTCTGAAGATTTAACACTGACCAGTGTCTGGAGACCCCATCACAGCTCCCAGTTTCCTCTTCCTTTCCTTTGGACTCTTTTGAGCAGCAGTGTAGTAAAATAGATAGGAGGTCAGAAGACCTGGGTTCTAGTCCCAGTTTTGCCTCTAACTAGCTGTGTGATCTTGACTAAGTCCTTAACCTCTCCGGGTCTCAGTTTCCCCATCTGTAAAATGAGTGGGGTGGACAGATGATTTCTAAGGTCCTTTTCAGCTCTAATACTCAAGGTCTGAACTCTGGCTTTTAGGAAGCATTCCCCACCCCACCCCCTGGAGAACCTGTTACAGGAGTCCACTAGATGGCATCATAACACCACATTTCAAATACACTTTGAATTAAAGTTATTTATCCTGCTTCATTATTCCTAAATTACCAACAGAAAACTGTCTTCCTTATCTCTCATCAACTGGTTTCTTTCTTTTTTTTTAATTTATTTTATTGAAGTATAGTTGATTTACATTGTTGTGCTAGTTTCTGATGTACAGCAAGTGATTCAGTTATACATACATAATAATAGTTTGCATTTGCTAATCTCAAACTCCCAATCCATCCCTCTGCAACCTCCCCTGACTGGTTTCTTGAAGAACCCTGACTCTGCCTTCATTAGAGCTTTCCATAGTAAAGCTGAATCACTGTGAGCTCCCTTGTGTTAGATGCAAACATTTATTAAATAAACATACTAGTATAAATTGTTAAAAATATGCCATGACATGAAAATGTCTCAGTACCTCTCATGAAAATTTCGGAACCCCTATTTTTCCCACACCTTTATGGAATAGACAAAAAATACCAAGTACTTCATTTCATATGCAAAGAAATACATGATTTATAGTGCATAGGTTCACAGAATATTAAGAATGAGAAGGGACCTTAATGTCATTTAGTTGAAAGGTAAACCCGAAGTATATTTTTTTATGTTATTAGAAAGGAAATCCTTATACAAGATAGGTAGTTAAAGCAATACAGTTTGAGATGTAGTTTCTTAAATAAAGTTTATAATATATATTTTTTAAAACATTCTAATCATTTAAATAGGATTTGTTTAGAACTAAAATACTAGAAATTAGATTTGCAATTCTGATCCACTTGGGATAAGAAAAGTATTCTGATTAAGGGTAGAAGTATTAAAGCACATCCCATTCCTATCCTGTTTGTCTCCCTAAGTGCAGATCATTTAATGAATGGGTCTGATAGATGATTTGGGTATTTAGGCACATTTTGCACATTTTATTTAATGGTAATAAGTAGAATCAGCTCTCTCCACCTCTAATGCAACCAGATTGTCAAGTTATTTCTTAGACTAATAACTGCATGGACAAGGACTGGAGATAGCACTTGTTCCACAGCATTAGGACTTTCAAACAGATCACTGCCATTATAAGGACATGGAAAGTTTTACCTATATTTTTCTAAGTCGGAGTTTAATTATATGCCAACCACCCTGGGACTACAGAGGCTGTGAAAGCAAGTGAATTAATTTCCTGTCCATTCATAAGAGGCACTGGCATAGACCAAACCCTTGAGACACCTAATCATCTATCCCTTTTCTAAGCACAGAAACAAACCTTTTGTATAAAATGGGCAGAACCCCAAGTAAATTTGCATTGATGGGAAAAGTTTTAAGAACTTGACTTTTTAATCAAAATTAACATTTCGGTATTAAGATTTAAGATGCATAAATTCGTGAGTAAAAAAAAAAGTGAAAAAATTAGATGACTTTTGGCACTTGTATTGGTAGTACAGATAAACAGATATTATATATTTCTCTCACAGTTTCCTAATATTTGCATGTCTACAGTATGCATATCAGCATGTATTTCTTTTGCCAGGACTTTTTTTTAACCGCTCAAGCTCATACTCTATGTCAATTCAACTTAAAAAGCAGAAAGTGGGAGCCCTTTCTAAATTTACTCACCTTCAGCATAATGTCTAAGGTAGTGCCATCACCATGCTTCAAAACAGTCAGATAGACCTACAAGAGAATACAGGAACAAAAAAGAAGGCATCTGATTAAATGTATCTTGTTCCAAATATTCTAACGTTAAGAAAAGACAGAAAGCAAGTCAAAAAAAATTGTGTGGATATTACATATTAATACAAATTGTGGCAAGGATCTAAGAGCCCACATGAACAACCAGAAAGGTAGATGGCAGGTAGTAAGTAACAGCAGAACACACCAGTCTTTCAGGAGAATGTGCACGGACAGTCAATCACCTTTCAGTACCCTAGTGCAGACTGAGAAGCTTCACATCAATGAGAAGCTGCCTACAGACCTCATAAGTGGTGTATATTTAAAGAATCAGGAGGGACTTCCCTGGTCACAGTGGTTAAGAATCTGCCTGCCAACGGAGGGGACATGAGTTCGATCCCTGGTCTGGGAAGATCCCACATGCTGCAGAGCAACTAAGCCTGTGCACCGCAACTACTGAGCCTATGCTCTAGAGCCCACGAGTCACAACTACTGAGCCCATGCACCACAACTACTAAGCCTGTGCGCCTAGAGCCCATGCTCCGCAACAAGAGAAGCCACCACAATGAGAAGCCCGCGCACCATAACAAAGAGTAATCCCAGCTCGCCGCAGCTAGAGAAAGCCCATGTAAAGCCAAAAAAAAAAAAAAAAAAAATTGTAATAAAATATCTTAAAACAATGAAAGAATCAGGGGACTTCCCTGGTGGTCCAGTGGTAAAGAATCCACCTTGCAATGCAGGAGACGCAGGTTAGATGCCTGTGTGCCACAACTACTGAGCTCGCGTGCGTCAACGAAGGAGCCAGTCTGCTGCAAACTACAGAGCCCACGTGTTCTGGAGCCCCTGTGCCACAACTAGAGAGAGAAAACCCACATGCCACAACTAGAGAGAAGCCTGAGTGCTGCAATGAAGAGACTGTGTGCCTCAGTGAAGATCCCGTATGCCGCAAGTAAGACTCAACACAGCCAAAAAGTAAAAAAAAATAAGAAAAAATAAATAAATAAAGGAAAAAAATAAAGAAAAGAATCAGACATGATTTGTGAGTCAATACTTAGGTCATTTTCGGTTACTATTAAATACATTCCACACTACACAGAATGATGAAGTCACCTAGAAATCAAGGTACTTTATTATGAAAACCTACCGGACTCCTCAAATCAGCGGAGAGAATCTGTTTCCCTTCCACATGGTCCTTAAACCGACGACGGGCTTCTTCTAACGTTGCCTTATGTCCTGCCTTCCCTAGTTTTCCCAGAACCAAGCCCCTCAGGAGTGCATCGAGATGACCTGATTGAGAAGTAAAAGAGATATAGAACTACTTAAAAAGCTTATTTTTACAAATACGCCACCTAGGTATCTTATAATTGTGTTATACCGTGTCTACAGTCTTGAACAAACAAAATCAATTACCTTAGTACTCTAGAGAACACTTGATTTAAATTTATCAAATAAGAATGAAATGAAGTGCTTAACACACTAGACAAGCAAATATGATGCCTCTGTCTATAGTTACAATGCCAACTTGATTTACTAAATGTTCACTCCATCTAGGTAATTACACTAATAAGAATTATGTATGGAAAAAAAAAAAAAAGAATTATGTGTGAAAGGAACAGACTTGGATTATGCAATTTTGACCCAAGATTTAGAGAAAGGTCACATATAGAACTAGTATGCTGGGTACATTGAAATCTTAGATTTTTAAAATCAGAATCTGATAGATTACTCCAAAGATATGCAGATGGCCAATAAGCTATCACTGGCCATTAGGGAAATGCAAATCAAAACCACAAGATACCACTTCACACCAATTAGGATGGCTAGAATAAAAGAGACAATAACAAGTGTTGGCAAGGATGGGGAGAAATTAGAAACCTCATACATTGCTGGTAGGAATGTAAAATGGTGTGGCCACTTTGAAAAACAGTCCAGCAATTCCTCAAAAGGTTAAACACAGAGTTACCGTATGACCCAGCAATTCCACTCTTCAGTATATACCCAAGAGAAATGAAAGTATTTGTCTATACAAAAACTTGTATACATATGTTCATAACAGTATTCCTAACAGTCAAAAAGTAGAAACAATCCAAACATACATAAACTGATAAATGAACAAAGAAAATGTGGTATATCCATATAATACAATGGAATATTATTTGACTATAAAAGGAAATGAAGTACTGATACATGCTACAACATGGATGAACCTTGAAAACATACTAAATGAAAGAAGCCAAATATAAAAGGCCACACAGGGTATGATTCCATTTATATGAAATGCCAGAACAGACAAATCCATGAGACAGCAGATTAGTGGCTGCCTGGGACTGAGTTGCCAGGGAATACAGAGTGACTGCCAATGGGTATGGAGTTTCTTTTGAGGGTAAAGAAATTGTTCTGGAATTAGATAGTGCTGGTGGTTGTACAACACTGTGAAAAAAGACTGAATTGTATATTTAAAAGAGTGCATTTTGTGGTATATTGATTATACCTCAAAAAAAAATAGTTAACCTAGCATACAAACTGATGGACTGCAACAGCACAATGGACAAATAAATTGTGGTATATTCATACAATGAAATAGCACTCAGCGATAAAAAGGATGTATCTCTAGAACATTATACTGAGTGAGACAAACCAGATAAAAGAATAGACTATATAATATGATTCCATTTATATAAAGTTCTAGAAGAGACCATATTAATCTAGGGTGAAAGAAGTCAGAATAGTGTTTGCCTGCAAGGGATGTGAGGGTTGGTGGGGTGGGTAGAGTGGCAGGGACTGGGAAGTGGCCTGAGGGCAACCTCCTGTGGTGATGGAGATGTTGTATGCATTTGTCAAGTCACTGAATTGAACATGCACAATTTGCCATATTTAAATAGTAACTCCATGAAAAATATATTTAAGAAAACCATAAGAAATCAATAGATAACACGATGCTAGTGAAGGTTCTTATAAGAACCAATTTATAATTCTGGTGCTGATTTGCTGTGTTGATACAGGCAATATTTTTATTATTTTGCTATGTTTGATTCTTCCATCTGTAAAGCTGGGAAACTAATGACATTCTCCCTATTTCAAAAAGGTATTTTTTAGCCCCCAAAGTTTCACATATTATCATCATGAAAGAAAGTGCAACATCCACCAATTTACCTGCATCTGTGTCCATATACTTCCTGTCTTGTTCTTATGGATCTGCTGTATTCCTACCTAAAGCCAACTCCTCCACTTGTGCAATGGATCCTGACTCCTCTCGATTATTCAGCCATCACTCCAGCAATTACCTCTCTTTCACATCATGAATTTTTCTATTACTGCATCATTTTCATCAGCACAAAAACATAAAGTCTCCCACTTTAAAAAAAAAAAAAGCCCCCTTGACCTCACATCTCTCTCCAGATTATCCCCTTTTATCTGATCCTCTTTTTAGCAAAACTCCTTTAAAAAGTTGTCTAAAAGTGCTGTCTCCTTTTCCTCTCTTCCCTTTCTGGTGTTGTTCATCACCACGCCACAGAACTTGGCCAATGCAATCATCAGTTCTTCATCATTCTGCCCGACTTAGAGCAGCATTTGTCACAGACGATCACTTCTCCCTCTCTACTGCTTCTTTAAGGCTTCTGGGACACTCCTCTCCCTCCTGTCTCTCCTACCTTATTGTCCAGTCAATCTCCCTTGCTGATTCCTCCTCTTCTACCCAATCTCTAAATCTTGGACTGACCATGCCCTTATCCAATCTTATGGCTGTAAATACCATCTATGCGTTAAATGTATCTATTCAGCCTGGACCTCTAGCCATGGGACTCCCCACTTGGATGTCTAAAAGGACCTCAAATTTAAGATGTCCAAAACCAAACTGCTGATTCCCTTTTGCACCCAAATCTGCTTCTACAGCAGTCTTCCCCGTCCCTGTATATGGTAACTTCACTCTTTCAGTTCTTCAGGCCAAAATTTGATGACTCCCCTCTTTCTCTCCACCACACAGGCCACCACCAAGTATTTTCAGTTCTACCTTCAAAACATACCCAGAATTTACTACCTACAAGTGCTACCTGCAACCAGCACCTAACTGGATTACTGAAATAGCTTTCTAACTTGTCTCCCTGCTTCCTCTTTTGCCTCCCCTGCTACAGTCTGTTCTTCACACAGCTGAGTAAATAAGTCATGTTCCTCTGCTTTAAACTCTCAAATGAGTTGCTCATACCACTAAATGTGAAAGTCCCACGGGTTCTATAGGAGCTGATATGCTTCCACCCTCCTCTCTCCCTCAGTTTCTCTGTCCTGACTTTACCAGCCTCCTTGTTATTCCTTGAACATCTAAGCATGCCTCTGCCTCAGGTCTTTTGTACTTGCTGTTTCCTGTTTGGACCATTTTCCCACTAGATATCCTCACAGGTCTCTCCTACAGGTTTCTGCTTACGCTCAAATATCACCTCACTAGTTTTCCTGCATTTTCCTGTCCACTCTCCATAAAACAGTGGCTTACTACTCCTTTTACTCCTGATCTACCTTACCTAACTTTATTTTTCTTCACGATACTTGCTGCCACCTAAAATATTATCTATTGAACTGTTTGCTGTGTCTTCCACTAGAATGTAAGCCACACAGGGTGATTTTTTGTTCACTGTTATACCACCATCTCCTAGTACGGTACCTGGCATTTACTGGGTACATAAATATTTGTTGAATCAATAAAAGAAAGACATAGAGCTCTAGATAATTGTTACTATTGTTCTTATTGTAAAAGACTGCCAGAATAAGAAGGGCAGGAGGAAATACCACCTTCAGTTATTAGCATATAGTAGAAAATAATTATATTTAAAGCCCTGTAATCACTATTCCCAACATTTAAATGACAGCAAAAGAGTAAATACAGGATTACAGAAATAAAGAGGACAGGATACATGGAGAAAGCAAATAACTCCTTTAATTCAGAAAACTGGCCCCTGTGTCTCTCAACACCTTTTCAAGCTGTACATAAGGTGCCTGGTATTTATGGTAAAATAATAAATAAAATAATCCAGAATGCCCTTTAGCTTTTCTTTACTAAAAATGGGCCTTTGGAACTTTGTGAAAGACTTCTATTTCCACCATTTGCTCTGTGCATATATCATATTTAGCAACAAATACACATAGCCACCACTGTTTTTATGTAACTTCACCAGGAGGCTTAAAAGTCCTAAGTCTTACTAGTTAGCTGAATACACAGTAACATCCAGCAGACACAAAGATGATGCTATTGTTATTGTTAACCACAGCTGAGTAAAAAAAGGACCAATTTCTGATCAATTCTTTCCCCATTCAGTACATCCATTACCTTCTCCAGGCTTGGGGTCCCAGCCCAGTCTCTCCCCTATAGGTGAAAAGACATCTTTCACAAACTCCTGGATTTCCTCATAGAAGTCTGTGTGGGACAAGAGAGTTGAGAGAATCCCCAGGTTACAGCTCAGGTCGCTCCATACAGTATAATTGGGCTCATTCACAAAAGCCTCCATGACTTTTAGAACCTCTACAGTGCTAATGATTCCAGCTCGAGCCTGGGATAGGAAAAAACATAAATTAATCTAGTCTTCAAACAAAAGCAAAACAAAAAACACAAGCATGTATTTTTGGCATTATCTTCTGCTAGTTAGCTATCCCTTAAGGAAGAGACTAGACTATATAAGCTCAGACTACTACAGAATTTTATAAAATAAAAACTGTATTATGACACCATTCCTTACTTTTTTGCTATTTATAGAAGAGCCACTTTAAAAAATTGCTAGAATTCCACCAATTTAGAAAAAGAAAGAAAACAGTTAACGTCCTATTTCTATTCAGTTTCCGGGGTCTTGGCATTGTTTTTTATTTTGAAAATTTTCATACTTTCAGAAAAGTTGCAAAAACAGTTGGGGCTTTGGTTTTTGACAGAGGCGCTTTCAAAACTAGACCTGCAAACTATGTCAACGTCAGCCTGTCCTTTACTCATTTCTAAAAGAAGGCAAACTGGAAGGCACTACAAATTCAGTCCTTTCAGAACTGACTAACAGAGTTAGGAAAAAGAACTTCTGTTACAGCAGCCAACTGCACAAACACACCACTCTCCTGGGACAGGTCTCTCTCAGCAATGAAATCAGCAGATGTGAGGTTTTGTGCATCAATGCTAATCTGTGTTTATACAAAGGAGGAATCCAAAACCAGTTACTGCAGAGGGGAATGAAAATTTCAAGTCCAATTAAAGGAACACTAGGAGGAATCTGACAATTTTATCACAGAGACATCTAGAAATTATCTAACCTATGTTTTGGGGTCATAAAGATAATACTACTAATTGCTCCTTAAAATTTTTTCTGGAACAAAGCTAAATATAAATATAATTCTAAAGCTAATGGGATATTATAATTTGAATAGTAAGGGAATGTTAAAAAATTCTACTAGACTTTCCCTGCAAAGTATAACCACTATTTTAGAAAAATATAAATCATTCTGAATTATTTTTAAAAACTACATAAGTAGAGAAATTTCTTCAAGGTTCGTATCTATGTGTGTTGAAAAGAATTTTTGCCTTACAAAGGATAGTTTAAGTATAGTTGCAAAAAGCTGGCTTAGGAGTAATAAAATGAGATTTGTTTGTGGTAAATTATATAGGTTCAATCTTGTCATGTTAATTAATAATTAGTCATTTGCTTTGGTACTAAAGGCATTCAACCTTCAGGAAGAACTATATTCTTCTAGTTATGTTTCAGTCAGGCACTCCAGGAAAAACAAAATCCTTTAATCAGCAAAATCCATCTTACTACTGGAGGCTCACCAAGGAGAAGAGGTCATTCTGTAATCCAAGTCGATCCACAGGGGGCAGAGAAAGGTCACGAATGCCTGGTAATAAACTTTCCAGCATGGCTGAGCTGTATTGGGTCCGATAAAACCCAACTGTTCCCAGGTTTAACTGAAAAGATATACAACAGGTATTATTAAGGAGCTGCATTTATTTTTTAAATCAATTTTTTGTAGGTATGAAAGAAGTTCTAGTTTTAGTATATCTGGATGAAAAACAACAAAGATCATTTATGCTAACAGACAAATTATTAAAATGAAACAACATATAAAGATAGTAATCAGTTGTCAAAGATGAATACAGAGGCAAAAGAAAACAGAAACTTGGCATAGTGGGAGGCAAAGTGAGCGACAGTGAAAAGAACATGGCTGAAAAGGAGGATATAATGCGGCTAAGTTTCTATTTCTAATTTCAGTGAATGGTTTTCAGTTTACAGAAAACATTTACTACAAAATAAAAATACTTGGACAATAAAATCTTTGAGGAAGACTAAACCTTTACAAATACTGATCTAATGAGCCCAGAGCCTCAACAGAATAACAACTGTCAGGTCCTAGATTTTAAAGAATTACATGGAATTAAAAGGCAATTTCATATGATTTTTGGAGTGAGGTAATCATTGACTATCATTATTTTCTATAGGCTATTTACCAACAGTCAAAAATATTTTTGATAATATTTATATGCAAAGTATTTTAATGATAAAATGACAGTATAAGATATAAATATTTTGGGCTTCCCTGGTGGTGCAGTGGTTAAGAATCCGCCTGCCAATGCAGGGGACATGGGTTCGAGCCCTGGTCCGGGAAGATCCCACATGCCTCAGAGCAACTAAGCCTGTGCGCCACAGCTCTGGAGCCTGTGAGCCACAGCTACTGAGCCCGCGTGCCACAACTACTAAAGCCCGTGCGCCTAGAGCCCCTGCTCTGCAACAAGGGAAGCCACCGCAATAAGAAGCCCACACACTGCAACGAAGAGTAGCCCTCACTCGCTGCAACTAAAGAAAGCCCACGCACAGCAACGAAGACCCAACACAGCCAAAAATAAAATAAATTAATTTTTTAAAAAAGATATAAATATTTTACTATTTATATATATTTAAGTCACTTCATATTTCTAATACAGTAATTATTTTATTGATTCCCTTTATCTTTTACTATAAGAATAACACCTTTATTTACCTAATTACAATCATAGTGTTTTTTCTTATAAGAAAAATTTCATATTGCTACATATGTTCCAGAATGTAATTTCAAATGGTAATATAGTATTCCACTGGGTACATTATAAAAATATATTAAAAAAATTAAAACAGAGGGAGAAATAGTTCTGCAAGCACAAAAGCCTGAGACAATGTATAATTCCTATTAGGAACCTATAATTGGGAGAAAAGTCTGTAACAGATACTTTCATTATGAAAGGCAGAGTACAGAATAATGAAAAATAATATTTACTGACTCTTAGTGTTGTGAAATGGCTTTAAAACACCAGCTAAAAGTAATTTCACATTTCAGTGACACAAACTGATTATTATATGTCTGATCTCACTTGATTATAGTTGTACATGCACAATGACAACACATCACTGAAGTTAACATGTCATTACAATGACAGGGCAGTTTGAAGTTGCAAGACTACAAATGTTTTGGTTAATGTGACTTTATACATAGACTACTAGTTTTTTCCTGTTTAATCCTATCCCTTTGTAACTGCTTATTGACCACTCCCTTACCTGACATAAAGGCAAATATCTAGACAATACTATTTGAAAGTTGGCCCTAAATTTCACACAAGAAAGTTCAGAAATGTTTTTTTCTTTTCAAGTCCTAGTCCAAAATGAAGCAGTAGAATTTAGAGCCAGCCATAAAATGAATAAAGGAAATGAAAGAAATAAATCAATTTAGGTAAGATAAAAATGGCCATGTCATTTCTGGACTCACCTTCACCCACTGGTCTGGTTTGACATCTTTTAAAACTACATTCATCTCTGGCTTGTCCATGAGAATCTTCATTTTGGCATGGCTGGAATCTTCACTAGTAGAGATTGTGATAGGAACCATCCACTGGGGACAGTCTTCTCCTTAAGCAAGAGAAGAACAAAGAGGAAACTTGAAAAATAATTTCTCACTGGGAGAAATAGAAGGTAAAGTAGAGAGAGAGGAGTGGTGTCCCATGGGTTTGAATCCAATTGTTAAGCCAATAGCTCATTTTTAATGGTACATGAACTCTTCCAGGTAACCTGAATAATAATAAGGAAGAGAGAATTTACTAATGAAATCACAATAGCCTATAAAAAAGAGAACACTGTGTTTACTTGTAGAATCACAAATACAACAATTTTAATTTAATTGTTGTTTTCCCCTTTCAGAGCAAAAGAAATAATGATTTTACTAGTAAGAGACATTTCGAGTGGGTTAAAGCTCTCACATAGCACTTAAAAACAAATTCTAAGGTGCAGGGCTTCCCTGGTGGCGCAGTGGTTGAGAGTCCGCCTGCCGATGCAGGGGACACAGGTTCATGCCCCGGTCCGGGAAGATCCCTACATGCTGCGGAGCGGCTGGGCCTGTGAGCTGCGTCCGGAGCCTGTGCTCCGCAACAGGAGAGGCCACAGCAGTGAGAGGCTTGCGTACAACAACAACAACAACAACAACAAATTCTAAGGTGCAATTCTTAACAGGTATATACACTGCTGAGAAACTGAAGGGCTGATTCTATTTCTGCGACAGATAGGATACACCTTGGGAGCTGCTGGATTCGAACACTGAGGAGTCACATCTAAAAGCCAAAGCTTTTGTAAGGCAAATACATACACTCTCTTGGGTATTATACAGCAAAACAGATTTTGCATTAAGATGCCAAACAAAAGAGAGTCATTGCCCAGTACATTAATGAAACTATCTTAATAAATTATATAGCTTTATGCTATCAGGCTAAACCACAAATGAAAATTCCCTCCTGACACTGGGATAATTCAGGTTTTAATAATGCCTAGAGTGGTCACAGAGTATTGGAAAGACCTGCAAAACCTGTCAGTCCTACAATGCAGATTGCAGATATGTGCAGAAAACAGCAACTGTGACACTATTTATTTAGATAATAAACATGTCACCTCACTTGTCAGACATATTTATTAAGAGTAACTCTCAATGCTAAGACTAAGGGTTGAAGGCTGTACCTCTTAAACCTAGTAGAGTGCATCATCATTTGGTGGGTGGAACATGAAAAGGCATTGGTGATTCTGATATACCCTTCCCCCTGTTGGGAACTACTATTTTAAAGGAAGTGAGAAAGGTGCAGAAAAACAGTTTACTTCTTGATTTTTCAATTCATCTTTCATTCCCTGGGTAAAAGAGTCTATTGTCGGGCTTCCCTGGTGATGCAGTGGTTAAGAATCCACCTGACAATGCAGGGGACACTGGTTTGAGTCCTGGTTCAGGAAGATCCCACACGCCGTGGAGCAACTAAGCCCGTGCGCCAAAACTACTGAGCCTGCACTCTACAGCCCGCAAGCCACAACTACTGAGCCCAAGTGCCACATCTACTGAAGACCACGCGCCTAGAGCCCGTGCTCTGCAACGAGAAGCCACTGCAGTGAGAAGTCCACGCACCGCAACAAAGAGTAGCCCCCGCTTACCACGACTAGAGAAAGCCCATGTGCAGCAACGAAGACCCAACACAGCCGAAAATAATTAAACAACAACAAAAAAGTCTAATGTCATGTAGAAATACTTGAAAAAGCAGAGTTGAATGATAGTTAAGGGTATAAACTTAAGGATTATAAACTTATATAATCCAACTATTTTGTTTGAATTCCTACTCTTTGACTTATTATATAGGTTATCTTGCACAATTTAACTTAGTTAGCTATGCCTCAGCTTCCCTATTTGTAAACAGAAATAATATGACCTACCTAATAGGGTTGCTGAGAGTATAAAATAAGGGTCAGTTATAGTGCTTAGCACAATGACTGGTACATAATAAATCTAAATAATCATTAGGCTTTATTTATTTGCTTAGTTACTTACTACGCCCAAGAATTTAAAAAAAAAAAAGTAGCCACAATGTATACACTTGGTACACAAATATACCAAATGTACTTAGCACACGAGTGCATAAGACTTAGTACACAAATGCATACCAAGTCTTCTTTTAGGGATTAAGGTTAGAGACATCCCTTGAGTGTTCCTATACTTCTTCATTCATTACAGCCCCCAATAACACACAGAGACATGGACTTTCAAAAATCTAAGAATATGACAATACTACAAATACCCCATGAATCTCCTGTTTTGACTTCCTAGATTTCGTTTTTATTCTATTACCATTACCTTGTTTCTGTTTAATTCTATTAAAAATATTTTTAAATGGATAATTATTTCTTATTAGTTGGAACACTATGGTATGGTATCCAAACTCACTGATCAGCTCCCACTCATAGCCATTTGCTTACCAACATATGGTCCACTGGCACAGAACTTCCTTTGGGACAACCTCAGTAGTCTGTCATCTTCTATCTAAAGAAGCAAAACAAAATAAAGGCTGTAGTAGCAACAACACTTTTTTTTTTGGAGGGGACGACATCTCTGTGACAAAGCAGACGTGAAACCATATAGCCAAATGGCTCCTGAATATACAAAATGCAATGGTGATAAAGAGCATGATACTACAGAATGGTAGAAAAGTCACTATTTCGCATTAAGGCCTCAAAATAACAATACTCTAAAAATTAAAGGCCAGGTGCTATGAAATATTGCTCATGTGAAGAGATATGTATCCAGATAAGAACTTCAAAGTGTTAAAGTTTTCAAAAAGGATACATAGTTAACCTTTATGGAGGAAGGTTATGTCTTCAGCCTTTTCTACTTCCAAAAAGTGGCAACATTAAATTAGCATGGGGACTCAATATTCAGAATTCAAATTCTGAATTCAGAATCCAAAGTCATTTTTAGAACAACTGACAAACATGAAAGCAGCACACACCTTGTTTCAAAGGATGAGCTTTGCAATGAAACACAAAAAAAAGTCGGGGAGAGGTACTGCAATAAACTAAAAAGCCAGAAGGAACAAAGGCAAGTACATATTTTTAAAAAACTACTTCAACAATATGCAATCTTTTATTTAGTTATCATTTGTTACTATGCCCTAGACATTTTAAATAATGCAAGATAAAACAATTTTAAGATCACTTAAATCAAACACTAAATTGGGTCAATGACCTTTATAAAGGGATAAACTGCAAGAGACAGAAATGAAAAACTAAAAAATTTGAGTGAGGAAGCAATGGCCACTTTGATGCCATAAAGAAACTACTAATGAACTTAAATATGGATACTACATCACTGATTAATTATGTATCACATAGATTTCCTTGAAAAAGTTATTAGGTGACTTTTAAATTGATTCAGAAATAAAGCAAAAATATTTAAATTTAGGGAATATAAAGTGAGATACAGATCATAATCAAGATACAATGTTGCAGAGTTCTCCTATCTGTAAAAGAACTGAGCCATAGACAGGCTTTTTATTGTAATGTAAAATGGAGGATTAGTTTGGCTGTGCTTGGAGACAAAAAAAAATGCAGAGAAAAAGTAAGATCTTGAAAGTAGCTTGATGGAAAAGTTCGCTGAGTCTCAATAACATTGGGAGGAAGTGGGGTATTAGTGTCCTCTCTTCTGATAAACTAGAAAGAAACAGAATGGTCACAATGACAGCTCACTAAAGTTTTAGATATCCTTTCTCACCAAATATGATTAATTGTGTTCCCTAAACTGCCTTTTCAAATGCTTGCAGCCAATCTAACTGAGAGGTTCTCCAATGTATGTACTTTATTGCCACATCGAGCCTTTGTAAAATATTAGCTTCATGGACAATGCAGAACCACAAGGACAAACACATATCTAAAAAAGAGCTATGAATCCTCCTCCCTAAAAAAGAATGGAATTAATTCCCTATGCAGCTTATAAAACCATGGCAAAGAAATTTAAGAGAATGATTTCATTAAGACAAACTTTCTGGTATGCATTATAGGTTGATGGTAATTCTCAGTACTGTTGGAGGACAACTCATTTTGAATTACACCTGTCTGAATTCAGATAACAGTTCAACTAATATGAATGCAATTCTAATCAAAATCACAATGCCATCCAACATTAAAAACTAATTTTAGGGCTTCCCTGGTGGCGCAGTGGTTGGGAGTCTGCCTGCCGATGCAGGGGACGCAGGTTCATGCCCCGGTCCGGGAGGATCCCACATGCCGCGGAGCGGCTGGGCCCGTGAGCCATGGCCGCTGAGCCTGCGCGTCTGGAGCCTGTGCTCCGCAATGGGAGAGGCTGCAGCGGTGAGAGGCCCGCGTATCGCAAAAAACAAAAAAAACAAAAAACAAAACAAAAAAAACCCTAATTTTAAAGAATGATATTATAAACGGGTGTAGTTGAATTTTACCAAATCCTTTTTATGCAACAGGTGAGGTCATTATGTGGTTTTTCTAATTTGATTCTGTTAATGTAGTGACTATGAGTCAATACATTGACTGTTTTTTAATATTAAACCAACCTTGCATTCTCAGAAAAAACCTCATTTGGTGATTTTAGAACTATATCAATAAGGTTACAGTGTTTTCCTTGGGGACAGTAAGGGCAGACAATATTTTGTTTTCTACCATAAGCATGTATAATTTTAAAGACATGGGGGTAAACTGTTTGGTATAGACATAATAAATCATTGAGAAAAGAGTATAAGGGCTGGCTTAAATCTTACCTAGAATACTTAAAGGACAGAAAAGCAAATTTGATAACACTGACTGAATTTCATTTAATACAGTATCAAAAAAATTGAAGGACTTTTTATAAGTTTACCTGTTCTGCTTCCACATAAATGAGGGGGAATCCCATTTGTTTGGTCCAGGTATTCATCACAGCGGCTATAGGTTTACCACTGGCATTTTCTAAACTTTCCCAGAGATCCTCTAGAAGATATACAAACAATGAAAATCTAAAATGTTTCCATTTTTATTTTCCTAAACAAACCAGAAATTTTATATAACTCTTGGCACTGCAACACTGACCAATTTTGTGGTTCTTTCAGGTTCAGGAACAGTGGGCCAAATTAACGTTCCCCTTGCCTTCCCATTAAGTGAACTCTATGGTCTTATATTCTAAGATGTTCTTAATTGTTCCAATTTATTAAAAAATTACAAGTTATAAACAAAAGACAAACAGGTGAGTTCAAACAAGAAGAAACAGAAACAAACAAATGGAAACATATTCAAGGTCACTACTAAACAATCATTCACAAACTTAAAACTATTATACCCATTCAATTAACAGAAGTTAAAAAATACTCAATGCTGATGCTGTTTTTGACCCATATGGTCAAACAACTCTGGTGGTAGAATAAGCAAAACAACAATACAATGTGGTACATACTATAACAGGGGCAAGAACAGAGAAAGAAAAATCCAAAGAATAAAGGCTTCACAAGAGGTAAACTTTTGGTCTGCAGCTTGAAGAGGAGTTGTTCATTAGACAGTGGGAAAAAGAGCATTCCAGGTAGACAGAATAAAGGTACAAAGAGGTAAATAAAAAGGAATTCGCCGGCGTCCAGTGGTTAGGCCTCTGAGCTTTCACTGCCGTGGGCCCGGGTTCGATCCCTGGTCAGGGAACTAAGATCCCATAAGCCATGCAGCACGGCCAAAAAAAAAAAGAGGAAAGTATAAGAAATGACAGAAAATGTCAGTAGAGCAATACATTCAATAAGCTGAAGACAGAGGCGCATGTGTGGGAGCAACAGGCCATGAGGCTAAAAAAGTAGGCAGGGGTTGAACTGTTCAAGACTGTATGGCTTACAAAGAAGTATAGACTTTATCTATAGGAAAGGAAATGTGTGAAAGGAATGTGGCATCTCAAGTGTTTTTAATCAGTAGGGTGATGTAATTAGATATTCACTTTAGAAAGATAACCCTAGCTAGCCTCAGAGTGAGAGATGAAACTGAAGAGAGTGGGACAAGGCGAGTAGTAAATTAGTAGTGAATTCCAGGGGAGAGATTAAGAAAGCATAAATTAAGGGCGGGGCGGAGACAGTAGACAGAGAGCACTACAACTGCTACAAGAGGATAAAAATCATGGATGATTAACGGGAATGTATTTGAACTGCCAATTGTCTTTCATAAGTAACAAAAACAAACCAAAAAAAGTTACATGGTACACCCTGTACCAGTTACACTTTGGTAAGCTAAAGTACGGTCCATGAACTAGTAGCACTGGCTTCACCTGGGAGTCTGTTAGAAATGCAGACTCTCAGGCCCCACCCCAGACCTATACTAATGACATTACACAAATCTTGTATTTTAAACTATTTTTGTTCACTAAGGAACTCAGCTTCACAGTCAATCAACTATTACACCTTTATTCTTCCTTTTGACTCTAATATCTAATAGACCATCATAAAATCTTAAGAATTTACTTCATTGAAAATCTGTAGTTCCACAAGTTCACTCCTACAAATGGTTAATTTGCAGCTATTTTAATGGCCAATGGTCAACGAAGGGCAACAAAACCCACAAATCATCAAAAAGAACAAGCTCTGGTAAAGTAAACAGAACTTTTCAGACTCTTTAAAGTGACAAAACATTGAGCTGTGGAAAGCAGACTACTGGAGGATGACCAAAAGGATAATAGGTCCTGATTCATGTTGTTGATCCATGATGTAACACATCTTCAAATACGTCGACTCTATTTCCTATCCAGCACATGGAAAATTAAGTATTTAGAAAAAATAAAATGTCACACTCTAAATAGTATGCCAACACTTTCTCTCCATTTCTATCTCAATGGATTATTGAGATAGAAAGATTACCTGTGGCAGCATTCTTTTGTTGAAACTTGGTTAAATACATGTTCATTCCTTTCTTAAAGTCCTGAGAAAACACAATTTTTAAAATCCAGGAGAGTCAGAACTTAGAATTATAGTATATTTTGAGTATATAGTACTCAAAAACTAATTTACTCAAATTACTTGACTGTTAGATTTACTAAAACACATGTATCCCCCTAATGTCTACTACTTTCTGTTTAAAAATGCATACTCTTTGCCTTCTACTTTTGCTTTTAAGTTTTATACCAGACTTCCACCAACCCCCAAAACATATCTGCAACATCATTCATCTCAGAGACCAAAATAATCAGCATAAAAAGAAATAAAGACAAGCCAGAGTACTATCCTTATAAATTCTAGAAAAATTACTTAGGAACTTAACCTAAATAAAATCAAACTTTTTTTTTTTCATGCAAAACTCTATGACTTCAGCATAAAAGAATGGAAGATTTTTTAAATTGCTTTTTTACCTTATCCCCAATGTAGTCATGTAGCATTCGGATGACAGATGCACCTTTGCTATATGATATAGCGTCAAATATCTCATCAACTTCAGAAGGATGGCCCACACTGACCTAGCAGACAGTGTGATTCAAGGTTATGACAGGAAGCAGACAGCCTGTAATACTGAATTACATAAAAAGCTTTCTAGGAAAACCCTTCTAAATCATAAGATACTTTTTCCCTTTAGGTGACTCATAATGTGTAATTGTTTAAAAGGGCTTAATAACTAATACTAATAAAATAGAATATATAACACAATCCCCATCATCTCTTAGGACCCGGGTTCCAACCTTGGCACTGCTTTGCTGGGAGGCAAGTCACTATTGATCTCTTTGTGGGTAGGGAAGTGAGGGTAAGGAAGGGAGAGATGAAAAACATTTGACGTCTTGCACTAATTGTAATGGCTTACAGTTACACAGGACCCTGGTTAAATATGTCCAGGTAGACTCTAAGTCTAGCTCTTTAGAGGCAAAATTTATACAGATAAACTAGCTGAAATAAGGACAGGCTAAGTCAAAAGAATTAAAATATTTATATAAAAACAGACAATGACAACAATAAAAAGTATGTTCAGAATTTTCTCTGAAACAACAGAATCATACTACCCAACAGCTATGGTTCCCCCACACTATTCAATAAAAATCTATTTAGTGAATGCTTATGGGTACAGAGCACTTGCTTCTACAAAGATCATAGATGTTTAAAAAGAAACATAATTAGAACTTAGTATTGCTAGAATTTCAAGAATGGAAACATAAACTACAAAAGTAAATGACATCACCCATGCAATTTTCTTTTCAGAGTCCTAAGTATCTCTATAAACAAATTATATATTTTATTGAAAATGAGAGCAAAGGCCAATGAGTGAAAATTATGTCTCACTTCAATAGGATGGCTGTTATCTAAGGCATCAAGCTCCTGGGCACGTGTGTAATCAGCAGAAACAAACTGAGTCCAGATATCATACTCTGGGAAGCAGTGGTCTACACACAGATATTCAATCCATGATGCAAAGCCTTCATTTAACCAAAGATGAGTCCACCATTCCTAAAAACAAAAGATGGAAATATATTAAGAAAACAAGATGCTTGTCACTCCACTAATTTAAAAAACTCATATGTCCCTTCCACTATACTCTAAAGCTCTTAATGAACTGAAATTCATTTCAAAACATTTAGTGAATAACTCACATCCCTGAACAAAAGAAATGCCAAGAAAGGCCAACCTGGTGACACTAGCATTATCACCGCTGCTAAGTAACTTTCTGGTACTGAAGGTAGAAAAGGAGGAAGAAGGAGGATGAAAAACACCCTAAATACGGAAAAGGGGAAGAGAGCGCATAAATATAGGCAAGAGCCTACACTGTCATATAAAATTTAGTTTAATAAACAGTTCTCTTAAAAACAACAGAAAGCTTATCAGGACCAAACAAGGAAAACTGGAAACTATTTCCACAATGACAGGGAAAAATCACTGTTGATTGAAAAGTTAAACTTTCTAGATAAACAGAAAAGCAGTACTGCTTATATAAGAATTATGTGAAATTAACAGAAATGTCATGGCAGTAAGTAGTTCAGTAACGAATTAGTGTTTAAACATTTATGAAATATAAAATTCTCATCTGTTAATAAGAATTTAACAGTGGAGTGGATAAAGAATATAATGGGTCACAGACAAAATCAACTTTTTGAAAAAGAAATCAACTTTTTAGAAAGAGATTTCAATCTAATTTTCATTAAAGTTGATTAAATCTCTTATGAAAAGAAAGCAATACTATATGAATTTAGGACAAAGGACTAATGCAATGGTGAAAAACAAAAGGGCATTTTAAAATTCTGAAAAGATCAAATATTTTCAATATCAACTGATAAATGGCTATCTGTCTATATGCTTTGTGCACTTATTTAACTAAAAGCCTCCACTGAGATAAGCTGGTACAAACCTAGTAATTTTCCAACTATCTCTAAGCCTTTGAATTTTGGTTAATGAAACAAGTGACATCTAATAACTAGAAGTTGCTCCAATCCAGTAAAAAGTTGTTTAAAAGCAAAATGAGAATGCACACATTTCCCCTACTAAAATTTATTACTGGAAGTTTAAAAATAAAATCATAAAAAATAAAGTCTGCTCAACACTGAGCAAAAAAAATTGTTTGGCAGCAACAAACTTGCTGCATTAGAAAAGAATGTTCCTGACATACTGAATACAGGTACTAGTATACTTACTTCCACATAAAATTATATTTCAAAAAAATTTTTTTTACCCCTAAGCAAAATTTTAAACATCCAAAGCAAAAAGGAAAGGATTTACTTTCAAGGGCTGACTTTCTTTAGAAACTCTTTCAAATATGTAAGAGTTGCTAAATGTTTTCCTTTCTTGCTTATTTTTGTGACATGTGGACTCAACTAATATCCAAATTGGGCTCTGCTCTTTGGCAGCCTAAAATGCCATCAGGGAATCTGGCTGGCTCCAGAATCTCCAGTTCTTTCTTTGCAGAGGCACTTCTAGTTCACTTATTAAACGCTGGGCTCCCAAGCTCTAACATAGTTGGCTGCTATAGATAGTACTTATTCAGAGTAAGAGGGAAAGGTCAAGACTAGAGGACAGAGATCATTCACTGCAAACATTATAATAAACAAGAACTTCAATAGGACAGTTGGAAATTTTAATATACTTCACAGTTATTGTTTCTTTGCTTTCATTTCTGTCAAATTTCAACTTAAAATTTCAGGCAATGAAGAAAATGACCCTTAAAAACATTTCAACCTAATCAAGGATAGTTTGTCATTTATCAGGTTACTTTACAGCTAGTGAGCTACATAATATATATGACACAAGAAACTACAATTAGTCTGAATCTCACTGCATGGAATCTCTCTACCTAAATGGAATCTCTTCCTTTCACCCAAATTAGTATCATGACTCCCCCCACTTGCAGGCAGTATTTAGAACAGTTTAGGAAGTATTTTCTGTTGAATAAAGATTATCTACATGCTTTTGATCAACAAGAATATTCTGATAAACACTTCAAAGTGGACCTTTTAAAATAAAGTTTTTCAATCAAAAAACTACTTTTTTGGTACAACATTCCAGCCAAACCTGAAATACTATGTAGACAAAAAAAGGTGCAGCAGGAAAAAAATAAATATATTTGAGCACTTAAAAATATTAAATACCATAGTAACAAGATTTCCAAACCATTGATGGGCGAGTTCATGTCCCACAACCAGGGCAACCCACTGGCGTGATGAAGAACAGGAGTTTTTTGGATCAATAAGCAATGCAGTCTCCCTGTGTTTAAAAAAAAAATTTTTTTTTAAGTATTACAACCAAAGCAGGCATGCAGAAGTGGGGGAGGGAGATTCAAACAGTAAATAAGATGGTCAAGTTAGGCTTTAAAGATGTCAAGAAAACATTTCCTCAGAGTACACAGGATAGAAAAAGTTCTGGGAAGATTAAAGACACCACTCCAATAGAATTCATAACAGAAGATCAAAGATGTGACACAAGTTTAATTATCAGTTTGTTTATAGGACAGCTGCCTGAAATTTCAGAAAAACTTTGTCTAAAGGATTAGAGATTATTGTGCTAGACAGAGAGAGAAGACAGTCCTTCCATTAAAAGAAGGGGAGCAGAAAGTGGGGGGAAGATACATTCCACAGTCCTAAAGAGAACACTGAGCAGGCTGTCCAAAACTTAGCTCACTGAAGAAGGCAACTGAAAGTGGAAGACAAAAACTTGTTTACAGACACTGCTTTTAAAATTATACAACCTACATGTTTGTATTGTGGTGACAGACATGCAAAAATTTGGCCAGAAGATATTAAATCAGGGAAAGTTCTTCAAGCTGGATATATAACTATGTAACTACTAGAAGGAAGAGAAGGCACTGAAATGAGAAACTCAGCCAAAAATACATCTACAAATGCTACTAATGCCAGATGCTCACTTTAAAATCTTATACTCCAGAGGGTGTTCATCTGCATTCTTGAAATGTTCAAGGAAGTGGGGGGAGGTAGGAAAATTTATGACAGATCATAAAGCAGAAGCTACTGAACTGTACTTAGGAGTGAAGCTCTCATGAAATCAGTGATTTAAAAAGATAAGGCAGGGTAATACATCATTAACATACCTATAAGTAACAAGGCCCCAGTTCTCCATGGCACCTTCATAAAACAAATATAAACATTTATTGATATTTATATATACTTCTTCTTGAAAAATCATAAAATTCAAAAAAGTTATTACAATTCATCAATAAAATGAAATTTACTTTACCAGCTGCAAAGTCTGCAATAGCAATGAGATCAATTTTAGGTAGAGGATAAGGAACATTGAAGTAGTCCTTATAAAAAGGCAGAGTTTTAGCAGCAACCTATAAAAGTATAGACAAAAGAACCATCTGATAAATCTTACTGTCATTCATATAGAAATCCACAAAGGAATCCTGTTGCAAGCCAAATATCTCAAGTTACTAGAAACCAACCCTGGGGAGCCCCACCTCCAAAGAGTGCTTTAGCCCTAAGCTTTGTATGTCAGCCAAACTTTAATCCATTTATAATTCAGAATGAAAAGTATAATTACGTATTTTCCCACCCACTCTCTGGGTAAATAAATTCTACTCTAATATTTTCTTAATCATTATCTTGTAAAATGTTAATAAAACACCAAAGTTGCTAGTTCCCAGATTCTATTAAAAGTAAAACCAAAGTAGTACATGAAATTTCAGATTAAATTATAAATAATTGTACTAATAATTGATCAGAAATGTAAATTCCCCAACCTGGAGTTATGGACTGTTGGAACAATCCTCTTCAAGTACATTTACCTCTAACGCAAATTTTCCTTGCTCTGCTTTGCCAACAGGGGTGTAAACACGGACACACACACCATCTTTTGACCTTGTTTCTACAAAGTCATATTCACCCACAACAAATGCCACCAGATATGTAGACATGACAGGTGTGCGAGCAAACTTCACTTCCACTACATTTTCATCATCAGGATATGGTTTCCGATCAATTACATTCTTTAAAAAAAAAAAAGGAAAATTTAACAGATTTACATTAAATACCTTAGAGCAAACACTAGCCAAAAACTCTAGGCTTTGGGGCCTTTTCTTCCCCCTTTCCAGCACTGCTTACTTCTCTATCCTAATTCATCCAGTGCTATTATGCTGTCAAGATCTTTCCTATTAAGAAGGAAAGTCACCTGATAAAGCATTCACACTAAGAAACTGGAGCCTAAAGTGTTAAAACTTCCAAGGATTTGTAAGAAAAAAGAAGCAACTTTTCTTGAATACCTATTAATATGCCAGATACTGGGATGTTTTAAGACCTCAATACTTTTCAAGTGAATGAAGGATAGGAGACAACAAATATTAATGAAAATAAAATGTAATTGTGTAATCAGACATTTCAAAGGGTACAGATTTCTAGATTTAGAGCATTCTCTGTACAAAGGCTGGCTCTAAACAAATTAGTCACAAAATCTCCACTTTACCTTTGGAGTCCCCTAATTTCCCTTTGGTGTTCTCCCTCTTTTTCCTATTCAGGCTCTCAGTTTCCTCAAGGTCTCTCTATTCTTTCTTCCAAGTAAGACTTATTCAAGAATTGATCCGATAAATTCATTCATACTAAATTGTAAATGAACATTTCAGTGTAATATATTAGCTTCCTCTCTGAGAATATTTGAGAAGAGAATCTATGGAATTCTCTCCACCAATAAAGGAGGCAAAAGCCAGTTATTTTCAGGTGCAGCAGGCATTTCCAAGTTCCCTAGACTCCTATTATAAGCTACAAGCTACTCTATGTCTTAAGTAAGGCAGTCTCAGACAATACACTTCAAGTAGCGAATGCTTACTCTATCATGAATGAGGATCAACGACATCAGTGAAGGGAGCATATTCCAAGAATACAATCAGCCAAAAACCTAAATACACTTCATTATGTGGCTATATCTTTTGGCATTTAATAAGAATATCAGATTTTTTTTCTTTCAGGTAATATTTATTAAATTCATTTCTTATTTAGATTTCCAAATTGAAGGAATTAGATGATCTTGTTAATACAGTTTATAAAGAATTTCTTCCAGGAGGGGGGAAACTCCCCAAATAAGGCAATAAAGAAAAAGAAGGCTTTTCAGAAATTAAGAAAACTAACATTTGTGTTCCAATTATGTGTCAAGCACTGTGCTGGGTGGTTTCATGCTATCCCATCTAATCAGCAAACTAAATCTGCTAAACGCTTATTCAAAATATGAACATACTCACAAACACAAACGTACCATGTTTGATAAAGCTACTCTGTCTTTAGGAACAACCAATGAGATATCAAAAGTTGCTTTGATGGCAGGCTCATCCCAGCAAGGAAAAGCTCTCCGGGCATCAGTAGCCTTAAGAAAAGAATATGAAATATAAAATATCACAGAATTAACCTACCAGACTATTTCATGAAATAACAGACATTTCTTTCTTTCTATCATTTGTTCATTCACTTTTTCAAATATTTATTTTCTACTCAGTGCCAGGCAACAAGCTAGGCACTGACTACAAAGAAAACACAAGGTTTACTATCATTGCCACATCAGCAATTATCCAGGAACTAGGTCTGCTATAGAGCTTAACAATTTATAGTATTAGAATAACTGACAATTATACTTTTGTTTTTATTAAAACATTTCAATATTTCAAATTAAAGGCAAATGGCTTTATCTATAATGTCAACACAACACAGAGCACAGGAAGGTTAACAGTATACTACTGTAAGGATTCAACGATGGGAAAATATGACTGGTTGCCTCTCTGGCTTTGATTTCAAAATAAAAATAAAAATATCTCCAGAATTTTTGATGTGCTTTGTTCTTTATCTGGAATGGTAGCAACAGGAATAAAGACAGATGCTGTATCAGTTCCAAACAGGTCATTTGTTTAATGGCACTTCCATATACAACACATAACACTGTCACCATTTGACCTACCTTTTGAAAGAGATCTCATTCTTTCTTTAAAAATAAAAAAGAGCAAACTTGTTAAAGCAAAATAAGATTAGTGGTGCAGTAGAATACCAGTTATAAAAGAAAAAATCTTTAATAAAATAGAAATAGAACCATCGACAAGATTCTGTATCTTAAAAAGAAGTAACGAAATATGCAGAGGAAGCACATACTTCTGAAAAAGGATTTCTCCAAGGAAAAACATTAGATGGCTGATTGTACTCTCAAAGAAACTAAATAAATTATGAATTCTACTAAAGAATAAATAAGACTAAAGATGTTTAAAAAAAGAATAAATAAGACATTTGGAACAGTAAGTAGAGTGTAAAGAAAGAAATGCACAGAAAAATTCAAATTAGGAGCAACAGCAGTAAATAAATGTATTTATATTAGAGGAAATCAAATGAATGACATAGATAGTAAGATTTAAGTTTCCAAAATATCCAAAGGACAAAGTGATAAAAGCAATCTAAGGTACATTTGGGGGATAGACACTAGAGCTAAAGTTATTATTAAATGATGTTCCTGAAGAAGAGATCAGAACAGAAACCATGATGAAGACGCAATAGAAGAAAATACTGCTACACTGAAGAAAGCTCTGAATATGAACATCAATAGGGTTCACCAATTATTAAAAGTTAATGAAAAGTGAACACCTGGTGAAATTTTTTAATTTTTACGTACAAAGAAATAATTTAACAAGCAATCAGGAAGAAAATAAAACAAAATTTTAAAATGTGTTACCCTACAAAGGGAGAAGAAACATTCTAGTCTGACTCCTCCCCCTCAACAAAATGAGACGTGAAAGACTTTAGAACAATATTTATGCACCTTTGAAAGAGAAAAATTGTAAGCCAGTTGTACCACTCTTATCACTGAAGAAGTTGGGCTTATTACTCACTGTAGCAAGGGAAAACTCACATCAAAAGAAACCATGGGGTATCTCAGTAAGAGTCTAAGAAAGAAACAATTATGTGATTTTGGATTTGGCTGAATGATTTGGAGGAGGATTTAAGAAGAAAGGATTCATTCTAAGTTGGGTGCTGTCAGAAAGTGGAGGCAATTTTATGAGTGGGTATCTCAATAACTGTTATTTACCTATGGAGAGGGCAGACTACATCAAGCCTAAAACTGCAAATGGTAAAGAAGCAGCAGTCACTCATTTTAACCAAGAGAGAGAGTTGTCTTTTGTGATTAACAAAGTGAACTTGTTTTTGTCTATGCTTGGATGAAATTATGAAGTGCCCTTGTTTTGTCTCACTTTATCATGGTCTCGGAGTGACCTTGTCTGAGGTTGGCATTCTATGATACTGTTTATGTCCAACAGGAAAACAACTTGGACTAGCTTTCAGTGCTAGGACAACTTCTGGATGTCAGGGGCTGCTTTTTTTCTTTCCCCCCCCAACAAATCTCTTACATGCTCAGTAAAACTGGTCATGTATAAAGGCAAATGAAAGATTTTCAGATATGCAAAGACTCAGGAAGTATACCACCCACATACCCTCTCTTAAAAAAAAATCATTTGGAGACACACTCCAGCCAACCGTTCCAGGATGAAGAAGTGCTCAAAAGGGCTAGAGATAAGCATTGGAATCACACTCACACTCATACACACACACATACAGGTAACAAAATTATATTTAAATTGATAGGTCTATATCTATATATATCCATATATAACTATATATACAGACATACAGGTAACAAAATTTCAATACCTGGATTCCTTTTATACTTTGTACCTCTTTTTGTACCTGTGGCTTTTCCTACTAAATTAATAATGGTACTGTTATAAATAAAATCATTCCCCAGCCCACATCCCTAATTCTCTCTCTTGTATAAGAGAGATAACTGGCTGAGTATAAAATAAAAATTCCAAAATCAATAATACAATTATGGCAAAAGGCACCTAAGCCTCAAATAATCACGCAAATAATAGAATTAGACCTTTGTCAGAATGTCTAATTTAAGGTCATAATATATTAAAGAATACCATACCTCAAACTGTGTGACAGCAGCATAGCGCACCTCTCCAGAAGGGGTAGTATATTTACTTCTATAGAAACCTTTCATTTTATCATTCAGCTCTCCAACAAAATCTATCTTTAAAGTTCCTGTACCTGTGATTGAAGATAAATGAAAACATTTTCATGGAGATATTAAGTACAAGTTATCAAAAGTATGTCCCTAAAACACTAATTCAGCTGGCTATTGACAATGTTCAAATCATTCCTTCCTTTCTCAAATACTCCTCCTGGCAATGGAGAGAATACAGTATTTACTAAAGTAAATGGCAGACTAATCTCATGTTTAGGGTGACTGCTTAGAAAGTTCTTTAATTTTACTAACTTAGTCTCAAATTACCAATACATGAAGATAAAAGCAGGAAAAGAAATGAACATTTATTATTAAATGTATGACAAGCTATTGTGCATTGGTGCTTTAAAAATATTTAGTTGGGTAGGTATTGTCTCCATTTTTTCAGATGAAGAAACTGAGCCTGAAAAGTTAAATAACTTGTCCAAGGTCACACCATTAGTAAGTAGCAAGAATAAGATTAAAAAGTTAGGTCTGTTTAATCCAAAGTTCATGCTCTCTGCCAATTATACCATGTAAATTGGTCCTTTTAGATGACTTCATGCCAATTATTCTATTATTAAGACAAGACACAGATGTTCAATCCAAATGGAACACTGATTCCATACATTTGTAAGGAACTATAGAGAAGACCAATGATTTGATCAGCAACAGGGCATAAAACAAACTTTTACAGTTACCTCAGTCATTTGAAATCTAATAATATTAAAGAAATAAATTTTAATCAATAATTATTAAATGCAAATAAAAATGAAACCTGAATACATATACCATTGTTATATAAGAGCAAAATCAATTTAGACAAAATGGGAGTTTCTGTTTTGTTTTTTACCGAAGTGTATTTGATTTACAATGTTGTGGCAACCTCTGCTGTACAGCAAAGTGACTCAGTTATACACAGAGACGTTCTTTTTTTTATATAAAATGTGAGTTTTGGACTTCCCTGGTGGTGCAGTGGTTAAGAATCTGCCTGCCAATGCAGGGGACACGGGTTTGAGCCCTGGTCCAGGAAGATCCCACATGCCACGGAGCAACTAAGCCTATGCGCCACAACTACTGAGCCTGCAAGCTACAACTACTGAGCCCATGCGCCTAAGAGCCCATGCTCTGCAACAAGAGAAGCCACCGCAATGAGAAGCCCATGCACCGTAACGAAAAGTAGCCCCCGCTCACCACAACTAGAGAAAGCCCGCACACAGCAATGAAGACCCAACACAGCCAAAAATAAAATAAATTAATTTAAAAAAAGAGAGAGAGAGAAGAAAATGTGAGTTTTTATGAGTATATATACAGCTGACCCTTGAATAATGCAGAGGTTAATCCACCTATAACTTATACAGGGCCCTCCATATCCACAGTTCCTCCACATCTCCTAATTCAACCATCCTTGGGCTATGTGGTACAGTATTTACTACTGAAAAATATCTGAGTATAAGCGGACCCATGCAGCTCAAACCTGTGTTGTTCAAGCATCAACTATGCTCTCTTTCGCTAACAGAAAAAAATTATCACCATTATCTAGTAGTCGTCTACTAAATTCAGATGCATGACAAAACAATAATCCCATTCTACATTTTACAAATCCAGTCACAAAAAAAAACCCCAAAATGTTGACTTTGTAATAGATCCCTTTAAAGTGCCTATTTATAAAAGAATCTAGAGCATGGGAATCTAACAAGTCAGATACAGTATGACTATAAAGTAATTAGCCACTTATATTAAAACTTTTATATCCTAATGTTTCAAACTGTCATTTTGGAATGCTGTAGAGCAATGACACTGACATTGTTCAAAATGTTCTTACTCTCTCTCTGACATATCCTTTTGGATGTTCTCAAAGTCATGTCTTCACCTTCCAAAACTGAACTTGCTTTTTGGAAAGGTCCAAGTCATGAAGAGTTCAAGTCTACAGAATATGTGAATGACAAATTGCAATCTATTTCTAGACAAAACACTAATTGTGTCTATGAAATAATTAAACTGATTTTCTTATGTGCCTCAAACTGGCTCTGAAAATAATTTCAAGTGAAAATTTCAGAACTTTGCAGCAAAGTCACCACTAAAGAAAGTGCCACATTCTTAAATTAATCGTGCTGGGAACATAAAACAAAACAACTCAGTTGAAGGTCCAATGAATAGACATTTGTGATAGTTTTTTTTTAAAACCAGACATTCTGTCTGAAGGGGTCAATAAATGCTTTTTTCTTTATATTTATTTATTTTATTTATTATTTATTTTGGCTGTGCCAGGTCTTAGTTGCGGCATGCAAACTCTCAGTTGCAGCATGCTTGTGGGATCTAGTTCCCCGGCCAGGAATCAAACCCAGACCCCCTGCATTGGGAGCACAGAGTCTTACCCACTGGACCACCAAGGAAGTCCCAATACTTTTTACTTTTAAAGAGAATGATAGATTACTGGGACAGGAAATAAGAATACAGTAAAAGAATCTGAAAGAATTCTAAATGATTGATACTGAAGAGTTTAGCTATAAATAATAAAAAATTTCTCTCTATTTTCATTAGGAATTCACTGATTTTTTTTTAATATTTATTTATTTTCTTTATTTTTTTGGCTACATCAGGTCTTCGCTGTGGCGCTCGGGCTTCTCTCCAGTTGCTGCATGTGGGCTTCTCTCTAGTTGTGGTGCGCAGGCTCCAGAGCATGTGGGCTCTGTAGTTTGTGGCATACAGGCTCTCTCATTGAGGTGCGCGGGCTCAGTAGTTGTGATGAGCGGGCCTAGTTGCCCCACGGCATGTGGGATCTTAGTTCCCTGACCAGGGATCGAACCTGCGAACCCTGCATTGGAAGGCAGATTCTTTACCACTGGACCACCGGGGAAGTCCCTCACTGATTTTTTTTTTTTAAAAAGCAGATGTGTTCACATTAATAAAGTTTACAAGGAATATCTATTAGATTACAAAAACCCCTTTAAAGATAACTATTTGATGGAACTTTATGTTACAATTCCATAAATGGAATTGGCCAGTCTGTTTTCCCTAAGTCAGCTGTTAAGATGTCTTTTATATAACTCATATTCCACAGTAAATCTACTTCTGACTTTTCTTATTTGGAATAAAAGTGGATTTAAAACTCAAAACTAAATAAGAAAGGCTGCTTACACTTTTAATTGGTTTTAAATCTCCAAGGTCATCATACTATATAGCAAGATACTGACAGTGACCACTTCCAAAAAGTGGCATACTAAACAAAATATAAATTATTGGGAATTCAAACAAAACACAAGTTTAAGTTTTTTTAATATATTAATATTTTAGTGTCACATTATACAATACTAATTACAAAGTATCTGCTATTGATATAGCAGAATTTTAGGGCAAGAACAGGAGGGAAAAGGACTTCACGATAAATTTCATTTATGAAATTTATACCATATTGAAAAACCAATTGCCAGAAAGTCTGATTTTATACCTATTTTCACACATAATTGACACTGCTTCCTCAAATTAGATACCTTATTTGAATATCCAATGTATGCAATATTTATCTGCTTGGGGTACTAAGCCTCTTAAAATATACAATAAGCTCATTTATTAATTAAACAACTGAAAAATTGGGACCTCCTCCAAAAACCTTATTTGTTTATTAAAGCTTAGGAGAGTATAATAATTGTTGTAAAACCTGAGGTAATAAAATTACTAAAAATTAAATTATTAAAAATTTAATAAGCCTACCAAACACTATGAAATTTGAGACAGATTACTTTATATAAAGAGAAAATAAAGGTCTCTGCCTTTCTGTCACCATTTCTTATGATCCTGTTTTCCACTCTTCAAAATGTTAACATCTTCTAGTGTTTCTCCAAATGAACGTCACTCTACAGGATCCTTAACCACCGATTCTGAGGCTGTTAGGCCTTACAATGATCATGGTAAGTTAACCACTATTCTAGAATGGTGCTAATTTCAGAAAAGAAGATATTTTACTTAGCTATATAATATTCGGCATGACTGCTAAGTTTGAAGAGGCTAAACACAAAGGTTACTAATATCCTCCTGATATATGTTCAATATTTACTCCATTACCAGAAGAGAGACCACTTAAAATTTGAAAAAATAAGGACTTTATTCTTAAAGCAAAGAATGACTGGGTAACTTTGACCCAGAGAATCTTGGGAAAATGTGAAAGGCAGTGATTTTTGAACAGATATTTATAGATATTCAATAATTTAATATAGTCACATCTGCAAATAATTTTTTAATTCTAATATTCATATAAATTACTTATGTATATTGTTATATTAGCTAAAAATCTCCAAAACCCTGTCAAATGATAGTATACTAATGGTCATAACCTTCACTGACTTGTTCCTGCTTTTATTAGAATTGACTTAATTTACCATGTCTACTGTAAACAGTCCTTATCAAGAATGATGCAGCTCTTATATACTGATAATAAATGAACTCATATATATAAGGGGAAAAGAAGGGTACAGAATATGTATGACATGCTAACTTCTGTGTTCTTAAGTGGTACATACATAAATGCTTATAAAAGCACGGAACAGTTTTGAAAGGATACATAGGAAACTGATCACTTCTGAGAAGTGGAGCTGAGAGAGGAAGACAGGACAGAATGACAAATTATCACTATATATCATTTGAATTTCAAACCATGCCCATGTATTATATTTTTTAATATTTAATTTAAAAAATAAAAAGAGCATAATGTGGTGGTTAGAAGTGCAAAGTTTTTAGTTAAACTGCTGGTGTTCAAATTCAGACTCCGCCTGAGTTTATTTAACTTAAATAACTTGCCCAAGGTCAATAGCTAGTAAGTCATTTTTATTTCATTAATTTCTGCTCTTAAATCTTTATCTCTTCTACTTTCTTCAAGCTACCTATTCTTTTTGTCTAATTTTGATGTTGATGCTTACTTAGCTAATTAATTTTCAGTCTTCCTTCTTAGCTAAATATACTCTCTGAGAATGTTTTACCTGCGTCCCACATGCTTTGTAAGTAGTAATTTCATTATTCAGTTCTAAATATTTTCTAATTTCCCTAACAAATATTCTTTGACTCATTAATTTTCAGAGGTATCATTTTTCCAAAGAAGGAATTTTTTTGTGTCTCTTTTGCAACTAACTTTTTTATCTTTTCACAGTGTGAACATAGAATATAGTCTGTAATGATACAGATTTTAAATTTTTTTTAAAGTTCATGTTACTTCTATCAAAATAATATTTCATAGTTTAAAACCTCATATAGTTCTACAGGCTTACATATATAAGCTGCAGGCACCTGCCCAATGCCACTTACTCCCTACACTTGCCTGAGTAGCAACTCTGTGATTTCTAAATACCTTGCTTATTTAGCTATTTTTTCATTTTACAATTTTACACACTCTTTTCTTCTTACTATAAAAAGTGAAGCGGGGCTTCCCTGGTGGCGCAGTGGCTACAAATCCGCCTGCCAATGCAAGGGGCACGGGTTCGAGCCCTGGTCCGGGAGGATCCCACATGCTGCAGAGCAACTAAGTCCGTGCACCACAACTACTGAGCCTGAACTCTAGAGCCCACGAGCCACAACTACTGAAGCCCACACATCTAGAGCCCATGCTCCGCAACAAGGGAAGCCACCGCAATGAGAAGCCCGCACACCGCAACAAAGAGTAGTCCTCGCAAAAAAAAAAAAAAAAAAAAGAGTAGCCCTTGCTCGCCGCAACTAGAGAAAGCCTGCGTGCAGCAACGAAGACCCAACGCAGCCAAAAATAAAATAAATAATAAAAATAAATACATTAAAAAAAAACAGTAAAAAGTGAAGTGTAGCTAAACTACTTCTCCACTCCTACATCTTTTACAAAGAATTAAATTTTCTGTAACCTTCCAAATCTGAAAATATTTTATTCTCTTTAACTTCACAGTTGGGCTAAGCACAGAATTCTAGATTGAAAATCAGATTCACTCATAATTTTGAAGGAACGGCCATACTAGAGTCTAGTTTCCACCGTTCCTGATGGTAAAATCTACTGCTATTCTGATTCCTGAAATTTGAAGGCAATCTGTCAGTCTTCCTTCCTTCCTCCCAAGTCCCTCACCTCGGGTAGAAACTCTTTGAGAGTCTCACTTTACCCCTGAAAGTTCTAAAATTTCCTCTGATGTGAGACTTTTTACATTTGAGTCAGTCCCTCTCAGTAGTGTATTTTTTTCAAACCTAAGGCTCATGCCCCATCCGTTCAGAGAAATGTTCATGTTTTGTGTCTTTCATCATTTCCCCTTACCATCTTCTCTGTCCTCTCTTTCACTAGATGGACGTCCAGTCCTGCTAGATTGGTCTTCCAATTTTCCTAATTGGAAGATGCCTCTATTTCATCTTCTACAACTTATTTTGGTTTTTTACTTCTAATGTATTATAATTTCCAAAAGTTTTCTTACTCTATTCCATACTGTCCTTATTTAATGAATGTAATATTAATAATACTTCTAAGGATATTAATCTGTTTGGGTTTTTTGAGGCTTTCTTTTCATTTGTCTTTGTTTCTTCCAAGTTCCTATATTTCTATTATACTTATTGTTTTGCTTTTTGCTTTATGTTTCATATTAGAAGTTTTATCAAATGTCTGGTAATTGTTGTGACTTTGCGCTTGGCCATGCTATTTGCTTTGGCCAATGAAATGTGAATGGACATCACCATCCACGCAGAAGTTTTAAATGTGTCTTTGTGGTTTGGCTCTGTCCCCATCTCTGAGCTTCTGCCTTCTGCCATGTAAGAGAACAGCATGCTGCAGATAGTAGCTACTCACTACAGAGCCTAGAATGAGCAGACTTGTGAGCTTAGTGGTGCTCAGTAAAGTTGGCAATATGGCTGCAGATGATCAGCAGTCCTCAGGGCCATGTGTAAACAAGAAATATTTGTTGCAAGCCACTGACATTTGTGATCCCATCTGTGGGTTAAAAGGTACATACACACTTATGGAATATTTCTAGAAAGAAATAGAATATTTCTGGAAGGATTAGTAGACAATGGAAGTAGAAGGGGTCAGAGAGAGGGAATCTCAATTTTCAGGTTATATTCTTCAGTATCTTTTAATACATGTTCATGGCAAGCATTTGTTTTTATAATAATTTCACACAAAAATAATCTTAGAAAAAGACAAAATGAAAGGTCTTTAAGAGTATCAAAATAAAAGACAAAATTTCTCCAATTTAAAATTTTTCTTAAAATACTTTTATATTAAGGGAATATATTCTCAATATAAAAATTATGGAAACCAGAGAAAGGTATGAATAAGAAGAAAAATCGTCAATTATGTCAACAACCAGACATATAATTTCATTTGTACCATTTTAGAGATCTGATTCATCCACCTTGTATATGTAATTTTGTATTCTGCTTTTCAATTTTACATTATAATAAGTACTTTAGAGTGTTAAGAATTCACAAACCTCACTTTTAATTGCTATATATATTCCACCATACATGTATGTCATAATTAGCTTAATTATTCCCTTAGTGTTGGACAAATGTATTAATTCTAATTTTTTACTACCTTAGGTAACGTCTCAATAGACATTTCTAGGCATAAAGTGTCTCCTGTATTTATGATTTTTCTTTAGGATATATTCCTATTACCAGAATTGCTGGGTCAAAGACATGAACACGTTTAGGCTCTTAATACATACTGCCAGACCGCTTTCCAAATAAATTACATGGATTTACATTCTTACCAGTAATATGAGGCAGTCACATCATTGAGAATCGTTTTTTTACTTCAGCTTATATGACAGGCAAAAACTGACATATCAGTAGCTGTTGTTTTAATATTGCTCATTACTAGGAGGGCAAATATCTTTTCACATGTTTATTATTTATTTGCATTTTCTTGCATACAAATTATCTGTGGCTTTTCATTTGCTCACTACTCGAAGTCTTAGTGCTTTACCAATTGATTTGTATATGATTTCTTCCATTATATTAAGCTCAGAACATCTAGTTTCTTTGTGCTTTTATATAGAACATATAGTAACATACCAACGAATCTTTTCATCCATGCCCTCACTAGCATAATAGCTCCCTAATCTCTGGTTGTATCTCAGAATCATCTGTGGGACATTCATCTCAGAGATTTGGATTCAATTAGTAGAAGATGGAGCTAGGTAGATATATTTTTTAAAAACCGAAAAGGTGAAAACAATGCATTATGTTCTATGTTTTTTTATTTTTTCTGGTGGCCCAAAAGTTGAAGTGCACCTGACTCTGTCTAAAGCTCTGTCTTAATACTTAATCTCCTTAAAACAATGAGTTAAAAAAAAAAAAGGGCATATGATAAATTTTTCTGGAAGAAGATGTCACTATTCATAACAGGATTTTACAAAAGCCATTTCTCCTACCTGGTTGGAGAGTACTAGGAAAAGACAAGGTGACTTTTTCATCTTCATTCTGATAGTTAAATCCTGTAGCATGTATTTCTGGAATGGAAAAAAAAAATTACTTCACAAATCTGACTGGACTGATAAGATCAAATCCAGATGGCAGCAATTAACATTTTCAAGAGCAAAATCTCTACTAAAACTAAATATTCTTAATTTAATAAATTAAGTTTCTATTAACAAGAGTATCATTTCAAAGTAACCTATTTTAGGCTATGTAACCTAAGTTAAATATGCTCCTTAGAAACAATTACACATCCTACATTAATTCACAAAACTTTTATGATATAAGGGAAATAGGGCTGCTATAAATATGAAAAGGTTTTCTACCAGATTCCCAGACACGCTTCATTCTCATCTTTGTGTGACTATGATACTGCTTTATACGTTGCAGTCTTACTCATGAACATTTGAAATACTGAGCAGATTGCTAAGATTTCAGTGTTAAAGATACATCAGTAAAAGTTCTGTCCCCCACCCAAACATAGGTAACAATTCCAACAAGATATAAATCATATTTCCAGTGAAATTCTTTGTTACATTTTACAGAAATAAGGAAGGTGAAAACAGGTGTGTGGATTAAATTTAGACTTTGATTTATTCCCTACCAGGAGTGAGAAGAGTCTGCTTATTTAACTGATACTTCAGAATGCTTAGTTGACACTTTAGGAAAAGAGCTAAGTAGATCAACTCCCAACCACATCATATCCCCATTCCGAAAGAAAAACTGCCCAAAGAGGCAGCCTTAATAAGCACTTGAAAAGATGTTCAACATCTTTAACCATCAGGGAAATGCAAATCAAAACCACAATGGGGAAAAAAAAAAAAACCCCACAATGAGATACCACTTAACACCTACTAGGATGACTATAACCAAAAAGATAGACAATAATAAGGTTTAAGGGAGGATGTATAGAATTTGGAACCCTCATACATTGCTGATAGGAATGTAAAAATGTTGCCAAATGCTATGGGATGGACTTCCCTGGTGGCACAGTGGTTAAGAATCCACCTGTCAATGCAGGGGACACGGGGTTTGATCCCTGGTCCGGGAAGATCCCACGTGCCACGGAGCAACTAAGCCCGTGAGCCACAACTACGGAGCCCGCGGGCCTAGAGCCCGTGGTGCTCCACAACAAGAGAAGCCACCGCAAGGAGAAGTCCGCACACTGCAATGAAGAGTAGTTCCCACTCGCTGCAACTAGAGAAAGCCCAAGTGCAGCGACAAAGACCCTGTGCAGCCAAAAAAACAAACAAAAACAAATGCTATGGGAAACAGTCTGGCAGTTCCTCAAAAGATTAAATACAGAGTTATCATATAACCCAGAAATCCCACTCTTAGGTATATATCCAAGAGAAATGAATACATATGTCCATACAAAAATTTATACACAAATGAGATCTTAGTAGCCAAAAAGTAGGAACAACCCAAATGTCCAACAATTGATGGACAGAAAAAACGTGATATACAATGGAATATTATGCTACAACAAAAAGAAACGAAGCGCTGATATATGCTACAAAATGGATATGCCTTGAAAATATTATGCTGAGTGAAAGAAACCAGACACAAAAGGCCACATGTTTATATGAAATGTCCAGATTAGGCAAATCCATAGAGACAGAAAGTAGACTAGCCGTTGCCTAGGGCTGGAAGGTCATGCAGAAATGGGAAGTGACTGCTCATGGGTACTTTCTTTTTGCGATGATGAAAATGTTCTAAGGGACTACCCTGGTGGTCCAGTGGTTGAGAATCCACCTTCCAATGCAGGGACGCAGGTTCAATCCCTGGTCGGGAACTAAGATCCCACATGCCGCGGGGCAACTAAGCCCGCGCACTGAAACCGCTGAGCCAGTGCACCTCAACTAGAGAGCCTGCATGCCGCAAAATACAGAGTCCACGCACCACAACTGCAGAGCACATGCACTCTGGAGCCTGCACACCACAGCTAGAGAGAAGCCCCCGTGCCACAACTAGAGAGAAGCTCGCATGCCGCAACGAAGAGCCCACATGCCGCAATTAAGACCCGATGCAGCCAAATAAATAAATAAATTTTTTTTAAAAAAAAGGGGAAGAAAATGCTCTAATTGATTCTGACGATGATTGCACAACTCTGTGAATATATTAAAAACCACTGAATTGAACTGTATGGTGTGTGAATTATATCTCAATAAGCTATTATTAAAAGAGAGGTAGCCTTACCAGCCACAGGTTTAAGTTTGATATGGGTAACAGTGATTCAAATTTAGTAACATTCTATGAACCAGGCAAGATGCCCACAATTCACTTTTTTTTTCAAATGAGTCAGCCAAAGATTAAATTTCCAATGTTTCTTTTTTTTTTAAATATTTATTTATTTATTTAGGTTGCGCTGGGTCTTAGTTGCGGCATGCAGGATCTTTTAGTTAAGGCGTGCGGAATCTTAGTTGCCGCGTACGGAATTCTTAGTTGCGGCATGCAGATTCTTAGTTGTGGCATGTGGACTTCTTAGTTGCAGCATGCAAACTTTTAGTTGCAGCATGCAGACTCTTAGTTGTGGCATGCATGCGGGATCTAGTTCCCTGACCAGGGATCAAACCCGGGGCCCCTGCACTGAGAGCATGGAGTCTTACGCACTGGACCACAAGGGAAATCCCTCCAATGTTTCTAATACGATGGTTCAAACATGTCTTTATAAAGCCAAAATCTTTACAAAACCAATAAGAAACTATAATTTCAGTTTTTAAAAGAACTTTAATCAATTATTCCTCATTTTACAGATGAAGAAAATGAGGCATATAAAGTTAATGATTCACCTAAGGTCACAGAGTTGGACTAGAACTCAGTTCTCTTCCTATTCCTGTTGCCAAAATTCTTTCTGCTATCATAAGCTAGCTCCTAAATTTGAACAGAAACTCAAGACTTGGTATATATATACAATATTAATGAAATCTCTACTGAAACAATGACTTTTGCTGGCAAAAATCTGAGATTTGCTCTAACTTGATTCCCAAGAATAGAATCTTACTTTGCCTATAGGGAAGCTAAGAAGCACTTCAAGGCTTAAGAATGTACCTTTCTAACTAATATATGAAGTAGGATTATGATACCTCTGAGGTACTATGATCAAAGACCATCTCCATAAAAGTTTACTAAAGCTAACTTGTTTTTATAGATGCACAAAAAAGCTTCAAAATGGTAAGAAATGAAGCTAGAAAAACAAAAGAATAGCAGTTTTTAAATTGAAATAATCAAGCACTGTCTATTGTTAGGTTACATTCTACAAAATATGCTTCCAAATGTACATATCAACTATACATGTGTACCAAAAAAGGAGTAAAATTCTCTTAGTAAAAAGGGAGTAGCCATATATTTGAATTCTTTAAATGTCTACTGTATTATGGGATACTCTTCCAATTACTTTATATTGGACAACATACTACTTGGCAAATGTACATTAGAGTTTGAAATAACCTCAGTCAGTTGTAGTTTTGTATATTTTGCATATGGCACCACCATTTATCCAGTGGCTCAAGTCAAAAATACGAAATGATCCTAACTGCCTCCCCTCCATGTCTGTCTGTCTCTTATATCATACATCCAACAAGCAAATTCAACACCCTTAATCCCAGACTTTTCAGTGTCTCCACCACTACAGCCCAGTCCAGAGTACCATTATTTTCTCTCCTCGACCACTACAATAGCCTCTTAACATTGCTGACCAGGGGATTTTTGCAGAAACTGTGGCCGGCAATTTGTTACGTAAGGGAATATTGAAACACCCAAGTTTGAGTAAATACCAACAACTTTTTTTGCACGTAATGTACTTATTTGAAACTTTGTACATGTCTTACTAAAGCATTCTAATATTTTGTTAGAGTGTGATATGCAGTACAGCAGGCACCTCTGTGCAGGGGAACAGAACATCTGTCACAAATATACCGTGTTTCACTACGCTTTCCCCTAAGAGCACACTACGCTTTCTGGCAGCATTTTTTTTTTAGTCCTGTGTATATTATTTCCTCTAGCATATACTCTTTTATTTTACCTGAGAGTCGACAAGGTGGATCTTTGCGAAACACCACAAGAAGGACCAGGTTCGGGACTACCACTACACTTACCAGAATGTCCAGTTACCCATTCTCTAGCTACTGCTAAGAAAAATTGCTTGTAAGTCATTTTATTCTATGCATTAAGGTTACAGTAAAATTTTAAATGCACTGAATAAACCTCAATTACTCAAATAGAAACTTACTTTCTTATACCATTTTCAAATTTTCTGGAAGATACTGAAGTTTGCCAGATATTGATCAGACTGATCAACTCCTTTCATATATTTATTATACTCTAATACAGGGGTCCCCAACCCCCAGGCCACGGACCGGTAGTGGTCCGTGGCCTGTCAGGAACTGGGCCGCAGAGCAGTTAGGTGAGCGGCAGGAGAGCAAGCAAAGCTTCATCTGCCGCTCCCCATCGCTCGCATTACCACCTAAACCATCCCCCCGCCATCCGTGGAAAAACTGTCTTCCACAAAACCAGTCCCTGGTGCTAAAAAGGTTGGGGACAGCTGCTCTAGTATGTAAGTGGGCTTAGTTATCTGATGGCCAGTCCTGTCTTCCTTCCTGTAGATGTTATGGATCCATGCTATGGAGAGGCTATGGATGCGTCATGAATAGTTGTCACCATGGGGACCAGTCTCTTGTCTTTCCATATAAGAAGAGTCACTTCTCCCTTCCGTAAGAATGTCATTTCTCCCCTCTGCAGATATTCAGATTTCTCCTTTAATTGGTTTGGTAGATCACGATTCTCTCTTATAGTCCCACAGACTCTGGTTTTATTTTCAACAATATTTCAGATGTGGACACACTGTTGTAATAACCGTCTTGGTAAATATGGTGCCACGAACCAAGATAACGTTGTAGGACCGATAATATTGTTTCTTATAGTTTCTTTCCTTCATCCATGTAAATCTCAAGGTTGCACATATATCCAGTTTCACTTTCACCAACCATCCTGACCAAAATTCTGTATTTTGTAAGTTTTCTGGGGTTACAGGTTTTGAATCTGAGTCATCCTCTCTACTTTATCACTGCCTCCACAAGTGACAGCTCTTGTCTGGTTATATAGATTGATTGAAATTTTGGTAGAGGGATTTCCTTGGTGGTCCACTGGGTAAGACTCTATGCTCCAAATCCAGGGGGCCCAGGTTCGATCCCTGGTTGGGGAACTAAATCCCACATGCATGCTGCAACCGAGAGTTTGCATGCCGCAACTAAGACCCGGCGCAGCCCGCATAAATAGATAGATAATAGATAAATAAATAAATAAATAAATAGATAAATCTTTTTAAAACTTATTAAACATTTTTGGTAGAAAATAAACCAAAAGAGGTTTAACTTTTGAAATTCTGTCTGTAGGAAGTGGAGTTCCTGAGTTATCATTAAAGTGAAGAAATGTCATTATTTGTTGGAACCTTCTTCTCGTCATAATCTTTGGAAAGATAGGTGTTTCAAGTAAGGTATCAGTCGACCAATGTTCCTTCCAGTGTGACTTTCTTATTTGTCCCATCAAAGTTATTAATCCAAGAAACTTCTTCATGTCACTATTGGTTACATCAGAACATTTTAAAGCCTCATCATACTTTTTATATGATTTTTCATTCTGCTGATGATACAAGTTTGTTTGAGACGTGACCAACTCAAAAAAGTCGTTACCAAAAATTGTTATTTCACTAACATTTTGCGGGTTATTACATTCAATAGTTAAACCTGGGCTTTCCTGGTGGCACAGTGGTTAAGAATCCGTATGCCAATGCAGGGGACACGAGTTCAAGCCCTGGTCCGGGAAGGTCCCACATGCCGCAGAGCAACTAAGCCCGTGTGCCACAACTACTGAGCCTGTGCTCTAGAGCTCGTGTAACTACTGAGCCCACATGCCACAACTACTGAAGGCTGCACGCCTATAGCCCATGCTCCGCAACAAGAGAAGCCACTGCAATGAGAAGCCCGCACACAGCAATGAACAGTTGCCCCTGCTCGCTGCAACCAGAGAAAGCCTGCACACAGCAACAAAGACCCAACGCAGCCCAAAATATAAATAAATAAGTAAATTTATTTATTTAAAAAAAAAGTTACACCTGACACACCTGTAAAGTCTTCTAATTTTTGTGAAATGTTGTCTTCAACCCACTCTTCTGCCGAAGAAAAGGATCATTCTCCAGCATCATGGGTTTCATTTTCACTTTCCATATCAGAATCAATCACTGAGGTGTTTTGTCTTTTTGTTGGTCTAATATTCACATTCGTCTGAATCAGAACTATGTTCTGAAGAACTATCATCTTCTGAAACACTAGTATATACGTCGCTCAGACAGTCAGTGAAAGTATCTGGATAAAATTCACTGAAATATTCTTCACTCAAAATTTCACAATGCATCATTTTTGAAAACTTTATGGTAATAAACTTGCATTTATAATATACACAAGGTGGAACAAAAACCTAATGGAGCAAAATGTGAATGATAACGACAATCGTAAGTTGTATAATGAACCCTTGATCAATTTTAAGCTCTAACAATGTCTCACGGTGATGTTAATTGTATCGGCTAACAAAAGACGTATTAATATGTCCCCGGTCAATAAATTGTTAACTGGTCTGTTTCCACTTTTGCTGCCTTATAATCTTGTCTTCACACAGCAGCTAGAGTAATCAGTGAGATCTAAGCCTCTAACAGAGTCCAAATATTCAGAATGAAAAGCTAAGTCTGCTTAAGATGGGCAATTATTTCTTGGAGAGGACCAAAAAAAGCACTCACCATAAAATTAAAAAATTGATAGATCAAATTTCGTTAATATCATACTGTACAGCACAGGGAACTATATTCAATATCCTGTGATAAACCATAATGGAAAAGAATATATATATGTAAAAAAATTTTTTTTAACTTGTAATTATCAAAAGACACTATTAAGAAAATGCACAGGCAAACCACAGACCAGGAGAAAATATTTTACTTTCTATATATGGCAAAACACTTGTATCCAGAATACACATAAAAACTTCTACAACTCAGTAAAAAGACAGACAACCCCAGGGCTTCCCTGGTGGCGCAGTGGTTGAGAGTCTGCCTGCCAATGCAGGGGACACGGGTTCGTGCCCCGGTCCGGGAAGATCCCACATGCCGCGGAGCGGCTGGGCCCGTGAGCCATGGCCTTTGAGCCTGCATGTCTGGAGCCTGTGCTCCGCAATGGGAGAGGCCAAACACGGGCAGAATCTTCCACATTGGTCTTACCAATACAATGTCTTTCTAGATATGCTTCCTCTGGCAAGGGAAACAAAAGCAAAAATAAACAAATGGGATTACATCAAACTAAAAGGCTTCTGCACAGCAAAGGAAACCATCAATAAAACAAAAAGACAACCTACCAAATGGGAGAAGATATTTGCAAATGATGTATTTGAAAAGGGGTTAATCTCCAAAATATATAAACAACACATACAACCAACAACAAAAAAAACCCTGATTTTAAAATGGACAGAGGAGCTAAATAGACATTTTTTCCAAAGAAGACATATAAATGGCCAACAGGCACATGAAAAGATGTTTAACATCACTAATTTTTAGGGAAATGCAAATCAAAACCACAATGAGATATCCCCTCATGCCTGTTAGACTGGCTATTATCAAAAAGACAAGAAATAACAAGTGTTGGCAAGGATCTGGGGAAAAGGGAACTCTCATAAACTGTTGGTGGGAACGTGAACTGGTGTAGCCACTATGGAAGACAGTATGGAGATTCCTCAAAAATTTAAGAATAGAATTACCGGGACTTCCCCCTGGTGGCACAGTGGTTTAAGAATCCATCTGCCAATGCAGGGGACACGGGTTTGAGCCCCGGTCTGGGAAGATCCCACCTGCCGCAGAGCAACTGAGCCTGTGTGCCACAACTACTGAGCCCGAGTGCCACAACTACTGAGCTCTGCAACTAGAGAAGCCACTGCAATGAGAAGCCCACGCACCGCAACACAGAGTAGCCCCCACTCACCACAACTAGAGAAAGCCCGTGTGCAGCAGTGAAGTCCCAACACAGCCATAAATAAATGAATGAATGAATGAATGAATGAATGGATAGAATTACCATACGATCCAGCTATCCCACTTCTGGGTATTTATCCAAAGAATAAGAAAACACTAATTCAAAAAGATATATGCACCCCTATGTTCATCACAACCTCATTTACAATAGCCAAGATATGGAAACAACCTAAGCCCCCATCAACAGATAAATGGATAAAGATGTGGGATATATACACAATGGAATATTACTCAGCCATAAAAAGATGAAATCTTGCCATCTGCCACAACATGGATGAACCTTGAGGTTATTATGCTAAGTAAAATAAGTCAGAGAAAGACAAATACCATATGATATTACTGATATGTGGAATATAAAACAAAATTAATTTTAAAAAAGCAAAATAAATGAACAAACTAAATCAAACAAAAACAAACATGCAGATACAGAGAACACAGTAGTGGTTACTGGGGGTGGAGGGTGCCCAGGAGAGGGCAAAATGGGTAAAGGAGATCAACTGTATAGTGATGAACAGAAATGAAATTTTTGGTGGTGAGCACACTGTATGGTATACAGAAGTAGAAATATAATGTTGTACACATGAAACATAACAAAATGTCATTGAAGATATGGAGCAATGACTAGAACTCATATTTTGCTGCTAGTGCCTCACTGTTGTTCCTCAAAGACTGTAAGCATTCTCCAACCTCAGAGTTTCTGCAACTTCATGGAAAATTCTTTATCCAGTTACCTACACATTTTGTGTCATTCAGGTCTCTGCTCAAATCACTTCTTTAGAAATCTGTTCTATCACCTTAAACAACAATCTTCACTCTATATCCTCTTATGTGATTTCTGAGTACTTATCACTACTTTACACCACATATTTGTTACTGTCTTTCTTTCCAGATTGAATATATGTATCTGGAATGTTGATTCTTGGTTTTGTCCACAATTCTACCTCCAATGCTAGAATGGTTTCTGGACCATAGTAGGTTTAGTAAATATTAGCAGCACAAATAGACCACTTTAAAAAGCAACAGACTAAGTGATTATATCATAGAGATCATCAATACCATCCATACAAAATACATTAATAAAAAAACCCTGGGACTTCCCTGGTGGTGCAGGGAATAAGTTGGCGCAGGTGGATAAGACTCCACGCTCCCAATGCTGGGGGCCTGGGTTTGATCCCTGGTCAGGGAACTAGATCCCAACATGCATGTCACAAGTAAGGAGACTGCCTGCCACAACTAAGAGCCAGTGCAACCAAATAAATAAATAAATATTTTTAAAAAAAACCTTTACTAATGTTATATGAATGGGGATTTATGGCTAGAGAGAAATTTTCCAATTAGAACATAATACAGTGATTCAAAAAGGGATCTATCTCAAATACCTTAGAAGATAATATTTGCTCTGGAACAATTAGATTGTTCAAAGTGTGGAAAGCCATTAATACTAAAATACATATGAGAAGTCTGAATAAATATACTTCATTGAAGTAGAGAAGAAAAGGTAATATTTCTAAATTAATGTTCATATTAATTTAATACTAATGTATCAATAACAGTTTATATTAACATATTTATAATTTAAAATGTATACATGTAAACTGAGCATTATAAGTAGACACTTTCCTACATCATGTATAAACAATAAAATTAAACTTAACCAAACTTAACCTTGATGAAAAAGCTTTTTAAAAAATATTTTAAATGGGAGAGTAGGAATCTTATAATCAGGCATATATGGTTATTCAACTCTCTGAGCCTTCATTGTCATACTTGTAAAATTAAAATCATTACCTACTCCTTAGTTATTTGAAGATTATATAATATACTCTATGCAAAGTGCTTAGCATAGTATCTGGTTATGACAAATTACTTATCATGGAGTGCTACATTTCAGAAAAAAATTAACTGTAATTGGCATTTTCAAATCTATGGATATAAACATACCTATTTGGGAATAAGCATGCATGTGTTAAGTATGTATTTTAGTAATCAAATAAACAGAAGCAAAATTTGAATATAACCATAGCATGTATAAAACTGTAACAAGAAAAATCTTATACTCAAAACTACTAACAATATTCACTTTGACTATAAAAGGTTACTCATGACAATATATACCTACAAAGTTCATAACAAGATAGACCTATAAATTGGATTTTAAATGTCACTTTTTAAAAACCAATTAGGATATAATTTTGACTTAAGTAAAAAAAATTTCAGAACACAGGATGCTATCATTTATGAGCACACACACATTACATATGTATATATAGAAATATAGACACACATATCCATATATTCTTAGATATCTGTAGATATACAGACAAACACACATGAACGTATATACACATATATGTCTGTAAATGCATAGAACAATCTGAGGAAGGATACATACAAACCTGACAACTTTGTCTCCAGGCAGGAGAGCTGGAAGGCTGGAGAGGCCTTACTTAGCAGGCTTACTTAGTACTGCATATCTTTTGAACTTGGCATCATGTGTACATATTAACTATGAAAAAAAAATTAATTGTTTAAAAAAATCTTTTTAAAGATATTCCTTTTGAGATCCTGGTCAAATTTTTATAGGAAGCCCATTTATCAAAAAAATCTAATGAATATGTGTTCTCATTCTGGGTTTTCCAAGTGTGGCTTATTGACAAGGAGGCACTCTTGCCTAGGTCTTTAGGACTTTGGCCAACCATAATTCAAAAACCATATTCATCTTTAGAAAACACAAAAGGTGAAGTGGCTCATCTTCTTTGTATAATCAGCCAGTGCAAAACTCTCTAACTATAACCAAAAGAAGGCAGACACTCTTAATCACTGTACCACTTAGTCTCTGACAAAATCTGAGAACCTCTCTCACATGAGTTCTTCTAGAACAAAGAGTTTGTTCAATATTTGTGCAGGTATCCTATCTGGTCCAATACCTTTCCTTTAAATTACCCTGCTTACTTCCACAAAGAATACCAGGATCCTCAGGTCCCTTCGTGAATCTGCTTTACTTCATTGTAATTTCCCCCCTCTCAGCTGGCCTTTCCCACTTTGTCACTTAATATGTTAATTCTGGTTCTCTCTTCTGCCATAATAGGCCTCAAGAGGGATACAATGCCTTTTATTTAGTAAACACCTACACCGCTATAAGGGAACCTACTGTTGCCCTTAAAGCCAATTTGTGTTATCAATGAATAACACAATGAGTAATTATGAGGTAACTCCTGCTCTCCTTATTAAAAAAAATCTAGGTCAGGGACTTCCCTGGTGGTGCAGTGGTTAAGAATCCGCCTGCCAACGCAGGGGACACGGGTTCGAGCCCTGGTCTGGTAAGATCCCAAATGCCACAGAGCTACTAAGCCTGTGTGCCACAACTACTGAGCCTGTGTTCTAGAGCCCACGTGCTGCCCGCGCACCTAGAGCCCGTGCTCTGCAACAAGAGAAGCTACCACAATGAGAAGCCCACACACCGCAACGAAGTGTAGCCCCTACTCGACGCAACTAGAGAAAGCCCGAGTGTAGCAACGAAGACCCAACACAGCCAAAAATAAATAAAAACAAACAAAAACAAGGTAACTTGTAAAAAAAACAAAAGAGGCACCGTTAAGAAAGTGAAGATGCAGAAGATATTTGTAACACACAAGGGGCAGAGAACTTATATCCAGAACATAAAAAGAATTCCTTTAAATTTTAGAAAAAGACACAGAACCCAGTAGAAAAATGGACAAAAAACTTTTAACAGATACATCACAACAGAGGAAATAAATATGTCCAATATACATATAAAAGGTAACCAACCTCATTAAAATCAGGAAATAAAAATTAAAACCTCCATCAGATACCCACCAAGTTAGCTAACAGCAAGAAGTCTGAAAATATCAAGTGTTAATGAGGACAAGAAAAGATGGTACCCACTCCTGGAAGTAGTGTAACTGCTATAACCTAAAGATATGCATACCCTATAACCTAGCAAGACCACTCCTAGGCATATATTTTATGGAAAAGTGTGCTTATGTGCACCAGCCTGAACATTAAGTACATAGCAGCACTGTGCACAGTAGCCCCAAACTGAAACAATCCAGATGTTCATCAATGTCCACCAGTGGGAGAATGGATAAATACATTCAGTATATTCCTATAATGGAATACAGGGCACTGCAGCTACACAAAATGACATGGATAAATCTTTAAAACGTAATACTGAGTGAAAGCAACCACACAGTATTTACTGTGATTCCATTTATATAAAATACAAAAAAAAAAAAGGGTAAATTAAGCTATATTGCTCAGGGATGCACACTTACATCGTCACACTATAAAGCAAATTAAGAAAATTATTGAGGACTTCCCTGGTGGCGCAGCAGATAAGACTCTGCACTCCCAATGCAGGGGGTGCAGGCTTGATCCCTGGTCAGGGAACTAGATCCCACATGCATGCCGCAACTAAGGAGCCCTGTGCCACAACTAAGGAGCCCCCTGCCGCAACTAAGGAGCCCACATGCTGCAAGTAAGACCTGGAACAACCAAATAAATAAATAAATATTTTTAAAAAGAAAAAGAAAATTCCTACCTCAAAAGTCAAAGTAAGGTAGTCTCTTTGGGGAAGGAGAGGATGTGATCAGAAGGGGGCATATGAGGGCTTCCCTGGTGGCGCAGTGGTTGAGAGTCCACCTGCCGATGCGGGGGACACGGGTTCGTGCCCCGGTCCGGGAGGATCCCGCGTGCCGCGGAGCGGCTGGGCCCGTGAGCCATGGCCACGGAGCCTACGCGTCCGGAGCCTGTGCTCCGCAGCGAAGAGAGGCCACGGCGGTGGGAGGCCCGCGTACCGCAAAAAAAAAAAAAAAAAAAAAAAAGAAGGGGTGATGTGAGAGGTTCTTAGGGTTATAGTGCTAAGCTGTAAAACTGTTACATGCATTTTTCTGAGGTAATGATAATTTTCACAGTAAAAAGTTTATAATTTTTAAGGAGGGGGGTCATACTAAAAACAGATGGATACCATCTACCTTAACGCCAAAACATTTCTTATAGTGTTTTAAACACAACTAAACCAATTCAGTAAAACAGATTTAAAAGACGAATATAATTTACTCCATAGATGCTGAAAACAGAATAAAAGTTCAGTAGCCACTCTTGATAGAAACTCTTAATAAAATTGGTATAGATAAAAGTTCAATGCTTGCAAGTGATAAGACTATATGTCAGGAAAATCTAAAAGAGTCAACTGAGAAACTATTAGAAATAAAAAGAAAATTTAGTAAGGTAGCATGATACAAAATTAATATAGAGGGATCAAGAACCTCGTATATCTCATAACTAGGAGATATAATGGAAGATAAGACCCCATTCATAATAGCAACAAAAAGTATAAAACACCTAGGAATATATTTAATAAGAAATATGTAAAATCTTTACGAAGAAAATTTTAACACTACTTAAAGACACAGAAGACAAACAATGTAAAGGTAAATAATATTCTTAGTTGGGGATATATCTTAAATATTGTTAATTCTCTTAAGTTACATATCATATGATCCCAATAAAAATACCAACAGGATTTTTTTCATTTTATAATTATGCAATCTGACTCCAATGTCCATATGCAAAAATAAATAAGAGGAACTAAATGAATTCAGAAAAATAAAGTGTAACGAGAGGGCTTGCTCTACCAGACATTAGAACATATTACAAAGTTACAGTAACTATAAGTATGGAACTAAACTCGAATACAGAGCATATTCGAAGAGTAAGAAGAAGAATCAAATACATATATAATTTAGTATATGATAAAGGTGGCAACTGGATGTGGGGAAAAAGATGGATTATTCCATAAATGGTGTTGAAGCAAAAATCTAAGTTGCATTCATACCTTATACCTATTAGGAAAATTCCAGATGGAACAAAGATTTAAATAACAGGAACTACTAAAATAGTGATTTAAAAAAATAATCTCTGGCTGGCAAAAGCCTTTCTAAATATGTCTTAAGCACATGAAAAGATGCTCAACACCACAAATTATTAGAGAAATGCAAATCAAAACAACAATGAGATTATCACCTCATACCTATGTCAGAATGGCTATCACCAAAAGGTCTACAAATAATATATGTTGGCAAGGATGTGGAGAAAAGGGAGCTCTTGTACACTGTTGGTGGGAATGTAAATTGGTGCAGCCACTATGGGGAACAGTATGGAGGTTCCTCAAAAAACTAAAAATGGAACTACCATATGAGCCAGCAATTCCACTCCTGGGTATGAATACAGAAAAAACAATAACACTCATTCAAAAAGATACGTGCACCCCAATGTTCACAGTAGCACTATTTACAACAGCCAAGACACGGAAGCAGCCCAAGTGCCCACCAAGAGACAAACAAATAAAGATGTGCTACAGGGACTTCCCTGGCGATCCACTGGTTAAGACTCCATGCTTCCACTGCAGGGGACATGGGTGGGTTTGATACACACACACACACACACACACACACACACACACACAGGAAAATTAGCCATAAAAAGGAATGAAATTCTGCCATTTGCAGCAATGTGGATGGACCTAGAGAATATTATGCTTAGTGAAATATGACAGGCAGAGAAAGACAAATACTGTATGATAATCACTTATATATGGAATCTAAAAAATAATACAAATGAACGTATATGCAAAACAGAAACAGACTCACAGATATAGAAAACTAGTGATTACCAAAGGGGAGACAGAGGTAGGAGGGGCAAGACAGGGGTATGAGACTAACAGATACAAACTACTATGTATAAAATAGATCAGCAACAAGGATATATTGTATAGCACAGGGAATTATAACCATTATCTTGTAATAACTTTTAATGGAGTATAATCTGAAAAATACTGAATCAGTATACTGTACATCTGAAGCTAACATAAAATTACAAATCAACTCTACTTCAATTAACATTTTTAAAATGTTTTAATAACTAAATGTCTTAAGATCTAGAAGTTATAAAAGAAACAAATACATTAATACAAAACACCTTGGCATTATAAAAATAACCATAAGCAAAAATCAAAAGACATATAACAAATCAGGGAAAAAATACTACAACCCATATTATGGAAAAAGTTAAATCAGTAAAAAAGGGCAGCACCCAAGTAAAATGGACAATGACTTGAACAGATTACAGAAAAGTGAAATACAAATGGCTTTTTAAATATATGAAAGATTTAAATTTTACAATATAAAGAAATGTAAAGTAAAGGCAGTGCAAAATAATCATTTTTTACCATCAGATTAACAAAGATCAAAAAATTTGAGATATAGATATGCTGCTGAGCAGGGTGTCTGACTAACAAGCTGGTAGGTGTTGATACAATTTCTATAAAGTGCAATTTGACAATATCAATCAAAATCACAAATACAAATACCTTCTGACCCAGCAATTCCACTTCAGGAATTTATCCTAGATAAATGATGTGAGATATGTACAATACTATTCATTGCAGCATAGATTCTTAATGATTTATGATAAATTCATTCCATTTAATTATAAAAAGGGGACTTCCCTGGCAGCACAGTGGTTAAGAATCTGCCTGCCAGTGCAGGAGACACAGGTTCGATCCCTGGTCCGAGAAGATCCCACATGCTGCGGAGCAATAAGCCCGTGCGCCACAGCTACTGAGCCTGCTCTCTAGAGCCCGTGAGCCACAACTACTGAGCCCACGTGCCACAACTACTGAAGCCTGCATGCCTAGAGCCCGTGCTCTGCAATGAGAAGCCACCGCAGTGAGAAGCCTGTGCATCGCAACGAAGAGTAGCCCCTGCTCGCCGCAACTAGAGAAAGCCTGTGCGCAGCAATGAAGACCCAACACAGCCAAAAATAAATACATAAATAAATAAATATATAAAAATTTTAAAAAAATCATAAAAAGGAGGAAGCTCTTTTTTTTTTAATATGCTACTTTTTTTTTGGCTGCGTTCCATGTTCATTGCTGCGCACAGGCTTTCTCTAGTTGCGGCGAGCAGGGGCTACTCTTCGTTGCGATGCACAGGCTTCTCATTGCTGTGGCTTCTCTTGTTGCGGGGCACGGGCTCCAGGCACGGAGGCTTCAGTAGTTGCACCATGCAGGCTCAGTAGTTGCGGCACGCAGGCCCCTAGAGCGCGTGGACTTCAGTAGTTGTGATGTGTGAGTTCAGCAGTTGCGGTGCGTGAGCTCAGTAGTTGCGGTGCATGGGCTTCAGTAGTTGTAGCTCGCAGACTCTAGAGCACAGGCTCAGTAGCTGTGGCATACGGGCTTAGTTGTTCTGCCACATGTGGGATCTTCCTGGACCAGGGATCGAACCCGTGTCCCCTGCATTGGCAGGCAGATTCTTAACGACTGTGCCACCAGGGAAGCCCCGGAAGCTCTTTATGTACTGATTTATAACAAGCTCCAAGATAAGCAAAGTACAGAACAGTTTTTCAGAAGATGCTACATTTATATCAAGAAGGAAGTTTACAATTAACTAAAGTTGTTATTTCACCACTAAAATTTAGCAGAAGCAATTAGATTTTTTAATTAATTTTTATTGGAAGAAGCAATAAGTTTTAAGTTTAGAACAACACCTCTTCTTCCTCACTTCATTTAACATTTTAATGTTAGCCCTCTATATACACATATACACACTCTTTCTCCCTCTCGCTGCATCAAAAAAGCCTTCTTATATTAATATTTGAGCATGATTGGGACTTCCCTGGTGGTGCAGTGGTTAAGAATCCATCTGCCAATGCAGGGGACATGGGTTCGAGCCCTGGTCTGGGAAGATCTCACATGCCACGGAGAAACTAAGCCCATGTGCCACAACTACTGAGCCTGCGCCCTAGAGCCCATGAACCACAACTACTGAGCTCACGTGCCACAACTACTGAAGCCGACGCACCTAGAGTCCGTGCTCCGCAACAGGAGAAGCCACCACAATGAGAAGCTCCCACACCACAATGAAGAGTAGCCCCCGCTCTCCATAACTAGAGAAAGCCTGCATGCAGCAACAAAGACCCAATGCAGCCAAAAATAAATATATAAATAAATTTATTTTAAAAATATTTGAGGGCTTCCCTGGTGGCGCAGTGGTTGAGAATCTGCCTGCTAATACAGGGGACACAGGTTCGAGCCCTGGTCTGGGAAGATCCCACATGCCGCACAGCAACTGGGCCCGTGAGCCACAACTACTGAGCCTGTGCGTCTGGAGCTTGTGCTCCGCAACAAGAGAGGCCGCAATAGTGAGAGGCCCGCGCACCGCGATGAAGAGTGGCCCCCGCTTGCCGCAACTAGAGAAAGCCCTCACACAGAAACGAAGACCCAGCACAGCCAAAAATAGATTCATTAATAAAAAAATAAAATAAAATATTTGAGCATAATAATCTTGGATTGAAAGGTAATCATTAGTTGAGCCATGATACACTTTTCTCCCTCTTTATGTTTAAACATGGTGAAATTTAATCACAGAAAAGGAAGTACAAAGAGAGAACTACAAGGTGGTACACTCAGGAGGCCACATTTTTTAAAAGATTGAAATAGAAAAAACATACAGAAAGTCAGCCAAAGTTGTCATTGCTTACGTCATATAAACAGGCCTCTAATGGATTCTGCTCTCATATTATATTGAGATTCAAATGTAAAATCTTCTAAAAATCCCAACATTAGAAGCTCCAATTCAACTGTACTTTAAAAGTTCCTTTATATATTGTCTATTTGGAACTCAGAATGTCATTTCCTCCAAGCCACTGCTGTATGTAAGTAACAGGAAACCTAGCCCACATAATTCTATATAGCCCACATACGCCTGTATAGTTCAGTACTAGATTAAACATGTGATGGTTTTATTTTGTTTTTTTGGCAACCTACCTACCATATTGTTTCTGTGGTTTTAGAAACCATTCTGGTGTATTGCACAGTTACAGATCAAGCAGTAACTATATTCACAGTTCCATATTTTGAAATGGATTTATATAATATAGTAATGATCCTACCCCATTAGGCTATCTAAAAATTCTAAAGAGAATTAGCCATATACCAAATACAAATCAGGCCCAAGAGAACGAAGAAATCCCTTCTAGAGTATACCTATTTTAACTAAATGACTGTTGTATATTTAGTTAAAATGACTTATCATTAGTACAAGTACTAGAGTAACACAAAGACATAGATTGTAGACCTGGTTCTGCCGCTGATTATGTGGTCTTACAGTATTACTTAACCTGTTTGGATCTCAGTTTCTTCACCTATAAAACAATTAGAAACTTTATTTCAAGTAACGGTGTAGTATATAATTTAAACAAATTCTCCCTCTCACTTACCCAACTCCCTCAAAACTAAAAAAGTTAGATGGGGGAAAAAATCTCTTCTTAAAAGCATCAAAAAGCAACAAGATAAGGAAGTCAAGATGAAAAAGAAATAGGATTACAAAAGTAGGAAGCTATCCCATGCCAGGCCACTGTTGTTCTAGAGTCATTTGTTGATTTGGTAGACATGCCTTAGAGGCTGAGTCTAGTAGGCCCTTGGGACAAAAGTTGGAATTCAGGGTCCATCAAGACTGGTGGGGAGGGGTCTTGGCAAACCAGTTCCTCCTTTGGACCTGAACCTCAAAAGGTGATAACCTCATAGTAAAGGTGACTAAGAAGAAAACTAGTCCACACATGGAATGCAATAAGACTTCAGAAAATCTGAAGCCCTGATGTTGGAAAAAGATTATAACTAGTACTAGTGACCCCCAGACGAAGTAAACAAAAATCTTCCCTAGACAAAGAAAATATCATGTTATTTTGACCATATAATTTTCCTAATTTAACATACAATAATCAAATAAACGCTGGCACATCAGAGGACAAGACAAATTTAAATGAAAACAGTTAAAACAATGGATGATAAAACAGGAGTCCCAGGTATTAGCAGATATATTTATATACTTTCTTACTATGTTCAAGAAGATAAAAGCCCAAGCTTGAAAAATCTGGCAGAGAATGACAAGCTACCCCCGCCAAAAAAACCCACAAAAACAACCTGTACACTTGGAAAAATAAATTATAGAACAAAAATATACAATGACAAAAACTGAAACAAAACACAAAGAAAAACACCTTCAATGGACAACCTTAAAAGCAGACTAGGGACTTCCCTGGTGGCAAAATGGTTAAGAATCCACCTGCCAATGCAGGGGACATGAGATCGAGCCCATCCGGGAAGATCCCACATGCCATGGAGCAACTAAGTCCATGCGCCACAACTACTGAGCCTGCACTCCAGAGCCTGCAAGCCACAACTATTGATCCTTAGTGCCACAACTACTGAGCCCACGTGCCACAACTACTGAAGCCAGCATGCCTACAGCCCATGCTCCACAACAAGAGAAGCCACCGCAATGAGATGCCCACACACCGCAACAAAGAGTAGCCTCCACTAGCCACAACTAGACAAAGCCTGTGTGCAGCAACAAAGACCCAATGCAGCCATAAATAAATAAATTTATTTTTTTAAAAAAGCTGATTAGATACAGCTGAGGAAAGAATTAATGAGTTGGACGATAAACCAGAATAAAAGATCCAAACAAGGCACATAATAACAAAAGAATAAAAAATACGGGAAAGGATAAGAAAGATGGAGGATCTGTTAGGAGAACAAACATATATTTAACTGGAATCCCAAGAGCGCAGATGAGAGGACAGAATGGAGCAGAAGCAGTATCTGAAGAGATAATGACCAAGACCATTCTAAAACCAATTTAAGATATTAAGCCATAGATTCACCAAGCCCTTCAAATCCCAAGCAGGCTACATAAAAAGGAATCCAAGTGCATACAGTATAGTTAAACTTCAGAAAAACAAAGACTATGAGCATCTGGGGTAGGGAGGTTTGGAGGAGGGCTATTTTTAAAGAAATAACAGCCTGAGAGCTGACTTCTTAAGATCAACAATGGAAGAAAGAGGACAGCTTGAATAAAAGAGTGAATGTACTGGAAGAAAATAATTGCAATCTAGAGTTTTACAGCCAGCAAAAAATAATCCTCGAAAATAAACTTTATAACCCAGGCACCTATGGTCAATTAATGTATGACAAAGGAGGCAAGGATATACAATGGAGAGGCTTCCCAGGTGGTCCAGTGCATAAGACTCCACACTCCCAATACAGGGCACCCAGGTTCAATCCCTGGTCAGGGAACAAGATCCCGCATGCATGTCACAACTAAGAAGCCTGCATGCTGCAACCAAGAAGTCCACAAACTGCAACTAAAAGATTCTGCATGCTGCAACTAAGACCTGGCACAGCCATAAATAAATAAATATATATATATATATTTTTTTTTTTTTTTTTAAAGAATATACAATGGAGAAAAGACAGTCTCTTCAGTAAGTGGTGCCAGGAAAATGGAACAGCTACATGTAAAACAATGAGATTAGAATATTTCCTTAAACCATACACAAAAATAAACTCAAAATGGATTAAAGACTTAAATGTAAGACTTAAAACCGTAAAACTCCTAGAAAAGAACATGGGCAGAACACTCTTTGACATCACAACAATATTTTGGGGGGTCTGTCTCACAAAGCAAAAGAAATAAAAGCAAACATAAACAAATGGGACCTAATTAAACTTAAAAGCTTTTGCACAGCAAAGGAAACCATCGATAAAATGAAAAGACAACCTTTGGAATGGGAGAAAACATTTTCAAATGACATGAGCAACAAGGGATTAATATTCAAAATATATAAATAGCTCTTACAACTCAGTATCAAAAGAACAAATAACCCAATCAAAAAACGGGAAGAAAGCCAGAAGAGACATTTTTCCAAAAAAGACATACAGGTGGCTAACAAGCACATGAAAAGATGTCCCAAATTGCTAGTTATTAGAGAAATACAAATCAAAACAACGAGATATCACCTCACACCTGTCAGAATGGCTATCATCAAAAAGTCTACAAATAATAAATGCTGGCAAAGATGCAGAGAAAAGGGAACCCTTGTACACGGTTGGTGGGAATGTAAATTGGTGCAGTCACTATGGAAAACAGTACGGAGGCTCCTTAAAAAAACAAAAATAGAACTACCATATGATCCAGCAATTCCACTCCTGGGTTATGTATCAAAAAAAAAACAATGAAAACACTAATTTGAAAAGATACATGTACCCCAATGTTCACAGCAGCATTATTTACAATAGCCAAGATATGGGAGCAACCCAAGTGTCCATCAACAGATGAATGAAAGATGTAATTTATATACAACAGAAACTTAGCCATAAAAAAGAATAAAACCCTTCCATCTGCAATATGTGATGAGTCAGAGAAAGACAAATACTGTACATTATCACTTATACTTGGAATTCTAAAAAATAAAACAGGGCTTCCCTGGTGGCTCAGTGGTTAAGAATCCACCTGCCAATGCAGGGCACACGAGTTCAAGCCCTGGTCCGGGAAGAACCCACGTGGCGCGGAGCAACTAAGCTCATGCGCCACAACTACTGAGCCTGCGCTCTAGAGCCTGCGAGCCACAACTACTGAGCCCACGTGCCACAACTACTGAAGCCCGTGCGCCTAGAGCCAGTGCTCTGCAACAAGAGAAACCACCGCAATGAGAAGCCCACACACCGCAACAAAGAGTAGCCCCCACTCACCTCAATTAGAGAAAGCCCACGCGCAACAACGAAGACCCAACACGGCCAAAAAATAAATAAATTTATTTTAAAAATAAAAATAAAAATAAATAAAACAAATGAATTTATGTAACAAAACTCAGTTATAAAGAACTAGTGATTGACAATGGACAGAGAGAAGGGGTGAGGAGCAAGATAGGGGTATGGAATTAAGAAATACAAACTACCATGTATAAAGTAGATAAGCAACAAGGATATCTTGCATGGCACAAAGAAATAGAGCCATTATTTTGTAATAACTTGAAATGGAGTATAATCTGTAAAAACGCTGAATTGCTATGCTGTACACCTAAAACTAATACTGTAAATCAACTACAATTAAAACAAGGTAGGAGGGCTTCCCTGGTGGTGCAGTGGTTAAGAATCCACCTGCCAGTGCAGGGGACACGGGTTCGAGCCCTGGCCTGGGAAGATCCCACATGCTGCAGAGCAACTAAGCCTGTGTGCTACAACTACTGAGCCTGCGCTCTAGAGCCTGCATGCCACAACTACTGAAGCCTATGCACCTAGAGCCCGTGCTCCGCAACAAGGGAAGCCACCGCAATGAGAAGCCCGCGCACCGCAATGAAGAGTAGCTCCTACTCACTGCAACTAGAGAAAGCCCGCGTGCAGCAACAAAGACCTAACTCAGCCAAAAATAAATAAATAAATAAATTTATTTAAAAAAAAACATAGGGATTCCAAACGAAGGTAAAAAAATAAGGTAAAGCAAAAGTATGCTCAAAGAAACAAAAACAGACTTTGCCATCAACAGACCTACATTAAACATTACAAAGGGTATTCTTCAAACAAAAAAAGAATGATTCTAAAAGGATTACTAGAATAAAGAACAACAAAAACAGTCAATATTTGGGTAAAGCTAAATGAACATTATACTATATAACAGTAATAATGTATTTAACTAAATATACATACATACATAAGAAAATTAAACTACACCACAATAATACCATGTAAATCAGAGGGAGATAAATGGAGATTAAGTGCTCTAAGATCCCTGTATTATCCAGGAGAAGGGTAAAATGATCAATTAACACTGGATCTTTTTTTAAGTCAGGGATGGCTGTTATAGTTCCTGGGGTATTGACACACATCCAAAAAACAACAACAATAAAAAAATTTTTTTTAACTTTTCTAATTAAGAGAATGTGAGAATGTACATAAGAAAATGGTAGATTTAAAGCCAAATAACAGTAGTTACATTAAACGTAAATAGATTAATAAATGCTTTATTTAGAAGGCAAAGATTTTCAGACTGGATTTAAAAAGAAAAATAAAAGTACAATGAGCCGTTTATGTGAGATATACCTAAAACATAAAGATTGAAAATAGTGAAGGTAAAGAATGAGAAAGGGCATCCCTGGTGGCGCAGTGGTTGAGAGTCCGCCTGCCAATGCAGGGGACACGGGTTCGTGCCCCGGTCCGGGAGGATCCCACATGCCATGGAGCGGCTGGGCTCCTAAGCCATGGCCGCTGGGCCTGCGCGTCTGGAGCCTGTGCTCCGCAACGGGAGAGGGCGCAGCGGTGAGAGGCCCGTGTACGGCAAAAAAAAAAAAAAAAAAAGAATGAGAAAAAAATTACGTGCAAACGTTGACCAAAACAAGCAAGAGAAAAAAAATCAGTAAAAATGGAAGATTTAAACAAAATTAACAAACTTGACTTAGCAAGACATACATAAAACATTACATCCAACAGCTATACTCTTTTGAAGCACACACAAGCATTTTAAAAGTTGACCATATCTTGGGTCATAAAGCAAGTCTTAAAAGTCTAAAGGACTGAAATCATATGTTTCCTGACCATAATACAAGTAAACTAGAAAATCTCCAGGTACATCTAAACATTCCAGATCAAAAATCACAAAATATTTTAAATTGAATGAAAAAAACACTAAATGTCAAAAACTGTAGAGGCAGATCAGTGGTTGCCTGGGGATGAGGAGAAGGGGAGAAATGGATTACAAAGGGACATGAGGAAACGCTGTGGGGGTGATGGATATGTTCATTACCCTTGTTGCATTCATAGGTCAAAAAGTACCAAATTACACATTTTAATATATGCAGATTATTGTATGTGAATATTGAATATACCTTCACAAAGCTATTGTGGGGGGGGAGGACAGGAGTGAAGGAGGAGGAGCAGCAGCAGCAGCGAGCAACAAGAGCTACAGTCACTGCCTGGAGAATTTCCCCCAAAACAAACAAACCAAAAAAAGTGGGGGATACAGCTAAAAGCAATATATTTTTAGGAGGAAAATTTACAGCTTTAAGTGAATATACTAGAAAAGCAATTAATAAGTCAAGTATCCATCTCAAGAAGTTAAAAAAAAAACTACAAAATAAACCCAAAGAAAGTAGAAGGAAATAATGAAGATAAGAGCAGAAATTAACGAAATAGAAAATAAACATTCAGTTGAGGATTTAAAAAATCGAAAGTCAGTTTTTTGAAAAAACTAATAAGGGACTTCCCTGATGGTCCAGTGGTTAAGAATCCGCCTTCCAATGCTGGGGGTGCAGGCGGGGATGCAGGTTCGCTCCCTGGTCAGGGAACTAAGATCCCACATGCCGGGGGGCAACTAACCCGCATACCACAACTACTGAGTCCACGTGCTCTGGAGCCCACACACCACAACTAGAGAGAAGCCTGCACACCACAATGAAGATCCTGTGTGCTGCAACTAAGACCCAATACCAAATAAATTAAATGTTTAAAAAAAGACTAATAAAATGGACAAATATCTGGGGATTAAGGGCAGGAAAAAGAGAAGACACAAATAAATAAAATATATAAATAAATATGTTTATAAAATTATTATTTATAATAGAATATATACATAGAAAAATAAAATAATATTTTATTATAAGGGATCTGGAAAAGAAGATCCCTTGTAATTCTAAAAGTTTGAAACTATTTACAGCAGAGAATTTCCAAGCAATATTCTGTGGCAGTTCCAAATATGAATTACAGATTTGCCAAAATATTGATTTCCTTGGCCCTTGGGGCAGCCAACAGGTCTTGAGCAATGAGAGGCCTCTGACACCCTCCTTGTGTGAGCCTCTTCTTTCTGGTGTACCAAGAAAACATCCTTTTCTATTAACATCTTGGAAAAAAAAAAGTTAAGAAGCACTGATTTGGAGAACTAACTCTTCACTTTAGCATTTAAGAACAAGCATATGTATTATGAAAAAAGACAAAACATACTAAACAAGTGGTGGCAAGGATATGGAGAAAAGGGAACCTCTGAAATACTGTTGGTGGGAATGTAAATTGGTACAGCCATTATGGAAAACAGCATGAAGATTCTTCAAAAAATTAAAAACAACTATTTTATGATCCAGCAATCTCACTTTTGGGTATACAACATAAAGGAATGAAATCTATATCTCCCATGTTCATTGCAGCATTACTCACAATAGCTATGATATGGAAACAAACTAAATGTCTGTCAGTGATGGATGAATGGATAAAGAAAATATGTTATGTTTATGTGTGTGTGTGTGCGTATATATATATATATATACACACACACAGACATATATAAATATGTATATATATACATATATAGATGTATATATATATGAAAATATGTTATGTTTATGTGTGTGTGTGTGCGTATATATACAGACATATATATATGAAAATGTTATGCTTATGTGTGTGTGTGCATATATATATATACACAGACATATATGTGTATATATATATGTGTATATATATATATACACACAGACATATATATATATACACAATGGAATACTATTCAGTCTTAAAAAAGAAGGAAATCCTGCCATTTGTGACAACATGGATGAATCTGGAGGACATTACACTAAATGAAATAGGCCAGACACAGAAAGACAAATACTGCATGATATCACATATGTGGAATCTAAAATAATCAAACCCACAGAAGCAGAAAGTAGAATGCTGGCTGCCAGCAACTGGAGGGAGGGGGAAACGGGGAGATATTGGTCAAAGGGCACAAAGTTTCAGTTACACAAGATGACTAAGTTCTGGAAATCTAATGTACAGCAATGTATCTATTGCTGTACTGCACGCTTGAAATTTGCTAATAGGGTAGATCTTAAGTGTTCTCACCACAAAGAAAAAACAAAAAAAAACAGAAAATGGTAAATGTGTGAGGTGATGGACATGTTAATTAGCTTGTGATGATTATTTCACAATGTATATGTATATCAAAACATCAAGTTGTATATCTTAAAGATATATAATTTTTTGTTAATTATATTTCAATAAAACTGGAAAAAACAATAGCATATAATACAATATTATATAATGCTATGGAATCAGTTTTTCTCTCCATTTAATCTAAAAAGTACGTAATTTACAATTTTTACACTCTGCATTTCCTTAATATTTAAAACACTGTACAGAATCTTTACAATTAGTAAATATCTTGATTGTATTCCTCAAAGGGAAATAAAATACAAATTAAAGCTAATGAAAAGTAGTCCCAAATATAATTTTGTTTGTTACACATAAAGTCAATAGAATAAGCATATGAAGAAATTCAGGGGACTTCCCTGGTGGCACAGTGGTTAAGAATCCGCCTGCCAATGCAGAAGACATGGATTCGAGCTCTAGTCCAGGAAGATCCCACGTGCCGCGGAGCAACTAATCCTGTGCCCCACAACTACTGAGCCTGTGCCCTAGAGCCCACAAGCCACAACTACTGAAGCCCGTGTGCCTAGAGCCCGTGCTCTGCAAGAAAAGAAGCCACTGCAATGAGAAGCCCGTGCACCACAACGAAGAGTAGCCCCCACTCACCACAACTAGAGAAAGCCCGCGTGCAGCAATGAAGACCCAACACAGTCCAAAATAAATAATACATAAATTTAAAAAAAAAAAGAAATTCAAGCCCAAAAAATATGACAGACTTATTACTGCATTTCTTTACGTTTTGCTTTAGTTCACTCAATACGTATTTATTGAACACCTACTATACGTCAGATACCATGGAAGACCACAGGTGAAAAAGAATGAATCATGGCTCTTAGTCCTTAAGGAACTTAGATTCTAATAAGAAGTAGCACAGACACAAACAGATAATTAAAATATGGTGTGGAGACTGCCCTGGTGGCTCCATGGTTAAGAATCCTCCTGCCAATGCAGGGGACATGGGTTCTATCCCTGGTCCAGGAAGATCCTACATGCCACAGAGCAACTAAGCCCATGCGCCACAACTACTGAGCCTGCATTCTAGAACCCACGAGCCACAGTTACTGAGCCCATGCACTGCAACTACTGAAGCCCGCGCACCGCAACAAAGAGTAGCCCCCACTTGCCGCAACTAGAGAAAGCCCGCACGCAGCAACGAAGACCCAATGCAGCCAAAAATAAAATAAATCTATTAAAAAACATATATATATATATATATATGGTGCGGTTTTTAATGACAGGCAGTAGACTGTGTGATGATGTGCATGGACCCAAGGAGCTGAACTGTCTAGGTTTGAATCAGTTACCAATTTTATGACCTACAGTAGGTTATATAACCTCTCTGTACCTAGGGTTAGCTATATGATTATGTAATGCATTTAGTGCCTAGCATACACTAAACAATGAATTCATTTTTTTTATTATCATCACTATTAACATTATCATTATTAAGAAAAATGATACCCTTGGTTGGATCTGGTCTGAAGGTTAGGAAACCTAACTTAGGAAGACAAATACACCTTGTATAATCAAATGATAAGTCATCTAAATTCTTAAAACAACAGTCACTAGAGCAATCCATATCAGCTTAAAGCTGTTTAAATATGTTTTAAAACTTGCCAAATACAAATAAAACTTGAAAACCATTATACACTCATATACTTTATATTTGTACACAGCCATATGGAAACTTAGCTATTCCTCATCAGCGAGTCTTTCACTATCACTCAAAACCAACTAAAGTGAAAGTGAAAGAATGTAAGTATGTACAATTGCAAAGTTCATGTTCTTTCTCTGTGACCTGTATTAAAAAGGAATAAAAAGGTTGGCTATTGTTATCATTTGTTCCTTCTAATGCAAGGATTTATTCAATGGGACTCCAGTTTTTTTTTTTTGGCCATGACTCATGTCTTGCGGGATCTCAGTTCCCTAACCAGGGATTGAACCTGGAACATGGCAGTAAAAGCCTGGAATCCTAACCACTAGGCCACCAGGGAACTCCTGAAGATTACTTATTTTAAAATGGATCCATTCCGGGAGTTCCCTGGTGGTCTAGTAGTTAGGATTAGGTGCTTTCACTGCTGTGGCCCAGGTTCAATCCCTGGTCGGGAGCTGAAATCCCACAAGCCGCAGTGTGGCCAGAATTTTTTAAAAAAGGGATCCATTCTGCATAGAAAGCAGAACACAGTTCACAGATAAACTCAGAAATCCCAACAAGATCAGGAATTAAAAATGTGAGGTTTTGGGACTTCCCTGGTGGTCCAGTGATAGAGAATCCACCTTACAATGCAGGGGACGCAGGTTCGATCAGTAGTCAGGGAAGTAAGATCCCACATGCCGCGCGGCAACTAAGCCTGCGTGCCGCAACTACTGAGCTTGCACGCCTCAACTACAGCCCGCATGCCACAAACTACAGAGCCCACACGCTCTGGAGCCTGCGAACCACAATTAGAGAAGAGAAAAACCTGCACCCCACAACTAGAGAGAGGCCTGTGCACCACAACGAAGAGCCCGCCTGCCGTAACGAAAGATCCTGCATGCCGCAACTAAGACCTGACACAGCCAAAAATAAATAAAATAAATAAATAATAAATAAATCTTTTTTAAAAAATGTGAGGTTTTATCTTAATGTTAATACTATTTATAAATTCTTCCCTTGAAAAATATGTCTTCTGTTTGTCTCTACTGTCTTTGCAATTGGTTTTAAGTTTCTTGTAGATAAAGGATACTTCAGACATGCTTTCACACTTACCAAACTACTACTTAAAAATGGATATTGGGACTTCCCTGGTGTTTCAGTGGTTAAGATTCTGTGCTTCAGGACTTCCCTGATGGTCCAGTGGTTAAGACTCCACACTCCCAATGCAGGGGGCATGGGTTCAATCCCTGACCGGGGAACTAAGATCCCACATGTCGCCCGGTGTGGCCAAAAAAGACTCCGCGCTTCCACTGCAGGGCGCATGGGTTCGATCCCTGGTCGGGCAACTAAGGTCCCACGTGCCACGCAGTGTGGCCAAAAAGAAAAAAAAAACTTTTTTTTAATGGATATTAAATAAAAACTCCTTGAATTACTACACAAATGACCACTTAAGCAAACAAAACAAAACAAAACGAAAAACTTTGATATGGGGAGGGGAAGGCTTCAAATAAATAATAAACTAAACTTCCTTTAGTTAATTTATCTGAAAAGTGAGCAGACAGGCAGAACCTGGGAGATAGAGGGAAACATTCTGTACAATATTACTTGCAGTTCCACAATAATCGAAGGTACTTGATTCTAACATTAATTATGATGCTTACATAAATAATTATTTATGTACACATCAATAAGACTTAAATAAGGAATTCCTGGCGGTCCAGTGGTTAGGACTCGGTGCTTTCACTGCTGTGGGCTCAGGTTCAATCCCTGGTCGTGGAACTAAGATCCTGCAAGCTGTGTGGCCCAGCCAAAAAAAAAAAAAAGACTTAAATAAACCAAAATGTTAAATGTTTATAAAGCAGCCAAATAATGTAGGTTTTGGAACCAGTGCTTAAATGTTAGAATATATATACCTTCAGAGTAAAGTTCCATTAAAGAGGAAAATAGGAAAATGTGGGGAGGAAAAAAAAAACAACCTACTCACCAAAATTGTCACTGAATTGTTTACGGTTGTCAAAGCATCTAAAGACACAATCTGTAGGGGATTCCCTGGCGGTCCAGTGGTTAGGACTCCGGGCTTTCACTGACAAGAGCCTGGGTTCAATCCCTGGCCGGGGAACTAAGATTTCACAAGACACACGGTGTGGCCAAAAAAAAAAAAAAACAAAAAAAAGGATCAACTGTTAATATATCTGGATTAAAAGATATGAGAAAGTTTTAGTTTCTATTTGAAATGGTCTCACTTTCCTCTTTCCAAGGGAAAGCGGGTAGAAGAGTAGACAACTCATACTCAGTATAGGTAATATAAATCCTATTATGCGTTATTTTAAGGCAAGTTCTAAGATTTCTGGATAAGTCTCAAGTGACTGATTGGTCACAGGATGCTAATTAGAAATTTTAATTTGTAGACTCATGATACCACAGACTGAATCAAGTCCAGAAACATTAACTAGAATATAAAAATCTAGAAAGACACGACAAAAGAGAATTCTAAACCAAAATGCGCCTTTCAGTTAGCTGCAGATTAGCAAGGTGGGAGAAAGCTAACTTAAAAAATTCACTCAACTGACAGATTTAACTAATACGGCAAAGTTAAAACACAAAAGACAGACACAATGAAATTTTGCAATGATAGATAACAAAGGGTGTACCTACAATATATATCATGTATGTTCAAAGCAATACAAAAATAGGCCAAAAAAATTACAAATATAAAATTGTTACCAAAAAAATTAAAAGGCCAATAGTATATGAAATGATATTCAACTCTATTAATAAAAAGTTCAAATGTAAACAATATATTTTTCATTTCTCAGATGAGAAAAAATAGAAAGATTCATAATAACATCCAGTAAACCGGCAATACAGCTATTCAAAACCTGTCACACTGGTTCACAAAAGATGTCTTTTGCGCTACTGTTTATAACAGCCAAAAAAGGGAGGGATAACCAATATGTGCAACATTAAGAAATGGCTTTGTAGGGGGCTTCCCTGATGGCGCAGTAGTTAAGAATCCGCCTGCAAATGCAGGGGACACGGGTTCAAGCCCTGGTCCGCGAAGATCCCACATGCCGCGGAGCAACTAAGCCTGTGCACCACAACTACTGAGCCTGCGCTCTAGAGCCCGTGAGGAACAACTACTGGGTCTGCGTGCCACAATTACTGAAGCCCACGTACCTACAGCCCGTGCTCCGCAACAAGAGAAACCACCGCAATGAGAAGCCCACGCACCGCAACAAAGAGTAGATCCCTCTCGTCGCAACTAGAGAAAGCCTGCACGCAGCAACGAAGACCCAACACGGCCATAAATAAATAAATAAATAATAAATTTAAAAGGGAGATAACCTTCTTTAAAAAAAAAAAATCAGTTGCTTTTCCATACTCTAACAATGAACAATCTCAAGACTTCTCTGGAGGCGCAGTGATTAAGAATCCACCTGCCAGGCCTCCCTGGTGGCACAGTGGTTGAGAATCCACCTGCCAATGCAGGGGACACGGGTTCGAGCCCTGGTCCGGGAAGATCCCACATGCCACGGAGCAACTAAGCCCATGCGCCACAACTACTGAGCCTGCGCCCTAGAGTCCGTGAGCCACAACTACTGAGCCCACGTGCCACAACTACAGAGCCCACGTGCCACAACTACTTAAGTTCACATGCCTAGAGCCCGTGCTCCACAACAAGAGAAGCCACCACGATGAGAAGCCCACACACCACAAAAAAGAGTAGCCCCTAGGGCTTCCCTGGTGGCGCAGTGGTTGGGAGTCCGCCTGCCGATGCAGGGGACACGGGTTCGTGCCCCGGTCCGGGAAGATCCCACATGCCGCGGAGCGGCTGGGCCCGTGAGCCATGGCCGCTGAGCCTGCGCGTCCGGAGCCTGTGCTCCGCAACGGGAGAGGCCACAACAGTGAAAGGCCCGCGTACCGCAAAAAATAAAAAAATAAAAAAAAAATAAAAAAAAAAAAAGAGTAGCCCCACTGGCTGCAACTAGAGAAAGCCCGTGCACAGCAACGGAGACTCAACACAGCCAAAAATAAAATAAATAAATAAATAATAAATTTATTTTTTTAAAAAAAAGAATCAACCTGCCAATGCAGGGGACATGGGTTCGAGCCCTGGTCTGGGAAGATCCCACATGCCGCAGAGCAACTAAGCCTGTGCCCCACAACTACAGAGCCTGCACTCTAGAGCCCGTGAGCCACAACTACTGAGCCCATATGCCACAACTACTGAAGCCCTTGGGCCTAGAGCCCGTGCTCCACAACAAGAGAAGCCACCACAATGAGAAGCTCGCACACCACAATGAAGAGTAGCCCCCGCTCGCCATAACTAGAGCAAGCCTGCACACAGCAACGAAGATCCAATGCAGCCATAAATAAATAAATAAAGTTATTTTAAAAATAATGAACAATCTCAAAGGGAAATTAATAAAACATTCTATTTACAATAGCATCAAAAATAACATAAAATACTTAGGGAAAAACTTTAACCAAAGAGGTGAAAGACTTGTACACTAAAAACTACAAAATGTTGCTCAAAGAAGTTAAAGATACAAATAAATGGAAAGATATTCCTTGTTCATGGATTAGAAGACTTAATATTGTTTGATGTCCACAATAGCCAAGGTGATCTATATGTAGATTCAATGCAATCCCTCTCAAAAGCCCAACAGTGTTTTTTGCAGAAATTTTAAAACCCATCCAAAAATTCAAACAGAATCTCAAAGGACCCTGGAGAGCCAAAACAATCTGGAAAAAGAACAAAGTTGGAAGTCTCACATTTCCTGATTACAAGGCTACCCTAACCCCAAAAAGTGTGGTACTGGCATCAAGACAGACATATAGACCAATGGAATAGAATGGAGAGCCCGGAAATAAACTCTTGCCCATACAGTCAAACGATTTTCAACAAGGGTGCTAAAACCATTCATTCATTGGGGAAAAGGGAAGTCTTCAAAAAATAGTATTTGGAGGGCTTCCCTGGTGGCGCAGTGGTTGAGAGTCCGCCTGCCGATGCAGGGGACACGGGTTCGGGCCCCGGTCCGGGAAGATCCCACATGCCGCGGAGCGGCTGGGCCCGTGAGCCATGGCTGCTGAGCCTGAGCGTCCGGAGCCTGTGCTCCTTGGCGGGAGAGGCCACAGCAGTGAGAAGCCTGCGTACTGAAAAAACAAACAAACAAAAAATAGTATTTGGAAAACTGGATATCCACATGCAAAAGAATGAAGTTGAACCCCTTATACCATATACAAAAATGGATCAAAATGTGGGAATTAACACTATAAAAGGGACCTAAATGTGGGAACTAACACTATAAAACTCTTAGAAGAAAATATAAAAGTTTCATGAGGGCTTCCCTGGTGGCGCAGTGGTTGAGAGTCCGCCTGCCGATGCAGGGTACACGGGTTCGTGCCCCGGTCCGGGAAGATCCCACATGCCGTGGAGCGGCTGGGCCCGTGAGCCATGGCCGCTAAGCCTGTGCGTCCGGAGCCTGTGCTCCGCAACGGGAGAGGCCACAACAGTGAGAGGCCCGCGTACCGCAAAAAAAAAAAAGAAACATTAGCAAGGATATGGAGCAACTGGATCTCACACAGCTGATGGGGATATAAAATGTACAACCATTTGAGAAAACTGGCAGTTTCTTTAAAAATTCTCCATTTACCATATTATGCAGCCATTGTATTCCCAGGTATTTTTTTAAGTGTTTTTATTCATTCATTCATTCATTTATTTTTGGCTGCATTGGGTCTTCGTTGCTGCGCGTGGGCTTTCTCTAGCTGTGGTGAGTAGGGGCTACTCTTCTTTGCAGTGTGCGGGCTTCTCATTGCGGTGGCTTCTCTTGTTGTGGAGCACGTGCTCTAGGCGCGGAGGCTTCAGTAGCTGTAGCACGCGGGCTCAGTAGTTGCAGCATGCAGGCCCTAGAGTGAGCGGGCTTCAGTAGTTGTGACTCGCGGGCTCTAAAGTGCAGGTTCAGTAGTTGTGGCACACGGGCTTAGTTGCTCTGCGGCATGTGGGATCTTCCCGGACCAGGGATCGAACCCGTGTCCCCTGCATTGGCAGGCAGATTCTTAACCACTGTGCCACCAGGGAAGTCCCTATTCCCAGGTATTTACCCAAGAGAAATGAAAGCACATGTCTACAAAAGGGCACATATTGCTTTTATATTTTAAGAATGCAACCTTTTATATTAGAAATAAAACTAAAATCACTAGGAGGATTTCTGATATCTGGTCTTACATGTAAGGAGCCTAGAAGTTGCCACTCCATCCTAACAACACAAGTAAAAAGCTGGAGAAACTGAAAAATCAACAACTCTCCTTAGATCCACCAGAGAAGTGAGGACAAAGAGCAAACCACTGCTGAAAAAACTGGAGACAGGCAGATACAGAAAATCACAACATACCTGGGCAGAAACCCACAAGAAGAAATCACCCCTGGCAACTAGTGCTGGGGTAGGAATACCTGAACTGTAATTGATGAAGTGCTGGAGGCTCAGTGTGGACAAGCTTGAGAGTTTAAAATTCCAGGAGGACCCAGTCATAGGGAGACCCTCATGCTTTTTACGAGTCTTACCTTCAGGAGCTGTACCAGGTCCTAAAAGTAAATATCAGAGAAAAATCCTCTCATGCTTCCGGCAAGGGGAGGGGAAAAGAAACCATTCTGAAATATGCTAGAATATTCTGTTCTTAACAAAACCTGCCCTCAGAAGAAACTATTTTACCAGAGTTTAACCTGCTGGGGTTCCATCAGAGCTTAACCTACCTGGGGTAAAGTAAATGCCCAACTCCAGCCCCTCCTAAGGGGGCTACCTAAGGGGGTAAGAAATATTCTACCTAAGGGGGTAAGAAAACCTGAGAAGCACCAGTGAAGCTCACAGACCAGGAGCACAAGCTCACGGAAAGACTAAGATTTAATCATAGGACTAAAGAATGCTTCCGCTCCCCTCTTACCTTACCACTGCATTATTAAAGTCCTATTTATTGCAGTTCCTTTTACCTAGTACATCATGTCTGCCTTTCAACAAAAAATGGCAAGGCACACTAAAAGGCAGAAAACACCGCTTAAAGACACTGAACAAGCATCAAGACTAGAATCAGATATGGCAGGAATGTTGGAATTATCAGACCTGTACGATTAATATCTAACAATGGATAATGCAAGCAGAAACATGGAAATTCTGAGAAATAAAAAGAAATGCTAGAGATCAAAAACACTGTAACAGAAAATAAATAATATCTTTGATGGGCTCATTATTAGACACAGCTGGGAAAGGAATCTCTGCTCTTGAGGACTTGACACTAGAAACTTCCAAAACTGAGAAGCAAAGACAAAAAAGACTGAAAAAAACAAAAACACAACAAAATATCCAAGAACTATGGGAAAAGTACAAGAGGTGTTACGTACATGTAACAGGAATACCAGAAGGAGAAGAAAAAGAGAAAGAAACAGAAGCAATATTTAAAGCAATAACTAAGAATTTCCCCAAATTAATGTCAGAAACCAAACCACAGATCCAGGAAGCTCAGAGAAGGATAACGGAGGGGAAAGAAAAAAAAAACAACAACAATTACACCTAGGCATATTAGAGTCAAAATTTAGAAAATCAAAGCTAGAGAAAAAAAAAATCTCGAAAGAAGCTGGAGGAAAAGAAAAACACCTTACCTACAGAGGACCAAAGATAAGAATTACATTCAACTTCTCAGAAACCATACTAGCAAGAAAAGAGTGGAAGGAAATCTTTAAAGTGTCAAGAGAGAAAAACTACTAACCTAGAATCCTGTACCTTTCAAAATTGTCCTTCAAAGTGAAGGAAAACCAATCTTTTTGTGAACCTAAACTGCTCTTAAAAAATAAAGTCTTTTTACAAAGTGAGAATAGACTTTCTCAGACAAACAAAAATTGAGGGAATCTGTTGCCAGTAGACATGCTTTACAAGAAATGTTAAAAGTTCTTTAAAGAGAAGGAAAATTATATAAGTCAAAAACTCAGATCTACAATAAAGAAAGGAAGAGCATCAGAGAATGAGTAAATGAGAGAAAAATAAAAATGTTTACTTCTCTTATTCCTAATTGATCTTGAAGATAATAGTTTGTTCAAAATAGTAACAGCAGCAATGTATTTGATTATGTTGGCTTCTGTGTGGATGCAAATGTGTAAGGGAAATGAATGACAGCAATGACACAAGGAATGGGAGAGAAGAATTAGGAATATTTTGTTATTATAAGGTACTCACACTACCTGTGAAGCAGTATAGTTTTATTTGGAAGTGGACTAGATTAGTAGTAAATGTATACTGCAAACTCTAAGGCAATCACTAAGAAAACTTAAAAAAAGGAATATAATTGATATGCTAAGAAAGGAGAGAAAATGGCATCATATAATGTTCAATTAAAACCATAAAAGGGGGCTTCCCTGGTGGCGCTGTGGTTGCGAGTCTGCCTGCCGATGCAGGGGACACGGGTTCGTGCCCCGGTCCGGGAAGATCCCACATGCCGCGGAGTGGCTGGGCCCGTAAGCCATGACCGCTGAGCCTGCGCGTCCGGAGCCTGTGCTCCACAACGGGAGAGGCCGCGGCAGTGAGAGGCCCGCGTACCGCAAAAGAAAAAAAAAAACAAAACATAAAAGGTATCAATGGTATAAATACACCAATGAAACAACAGACTGTCAGAGCAGATCAAAAAACAAGACCTAACTACATGCTGTCCACAAGAAACCCACTTTAAATATAAAGACACATATAAATTAAAAATAAAGAGATGGGACTTCCCAGGTGGTGCAGTGGTTAAGAATCTGCCTGCCAATGCAGAGGACATGAGTTCGATCCCTGGGCCAGGAAGATCCCACAACCCATGGAGCAACTAAGCCTATGTGCCACAACTACTGAGCCTGCGCTCTAGAGCTCGTGAGCCACAACTACTGAAGCCCATGATCCACAACAAGAGAAGCCACAGCAATGAGAAGCCCGCACACCACAACAAAGAGTAGCCCCTGCTCGCCACAACTAGAGAAAGCCTGCACGCAGCAATGAAGACCCAACGCAGCCAATAAATAAATAATTTTTTTACAATAAATAAAAGAATTTTAAAATATGTTTCATTAAAAAAATAAACAGATGGGGAAAAGATATATTATGCTAACATTAATCAAAAGAAAGTGGAAGTAACTATATTAATTTCAGACAGAGCAGACTTCAGAAGAAGGAAACTTATCAGGGATAAAAAAGGGGAATTACATAATGATAAAAGGGGCAATACTCCAAGAAGACGTAACAATCCTTAACATGTATGCCTCTAACAGCAGAGTGTCAAAATACATGAGGCAAAAGCTGACAGAATAGCAAGGAGAAATATATGAATCTACTATTACAGTTGGAGATTTTAACACCCTTCTGTAAGAAACACGCAGATCCAGCAGCAGTAACTCAGTAAGGTTACAGCTGAACTAAACAGCACCATCCATCAACTGGATATAATTGACATCTATAGACTATTTCATCAAACAATAGCTCATTATACATTCTACTCAAGCTCACATGGAACATTCATCAAGACAGACCACACTCTGGGTCATAAAACACACATTAACTAATTTAAAAGAATAAAAAATTATAAACTGCTCTCAGACTACAATGGAATTAAATTAGAAATCAATAAAAGAAAAATAGCTTGAAAAAATACTAAAATACTTGGAGACTAAACACATGTCTAGATAAGACACAGGTCAAAGAAGAAATAACCTTCCAGAACAGAAAACACCAGGCCCAGATGGGTCCACTTGTGAATTCTACGAAACATTTAAGAAAAATTATACCCGTTTTCTACAATCTCTTCCAGAGGATAGAGGCAGAGGGAACACTTCCTAACTCATTCTATTAGGCCAGCCATTACCCTAATATCAAAATCAGACACATTACAAGACATTACAAGAATACTACAGACCAATAAATATCTCTTATAAACATAGATGCAAAATTCTCAACAAAATATTAGCAATATGCAAGGCGGTTTCAATGTTCAAAATTAAATTAATGTACTCCATCACAGAAACAGGCTAAAGAAGAAAAATCACACGATCAAATGAATAGATGCAGAAAAAACATTTGACAAAATCCAACATCCATTCATGATAAAAACACTCAGCAAACTAGGAATAAAGATGAACTTCTTCAACTTGATAAAGAATATCTACAAAAACCCTACAGTTAACATCATACTTAATGAGAAACTCTGAGCTTTCCAGCTAAGATGAGGAACAAGCGAGGATGTCCCTTCTCACTTCTACTTTTCAACATCATACTGGAAGTTCTAGCTAATGCAACAAGACAAGAAAAGGACAGGAAACAAAAGGTATACATACTGGAAAGGTAGAAATAAAACTGTCTTTGTTCACAGATGATATGGTCATGTAGAAAATTCAAAATAATCAACAAAAAACTCCTGTTACGAATAAGCGATTAAAGCAAGGTTTCAGGATACAAAGTTCAAAGCTGCAGGATACAAGGTTAACACATTAAAGTCAATTGCTTTCCCATATACCAGCAATGAATAAGTGGTATCTGAAAATTTTTTTTAATTATATTTTAGGGACTTCCTTGGTGGCGCAGTGGTTAAGAATCCACCTGCCAATGCAGGGGACACGGGTTCGAGCCCTGGTCCGGGAAGATCCCACATGCCGCGGAGCAACTAAGCCCATGTGCCACAACTACTGAGCCTGCGCTCTAGAGCCGGCGAGCCACAACAACTGAAGCCCGCACGCCTAGAGCCCGTGCTCCGCAACAAGAGAAGCCACCACAGTGAGAAGCCCACGCATCACAAAGAAGAGTAGCCCCCACCTGCCACAACTAGAGAAAGCCCACACGCAGCAGCAAAGATCCAACACAGCCAAAAATAAATAAACAACTTAAAAAAAATTATCATTTACATTATCACCCCCCAAAATGAAATGCTTAGGTATAACTCTAACAAAATATGTACAAGATTCATATCTGATGAAAGATACCAAAGAAGTAAATGAATAAAAAGATATTTCATGTTCATGGATAAGAAGACTCAATACTGTCAAGATATTTCTTGTTCCCAACCTGATCTACAGACTCAATACCAATCCCAATCAAAATCCCAGAAAGTTATTTTGTGGATATTTTTAAATTGACTCTAAAGTTTATATGGAGAGGCAAACAATCCAGAATGCCCAACTCAATACTGAAGGAGACAAAGTCAGAGGACACTACCCAATATCAAGACTTATTATAAAGCTACAGTAATCAAGATGATGTGGTACTGGAGAAACAAGAGAAAAATAGGTCAATGGAACAAAACAGACAGCCTAGAAATAGACCCACATAGATATAGTCAACTGATCTTGACAAAGGAGCAAAAGCAATACAATGGACCTATCTTTTCAACAAATGGTGCTGGAAACTGGACATCCACATGCAAAAAAAAGAAAAAAATCAATCTAGACAGACCTTACCCTTTTTATAAAAATTAACTCAAAATGGATTATAGACCTAAATGTAAAATGCAAAACCATAAAACTCCTGGAAGATAACATAGGAGAAAATCTAATTGACCTTAGGTATGGTGATGACTTTTCACATACAACACCACCAAAGACACAATCCATGAAAGAAATAAATGACAACCCAGACCTCATTAAAATTAAGAACTTCCGCTCTGAGAAGGACAACATTACAGAGAATAAGAATTCAAGCCACAGGGTAGGAGAAAATATTTGTGAAAGACACTCCTGATAAAGGACGGTTATCCAAAATGTACAAAGAATTCTTAAAACTCAACAATAAAAAAAAGAACAATCCAGCTAATATTGTGCAAAAGACCTAAACAGATATCTCACCAAAGAAGATATACAGATGGCAAGTAAGCATATGAAAAGATGATCAACATGAAGTCATTAGGGTCCTGCAAATTAAAATAATGGCATACCACTGCACACTTATAGAAGAGCCAAAATCCAAGACACAACAACAAATGCTGGGGAGTATGTGGAGCAACAGGAACTCTCATTCATTGCTGATTGGAATCCAAAATGACAGTCACTTTGGAGGACAGTTTGGCAGTTTCTTACAAAACTAAACACACTCTTCTATCATAGGATCCAGGAATCATGCTCCTTGATATTTAGCCAAAGGAGTTCAAAGCTTATGTCCTCACAAAACCCTATACATGGATATTTACAGCACCTTTATTCATAACTGCCAAATCTTGGACACAACCAAGAGGACCTTCAGCAGGTGAATGGAAAAAAAAACTGACACATACAGACAAGGGAATATTATTCAGAGCTAAAAAGAAGTGAGCTACTGAGCAATGAAAAGACATGGAAGAAATGCATATTACTAAGTGAAAGAAGCCAATCTGAAAAGGCATGACTCCACCTAATTCTAGAAAAGACAAAACTATAGTAAAAAGATTAGTGATTGCCAAGGGGAGGGATGGGTAAATAGGCAGAGCACGGAAGATTTTTAGAGTACTGAAAAACTCTGTACAGGGCTTCCCTGGTGGCGCAGTGGTTGAGAGTCCGCCTGCTGATGCAGGGGACACGGGTTCGTGCCCCAGTCCGGGAAGATCCCACATGCTGCGGAGCAGCTAGGCCCGTGAGTCATGGCTGCTGAGCCTGCGTGTCCGGAGCCTGTGCTCCACAATGGGAGAGGCCACAACAGTGAGAGGCCCGCGTACCGCAAAAAAAACAAAACAAAACAAAAAAACTCTGTACAAGACTATAATGGTAGATACATGTCATTATACATTTGTCAAAACCCATGGAATGTATCACAGCAAGAGTGAACTGTAAGGTAAACTATGGACTTTAGGTGATAATGAGGTCAATGTAGGCTCATTGACTGTAACAGATGTACTACTCTGGTTTGGGATGCTGATAGTGGGACAGGCTGTATGTGTGGGAACAGGGGCTATATGAGAAATCTCTGTACTTTCTACTCTATTTTGCACTGAACTTAAAACCCTAAAAAATACAGATTTTAATTAAAAAAATAAAATCAACAAAATTTAATTCAGAAAGCAGGCAGCTCTGATAGTTACCAAAGAACTGGGAAAATATTTGGTTCCTCAATGTAGCCTGGACACTGTGGTTAGCTTATGCATTAATTCATCTATTCTTCAGAACAATAATAGCATATAACAGACTTTATTTTCAAAATTCCCAAAACTCGGGAGTTCCCTGGCAGTCCAGTGGTTAGGACTTGGGACTTTCACTACCATGGGCCTGGGCTCAATCCCTGGTCAGGGAAATAAGATCCCACAAGCCTCACGGTGTGGCCAAAAAAAAAAAAAAAAAAAAATCCCAGGGACTTCCCTGGCAGTCCAGTGGTTAAGACTCTGCCCTGCCAATGCAAGGGATGCAAGTTCGATCCCTGGTTGGGGAACTAAGATCCCACATGCTGCGCAGCATGGTCAAAAGATTTAAAAAACAAAGAAAAGAAGAACACCCCAGAGAATCTGGGAGTTCTAAGTAAAATAAATAAACAAACAAATAAATAAAATCCCCAAACTCAATACACCTGGGAATAGTAAATAAACGAGAGACAAAATAAAAACAAGTTCTCAAAAACAATGCCATTTTAGTGCTTGAAAAACTAAAAGCTACCTAAAAGAGCTATTATGCTAGATTCTGAATTTTTTTAAAGTACATACCACTGGAACTCATATAGCAAACAAACAATTTGCTTAACATATTTAATAGTGATATGGCATAATATACATAATTTATATCAGTTTCAATTAAGAACTTAGAAGAATCTCGTAAGGGTTTTTTCTCTTTTTTTTTTTTAAAAAAAACACTTTTTCTTTTTTTTTTCCTGGACGCGGGCCTGTCACTGTTGTGGCCTCTCCCGTTGCAGAGCACAGGCTCCGGACGCGCAGGCTCAGTGGCCATGGCTCACGGGCCCAGCTGCTCCACGGCATGTGGGATCTTCCCGGACCGGGGCACGAACCCGTGTCCCCTGCATCAGCAGGCGGACTCTCAACCACTGTGCCACCAGGGAAGCCCTGTTTTCCTTTTTCTTTCTTTATTTTTGGTTGCATTGGGTCTTCGCTGATGCACGGGCTTTCTCTAGTTGCTGAGAGTGGGGGCTACTTTTCGTTATGGTGCGTGGGCTTCTTATTGTGGTGGCTTCTCTTGTTGCAGAGCACGGGCTCTAGTCACGTGGGCTTCAGTAGTTGTGGCACGCAGGCTCAGTATTGTGGCTCACGGGCTCTAGAGCACAGGCTCAGTAGTTGTGGCACACGGGCTTAGTTGCTCTGTGGCATGTGGGATCTTCCCGGACCAGGGCTCGAACCCGTGTCCCCTGCATTGGCAGGCAGATTCTTGACCACTGCGCCACCAGGGAAGTTTCTTTTTTTTGGGGGGGGGGGCCGCACTGCGTGGCATGTGGAATCTTAGTTCCCCAACCAGGGATCTAACTATGTTCAAGTCTTATCTTCATGTCCAAGTGATAAGAATATGCATACACACCACAGTTCTCTGGAATCCCTCTTTAGAGGTTGCAAAATCAACAGAACTCAATATGGCCCACAAAAATGTTCTGTTTGGCCAGAAAAAGTTCTTTAAAATGTTAGTAGATTTACGTGAGACATGGACTCTTTGGTTCAGCCTCTGCCCCAACATTCTTATTTTCCTACATCCAGCCCAATTCATTCAAGGTTGTTATTTGCTTAACCCCACAGTAACTTTGGTTTTAGGCCACTACCCTATATTGTTATTTGTGTAACTAAAGTTATACTCAGACTTCTTTGAAAATTTCCTTATGAAATACGATATATTTCAATACATTTGTATTAGAAAGGAATATATTCCCTTCTCTTTCAATCCTCCTGACTTTGAGGGCTAGCACTTAATTAGTCACATATGTATTTTCAGAACAATGCCATGAACAATTCTATTGCAAAGAGAAGATGGTTTATTAATGTTTTTACTAATCCACACATAACTGTATGACAGAATATAGATTACTAACAGTTGGATAAAACCTTATGATCAAGTGTGAGGAACGTTTCCTATTTTTGAAGTGAATAGTTTTGCTCAAAATTAATATTTGGCAGTATTTCTAAGCTGTTTGTTTTATCCTTCCATTAAACACACACGCACATATGCGTAACACTGAAATATACAATCCTACTTTAAGAATAAATGTGTTAAAATTTACATGCCTTCTATGGATAAACCAAAGTGATGCTGGTGGATCTGAAACTATATATTAGAACTCTGCATGAAATATGATGTAACCAATGGAAAAACTTTTTCTTACACAGCTAATTCTGCAAACACATACCTGACAGAGTATACTAAGGCAAAAGTTGGTACAAAACTTTCAAGTGATCATTCTCTATGTGGTTATGCCCAAGCCATCAACTATTAATGATAAATTAAAAGACTCTTTACCTGTCAGGACCTGAGTTCAGGCACTCAAAAGTTTCGTATTTCTCTTGCAGAAGCTGATGACAATACTAATCCCTGCACTGTGTAGGGAGGTGCATTCCTTGCACTGGCTTAAGTGCTAATGATTTCACCAACCCTTGAAGTGCAGAACAGTAAAAAAACAGTTTTCAGCCGTTTTTCTTACTGATTTCTCATTTTAAAAAATATTACAAAGATTTCAAATAGGTTTTAAAATAAATTATTTCTGTTTAAAAGGCAGTGCTTTAGTTTAAAAAAGACACACGCCAATAGATCTTTCTGGGTTACTGCACATATCACAAGATGGCCTTTTTCATCAATTAGAAACTTACACAAAGAAGCAACAACTTCACGCCTTCAAATCATTTTCTGATTTTACCTGAAAGCACCAAGATTTTGGCTACAGATATGTAAAACAGTCTTCCAGAAGGCAATCATAAATAGGTACTAGATGAGATTAGCTGGGTTAAAAAATGGTATCTCTCCTATTAACCCATTTATCACCCTGTCACCAGCATACAGCCCTAGAAGGAGCTGACAGTCAAGTTCACAACTATTAGTTTCTAAAGAAACAATATTATACTCTCCAAATAAGATAAAAATCAAGAAATGCTTCTCTATCTAAGGGCAAAATTAAGCTATGTATATACCTGGAAGGCCAAATCTATCTGTTCTGACTCCTTAAAACACGAAATTAATACAACTCCCCATTCTTTTATACTCTAAAATTAAACGGGTTTACACGACTCCGGGTATTTCCTACTGCTATAGGAGAACAAATTGAGAAATGTACCTTAGCTAGTTCTGAAGAAAATATTTTATGTATGTAAAAAAATTTAATGTTTTATATGAATCACTCTCCAAATCCTCTCTACTGTATGAATTTTCATTGAGAATACTAACGCTGCTTCCTTAAGATTCAGATCATTATGAGCTTGGCACCATTCAGTTATGCATATTCAAACATTTAAATTCTCTGAATTCTTTCCTGGCACTTCAGTAGAGGAGGATAAAAAAACAAACCTGAGCTGAAACCATGCCAGCTGGAGGGTACACACTTATTTTACTAGTTCTACCTATCTAAACCTGACAACATTTTAAAACCCTATATTGAATTTAAATGTTCTCTATCTACAACAAAGAAAGCTTGCCTTGATAATGCCTAGCTAAGGTGCTCCCATTTTTCTTCAGCTAAAGAAATTAAACAGTCTCTCTTTCATTTACCAAACAATTTTTTTAAAGTTGGCACTCAATCAAAGTCCATTTGAAGGATCTGTTCCTCTAACTTAAAATGGCAGCAGCTGATCTCAATTACAATCAACTGAACATAAGTACTTCTTGGCAATAATACGCTCAACTGCTACTTGCATTTTTTAATCTTTCTATGGACAAGATATTTTAAGAAAAATCCACAAAATAAATATAGCCAGGCCTTAAAATGTTACTTGTATGCTTATTTTCAGTATAATGTAAAGAAGGGAAATAGCAATACAAAATGTAAATTAAAAGGTCAAATTTCTAACTTAATTTATATCAAATAAGAAGACTTTCTAAGAGGAAAAGTCTGAGTAGTAGAGGCTAACCAATAAGCCATTTTAACAAGGAATGTGAAGAAGTCAAGAGTAAAAAGTAATTCAGATCCAATATTAATACACTTGTGAGTTTATACCAAACTTGATAACTTTTTAAAATGCAGTTTATGTGGGAATAAGAATTCAGGCCAAAACTGATTATTCAATTTAATTCTTACTGTAATTATAAGGTCCAAAATATTTCTTATTTTAAAGATGCTAATTGAGTTCCCTCACATTCTATACCATGTTTCTTTTAAACATATTCTTCCCCTGTAATTAACTCCATCATCTAGTTTCTAACCTTCACATTAGATCTCATAAAGCAAATATTTTTCTCCCAATTATGAGTAACACTATCTCAATTTTAATCTATTTTTCAAGAGGAAAAAAAAAAAACTTTAAGAAAACCGCATATGAACTAAGCCTGCCTGAGAAACTTTTCATGTCCAAAGTACTTAATTTTTAAATAACTCTTCAGCTTTACATGATTGATATTATATTTATTTTACACTCACGAAATGTGATCTGCCTAGGGTCACAAAATAAGTTAATGTTTGAAGCAGAATTTAAATTGTTACATTTCCTTTATCTTACATTACTCAAATATCTTCTATGAACATCTAAAGAATTTTCCTATTTCAAAAGTAACAAACATTAATATCTTAATTTGCAAGTGTATACATTATGTATACACACACACAAAAGCACATACAAGTACATATTATACATAAACACAGAGACAGCAAATTAAAAGGGAAAACAGCGCTTACCTTCATCTCCTTCTGGTACATATGAAGCTGTAATAATGTCAATATCAGCACAATTCATCACAATCTGATTGGTTGCCTGCCTCACCTAAGGAGAAAAAAAAAAAATCGGCAATGTCAGAGATAGCCTAGGTTAATAATATGTACATCTTCATCTCAGCCTAAAATATGTCACAGGCAATTTTTAAAAACCCATACATCAGCGGTTCCCACCTTTTTAGCACCAGGGACCGGCTTCGTGGAAGACAATTTTTCTATGGATGGGGGGGGTGCGGGTTTCAGGCGGTAATGGGAGCGATGGGGAGCAGCAGATGAAGCTTCACTCCCTCATCTGCTGCTCACCTCCTGTCGTACAGCCTGGTTCCTAACAGGCCGGACTGGTACCAGTCCGAGGCCCGAGGGTTGGGGACCCTTGCCAAACACCACTTAAACCAATACTAAATATATATGCATCAATGGTATAAATTAATGACTAGTTCTGAATAGATATTATAATATCTGGATTATATTAAAAGCAATAATAAATACTTAGGTATTTCACAGAATTCAAAGATCTGACCAATGAGCTAAATAAAAGCCTTTTTTTTTCCTACTTAAACTTGATTTAAAACTTCTTTTTTTTTTTTTTTTTTTTTTTTTTGCTGTACGCAGGCCTCTCACTGTTGTGGCCTCTCCCGCTGCAGAGCACAGGCTCCGGACGCGCAGGCTCAGAGGCCATGGCTCACGGGCCCAGCCACTCCGCGGCATGTGGGATCTTCCTGGACCGGGGCCCGAACCCGTGTCCCCTGCATCGGCAGGCGGACTCTCAACCACTGCGCCACCAGGGAAGCCCTAAAACAACTTCTTAATTAAACTTTTTAATTTCAAAAAAATTTTAATTAGGAAACATTTCTTATATGTTGCAATTAATCATGTATTTCAACCTGCACATCAAAACCATCATGAGGGTCCCCTCTTTTTGTAAGGATAGAGGAAGAAATCTGGTATCATAAACTATGTCAGAACTTCATAAAACACTCTCTAAATTTTTTCTTTTCCTGAAGAAACATTTTGAATATAACAGACACTAATGACTCACCATCAAGATTAAATAAACTTTTAAGACTTTGTCTTACTTGATTTAGATCCAAAAAATAAAATACAGATATAATGAAAGCCCATTCCTCTCTTCCTCATTCCCTAGAGATAACCACTATCCTAAGGCTAATGTATATCTCTCTCATATATGTCTAGTACTTTTGTTACATATATAAAGATCAGCAAAGAATGTTTTTAATGTTACACAAATGGTATCAAAAGTGTGTATAACCTTTTGCAACCTGTTTTTTTAATTTAACATTGTTTCTGAGACAGGTAAATGCTGATAGATGTAAACCTAACTCATTAATTTTACTTCTGCATAGTAGTATTCCATTCTATAAATAAACCACAGTTATTTATCCATTTCCTTCCTGAAGGAAGTTAGGTTATTTCCACTTTTTTGTTACGTAAAAGAGTACTATAATAAACATCTTGGCCCATGTCTTCTTGTGCACCCATTTTCTTTACCAAGAATTGCTAAAATTTTCCTCCAGAGTAGTTTCAATGCACGCTCCGATAAGCAAAGAATAAAGAAATCCCAGTTTCAGCAACCTCCAAAAAACTTAATTTTTCGACAGTCTGGTGGGTATTAAATGGTATACCAGGGACTTCCGTGGTGGCGCCGTGGTTAAGAATCCGCCTGCCAATGCAGGGGACACAGGTTCGACCCCTGGTCCAGGAAGATCCCACATGCCATGGAGCAACTAGGCCCATGTGCCACAACTACTGAAGCCCGAGCGCCCTAGAGCTGTGATCTGCAACAAGAGAAGCCACCACAATGAGAAGCCTGCACACAGCAAGGAAGAGTAGCCCCCACTCGCCACAACTAGAGAAAGCCTGTGCACGGCAACAAAGACCCAATGCAGCCAAAAATAAATAATAAATAAGTAAATTTATTTTAAAAAATGGTATTCCATTATTGTTTTAATTAGAATTTCTCTGATTACTAGTAATATGAGTTACCTCTTTTCTCTTTCTCTTTCTCCTTTGTTTCTCTTCCTCTGCCTCCCCCACCCCTGCTTCCCTCCCTCCCTCTCTCTTTCTTTCTCTTTTGACCCTTAAGTTTTTCCTCTCCTACTTGCTCATTCATAACCCTTGCTCATTTTCCATTTGGTTGGAACCTTGTCTTTCTATAACTGTTGCATTACACAAAATCTCAAATTCATTTTCAGACATTTTAATGGTCTACATCTAAAATAACAAAAATACAGATGTCCTAAATCACATATGCCTACAGAGGCCAATGAAACAGATGAGTACAGTAGGCCAGGTGAAGGCTATGCATAAAGGAAAGCTATGTGTAAAGGAAGGGGGAAGTAGACATTTCTTGGAGCTAACCAATTATTGCTATATACAATAAAAAACAGACTCAGTGTTGACAGATCTTCCAATTTAAAAAAGCCACAAATTCAGATTTCATGTGCAATCTCCCAATTTCTAATTGATGACAACTAATTCAAAATTTTCTAAAACACTGTATAGACCAAACAAAACCCAACAGTGCCTTGAGTGTCACTGAACGGACCACAGAACTAGGTAAGGACACAGAGTAATATAAAATCTGTATGAAAAAGCTATACCTAAGAGTAATTATTTTATTAATAACCAATACATAAACATGATTAATATTAAACTAAAATTACCTGACCTAAATTACAGATAGTATGTTATTAAGCCTGTAACAGACTGTCAAAATCTCTAACACATAAAGTGAAACTATTTTGGCTCATTTAAAAAAAAAAATTCTTCTCATAAATCTTCCTGTTTCTAAACAAAAATGCCATTTAGTGAACAGTTTTTTGGGTTTTTGTTTTTTGGGGTTTTTTTTGTAAGTGATAATATTCCTTCACACTGTTTACTTCACCAGAACATACCTAAACAGCACTAAAACTTTTACATCTCAACTGGCTGTTTATAGCACTATGTTTGAACAAAAAGAAAAGAACAACTCTTTGCCTATTCACAAACTGACTTTAAAAAAAATTTTCAGAAACACAAAAATGAAGCACTGGGGTGTGCTCCAAAGGGTAAAATGAATAAAAACCTTCCAGAGTTTGACGTTTATGCCAACAAAATCATTAACAGTGGCTTAGTTACATGTTTGTTGTTTTGTTTTGTTTTTTTTAATATTTATTTATTTATTTGGCTGCGCCAGGTCTTAGTTCTGGCACACGGGATCTAGTTCCCTGACCAGGGATCGAACCCAGGACCCCTGCATTGGGAGCACGGAGTCTTAACCACTGGACCACCAGGGAAGTCCCTAGTTACATGTCTTAATCTTTACCTAGGCAATCCTATTTTCATCCACCAACATCTACAATGAATTTAATGGTAGCCAAGCAGTTAATCTACCATGTCAAGATACCTGTACTGGGCTTCCCTGGTGGTGCAGTGGTTGAGAGTCCGCCTGCCGATGCAGGGAACGTGGGTTCGTGCCCCGGTTCGGGAAGATCCCACATGCCGCGGAGCGGCTAGGCCCGTGAGCCATGGCCGCTGAGCCTGCGCGTCCGGAGCCTGTGCTCCGCAACGGGAGAGGCCACAACAGTGAGAGGCCCGCGTACCGCAAAAAAAAAAAAAAAGATACCTGTACTACACTACATATGCCAAATGACATTTATCTCACTACTATTGTACCATTTTGAGGGAAAGTGTTCGTTAACTTTGGAAAGGTACAGGGCATAACATCTAGTTACAAGTACATTCCAATTCTTCCTGGGTTTAGGGAAAACCCACCTGTTTATACTAATGAATTAAGCTGCTTGTTGAACAGCAATTCTTTTTTTGTGTGTGTGGTACGTGGGCCTCTCAGTGTTGTGGCCTCGCCCGTTGTGGAGTACAGGCTCTGGACGCGCAGGCTCAGTGGCCATGACTCACAGGCCTAGCCACTCTGCAGCATGTGGGATCTTCCCGGACCGGGGCACGAACCCGTGTCCCCTGCATCGGCAGGCAGACTCTCAACCACTGCGCCACCAAGGAAACCCAATTAATTCTTTTTTTCAGGGTATTGCCATTTCTGGAAGGGTGGAAGGGGAGAACTAAAGGAACAAAAATACTTATCTTAATAATAGAACTCCACTCAAACTTTAAAAAACAGACAATATATTCTGTCTCATATTAGAGATTTTTTTTTTTTTGGCTGCACCTCGCGGCATGCAGAACTTCCCCGACAAGGGATCAAACCTGTGCCCCCTGCAGTGGAAGCGTAGAGTCTTAACCACTGGACCACCAGGGAAGCCCCTAGAGATGCATTTTAAACAACAGGATAATCCATAGAAAGGGCTTTTACCACTTAGTGCCTGATACATAGTAATCACTTAATAGATGACATTATTAAGACACATGCACAGAGGGCTTTTCTGGTGGCACAGCGGTTAAGAATCCACCTGCCAAAGCAGGGGACACGGGTTCGATCACTGGTCCAGGAAGATCCCACATGCCGCGGAGCAACTAAGCCTGTGCGCCACAACTACTGAGCCTGCACTCTAGAGCCACAAGCCACAACTACTGAGCCCACATGCCACAACTACTGAAGTCCACGTGCCTAGAGCCCATGCTCCTCAACAAGAGAAGCCACCTAAATGAGAAGCCTGCACACCTCAACGAAGAGTAGCCCCCCACTGGAGGCAACTAGAGAAAGCCGGCGCAGAGCCACGAAGACTCAACACAGCCAAAAATAAATAAATAAAATAAATAAATTAAAAAAAAAAAAAAACCGTGCACAGAGACCAAGACTAAATGCGCACCTAACAGTCTATAAAGTACCTAATCAAAATGCTATAAAATTTAAGAACTATGTGCTGTATTATACAGCACATATTATATCTTATATTGGATATTAGCATACTCTATGTACCAACCAAGGAATGTAATTTAAAATATCCGTGTGGACTTAAGCGTATGCTTAAGTACTCAACCACCACACTGATCTTTTTGATGCTTTCCCAACAAGAGCACTGACTAATGATTCAATATTATTTCTCACACACTAACATCATCATGTTATTGAATACTACCTGTATGTTCCACTGTCAAAAATACAGGTAATAATGTAAGTCAACTATACTTTAATTTAAAAAAAAAACAGGTAATAAATCAAAGGAATTTCAGCATTATCATCTTCACTGGACTTCCCTGGTGGCGCAGTGGTTAAGAATCCGCCTGCCAATGCAGAGGACACAGGTTCGAGGCCTGGTCCAGGAAGATCCCACATGCCGCGGAGCAACTAAGCCTGTGTGCCACAACTACTGAGCCTGTGCTCTGGAGCCCGCAAGCCACAACTATTGAGCCCACATGCCGCAACTACTGAAGCCCATGCACCTAGAGCCCATGCTCTGCAACAAGAGAAGCCACTGCAATGAGAAGCCCGCGCACCGCCACGAAGAGTAGCCCCCACTCACCACAACTAGAGAAAGCCCACGCGCAGCAACGAAGACCCAACACAGCCAAAAATAAAATATAAATAAATAAATAAATTTATTTTAAAAATCCTTTAAAAAAAAATCTTCACTTTCCAAACTTAAAATAGAAGCAGAATGTTAAAACTGGCATATAAATTGTGTTGATAACAAGCTTATTTTCAACTTTTCCATTTGGTGCTATTAATGAATGGAACGTTAGCATATCCTTTCTTTGATTCAAACCCAGGGTTAGTTAAGTCTTCTTGGAGTCCCATACAGACTGTACTTCAACTGAACCAAATGTTAAGTAATGGTTCTACTGAAGAGACAGCTTGACCATTGGTAACAATTTTACAATGGAAGTTTCCTAAGAGCTAGGAAAGCAGCAATCTGAGACAATTTTTTTCCTGAATAAGTCTTTACTACAATCACTCAGGAATACACATTACATGTACTAGAAAGACTCAAAAGGGTTTTTTTCTGATTGCTAAAATCCTGCGATTTTAGTAAAAGGAAATCTCCAGTGTGATAATTCTAAATACCAGTCAGTCTGAAGCCTGAGTCACTTTGCCTAAAAAGTGATTTCATCATTAAAATTTTGTAATCATCATTGCCTTTGTGGAATAGGGCTATAATTTCTAAAGACGATAAGGAGCAAATAATTAGTAAACACAAATTGAGCTGAGTTTTCTAACAAAAGAGACATTAAAAAGGGCAAGCTGCAGAAAGTCAAACATAACACATAAACACATGAACATACAGAACATTACTATTTATTGTTTGTAGCTACTTTTGTACACCCTAAAACTTTAAAACTATACATAGGAATAATACCTACCAAAAAAGAGAATTTACCTCTCAGGATGAGGGCGAGAAGAGATGGAAATGAACTTTAGTGGTTTCTGTGACATTTTATTTTCCAAAAAACATCATGTACACGCTAAAACAAATGGGGCAAAACATTAATATCTGCTAAATCTGGGTGGTGGTTACTTTCTCTGTATTTAAAATGTTTCCTAATTTAAAATAAAATTTTAAAGTGATTACATGTGGCCAAATAAACTGAGAGCTACATACTTGTATGGTGTTCAAAATGGAATCTCCAAGATCTAGACAACTAATCTCAATTAACAACAAAACAGCTATCTGAAGACTCAGTCCTTTGCCACAGACTCAAATACAGATTAGAATAAGATTTACTTTACAATAAGAACAGGCTCATTTATGTAGCAAAGTTCAGAGAAGTTTCATAGATAATTTACTACTCAAGACTGCATTTATCCAGGTTGTATTGTTGTATTGGACAATATCAATTATCAAGAACCAGGAAGTTTAAAAAAAAAAAAAAAAGCCTTCATGGAAGCCAGAATCGATGATTCAAAGTCCATACAATAAAGCTCATACCCTACACTCAGAAGAGAATCCATCAAACCCTCACTTAGAAAAAAATTTTAAGCTCAAACAAGCTTGTTTATTTGGTTACTTAGACCTCTTCAGATCAAGTTCAGTAAAATAGAAGAGGGAAGAAATTGCACAATAGGGAGCAACAAGGCACAACAAGCAGCAAGTAATAACCTGAGAGTAAGGAAAACAAACTTTAAAGAAAAGATATGAAACTAATAAATTATAGTACACAGTTTTGGGTAATTACACAGTTTTGGGTAATCTATGGATATAAGTATCAATGACATGTTAGAATGCTGTCCAGTATTTAGAAAAAGAAGAAAAGAAAGAAACCTAGATTATGAGGAATTATGGAGCTTAAAAAGATAAACATTTCCATCAAAATATTTACATATTTTTTAAAGTCTGAGTGCCTCAAAGGGTAAGCTTCATTTATCTGGAAAATTCACTGCAAAATTCAATGCCAGATGATACTGGACTTACCATACAAAAGTTTCTTATACCCATGTGTTTCCTCATTGATACATTTCAAGAAACAGAATAGAAAATCTGAACAAATTCAATTCCTTATGACCAATCTTTCAAATTTAATTTAAGACCATTTAGTGATCTAGCACAATGCTGTACAAATTAATTAACTTTATCTGTTTTAAGTAATAAAAAACTACTAAAATGACTGCATAGAATATCTGCAAAATTTGGGCAGAAAATTCCATAACACAGGGTGACAATAACATCCATTTAGGCGCCAAGTTGTAGCCTGCCAAACAATCTACTGTATCTGAAACTCTCCTCTACGTGCCAATTTAGTCATCACCATCATGAATATTTTGTTAGCGGAGGCCAGGGATTGTTTAGTATATCCTGACTTCTGGCATTGAAGGATAAAGTTAATTTCTCTGGCACAGGTGAAATATTTCCATAAGAGAATTACTGTATAAACCACTATACACTCATAACCAGGAACTGTAGCCACTCACATAAACTTGTAATCTATTTTTAAATTAATTAACCACAAAGCAAGAGAGTCAGAATTTTAAATAGCTACGAAGTCTGTTCCTCTCAAATATCCTAATGTAAAAGGAGAGGAAAGGGAATGTCCCATTTTTCTAGGCCCATGATAACACATTTTCAAAACCTGCTGAATTAGACCACACTCACTTACGTAAAAGACAACTACTTTTAAATCACTGCACACTGACTAATTTTCATCTTCCCCAGAAGTCCACACCCCAGACCAGGTTAAAAATCCACTAAGTTTCTAATATGTAACCTGTACAAATACTCTGAGCTTATCATAAAATTTTGCAACTAAAGCAACCAAGCAACTTGCATACTTTGTGCAATGTAATTCCAAACTGTTAGGGAACTGACACAATACCAATTATCAATCTAGGCTTCTAGAGATATAATTTTGTCCACATTTTATATTTCCACAATCAGATACCACCTAATGCCACAAGTTAAACTTATTGCTCCAATCTATGGATTTCAAAAACATCAATATATGCTTTTTACTACTAATGTTAACTTTTTACTAATGTTAACTCCTCTTTACACTTCCAAAGGTGGCAAAGCATACAATTAAAAAGTCCAATCATCCTTTAATAAAACCTGTTAGAATTCTCTATCATGCCATCTTTCATTTGTGTTGCCATCTTGCCTGAAAAAAAATTTCTGAAAAGCTTTGAAAACTTAATGTTACAAAAAAAAAAAAAAAGATTCATTTATTTCCTTGTATCAAATTAATGAGTCCCTGCTAATACCTAGTACATTACCACACGCTCCTTCATTGGCCCAAACCAGTCCACCAACTATTTCTCATTTCTTTCCAAAAGCAAGTAGAAAAGGGGTAAGGACAAGCATGTCACTGCTTGTTGTTATACCCTAACACAAACAAAACTATCATTTCCCAATAAAATAATCATTTGAAAATCTTTATTATTGATAATATTTTTTCTGAAACTTTTCCCTAAATATGTATACCTCTCAAAATTATGAATGCATTATGGGGTACACCAACTATTGGGGTAAAGAAACAAATGATTTTTTTTTTAATGTTAGTCTTTGCACATAATGCAAACTCATTCATTGCTAGGTCCTTCTTCCCACAGGTCTGCCAAGTCACAAGACACACTACTGTTTACAATCCCTCCCATCTGCCCACAGCCAATATATATCAAACACTCTAGTCACTTGGCTTAAATAAACAGTCTCTCCCAAATAACCCTCTCAAATCCTAATTTAGACCCAAGATGCACTCATTCTGATTCATATTCTTAATGGAAAATTTTTAAATCACCTGACTTTCACAGGGGTAAGTTTTGCCTTTTGATGCAGCCAGACAACAGAGCCCTCATGCTTTCGTACAAGCACTCCAAATCTGACAGTATACTTTTTAATTCTACACTTTTAGACGTATTTTCAGTCTGAGTACTCGGCTTTCAAAAACAACTGCCAACTTTCAATTCATTCGAACGCTACCCTAGTCTACATTTCTTTCATTTCGCTGCTACATACACCCTAATCTTTAAGGTTGAGGCCTACTGATTTTTTCCCCCTGACTGCAGGAGGAAAAGAAATGAAACAAAATGTATTTACCATCATTCTTTTTAAAGGTAACTACTAAACAGTTCCCATTTTTCATTACAGACTTCACATAATACATCATATAACATGGTATCACAAATGTCTATTGTTCTAGATCTTTGTAGGGCATCAATACTAATGATCTCCAAAATCAAACAATACTTTAGATAATCTGCGGGGGGAGGGGCGGGGGGAGCATGATTCACCAAAAACTGCAATGAAGACTAATGGAATATTTTCACCGGTGGTATGCTAAAACCAATAGCTTCTTTCAGAGGAGGGTACTGCTAAGCAACCATCGCTGTACCAATAAATCCACCTGCTTTAAAGGCTGCAAAGCTAAGAAGATGGAAGGAAAAGCGGAGATGGGGGTCCTCCTTCAGCTTCTTTAGAGGTTAGGAGAGAACAAAGTCAATGCTGCACTGTCACTTGAGGGAAAGAAGGGGGAGGGGGCGGATCATCTTAGAAACCCAGCCCCTGGGCCGGAGCAGGCGGGGAGAACTCAGCAAGGCTGCCCGGGATTAACATTCTCCTTCTCACCCTCTTCCCCCTTCTAGAATCTCCCCTCCTGGCTAACGCGCGGCAGCCGGAGTCCCAGATGACTGCCCCTTCCAATGTGTCCTCCATGGGGCGTAGGGAGAACGAGAGAAAAGAACTGAGTCAGGAGGCTACGCATGGACTCCGATGACCCCTCTGGCCTCCCCAACACCCTCCAGCCTCTCCCAGACCAAGACCAAGCCCGGAAGGGCCGGGGTTTGGGGGAGGCTCCACACAGGTGTGCTGGCCCCGAGGGGCACACGGGCCGGGCCGGCCGGTTCCCGCGGCGCTCCCTGCAGCACGGCCCGGGCCCCAGGCCGGCAGGGCAGAGCACAGCCGCCGGGCGCCCCGCGGCCGCCCCAGAGGGGCGCGCCCGTCCCCGAGCCGGCCCCCCCCCAGCCCCAGGTCCGCAGCGCCCAGGCCCGCGCGCCCGCTCGCCCGGCCGACCGGGCCCCCAGCCCAGCCCGTGGGCGCGGCCTAACTGCTTGCCCGGCAGCTCGCCCCCGGCACCCGAGGGTCGCCGTACCTGGGCGGAGGCCTCCAGCTTGCCCTCGAAGGTGAAGTCCAGCAAATCGGGCTTGAGGCAAAGGCTGTAATTGATGGGGCAGACGTCGGCAGGCAGCCGCTCGAAGGGCCTCTTCTCCGGCATCGCGGCGAGGCCCAGGCTGTGGAGGCGGCGGCGGCAGCGAGAGGAGCGGCTGAGGAGGAGAAGGAGGAGGGGAGGAGGCGGAGGGCCGAGGAAGAGCAGGCGGCGAGCGAGGGAGGGGGCGGCGGCTGCCAGCCACATCCACCGAGCGCCGGCGACCGCCTGAGGAGAGCGACCGGGGGAGCCTGGGGGCGGGGGAGAGACCCAGCCCGATCGCCAGGGGCCGGGAGGCAGGCAGTACGGACGCGCGGGCTGGCGGGCCGGCTGCCTACAGGGAAGGGGGCGGAGGGGAGGGAAGGGGAGGAGGGCCAGCAGGGAGGGAGGGAGAGAGGGAGGGAGGGAGGGAGGGAGGAGGCGGCGGCGGCGGCAGCGACAGTTTTGCGTGCGCGGCCCCGCCGGACGGGCGCGCCTCCGCCGGTGTGCGCGCGCGCGCCGGGAAGGGGGCGGAGCGGCGAGGGCGCGGCCAGCTTGGCGGGATGTAGGGTCGCCGGCGAGCCCTGGGGGTGGGAGGCGGCTGCGCTGCACCTGTCTCCGCCGCTGCGCGCGCACACACACACACACACACACACACACACACACACACACACACACACACACACACACACACACACACACACACACACACACACACACACACACACACACACACACACACACACACACCCTACCTCTCTCTCACTCTGTCTCTCTTTCTCTCTCTCTCTCTCTCTTTCCCCCCACCCCGCCAACCCCCGCGCTGTCTTTGGAAATAGAAGCCTATGTAGTTGGTCAGTGCAGTCAGGGCAAAATGTTGAAATATCAATTAAAAGCAAAACCCCAAACTAGATTTTTACCTCCAGACCAGCAGAAAACCCTGATGGGAGGCTCTTTGGCCGTAATTATTTCTGTTATTTTAAGTAGTAACTTCAGGGGATGATATGAAAAATTTTGTCAGAAACCCTTTAATAATTCAGGTTACTTAAACCAATAAGATTTGGACCTTTGAGGGTGTGATTTCAGAAATTAGAAGATTTTTGTTTTCATGATTTAATGTTCAAAAGTAAGATGTGCTTCACCTTTTTTCTGTTTTCGTCTTTGTTTCTGCTTTTTTTAAAAAAATAGAAGACCTGGGTATTCCCTGCCAGTCCAGTGGTTAGGATTCTGTGCTCTCACTGCCAGGGCCTAGGTTAGATTCCTGGTTGGGGAACTAAGATCACGCAAGCCTCGTGGTGGGGCCAAAAATAATAATAATAATAAAATAAAAGAACTTTTACCAATTGTGGCCTCTTTAAAGGTAAATTAGCTGTGGCTCCCTCAGTTTTGTAGGTATCTCGCAAATTGAGGTATATATATTTTTAATATAAATATATATTAATTACATATAAATGTGTGTATATTTAAATATATGTTTTAAAGTGTCAAGGACAAGGAGATTTTGTCTATAATTCCCCATATTCCTTTATAGAACCTTCTCATGTAGAACCGCTTAATTTTTAAAACTCAGTGCTGAAAGTTGTACTGGACCACTATTGTTCAATAGAAATATAATGCAAGGGACTTCCCTGGTGGCGCAGTGGTTGAGAGTCTGCCTGCCAGTGCAGGGGACACGGGTTCGATCCCTGGTCTGGGAAGATCCCACATGCCGCAGAGCAACTAAGGCCGTGCACCACAACTACTGAGCCTGCGCTCTAGAGCCCGCCAGCCACAACTACTGAGCCCACCCACCTACAGCCCACGTTCCGCAACAAGAAAAGCCATGGCAGTGAGAAGCTCGCACACCCCAACTAAGAGTAGCCCCTGCTAGCCGCAACAAAGACCCAACACAGACAAAAATAAATAAATTTATTTTAAATATATATATATATATAATGCAAGCCAGCTACGTAACTTTAAATTCAAAAAAAAAGAGAAAAAGGTGAAACTGATACATCTTATTTAACCTCATATATCCAAAATATTATCATTTCAACATGCAATCAACAAAAAAGTTTTAATGAGGGAGTTCCCTGGTGGCCTAGTGGTTAGGATTCTGGGCTTTCACTGCCACCGCCTGGATTCAATCCCAGGTGGGGGAACTGAGTTCCCGCAAGCTGGGTGGCCAAAAAAATAAATGTATATGATTTTTTTTTCCATAATAAGGCTTTGAAATCCAGTGTGTATTTACAGCACATCTCAATTTACAGCACATCTCAGTTTTGACTAGGCACATTTTGGGTTTTCAACAGCCCCATGTGATTAGTGACTATTATATTGATCAGCACAGTCTTGGACACTAGGCCTGCCCTCCTATCCTCTGAATCCTACATACCTTTTAGAACAGACTGAAAAGCTGCAATCATTTCAAAGTAAGATGTGAGATGGGGCCTTTTGTTACATGGATGCATTTCTATGCCCACTTTTTGGTCATAAAATAATAATATAATACTAATATATTAATAATGTAATTAATAATTGCATACTAATATATTGAGTGCTTACTGAACACTTTTCATGTATTAATTCATTTAATCCATTCAACAATTCTGTTAGGTGGACACCATTATCCCCATTTTACAGATGAGAAAACAGGCACATAGAGATTTAGTGACTTGCCCAAGGTCATATAGCTAATAAATGGCAGAGCTGGCATTAGGACCCAGCCATTTTTTTTCTCTCCTGGAAAATTTTGCAGCATCTCCCCTATTTTCTACTTCTCCAGTTTTGTTTTATTCTAATTCATCTGTACCTCAGCTTCTTAAAAAGTAATTTTTATTATGCAAGAAACTTTGAGGCTCCCTCTTTTCTGTTAAAGCAAATTTGATATATAACCATTTAAGGCTCTTCATGCACTGTCCTTACCATTTTCTCCGACTTGTTTCTCCTTACCCTTTAACATAGATTCTCCAGTCTTACCAAGCTAAGCTGTTTACCACTTGGTCCTTAGAGCTTGCTCACTCTCTTCTCTACCATTGCTCATGCATTATTGCTAGGAAAGGCCTCCTCATCCTTCTTCGCAAACCCATGCCCCTCCCTTCCTTCAAAACTCACCTCTTCCAGAAAGTCCTCATTGACTAACTCCACCCAACTGTAACCCATTTCCCATCAGCTCTCAAGTACTGGCTTTTGCTGACTTATTTGGACTTGTTCTGTTTTTCTGTAATTGTATTTTTAATTTGTCTTATATGGATATCTTTTTAAGATGTACTACTAGCAAAAGCTTGACTTCTTATTCTTTTGTAACTGTCAGTACTGAGCCCTGCACAAAGTACATCTCAATTTTTATTGACCCAACTAACCAACTGACCGAGAGAGTATTTTACCCAGTCTGTAGCCTTTCCTTTGTATACAAGCTGTGTGCTCCACAGAGAACCTATGTGAACCTAAGGCTAGAAGCAAGCTCTTTCATAAAATCACAGAAATGTTTTAAAAAACAAAACAAAAAACCTACCAGGGCCATAGACTTCATGGCAACAGTAATAAAGAGGAGACTCTTACTTGGCCACATCCCTAGTCCCATGACCCACGAGGTTCCAATGCAGCAAGTCAAGATTGAACCCAGGCCTACTTGGGATAGAGGAATGGAAGGTAGCATATAGTTCCCATTAAGAAGACTAAGGAGCTAACATATGCTCCAGGCAGTCTTCTCTGGCATAGTTTAAATGAAGTTTAAGGCTCTTGGAAATTAATTTCCCTCCAATAGGGCTTCAGAAAGAGTAGGGAAGTCAGCAATATCTCAAGGTCATTAGCAGTACTTCTAACAGATTTCTCAGCTTCTCTGTTTAACAAAGCCCTTGAAAATCTGCAAATGAAAAAAACCTATGCAAGTTGTATCCTTCAATAAAAAGAAAGAAAAAAAACTAATCAAATTCATTTTGATCTTAGTCCCTTTTGTCTTTAGTTTTAAAGCACTAGTCTGAGAGTCTGAGGACATAGTCCCAATTTTTATATATGACCTAGAGCAAGTTTTATAATTTCTCTGCTTCAGTTTCCACATTTGTAAAGCAGATAAGTGCATAATACATACTCTTCTTAAAGAAAAGTATTATTATTTTACTTGTGGCTTGGGAATTTCCTTTAAAAAAAAGAAGTCTGTCATGTTCTTTTTTGTTTTTGCCGCGTTGGGTCTTCATTGCTGTGCGCAGGCTTTCTCTAGTTGTGGCGAGCGGGGGCTACTCTTCGTTGCGGCGTGCGGGCCTATTGCAGTGGCTTCTCTTGTTGCAGAGCACGGGCTCTAGGTGCGTGGGCTTCAGCAGTTGTGGTGCGCAGGCTCAGTAGTTGTGGTTCGCAGGCTCAATAGTTGTGGTGCACAGGCTTATTTGCTCCGCGGCATGTGGGATCTTCCCAGACCAGAGATCGAACCCATGTCCACTGCATTAGCAGGCAAATTCTCACTGTGCCACCAGGGAAGTCCTGTCATGTGCTTAATATCAGAATGATCTTCACAGCATGAGTTGTAGATAAAAAGTTGGAGTAAAGGATATACAGTTGGTCCTTGAACAACACAGGTTTGGACTGCACGAGTCCACTTATACATGGGTTTTTTTCAATAAAATACAAACTATAGGACTACATGATCTGTGGTTGATTGAATCCTCAGATGCAGAGACTGACTGTAAAGTTATACATGGATTTTTTTTTTGACTGGAGGGAGTGGTCAGTGCCCCTAACCTCCATGCTGTTCAAGGGTCAACTGTATAGAGCAAATGTAAGAAATTGAAGATGTTTCAAAGCAAAGAGAATATAAAGGAATCGGGTTAGGAAGCCAAAATATTCGGGCAGAAGGGCGAGACACACTGGCCATGGACCATTGAAAGGGGAAGAGAAACAGGTCGAAGAGTTTGGGAGGCCATTATAAAACCCACCACATTAGATGAAAATAAAGCATTACTGTTACTATTTAGCCTCACTTAGAAATTATAGCCTTCAACATCAGTTTCAAGCGTGTAACTCCAGTTCCACTAACATGAGTCTTACCTGTGGAAGATGGTGAAGGAGTTCCAAAAACCAGGGAGACAAAAAGTTGGAGAGTAATCCATAGGAAGCTGATGCCATGAGATCCCAGCTTCACTCTTTTCTCTAACTTAAAATGGCTGTTGGAATGACCGTTGGAAATGTGGGGAGTAGATGGAATGTTGCCTACCCCTCCTGTGTTCTTCATGAAAGAGAGTAGATTAATTCCATATGCTTTATTTAAAATGTATACTGGGCTTCCCTGGTGGCGCAGTGGTTGAGAGTCCGCCTGCCGACGCAGGGGACACGGGTTCGTGCCCCGGTACGGGAAGATCCCACGTGCCGCGGAGCGGCTACCCGTGAGCCATGGCCGCTGAGCCTGGGCGTACGGAGCCTGCGCTCCGCAACGGGAGAGGCCACAGCAGTGAGAGGCCTACGTACCGCAAAAAATAATTATAATAATAAAATAAAATGTATACTATACTGATGGATAATAACTATATTTGATGTAACAGGTGATATATGTATGTGTGTATATATCTGTATGTGTTCATTTATTTATTTGAGAGTGGCGATATGACATTATATACATCCAAATATAGCCAAAGAAAGGTCCTCAGAGTCGGAAAGAGTTTTATTTCTCTTGGATCTTTCCATCAGGAAGTTGAAGAAGTCATGCATTTCCACCTGTCTTACTTCCTTTCTAGACCCTCCCCCTGCCTCTTTTTTCAGTACTTCTGCTTCCTTTTTTACTACTAGTACTCCAGGATTATTTACCAATCCCAAGTGACTGGGCAACTACATGACTAAACCCTTTGCTGGTGATCTTCAAGTTGAGATGAGCCTGTTTGACCCTGTCCTCTTATGAAGGATCAGCCGCTGGACTCCTGAGGACATCACTTAGGGAGTAAGGCCAACGCCCCCTGCTGCAGGGAAGAATGCATATGTCTGTGTCTGATGCGTGGGTCTCTGGAATGCTGCTATATTTCCCACGGAATCCCAAGACTTTAAAGGTTACAGTGTTCTGGAGCTGGCATGCTGGAATTGACTTAGCAATGGTGTTGCCTTGACTTCAAATCCAAAAAAAAATAGTGAGGGCTTAGGTTGAACCAGACCAGTGAAGTAGCCAAAAGGATTAGTCTCAGCAACTTGGCAACAGTCAGATAGCCTCAGTTTCTCCACCCTTGGCTCTATTTCTATTTGTTTTTTAAATCTCTGACAAGAAAGAATTTACATGAGAATTAGTCTTCCTTCAAGACCTGACCCCATACCTAGCAAAGAGAATAATCTCACCTCTGTCCAACCCTAGGTTAAGGGTGGGGTGAAGAAAAGATACTCAAAACACTAAGGCCTGCTAACCTGGTGAAATCACGTCTTACAGGATGTGATTTTATGAGAGCAATTTGCCTTTGAAGTTTTAGCCACATCTTAAATAACTGAGGATGAAAATCTGCTGCTGCCAGCCTCCCTACAGGATTTGCATTGGAGTCAAGATTAATAAACACTTGAAAAGCGTAGGGGGAACTAGAAATTGGCTTGTGGCCTGCTTACGCACAGGACTGAACTGAAAGTTATCTTGTCCTCAATAAAAAAAATGCCAGAGCTGAAGAGAGACTGAAAAGTAGGCATCTAGGCCCCTTTCCTTTGCAGATATTCTGCATTTACTAGGAAAATAGTCTTGGTATGGAGGCTAGCCTTTGGGATCTGATGCAGTTTTTTTTCCGAAATAAAATCTAGAGGGTAACATCTCTGTATTGTGAATTGACTCAAGAAGAAGCCACAGACACAAAAAACAATTCAAACTGTTCATATTCTTTAGTCCTTGGGAAGCTGTACCAGCAGATTTCTAGATATGGTCTATTTTAGTTCAAAGTGTGATCACACTGTATAAAATATACATTCACTGAGAATGAGGCAGAGCACAGATACCCTGGGGACCTGACATCAGGAATTAGGGCAGGCCAAAAAAAAAAAAAAAAGACAGAACTCTTTAGGCAAAAAGGCATAATTCCAACATTCAGGAGAAATTTGTATTTTTCTTGCCCCAAACCTACATTAACCACTTAGTGGGAACCACAGTTTTAGGAACTTTGCATCAGGAAATCCTGAACTCTTTCTGTCCTGTCCTGATGTGTCTCAGTGCCAAGTGATGCCAAAATATGACATCTTTGTTTGGCCCTATGTACTTTTACTAACATGATTCATCACTATCTTATCTCAATTTAAGAGGATATCATATGTGGAGGGGAGGCTGACAGGATCAAAGGAATTGAAAAGGCAGAAAAGAGAAAAAGGAGACATTGTTTTACAGATTGTGCTATTCTTACTGTCTGACAGAGTAAATCACTTTCTTTAGTTTACAAGCCCTTTTTATTTTTTCCGGGAATTAGAATACTATAGTTCTATCCAGCTTGGGTTCAGACTTGAAGTTTACAAATTGCACTCCTGAAAGCAGACACTCGTTTTATCCTCCTAAACAAGAAGTTAAAATTAAATGGTAAAGTCTTTAAGGCCTTAGTTTTCCCTAACTTTCCCCACCCTCATGGTAAATGGACAGAGAAGCCCAATATGCTGTATTACAAACACTAGGATTCAAACTTAAATTTTAAGGATAGGCAGAGTAAGTTGAAAATGAGTTCCTTTTGCTTTGTTCTTTTTTATTATTTTTATAAGGGGTTTCAAATAAAAAGGATCAGAAAGTGACAGAGATAGACGCAGTAATTTGCCTAAAATTAACTGCAAAGCAGTGACAAAAGCCATGAAGAGAAGAATTTCTGATTCCCAGTCCTGTCTCCTTTCCAAATACCCATGCTGTCCTAAGTAACTGTCAGAGGACAAGTGTTGAAATATTAGGGGGACTACATGCCCTAGATTTTACTGGACAGTCCTGATTTCAAATATTCTCCACTGTTGTCATAGCCATGTAAATGTCCTAGAAATTCCAATATTCTGGCATATGAGTTTAAAGAAAATGAAAGAAGAATTGTGGGCCTCGGAGTCAAGGCAAAGTGGGCACATGATAGCTGGTGTCAAGGCCAGGTAACAGGAAGGAGACAGAAAGATCTGATTGCTAGAATAACCAGGCAGCTCAAATGAAGGTAATAGAATCCCACGCTGCAGAGCATCAGCTGCTGCTAGAAAGAATGCTCCCTCCATGAGCGTTCAAAACAGACTCAGAGCAATGTTGCTGTTTTCAACCTACCTCTGGAGTACTAGTACTCCAGCCTCCATTAAAGAGGATGAGATCTGTCAAATAGGGAGATCTACCACAGTAACAATTCCTATAAAACCAGAACAATGTGGGTAATCCTTTAGGGAAAGAGGTGGTGGGAATAACTTCATTAGAAAATATTTGCATGCAGCAACTTCGAAGTCTTCCAACTGCTTTACAAAACCAGGTCTGTTCATTCCTCACTAGCACTAGCAAACCTAGCAAGAGAAACAAGTTCTCTAGTTTCATAAATCCATACGGTTAATCCTAGGCTCTTAGCCCCTACGCAAACAAACCCTAGAGATCCAAATGAAGTATACTCTTTATTTAGTACAACTAATCCATTACCACTCTAAATAATTAGAAATACATTGAAATGCTTTTCACAGTATTTCTTCAGTGTGAAAGAGAGAGTAAATCCATGGAGCAGAAGAAAGGTTCAGTTCTTTTCCTTTAACCATGACCATTGCTAACCTTGTAATTCCATGTAGTAACCCTAAAGGTACATTCTCATCAGCCAGGTGGGGCCTCATGTTCTGCAGAGGAGGCCAAATAACTCTCCCCAGTACTAGGGTTGCCAGATAAAGTACAGGACGCCTAGTTAAATTTGATTTCCAGATAAACAACAAATTTTTTTAATAACTTGTTTATTAGTATAAATATGTTTCAAATATTTCATGGGACCTGCTAATACTAAAATATGCAATATTTGGGGGGGATACTTATACTAAAAACTATTCATTGTTTATCTGAAATTCAAATTTAATTGAAGATTCTGTTAAATCTGGCAACTCCACCAGTAGTCTTTCAGATTTTGAAGATGGCAGACAATGGTTTTTGAACTGTTTGATTTTATTAAAGGGAATTTTAAAGTAGCTTTGTGTGTTTACAAAAATCTTTCTCTTGAGAGTCATTGGCATTCTGTCATGTTTAGTTTTTTAGGTTATGAAACCCCTAAAAGGATTCTCTGACTCTCTTCTTCTAATTTTCATATTCCCCAGGGTATTAACTTTAGCGGAAAACAGCATAGGTTGATATCAACCAGCTCCATATAAATCAACTTGTCTCTTCAAATATTTCAAATACTTTAAATAGTTTTTCTGAGATTAAATACCCATGTTCAAAATAGGGTGGCGATTGTGCCATATTTTATAAGAGAAATTGCTTTGAGAGTGATGTTGGCCCGATTATGTGGAATCGTAGCCAAATGCTGATCTACCGCACTGGGAAACCAATGATGGTTTTTTATTTCTTTCTCTCACCACTGTTACTATCTTAATATCCTCTTAGCATTTCCACTCACCTGCAAATGATGCAGCCAGACATTATAGACCTGATTCTGCCATTTTGGGAGAGATCAAAGCTTAACCATTTTAATGCAGAAGGGAAAAACACCACTGTGAAGAATAAATATTCAGAGTTTTAATCAAGGAATATCCCAAGAGAATCACATGTTACTATAACCCAGGAAAGGGAAATCTTTTCCATAATTATTAATAATTTGGTTCTTTAGAAAAGTCATCTCCTCTTCACTTGTTTATTAAACATTTACTTAGTGCCTAGAGCAATTCATTGTGTGTGTATGTGTGTATAAGCTTTGACTGAAATATAATTTTCATACAATGAAAATGGAGAAATCTTAAATGTTCAGGTCAATGCATATTGACAATTGTAACCACTGTGTAACTACTAGTCAAAACAAGATATAGAATATTTTCATCACCCCAGAAAGTTTCCTCATGGCCTTTTCAGTCAATCCTCATTCCTGCCCCCACTTCACCCGAGCAACCCAACTACTTTCTGATTTCTGTCACTGTAGATTTGTTTCGTCTGTTCCTGTACTTCATGTCAATGGAATCTTTTAGTATGTGTTGTGTGTGTGTGTGTGGGGGGGTGTATGTGTGTGTACGTGTGTGGCTTTATACAACATAATTTTGTTTGTTTTTAAATTTATTTATTTTATTTGTTTTTATTTTTGGCTGCGCTGGGTCTTCGTTGCTGCACGCGGGCTTTCCTCTAGTTGCAGCGAGCAGGGGCTACTGTTCGTTGCGGTGCGTGGGCTTCTCATTGCAGTGGCTTCTCTTGTTGCGGAGCACGGGCTCTAGGCACGCGGGCTTCAGTAGTTGTGGCTCGTGGGCTCTAGAGCACAGACTCAGTAGTTGTGGTGCACAGGCTTAGTTGCTCCGCGGCATGTGGGATTTTCCTAGACCAGGGCTTGAACCCATGTGCCCTGCATTGGCAGGCAGATTCTTAACCACTGCACTACCAGGGAAGCCCCAACATAATGTTTTTAATCTACACATGTTGTGTGTATCAGTACTCCATTCCTTTATAGTGCTGAGTGTATGGTAGGACTATACTGTAATTTATTTATTCCTTCTCTTATTGATAGACATTTGTATTATTTCCAGTTTGGGGCTACTATAACTAAGGCTACCTATGAGTATTCTTGTTCAATTTTATATAAATATGTCTTCATTTCTCTTGGCTACATACTTAAGAATGGAATTGCTGTGTCACGGGTTAAATATATATTTAATTTTATAAGAAATAGCCGAACAATTCTCCAACATGGTGGTACCTTTTTACACTCCCACCAGCACTATATGAGGGTTCCAGTTTTTCCACATCTTCACCAACATTTGGTGTTGTCTTTTTTTAGCCCTCCTAGTGGATGTAAAATGGCATCTCCTTATGGTTTTAATTTGCATTTTTCTGATGATTACTGATGTTGAGCATTGTCACAGGTTGAATTCCCTTGGAAGCAGACTCACTGGGAGATTAGTTGGCAGGTTTTTTAGGGAGTGCACTTGGGCTCAACATCTGTGGAAGAGAAGAGACAGAGCATGATTGAGCAAGGGAAGAAGTTGAGCTATTATACAATGTAGTGTCAGAGGCCTCAGCTGACCTTACAGAAAGCGCTGAAACTGGGATGAGCCGTCAAAAATGTTCTGAGTTTGGACAAGTGGCTGGGTTTTTGTACCCCCATGTTGATTAGTCACTGGATGTAGACCACTGCGAGATGAGGCTCTTGTTTATTAAACATTTACTTAGTGCCTAGAGCAATTCATTGTGTGTGTATGTGTGTATAAGCTTTGACCTTGGGAAAGTCAGGGCTCTTCAGCAGAGGCAATCACTGAAGTGGACTGATTGAAAGCTGTCTGCTGGCAGCCTTTCCAACAGCTGAGGAGTAAGTCCTTCATTCCAAAAGGAGAATCAGAGTGGCACATCATAGCATTTACTACAAGCACTTTTCATAGCTTATTGGCCATTTATATCTCTTTTTTTGTGAGGCATCTTTTCAAGTCTTTCGCCCATTTTTTAATTGGGTAGCTCAACTTTTTGTTGTTAATTTATAGGCACTCCTTAAATTATCTGGATATGAATCCTTGGTCATGTATATGTAAAATGAAAACTGTTTTCCCAGTCTATCATTTGTCTACTCATTTTCTTAGTGATGTCTTTTTTTTTTTTGGCTGCGTTGGGTCTTTACTGCTGCGCCTGGGCTTTCTCTAGTTGTGGCAAGTGGGGGCTACTCTTCATTGTGGTACGCGGCCTTCTCATTGCGGTGGCTTCTCTTGTTGTGGAGCATAGCTTTAGGGTGCACAGGCTTCAGTAGTTGTGGCTCGCGGGCTCTAGAGCACAGGCTCAGTAGTTGTGGCACACAGGCTTAGTTGCTCCGCAGCATGTGGGATCTTCCCAGAGCAGGGATTAAACCCGTGTCCCCTGCATCGGCAGGCAGACTCTTAACCACTGTGCCACCAGGGAAGTCCCAGTGATGTCTTGTGATGAGTAAATATTTATAATTTGGATGAAGTCCAAGTTTTCAATTTTTTCTTTTATGGCTAGTGCTTTTTGTGTCCTGCTGAGAAATCTTTGCTTCCTTCAAGGTCACAAAGATACTCTTCTGTACTTTATCTGGAAGCTGTATGGTTCTTGTGCTACTCACTTTAAAAAATAAGGTTTAAGGTAAGGAGGTTTCTGATTATAAAAGTATTACTTGATCAATGTAGGGAATTCAGAAAATTTAGATGAGCATTAAGAAAATAAAAATAATCAGTAATTCTAAACATATCACTGTTAATAATTAGTATACTGACCTCCCGTCTTTTTTGATGATACATAACAACACACACACACACACACACACACACACACACACACACACCATGTTGGGATCATAACCTATTTCACTTAATATATTATTCAAGTATTCATGTTATTAAATATTCTTCAGTATGTCAATGGCTATAGACATGCGCTAACTTATTTAACTTATAAACTAGTTAACTTATTTAACCAATTTCCTATTCTTGGATATTCAGAGTGTGTCTAATTATGTTTACTGTTTTAAATATAACCCCTATAAAACCAAGCTGACGGGTAGCTCAAGCTAAGATTTTACAGAAACATCATTCCAGCATTTAAAAATAAAAGAAAGAATCAAGGAAAAAGGAGGAGAATGAGAAGAAAAAGAAAAGTAAATCTTCACTTTCTCAAGATAAAACCAAAGGGAGGGGCCTCTCTGGTGGTGCAGTGGTTGAGAATCTGCCTGCCAATGCAGGGGATAAGGGTTCGAGCCCTGGTCCGGGAAGATCCCACATGCCGCGGAGCAACTAAGCCCGTGTGTCACAACTACGGAGTCCGTGCGCCACAACTACTGACGCTGCGTGCCACAACTACTGAAGCCCGTGCGCCTATAGCCTGTGCTCCGCCACGAGAAGCCACCGCAATGAGAAGCCTGCGCACCACAATGAAGAGTAGCCCCCACTCGCCGTAACTAGAGAAAGCCCGCATGCAGCAACGAAGACCCAATGCAGCCAAAAATAAATAAATAAAATAAATAAATATATTAAAAAAAACAAAACCAAAGGGAGATTCCATTAATAAGACATAGCAAAGCTTCTCAAAATCCTCTCTTCTCTTCTCCCTCTTTCTCTTAATACTTCATGCAGAGGACAGTTGTTTGAAACTTCCTCCCAACTAGCTCGGCTTTTCCTGGTTTCTCCATTTCCTTCCTTCCTTTTCCCATCATCTCTTTGGTCCCTGACGCCAAACAGTCTGATAAAATTCTTCCCACTCTCCTATAAATATCTGCCTTTTTCAATGTTAATTAAATTGAAGCTCCATTGCATTTTCTCCAGGACCCAATACCCTCACTTTACCAATCGAGCAGCAAAACATTCTTTTTGCCTTGTGGGAGAGAGGAAGGTTGTGAAAATTCATAATTACCATATTATTTTCTGTCATATAAAGGAGTGGTCCCCAACCCTATTGGCACCAGGGACCGGTTTCATGGAAGACAATTTTTCCACAGAGAAGGTGGGTGGGGATGGTTCAGGTGGTAATGCAAGTGATGGGGGGCGGCAGATGAAGTTTTGCTCACCTGCCGCTCATCTCCTGCTGTGCAGCCCGGTTCCTAATAGGCCACGGACCGTGGCCCCAGGGTTGGGGACCCCTGATATAAAGAACTTATATGAACAAATTTATAGATATAGATATACAATATCTTTTTCCTCCTACATGTCATTATTTCCTTAGGCTCAATATCTAGAAGTAAAATCAGGGATCAAAGAGCATGAACATTATTTTTTATAATATTTACTTTCTCTTCTGCAAATATAATCCCGCCAGTTATGTACTCTTTTTTTGTTTTTTAAACATGCCACATTTAAATTTGTTTATTTATTTATTTTTGGCTGCACTGTGTCTTCGTTGCTGCATGCAGGCTTTCTCTAGTTGCAGCGAGCGGGGGCTACTCTTCCTTGCAGTGCGTGGGCTTCTCATTGCGGTGGCTTCTCTTGTTGTGGAGCACGAGCTCTAGGCGTGAGGACTTCAGTAGCTCTAGGCTACTCCAGGCGCGAGGGCTTCGGTAGCGGGCTCAGTAGTTATGGCTCGCAGGCTCTAGAGCACAGACTCAGTAGCTGTGGCTCACAGGCTTTGTTGCTCAGCGACATGTGGGATCTTCCCGGACTAGGGATCGAACCCATGTCCCCTGCATTGGCAGGCAGATTCTTAACCACTGCGCCGCGAGGAAGTCCCAGCACGAACATTTTTAAGGCTCTTAAAAATGTTGCCAAACTGATCTCCAGAAATGTACAAATTTACATTCTTTTGAGCAAAATATGAGAATATCTGCTTCCACACCCTCCAGCATCATGTTATTAGCTTTGTTTTCTTTTAATCTGTCAGTTTGGTAGGCGAAAGTGGTATCCCGTTGCTCTTTATTTGCATTTCTTTGATTCCTAGTTAGGAAGAACTTTTTTTTTTAGCATTGGCCACTTTTATTGCTTTGGTGAATTGCTATGCACTTTATACTATGTATTCCTTCACTTATCTCCTCAAGTACCACATGAAGCACATGGTATTATTCTCATTTTGGAAAACTGAGAAATGCATGGATTAATTGACTTGCCTGGGATCTCAGTGGCTAGTAACTGGCAGAGCCAGTGCAAGAACCCAGGTTAACCTGACACAGGACAGGCACTCTTTCCACCTCAACACTCAGTCTTCCCATGATCTCTTTCCATAAACTCCAGGGCTGATGTAATTTAACCTAAAGAATGGCTGGAACAAGACAAGTCTAGAGCTTGAGTTCCCATTTAGTTCTTCCCTAACAGATGGTGCATAAATTGGCCCACTCAAGAGCAGATGAGGGGACTTCCCAGGTGGCACAGAGGTTAAGACTCCACACTCCCAATGCAGGAGGCCCGGGTTTGATCCCTGGCCAGGGAACTAGATCCCGCATGCATGCTGCAACTAAGAGTTCACCTGCCGCAACTAAGGAGCCCACGAGCCACAACTAAGGAGGCTGCAGGCCACAACTAAGACCCGGCGCAACCAAATAATAAATAAATTAATTAATTTTAAAAAAAGAGTAGATGAGTTTCCATCACCTGTTTCATTTAAATATTGAGAACTGTGCATAGCAGCAATATTCACAATAGCCAAAACATGGAAACAACCTAAATGTCCAGTGACAGATGAATGGATAAAGAAGATGTGGTGCATATATACAATGGAATACTACTCAGCCATAAAAAAGAACAAAATAATAACATTTGCAGTAACATGGATGCAACTAGAGATTATCATACTAAGTGAAGTAAGTCAGAAAGAGAAAGACAAATACCGTATGATATCACTCTCATGTGGAATCTAAAATATGGCACAAATGAACCTATCTACAGAACAGACATAGAGATCAGATTTATGGTTGCCGGGGGGTGGGGGGAGGAGAGGGATGGACTGGGAATTTGGCATTGGTAGATGCAAACTATTACACTTAGAATGGATAAACACCAAGGTCCTACTGTATAGCACAGGGAACTATACACAATCTCCTGTGATAAACCATAATGGAAAAGAATATTTAAATAAGAATGTGTAAAACTAAGTCACTTTGCTATACAGCAGAGATTGCCACAACATTGTAAATCAACTATAGTCAATAAAATAAATAAATAAATGAATGAATATTGAGAACTGTGAAAAGACATTATTTTCTCTTTTTTATTTTATTTAATTTATTTATTTGGGGCTGCTTTGGGTCTTCGTTGCTGTGCACAGGTTTTCTCTAGTTGCAGCAAGAAGGGGCTACTCTTCGTTGTGGCACGCGGGCTTCTCATTGCAGTGGCTTCTCTTGTTGCGGAGCACGGGCTCTAGGCGCGCAGGCTTCAGTAGTTGTGGCACGCGGGCTCAGTAGTTGTGGCTCGCGGGCTCTAGAACGCAGGCTCAGTAGTTGTGGTGCACGGGCTTAGTTGCTCCGCGGCATGTGGGATTTTCCCGGACCAGGGCTTGAACCCGTGTCCCCTGCATTGGCAGGCAGATTCTTAACCACTGCGCCATCAGGGAAGCCCCATTATTTTCTCTTGATGGTCATCAGACTCTCCCACCTTTCCAACAGGGCCACCCAAATCTGTCTCTAGAACCTCTCAGTGCCTTAATTTCTTCATTTGTAAAATTAGGTGTTGGACTAGATAAACTTTTAATTTCTTTCTAGTTCTTAAATTATAGTTTTCTAATTTTCTGTGTAAAAAGTATGCTTCCATCCATCAGCTATGGCTAATGAAGGCTGCATTTGACAGTTTGTGAAGTTTAGGAAATTCTTTTAAGAATGCTTTTTTCCTTTTTGACCTGCTTTTCTGTCCTTCTCACTGTCCTGTCCCCTTGATATGTTGCCTATTTTCCAAAGGATCTCTATGTCTCTCTTCTCTGTCTCTGTCTCTCCCTGCTTGGATTTGGATATTTCACCTCCCCCCCCCCCCAGTTTTGTTTCCATGGTCACACTCTGTATGTTTCTACTTTTACCCTAGACTCTTTTTCTCTAGACTCTTTACCATTCTCTTTGCATCTATTTTCTGTGTTCATCTCTGTAGAAGTTACAAGATAGCCATAAAGTCTGGAAACATAGATAACAGTTTATATTTTTACAGATTGAACCCCCTTGTTTACTTCTTCTGGGGTATGTATGTTTATACAGTGAAAATGAAAATCAAAGATAAATTATATGAGACAAGGTATCACAGACTCATTTGCAAGGAATGGTAGAAACTATGCATTAGCACTGCATGTGCTGTGGGTCGTTGGCCCATCGCATCGAACAAGGCATCCCTAGTGAGGAACGTATTGTGTAACGTTACTGAACATAGCATGTTTCGTATTGTAATATTCACAAATCTTTTAAGTATATTCACTCACGTTTCCAGATTTATGGCCACTTGTAGTTCATTAGTGAATTTTTTTTCTTGCCTTTCCTTTCTCTTTGTGTTATCCATATTTCTTCATAAGTATGCTCTTCATTAGAACTGGCCCCTGTTTTAATGACTTAGCTTTGAAATAGAACAAAATGCTTAAGTGGAGTCTATTGAGAACCAGAAGTTGTAGAACAGTTGAGTTTTATTTTGGCCCTTCTATGTTTCTATCCACAGCTAGAATTTCTGTCCCAATTAGGAAGAGGAAGTTACTCAAGAGAGGCCCCTTAGCAACTCTCAGCACCCATTTAATAAAACAGCACATCAACCATGGCCTTTTGACTTTACTGAAACAATCTGTGAAATTATTAAAAACAATAAAAAAAATCCCTGTTGAGTATTATTTCCTGAGGCCTTTATTTTTTATTTTATTTTATTTTTTAAGAAATTTATTTATTTATTTATTTAATTTATTTTTGGCTGCATTGGGTCTTCATTGCTGCACGCAGGCTTTTCTCTAGATGCAGCGAACAGGGGCTACTCTTCCTTGTGGTGCATGGGCTTATTGCTGTGACTTCTCTTGTTGTGGAGCATGGGCTCTAGGCACACAAGCTTCAGTAGTTGTGGCTCATGGGCTCTAGAGTGCAGGCTCAGCAGTTGTGGCCCACTGGCTTAGGTGATCCGCGGCATGTGGGATCTTCCCGAACCAGGGCTTGAATCCGTGTCTCCTGCATTGGCAGACAGATTTTTAACCACTGCACCACCAGGGAAGCTCTTCCTGAGGCCTTTAAATGTTTATCTATTATTCCTTTCTTTCCTTATTTTGCAATATCATTGAGAGACAAGAACTTATTATTCCCACAGCACAAATGAGAAATGGATGTACAGATAGGTCGTGAATTTCCAAAGTTCTCATTAAGTTGGACCAGATCTGAAGCCAGAGACTGGGTCTCTCTGCTGATTGAGTCTCTTGACCAGGCCTTTTTATCCTACAAGAAGCTGTCTAGTTAATGTAGAAGATGTGGCTTGCTTATTCATTGCTCTTGGAAAATGAACCTCTTTTTCTGTTCCTCCCTGAAAGAAAGAAAGAAAGAAAGAAAGAATGGAAGAAAGGAAGGAAGGAGGGGGAGGGAGAAAAGAAGAAAGAGGAGTTCTCTGGCAGTCCAGTGGTTAGGACTCGGCGCTTTCACTGCCAGGGCCTGGGTTCGATCCCTGGTCAGGGAACTAAGATCCTGTCAGCTGCACTGCAGAAAAAAAAAAAAAAAAAAAGGAAAGAAAGGAAGGGAAAGGAAAGGAAGAAAGAAAGAGAAAGAAAGAAAGGAGGGAGGGAGAAAGGAAGGAATAAAGAAAGGAAGGAAGAAAAGAAAGGATCCGTAGCAGCCTGCCATCATCTGGAATGGCTCAGGTGATAGCCAGCCACTTAGGGGCAGGGAAATTGTTGTGGTCACTGGTGATTTCCGTCATTTTTCCTACCACCAGCTGTCATCACAATTTCCAGGAAAGCTGCCAGGAAAAAGTAGGAATTAGCATTTCACAGATCACCCTCCCCCCACCATTATGGATCTTGGAACTTTTCCTGACTACTCTTTGCCCTCATACCTTCCTTCCCACACCAGTCCAGATAAACAGGCGAGGTATTTGACCTCACCTGCATTTGAAGACCTCAGTACTTGAGAAGTTACTGCCCTTCCGTCAGAAATCCTTACCGAGACTGAGTTATGATTTCTTTCCCTAATCTGGATCGTTTCCTTAAAATTAAAACACCCAGGGATATGGACTTTATCCATACTTTCCCTTTTCCCTTTCTCCTCTTGCCCTCCCCCACTCCAAACAATGCAGTCAAGGTTCTAACTATTAAGACACTTATCACACTGTAGGTAACTGGTAATGGAAGTGCTTATCCTCACTCTAGAGCTTGTGACTTATTCATGTTGCACCCTTACACAGCACAGTGCCTGGCCCATTGTTGGGACTCAATGAATGTTGGTTGAATAGAATTTGCCTAAATTAGCCTCAGGCACCTCCTGAATTTCACAGTGTGCCGAGCTCTAGGGAAAATTAGACTGACTAAGCCAACTGCTCCCTTCCTGTCTGGGGAGACCCACCCAGAGACCAGAACAGGAGGCCGCACCTCTGCAGAGGGAGAGAGAGGGCTTGACTGATGTCCCCCTCTGCCTGTGATCCCACCCCACACTTTTTCCTCTGTAAATATGGCCATCCTGAAACTTGTTTTTTCCAGACACGTTTGTGGGGCAGAGCTACTAATAGAACATGCTGTGGGCTAGATAGGGATCAGGGTAGAGACCATAGCCTGAATTATATCATAGGAAGCACTAGGAAAGTTAGGTTAGAATTTGATAAGAACCTAAGTAGACTAATCTCTGAAGAGACATATCTGTCTGTAGGGGTTAAGAGTATGATCTCTAGAGACCTGCAATCTAGGTTCAAATAGTATTAGTGCAGTTTTTAAACTGTGTGACCTTGGACAAGCTACTTAACCTCTCTGTACCTCAATTTCCTCACCCATGAAGTAGGGATAGTAATAGTACCTGCATGACAAGGTTGTTAAAAGAATTAAATCAGTTAATACATGTTCGTGCTCAACATTGTTATTACTAAAGAGGGTGGCTTTGGATGGCAGCAGGTTTAATATGCTGAGGTTTGTATGTGCAAATGCAGGGATGGGGAGAGTTAATCATTATGGTCTGGAGACAGTGGAATTACTTTGTACAAATGAATGAGAAGAATTTGGAGTTCAGGGTGGGATAGAAATCAGAGGAGACAGTAAGGAGAAGAAATGAGGGAGAAGAGAAAAATTAAAAGCCATTTCAAGTTTCCAATAGTATAACAGCAAGATATCTTTTAAGAACAGGTATATTTAATTCAAAATTATTTATGTTGCTGAGCTCTAAACCACCATAAGTAAAATGGTACAACTTGGAGAGCAGTTTGGCACTATCAAAATAAAAAGGTACATATCTTTTGATCCTTCAATTCTATTTCCAGGAATTTATCCTACCTTGGTACTTGCAAACAGACTCATGGCCTCTTTGTAATGCCAAAATTTGGGGAACCACCTAAGTGTCCATCAGCATAGTCTATCTATGCAATGGAATACTATGTAGCCATTAAAAAGATTGAGGCAAAGTTATACATATTATTTATGGTTAATAGCCAAGCTCAAAAGAAGAGAGTTCTATTGTAGGCAGAGGGAGAGCACCAAGAGCCAACTGGAGGAGCAATGCCCAAGTCCAAGCTGGAGTCTACATCCTAGAAGAATAGGGACATCATGCCTGGAGCGGCTGGTGGGAGTAATGAGAGTTGGGAATCACAAAGGCTCTGCAGAGTTGCACGGAGGGAAGAGCAGCATGAGAGCAGGTGGGGAATTAGCAAGCGGGCAGGTCGTTGATGATTCCTTTAAAAGCAGCTGGTGTTTGTAGGTCCCATACAGAAATCGGTAGTTGTGTGATGCCTGGGTCTGGTTTGCTTAATGGACCAGGGACAGATCAGAGCAAGGTAGTAAAGGAGCAGGTAGATGGGGCTAAGAAAATGAGCCTGGGAGTTGTGGGTGGATAATCACAGTTATGTAGATTTTTTAACTAGCTTTTCAACTGACCTCAAAGGATATTGATTTAAAAAGTTGATATCAATAAAGAGAGGGGCCTCACTGTTGTATTAGATATTTTTAAAATCAGTAGCTTAGATGATGATAGAAGCAAGGTTTAAAATCATCTTAGACAGAGAAAGACAAATATCATATGACATTACTTATATGTGCAATCTAAAAAAAAGAAGATACAAGTGAACTTATTTACTAAATGGAAATAGACTCACAGACATAGAAAACAAACTTATTGTTACTAAAGGGGAAATGGGGGACAGATAAATTGGGAATGTGGGATTAACTGATACACACTACTATATATAAAACAGATAAACAACAAGGACCTACTGTATGGCACAGGGAGCTATATTCAATATCTTGTAATAACAATCTGAAAAAGAATATATATATGTATAACTTAATCATTGCTGTACACCTGAAACATTGTAAATCAACTATCCTTCAATAAAAAATAAATAAAAAAAGAATAAAATCATCATGACAGATTAGAACAAAGTGCCAAAATCAACATGATGAAATTTGACAGGGATAAAGTAAAGACTCATATTTAGGTTAAAAAAAAAAAAATCAATTGTACAAGGAAGACATGGGACTGGCTTGACGGCATTTTACGTGAAAAAGGTTGAGGACTCACCAAACCCAATGCAGTCACAGTTTCATGAAAAGACACAAGGTCAGATCAAAAGAGATAATAGCATCACTGTGCTTTAAACTGACCAATTTTGGGTGCCTCATATTTATTTATTTGACAAATACTATAATTTATTATTTTCTTCTAATGAACACCTACCATGGGCTTTTTTTTTTTTTTTTGAGCAGAGAAAATTTTTAGTTTTCTTTTTAACATCTTTATTGGACTATAATTGCTTTACAATGGTGTGTTAGTTTCTCCTTTACAACAAAGTGAATCAGCTATACATATACATATATCCCCATATCTCCTCCCTCTTGCATCTCCCTCCCACCCTCCCTATCCCACCCCTCTAGGTGGACACAAAGCACGGAGCTGATCTCCCTGTGCCATGTGGTTGCTTCCCACTAGCTATCTATTTTACGTTTGGTAGTATATATAAGTCCATGCCACTCTCTCACTTCATCCCAGCTTACCCTTCCCCTTCTCCGTGTCCTCAAGTCCATTCTCTACATCTGCATCTTTATTCCTGTCCTGCCCCTAGGTTCTTCATAACCATTTTTTTTTTTTAAGAATCCATATATATGTGTTAGCATACGGTATTTGTTTTTCTCTTTCTGACTTACTTCACTCTGTATGACAGACTCTAGGTCCATCCACTGGGTACCTCATATTTAAAAAGATATTGATGAACCAGTGTATGCCCGGGGAGAGATCAGGTTGGAAAAGATCCAGTAACTTACGTGAGGAATAATTTGATGTAGTTTAAAGATATTAAATATTGGGGACTTCCCTGGTGGCGCAGTGGTTGAGAGCCTGTCTGCCGATGCAGGGGACACGGGTTCGTGCCCCGGTCCGGGAGGATCCCACATGCCGCAGAGCGGCTGGGCCCGTGAGCCATGGCCGCTGAGCCTGCACGTCCGTCCGGAGCCTGTGCTCCGCAACGGGAGAGGCCACAACAGTGAGAAGCCCGCGTACCGCAAAAAAAAAAAAAAAAAAAAAAAATGCAATTTAATTTGGGTCAACCGAATAGAAGATGATGTCAACTCCTTTTGTAATGCTGCAGAGGGCAAATGAGAATCAATGGTTGAAAGAGGGAAGCAAATATTACATCAGCACAGGAAGGAATCTGTCACAATCAGATGCTCAAGAACAGAATGAGCAGCCTCACAGAGTTCTAGGTTCTGTCTCATTGAGAGAGCCCAAGCAGAGCTGGGTGACAGTCTGTTAGGAATATTTAGCATTTTCTACATTCAGGTGGGAGACTCTCCATGATCTGGCCTGAGCATCCAACCTCTCTACAGTACAGAGGCAACACACGAGACCACTGTGACAGCCACCCTGGCCATCCTGTGTTCTCACATTGCTGTGTCTTTGTGCATGTCAGTCCCTTGCCTAGAACTGCACATCTCCTTGCTATGTACCCTGCAAATTCCTACTCATCTCTCCAGATGCAACTCAAGTGTGGCTCCACCTGAACTCTAAATGGTGTGTCATACTCTCTTTTATACCTTGTACCTTGTGCTTACTTCTACAGTGGGACTTGTTCTTTTGCAAATGTTTTGTGAACTTCTCTCTTTCCTACTGAATGTGAGCTGCTTGTGGGCCAGACACATGTCTCTTTCATTTTCCATGTTCCCAGTGATTAGAGCAATGTCTTTGGATGCTCAATATTCACTAAATGAATGAGGCTGGATGTTTTGATTTTACATATATGTATACATAAAATAAAAATTATTACACATATGCATTTTGAATCAAATGTTAATCAAAACTAACATCCTTACTATGTGTAATACACATTGAAATTTTATTTTTAATAAATTTATTTATTCAGTTATTATTTTTGGCTTCATTGGGTCTTCATTGTTGCACGCGGGCTTTCTCTAGTTGCAGCTAGCGGGGGCTACTCTTTGTTGCGGTGCGCAGGCTTCTCATTGTGGTGGCTTCTCCTGTTGCAGAGCACAGGCTCTAGGCGCACGGGCTTCAGTAGTTGTGGCACACGGGCTCAGTAGTTGTGGCTCGCGGGCTCTAGAGCGCTGTCTCAGTAGTTGTGGCGCACGGGCTTAGTTGCTCTGCGGCATGTGGGATCTCCCCGGACCAGGACTCAAACCCATGTCCCCTGCACTGGCTGGCGGATTCTTAACCACTGCACCACCAGGAAAGTCCCACATTGATATTTTCTATTTTATTCATTTTAAAAAATGGAAGCCATGATCTAGGTTCCAAAATTAACTTGGGTTCCCAGCCTTACACCAAAACACACTGAACTACAGGGTCAACAGCAGGGATTTGAACAGAAGATATGAGAACTTGATAGAAGCTACAGGCCTTCTTGCCAGAAAGATGCATATATGGACTAAACTGACATTCAATTTCAGAGGCTTCCTGGACCCACTGAAGTCCTTCTGTACATCACAGGTTATGAGAAAGTTCCTTCTAACGCTGCAATCTTATTTTTGAGACGCATTAAAGTAGTCTAGGAACATTTCGGAGTTGTCCATACAGAAAGCAAAAAATTGGAAGGGAGGTACATAAAGAACAAAGAATAGAGGGAAAATTCTGAGATGGGATAGGCAAGACAGATAAATACATGTGAAAGGTAAAGGAATGGGGTACAAAATAAATCCTGGCTAAGGGTTAGGAGGAAGGGAAAGGTAGGTGCTGCTAGGCCAGGGTTTTAGGCCTGTGGAATCTGACATTCTTTCCAGACAATGGAGCTTGGGGTTCCAGCCCTGTAGCTTTCTTCTCCCCTCCCTATGGCTCACTATTCCTCCCTCCCATTTTTAGGCAGCCCTTATGGAAACTCTGAAACTCTTTTTCTCTTTTCTTCCAGATGGGAAGCTCTGGCAGAAAGAATGTTTTGGCCTGTGTGCAATGACTCCATTCTCTCTGCCAAGGGATAAAGCTGAAATCTGCTTTCTTGGAAACCAGCTCATGTCTTTAGGAAGCATGACCCTAGTTAGGGAGCAACTGGGACCTTTGCATAAAGGGGAGATAAGAAAATAATTTTCAGCATCCACTAGTATGGTGACACACAAGGATAGTAGGATGTGACCACCAACAAATGATTTAAAAATGGAATCTCCTGTCTCTAAGATCTAAGCTCACACAGACTACTATATTGGGCTTCTTTGAATCTTAAATAACTCTAAAGTGTTTTCAACAATCTGTCAGGGAGGCAACAGACATGCAGCTCACATTTTCACAGGACAAACAGTGAAAGGGACATGTATGAGGTCTAGAAGCATAATACAATTGACTTCCTATGGAGCCCTCAGGAATCTGGAGATTTTAAGAACTTTTGTGAGGTCCAGGGCTTCCCTGGTGGCGCAGTGGTTGAGAGTCCGCCTGCCGATGCAGGGGACACAGGTTCATGCCCCGGTCCGGGAAGATCCCACATGCCGCGGAGCGGCTGGGCCCGTGAGCCATGGCCACTGAGCCTGTGCGTCCGGAGCCTGTGCTCCGCGACGGGAGAGGCCACAACAGTGAGAGGCCCGTGTACCGCAAAAAAAAAGAACTTTTGTGAGGTCCAGAAAACTCGGAACATTACTATAGTCCACAACTAGACTGAGGTAAAGAGAATGGAATTTGGGGTGGGGTTAGGTAACCTGAGTTAGTCCCTAGATAGGCCCCTGACTCACTATGTGATAATGGCTGGTCACTTCCTGGCTCAGTGTTCCAGTCCCCGTCCACCCTTTCCCGGGGCCCTTTCCCTGCCCGAGAGAAATAAAACCACAACTTTATTCTTTCTTGAGAAAGTTAACCATGATTGTTTCTATAAAGCTATCTGGAAAATAGCTGATCTCTTAGGGCAGCATTATGAGATGATTTTGTTCATTTTATAACCAGTGTAACCTCCTGGGTGGTATATAAAGCCATGAAGGTGGCAAACGTCTTATTTGTTGTTGAGATCCTCACATGGGCATGGAATAAATAAGTGGTCTGCTGGCCTCTTCTGCCTCTTCTGTCTTTTGGGATGACACTGTTGTGTAGTAAAGCCCTCTGGAGAGAGATCTGGGAGATAACTGGGTAACACCCAACTAAGTCAGGGAATGAGTCAGGGCTCAAGGACTCGATACCAACCTCTCCCACTCCTGCCAGGAAACCTCTGGGGTGAGACAGAGATGAGAGAGGAGCCGAGGGGCGGGCCTCACAGCAGCCTGCCCTGGGGCCTCTGACTCGTGGTTTCACCCTGGTTTGCCCTGCAGCTGTAACGTGTCTGCTGACACGCAAGCCCTGACATGCTCGTCCTCCCCCTTTCCCAAACTTCTGCTCAGTCTCAGAACTGTCATACAGAGTGAAGTAAGTCAGAAGGAGAAAAACAAATATCGTATGTTAACACGTATATGTTGAATCTAGAAAAATGGTACAGATGAACTGGTTTGCAAGGCAGAAATAGAGACACAGATGCAGAGAACTAACGTATGGACACCAAGGGGGAAAAGCCAGGGGGGTGGGGGTGGGATGAATCAGGAGATTGGGATTGACATGTATACACTAATATGTATAAAATGGATAACTAATAAGAACCTGCTGTACAAAAAAATTAAATTCAAAAATAAAAAAGAAAACGCAGGGCAAAATACAAAGGACTTTTTGTCAAGGAGGTGACGAGGAAGTAGAAACTGAACTTGCCACTGAGGAAACCAGGATAAGGGAAGGGCAGAAGAGTGCCATGGCTGGGCTGACACAGAGAACAGCCTGAGCAGGACCAAGCAGCACTAGCCTGGAATCCTGTAAGACTCAAGAGCAAAGTGGCAAAAAGTCACATTTCTTGTGTGGAGGTACTCAGTTCTCACAAATCCCTCAAAACCATTCCCAGTTTGTGGCAATTCTGAGAAGTCTCCCCTAGCGAAAAAACAATTTGAGGCACCTACCGTGTACCAGTCATATGTTTTCACATAGGATTTCACTTAGTGCTTACAACAGTCCTACAAGGTAAGTTTTATTATCCCCATTTCACAGATGGGTAGACTGGGCCTCAGAAGACTTAAGGAATTTGCCCATAGAGTTTGGACCTGGCCAGTTGGATTCCCCTATACCAAGCTGCCTTTGATTTGAAGTCAAATCAAATCAAAATAATGTCAAAATAGTAGAGACTTCTTAAGCCTGCCAGGAACAGTAAGGAGCAGACCAGGTAAGGAACAATGAATGGAGACCCCTAAATCTCTGAACGTAGGTACTTAAAAACCCTGAATTGCTGGGTTTGCACAGGCGTCTATGCAATCTGAGATCCCAGTGAAACCTTGGTACCCTCTAGTGGAAGCTTCCTGCATTCACACAGCTTTCCTGGCTTCAACCGCGAAGAGCTGGAAAGGAAGCCCTCACCCAGCCACTGGAGAGCAGCCCCAAAGAATGGCCAACTGGAAGATACATGTTTGTATGTCAGGGCCCATGGAGGGTGGAGGAAAGAATACAGACCAGAGGGAAGGTGTGCTGAGCCATTGGTTCACAAGGGTCCCCAAAGGGAGTCCTTGTTAGGCCTTTGTGCATTATTAATAGGAGCTCAATACACATCAATGGGGGCTGTAGGTTTTTAGGGCTCAAGAGAGTGATTTTTTTTTCAATGGGGGAAATTAGTGATCAGAGATGCAAAGTGACTCCCAAGGCCACAAGGAAGTCAATGTCAGCAATGGTGAGACTAGAACCCATGTCTCCTGCCTCCCAAACCAGAGTTCTTCCCATTGTATCACACTTCCCATTTTTTGGGAACCCAGCCTATAAGAACAAGCTCCCAGGCTCCTGAATCTCATGCCTACAACCCTGCAGGCATTCCTGGAGCTTCTTCCCCAAGTTCCCAGTGCCAAGATGTCAGATTTATTTCTGTCTCCCTCCTCCCGCAGAGGTAATCCCTGGGAATGGAAGTGGGTTAGAAACAGATTACTCTGATCCAGGGGCTTTGTTTTCTCCTCCCTGAACGTGGTGGGGTGGGGGAGGGCCCGGGGTGGGGGAGAGGGGAAGTCACAAATAGCCTGAAATTCCCTTTTAGGATTATCACTTGATTGAGCCAGCTGGGGCGAAAGCGGAGCAAGAAGCGGGGAGGGATTAGTTCTAGACCTAGCTTGAACAGCGGGGTGCATGGGCTTCTTTTCTGGCTGAGCCAGGATGAGCAATATCTCTTCCTTAACATACCTTTAGAAATAAAGAGGCTGAAGCAGGCAGCAAAGGATAAAGGAAAAAGCCTTTGTCTTCATCAGCAGGGATGAATGCAAGGATGGATGAGACAGAAGAGCAGCTAGAAGAAAGTCATGCAGCACAGAAATAAGGAATCACTTTTGGGCATGGAAACAACCTTCATTTCAATGGTTTTAACTTTAACAGAGCCGAGAACTGCTCCCTAGAGGAAAAGAGCTAACACACATAGGGCTTCCTGAGGATCTCCAATTCATATCCAGGTTATGGGCTCTTGTGCTTTAGGAACACTGCACTGGGGTGGACTCTGGGACTGCCAATGTTACCTGTGTCCGGCATAAAGAGCAGACACTTACTAGGACTCTGCTAGGCTCCATATATCCCTTCCACGGCTATCACGGGGCTTGGAAGCAGTTACCATAACTAACCAGAGTGGGAACATGTATTAATTCATTTAATGACTTAGTAACAATTCTATGAGTTAGGTACTCAATTACCCCTTCTCTATGGTGAGGAAAAGAAGTGGAGCTAAGATGTACACTCAGGCACCACTATGTGAGAGTCATAGATAGTCAACTCTCCTAGTGACAAAGAAGCTCTGCTAACATTGTTAGCTAAAGATCAGTTGAGAACATTTCTTAGAAAGTCAGAATTCTTGGCTTCTTCTATGTCACCTTATCTTGGACAATTCACTTCACTTCCTTTGCTCTTCACGCGCTCTCTCAAGGGAGGGAAGTAAAACATAAACACATGGCAAGCCTATCACTAGCTTCAATCGAAGTATCATATTGTTTACGGTAATCAATAAACATACTGTAATCAGATTCTTCCAATTCTCCAGAAGGATCTTCCATGTTCAAATCAACAGTGCTTCTCCTAGAATGTAGACTACCAGGCAGAATTTCAGAAGTTCCAATATTTGATATCATCTGCCACTGAGAGGGAAAAAAATCCAAATACAGTACATATCCCACTGCTCATGGGATATCCCATTTTCTTTGGATCCATTTAGAAATTTCAATAAGACGAGTGATTCCAGGAACCCCCCGTATTTGGGGAAACAGGAAATCAACTTTGCCCTCTGCCTCATCATATTTTATCTGGGATTCTACTGATCCACTTATTTTTTTCCCCCCATGATCACTTACTGAATAAATATTTGAGTGTCTACTATGTGCAAGACTGTTTTTTTGCAAGGTTAAGCCCCTAACCACCTTATTCCTTCCTCTAGTTACACAATGAGTTCCCTTCTCTTACTCTTACTTTGCTTTTTCTGAAATGTGAACTACTTGGGTTGTAGGATTACGAAATATCCTTTTCGTGTTAACTTCCCCAGGCAGACAACTCCCAATTTTCCATGGAGTTAATGAGATAGGAAGATAATACGAATTTTCCAAAACAGCAGCTAATAAAACCCACTTATAATTCATCTCAGAATGAATTAAACAAGATTGACTTCCCTTATTATTTCATCCAGGTTGATATGGAACAAGTTTGCACTCCCTGAGAAGCTGACCAGAAGGCAGGCAGAGATGATCTGGGATGTGTTGGCTACCATGTGAGGCAAACATAAAACTCAACAGTGAAGCAGATAATCCCAGAAAGACTATATCAATGTTCTGTATTAATAACCACTCATCATGGATTGGGGTTTCCCCACTTTGTCAGGAAAACCAGTAAAAAAAAAAGTTCATGTTTTATTTTCTGGGGCATAGAGTAGATTGACAAGACTCTGTTAAGAAATAATTAGATACATCTTGGGACTTCCCTGGTGGTCCAGCGGTGAAGATTCCGCACTTGCAATGCAAAGGGCACGGGGTTCAATCCCTGGCTGGGGAACTAAGATCTCACATGTCACACAGGGTGGCCAAGAAAATGTTAAAAAAAAGTAAAAATTTTAAAAAAAGAGAGGGCTTCCCTGATGGCGCAGTGGTTGAGAGTCCGCCTGCCGATGCAGGGGACACGGGTTCGTGCCCCAGTCCAGGAAGATCCCACGTGCTGCGGAGCGGCTGGGCCCGTGAGCCATGGCCGCTGAGCCTGCGCGTCCGGAGGCTGTGCTCTGCAATGAGAGAGGGCACAACAGTGAGAGGCCTGCGTAGTGCAAAAAAAAAAAAAAAGAGAAATAATTAAATATATCTCATTTAAATGCTTAATATGTATTCTTTAATTATCACATATGTATAACACCTAATTTCGTGTCACTATTAATGTATCATGCTATAGATTCTATGCTATGGCTAGGACTTGTGGGGGAATTCTTACCCTTGAAGAATATACAGGGACTTCCCTGGCAGTCCAGTGGTTAAGACTCTGTGCCCCCACTACAGGAGGTGCAGGTTCAATCCTCAGTTGGGGAATTAAGATCCCACATGATGCCCTGCGCAGCCAAAAAAAAAAAAAAAAGGAAAAAAAAATCAATGTGTGTGTGTGTGTGTGTGTGTGTACACACACAGTATAGTTAAAAAGTCAAGATTTAAGACATGAGATCCCTAAACTCAAAAGTAATCTCTCTTTCCTTTGATAGTCCTTAGCATTTTATTTGGACCTTAGTAGCTATTCTATTTCAACCTGTACAGCCCATAGCTCTCAACTCACTGCAAAATACCACAGGTAAATGCTCAATAAACGTTGACAGAATGAGAAAAAACCCAAGGGTACGTATGAAAAGTGTTTGTCATTCAACGATGATTACAGCACTGGATTTTCCAGGATGACGCCAACAACATGAATCCTTTAACCACTTAATGTGAAGCAATACAGCGTAGTATTCAGTGCATGGGTTCTGGAGTTTGCTTGAACCTGAATCCCAGTTCTGCCAGTTATTAGCCGTGCGACCTTAAATAAATTACGTACTTAATTTCTATGCAACATCATATATAAAAGGAGCATATTGCTCGTTTGTGGTGAAGACTGAGTTAATATATGTAAAAAGTTTAGAAAGATGCCTGGCACCCGGTAAACAATTTCTAAGTATAAGCTATTTTTTGTTAATAAAAATATTATTGTGCCTCATATTATTATGCCTCTGTCCCAAAATGGTAAACAGATAAATACTTTTGTCAGTCCACGTGTCTTTTGCTTCAATAAACATAGTAGTCATTAATTTCCTTAATTTGCTAGTAAGAAAGAATTCTTCATACGGTACAGATTGGTAAAACTAGACCTCCGGATTAAGGTTACCCAGAATATCGAGGTCGGATACAGACCCAGAAACTAGTCATTTTTGCCCCTTCTAGGATCCAAGAAGGCACTGAAGAAAAATAGTCATCTCAGAAGGGAAACATCTTTTCGTTCACAAGGTGCAGCAATGTCCCACTCTTACTCGAACGCGGCAACTCCTGACAGCCAGGAAGTCCGGCGCGCAGGCGCAGCTTCGGCTGCACGCCCCGCCTGGCGCGTGACAACCGTGCTTCCACCCTACCCCCAACGCCGTTTTACTGCGCATGTGCAGCCCAACTCCCCCACCACCACCACCCCGGACGTGTACGTGCGCGTTCGCGCCGCTCACACTTCGGCGGCGGGCGCGTGCCCTGGAAAATTCCACTCCCGAGCTAGCTCCGCCCTATGCACCTCTTTTCCGGCCCAAGGCTTTTTACTGTCTCCATCCCGGCTGCCTTTGCGTGAGCAAAATGGCAGTCTCCTTGCCGCGGGATTTGTCTCGCTTATCCAGGGCTTTAGGATGGTGGTCTCGGCAGGTGGGTAGGGACGGGGTAGATAGGAGTCTAGGGGCTGGAGGGGAACAGAGTGCAGGGAAATACTCGCTTTGCAGTTGTCCTTGGTGAACTTGGACGTTACAGGTCGTACCTAGGCTAGGGAAGAGTTGAGGTAGACGAGACATAACTACTTAACTATGTGGCTGAGTGGGGAGAGCCTTGGTAGGGCCATGAGAGCGGGCAAGTTCTCGGGGATTAAGTTTCTCCGGTTTGGTCTGGGTCTGACTGGCCTGGGGGTGTTAAAGGGGAAGAAGTTATGGTTGGAAGGTGCGTTCGCTTCCCGTTGATTTTTATAAATGTCCTTAATTGAACAGTAGCTGTAAAGAAAGGAGTCTCGTACCTGCCTGAACAAACCTCGTGGTCAGAGAGAAAGAGACCTGGCCTTTGAAGAGCTTATTGATCAGTTGGGAGCTAGAACGACAGAATAAAGTTTACATTGAGGCTCCCAATAGAATGAGCAGAATGGAATCTGAGTAAATGTAGAGGAGATGCCAAGAAGAGGACTTTTCTTCTGCTCATTTCAGTATCGGGTTGGTGTTTAAGTTCCCCATCAGACTGAGCGTTCTTTGAAAGCAGAAGCCTTGCTTTCATTAACTCTGCATCTCTAGGAGTTGGCACAGTCCTATACTATGGAAAGTACTAAATAAAGGAAAGCCTTTAGTAAACGTTGAATGGTGTTAGTAAAAGTTGCTTACTGGCTTTTAGTAAGAGACACCATAATTGTTAAGATAGTTGTGCATTTTCCCCCATGATATGTGGCTTTGTAATTGTTCCTAAGGCATTCTTTGGATGTGCCCATTCTATCTTTGCTTACAGTTTGTACAAGATTGATTTTTTTCCAGGTTACCTAACCTTTTTCTACCATCCTCCAGCCAGTCCTGGTGACTCAGTCCACAGCAGTATTTCCAGTGAGAACTAAAAAACGTTTCACACCCCCTACTTATCAACCCAAATATAAATCAGAAAAGGAGTTTGTAGAATATGCCCGGAAAGCAGGACTGGTCATTCCTCCAGAACGTTTGGAGCGTCCCATACATCTGGCCTGTACAGGTGAGACATGGTATTTCTGAGACCCTGACCCAATCCCCTTCTGTCAGAGATCTTGGAAAGTGGAATGATTTGGAGTATGAATGATAGCATTTAATTAATTACAAAATCGGTTCAGTCTCAATAATTTGTATACGTTATATTTCATGAGGTCATCTTTGATCTTGTTTTCACACTGTTCCTAGAAGACCAGGGTAAAATCTCTCCATTCTGTACAAGAAGAAGCTGAGGCTCTAAGAGAAGGCTGAAATGATCTTATTCTACTTTTTCTAATGCAACACGATTCCCTTTACATGGAAGTCTATTTTGTTAGTGTATTTTGTATCCAGGAGCCCTCCCAATTTTGTATGACCTCAGGATGACTTTTTCTCAATCTTTCAATGCTTTTTTAGTTTTCTCCGTCTCTCTTTACAGCTGGTATCTTTGACGCCTATGTTCCTCCTGAGGGTGATGCCCGAGTGTCATCTCTTTCTAAGGAAGGACTGGCACAGAGAACTGAGCGATTGAAGAAGAATGTGGCATCACAATTATCGTAGGTGTCTGAGACAGCTGGGAGTCAGTATTAGAATGAAAATTTCTTGTTGCTGCTTAATCCAGAGAGGTCATCTTGGGTTAATTGTGTTGCCTGTAACTCCCTTGATAACTTGACAGTATATTCTTTCTCTGTAATAGAGCTAATGTATAATATGGGCATCTCAACCTTGATTGTTCGTTTTTGTCACATCATTTAGGAAGTTCACATTGAAGTTTGTAGGACACTTTCTGGATCACATATTTTAAAATTTAAAGTAATAGTAAGAGAGAGCATATTTTTATGAGAAATACCTTAGAGTTTAAACTTAAGAGAGTAAGAAAAGCCAAAAAGGCTTAAAAAGACAGACGTGTTCTGGGGAGCTAACTGGGCTTTAGTTAAGGAGCAGAGCCAAAACTTTCTTCTTAAAGAGACTTTCAGTATCTGTCACTCTAGCTCTAACTGTATCTAAATGATAGGTTCTTAGGGTCATATATAGATTTCTATGCACAAGTATACTGAGTCAGTGTTAATTCTTCATGTGGCCATAACCTAATTCTCTAAATACAGATCTTATCACATCAACTCTTCTGTCTCAGACTCCTTTGTGGCTCCCTGTTATCTGAAGAATAAAATCCAAATTTCTTCAGTGGTATTCAGGGCTTTTTATAATTTGTCTCTTGCCTTCCTCTCCACCATCATCTCCTTATTCCATTTTTCTCATCCTAAACTTTAACCTTTCCAAACTAATTGCCAGTTCCTTGACAAATGTTGTGCTGTGTCTCTTTGCACATCCTTTCCTTTGCCTGAAAAATGTCTTTTTCTCTCAAGTATTGTGTCTGCTTTTTTTTTTTTAATTAATTAATTAATTTTTATTTTTGGCTGTTTTAGGTCTTTGTTGCTGTGCGCGGGCTTTCTCTAGTTGTGGTGAGCAGGGGCTACTCTTCGTTGCGGTGCGGGGGCTTCTCATTGTGGTTGCTTCTCTTGTTGCGGAGCGTGGGCTCTAGGCGTGCGGGCTTCAGTAGTTGTGGCATGTGGGCTCAGTGGTTGGCGGTGCACGGGCTTAGTTGCTCCATGGCATGTGGGATCTTCCCGGACCAGGGCTCGAACCCGTGTCCCCTGCATTGGCAGGTGGATTCTTAACCACTGCGCCACCAGAGAAGTCTCACTTTTTTTTTTTAATAAGAAACTCCCAATCCTTCCCTCCCCCAGCCCCTTTGGCAACCACGAGTCTGTTCTCTATGTCTGTGAGTCTTTCATAGATATGTTCATTTGTGTGTGTGTGTGTGTTTTTTTTTTTGGCTACACCACGCAGCATGTGGAATCTGAGTTTGCTGACCAGGGATCAAACCTGTGCCCTCTGCAGTGGGAGCGCAAAGTCTTAACCACTGGACCGCCAGGGAAGTCCCTGTGTTGTATTTTAGATTCCACATATAAGTGATATCATATGGTATTTGTCTTTCTCTTTCTGACTTACTTCGCTAAGTATGATAATCTCTGTCTGCTTTTAAGCCTTCTCTGACTCTTTTTGGAGCTGCCTTTGTTATAATTGTAACTGTATGCATATTCTTACTACTTCTGATAACTCTGTATTGTGATGATTTCCTCTCATGTATTTCTCTCCTAGCCTAAGAGCTGTTTGGTGGAAGGTTCATGATGATGATGAACAGAACACAAGTGGTTTTATTATGGAGTTATTATCTAGGAGAGGAAACCAGTTATTAAATACTGATTGTATACAAATAATTACAGATACGGTGAAGTATGAGTGCTGTGGGAACATATGGCAGGGAAAGATAACTTGGTCTGGGAGTTAAAGGTAAGCTTCCCTAAGGAAATGACATTTAAAGCTGAGACCTAAAGGGTTGCTTGGAGTTAGCTGAGTAGAGGGGTATAGTGAGGAATAGCATTCTAGGGAGACAAAACAGTACAAGCAAGGCTCTGAGGTGAAAAGTGCAAAGGAGTGGATTTTATCACATGCTTTTTCCCTGATTGTTGAGATGATCATGTGATATATGTCCTTTATTCTATTGATATGGTATATTGCATTAATTGATTTTTTTAGTGTTAAACCAATCCTACATTCCTGGGATAAATTCCACTGGGTTATGGTGTCCCCCATCCTCTTAATATAGTTATAGTAACACTTTGATTAGATCAGAATTCCCTGTTTACATTATAACTACGAAAATGCTATTGACAGCAGAGTCATGCAGCAGAGTCATGCAGAGTCATGCAGTCATGCACATTATTATTACATTTCCTGCATAATAGTTTTTTTTTCTGGTGTCGTGTCTTTTTTTCTCATTTGCTTATGGAACCCCTGGTTGTGTTAATTTTCTCTCAGTACATAGAAAACGTTAACTATTTTATCAATCCCATCTTCAAGAAGAAAGCCCTCCTGGAGCCTTCTTACCTATTTCGGTCTGGATTGATCCCTCTTTAGGCTCACTGTACATCGTGGGATCCACTTTTATCATCATCCTGATACTCCTTTTGCCTTGCTCTTATATGTATTCCCTGTGTCGTGGATTTTACCTCTCTCTCTCATGGTTCATTCAGTTATTTTGGTGGCACACATTCCCCAGCAGCTTCCTGAGAACGGGTGGATGGTAGATAAATGAGATCTTGCAAGGCTAAGGAAAAGTCTTTTTTTAGTCTCCCACTTCATTTATAATTTTCCCAGGTATAGAATTCTGGGCTGGGAGTCATTTTTTTCTCAATTAAAAGCACTGCTCCATTGTCTTTCTAACTTCCTTTTTTTTTTTTTTTTAATATTTATTTATTTGGCTGTGCCAGGTATTAGTTGCAGCACGAGGGATCTTTGTTGTAGTGTGCAGGATCTTTACTTGCGGCATGTGGGCTCTTTTAGTTGCATTATGTGGGCTCTTAGTTGTGGCATGCAGGATCTAGTTCCCCAACCAGGGATCGAACCCGGGCCCCCTGCGTTGGGAGCGCAGAGTTTTAACCACTGGACCACGAGGGAAGTTCCATCTTTCTAACTTCTAATGTTGCTAGTTAGAAGCCCAATGTCTTTCTGGCTCCTGAGCCTCTGTATGAAACCTGTTTTTTCTTTCTTAGTGCTTATAGGATGTTTTCTTCGATGCCAAAATTCTGAAATTTCACTATGAAAAGCTTTGGTCTTTATTTTTTTATTTATTTTTTTAAATTTAAATTTTAATATTTGGCTGCATTGTGTCTTTGTTGCTGCGCGCTGGCTTTCTCTAGTTGCAGTGAGTGGGGGCTACTCTTCGTTGTGGTGTGCGGGCTTCTCATTGGGGTGGCTTCTCTTGTTGCGGAGCACAGGCTCTAGGCGTGTGGGCTTCAGTAGTTGCAGCATGCAGGCTCAGTAGTTGCGGCACTCGGGCCCTAGAGTACGTGGGCTTTGGTAGTTGTGGTGTGTGGGCCCTAGGGCACGCGGGCTTCAGTAGTTGTGGCGCATGGGCTTAGTTGTTCCGTGGCATGTGGGATCTTCCCGGACCAGGGATCGAACCTGTGTCCCCTGCATCGGCAGGTGGGTTCTTTTTTTTTTTTTTTTGTGGTACGCGGGCCTCTCACTGTTGTGGCCTCTCCCGTTGCGGAGCACAGGTTCCGGACGTGCAGGCTCAGCGGCCATGGCTCATGGGCCCAGCCGCTCCGCGGCATGTGGGATCCTCCCGGACCAGGGCACAAACCCATGTCCCCTGCATCGGCAGGCGGACTCTCAACCACTGCGCCACCAGGGAAGCCCGGCAGGTGGATTCTTAACCACTACACCACCAGGAAGTCCCAGCTTTGGCCTTTCTTTAGAATGATTGATTTAAGTGCGAGTTAGAAGGTTGAATTTACAGGACTTGGCACGTTCAAAAATCAATTATTGAATAAATGGACAGACATTAACGGACGTAAAGTAAGCTGTAAGTTATGGAAAAGTCTTCTTTAGAAATGATTCTCATGCTTAATTTTACAGAATCCGGAGGATAAGAGAAAGTGATCCTAATTTTAAAATAAAGGACTTCCCTGAAAAAGCCCAGGATATCTTCATTGAAGCTCACCTGTGTCTAAACAAGTACGTGAACTCCCTGTCTTATACCCATTATGTTCTCAGCAGCTATTATTCTAGGCACAGGTTTTTTTTTTTTCTTCAGGTAAGAGTTCTAGAGTGGGAGATGTTCCTCTGTGGGAAATTGGAGCCTGGAGCTGTCCTTGACTCCTCTCACTGCTTCTGGGAGTTTTCACCATTTGGTCTGGCTCAGCTCCACTGGCAAGTGTTGAGACTCTGCTGAACGGCTGCTATTTTCACCCGCCTAATCCCTAATTCATCCTGACCCTTCTTGTGTGTTTGTCTTGTATATGTACATTTCCTTTCCTTAATTGTTTTGAATAAGTTTCTTTAAAAATTTTCCAACTTTTTCTTGATTCAACCAAGGGAGAAAAGTCAGGGCTGCTAGGTAGATGAAAAATCAACATGAGGGGCCTGGAATAACCTTAAGTACTAGTCCTTGGACTGTTGCCGACATTCTTTGAACTGTAGCTTGCTGTGGCTAGGCTTCAGGTAGGATCCCAAACCTATACTCTCAAATCCATTAATTATTTCTTTTTACTTTTATTTGTTTAAAAAAAGTTTTTAATTGTGAAATATTTCAAACATGTAAAAAAATACCTTGCAAGGTAATAGATGTTTACATTTTGCCATATTTGCTTCTGAATGCCTAATTGGGGGAAGAGACAGGGATAAAGCATTATAGATACAGCTAAAGCCCCATCTCCCCATTCTTTTCCTTCCTAGAAAGAACCACTATCTTCCCTATTATTCTCATGCACATTTTTATACTCACCACATGTACATGTGTATAAACAATGTACAGTATTGTTTAATGTGTTGTGAAAATTTACATGAATGATGTATTTTTCTGAAACCTGCTCTGTTTATTGTTCAGTGTAGTTTTTTTATATTTGATATTTTTTTCCTACCACATTATTTTTTGCATTCTAGTTACCATGATTTTTCTTTGTTTCTTTTTTTCCTTTCATTTGTGGTATTGATATAATTTCCTTCTGACTTTTTTATTCCTTCCACTTGTTTGGAACTATTACATTCTACTTCTGTTCTTATAATAGTTATTAAAATGTTTAGCATGTATTGTTGATAATATCACAAGAAGCTTCAAACACTTGAATTTCAGTCACTGCCTCATACATCTCCTGTGTTACTGTTATTTAGTTTTTTTAAGTTCTACCTTGTTGTTATTTCACTTGCATTTTTTTTTTAACATCTTTATTGGGGTATAATTGCTTTACAATGGTGTGTTAGTTTCTGCTTTATAACAAAGTGAATCAGTTATACATATACATATGTTCCCATATCTCTTCCCTCTTGCGTCTCCCTCCCTCCCACCCTCCCTATCCCACCCCTCCAGGCGGTCACAAAGCACCAAGCTGATATCCCTGTGCTATGCGGCTGCTTCCCACTAGCTATCTACCTTATGTTTGGTAGTGTATATATGTCCATGCCTCTCTCTCGCTTTGTCACAGCTCACCCTTCCCCCTCCCCATATCGTCAAGTCCATTCTCCAGTAGGTCTGTGTCTTTATTCCTGTCTTACCCCTAGGTTCTTCATGACTTTTTTTTTCTTAAATTCCATATATATGTGTTAGCATACGGTATTTGTCTTTCTCTTTCTGACTTACTTCACTCTGTATGACAGACTCTAGGTCTATCCACCTCATTACAAATAGCTCAATTTCATTTCTTTTTATGGCTGAGTAATATTCCATTGTATATATGTGCCACATCTTCTTTATCCATTCATCCGATGATGGGCACTTAGGTTGTTTCCATCTTGGGGCTATTGTAAATAGAGCTGCAATGAACATTTTGGTACATGACTCTTTTTGAATTATGGTTTTCTCAGGATATATGCCCAGTAGTGGGATTGCTGGGTCATATGGTAGTTCTATTTGTAGTTTTTTAAGGAACCTCCATACTGTTCTCCATAGTGGCTGTACCAATTCACATTCCCACCAGCAGTGCAGGAGTGTTCCCTTTTCTCCACACTCTCTCCAGCATTTATTGTTTCTAGATTTTTTGATGATGGCCATTCTGACTGGTGTGAGGTGATGCCTCATTGTAGTTTTGATTTGCATTTCTCTAATGATTAATGATGTTGAGCATTCTTTCATGTGTTTGTTGGCAGTCTGTATATCTTCTTTGGAGAAATGTCTGTTTAGGTCTTCTGCCCATTTTTGGATTGGGTTGTTTGTTTTTTTGTTATTGAGCTGCATGAGCTGCTTGTAAATTTTGGAAATTAATCCTTTGTCAGTTGCTTCATTTGCAAATATTTTCTCCCATTCTGAGGGTTGTCTTTTGGTCTTGTTTATGATTTCCTTTGCTGTGCAAAAGCTTTGAAGTTTCATTAGGTCCCATTTGTTTATTTTTGTTTTTATTTCCATTTCTCTAGGAGGTGGGTCAAAAAGGATCTTGCTGTGATTTATGTCATAGAGTGTTCTGCCTATGTTTTCCTCTAAGAGTTTTATAGTGTCCGGTCTTACATTTAGGTCTTTAATCCACTTTGAGTTTATTTTTGTGTATGGTGTTAGGGAGTGTTCTAATATCATTCTTTTACATATAGCTCTCCAGTTTTCCCAGCACCACTTATTGAAGAGTCTTTTCTCCATTGTATATCCTTGCCTCCTTTGTTGTAGATTAGTTGACCATAGGTGCATGGGTTTATCTCTGGGCTTTCTATCCTGTTCCATTGATCTATATTTCTGTTTTTATGCCAGTACCATATTGTCTTGATTACTGTAGCTTTGTAGTATAGTGTGAGGTCAGGGAGTCATCAGTGCCTTATAGTTTTCTGCATACAGGTCTTTTGTCTCCCTAGGTAGGTTTATTCCTAAGTATTTTGTTCTTTTTGTTGCAATGGTAAATGGGAGTGTTTCCTTAATTTCTCTTTCAGATTTTTCATCATTAGTGTATAGGAATGCAAGAGATTTCTGTGCATTAATTTTGTATCCTGCAACTTTACCAGATTCATTGATTAGCTCTAGTAGTTTTCTGGTGACATATTTAGGATTCTCTATGTATAGTATCATGTCATCTGCAAACAGTGACAGTTTTACTTCTTCTTTTCCAATTTGTATTCCTTCTATTTCTTTTTTTCTCTGATTGCTGTGGCTAAGACTTCCAAAACTATGTTGAATAATAGTGGTGAGAGTGGACATCCTTGTCTTGTTCCTGATCTTAGAGGAAATGCTTTCAGGTTTTCACCATTGAGAATGATGTTTGCTGTGGGTTTGTCATATATGGCCTTTATTATGTTCAGGTAGGTTCCCTCTATGCCCACTCTCTGGAGAGTTTTTATCATAAATGGGTATTGAATTTTGTCAAAAGCTTTTTCTGCATTGATTGAGTTGATCATATGGGTTTTATTCTTCAGTTTGTTAATATGGTTTATCACATTGACTGATTTGCATATATTGAAGAATCCTTGCATCCCTGGGATAAATCCCACTTGATCGTGGTGTATGATCCTTTTAGTGTGCTGTTGGATTCTGTTTGCTAGTATTTTGTCGAGGATATTTGCATCTATATTCATCAGTGATATTGGTCTGTAATTTTCTTTTTTTGTAGTATCTTTGTCTGGTTTTGGTATCACAGAGATGGTGGCCTCATAGAATGAGTTTGGGAGTGTTCCTTCCTCTGCAATTTTTGGAAGAGTTTGAGAAGGATGGATGTTAGCTCTTCTCTAAGTGTTTGATAGAATTCACCTGTGAAGCCATCTGGTCCTGGACTTTTGTTTGTTGGAAGATTTTTAATCACAGTTCAATTTCATTACTTGTGATTGGTCTGTTCATATTTTGATTTCTTCCTGGTTCAGTCATGGAAGATTATACCTTTCTAAGAATTTGTGCATTTCTTCCAGGTTGTCCATTTTTTCCAGGTTGTCCATTTTATTGGCATAGAGTTGCTTGTAGTAGTCTCCTAGGATGCTTTGTATTTCTGCGGTGTCTGTTGTAACTTCTCCTTTTTCATTTCTAATTTTATTGATTTGAGTCTTCTCCCTCTTTTTCTTGATGAGTCTGGCTAATGGTTTATCAATTTTGTTTATCTTCTCAAAGAACCAGATTTTAGTTCTATTGATCTTTGCTATTGTTTTCTTTGTTTCTGTTTCATTTATTTCTGCTCTGTTCTTTATGATTTCTTTCCTTCTGATAACTTTGGGTTTTGTTTGTTCTTCTTTCTCTAGTTCCTTTAGGTGTAAGGTTAGATTGTTTATTTGAGACTTTTCTTGTTTCTTGAGGTAGGCTTGTATAGCTGTAAACTTCCCTCTTAGAACTGCTTTTGCTGCATCCCATAGGTTTTGGATCGTTGTGTTTTTATTGTCATTTGTCTCTAGGTATTTTTTGATTTCCTCTTTGATTTCCTTAGTGATTTCTTGGTTATTTAGTAACGTATTGTTTAACTTCCATGTGTTTGTGTTTTTTATGTTTTTTTCCCCTGTAATTGATTTCTAATCTCATAGTGTTGTGGTTAGAAAAGATGCTTGATATGATTTCAGCTTTCTTAAATTTACTGAGGCTTGATTTGTGAGCCAAGATGTGATCTATCCTGGAGAATGTTCGTGCACGCTTGAGAAGAAAGTGTAATCTGCTGTTTTTGGATGGGATGTCCTATAAATATCAATTAAATCTATCTGGTCTGTTGTGTCATTTAAAGCTTGTGTTTGCTTATTAATTTTCATTTTGGATGATCTGTCCTTTGGTGTAAGTGAGGTGTTAATTTACCCCACTATTATTGTGTTACTGTCGATTTCCTCTTTCACAGCAGTTAGCAGTTGTCTTATGTGTTGAGGTGCTCCTATGTTGGGAGCATATATATTTATAATTGTTATATCTTCTTCTTGGATTGATCCCTTGATCATTAGGTAGTGTCCTTCCTTGTCTCTTGTAACATTCTTTAAAGTCTATTTTATCTGATGTGAGAATTGCTACTCCAGCCTTCTTTAGATTTCCATTTGCATGGAATATCTTTTCCCATCCCCTCCCTTTCAGTCTGTATGTGTCCCTAGGTCTGAAGTGGGTCTCTTGTAGACAGCATATATATGGGTCTTGTTTTTGTATCCATTCAGCAAGCCTCTGTCTTTTGGTTGGAGCATTTAATCCATTCACATTTCAGGTAATTATCGATACATATGTTCCTATTACCATTTTCTTAATTGTTTTGGGTTTGTTTTTGTAGGTCCTTTTCTTCTCTTGTGTTTCCCACTTAGAGAAGTTCCTTTAGCATTTGTTGTAGAGCTGGTTTGGTGATGCTGAATTCTCTTAGCTTTTGCTTGTCTGTAAAGCTTTTGAATTCTCCATCAAATCTGATTGAGATCCTTGCCGGGTAGAGTAATCTTGGTTGTAGGTTCTTCCCTTTCGTCACTTTAAATATGTCATGCCACTCCCTTCTGGCTCGTAGAGTTTCTGCTGAGAAATCAGCTGTTAACCTTATGGGAGTTTCCTTGTATGTTATTTGTCATTTTGCCCTCGCTGCTTTCAATAATTTTTCTTTGTCTTTAATTTTTGTCAGTTTGATTACTGTGTGTCTCAGCGTGTTTCTACTTGGGTTTATCCTGTATGGGACTCTCTGTGCTTCCTGGACTTGGGTGGCTATTTCCTTTTCCATGTTAGGAAAGTTTTCGGCTGTACTCTCTTCAGATACTTTCTCAGGTGCTTTCTCTGTCTCTTCTCCTTCTGGGACCCCTGTAATGTGAATGTTGTTGTGTTTAATGTTGTCCCACAGGTCTCTTAGGCTGTCTTCATTTCTTTTCATTCTTTTTTCTATATTCTATTCCGCAGCAGTGAATTCCACCATTCTGTCTTCCAGGTCACTTATCCGTTCTTCTGCCTCAGTTATTCTGCTATTGATTCCTTCTAGTGTATTTTTCATTTCAGTTATTGTATTGTTCATGTCTGTTTGTTTGTTCTTTAATTCTTCTAGGTCTTTGTTAAACATTTCTTGCATCTTCTCGATCTTTGCCTCCATTCATTTTCCGAGGTCCTGGATCATCTTCACTATCATCATTCTGAATTCTTTTTCTGGAAGGTTTCCTATCTCCACTTCATTTAGTTGTTTTTCTGGGGTTTTATCTTGTTCCTTCATCTGCTACGTAGCCCTCTGCCTTTCCATCTTGTCTATCTTTCTGTGAATGTGGTGTTTGTTCCACAGGCTGCAGGATTGTAGTTCTTCTTGCTTCTGCTGTCTGCCCTCTGGTGGATCTATTGATGTTCTTATTTCATACATTGTTTTCTGATTTCCTTTAGTTCTTTGTCCATGCTTACCTTTATCTCAGTGAGCGTAAGTAGGATAGTTGATTTAACGTCTTTGGCTAATAATTCCAGTGTCTGGGCTTTCTCAGGGATGGTTTCTGTCAAAAATTTTTTTCCTGTGGATGGGCCATACTTTTGTATTTCTTTGTATACTTTGTAATTTTTTTTGTTGAGAACTGGACATTCTGAGTATCATTATGTGGTAACTCTGGAAATCAGATTCCTCTGCTTCTCAGGAATTGCTGACTTTGCTCATCAGTGCCACTGCCATCCATTTGTGACTTTTCCAAACTAGTATTGCTAAGTGTGTATTCTTTGTTGTGGGTAGTCGTTGAAGTTTCTGTTCCATCATCTCTGCAATCAGCCAGTGACCTGACAAAGATTTCCTAAATTGTCTGGCTGAATAAAAACAAAACAGGTGTTCTTGGTCCTTTATCCCTTTAAATCTGTTGGTGGGAAAAGCTGCTGCAGCCAGCAGGGCTGAAACCATGACATCATTTGCTCTGGTCTCTCTGCAATCCACCAACCTGACCAAAATGTGCAACTCAAATTTTTGGAGGGAGGGGTCCCTACTGCCTGCCCTTGCGCCAGCCATCCACTCCAGGAACACAGGCTACTATCCCCACCAGTAATGGCAGGGCTGAGGGAAAGAGGAGGGTAGGTGGTTTGCACATGTTCTTAAACTCAAGATCACTGGCTTCTCCCTTCGTCAAGCACTTCCCTAGTTGTTATAGGTGTCCAGTCAACATCCAGAGTTCTGAAATTGTGGTTCTGGTTATTTTTTCTAATTTATGAGTTGTTTCAATGGAGGGACCCAACCCTAGTGCTTCCTCCTCTGTCATTTTGGTTGACGTCTGTGTCTGTTGATTTTGCTAGCTTCCAGATGTTTTGTAATGTTTCACTGTGAGCTCATCTGCAATGGAGAGTTTTTCTTCTGAGGGAATTCCAAACAACCTAAGTTATGAATATGATCCCAGAGAGGTTTTGGGGTGTTTCTGCCAGATACTCTAGGGATATCCTTGGCCAGGTGTCAGTTTGTTTTTTTGTTTTGTTTTTTTTTGGTTTTTTTTGCGGCACGCGGGCCTCTCACTGTTGTGGCCTCTGCCGTTGCGGAGCACAGGCTCCGGACGTGCAGGCTTAGCGGCCATGGCTCACGGGCCCAGCCGCTCCGCGGCATGTGGGATCCTCCCGGACCGGGGCACGAACCCGTGTCCCCTGCATTGGCAGGCAGACTCTCAACCACTGCACCACCAGGGAAGCCCAGGTATCAGTTTCTATGTTAATTTCTTAGCTTAGGAATTCTTACATCATACAGATACCATAAATTCTGTGTCCACCTCTGGGTATAATGTGGACTTAAGGCTTTAATTTTTTGTGGGAGTTTTTAAAATTTGTTTTTTAGACACCCCCACCCCCACCCCAAGCCCTAGAGTGAGGGAAACTTTATATCTAGGTTGGTGGACTATTTTCTAATTTCCTTTTCCTGCAGGTACAGGACTCTTTTTGAGGGTCATAGCTTTATGCAGGGATCTCAGTTCCAACTCCCTGTCCTTCCAGCATCCAAGGTTTTAGGAAAAGTCAAGCTCTAGCCATCAGATCCTATTTCTAGATCCCTAAATCATCTCTGTGCTGTTGTGGTATCAGGTTGTATTCTTTCCATTCTGCTTTTAACTCACTCTTCCTTTCTGGCATCTAAGAACTTACCTTCCTTTCTTGTGAACTAGGCTAGAGATTTTAAAATGTGTGTGTGTCTATGTGTATTATATTCTCTCCAACCTTTCTGGATGTTTATAGTGGGAGCAGTTTCACATAAGCTCAGTCCATTATGTTGCCCAAAGCAGATGTCCTCCTTTTATTTTTCAGGGTAAGTTCTATTGCAAAATACTGAGTGAACTCATAAAACGGGGAATTTATTTCTACTGAAGATTTCTAGGCCAGGACAGTGACAAGGAAGAATTTATTCTGAGGTGGCAAGCATGGTGGTTGTGGTAGCTGTCACACCTCAGTCTAGTCTAGTTTAGAGCTACAGTGGGGGAAATGACTTGGAATCTTTTGTATTTGGAATAGAAGTGGAAGGGAAGCAGGTAGACAGAACTAATCCATTACCCACTGTGGGATTAGAGACACAATTTTTCAAAGGGCAAAGACTTAAACTGCTCAGAAAGTATTAAATTGTGGGGAAAAGTCATGAATGTGTATCTGAAAGAAACTAATCTGTGGTCTTAGGTTTATTTGAAGCCCTTCAGTTAGGACCCCTCCTAAAATCTTACATGTACAGGAGCTGGGGTTTGCCAACTATTTTCTTACTGTTACTGCATAGAATCAGCATAACTAGATCACTCTGGCAGCAACAAAGATGGGGCGGGGGGCAGTTTTATGTAGAAAAGACCAGAAAAAACAGATGGTTATCTTTTGGCTAGGTTCAAAGATGAATGTGTAAGAAATAAGGCTAAGCAGTCGGTATTGATGATGTGTCCATGGTAAGAGGAGATAAATTGAGCTTTTGATTGTTATTTGTGTTGGATTTTGTTCCAACTTAGAACAAAAATCAGTCCCCACATCCCAGTGAGGGTTTCTTGCCCATCTCAAGGAGGTACAGTAATTTCAGCGAAATTTCTTTCTGCTCCTGAGATTCAAACATAACTTTACGCTGCTCTTAGATCTCACGGTTTTCCGGTAAATCATGTTGTTCTTCATCTTTGGACTAGGACCAGGACTTAGTATATTACCTGGCTTATAGTAGGTGTGCGGAAAATGTTTATAAAAATGAAGGGAGTTGTTTTCTATTTTCAGGGCCATTTTCAGCTTTCATACACAGTATCATAAAAGCAGGAGGAGTCAGTGATAAATATCTCTTTCCTTTTTAGCTCAGACCATGACCGGCTTCATACCTTGGTAACTGAAAACTGTTTTCCGGTAGGTTCTTATCTTCCTTAGAACTGTGGGACCCCTGAGTAGACAGATTCTAGCTATCCCCTCTGATTTTCTTAAGGATCAGTTTTGAGAGTACAGGAAGTCTAAGGCAAAAGCTGAAGTTCCATTATTTTTGGCTGAATGATGACGACTTGATATGGACTCTGGTAAAGGCCACACAGGTGAAGAAAGAAGAAGTCCCTCAGCAAGCAGTACTGAGACATACCTATATGTCATACCTGTCTAGACATACCTAGACAGCCCTGCACATACCTATACTACAGTAAAGGATTTAACCAGTGTTCGTGAGGCTTACATTGTGTGATAACAGGGGTGCTAGGTACTCTGGGAGACCCCTAACAATGAGGACTTGGTGGTTCAGTTAGAGGTTCAGGAATAAGAACTTCAGTTTCTATCAGTTTTGCTTCATCTCCCCAGGGACAAGTATCGCTATCCTAGTCTTAGCAGGTTAGCCTTTATAAAAGGCTATAAAATTCCTATAAAATCCCACCTTTCATTGCCAAAAGGTGAGAGGAAAAAAAACCAAACATGTGCAGTCAACAGAAGTGCATGCAATAATGAGCAGATTATGGACGTGTGTAGGAGGGATAATGGGGTATTAGGTAAGCTGGCAGGTTGGAGTGTGGCCTTCATTGATTTGGAGGAGGGTCCTCAAGGAGGTAGGTGGGTCTTGAGTTGTGATTTAGAAATGGAAAGAGAGTTGTTGTGAGGTGAGCATGAGCAGTAGCTTAAGGTGAGAGAAAATAAGCACCAGAGAGCATTTGATGGGAAACGTTGCATGTTGACTGTGGTATTGCAGGAAGAGCAAGCGTGGAAATAAGCTCCAACTTCCCTACAGGGAGGGAAAAATCCAGTTGAACTATTCTCCTCTGCCCTCAGGACATGGTCTGGGATATCAAATACAAGACCGTCCGCTGGAACTTTGTAGAATCTTTAGAGCCACCCCAGGTGGTGCAGGTTCGCTGTTCAAGTCTGCTGAACCAGGGCAACGCGTATGGCCAGGTCACCATCCGCATGCACACCCGGCAGGTAGAGGCACCAGTCTGCTTTCCTCCCAGCTTTCTTCACTCTCAGGTTGGGCACCTCCCTCTGATTTCTGGGTACAGCTGCCCGGGACTCTGAGTTCTAAGGAAAGGTCTGTCTTACCTTGTCACTGCACCCTTCCCACTGCTGGATGTTAGCTGTACTAAAACAGGTGTGGGGATATTCTTCCCCACCCTTCCTGGACTCCCTCCCACCTCCTTCCACCACCCCGCCCCCCCGCCCCCCAGTCAAAAACCCTCTAAGAGTAAAGTGTCAGTGGTTGATCTGTTAGTCTAGATTCAGAATTAAACAACTCTGAGGACTAACCGACTAGATGTGCTTTCATTTTCAGACTCTGGCCATCTATGATCGGTTTGGCCGGTTGATGTATGGACAGGAAGATGTGCCCAGGGATGTCCTGGAGTATGTTGTCTTTGAAAAGCATCTGGTGAATCCCTATGGGAGCTGGAGAATGCATGGCAAGATCATTCCCCCATGGGCACCCCCTAAGCAGCCTATCCTTAAGGTAAAGCAGCTTGCATGGTTTAAGACATGGCATTCTAAGCCACTCCTGTTGGGCTCCACCTAGTGGACAGAGAGGGTGATGCACCACCAGGAAGAGGAGTCCTCTTGTTGGCGGTGGGCATGGAGGTGGGCATGGAGGCGGGCATGAATCTCTTAGGTAAGCCATGGACTTGGATAGTAGATAACTCAGTATCCTGCTCTTTCAGACGGTGATGATCCCTGGCCCCCAGATGAAACCTTGGGAAGAGTATGAAGAGCCACAAGGAGAGGCCCATAAGCCTCAGCTAGCGTGATGGCAAAAGTGACTCCTCGGGTGAAGCGTGGGTGGTGATGTGGCTGGAAGCTGTGAAGTCTGGGAGTCTGGGAGCTGTGAAGTCATCCATTTTCTTCATGCTGTAGAAAGAGCTACCTTTGTTCTCTCTTGCCCTGCTTGGATCTTTTTAGCAGTCTCATCCTCAGTAACCACTACTGATGGTTGGGCCCTAGTGGGTTGGTCCTGTGCACAGCAGTGGACCTACTTCTTCTTTTTTTAATCTTATATCTAGCTTCTAACTCCAGATGAAAAACAGTATGTTTCAGAGAACATCTGATACCAGCTTTTCCGGCAGCAAGAACTGTCAGGAGCAAACTGGCAGAACTTTCTTTCTAATTACAGGGCAGGATCAGAGTTTGAAATAAAACACTATCAGGTATTGGACAAATGTGGTGGGTTCTGTATATTTCTCCTGGTTCAGGATGGAAGTAGACCAGCCTTCAGAGGGCAGAAGTGGAAGTTATCTTAATTGTGAGTGATGTGACTTACAGGAAATCCAGACTTGGGAAAAATAGTGTTTATTAAAGTGGCGTCATTTAAGAGGGTCTTTTCGCATACACTGACTCACTGAATCAATATTTGTATTTCATAGATGAATGTAAATCCAAAGAAATCATTTAGCCCTCAGCCTTTGGATTTTGTTCTTAATTATCAGCTGCATCCTGGTGTGATCCCAGGAAGCGTTAGAGGAGGAAGGGGCCATGGTAGTGTGGATACATTTGGGAAATCCATCAATAAGACTTAGTTCCCTGATTTCTAGCACCTTTTGGAGATGGTGACTTTTTTTCCATCCCGAATTTGGAGGCAAAGATACCAGAATATGGACCCATGTAGAGTGAAGCAGCCCAGCCCCTTCTTGTTCCTTAGCTCAAGCTGGGGGAGGATGTGGGACTTCTCATGCTCATGTCCTGGGTCATCTGAGGTATGACAAGGGAAATCACTGTCCCAGCAGCAAGCTCGGTTTATAGTACTATTACTTTGATCAGCCCATGAGGGCTCCCCTTAAAAATCAGGACCTTAATTCTTGTGTTTCTGTTTTTCAAATCTAGTATTTTCTTTTAAGGAGTTTATCACCTGGGTTAAGGATTAATCTGTTCTGACCTTGTCTTGAGAGTAGAGCCCAAAGAAACTGGAATCAGGTTGAGAATAACCTGACCCCTCAGTCTCTGTAAAGCTACCATTTCAGCAAAGCAGCAAACAGACCAGGCCTCCCTGGGGAAAACTGATGTTTTAATAACAGCTGCTGAGTGCTGACCATAGACACAAGATGTGTATGCTTAGGGAAGAGGCAGCACTAGTAGGTTAATCCACAGCAGCCACCCTCATCGTGCTACTTAGTTTCTACCCTTTTGGCTTAAAATGTACATCAGTTTCCAGCATTGTTGCCCAAGTGAGGTTTGATCATATCCTATTTGCCTGAGCCCTGGATTAAGGCAAAATGAGAAGGGAAGTGCTTTGAGTAGGATCCACAGCTGGGGAGTATGGAGTAAGGGGAGGCAATCCTGGGAGGGTAGGGAAGCAGACACAAAGCGCACTTAATGGCTAAACGACGTCTTGATTTCTCTGAATATATTAAAACACAGTGTTTCACATAAGCTGTTTCACCTCACTCCACCTCACTCCCCTCACTCCCCTGTCTCAGGGATCTCTAGATAATCCTAAATAGCAGCTAAGCCAGGGAGCCACCAGGGAGCCAGAGGATAAGTGCAATTTTCATTTCCCCTTGGGATCAAATCCAGCTGAGCAAATGGCCCAGATGTACAGGATTGGCTTGAAGGGCCGGGCGGAGGCCATCTGCAGTGCCACCCATGTAGCTGGGCACTGGCTGAGAATTAGCCAGACAGTCCCATTGTCCTGAAGGCTGCCATGTGGCTACCTTGGGCTTTAGAGCAGGCATTGTTCTTTCCTTATCTATCTACTATTAATATTTAGAAACATTGAAAAAATAAAATCACCATAATGAATAAGCTAGAAACAACTGCAATAGTCAAGAAGAAGCATTCTTTATTTTTTTCCCCATGGTTTATTTCACAACTGTGGTTAGAGAGACAACTTTTCTGTTCCCAGCTAGTCCAGACCCAGTGGGATTGTTCTGAGGTGTAGAATTTGCATTGGCTCGCAAGCTGTGAGGCTAACTAGCTAGAGCCCAGAAAAACAACACACCTTAGTTACTGCTCTGGAGGCCTAGGGCAGGGGACCTAGGTAAGAGGGAAGGCCTAGATACGGAACAAGGGCCTCTGGTCTCTGAAAGTGGGTTACTCCATTCCTTCTTCTTTTTGGAAATGGAGCACTTTGCTCCTATTTCTGTGAAGCCCTGTAGCTGCCCAGAGTATTTACATGCAGACTGGTATTTTCCCCATTGGGTGTTTGGTCCCCTTCTTTTGTGTTTTTCCTCCTGGTGAATGGCATCAGTATCTGTCCAGTTAGAGGGTGGGCCCTTGTGCCATGTTTAGTCTGCCTATTTCCACCCCCACCTCACCCCTGCCGATCCTGGGACGTCTGTGACCAACGTTTTTCTCCTTCCTCATTCCCCTCTGGTAGTATCACTTAATTCCAGCACTCTGTTATCTAGGACCACTTAAGTAAGGGTAGCCTGAATTGACTTGAGAGAATTGAGCCGAGCTAAGAACGAGAGAGAGCTCCCTAAGAAAGGAGGCTTTGTATTTACACGATGCCCTTTCCCTGGCCCTCGGGCCTCTAACCTGCCTCATAGCACTACTCTTTCTGAGGGCAGTTAAAGTGCTGGCTGTAAACAGGACCTCCTTTCTTGCTCGGGCTTCTCGGCAAAGAGACTGATGTGGGCCTCCTGTTACTGAGCAAGTGATTTTGAGTGGTTCTTGCATTGGAACCAGAAATTCCCCCTGGCTCCAGTTGCATTTGACAACAGAGAGGGGTCCCTTTGATGACAGCACTGAAAGGCTAGGAGAATGAGGCAGTGGGGTGAACTCTGCAGATTGGCAAAAGATGGGGCAGGAAGGAGGGAAGGCCATCTGAAAAGGCTTGTAAGAGTCATACTTCTTAAACTGGGCTTAAACTGGAGCAATTGCCTTTCCCTTTATGCTCTCTGTCTCTGATGTTGCTTTAGATGCCAGATGTTGACGTAAGTGTGCTTGATTCTCTGTACTTCAGCAGTCAAGCAGGGCAGGTACGGGAGAATAAAGCAGAACCTGGAGATCCAAAGTCAAAATGACAGGATCTTTGAGGCATTTCAGGCACCTCTTTTGAGCCATTTAAGTTTTCCCCCTGATTTATCTTTGAACTTGAATAAGTGGCTTCTAAGCTTCCTATGGTGACCTTCCTCAGCCCCTATGTTGCCAATGCCTTGCGTGGTTTAGTTTCTTCCCAAAAAATGTCCTTTGTAGACTTCACAGAAGAATGGGTCTCCTTTTGAGAAAATGTGGGCTGGGCACAGCTGACTTGCCTTTATCGCTAACATTGGCTTTACAAGTGAGTGTCCTGTCACAGACAGCTTGTGTTGAGTATTCTAGCTGGATGGGAGGATTCATTAGAAGTGGAAGGTCCGGCCCTTGTTCTCTGGAGCAGGAAGAAGAGTTGGAAGTAAAGAGGGGATGGGATTAACTTTTGCGGTCCGAGCAAAACCCTTTTTGTACAATTTGTCTTGGAATGAGTTGACTTCTGTCCACCTTGGAGAGAGAAAGTGGCCAAGTGTGTTTGATTCCATTTTTTGGAAACACCTAGGACTTGGAAAGGACTTTGGCTTCGAAAAGATAGCCCCCCAATGTTTCACCTCACCTGATGGGGTTGTTACTCCTAGTCCCAAGGATAGACAGCTGGAGGGGTGAGTTCTTCGTGTTGAGCTTTAGAAGCTACTTCTCCTTGGTCTTCGGTTAAGGAGGAAGACTCCTGAGCCTTAGCTTCCTGGAGAGTTGGCTCTGGGACTAAGCTGGTCCTCGGCCCAAGTTCTGAAGGTACTTGGAGTTCTCTGACACCTTCCGGAGTAAAAGTACTGGCTGGCTTGCTCACTTTGGGGCAGAGGCTTTTGCCTTCTGGAAGGAAGCCACCCAGAGGTCTGTGGACTAAAAGGCATGGTGGGTTCTCAGGGGCTGTGGGGCAGAGTTTTTCTGTCTGAGTTTCTGTTAAAGCCAGGAGGCCAGATTCGTCAGATGGGGCTCCAGTTACCTCCCAAAGACATATATCGATGTCTGCCATGGTCCCCTTTATTTTATTTCCTTCTGGATCTGTGACTTCCCATTGACACAGCTCTGCCATCCTGCTCCCCATACTGCTTGCTCTGTGGGGACCGACTTTGGGTTCGTCCGTGTCTGGAGCATCTGGCTCGGGGGAGAGCCCTTCTGACCTTGTGCCTTCCCAAGGACAGACCGTCTCTCGCTCTCTGTTGACTTTTACTTCTTCTGAAAAGTGTTCTTCAGTCCCTCCAGATCCTGCCTTTTGCAGGAACATCTCTCCTTGCCCTTGAGATTCTCTGTCCAACTCTTGTTCCAGTCCCCCTTTCTCTGCTGCTCCTTGACTCACCTCCCAAGGGCAGATTTCTGTTTTCTTTTCAGAGGGAGACTCTTCTGCTTCCCATGGACACACTTCTGCTACTCTGGCCCCCATGCTGCCTGCTGCCTCGGAACTTTCTTTGCTTCTGTCAGAAGCTTGTGGGGCTGGTTGTGGAGACAGACCCCCACAATCTTGACTCTCCTGGGGACACACAGCCTCCTGTTTCCCATCTGCACTCTCTGAGTTTGCCTGAACGGCCACAACTTTGTGCTCTGGTTTTTCTGGGGCTTTCTCCTCCTCTTGAGGCTCCCCTTCTCCATCCTGTCTTGACACCCCTTCCTCAGGGATTCTTTCAGTCACCTCACAGGGACAGGTCTCAGCTTTGGCGCCGCTGTCAGGTTTGGGAGCATCCATGGCAGGAGCATCCCACGGGCAGAGCTCAGCAAGCCTGCCCCCAACGCCGAGCAGTGTCTGAGCACCGGCTTTCGGTTGGTCAGGGCCGTGACTGTCTGGGTGGGAGAAAGATCCCGCCGGGGCCACACTCTCCTGTAGACAGATAGGTCGTAGCTCATTGCTTGCTTTCTCCCCGTGTTCAGCAGTGACTTCTGCTTGTTCTGGGAAGGAGCCCATCTTTGGGTCTTGTGTCAGGTCCCCTTTCTGTGCTGCTTCATCACTCACTTCCAAGGAGGGCCCCTCTGCCACTCTGCTACTCCCGCTGCTGGACGAGTCTGAGACCTCGGCCTGAGCAGAGGGTGTCCTCAAGTCCTTCTCCCAAGGACACATAGCTTCCTGTTCTTGACTCAGTTTTGTCTCCCATTTTGATATGTCTTCTCCCAGGGAGGTGAGTCTCCCCTCTTCTAGAGTTTTCTCCCTCTGCCCCATGGAATCAGTCCCCATCTCTTGTTCTGATTCCTTCCCGGGGGCTCCTTCATCCACCTCCCAGGGACAGATCTTGGCTTTTTCACTGGTAGGCGCTCCCTCTGCTTCCCAGGGACACACCTCAGCTGGCCTGCACCCCACACGGTCCAATACCTGGAGCCCAGCTTTTGGTCTGTCGGTGCCCAGAGTGTCTGAATGCCGAGAGGATCCCCCCGGATCCAAGCTCTCCCAGGGGCGGGCCACCTCCCGCTCCCAGGCCTGCCTCTCTGGCTTCTTTGGAGCAGTAACAGCTATCTCTTCAGGTCCAGTATCTGCAGAAGCCCTTCCTGTATCATTTGGAAATTGCCTAATGGCCTCAGTTCCCAAAGCCCTTTTCTCCCCTGCTCCAGCACTCACCTCCCAGGGACAGATCTCTGCCTTCTCAGCAGGCAGGATTTCCTCTGCGTCCCAGGGACAGATCTCAGCAGTTTTGCTTCCCGTACTGCCTGACATCTGGAAAGTGGCTTTGGGTCTATCTGTGTCTCGAGGACCAGGTTGCGGGGAGAAGTTTCCAGGGTCCACCCTCTCCCAGGGACAGACTGCTTCCGGCTTTTGCATCTGTCCCTCAGGCTTTTCCCAAGTTGTGCTATCTTTGATTCCTGATGTTCCAGGCATCTTCTCCTTGTCCTTTTGAGATTCTCCTTTTGGTGCCTGTCCCGACATCCAGTCCTCTGTCGTTCTTTCATTCACCTCCCAGGGACAGATTTCTGCCTTGGCAGGTGTTGCTTCCTTTGCCTCTGACCTGAGATCTTCCCGTGGACATACCTGCGCTGCTCTGCTTCCTCCCTTGCTGAGGAGTTGGCCACCAGCTTTGGATGAGGAGTTTTCTAGATGTGGGCTGGAGTGCCCAGGGGTTGTGCTCTCCCAGGGACACACGGACTCCTGCTGTTGACTGCATTTCTGCACTGCTTTCCCAGTTTGTTCCCACGTCTCTCCAAAGCTCCCTTTTCTGGAGGTTTTTCCCTTTTCCTGGAGAGGTTCTCCACCTGTCCTCTGACTCATCATTTCCTTCCCTACTACCTCATCACCCAGCTCCCAGGGACAAATCTCTGCTTTCCCGATAGCAGGAGCATCTCCTGCCTCCCATGGACACGCCTCAGTGACGCTACTGCCCAGACTCCCCGAGCACCCGGAGGTTCCCGGGGCCTGAGTAGAGACTGCTGAGGGGCCCCGGAAATCTGTCCTTTCCCACTGACAAAGAGATTCCAACCCTTCACCCAGTTTCTGTTCTTCCAAGAAGATTGCTTTCTTGGGAGTTTTCTGCTTTGCCTGGGGGAGCTTCTTTACTCCCTCCTGGGACGGTTTCTCATTCTCTCCTCCTTCACTTGCCTCCCAGGGACAGAGCCCTGCCTTGGTGATGTCAGATGTACAAGCTCCTGGGCCAGCGGCTTCCCACGGTCGTGTCTCTACCTGTCTAGGCTCCACACTGCCCACTGTGTCAGACCTGCCCTTGGTTCTGTCAGAGTCCTGAGGTGCTGACCGAGGGGACAGACCCCCAGGATCGGCACTCTCCCAGGGACACACTGCCTCCTGTCCCCTGACCAGTCTCTCTGGCTTTTTCTGAGCAATGGCAACCACATCTTTGGGTTTTGATTTTTCTGAGGCTTTCCCCCTCTCATCTTGGGAGGCATCTAGATCTTGCCTCAGTGCCACCTCCTCAGGGACTCCACTCACCTCCCAGGGGCAGATTTCGGCCTTGTTGCTACTGTCAGGCTGACACGTTTCTGACTCGGTGACTTCCCAGGGGCATACATCTATCACCCTCTGGTCAGCACTGCCCAGGGGCCGGAGGCCAGCTTTGGGCAGTTCCCGCCACCCCCCAGGGGCTTCTTTTGCTTGCTTAACATTTTTGTCCCTAACAGTGCCCTGCCTGACTTGCCTCAGTGTGGCAGGCCCTGTTTTACCTGCTTTTGCAACCTTCCCCTCCCCTAGACCCTGGGATGGCCTCCTGCCTCTGTCTGCTTGTTCCCTACTGCCCTCCTGGTGACAGACTTGGAGCATTCTGCTTGTGTGAGCGTTCTGTTGGTTCTGGAGGGACTCCTCGTCATCACAGGGGGCAAGCGCGGCCTGCTTACTCACCGCCTTGGGGCGGCCTGACCTGGGAGATCTGGGACATGCCCCCACACCCTCTCCCAAAGCTCGGCCCTTCTCTTCCTTCTCAGGACATCCTTCCCCGCTCTCCTTCTCTCTGTATGTGCTCCGAGAACGGGTCAGAGCTTTGATAGCCAGTCCCAGGCTACGCATGGAACCCTGCTGAACAGGGGTCTTGAGGCTGTGGGATTTAGATTTAGAGAAGACCTTGGGCCTGTCCTCATCCTCATCAGCTTCCCCCTGGAGACACCTGTCCTCCGTGTCCATCCCATTCTCCCCAGCCCCCCTCTTGTCTACTGCTATAGAGAGGGCCCTCCAGAGCCTGGCCCGACCTGGGGCGGGAGAGTGGTGGCCTCGCTCTGGCCCCGGGGGGCCTTCCTGAGCCACATTTTCTTTCTTTGATGGCAGTTCTGCATTCTCCCAGGGGCAGATGTAGGTGAGCAGGCTGGGGCTTTGTGGGGGTACTGGGATGGGTGCCAGGGCAGGGACGGGAGCTGGCAGCAGAGCCAGAGATAAGGTGGAGGTGGGAGACAGCATCCCTGGCTCCCCCAGGCCCACCCCGGACGTGGCCATGATGGGTGTGGAGATCTGGTGCTGGACGGGCGGGTGGGGCAGCCTTCTCGCGGCCTCCTCGCGCAGCTTTCTGGAGGCGTGGGAGCTGTCCACGCTGCTCCTCTTGGCCGGGGAAGGTGGGGCCGACAGGGTAGTCGCTCGGGCTCGCTCCAGCCTCCAGGCCGAGGGCCTCCGCGCCGGGCTGGCCAGGGCGGCCTCTGCCTTCCTTCTCTCCTCGCGCTCCCTCGCCCGCTGGTAGGTCTCCTCCAGGTAGGCCTGGCTGGCCTCGAGCAGGGCCTTTTCCCTGGAGTCAGCCACGACGCTCAGCGACTTGTGCAGCGAGGCGGGCCGGGCACAGGGCAGCCGCTCTCCCACCGTCAGATTGTGGGCGCTGGCCGACCTGAAGCTCAGCGCGGGCGGCCCTGCCGCCGACTCGCGGCTCTCGGATTGCGGGCCCTTCCTGGCCAGCTTCCTCCTCAGCAGCGAGTCGAGCAGAGGCGGGTACTGCTCCCCGCGGGGAGCGCGGTCCTGCTCGCAGGTGCTACTGGACTTGCGCAGACCCGGCGGCGCGGCGGGCTCCCGGAGGCTGGCGCTGGGCAGCCTGGCGCTGAGCAGCCGGCGGCGGGAGGAGCCCCCGGACAGGCTGCCGCGGGCCGGGGAGCCCGAGTCCCGGGAGTGCTGGCGGGTCAGGGCCTCGGGGAACTCGGCCAGGTACTTCATGAAGGAGCGGCCCAGGGCCTGGCGCCAGCTGCCTTGCTTTTTGCGCAGGTGCGGGTTGTTAGCGGCCATTTCCTTGGTCTTGTGGACCTCGAGCTGGGCGTAGAGCTTCTTCAGCTCGTCCTGGGGGCGGGGGTGCAGAGCTGGCGGTGAGGGCCAAGCTCTCCATCCCCTGGCGGCGCTGCTCTGCCCCTCAGCCCTTGCTCAGACCATTTTCTCTGGGGGATCTCTCTCCCACCAAGCTGTGTCTCTTCCCAGCTTTTAAAACTCAGGATTCACCTCTCCGTCCTGCAGGGCCAACAACCTAGTTCCCAAGCCCGACCCGCTTAGCTCCGAGGCCTCAGCGCACCACTGACTTCTCTGGGCACTGTGGTCTGGTGGGAAGTCTCCAGCTTGGGAGACGGGAAACCTGGGTTTGAGGCTGCTGACCCATCATGTGCCTTCAGGCTATTTTCTTGCCCTCTCTGAGCCTCTGCTTCAATAAAGTAAGGAAGACTGGCTGCCTAGTGTTCACTTCCTTAAGAGGATTATATGAGATTGGTGGTGGGACCAGTGGGCGTGAAAACTGCCATATTCAGGTGTAAGTGACGGGATGGGGCTTTGAAAGTCTTTTGTACTTCGGATCTCTCCCCGCAGCCAGCGTAGGGGAGGTACATGGGCTGCTGCGCCCCATACTGGAGGGTCAAGGATGGTGTCTCTGTGGCAGTGTGCCTCCACTCTTCGGCCTGCCTGCTGGATTGGGGTCTCGGTTCAGCCTATCCCCAGGGGGCAGGCGGCAGGGCAGGCAGAGCTCAGAGGATGAGGAGGATACGGGGGAAAGAGAGGCAAAGGCAGTTGAGGCAAGGAAGGAATTGGGGGATGTAAACAAGTAAGGTGTGGAGGGGGCCCCAGGGGAGGTGGAGGGATGGACACAATGGCTTCCTGGGACTGTTCCCACATGCAGGTTCTATAAGACAAAGGGCTTTACTGCCAGGTCTCTTTATTTCCTACTCTCTGAGCCTCTCATTAGGGTTTCTGTGACTATAATGATATTCTTAAGCAGAAAAATAAGGTAAGGATGCTTTCCTGATGTAAGACTCAGGAAGAACTTCCTTTCTCTAACGCTGCTGGGGCCAGGGAAAGGGGGTCCTGGTGCCTGGTAGCCACTCGCTGCCTGAATTGCCCAGCCCCAATGGCCCTAGGGCCACTAACTACCCGGTATGTTGGGGACTGAGGGGCTTCTTAGGCTGCCCCTCATGGTGGCCCTGCTGAGTGGGAGTGGAGGACACAGGAGACACAGGGGATTTGAGCTCCACTCATGGTTCTGCCTCTACCATGCCAAGTGGGCCTCAGGAATCTGGGTTCTGGGGTTTTGCAGAGTGGGGGCGGTCTATCCACTGTGTGGCCTCCTTTGAGTAGAGTCAGGGGAAGCAGCTTAGGGCAGTGGTGGAGAAGAGAGGGAGCCGGGTCTTAGAGGAAAAGCTATGGGGAGGAGAGGGGACCTGCAGTGGCACACAGCCCGGGTGGCAGGGCAGCTGTGCCCCCTGCCCAGTCCCTAAGTAGCATCAAGAGGAGGTGGGGAGGGCAGCACCTACCCGAATGTCTCCAGGGTCCAGGCTGTGCTCGCTCCAGGCTGAGGCGATGCTGCTGTTCAGGTAGGAGCCTGAGCGCTGCAGGTCCAGCTCGTCCTCGTACACCTCATCCAAGATCTCCTCTCGGGGAGGAGCCCCTGGCTTCCGGAACTGGCCATGGTGGTGGGCATGATCAGGAAAAAGACTCACCTTGGCTCCCTGCCCCGTGGCATATGTATTTACTCCATAAATCTTCACCCCCTCTCTGATTCTGGGGGTCCAAGGAGTATTGTTCCCTCTCCTTCCTGATTTTCTCTAGCTCAGAGACCAGGGGTCTCAATGCCCTGCCCCCACAATTCCTAGCCATGTCCTTCGGCTACCCCCCCCCCACACCTATCTTTCTGTAACTGCTTCTGAGTTGATTTTCAGAGTCTCCCAACCTTCCAGTTGTATTACAAGGACTCCCTTCAGCTCTAGCTCTTTTTTTTAAAACTCCAAGTGTTTTTTATTATTATTTTTTAATTATTGATTTATTTATTGGCTGTGTTGGGTCTTCATTGCTGCGTGTGGGCTTTCTCTAGTTGCGGAGAGCGGGTGCTACTCTCCGTTGCGGTGCATGGGCTTCTCAGAGCGCAGTCTCAGTAGTTGTGGCACACGGGCTTAGTTGCTCCGCGGCATGTGGGATCCTCCGGGACCAGGGCTCAAACCCGTGTCCCCTGCATTGGCAGGCGGGTTCTTAACCACTGCGCCACCAGGGAAGCCCCAGCTCTAGCTGTTATTTCCCTTGCCCAGAGATTGGAGACGGAGATTCCTTCTGTGACTCCTAAGTGGGCTCCTTGCTTAGGGCCCACATCCCTCAGGGCCCAGGGTGTCATTCTCACCCTGGCCTGGAGAGGGTGCTATGGGTATAGCAGCTCCACAGTGCCCCTGGCAAAGGGGCTGCGTCTCCCTCACATTGAGACCAGGGGAAGACCTCACCTTAGGGATGAAGATCAGAGCCAGTGTGGCGGTGACTGTGCTGTGGGTGTGAAAGAAGAAGAGGAGGAGCGTCCAGTCTGGGTGCAGGGAGGGAACCAGTACAAACCTGAGGGTGAGGTGGGAAGGAGATGGTTAGCTACAGGTGGGAGTGGCCTCTTTCCTCTCACCTGTTTCAGTGGCTGTCCTCCTCAGCCCCCACCCTGATCTCCTGGAGGTGCTCCGTGCAGTGAGGAGGGCACTCTTCCTTCTTCCTGCCCTCCCACCTCAGGGCTCACGTTAATCTCCACCTCTGAGAAGCCCTCCCAGACTACTCCAGCTTGCCTTCTCCGGCTGCTTATAGCACTTAACTCTGTTATGGACCACTCTGTGGGTTGATTCTACCTTCACCACAGGGCCAGATCCTTGTGGACACTCATAGCAGGCCCGCTGCAAGGACGGTTGGGGTGTGAGGGGGAAGAAGGCAGTGAGAATGGAGCCTGTATGTGGAGGAGAGTCGGGGGGGGGGGAGGCGTGTGGAATGGGAGAGGAGTTAGGAGTGGAGCACGCTTCCTCTTCTCGGGTGTTGGGTGAGACATGGGTTACAGGAAGGGTATCTGTGGGGTAGGGAGAGAGCTACAGGTGGGGGCCCTCCTCCTCCTTGCTGAGGCGTCGTAGGTGTTGCAAGGAGGGCTGTGGGACGGGGGTACCCTCCCCTGGGAGAGGTGAGGAGTGTTCTTAGGGTGGGAGCCGTGGTGGGTAGGAGGGCCCGCCCTCACCTGGCTGCGTGGAAGGCAGCAGAAAGCAGCAGCTCGTTGTGCAGTGCGATGCCCATGTACCGCGGCTCATGCAAGGCTGAGGGAACAGCCCGGGTGGCGTAGCAGAGGAAGCTGCCCCAGCACAGGAGCAGCATCTCAGCTGCGGGGAAATAAGGAGAGCCGGGTACCACCTCAGCAGCCATGCACCCCTTTCTCTGTAGGCCGTGCTGGGGGGACCCCGGTCCAGGGGTCCAGGTACAAGGCAGGAGGACCCCTGGAGGTGCAGGGAGGGGGACCAGAGTGAGGCTGGGCTCAGTGGAAGCAGCTCACCCACAACCATGATGTAGTCCCAGCGGTCGTGGTGGCAGAGGTAGAAGTGGCGGCCTGTGTGGGTGTGGCCTCGCGCCACCAGGGACGCGTGCTGACTGCCTTGCTCCAGGATCCCCGCTGTCCATACAGCCAGGAAGCCCAGCACCAGCAGCAGCAGCAGCCCCAGACGCTGCAGCAGCCGCCCACTGCTCAGGTGGGGGCCCCGCTGGGCCGTTCGAGACAGAAACAGCTGGAGCACTCTACAAGGGTCAGAGTGTGGCTGGTGGATGCAGGGAGGGGAGATGCCCCTGGCCATTGCTTCCCTCCCCGCCGCACATCCCTGTCCTCCCATCCCTTCCATGGTTCACCGCCTCCTCTTACCCCCCAAAAAGTTACATGGAGGGGAGGGCCATAGTGATGGGAGCAGGCCTTGGGGGCACAGAGGAGTAGAGCTGGTAGGGGTCTGGCTGTGAAGAACTTCATTCCATAAATGAGCTGGGGTAGCCTGGAGTGAGCAGCGTGAGAGCAAGCTCTGCCCCAGACCCTACCTATAAAGCTTGAGTATAATAGTGCCGTAGACACTGGCAAAACCCAGCAGTCGGACCCAGCGGAGGGCGATGCAGCGGAATACACTGGGCTTGAAGTACAGGATGAAGACCTGGTGGGGAAGGGGCAAAAACAGTTGCTCTCCACTGCACTTCCACTGGGTGCCAGGCCTATGCTAAACACATTGCTGATCCTCCTAACCGCCTTTTCCTAGAGGCATCATCACCTCCATTCTGCAAAGGAGTAGCTTTGTTATCAGAGAGGTTAGGTAACTTGTCCTAAGTCACACAGCAGGTCATAGAGCTCCTTTTAAGCCTGGCTGTTTGGTTCCAGAGCTCACTAGACCAGCCTGTCATTTGTGGGTATGAGTTGGAGGATTTTGAGGTCTCTGAATCCCCCCAACAGGGCAGAGAGGAAGGATTCTGGGGCTTGGAGGGTACCAGGTTGGGACTATGGGGGATCCTGGGAGGTGCGGTCAGCCTCTGGCCACAGACTCACAGGGAAGTAGAGCAGCAGGGATCCAAAAAGGATGGTTTCCAGCAGTACCACTCCAGATGCCCGGATCCTCTGTGAACCCAGGAAAGAGAGAGGTATGTAAGCAGGGCAGCAAGAGGACAGAGCCTGGAGGATGGTACAGGAGGGTCTCAGGCCTGTTTGAGGGGTCACCCCATGGCCCTGAAGCTAAAGCTTCACCCTGTAACATTAGCTCTGCCCTCTCCATCCACAGCCACTCTCACCACAGGCTCTTAGCTCCACTGGCACTAAGCCTGGCTAAGGCAAAGGTTTCATATAGCTCCTGCCACCGCAGGCCCATGCCCCTCCCAGTCCCAGCCTGGGCCTTGCTGCAGACCTGGGCTAGAATCAGAGGTTGCTGGAGGTAGAAGGGATCTCAGGCTTTCCTCCAAGCTTTGGGTCAGACTGCCTCCTTGTCTGGAAACTCGCTTCTCTGTCAATTGACCGTCAACTTTGGCTCAAATGTCATGTTCTCCAGAAAGTCTTCCCACGCCATCTCGGGCAGGGTGACTGGGTCCCCTCTCTGAGCTGCCACAGCAACTGACACCTCTATCCTGGCCCCTGTTTTGCTGTGCTGTCATTTTATTTACATGTCTGAGGGGGCAGATCACTTCCCCTAGTGCCTACACAGTGTTTTGAATCGAGCCCAATGCCTTCATTGAGCAGGTGAGGAAACAGGTCTAAGATGGTGAGGTCACTCGCCTCATGTCACATAGTGAGTTAGATTAAGAATCAGGGCCAGAACCCATTTCTCTCAAGTTCTGGTCTTAGGTAGTCTGTGGTCTCCGGTTGATGCTAGAGACTCAGGACGTGTGTAGAAGAGAGATGTGGGGCCTTCCTTGCCTTGGTCTGGCGGCAGCGATAGGAGACCAGCATGCTCAGGAAGACGGCCAGCATGCAGCACGTCTGAGAGGCCAGCACCACTGCCCGCAGCGTGGGGGCTTCCTCCACCAGGCACGGCGTGGCATCCAGGCAGCTGGAGCAGCCCTCAGCACATGGTTGGCACCGCAGCAGCCTCCCGGAGCTGCCTTGCGGGGACCCGAATTGCCCGGTAGGCTGGGCAGCACCCTCCTCAGAGCCTATAAAGAACAGGATGTGTGCAGGGAGAGGGGCATGGCTGGGACAACCTGAGACCCCAGCCTTCTCTCCCAATGGTCCCCACAGCTCTCTCCCTGCCCTCTTATGGTCTGTGGCCCTTGGGGTAGCGTCAGGATGGGTAGGAATGAAGAAGTGGGTACTTTCAGGGGAAGGCAGGGTTACAGGAAGAGGCGATGCCAGGCTAGGACTCACTGCGAGGTCAGCTTGCATCGGACTGCCATGTTATAAGCTCATTCTCGGAAGGAACAGACACCCCCAAATTGGACCCTGCCTGCCTCTCCTGCTTCTCTCGACGTTCTTCCCTTGCTCCATGAGTTTTCTCCCAGTGTCTCACCCCAACCTGCCTTTCTTCCCCAGATGCCCCCCTCCAATCAGCCCAGCCTGTAAAACACCTTCCTGGCATTCCGCATAGTTACATACCCCCGGAGCTGCTTGTCCCATAGAAGCCGGGTCGGCAGCGGCAGAGGTAGTGGCCAAGGACAAAGCCCTGACTCTCCAGGGGGACACACTGTGGGGATGACAAACACACTCGGTATTTATATGAGGCTTTCCCTCCTGGGAAGAGAAGGAGGGCGCATTTACCTTCCTATCCACGGCCCCTGGGTCTACACCGGGGAGCCCCACCAGAAAGCCACCCCAGCCCTTGGGAAGCCTTCCATCCCTGGAAACCCTACTCTGCCCCCACCATTGCCTCTCTTCTCAAAGAGACCTCCAGGCAAAGAGTATGCAGACGGATCACCCTTTTATTCAGACTGGCCCTGACAGGAGCGTCACAGGTCCCGTTTCCCAGTGCCCAGCTGATGCTAGAGCAAGGTGCTGGGGAGGTGGGAGCAGGGAGACATCTGAGCTCAACCACACCTGTGTGCCTACATCCTGCTTCAAGGGTCCCCATCAGCCTCCCTCTTTGGCACACAGGTGGGTTGAAAAGGCCCCCATGGAGGAGCAGCTTCCTCCATCAGGGCCATCTGGCTTTGGCGCAGGACTGCTCTGCCCAGCCCTAATGCCAGGCTAATGCCAGGCTGGTGGGATGCCAAGGCCAGCTCTTTATTCCACCTCCACCCATTGATGTTTGCCCAGCAGGGGACAGAGCAGACCTCAGAGCCAGGCAGGGAAGATGAGCCCTTGGATGAGGTCAGACCTACTGTAGGGAGTGGCTGGGAACAGACCGCAGTGGGGCAAAGGAAGGAAGATTACATATCCAGCCCCTAGAAGGTGCTTCTGAAATCGTGGCCCAGCTTCCCCTCTTACTCAGACCACTGGAAAACGTTCTGTTCCTGCCATAGACAAATACATACCCAGAGACACGAATGTGGCTGTGTTGAAAAGTGCACTGGACAATGGGAGCCCTTATCCATCCCTGGACTGATAGCTCCAAACACATGAGCCCTGAAGAGCAACAGATGCCCAAACCCACCATACCTCCCAGCAGGCTGCAGGGCTCCCCTTGGCTTTGGTTCAGCTCAGGAACAAGCATGCAGTCAGTGTAACTGTGGAGCGGATTAGTTCACTGACCTGCCAGTTTCCCAGTACTGGGCTTGCAGGGTTATCAACCATTGCTTTCCATTATCCAGATTCTCCTGCATCCACGGCTTTGATTTTGCCAGCATCTCACCTGGGTTCCATCACCTTTACCAGTCCCAGAGCTCTTCAAGTTCCTTCTCTGGTTAGTCTCCTCCTACACCCCAACCAGCAATTCTACTTATTTCAACAAACACCCAACAGAGCATCCTTTGTGGGTCAGAAGGAGCCCAGAGCTCTGTTGACATGGAGAATGTGATTCAGGAGAAGGAAAGGGGACAATTAATAGAGGCTCAGGAGGCGGTCCTGGGAAGGGATCCTGGAGCACCCAGTACCAGAAGGGAGAGCAGACAGGGAAGCACACTGAGAATGCAAAGGAATGAAGGTGGCTGTCTCGGGTGGGGGATGGGGCTAGGCTGTATGTGTCCTCACTCTTAAAAAGCCTGGTATCTCATCTCTATCTATCTTATCAGTAGGGACTTCCTTGAAGCCGGAGAGGGTGGTGTGCCTTTGTCAGCTGCTCCTGATGGCAGTGATGGGAAAGGGGAGGGAGGCAGGACACCAGAACCCCCACCCTCTGTATCCTTACCTGGGTGCTGTTGAGATCACACAGGTGTGTGTTAGAGTACCAGCCTGGGCCGCTGGCACACTGATTGATGTCCACACTCTGAAGATCTACGTCCATCTGCACCTGCCCCCTAAGGCAGTGAATTGGCAGTTAGGGGTACGGTGAAGGATGCCAAGGTGGACGTGTGTCCTTGGACCTCAGACTATGAGGCAATGCAAGCTCTACAAACTTTAGCAGTGTGCCAGGAGAGAGGGCACACACGCACGCCATTTCTCCAGTGATATTAACCCTCGCTGTCTCTGCAGCAACAATCCTCCTCCCCCTAGGTTTTTCCCTGCCCCCACCCCCCCATCCCTCAGGTTTTCAACATCCTAGCATTTCTTGATTTCTATCAATGGGAAAGGGAGGTGGTGAGACATACAGGAGCTGCGGCTCTGATGATCTTTCTGAAAGGGATATTCACACTTCCCCACTGCATGTATATACACACTCACACACACACACACACACACACACACACACACACACACACACACACGTGCGCGCGCGCAAAGTGCAGCTATTAACCACCCCCTCACTCTGCCCAAACCAGGTCTGAAATGATCACAGCAAAGGAGATATGGAATAGAGGGGCCCAGAGTCAGAGCTGCCTGGCCCAAGGGCTCTCAACCCCTGCTCTGGGCTGAATGGGGAGAGAGCTGGCAAGGAGCCAGGCTGCCTGTGGCCAGGAGAGGAACTCTGCCAGGGACAATGAATGGGGACACAGAGCTGGGAAAACAACGTTGATTGTTGAATGCCTTGCGGTACACTATCCATCTGCTCCCTCCTTCCCATCATGGCTCCCAATCACCTCTTTACTCCAGCTGAGGGAGGCAGTCAGTTATTTGAGGAGCATCATAGGCTATCGGGGTCAGGACTTGATATAAGAATACAGCCATTGGGAGTGACCCTGGGGATCTGGCCAGCTCCTGGGCAGAAGAGACAATGGTGCCAAGCCTCCCCGCAAGTGTTCCCCTTCCTTTGCAGAAGCCGCCTTCTACAGCTGTATATTGCTAGGGAGCCTCGAATTTCATTCCCGAAGCGCCCATCTGACTCCTCTGAGAAGCCAGCACATGGATTGCCACTGTCTCCCGCACCAAGCCCAAGCCCTCTCCTGCCCTGTACCCACTACTCAGACCTGGAGGCCAGGACCTATGCCCAGCTATGTCCACACATCTGTACACACACACGTGTATGCCTACTTGTAAATGGAGTGATTTATATGTAGTACATACACACACCTGTATATGTTAACACACAGTTACAGATTCCCAGGGTCAACTGCAGATATACACAGCTGAATGCAAGTACACACATCTGTGTCCCCCACACATGTGCATACCAAATGGCCTATGCACAGCTGGCTGGACTTGGGCCCCCCCACCCCACAAATCCACAACAGCGTCAAACCCTGCACAAAAACCACTTACCTGATCTCCGGGTTGAGGTCTGGCTTGAGTCCATAGAAGGCCGCTGAGAGTGTGATAAGCCAGCCCGGACGGAGTCGGCCCTCCTGGCATTCCAGGAAGGGAGGAGACAGCCTCACGTGCTGCAAGTCCCCCACATATCCATCCCCCTGTGGCCACTTGGGGCTGCCAAGGCTCCCTAGGTCATTGGTCAGCACCCGCTTCTGCAGGTCAGGGGTGTCTAGGGCCCCGGTTGGGCTCTCCTTCTGCACCCTGCTCCCGGACAAGTCCTGAAGGATGGTCTCCTCCCCCATCCGGGTGGCCTGCAGGGCCAGCTGCAGGTGGCTGGCCCCCAGTGGAGGGTTAAAGGTCAGCAAAGCCCGGTATGCCCTTGGGTCCCCCTCGGCCACGCTGCGGACCAGTGCCTGGTACCACTCCACATCCTCCTCCACGCTGGACTCCCGGATGTCGTTGGCTTGTAGCAGCATGTTGAGGAAATTGGCAGCCTGCGTAATGGTGCCCGCTGCCCTCCATAGGATTGGGGGGAGCCCTGGTCTGGCTCCTGCCCCATGGGCTTCATAGCGCTCACTGCAATTAGCCCCCGATAGCTGTTGGGCATCTCCAGAGTAGAGAAAAGCTAGGGCTGCCTCAGCCCCCTCCGGGGGCACCCACATGGGTGCAGATCCTGGCTTGACTTGGGAGGACAGCGCGGGAAGAGAGCGGAGGAGCCTTGGACCCCCCAGAGCCCAGCCACAGAGGAAAGAGCAGCTCAGCAGCCCCCACACAGGAGGAGGCATGACCACTGCCCTGGTGCCCATCCTTGGGGCAGCTCTCAGGGACCCTGGGGTCCAGGCTGCCCGGGGTATTGGAGGTTCAGGAGATCCCAGGCAGAGGCTGGCCGCAGTCTGGGGCTGCCTGCTTGCACGCCTCCGATCCTTGCTTTCTCTCTTCCCCTCTTCCTCTCTCTCATGCTCAGGCTGTCTTACTTGTTTTTCTCTTCTCTTTAACGTCATCAGCTGGCTTCTGGACGTAGGCATGAGGGCTCTGTTCCCTGCTCTCTCAGTGTGGCCCCCCATCGCAAACACTTTTAATCCTGGCACACCACTCTTCCCTCCCCCTCTTATCCAATATCTAGGCTCCCTCCCCTCACTCCCCACCCTACATCTGCTCCAGGGAGAGATAGAAGGGACCAGCCGTTCTCTCTCTTCCTCCCTCCCTCCCTCTGCCCTTTGCTCCATTAGGAGAGATGGGCAAATCCGGGATGGGACGCCATAGCAACCACAGATGAGCCTGTGCCCCTCTCTCCACCCCTCTCCTCCACTCAGCCTCCTGGCAGCAATTTCCACGGCCATGATAAAGGGCCAAGCTGCAGCTCCTGGCAATCTGCTCTAGCTGCCTGTACCCCCGACACCATGCTGCTGAACTGGAATTTGAGATTGGGGTTGGCGAGGGGTGGGCAAGAGAGCCCAATAAGTGTAGGTTTTTAAAAAATATGTATTTATTTATTTATCTGGCTGCACCAGGTCTTAGCTGCGGCATGCGGCCTCTTAGTTGCGGCACGTGGGGTCAAATTCCCTGACCAGGGATTGAACCCAGGACCCCTGCATGGAGAGTGCAGAGTCTTAACCATTGGACCACCAGGGAAGTCCCAAGAGAGCCCAATAGAACCATAATTGATATTTGTACAGACTGTGGCAGTTTACAAAGTGTTTTTCACGTGCGTTATCTCAGTGACTCTTCCCCAACCCACCTATGCTGAATATTCTTATCCCCATTTCACAGATGCAGACAGTGAGGCTCAGAGACTCACCCAAGATCACATAGCTGCTTCATTTGAGTTGAGACTCAAACCCAGAGCTCTGATTCCCCTACACTGCCCCATCAAACCCCCACCATCACCCTGTTATTCATCCTTAGAGACCTCAAGAAGACCTAACTATAGCCCGGAGAGGTAAAGGGACTTCCCTAGGACCACACTGTTGCTCTTGACAGAGCAGGAGCCTCCACCAGGTCTCCACCTCCCCAGCCAGGGAAGCCCGCCCTCTCCTGCATCACAGAGTTAACCACTGCCCGGAGTAAGGGGGTCATGGTGGGGAGGGGGGAAGAGAATGAACAGTTTTGCTTCTGCTTCTTCCACCTTCATTTTGTCATTCTAAGCCCTGTCTTCTTCCTTTCTTCATGAAAACCATGGCTAACCTCTCTTGCTCTTCCAGGTCTTCTTACCCCTCACATCCTTCCCTCTGTCGGACACAATAACTGGAAAGCTCAGAGTTAGCACTGTCTGAGGCAGCCTCCTCGGATCCAGAAGGGTATGGATTCTTGAAGTCAGCCACGGAACAAAGCCCCTGCCTTCCTCTCCCTCCCTCTTCCACCACTTTCCCATCGCTGATCGCTCGCCCAGTGATTTGGCCCCATGTGCATGTGCTATCTATTAGTTTCTCTCCTTCTCACTTTGCCCCCATCCCTGCTTCTAAAACCTCTGATGTCCCAGATCTCTGAGTTTATGTAGGGAGGGCTGGGTGGTGGTGGCTAAAAACTTCTCTTGCTTTACTGGTGGCCTCTGCAAGCAATAGTTCTGCTTTGGAACCTTCACTGGGAACGTAAGGGGTGGAGGAAGAGATGGGGGCTAGAGGACAAACCTCCACAGAATCCCTATGATGTCAGAACGAAGAGTGCCTATATCCCAGACCTTCCTCTAATAGAGAAGGAAATGAAAACTAAAACCAAATGTCAGCTAAGTGACCTCCTCAAGGCCACAAAGCCAGCGAGTGGTCTGGGGTCAGACCTCTATCACACATCCACACATCCATTGCCTCTCTGATTCCTGTGTGCCAACAGAAAGGGGGATGGTAGGGGGTGGGGTGGGGTGAGCAAGTGCTCCGTTCCACGTTCTTGGTATTATTACTGGTTACTGTTAGTCCAGGGCCAACAGAACACCTTGGGTGAAGACATAATAGTCAGTTGTTTTTTCCCCCAAGAAGCTTTTCATAATAATAACTTATGTTTGAATAGTGCTGTAGCATTTGCCTGTAAGTTTTCATTTAATCCCTACAACAGCTCTATCAAGGGGGGATTATTATTGACCTATTTTTACAAATGAAACACAGGTTCAAAGATGTTTAATTATTTGCTCTTGGTAATATGTCCAGGAAATGGCATGACTAGGACTCAAAACTAGATGGCAAGCTCTAGAGGGGCAGAGACCATGCCTGTCTCATTCATCACTGAAGCCTAGCCCATTGCTGAACGATTGAGTGAACTCAAGACTGGTTTAGATTCTCTGAATTGTTCTTTGCAAACCTTTTAAACTAGGGTTCTACCACTGCAGAGACCACTTATATAGCCCTCAGGAAACAGGTATATGTAGACATAAAACCTACCCAACAAATCCAGCTCATACAAGGATACACTTCCTTTGCTTGGAGCTTAATTTTCAATATTTTTTCCAGGAACTACAGGTCTGGACATTTAAGGAAATGGAGAAAGGCAGCATTCCTTGCTCTGCCTTAGGAAGAGCCTGTGTGTGTTCCCCTGTGCCTCTGTGTGCTCAGGGCAGGTGGAGATATCCCAGGCGGCAGACATGGTCTGCCTCCCTCTGGGGCCAGGAAAGTATCTGGACAGCAGAGTGCGCTGTGGAGCTTACAGGCCTTGCATTCGCGGGGGTAACCTGTTCTGGAGCCAGAGTTTTCCAGAGACAGCCAGGATCTTGGGTGGTCTTCTTAGGCCTCCGGTGTGCTATGGTCCTATAGCAATTTCTCTTCTTTTCTCCAGAAACCTAAGTAACACCTAAAAGGTATTGGAGAGAGGGCAGAAAATATCATCTTTGGAGTCAGAGCTTGTTTTGAATTCCACTTCACCTTTTTGAACTGTATGACCTTAGGTAAGGAACTCTTCAGTTTTTTCATGGGCAAGGGAGGTTATTAATTCTGTTGTGCAGAATTAGAGATGAATTTGTATCAGGAGCTTCTTACAAGGATGGAGCAATCGTTCCATGCTTATGTATCAAGGGCCTACTCCGTGCCAGGCAGTCCTTGGCATTGGAGAGTCCATGATGGGCAAAAAGCAGACGAGGCCCCTGCCCTCACAGAGCTAACAGCTTAATAGAGAAGACAGACTTTAATCAAATAACCTCGCAGATAGAGAACAAATCACACCTGGGCAATTAAGTGCACCAAAGGAGTGGTCTTGGAGCTCAGTGAGGAGGAAGTTCCCAGGCAGGGAGATTTCCCTGAGGTAGAGAGAAGCTTAATTTGAAGGATGAGTAGGAGTTTATGAAGCAAAAAGGGAGGGAAAAAGCCTTTAAAGAAAAGGGAATCGCTTATGCAATGGCCATGTTTTTGAGCCTGACACAGGGCTAGTGGAACAGCAGGGCAGAGAAAGCAAGGTGGAACCTGGTGGGAAATGAGACCAGAGAGGCGGGGGTCTGATGACACAGGACCCCATAGGCCTCCTTAAGGAGTTTTGTCTTTAGCCTAAGAACAGTGGGAAACCATGAAGGGTTATAATCACAGGCTATTGGTGAATATTCATTTTAAAAGGTTCTCTCTGGGGACTTCCCTGGTGGTCCAGTGGCTAAGACTCCGTGCTCCCAATGCAGGGGGCCCGAGTTCGATCCTTGGTCAGGGAACTGGATCCCATATGATGCAGCTAGGAGTTCACATACCTGTGGCTAAGGATCCCACATGCTGCAACTAAGACCTGATGCAGCTAAATAAGTAAATATTTTTTTAAAAGTTCTCTCTGGCTGTAGAACTCATAGCAGATCCTGGATCATCTTCCCCTAAATGCACCTTCAGGTACTAAAGTTGCTAAGTTCTGCTGGCTGATCCTTCCTCCTTATCCTTTGCATTCCTCAACATCTCTTCATGGGAGGATTGCAATGGTTTCCTAACTGGTCTCCCTGCCTCCAGTCACACCTCCTCTACACAAGCTTGAACTTACTTGACCTTCACAACATTCCTGCAAGTAAGCAAAGCAGCAATCCTTATCCCTATTTTGCAGATGAGAAAACTGAGGTCTAGTGGTACTGTGGAACTGGCTCATACAGGCTTGTGAAAGCCGACTGTTAAAATTTCAGAAATTTTGGGACTTCCCTGGTGGTCCAGTGGTTAAGACTTTGCACTCCCACTGCAGGGGGCGTGGAATAAATTTTGCAAGCCAGTTGGTTTTTGGGGGTTTTTTTTGGCTTGAACCCCGGCCTTCAGCAGTGAGAGCATAGAGTCCTAACTACTGGACTGCCAGGGAATTCCCTACAAGCCAGTTGCTAAACACAGCCAACTGTTAAAAATTATGTAAACATTAAATATATTAAAAACAAAGGTAATACATTCTCAAAACTCATCACTTCCTAATAATTTTACTATTATTATTTACCTGTGCTCTTGAGGTTATTTGTGTTATTGTATCTGCTACATAATAGTATGAAACTATTGCATAATAGTATGCTCTGTGTTCAGCAAAGTCAAGATGGTAGATTGAAATCAGCCTTTGTGGGAGGATTTACACCAGAGAAATCGGCAGACGATACAAATAGGGACTTGATTGTTTTGTCGATAATCTAGATTTAAGAAAGTGATGAGAAAATGTAAATAATTCAGATTTTAAGTGAATGTGTTATGTTTGTAGCCATTACATTCTGTATTGCACAAAACTTGAGGAAATATTCTTTCAGTATTTGAAAACTGTTTTCTTATTCAGCAAAGAAGTCGCTCCCATAATTGACAGGTAAGACGTCTTGTTTATTCACTTTCCTCTTACATTGACACAGAGGACATCAACCAACATCCATGTTGTGATTACATTCCCCAGTCAACTGAAACCACGGGTTGGCTACCCATACAGCAGTTGGGCAAAAATCAGTGAAAGCATTCTGTTAGAATAAATTAGTTATAAGGAATCTGCAAATGTACACTATTATTTGTAAATTCTGTGCTACACATCCTTATGTACCTATATATGTGCATACATTCCCCTTTTCTCCCGACAGTCGGCTGTTCAACATTTATCAGCACAGCACTGGGTCTAGAACATGTTATTCATGTGTCATTCCATAAATATTCACTGGATGCCAAGGCGGGGATACAGTTAGTCAATGAACAAACAACTTGGCCACTGTCACACATCGCAAGCGGCATAGGCGGGACCAGAGCCAAAGGTACTGTCCTCCCAAGGCCAGCAGCTCTCTCCCAGGACTAGACCAAGCTTTCCAGGGCCACCCCACCTTATCCCGAAGGGTGGCTTCGGCCAGAGGGCCCGGGAAGTGAAAAACCAGGGTCGGGGCACCGGACTAAGGGCTAGGCGAGAAGCAGCTCGCGGCCAATAGCGGCCCAGGCCCCGCGTAACGTCACTTTTCGGAGAGGCCGGCGCGAGCACGACCAGGGGAGAAGGCGCGGCCACCATCACCCGGAAGTGACGCATTGGGGGCGGTGCTCGGCGGCGCCGCGCAGGGTGGGCTCGCGCTGGGCTCCGCGCGCCCCCCGCCCCCTCTATGAGGCAGAGGCCGCAGCGGCCGTTAGCACTGTCGTTCCGGGGGCCGCGGCGGGCGGGGCTCCGGAGGGGCCCGGCCTAGTCCCCACCCCAGCCCGGCTCCCAGCCGCCCGCCCTCCCTCCCTCTCCCCGATGCAGGGGGCCGAGCTCCGGGATGGTGAGGCGGCGGCGGCGGCCGCTTCGTACCGCGTCCTGAGCCGCCTGCTCGGCTATGGAGAGGCGGCCCCCGAGCCAGGCCCGCCGCCGCCGCCTCCGGGCCATGGCCCCGCGCCGCCACCCTTCCTCGCGCGGCCGGGCCCGCGGGGCTCCCGGCCGCCTCAGCTGATGGTGTTCCGCAACGTGGGTCGGCCGCCGGAGGAGGAGGACGCGGAGGCGGCCCGGGAGCCGGGACCCTCGGAACTGCTGTGTCCTCGGCACCGCTGTGCCCTGGACCCCAAGGCCCTGCCGCCGGGGTTGGCGCTCGAGCGGACCTGGGGCCCGGCGGCTGGACTAGAGGCGCAGTTGGCGGCTCTGGGGCTCGGGCAGCCTGCGGGGCCCGGGGTCAAGACGGTCGGCGGGGGTTGCTGCCCGTGCCCGTGCCCCCCGCAGCCGCCCCCTCCGCAGCCCCAGCCGCCTGCTGCCGCCCCGCAGGCCGGGGAGGACCCCACGGAAACGAGCGACGCGCTGCTGGTCCTGGAAGGCTTGGAGTCGGAGGCCGAGAGCCTGGAGACTAACAGCTGCTCGGAAGAGGAGCTCAGCAGCCCGGGCCGCGGAGGAGGAGGGGGCGGCCGGCTTCTTCTGCAGCCCCCGGGCCCTGAATTACCCCCGGTGCCCTTCCTGGTGCAGGACTTGGTCCCTCCAGGGCGCTTGAGTAGAGGGGAGCAGCAGCAACCTCCCCCACCCCCGCCTCCTCCTGGGCCCCTCCGGCCGCTCGCGGGCCCTTCTCGGAAGAGCTCCCTCAAAGTCCGCCTCAGTCGCCTCTTCCGCACGAAGAGCTGCAACGGTGGCTCCGGCGGTGGGGATGGGGCCGGCAAGAGGCCTTCCGGAGAGCTGGGTGCTTCAGCTGCGAGCCTGACAGACGTGGGAGGCTTTGCGGGCCGGGAGCTGGACGCGGGGAGGTGAGACCGGCTGGGGGGCGGTGGGGCTGGCTGACCGACTTCCTTTTCTTGTTTCATTTCCCTTTTATTCTACTGCTAACACGATCCTGACAATTCTTAAGGTATGGTCTTCATAAGGAGGCGGAGACTTGGGGTGAAAGGTGGCGACATTGCCCATTAGGTTAGAGCTGATTGTGGGAGCAGCCTTCACTCTAAGAATTCACTCGCGCGGTGACACTTATCAGCTGGTTAGCATCTCTCTAGTTGGGCGATGATTCCAAACCATCCCCCCCCACGCCCACCCTGTCCCAGCTTTTAAAGTTTTTCCAAGGTGTCTGTCTACCATTACCCCTGGCAGGGGGCTTGATGGAGAGGTGTAGCCTTTGGGGCAAAAAGTTGGTGTTGTGTTTGGCCACCTTGCTTATTCTTGCTGTGTACCAGCGCCCGCTTCACACTCAGCGTGCAGATGCTGTGACAGACTGGTGTAGTTGTAGGCCACCAGTCAGTTGGGCATCTCTGTTCAGAGTTTTAATGTTTTCTTGGTTGGTTTCTTAGATATACTTGGTATCTCAAGCCCTGTATGCTGACCACTGTGAGAATAGAAAATAGCCTTGCTCTCAAACCCACATGAGAAGTCTAAGTACGAGGTATACTCATGTACATTAGTACATGAGTTCTAGGCCAATTGATGAAAATTCCAAACTTAGACATTTTTTTCCTGCCTTTCTGAAGGGTGGACGGCTCTCAGATATCCAGTGTTAGATTTGTACATCGGTTTAGAAAAGCTGTCAACTTTTGTGTCAATGAAATAAGACTTCCCTTGTGGTAACTGCCATTGTGGTTTGCACTGTTGAGTGGGTTCTTAGAAAGATCGGAATTGGTTTTGATGCAGCTCATGTGATGGATCCATGAGATGCACTGGCAGCCACAACCCAAGGCTGAAAAACATTGAGAACTACTGTTCACCAGAGTCACGTGGGGAGCTTTGGGAAATGATCAGAGGGCCAAGACTGGATTTTTAAAAAGCTCCCTAGTCGGTCCTAAGGTGTGATCTGGACTGGAAACCACTCATCCTTTCAAAGGAACTTGTACTTCAAGAGGAAAGTGTGGGGTCAGGTTTTTTTTGTTTGTTTCTTTTTGTTTTTGCCATGTGGCACGGGGGAATCTCAGTTCCCTGACCAGGGATGGAACCTGTGACCCCTGCAGTGGAAGCGCAGAGTCCTAACCCCTGGACCGCCAGGGAATTCCCTTGGTCAGTTTGACTTTGTTGCCTTTTCTGAACAGCTGGGCCGGGGACTTATCTTGGGGATCAGACCAAACCCAGACTTCCTGAGGAAATCAGTAGGTTGATGCGTGTTGCCCCTTCAGGTAGATGTATGTTCCCACATTTGCCTCCCAATGAACTCACGCTGGGAGCTCAGGTCTGGAAAAGTGTGGCTGCTGAAGCAGCTATTTCGTGGTAGGCTCTGCATTCGATGCTCCATGTAACCAGTGTAGATGAAATTTTCATCAGCTGGGGGGAGGGCAGGATTGAAGCTGTGGGTAATGACATAGGATAGATTGCTAGTTTTCTTGTGGTTTGTCTTGCCTTTATTCCATATTGACCAGGACTTGGTCTAAGATTCCAGAGACGCCAAATAGGAGGTGTGGCGTGAAATTAGCTGCTACGTCTAATAGATTAGGAGGAGGAAAAGGCATATAACATTATACGGTTTTTTGCATTTGGAAGCAGAATTTAATGGTCATTGGCTGCTCTGTAACCAACCCTCACACTAAGCACAATACAGATTTCTACTGCAGAGCAAATTGGGCTGTAGCTCTGCAAAGAAGCTTAGTTCAGGGCACTGGAGAATTACATTTTTTGGTCCAAGAGCTTTTTCTGATGAATTGGAGAAGAGCTAGGTATTCATGTATGAACGTTTGGTTGACTGCTGTTAGGAGGCAGCATGTTGTACAGAGAATGTGAACATTTAGATTCCATGTAGGACTCCAGCATCAGCTGTGGGATGCGGGCCAATTTTGTCTTCTTCATACTTCCCCCCGTTTTTTAATCTGTAAAATGGGAGTGATTCCTGTCTTGTGTCTGTCGTTATAGGAATAGAGTGAAGACAAGAGAAATTGAGATGGAATATTTTGTGCTTTTGGAGGAGAAGCAGTAAGATTGAACTGGTGATTTTTTTTTTTTTAGTGCTTAGGATTTGGTGCTGTTAGATTTTCTTGTTAGCTTCTCCACAGCTTACTATGTGCCAGTCTTGCTGGCAGCCTCGCAGCTGTGAGAAGCTTGATAAGTCTGGCCAGGGTAGTTGTGATTTCTATGGATCTGCACCTCCTTAGTAAGTCCGCCCTGTTGGGAGGAAGGATAAGTTTGGATTTTTAGCTTGTGCTCTTGTTTTGATTGGTAGGACCTGGAAGCCATGAGAAATGTCAGTCTTTTGCCAGAAGGTATATGCCTGCCTTCTTATTGTTGGAGTTAATTACGAGTCTCTGCAGTCTTTGCTGTATAATTTGGGGCTTTTACAGTAACCTCTGGGCATGATTCTCTTTGCTCTTCTCAGCATTTAACTTCCCCACAGCTATTACTAGAAAGTACCACCTACAATCATTTTTTAATTTTATTTAATTAATTTATTTTTTTGGCCATGCCGCACGGCATGTGGGATCTTAGTTCCCTCACCAGGGATAGAACCTGCTCCCACTGTGGCGGAAGCGCAGAGTCTTTTTATTTATGTATGTATGTACGTATGTATGTATGGCTGCGCTGGCTCTTCGTTGCTGCGTGCGGGCTTTCTTTAGTTGCAGCGAGCGGAGGCTGCTCTTCGTTGTGGTGTGCTGGCTTCTCATTGCGGTGGCTTCTCTTGTTGTGGAGCACGGGCTATAGACACATGGGCTTCAGTAGTTGTGGCACGCAGGCTCAGTAGTTGTGGCTCACGGGCTCTAGAACGCAGGCTCAGTAGTTGTGGCACATGGGCTTAGTTGCTCTGTGGCATGTGGGATATTCCCAGACCAGGGCTCGAACCCGTGTCCCCTGCATTGGCAGGAGGATTCTTTTTTCTTTTTTTGGCTGTGTTGGGTCTTCATTGCTGCGCATGGGCTTTCTCTAGTTGCGGCAAGTGGGGGCTACTCTTTGTTGCGGTGCACGGGCTTCTCATTGTGGTGGCTTCTCTTGTTGCGGAGCATGGGCTCTAGGCGTGCGGGCTTCAGTAGTTGTGGTGCACAGGTTCAGTAGTTGTGGCTCACAGGCTCTAGATCACAGGCTCAGTAGTTGTGGCGCACAGGCTTAGTTGCTCCACGGCATGTGGGATCTTTCCAGACCAGGGCTCGAGCCCATGTCCCCTGTATTGGCAGGTGGATTCTTAACCACTGCGCCACCAGGGAAGCCTGAAACGCTGAGTCTTAACCACTGGACCTCCAGGGAAGTCCCCCTACAATCATTAATAAGGCTTAACAGTTTACATATTTTAACATTAAGCAAACTTTAGTTCCTTTCAGATGCTTTAGAGTCTGCTAAGTTGACCTTCCTGGATATACAGAGCCTTAGGTCTAGTATGAGTTAGCTTAGGTAACTCTTTTGAAGTGAAGGAAGAAATGGGCCCACCAGCTAATCAGGTTTCTGTTCTGAAGAACTGGGCTAGGCCGTGTAACACACATATGTTGGGATTCAGAGAGCTGGGCTTGATGCCCGTGGGCTTCAGTGTTATATACGATTGCTATTTCAGGAAAACCAGTGAAGTTCCCTTGTCTGTTTCACATATGTTTAGCTGATTGTCTTCCTTTGTGTTTGGTGAGAAATAGCATTTGATCTTACTTTTTTGAATCATCACATAATACATACTTGGTTGGAAATGGGTACCTTGTTCATTTCTCAAGGTTTGTTTTTTTCTTACTTACCAGTTGAGGATATTACTGGCAGTCTTCATAGTTGTGAGGTGGAAAAATGGAGAACAGTTCTGTAGTGGTTTCCTATCTGGGAAGAAAGATTCAATTCTGGAAAGAGAGGCAGGCTCCCTTGGCATCAATTTGGGGCCCTGCTGTCGTGGACAGACCTGGCAGACATGAGAAACCCTTTTCTCTGTTTTCCTGGGTCTTCAGGTCTAAGGGGTCTTTTTGAGAAAGAGCATGACATGCTGAGAGCAAAATGATTTTATGGTGTGGTGAGGAGGGTCTGATTTTTTTTTTTAAACTCCAAGTGTTTTTATTTTTAAAATTATTTATTTATTGGCTGCATTGGGTCTTCGTTGCTGCGTGCAGGCTTTCTCTAGTGTGGAGAGTGGGCACTCTTTGTTGTGGTGTGCGGGCTTCTCAGAGCTCAGCACGCAGGCTCAGCAGTTGTGGCGCACGGGCTTGGTTGGCAGCATGTGGGATCTTCCAGGACCAGGGCTCGAACCCGTGTCCTCTGAATTGGCAGGCAGATTCTTAACCACTGTGCCACCAGGGAAGTCCCAAGGAGGGTCTGACTTTATGTTTCGGTTTTGGGTCCATATTCTGTTGATCTTTTTAACTATTTTTCCATGAAGTGGTTGTGGTTGACAAGCTCTCTTTTGGAATGAGCAGCCTGGCTTCAGAAATCTCTGTCCATTTGAGTCTTGTGTCTTTTACTTCTTAACATTTTGTCCACTGACATCATTCCTAAGGTTTTAGACCTTGGGCTACACCTCTGGGCTTTTCTCTGGAAGTTCCCTCCATAGGTTCTTTAGTTGGTTTATGGTGGAGTTTCAGATCTGACCGTGTTGCACAGATGTCTGTGTATTGGAACTAAAAATGAACATGTGGTTTTTGTGCCTGTAGCTCAAGAGCAGACACTGGCTTACGATGTGTTGGAAATGGCAGAGGCTGGCTGACTTGGCACTGTGTGCCTTAGCAGGGGCAGAGGTAAATTGTGGCCGCAAAACCTGATATTTGGACATTCTACTTTAGAAGTTAGAAAAGGACATGTGTAAGTCTTAGGACACCATAGAGGGGATTTATGGACAAGAGAGGGAAAGCATTACTATTTCATTGTTTATATTTTAGGCTTCAAGGAATTTGAAAAGTGGCCAGTGGTTATATCAGTGTGTTGTCAGCCTGTCTAGTCTAATGAACTCCTTTTATCCCACAAATCTGTTGCTATACGGTTAGTAATTTGCAGAGTGGAAATGGACAGAGGCATCCTATCTCTGTTACCTGCAGCACAAGCAGTGCATAGCTGACACAAAGGACTACTTGCCTCAGAGAAGACCTTTACCTAAGGTCTTCTGCTGCCCCTGTCTTGTTCTGCCATCTGAGGCATAGCCCACCAAGTCCTACCCCACACCACCCATCAGGTTTTTCTGCTGCTAAGATGCAAGTGGCCCACTGGCAGAGTTACAGTGGCTTTAACTTTGTACCCTAATGCTTGTCAAGGTGGTCTGGGGAGGAATAGAATAATATGGGAATGTAGTATAGAAGGGTTAGTTAAAAATGTTATCTGGAGCTGTGTCATTCATGTTGCTCTCCAAAAAACAGCACATCCAGCTTAGAATGGTTATCATTTTAAATGTTTCATATATATAAGAAGAGATGTATAAAGTGTATGTACAGTAATAATAATGAAATGTGTACCTGGGTAACCATCACTAAGCTTAAAAAATAGATGTTATCAGTACCTTTGAAGACCCCTGTGTGTTACTTCCTGATTACATCTCGCCCTCCCCCATGTAACCAACCACCATCCTCAATTTTATGTTCATCATTCCCTTGCTTTGTTTTTTATAGTTGTCTAGATTGGTCTTTTCATGAATGACTGCCATTAGAATGCTCTCAGGATCCTTGAGACAGAAACTGTTTTGGATTTTCAGTTAGACAATATCTCCCCAAAGAGAGAAGGAAGCACTCATATCTATTAGCCTTTCAGCCTCTTAGACCTTCTACTTCTTTAACCTTCCTTATTTGCCAGAAAAAGCCATCCTAGGGCTCTCAAATGGCTCCGCTTGGGTTTAGAGTCGTATGTATGTCTTTTTCTAGATCCTAGAAACTATGATTTTCTTCAAAATGCCAGGGGCGGGGAGAAGATGAGCTGGAGTGAGAAGGCCTCCGCAAGATGTGTGCGTTTGGGTACTGCTGTTCTTCAGTGCTTGGCACTGAGGAGGCTCGTCCCCAGTATGGGCAGATGGCAGAGTAACGCAGCTTCCTTTGAAAAGAGGCAAACTGCCAAATGGCTGAGGTGTGAACCCTTCGAAAGGCCAGTGCTTTAGGTTTCTGCTTGCTGAGTTTAATGTTGTATCCACAAGTTACTGAATAAAAATCAGCTTGAAAGCTCTTCAGTCTTAAAGTTAATGTCCAGTGGAATTAACTTTCCATTCCAGCCCTCTGGAGTGTTGAAACTAAGCTGCAGACTGCCATGAGCAACTTTTATAAATAGAGGGACTGTGTGTGCTTGTGTCTTGTTCTGATGTAGCCACCTCTCCTGTGTGTGCTGTGGGCGGGGCGTTGACAGTGGGCACCATCATTAGACTTCTCAAGCCTCATCGTGGAGGCGGCTGCAGAGGGCGTGTGAGATAGGTCAGGAGAGGGATTCCGGCATCTTGGCTGTTTCTGAGTAAGGTCTTCACAGTATGGTTTTGAAATTCTGTTTGAAGTGAGTTCTGAGAAGAGCAGACATCTCTGTTAAAACATAAATGAATAAAGATCTTCCAAAGTCAAATATTTTAAAATAGGATTTCATTTTGGATTTTCTTTGCTTCTGCCCCTGTCTATTGGTGAAGTTGAAGTTTTATTTCAACCTTTGGGTGAGAGTAATTTTGGAAAGTGAGCCAGCTACAAGGTGTGGAGTCAGGCATTTAATTTGGTGGTAGAATTTTTTTTTTAAGCCTGATTTGTTGACATATCATTTATATACCACCTAAAATTCACCTTTTTAAAGTTGCTCAGTTTTATTAATTTTGGCAGATGTCAACATCATAACCTCTGCCATAATCAAGGTATAGCATATTTTCATCACCTCCTCAACTTCTTTCCCTTTTAGTCAATTCAGTCATTCCGAGGTGAGTTTTTTGAGCTCAGCACGTTTCTAGCCAGAAAGTCTTTGTCAGAGTCTTTTGGATTTCTTTCATTTCTCGCCCAAAAGCCAGTTGAAATTGGTGTGTCTTCACAGGACATCTGGGTTTTCCAGCTGGTTTGGGAGCAGTATCAGGAGCAGTCCTGGGGGGAGAGCTGTGACTGGCAGCTCTCAAAGGGGAAGAGGCCGTCTTCTTTGGGTGCCAGGTAGAGCTCCTAACTTGAAGAGGCTCCCCTTTGGTTTTGACCTATGGCTTGGAGGCATTTTGCAAAAATCAGAGTTCTTACTGGTTGAAGATTGCATGTGTATCCTATAGTGCTGTCCTCAAGTCCAAAAATCTTGCCTGATTCATTTTGGGACTCCCTGCTCCTAGGAGCAGGCCCAGAGGGAAAGCTGGTGCTCTGAGGTGGCACCTGTTCAGGTCAAGAACCTTTTTCTTGGCTCCCATGTGAAAATCAACTCTGTGTCCGACTTGCTTCTTCTAGAAATGGACTTACTAATTACCACTCAAGGTGTTTTAGTCTTTTAATGTGATGGGTATGGAAAGCTCCAAAGAGATTTCTTATTGCTTTGTAGGCTGCTGAATTCTGTAGCCAAATCTATTTAGGAATTGCCTTAATTGTTTTATTCTCCCCCTTTAAATTTTAGGCTTTATTACAAAAGTGTGGCTGACAACGACTAGGGTTTGCTTTGTTTTTTGGTGCATCTGGAATTGAGTGTTGCAGTGATTTTTTGTTATTGTTGTTGTTGTTGCAGTGATTTAAATGCATGTGTGTTCATTCCGCACCTCATTCTCTGTGTGCTTCTCACCCCTCAGGAAACCCAGGTTGACAAGAACTCAAAGTGCCTTTTCTCCAGTCTCCTTCAGCCCCCTGTTCACAGGTAAGGGTGATCTCTTTCTTTTTCTTCTGACATCTGAAAGCACGAGTGTTCTGAGACGAGTCAGGAAACACTTGCAGATGCATCTCAGAGGGAGCTTCAAGCATGTCTGCAGTTATTTTCTTCATTTCGTGCCTGCTGGGTTTGGGGTGAGGCTATTTTTATGGTGTGAAATGTATTCTTGACTTTGGATGTTTTATAGTTTGAGGTAGAGACTGCATGCTGGTAATTATGTGGCCCTGGCAGTTATGCAGGCTTTAGTTCAGGGTCATCACATATAAATTAAAAGTAGAAATTACAAATTTATAGGCTCATAACGCATAAAGGACTCCCCAAAAGTCATACAGTTCCTGTCCCTGCTTCCAAGGGAGTTCATGGATTATCTAATAAACATGATCCATGATGATCTGGTCTATTTTTAAAGACTTTGGGCAAAGGGGATCACATGAACTCTTGTCTTACCCATTTTAGGGGCTAGCAGTTCTTGCAGCTGTTAAAGGGTTCTTCACTGGATCTAATTTAAGTCTCTCCTCTTGCAGCAGGGAACACAGTTGCTAAAGTAGGAAAGCGGTCAAATGTCCTTTTGCCTTCTCCTTTAAAGGGGGGCTTTTTCTGAGAGGGAGACCTTTTGTTTTGTGAGTCAGGTGTGAAGCTCCTGCTTGAATGAGCTGTAGAAAAGGAAGTCTGGAGCTCACAGCCTCAAATCTCAGAAACTGAGTGCTCTTCACTGGGCATGGCTGAGAAGCCTTTAAACCAAATCCCAATTTCAAACTCTTTTGGATACTGTGTCCCTCAAAAAAGATGATTGCAAGAATTCTGATCTGGGACTGGACATTTCCAGGAAAATGTTAAGCCAGCTAGTGGAACCCCCATCACTGGGTAGACTGCTGTGAGCTGTCAGGACAGGTGAGTTGGTGCCTACACTAGGCACAGGTGGAGAAGGAGGTCCTCTGTTCATATCCCCTCTGTTCTTATCCCAAGCAACGAATTAAAGGATCTTATCCTGTAGCAGAATGTCTTTCTAGTTAGTAGTTGTTTCCCTTTTAAAGTAATGAAACCCACATTTGTAGTTTCAGGTTCCACGTTCTTATTTCAAAGAGCCTTAGCTCTCTTGAATTACATCCTTTAAGTGCATACAATCTAGACCTCTCTGACCCTTCAGGAAACCTGGGCTCATTGCATTGCTCTGGGCAGCTAGGCCCTCAGTCATTAAGCTGTGTGATGAGTTCCTAGAACTTCCACTGATGACTTTTGGTAGAGCTTTTCTGCTTATCTTAATTAGTGTTCAAGACCTTTGTTAAAAAAAACCATATTAGATTCTGAAAACCCAGCTTCTGGCCTTTTAGAGATATTTGTTACCTCATTTTCTTAACTGGGAAACATTAAAATTCTAGCTGAGGGGTAATTCAGCTTCCCAAATAAGAAGAAGGTGTTGGAAATAACACCCTAAGGGCCAAATTACAGAAATCCCAAATTCTGAGTTGTGGATCAGGCCTACCAAAACAAACTTATTCTTGGCTGTCAACCTTTTGTCGATAAAATACCCTTCGTTCTCTGGTGATTCAAGTGGAGAGAGGTTAGACGGGGTTGGGTGGCAAGAAGGAGTGTATATGGCAGAGAACAGAACTGCGTGACATGCTGGGAAGTAAGGAAACCATGTGCCTGACTTTTGGCTGACTGAGGAAGTAGTTAATTATTAGGGTTGTAAATGCACTTTTCGGCCTTTGCAGCCTCAACTATTAGGAATTAATGGATATCTGAAATGGTTGGTTCTCTTATGAGTGAGTATCCTGGAAAACCTAGATGTGGAAAGCCCTTTAGGAAGAAGGTAGAGCTAGCATTGGGGCCTCTATCTGCATTCAGCTTAACAGCTCTTACATTTAAATGGCACTTGCTCTCCATGTCCATTTGGGCTTGTAACAAGCTGCTTGCCTTGCTCTCTGAGGCAAAAATTGGTATACAAATCTGTAAAAAATAAGTGGTGTGGGTTCTATTTGAATAAAGAAGACCTCTTAGTCAAGGTTATATCCTCAGTGGCAGAGCCAGGATTAGTTGGCTTTTCAACTGTCAATCCCATGTTTTTGTCTTAAAGATCCTTGATCTTTAACGGGGTTAAGGAATGATGGAACTTAAAATTGACTTCTCAGGTGGTTTTTTTGGGCGGGGTGTGGGATTCCAGCCAAGGAGCATTAGATTTTGAGCTTTCTGAGAGCCATGGACCTCTCTAGCCTCCCTTGCTTGCCCTCTGTTTCCCTTTGCTTCCTGGCCTCGGCTTTGGGCAAGGTGCTACTGTAACATGCTTGCTCCATGAATCCCTCAGGTGAAACAGTGTCACTTGTGGACGTGGACATCTCTCAGCGGGGCCTGACCTCTCCACACCCTCCAACTCCCCCTCCTCCTCCAAGAAGAAGCCTCAGCCTCCTAGGTATAGTTTCCTCCCCTCTCTGTCTTCTTGCCCTAGTGGGAGGGTGAGCTCTATGGACCTGTTGTTCCTTGCCAGGAGCCAAACAAGCTCCTGGGTTTCTATTGATGGCCCAATTATTTCTTGTCCCTTTCTCAACACCCCTGTCCTCTCCCGAAGTGGTTAAATGGGTCTCTTACCTGCATGCTATAACATCTACTGTCCATATATGGATTCGATCTTTATTTATTTATAAAGGGTATTTATCTTGCTCTGAATCTACTGCTAGTAGGCAGCTTTAGGGATATCCTTACTTTCCTGCTTTCAAGCCAAGGAAACCAGATTAAGATGATTGTTGCCCTGTGTGCAAAAAGACAGGGTGAAGGTCAGGCCATCTTGCCCCAGAGGGCAGCCTGATGATCCTTCTCCCTCTCCTCTGCCTTCACCTTGCTCATTCTGTGCCCATATTTCTGAACCTCTTGCTTTTGTTCTCTCTTCTAGATGATATCAGTGGGACGCTGCCTACATCTGTCCTTGTGGCTCCGATGGGGTCTTCCCTGCAGTCTTTCCCCCTACCTCCGCCTCCTCCACCTCATGCCCCAGGTTAGCTTAGCCTAGACGCAGGACTTGCAAGAGTGGGGAGTACCAAGTGATATACTTCTGAAGGATGGGAGAAATTTATTTATGGAAATAACAGAATTTATGAGAAAGCTTAAATTGTATCCCCTTGGCTGGACCAGAACTCCTTGGAAATGAGGCCAAGAACTGGTTTTTCTAACCCGTTTTCTTTATGGAGGTGAATCTGATTTTTGGTAGAGATAAAAGACTATTGGATATTTTTGTCTCTTTGCTGCTGAAACTGTTTTGCAGTCTTTGAGTCAGTATCATTTAGGAAACTGCCTTAATTTTAGTAGAGGGAGGAGGTTTAATATGTTGCGGTTTTTCAAAGTTCTGTGGTTTTCTAAGCTTTTAGCATTTACTGCAGCCTTGTAAATAAGTCCCAAGCATTCAGTAGCCCATACCTGCTTTGCCAGCCTCCAGTACCCAAGGCATAAAATGAATGAAATGAATGATTTTCTACTCACCTGGCAAAATCTACTTGCCTGGCAAAATCATTGCTCTTCCTGGGCAAGTAAGCGAGTCACTATTTCCAAGGCTGCTTTACTGGCACTGCACCTCGAGGTGGGAGAAGTTGGAATCGCTCTAGGCTGGTGAAGGCCCTGAAGTAGTCACCTTAGTCAGGTTAGTGAGCTGCTCCTTACCCCTTTCCTGGGGTTAAACGCCCCCACCCATCCTTCACAGCTTACACGAGCCCACACAGCTTTTTGTCCCAGCCCATCCAGCTCTTCCCCACTGCTTTGGCTTCCACCCTTTCCGGCTTATCTTCTAATGCCTTGCCCCTCTTCAGTTAGCCTCTTTGTTTTGGGGGGACGGTCTTCTTGAGGTTGGGAACAATGAGGGTCGACAAGTGACCGCCACTCTCTTGCCCTGCAGATGCGTTTCCCCGGATCGCTCCCCTCCGAGCAGCCGAATCCCTGCACAGCCAACCCCCGCCACCCCTCCAGTGTCCCCTCTACCGGCCCGACTCAAGCAGCTTTGCAGCCAGCCTTCGAGAGCTGGAGAAGGTAAGTGGTGCCTCCTCTTGCGTTCTCCTAATTCTGTTCCAGCTCCCCTTTTATTATTTTTAGAGGAAGAGTAGTTTCCTTGCCTCTGTATTTACAGTGACAAAACAATATGCTGCTATTATTAGTTCTATAAGAGATGTTGTAAAATTGAATCTGAAAAAAAAAATCTGAACGTGATGGAGAAATGTTTACATAGTTAACCCAGGTCTCTCTTCTCTTCTTTGTAGGGCCTTGGTAATGGAATTGTAAAATTATTTTTCTGTTACTTTGGAGACCTAAAAGTGTGATGAACCTGGTGTTCATTGCTAATGGTTGGGACACTCCTAGCAGCCTTTACCTATTGCAGTGTTTTGGAAACGGGGTTCTTGTGGTAAGAGAAATTGTGCTGAAAACGTTGACATTTCTCTGTTCTGTTAACTACTTGACCACTTCTTCTTTGATAGTGTGGTTGGTATTGGGGGCCGATGAATTGGGAAGATGCAGAGATGAAGCTGAAAGGCAAGCCCGATGGTTCTTTCCTGGTACGAGACAGCTCTGATCCTCGTTATATCCTGAGCCTCAGTTTCCGATCACAGGGTATCACCCATCACACCAGAATGGAGCACTACAGAGGTGAGAGGTGCTGGCATTTGAAGGAAGGCTTCTTCCCCCTTTGCCTTTTCCTACCTTTGCTATCTGACTTTTTCATTGGAAGGATTCATAGAAATGGAACTGTGAATGGGGAGGAAAATCTCGTAGACTCAATTGAATATTGATATGGGCACTGATTTCGATCACTGGAAGAAATGTTGGTGGGGGTTGGGAGGAGCCTAAGGGTGCCGTTTAAAAGTATTCTCAGCATCTTGTCTACTAAATTGGAGAGTCTGAAGAAGAACAGAAAAAAGCCAGTAAAACTCTTGGTAGAAGGAAGAAATAACCTAGGACCATTAGACACATTCTTCCAAACTTTGGTTTATAATTAAACTTACCATCTAGAGATATTTACTATTAAATCATATATACAAAGAGGAGAATTTGTTGATCCTGTGACTGTTCTGTTCTGAATTTCTTTGCCTGGAAGTCCCATCAGCTCTTCTTGCCAGGCAGCATGGTGATAATTATGTCTTCTTTTGGTCAGCTTTGTAGTCTCATAGGAAATAGTCATCAGAACTCTATGAGAGTTTGTGGGATCAACGTGCTTTAGACTGTCTGTCTTCCTTCCTGGCAGTACTTCCCCCTCTGTGGTCCGGTTGTGCTTAATATTCCAGTGATGTCGAGAAGCTGACTTGTTCAACACTGCAGTCTGGATGGGCATTCTGTATTTGACTTAGGCCACAAACTTGTGATGGTCATTGGTGGTAGGGCTGGCTAATACATCCTTTGTCAAAAATTTGTAATATGCTACAAATTTAAAAAGTGTGGAGAACTCTGGGGCGTTTCAGGGACTTGCCCCCCTATCCCTCATACTCTTCCCACATGTGATCAACTTCAAATGAGCTATATTAGATATTGCATTTCAAGTAAGGGGCTCTTTCATGCTCTTCTCAGGCACCACTGTCTCTCTCCTGTTCTCAGCCATGTTCTGCGGGATTTATTTGGTTTGCTTCTCTTGTTAGACAGGAAGTACCTGTTTAGGTCAGCATAGCTTTGTCCATGGTTTCCTCTGCCCCCATCTCTGCTTTCTTATTTATTTATTTTTGCCTGCGTTGGGTCTTCATTGCCGCGCGCGGGGCTTTTCTCTTGTTGTAGCGAGCAGGGGCTACTCTTCATTGTGGTGCATGGGCTTCTCATTGTGGTGGCTTCTCTTGTCGCGGAAAACAGTCTCTAGGTGCACAGGCTTCAGTAGTTGTGGCACACGAGCTCAGTAGTTGTGGCTCGTGGGCTCTAGAGCGCAGGCTCAGTAGTTATGGTGCACGGGCTTAGTTGCTCTGTGGCATGTGGGATCTTCCCGGACCAGGGCTCAAACCCGTGTCTCCTGCATTGGCAGGCGGATTCTTAGCCACTGCACCACCAGGGAAGCCCCTCCACCTCTGCTTTCGAGATGCATGAAGAGAAAGGAACTTCAGTCCAAAGACCTGAGAATTAGAGAACTGTGGGGTAGACTGCTGCCTGTTTTCCTGCTGTCTCTAAAAACAAAAATCAAACAAACAAACAAAGAAAAAGCATTTCAGAGTGAAGTGCTTTTATAAACCTATTAAAATGATGTGACTAGGCCATGGAAATGAAGAATGAATGCTTGACCTCTAGGTTCCTGATAGGTGAGATGCCAGGAATGGGAGGGCGTTTTCAAATGGTTCTCCAGTTACCTTTTGTTCAAAGGGACTTTTCTTCCTTGAATAAATGGAATTTTTAATAGAAGCCTGTGGGCCTTTCAGTTGCCAGCTTGCAGTGGAACATTTGTCTTCGTCTTTTTAAGTGATCCTGTGAGAGTAATTAGGGAGACTCACATCTATAGTTCTCTTGAGTGATTAGTATCCCTTTTGTGACTCCTTTGGATTTAGTGCTTTAGTTGTTGGAGTTTTTTTGTTGTTGTTTTTTTTAAGTCATGGGAGTTCAGATTCCCTTTTGCCTTCGGGATTCTAAAGTTTGGGGTGGGATCTTTGTGACATGTTGGAGCATGGGATTTTAGAAGTTACAGAAGAAAAGACTTAGAATTTGATTTTTGTGCCTAACACACATATGAATGAGTGAGACCCACAAAACTGCTGTTCTTGTCTTTCCTGGACTATTCCATGCATACTTGAAGACTTAGATATTTTTGAGGGTATGTCATTTAAACTCGCTTTTGCTATAGCAGTCTTTTCTTTATGGTCTGGGGTTTAAAGATTCATGTTCATAGCCAACAAAATCTATTTATATCTCTTTTTCTGACTTGAATTTATTATTGTTTAACAAAAACCTTGTAAGACCTACTTTATGTCTTATTAAAGGCAACATCTTTCCATTAGTTGTGGAACAAGCAGGAACAGGGACCTTTGTCTGACTCAGCTTGACTAAAAACTACCCTCCCAGAAGTGAGAATCATTAAAATGTTCAAGCCAGCCTCTCAAATCTTTTCGAAGCAAGTTTTGCATTTTTACCTCTCCTTAACTTTCCATGGCAGGAACCTTCAGCCTGTGGTGTCATCCCAAGTTTGAGGATCGCTGTCAATCAGTGGTGGAGTTCATTAAGAGAGCCATCATGCACTCCAAGAATGGGAAGTTTCTCTATTTCTTGAGATCCAGGGTTCCAGGTAAGGCTATAGTTACATTAATTATTTAACTGACTTGGGTATGATCCAGTGTAGGATCTCTACCCCCTCCCCTGCACCCCCCCCCAAAAAAAAAACCAAACCCAAAAACACTTGAAGCTTTTTTACCTGAACCTTTTCTTCCTGGCTCTTGTAGCAACCACTCTTCCTAGATCCCTCTCCTGCCCTTGTATTGAGAAGGAATTTATCCCTCAACATATTGAGAAGGAATCTTTGCTTCTTTGATCATATGAATGAAAAAACTGATCCCACCACTGATGTCCAGGAGTCATGTGAATATTTAACTTGCAGAGGTATCTCGTTGTCCCTGATCCAGGCATCTCACACTTACATGTGAAACAGAGAGCTCTTAGGTCATCTCCTTGGGGAACAGGGAAAGTAAAAGAGTATTCACTAGAAATGGTGAGTGTCAAGGAGGCTGAATTTAATAGCAGTCTGCTCTGTCCATTTGTACGAAACTTTCTGTCAAAGAGTAGATACTTTTTATTTACCTATTTATTTATTTATGGCTGCATTGGATCTTCTTTGCTGCGTGCGGGCTTTTCTCTAGTTGCGGCGAGCGGGGGCTACTCTTCGTTGTGGTGCTCAGGCTGCTCATTGCGGTGGCTTCTCTTGTTGCGGAGCATGGGCTCTAGGCACAAGGGCTTCTGTAGTTGTGGCATGCGGGCTCAGTAGTCGTGGCTTGCGGCCTGTAGAGCACAGGCTCAGTAGTTGTGGCGCTCGGGCTTAATTACTCCACGGCATGTGGGATCTTCCCGGACCAGGGCTCAAACCCATGTCTCCTGCATTGGCAGGTGGATTCTTAACCGTTGCGCCACCAGGGAAGTCCAAAGAGTAGATACTTTTTGTTGTGTCCCGTATCCCTACCAGTACTGAATACAGAGACTAGTCTCCATTTGGGAGCACTGGGCAGTTCCCATCCTTGCTGGTGTGGTTATGTAGTCTTTCTGCCCAAGTAGGGAGGTAGCTATATAGTCTCTATTGAAGGGTGGGGAGAAGGGATGGTTTGCGAGAATCTGCTTTTATAGTGTTGGAAAAAAGTAAAATGGCAAGCACATTAACTGAGGAATTTGTAAGATACAAACAGAACTTAACATGAGAACTTCATGCTTTGCCATTGAATCAAATTAAGGTTCTTAAACAAACTGGGTGCCAAGAAATTGCTCTAAAAAGACGTTACAGGGAAGCCTCCAGCAGAACATTAGTAACAGGATTGAACCAGGTTACAGGAGTGTGTTTTATAATCTTGGTGATTTCAATAAGGCACAACAGGGTGCGAACCGTATTAATTCTCACTTCATTTAGTATTTGCCTCAGTGCTGTCAAGACAGTTGGGTCTCATGCAGTTGACTTGGTTAAAAGGAAAATGTTAGAATCCTTTCTTACAGGAACTGACTCTGCTTAGCAATCTTTAGTTTGTGGCTTTTGGGGTATTTATTTAACAAACAAACATTTATTTTTTAAACTCAGTATCAAAAATAAGCCACTTCTCTATGCTCAGAGAGCTCTTAGCTTAAAAAAGGGGACAGGTAGGAAGATAAAGGCAAGAGCACATGTCAAATTCAATACAAGACATGACAGTGATTGACAAGGACAGGGTGGGTAATCAGCTCTGTTTGTGGGTGAACCAGGGAAATCCTCTCAGAGGATTCTGAAGTCTGGAGCATGTATCTACTTGTAGAGTATTGAGAGACTTCATGGAGTCTTGGACTCCTCAGGTATAGCACGTTTCATTCCACAAATGTGCCCTGTCTGCAGAAATTTTAAGTAAGATTTTTAACATTGTTAAGGGTTAGAGCTTGCAGTGATTGCTACTGTTTATTGAGTGCCTATCATGTGCCAGGTACTTTGTCAGGTTCTTTATTTCAGTAGCTGTAATTTCTTGCAACAGTTAGCTAATAGATTGGTCTACTTAAAAAAAAAAAAGATTATTTTCATTTTGTCAGTGAGGAAACTTAAGGGTGAGGCCCAAAAATGAAGAAGATGTGGCACACATATATAATGGAATATTACTCAGCCATAAAAAGAAACAAAATTGAGTTATTTGTAGTGAGGTGGATGGACCTAGAGTCTGTCATACAGAGTGAAGTAAGTCAGAAAGAGAAAAACAAATACCGTATGCTAACACACATATATATGGAATCTAAAAAATGGTACTGATGAACCTAGTTGCAGGGCAGGAATAAAGACATAGACATAGAGAATGGACTTGAGGACACAGGGTGGGAAGGGAAAGCTGGGGCATCAACATATGTACACTACCAAATGTAAAATTAGGTAGCTAGTGGGAAGCAGCAGCATAGTGCAGGGAGATCAGCTTGGTGCTTTACGATGATCTAGAGGGGTGGGATCGGGAGGATGGGAGGGAGGCTCAAGAGGGAGGGGATATGGGGACATATGTATGCATATGGCTGATTCACTTTGGTGTGCAACAGAAACTAACACAGTATTGTGAAGCAATTATACCCCAATAAAGATCTATTAAGAAAAAAAAGATTAGAATTAAATCAGACTTCTTTTCAGAAACCATGCAAGAAATAAAAGAGTGGATTGAAATATTTAACGTTTTGAAACAAAAAACCACTCGCCTAGAATTTTGTATCAAGCGAAATTATCTTCTAAAAATAAAGGAGGAATAAAGACTTTCTTAGAAGAAAAAAAGTGAAGCCACTTACTCTAAAGGTTACTCAGTGCTGAAGCCAGGATTCAAACTGAGGCCGAACTAACTCCAAATCTTGTGCTTTATTTCCCACCCTCTGTTATGGGAAGAAAATAGCAGTAAGCCAATTGCAGGTTGAGTTTGCTGGGATTTGTGGGGAGGACATGAAGAAGTCAGAATTGTGTTTATTAGTGGAGACTGTCTTTCTAGGACCTGTGAGGAATGCTACAGGTAGGATATCCATTTGCACTTAAAATGGTAACCAAGTTGACAAGGCAAAGCGAATTAGTACTTACCCCTAGACTGTAAGTGACCTCTCTTTGAAGGATTGGGACAAAGAAGGCAAGGCCAGTGTTCTCCTTTATCATTGTTTGCTGCCTTCCTTTGCTTATCACAGAGGTCTAGGCATTCTGTGAGGCTGACTTTATTAGGGGGGAGGATTCCCGTGAGGAAGTGGTAGTCATTAGAATGTAGGTTGAGCTCTGTCAGCCTGCACCAGGGATTATAACACGGTGCATTCTAAAAGGAGCCCTTTTGTTTAGACTTTGGGATGATGATAACTGAATGCCTACAAGGGGCTAGTATTATTTCATTTAACCCTTACAAAATCCCTTGAAGGGATGTTACAGTCTCCCTTTTTTTTTTTCTTTTTTAAAATACAGATTAAGAAACTGATGTGCAGTGAGTTGCAGAGTCAGGATGCAACGTCAGGTTTTTCTGGCTCAGATCTAGAGCTGGATGCAGTCACAGCACATCCAGACTGGTGTAAAAGGATGCCAGGGCTTATGGGAATTTTAAAGCTGGGACTAATGGGAAAGTTCTGGATGGTGGCAAGTAAGGAGCAGAAGGAATTTAATAAGTGGAATAGTTCGCATCTGGGGGAGGAATCGGTGGTAAAAACGATGGCACCTGAGCTTGATTTGCCCCTTATCTCTTCTCATGGCAGTGTTGGAGCATGGTCATGGTAAATCTGAGGTTACTGATTACACCTCAGTCTGGTCCATTTCACAGTTGTAAACTAAACCCCTAACACCAAGCAGCAATCTCAGGAAGAGAATGTGATCGGATTAGCACAAAACTTCTGTTGCTGTGAGAGCCAGAACTCAAAGTGAATGTGTCCTTCTTAGTTGGGAGAATCTCCATCATCTGTGAAGTGCCTGAAGAGAAAACACTTTTTGTTTTTTTTTAATCACACTTTGAATTGGATAACTCTAAGGAAATTGGTCGCTTCCTCTTTTGTAACCATCATTTAGGCCATGATTACTTGTTTAGGGCTATGTCTTCCTTGTATCCTAGAATTTCTCAATTTGGCCCTATTGACAAGTTTGGGGCTGGATAATTCTGGCCTTCAGGGAACAGTTTGTTGTGGGAGGAAGACCTGGGTGTTTGGGTGCTCAGACCTGAAAGACGTTTGTCACTCCTAACCTGCTCCTTTTAGGGGAAAGAGAAAATAGCCAAGGGGCTGGAAACTGGATTTGGACCCTGGCGTGAGGACCAGAGGAAAGTTCTTGACGATCACTCTTCTACCTTGTCTTTCACTTTCGCTGCACTGGTGTCTTATGTTGGATTTATTTCCATTTCTGACCTCATCTGTTAACAAGCTCTGGATGTGAGAGCTTCAATCATTTTCTGTGTTTGCGGGCAAAACCAGGGAATATCAGAGAATTAACAGGTTTCAAATTGCTATTTGTGAACTTAAGGCTAAAAGTAACACAATTAAATAGGCAAGTATATATGGTCATTAAAATTCAAGTAGGCAAACAGTCAGATAATTGTATGCTGCTTATTATCCTGACCTCTTTAAGCACAAGTCCTATAGTCCTTCTTTGGGAATAAATAATTAGGTGCATAAATTACTTTTATCTCTGAAACGTCATGTTGAGTTTAGCAATATTACAACCAACCCCCCAGGAAGCTTTCTGTTTGTCATAGTTTAATTTACTAAAGACTATTTTTAAAACATGAGAGAAAGGGTAAAATTCAAAGAGGAATTTGAACCCCAATCATTTTAAAACCACTTGAGTTTAAATATATTCAAGAGAAAAATCCATGTGTGAATTTTTTTTTTTTTAATGGTGTGTGTGGGTGGAGGAGGGCTACAGTGCTTCAAAATATAAGCCTTAGATTTGAAGGGATGGAGGTGAGAAGTCAAGAGAGACTGGTCCTGAATCAAGGAGCTGTGACTATCTGGACAGCCCCCCTGTCAGACAGTCACAGGGGCAGGCACTCTGAGGAGACTCCTGGAGGACCCTCCTTTGAGGTTCCCTGGGCTAAACTCTTCCTCAGACAGAGCAGGTGTTCAAGGAAGGCCAGCTTTGTTGGTTCTGAGCTGTGAGCACATTCTCTCAGCTCAATAGGCCTCAGTTTCTTCATTGTAAAATGGGGGTAATAGTGCTATCTGTCTGAATACGGCTTTGAAGACTGAATGAGTTAAATGATTTTAAGATAAGCTTACTTGTTTAGCATAACATGTATTTCAATTTTTTTTAGAAAGTCAGTTGTTAACGACCATGAAAGGGCTTTGGGAGGCAATCTACAAGCTTTAATTTTTTCTTCTCATGCGTTCAAACAAAATTTAAAAACTGGTTGAAATTAAACTCCAAAAATACTAGATATTTTATTTCCCAACAAGTTGTCTACAGAATTTCTTTTGATATGGCAATGGCTGAGAAAAGAATTCTTTCAAAGATTTTGCAACTCAGATTCTGTCTGAGAGCACTTTTCTTGTTTACTTTCCATAGCCCCTTTGTTTATTGAAACCAGGGTATTCTTTGTTCCCCTGAATCTGTTTCAGTGTCCCTGCCATTCTGGGTGTCTCCATTCTGTGGTGTTGACCCCTGAGGGGATTGGAATTTCCCAGCACAGAGTCTGCTGATATTGCGATGAAACATAAGAGTGTGGGGCTCCCATCAGCCGTGGCTGGCATTAGTCAGCAGGCACTTGTGTGCACAGTAGTACCAATTCCAGCTTGCCCAAGCTACTGTAGTTGCTTTTCTTTTAAAAGCATCATCCTCTTTTTTTCTGTTCCGGTACCCAACCTAAAATTTCAGAAGCAAGGAGGGTGGTTGGTGGGGGTGGAGGGTTGGTGGGGAGTAAGAGGTAGCTAAACCTGACTGTCCCGGCTTGAAGTAAATGGCAGGAGTGACAGGCTTATAAAATTTGATCCTAGCTGTTGCCTTCTGCTTACCAGCCTCTCAGGTGGAATTTGGTGGGGACCCCTCTGAACAGCCTTTCTGAGTCCTCACCTTCAGGGTACTCTAGATACTAAACAAGTGTCTCCCATTCCCAATAGGGATACCTTTGATTCTTGCCCTGCACTGAGAGCCTTGGGCCTGGGATTGGCCACTTGGCTCCGAGCAAAGTCTGTAGCTCGGCATTTTTTCATTGAGCTGTTCTGAAGAGCAAGACTCTTAGCTGTTAAGAGTGAGGCTGGGGAGGCCTGCCGCAGGGGAGCATAGATTCCCTTGAGTATGAAGTATGGTAGTGGTGGTATGGAAATCAGCAGTCCTTTGTGGAGGGGAGCTTTTGTACAGAACACATAGATGAACTGTAAAGAAGCCCCATTTCCCTTCCCTGGATTCTCTTCATAAGGAAAATTATAGTTAGCTGTATAGTGTCATCTGAATATTTCTCTTGGTTTTCGTTCTTGAAGGACTGCCACCAACTCCAGTCCAGCTGCTCTATCCAGTGTCCCGATTCAGCAATGTCAAATCCCTCCAGCACCTTTGCCGATTCCGAATCCGACAGCTCGTCCGGATAGATCACATCCCGGATCTCCCACTGCCTAAGTACAATGGGGTCTTTAGAGGTGGGGCAGGAATGGAGGGTTAGTTGCAGTGTTACTGAGGCCTGCAAGCTGAGTGTACAGGCAGAGCCTGGCAACTCACAGGCGTTGTCCTTTCACTTCTCCTATGTCTTAGCACCTAACTTAGAAATGTCACATTACAGCCAGGAAGGAGGCAGGTGTGTGTGTGTGTTGGCTTCCCTTCTGCAGACTCTGTGAAGGGTAGAGTGGAGGTGGTAAGAGGGAGGGAGACAGAACTATAATAAGTGAGAAAGTGGGAATTTTGTCAGGGCAACAAAGAGTCTTTGGTGTTGTCTCAAGCATACAGGGATTGAAAAGAAGGGAGGGTTGAATAAAGGTGGTATTTCTTTTATAAGCTATGTATAACATTTGTGTGTATCCCTCTTGTGTTATTCGTAGGCCTCTGATCTCTTATATCCGAAAGTTCTACTACTATGATCCTCAGGAAGAGGTATACCTGTCTCTAAAGGAAGCGCAGCTCATTTCCAAACAGAAGCAAGAGGTGTTGGAACCCTCCACGTAGCGAGGGGCCCCCTGCTGGTCACCACCAAGGGTATGCCTCCACTCTGCCTCACTGTCCAACCTAGTCTCCGCCTGAGCGGTTATCATGCACTGGGCTTCGTCCCTCTTCCTCTCACCCCATGCGTATACCCTGATCCAGGCATCTGTCCAGAGAGTCGCCACATTTGATCATGGAGTCCCAGGGAGGCACATACCCCAATTGGGAGAAGAGCAGATAGACACAAGAGGCTTAAAGAGTATTTGCCAAGCAACAAGCGAGTTAATCACTGAATATGTATAAAGAAAACACACAAGTGCAGCTAAGTGTGCAGCCTTCTCTCCTACTTTGGCTGATCGCCCTGATATCGCACAAATGACATATAAAGCAGGAAAGCAAAGGGGAAGAAAACTTCATCAAAGGGAATGCAAAATGCCCTTAATTGTAATAGGCATGCACTTCACTGAGAGTTCCACTCTGTCCCACGGCTTGGAATATGGGGATGAGGAAAGAACAGCTTGCTCTTCTATTTAGAATTCCATCTAGGCCACTGAAAAGTAAATTGTTGAAAAGAATAAATGAATTAACTAAGGAATTCATTTATCTAAGAGGCTCTTCTCCCATTGCTACACTGAGTATTCATTTATTTTCCCATAAAATATCTTGGAATACTGGTTTGCACATATGAATTTTAATTAGTCTTCTTGGGAATTCCCTGGCGGTCCAGTGGTTAGGACTCCACGCTTTCAGTGCCAAGGGCGTGGGTTCTATCTCTGGTCAGGGAACTAAGATCCCACATGCCTCAGGGCTCGGCCAAAAAAAAAAAGTCTTCTTAAATTGCACTAATGTGAACATTGAAAGGTAGAGGGGAGTAGGGAACAAAATTGCTAGAGAATGGTGATTTTGGTAGTGTGGGTTATGTGCAAGATCTCACATTCTAGTGATCTACTGCTGGGATGCGGAGACCACCCCCAACCCCTTTTACTGGGAGTGTCCTTTTTTTAAAAAAAATAATAATAATTAATTAATTTGGCTGTGTTAGGTCTTAGTTGTGGCAAGCGAGATCTTTCGTTGCGGCACTCGGGCTTCTCTCTAGTTGTGGTGCATGGGCTTCTCTCTAATTGCAGCACGCCGGCTCTCTAGCTGTAGTGCACAGGCTTAGTTTCCCCGCAGCATGTGGGATCTTAGTTCCCCGACCAGGGATTGAACCCGTGTCCCCTGCATTGGAAGGTAAATTCTTAACCACTGGACCACCAGGGAAGTCCCGAATGTACTTTTTTTTTTTTTTTTTTGCGGTACGTGGGCCTCTCACTGTTGTGGCCTCTCCCGTTGTGGAGCACAGGCTCTGGACGCACAGGCTCAGCGGCCATGGCTCACAGGCCCAGCCGCTCCGCAGCATGTGGGATCTTCCCGGACCGGGGCACGAACCCGTGTCCCCTGCATCGGCAGGCGGACTCTCAACCACTGCGCCACCAGGGAAGCCCTGTCCTTTTTTTAAAAAAAAAAAATTTTATTTATTTTTGGCTGCGTTGGGTCTTTGCTGCTGTGTGCGGGCTTTCTCTAGTTGCGGCGAGCGGGGGCTGCTCTTCTTTGCGGTGCGCAGCCTTCTCATTGTTGTGGTTTCTCTTGTTGCGGAGCACGGGCTCTAGGCACGTGGGCTTTATTAGCTGCAGCATGCAGGCTCAGTAGTTGTGGCTCATGGACTCTAGAGCACAGGCTCAGTAGTTGTGGTACATGGGCTTAGTTGCTCCGCGTCACGTGGGATCTTCCCAGACCAGCGCTTGAACCCATGTCCCCTGCATTGGCAGGCAGATTCTTAACCACTGTGCCACCAGGGAAACCCCTGAGTGTCCTTTTTAAGCACTGAATTCTTCTGCTTCTCTTCTAACCTCCTCTGTTCCCATTCCCATCCCCCATACAAAACAAACTAAGGGGAATAACCCACAGGAGTGACAGCCTTAGAGTGAAAAGTGGGCTTTAATTCTCCCCACCCTCTCAGTTCTCTTCTTAATGGGAGAAAATGACAACTGCTGTTTTTGTCCTATGGGTTTTTTTGTGGCTCAGGTGAACCCAGCTGTGTGTCTCCTCTTGGCTCTGGTGGTCCCTGATCCTGTGCTACTGCGGGGGAGAGCATGTGAGCCAGGTTTAGCAAGGAGAGAAGGAATGAAGAAGATCAAGAAATGGTATCTCCAGGCGGCTGCGGGAGTTTTAACTTAAAGGATCCTGGGCTGGATGTACAGTTTCTTTGTCATGTCTTCAGTTACAGGCATACCTTGGAGATACCTTGGGTTCATTTCCAGACCACTGCAAGAGAGCAAATATCGCAATAAAGCAAGTCACATGATTTTTTTGGTTTCCCAGAGCATATAAAAGTTTTATCTATACTATACTGTAGTCTGTTAAGTGTGCACTAGCATTATGTCTAAAAAAATCTACATAACTGAATTTTAAAATATTGCTAAAAAATGCTAACCATCATCTGATGATGTGGGATTGCCACAAACCTTCAATTTGTAAAAACGCAGTATCTGTGAAGTGCAGTGAAGCAAAACAAGTTAAACGAGGTGTGACTGTATCCGCGAGCTGTATGCCCTTGGAAGTGTCTCCTAAAACATCTTAGTGCTCTAATGTCTAGGAGGGTTTCTCTGCTTGGTGGCTTTGCATTGATTAGGGTGGGGAACTAGGGGGGCCCACCTACGCAACTGCGCTGTCGAGGAGTAATTGGGACCCTTCAGTTAGAGCACCATTTCTGTGGGTGCTGTGCCTTAGGAGGGGCCCCCACGAGCACAGGCACATTCAGAGAAAGATTCAGGATGGTGGGGGGCTCCACACTTCATCGTGTGGGGAATAAATGATTATCATGGACCAGAGAAGTTTTAGGGTACGAGGGGCTTGGTGACCAAAAGAAGTATTTGATGGATTTTCCTAAGGAAGAGTGATTAAACTTATTCTGTGTGGTTCCAGGGGGCAGGAGAAGGACCACAGTACAAGTTTTAAACAGATTTCATTCCGACTTTAGAAGAAGCTTTTTAACAGGTGCAAATATGGAATGGTTTTCCACAGGAGGTAGTGAGTTCCCCGTCACTTGTTTAGTCATTCAGCAGACATCTATAAAGTAGCCAGTGTGAATTGGGAAGAGGGTGCTGAGCAAGACAGGCAAAGGCCCTGTTCTCACAGAGCTGCAGTTCTTGTAGGGAGAGACAGACAGCCACGTGTAAGCAGTGAATAGGTTAGTTTCAGTTGACTGTACATGTTATGAAGAAAATAAAACTGGGTGAAGTTTAGTGGTTAATGGTAGCATACAACTCAAGTTTGAATGATCAGGGAAGGCTCCTGTGAGGACGTGACATTTCAGCTGAGATTTGAATATCAAAGAGTTAACCATGAGAGGATCTTGGAAGCAGGCATTCTAGGCAGGGGATCCTATAAGTACAAAGGCCCTGATATGATCAGGTATAGGCTGGGGCTAACCATTTGCCACGAGTGTGGGGGGCAGTCACGTATTGGCAAAGGATTACACTGAACTCCCGGGGCCTCTTTTTGTTGTGACACTGGGATTGTTGCTTGTAGCAAAGAATAAACATCACGCTGTACTTGCTCCTAGGACCCTTTGAAAAAGGGAAGTAACACTTCCCAAGGGAAAGGACTTCCAGGTGTGAAATTCGGCTGTTATGATTTCTTGTTGGTCAGGCTGGTTTTAATTTCAGAGTTCCAAGTGGGCCACTTGGTCTGTGTGTGCTCTTACCTGGAGAATTTTTTGCCAGGGTACTTGGAGTTAGGGCACAGGGTAACAGCTGGAACAGTGCCCTTCTTAAATCAGAAGGTAGAAGCTGCACTGGCCTTTGTGATTATATGTCAGCCCTCTTCAACAGCCAGAAGCCACAGGGCCTACAGCTATTTCTAGCTTGGCTCACCAGGGGTTACTCCAGGGACTCAGTTCTTTATTCAGTGCCTAGAGCAGATGGGCCTTAGGGAAAGTGTGTGGAAAATGAAGGGGAATGGGAAGGAGAGAAGGGAGGCAGTGTGTAGGACATCTTTATTAGTCATTTTAGGACCTTTTTTCGGCGACCAGGTTGTAGGCTGCTCAGGTCCCTGTGACAAAGGCCACTGCTGCATCCCCAGCCGGCTGCAGTGTTTGTGGAAGCACTTGGCTCTCCAGGCCCCATCCTCCCTTTGAGCTGTGCTTCTCCACCTCCAGAGGCTGTTCTTTCACTCCATTTTGGTTCCACTCTATTGAGCCACTCTAATTATTCCCCTTTTTTACCTAGGCATTTGGTTGCCAAGCTCCAGTTTCGAAGAACCAAATGAAGCTACCATGAAAACGGGAGTGAAGGAAACAAGAGGAGTAGGAAGGGTTGGGATCCTCTGTGCAAAGACTTCGGTTCCCCTCGCCCCCCTGGGGCTTGGATGAAGCCCACGACCAGACTCTCTGAGTGGGGCTCCACCTTGTCACATCCAGCCCTGTGCTACTGGAGCTGGATGAACTCCTTGGAAAACTGGAAGAAGTCTCAACACTGTTCCTTTTTCAGAAGTTTTGTTCTGGATATTTGCATTTCTCAGTATGGAAAACTCACCCTAAAGGCAGCTGGGGTCTGTGTGCATTGGATTGGAAGTGGTGCCAAGGGTGAGCAGATCCAAAGGAGAGGAGGGGAGGAGAGGGGGTTGCCAGTGAGGGTCATTCAGGTGGCACCAAAGGCAGAATTCGAGTCTCCACCATTGACCTTGAGGAAGGGAAAAGAAGGAGTCAGAAGTGCAAATCAAGTCGGGAGTTTCTGAGGGCCGAGAATCTGCTTCTCTGTAGGTGTATGGGTAGCTTCAGCAGGAGCAGGGAAGAGAGGAGGGTGGTTAGTCTCGAATAGCTGATGACTGGACAGAACTGGCACATAGCTCTGCCGGGGGAAGCAGTGACTCCTCGCATACTTTGCTTTTAAGGTTTAGGGACCTGATTTCAGAATCACCTCTCATAGCAGCTGTGTTCGTTTTGTTTTACTGAATTCCTAAGTTCTGTGACCTCAAGTTCGCCCTGTTCTTCCTCTGCCCTCAACCCATTCCCTCGAGATAACTGTACCTTTCACTCTGGTCATGGTAGCATCATTCCTATTGCTTCCGCCGGCTGTCGAGGCAATAGTTTTTCTCATCACCGGAACAGTTCAGAGCTCCAATCCCGGCTGCTGAAGTTAATGGAGCGTGCTTCCAGATTCTTAATGGCAAACCATACCCATGACTTAGTCAGTGTTCCTTACCTCCACATGTCTGTCAGCTAGTGAGAGGGAATGTGGAGGAAGGTGAGAAACGAAGCTATTGTGCTCTTCCTAGAGAAAGCTCCCTAGTGTCTCAGCCTTAATGGCCCATCTGAGATCAATGAGGAGGGAGGAGAGCATTACAGCTCATGTTCTTAGGTTTGTTGGAGCAGGAGGTAGCAAGGGCTTCTTTATTTTCCTGAGTTCTTTCTGGCGACCCAAACGTTTTCCTGAGTTAGATCCTGTTTGCCCTCCTTCCACTGGGAAGTCTGTCAGATACTGATTTGAGAGTTGCCTGTTTTCCAGATGGAAGTGGAGGAAGAGGGAGAAAAACTCCAGTGCTTTTCTGAACTTGGCCATTGTCAAATCATATAACATTGTGAGTTTGCTTTTCTGTAGAGTTACTCTGAGGAGAGGTTTGCTATTAAGATGTGAAAATTGAGCTGTTCGATCTTTATTACTCTTTTGCAGTAAGTATTTCAACAGACTTCCTCTTTTGGTTCCCCTGTGCTTATATCTGCCTCATCGCATGAGATAAATAATATTGTCAGGTTTGTGGTTTCCTGATCATTTGGGGTGAGGCCCCAGTGTCTTGTAATTTATAGGACTGCCTCATCTGGGAGCACTGGCCTTCTGCCTTACGTCCTGCATGGAATGACCATTCTTCCTCCTTATAGCTGAATAGGGAGGAAACTTGCATTGTTACCTGGCTGTGAAGAGGTGGCCCACAAAATGAGCTTTGTAGCATAAACACGGCCCACCCACCTTTGATTTGTCGTGTAGTACCTCTTCTCTCTCTGGCTGCCGTGGTAGTATCACCAGCCAGTTAAGGTTGTGATCCCGGGAATTGGCTTAACCTACGGGTCTTGCCTCTTGAAGGTACAAATTAACTTGCCGTCTTGCAGACAGTGCCACCCAGCTGTAAAGCCTGCTGTCTGGAATCCACTGAGATCCTCGAGTGGCTGTTGTGCGGCTACGTGGGGTCTCTCTTTTTTTTTTTTTTAACTACTTTTTAGTGTTCATTTGCCTGATTCTGGGCTAGCTACTGTGGAAAACACAGGAGGCAGGAGACATATTCTCTGGCCTAAGGGAGCTTTTAGGTGGCTGCCACATGTGAAGCATTTGGAGAACCACTCAGCATGGCAGAGAGAATCAAGGGCTGTCTTTAAAGAAATTCAGAGTGGGTAAGATCAGTGTAGATCAGATGGTCTAGGAGAGCTCTGGTGCTGTGAGACTTTGGTTTTTAGGTGAGGGCAGGGCAGTGAGATGAGAAACACAAGAACAGGAGCACAGAAGCAGAAATCTGCAGGGTGTGTACGGAACAGTGCACAGTCCCAAGGTAGAGCAGTGGCATCAAAGAATCCTTTTTCTGTGCTGTGGTCTAGACCGAAACTTCCTAGTCATCAGGCAGGTCTGAATGCTGAGGGGTTATGATGGCGAGGTGGAGCCCAAAGCCAGAAGTCAGCCAGGTTCTTGCCTGTGGTCAAGGACCTCACTGCTCTCAGCACAGCCTGGGTGAGGAAGGCAGAGCCCCTGGACCCCTTGTGGTACCAGGGGTTTCCAGTGGAGAATCCATACTCTCAGGTACAAAACCAAACCAGCTGAGGAGGCGTGACCCACCCTCACCACCATCCTTTCTGCTCCCGGGAAGGGTAGTGTTTACTGTGTCCGTGATCTGTCTGTGCATTAGTCACGGCCCAGGCCGTAGCCTGGTCCTTCCTTAGTAGAGTGGGCTATAAGACAGAGTTGTGCAGGAGGAAACAGGCTTCATCAGGAGGTGAGGAGGAAGGGCACCAGCCTGGTCAGAGTAAACAGGGAGGGACAGGGGCAGCTGGCCTTCATCAGCAGCTCCCCTTCACCTCTCCTGCCTGCGGCCCCTGCCCCCCTGCCGATTCTGTGTAGTGCTAATTGAAATGCAGTCTGCAGAGGGAACTCTGCTTTTTGGTCATAGTATTTTCAAGTCACAAACTGGAAAAGGTTCTCACTTCTAGGGACCCGTCATTGGTTTCTAAGTTGTGGATGGGTGATGTCAATACCCTCAGGCCCTGCCTGTGTAACCCTCGCTTGTTTATGACTGGTCTACTGTAACCTGCCTCAGGACAGGCGTGAACCACTGTGAGTTAGTGACAGCTACTGCTACAACTTGCTATTACTTGAAATTCGTGTGCTGCGGTTGCAGGGCGCAAGGCGGTGGGGGCTCTGCTGCGGGGACTAGATAAATGGGTGACAAACTAGGAGTTTGGGACAGTTGGCGATGACCTTGGCCTGGTTGCCTGCCTGTGCCTGGGTGCAGTGAGTGTGACACCTTGGAAGGCCAGCCCTGGGCGGCAGCACCCAGGTTCCTGAGGGGGGAGGTGTGGTGGGGAGCTTGCTGCCATGGTTTCTCCTCCTCCTTTCCTACCTGTCACCGGAGCTGATTACACAGTCCCCTTATTAAGGCTGGGAGAGATGTAGAGATAGCGGCAACCCCCGCTACAGTGCACATCCAGGAAGCGCTGGCAAGTGACAGGGTGGTTAGTGTTCTCAGATCTGGGGTGAGAGACTGGAGTAAAGCCGGATGCCCTGGGTGCCAGCCTTTTCAGCCCTCACCCCGGGCCCTGGAAGACTGGAAGAGCACAGCCTGCTTGAAGCCCTTGGCCCTGGCAGGAAATGGGGTTAGGAGAAACTTGTCCTCTAGGTTAGATTCCCCCCTGACCTCCTGCCTCTCCCTTTGAGCCCTGAAGTTGGAGGCCTAGGCATTGGCATATATAGCTCTGTGGCTGCTGGAAGGAGGTCTGAAAGTCAGTGTGTGTGTGTGTGTGTGTGTGTGTGTGTGTGTGTGTGTGTGTGTGTGTGTGTGTGTGTGTGTGTGTGTGTGTGTGTGTGTGTGTGTGTGTGTGTGTGTGTGTGTGTGTGTGTGTGTGTGTGTGTGTTTTCATTTGCAGAAGTTTTGCCACCAGTGGGGGTGTTGAGAGCATCTCCACTGGGGGGAGACCTGCCATATGTTGTCCACTTTTAAGAGAATGACGTGCCCCCTGTCCCTAAGGGAGGAGCTTTTGAGTTAGACATTTTCCCTATGGGAATCCTCTTGGTTTGGTTCATGGGAAAGGGGGAAATGGATAAATGATTTTTATCTCTAATTGTCAACACAGCTGTTCTTACACTGAATTTGTGCTATTGCATACATGTAGCCATCTTTCTTTTCACTGCAGCAGTGTTTATCAGTAGTTCAAAATGATTTATTTGCTCCTGGGGAGTAAAACCTTTTTTATTAAAAAAGAAAAAAAAAAAAAAAGAAAGAAAATCGTGACCCCCTCCCCCCATGATAGCTATAGGATTATTGGGCCACAAAGCTCAAGAAAGCAAAGTCAAGTCTGCCAGTCCCCGTGATCTATCCTCTTTTGACATTGGAGTCTTCATGCTCAGCACAAAAACGACAGGAGGCCTTGAAAAGATAGCGAAGCCTTGGGAGGTGTGAGATGGGGGTTGGAGCATAGCGACAGAGGCACTGGGGACTCAGATGCTACAGATATAAAAATAGAGTAAGGAATTGTATTTAAATCATTGATTTCTCTAATCTGCCAGGGAAAGACCTTTCTTTACATACAGATTCCATATTGTCTTTGTCCTTTTCATGCTTCTTGACCTTCCTGGTAGGTGCCCCCAGTTTCTTCCTGTTTCCCATCCTGTCCTCTCTGCCCCTTCCCTCATTCCTTTCCACTTGCATCCACCTCCCAGGAAGCCAGTCTTGCATGCTGAGTCTGTGACATGCCTTCACGCCCATTTCATCTCCTTAGAGGGTACCTGGAATTGCTCCCTCCCCCTCCCACTGCCTCTTCCAAAATGCTGAGAGGGGCAGGCAAAAGGCAGCCAGTCATGGCAGCGGAAGACCTGAATGTCTGCTCGCAGCTGGACTGCGATCTAGTTGCTCCTGGAGATGGAGTGTAAGGTGAACTTAGGACACTCTTGATCAGAACCCAGGAGATCAAAAACCCGCACAGCCCCGCTCCGAGCTTCGTCCTAAGCCCCCTACCCAGCTCAGGTGGAGCAGGAAGGCTGGTCTGACTACTCCATCTCTGGTGCTCGCTTGAACAGGGACCTGCCCCTCACTGTTAGGCCCAGAACCTTTTCCAAGAAGCATAATCCAGGCACCGCTCCGTGGGCAGGCTGCTTGTTGGAAGGCCCAAACTGGTGCTGCCCGTGCCACAGCCACTGCTGTACAGTTTTTGGTGGTTTTTAAGAAACTCAGTGAAGAGGGGTGTCGTTCTGGGCTCGGGGTGGTTGCCAGTTCTTCGCCGGAAGGGGGACCACATCGCCCCTGCAACCACTTCCGTCCTCTTCAGCCGCGCCACCCTCCTCCCAGCCAAAGCGTGGCCTGGCTTTTGTCTTCCCATTTAGTTTTTCTCCTTTCCTCTACCTTTTTGTGCTTAATTTATTAAAATAGTTGCTGTATAATTTATTTTCATAAACTATAAAAAATTACTAAATGGTTAAAATAGACTTGCAGGCCAATCTTAAATGGGGTGGGAGGGTCTGAGGGTGGGTTGGGGAAAGGGAAAGATGTTTTGATATAAACAAAACAAATGCACTTTGGGTGTGTTTTGGTATTTTTCTGGGGATAGATGGGAGGGTGTTGGGATGTCCCTGTAGATTAGTTCCAGAATGGGGTGTCTGTATATACTGTATTCATAGGCATGTTTGACTCTTGTAAAGGGACATTAGTAGCTGCTGCAGGTCCTGTTTGGAAACCCCATGTATAATTCCCGGTTTTTTGTAAGTGTCAGTGCGGGAGACATTTGACTCTTGTGTTTGTATCTCCTTTTTATGATTGCTGTACTGACCAATGTCTTTTTGCGGAAGGGGTGAAAAGAGATTTGAAATAAAAATGTTTAGAAATTCTTTCATGTTATTTGGGTTATTGTTTTTCATTCCGTCTCTCATCTCGTATGACTCCTCGCACCATCACCACCCACTTAGGGTCAGATGACCCACCCCTGGCAACTGGAGAATCCCTGTGATGTCAGCTAAGCAGAGCATATCCAGAACTGGTCTTGTCAGAATTAGAGATGTTGAAAAATTCCTGAGGCTGGTGGCCATTGCTCAGAGCTGCTTTCTCCTTCCCCAGGAAATGCAGGAGAATTCCAGAGAGCTTTCTGGAGCCTTTTTGCTCTGCTTTGGGAGAGTTCCTATTTTACCATAGTAGTCATTCCTAGTATATACCTAGGCTGGCAGTCAAGGTTTTTCATAAGTTTGACCTGTGTCCCTCCTGCCTTTCTAGCCCATTCCCTCCTCAGCTGTCCTCTTTGGAGAGGAAAGGACCAGAAATGTTTCTCTGATTGTGTGTACTTGGAGCTGCTCGAATCTTCCCTCTGCACTTTCCCACCCAGTCCCTCTCCACGTTCCCCACTTAGAGGGCCAAAGTACCACCTGGACACATTTTGGAGAATTTTCTGCATCCTCAGAGTAGAAAGCATGCTGAGTGAGATGAAACCCTAGTTCTCAGCAGTTGCATTTTCTTAGGACTGATTAGAAGTGCCCCAGGAGGGAGTCTCGGGATCCCCACTTGCCCTATTCAGCTCATTCCCAAGTCACAGGTCCACGTGAGGATGAAACAGTGTCTTATCAATTCTGATAGCCATTCGGTGAAGGCATGAACCCCTGATTAAAGTTCTCTTCCCTTTTGGAAGAAAAAATGCTCCAAGCCATGAAGTGTGAAGAACATAAAGGAAAATGCTTAACTCAGAATCAGCAATTCAAATGCTCTGATGTCCCCTGTTTGGACACAGCTTGTTGATCGTAAAGAATCTTTGCGGACACCAACAGTCAAGAGTGAGTGTTAGTAGTAGGCATTTCTTGAAAGTAGAGACATAGGTTTTCATCATTTCAAATCAGCATCATTCATATTAGTGATGATGTGTTAGGTTTGTTAGGAAAGAGGTACTAGTCCCCTCTGGCTGGCATGATAAAGCACACAGAAGTAAAGGCATTCTTTTGGAAACAGGGAGCCCAAAATAAGTAAAAAGGTCCCCTCCCACACTCTCCACCCCCAAAACCTGAAACTACCTCCTTCCTCTCCTATGTCTACTCTCAGCTGCCACTTTTCATTCCATCTCACCTCTCAGTGGTGTCTTATCATGCATGTATCTAACTTGAATTCAATTATAAGCACGTGGCATCATAACTGTGCAGGAGATTCCCTCCTCCATTTCATCTGTGTCTCCCGATTGAGGGTGAGATGGGAAAAGTGAATTTTCTGTCTTGGTTCCCTTCCAGTCTCTTAGAGTGCAAGCATCTTTTTTTTTTTTTTTTTTTTTGTGGTACGCGGGCCTCTCACTGCCGTGGCCTCTCCCATTGCGGAGCACAGGCTCCGGACGCGCAGGCTCAGCAGCCATGGCTCACGGGCCCAGCTGCTCTGCGGCACGTGGGATCTTCCCGGACCAGAGCACGAACCCGCGTCCCCTGCATCGGCAGGTGGACTCTCAACCACTGCGCCACCAGGGAAGCCCACAAGCATCTTTTGCATAAGGATTCTAGCACCTGTTTGTGCCGTGTGGATTCTGAAAACCAACCATGTTCCTCTGGTGCTCAGCCAAAGGCACGAGAGTTGACCCCAGTTCTGAAGAAGCACTAACTGGGTTATCGTTGATGTCTAATGGAGCCCCTTCCCAAGAGATTCTCAAGAGGAATTTTGACTGCAATTTTATCCTGTGCACGGATCCCCATGTAAGCTGCGACTCATCACGCATCCCTCCTCCATTGCCATGCCCTAGTTTAGGCACTCCCCTTGTTCACCTGGACAATTTCAGCAACTTCCCAACTGGCCATCCTGCTTCCTCTTTCCCCTCTCCAGTCCTTCTAATAGTCCTTCCAAAATAAAGATGTGCTCAAGTCACTTCCTTAGTTTAAAATCATTGATGACTTTTAACCTAGAGAAGAAAACCTTAACTCCTCAACTTGACGTTCAAGGCCATTTCTCCTTCCCCTGCCACACAGGATGCACGCTGGTCACAAAGCCTGACTCGAAGTCCCCAGATGATGGCATCCCTTCTCCCGCCACTCCACCTTCCCTCATACTGTCCCATCTGCCTGGAGGACCCTAACTTCCTACCTTCTTCACCTGCAGAACTGCTCATCCTTCAAGATTTTCCTCCAGGGTCACCTCTGGAATTTTCACCAGCCACTCTCAGCCAGACAGATGCTCCTTCCCCTGTTAAAATAGCTGTTCACGTGTCTGCCGGTTACTCGACTGTAACCTCTGGTCTGTGAGGGACAGAAACTGTGTCCTATTCAGCTCTCTCCCTGCCCCCAGGGCTGGCACAGTTGAGTGGATGTGCCAAGGTGGTGGTGGTGGAGGAAAGATGAGGTCAGCCCCCACCCGGGAGTGCTGCCTTGTTTTCCTAGTCAGCCAGACTCGAACCTGGATCTTCACCTTCTGCACAGGACAACTCGGTTGGAGGTATGGGTGGGGTTTTTTAGCCACTAAATGTCAGGATTCTTCAGAATCTTCTTAAGGGATTGGACTTTTCGTGGCTGGAATAAGAGCATGAACTAAGTGACATAGCTGTAACTCAAGATATTCCCGAGGGGGCACGTGGACCGCTTCCTTCTGGTGCCAGTGGCGTCAGAGAGAATGACAGAGAAGATGCTGCCCCTTTAGTTGGAAGACGCCACCGAGGTAGAGTCAGCAGGCTTTGTCCAGTGACCAGAGGTTGCACTGAACTACCCACTGCCCCCCTGCTGAATTCACACCTAACAGAAACCCTGCATTTCAAGAGCTCAGCTCAGGTGCCCTTCTTCACATGGCCTTCTCATCTCATCCCTGGCTTTCCCCCTTCCCCCTTCTGAGAAACATGGCTTTGTTTCTGGGCCTTTTTTCTGCAAATCATGAGGGGTGATGGGATAGGCAGGAGAATAGGAGAGGCTAGCTAGGTTTATCCTGGGAGAGAAAAATAAGTGTGAGAAGGTAACAGCTGAGCTTGGGGGGAGTTTGGAAGATTTGGAATGGGACGGGAGAGTCTGGCAACAGCTATCTTGGGTAAGAGATTTGGCAGAGTTAAAGAAGATTTCAAGAAGTTTCATTGCGGGTCTTCCCTGGCGGTCCAGTGGTTAAGACTCCATGCTTCCAATGCAGGAGGCCCGGGTTTGATCCCTGGTCGGGGAATGAAGATTCCGCATGCCCCACAGCGCGGCCAAAAAACAAAGAAGAAAGGTTTCAGTGTGCATTGGGTGTCATCTACTGGTGCCCCTTCCCCACAGCTGCCACCTTTTCCAATGCCCTGATACTGTGAAGATAACAGCTATAGAGATAGTTATCCTTTTCTTCTGGATATGGGGCTTTGAGTGGGACACCATATGTGGACTGACTATAGGCCCAGCTTTAGACATGTGAAACTCTTGTTGCACTTGGCGAGTGGGTTCTGTGTCTTGTTTGTTTTCGGCTTGTCTTCCACCCCCTCAACCTAGTGGTGTGCCAGCACACGGAGAAGTACCCCCCATGAATGTTTGCTGAAAACCATGCAGGAGGTCAAAGACAGCCAGGCCAGAAGAGGAACTGGCAGTGGAGAAAGGTCCTCTGGGCTGGAATCACCTTTGGGCCTGAATGGGGGGCAGCCATACTGGAATAGAAATTCACAGGGGAAGCGAGGCTGGCAAGGGGAGAACCCAGAATGCCTTGTGGAGCCTGGAGGTGAGGCAGCAGGGTAGGGTGCAGTGGCTCTCAGTCAGGGTGAGGTTTTTTGTGAGCCTGAATCACCTGGGTAGCCTTTTCAAACCTCACACTCGCCCCAAGACTAAGACACCCTCCTAGACCCTCAAGGAGTGGGGGAGGGGAGAGGGGGTGGTAAGGATGGTGGACAAAACTCAGATGCATCTGATGGGTCCTTCCCGTCCTCCCCACGCCTACACCCACTTGATAACCCTCCCAAGCGAGGACACTGGGTTTGACAGCAATCTATTTATGCTTTCGCTGTCTCCTCTTGAAAAAACGGAGTTTTTTTAAACTTACCTCATGTGTGAGCAGGTGAGATAATGCATGTAAGATGCCTGGAACCTCTTCAGCACTCAATAAACAGCCACGGGCACTAATTATTATCATCATTATTAACACATTTTGAGGAGGACTGAGAGCTTTTTCCCTTCCCAAAGGCGGAAGGAAGAAAGAAAAGACTTCAGGGGCCCCACCACGGGAGGCGCAGTGAGGGATGGGCTGGAGGGAGGAGGGAGGAGAAGGGGAGGTTGCGGGCGGGTAGGGCTCTGGGGCCGGTGGTGGAAGCAGGTGGGGCTGGCTGAGTTGGGCTTTTCCTGCCACCTAGTGGCTCCTCTGGGCTAGGCCACCAGCCAGCTGTCCCCTCGGCTCTGGGCGGCGGTGGGGCGAGGCCGGGCTACAATATTCCTGAACACAGTATCTGCAGTCCTCTTCTGCTGCCCCCATTTAATGCCCTGTCCCCTTGGGGACCCTGGCCCATGACACATCCTCCGCATGGCCCTGGCATGTGGGACGAGCCCCCTTTCTCCAGGTGGAGGAGGGGGAAGCCTTTGTTCTCTTGGCTCCCAGGCAGAGTGGGGAACTGAGGCAGATGCACTGGGTGGTGGTGGTGGGGCACCTTCCTGCCCCACCCCCACCTCTGCTGGCTTGATGGCTGCTAATGGTACACTTGCCCCCGGGGGATGCCGGGGTCTCCTGGCACTGGGGGCCCAGACCTGGAGCAGTGTCTGCCTTGGGTTTTTATTTAATTCTATAAATATATACTACTTTGTGCAAGCCCTTGGTGAGGTTCTCCTGAGCCTTCCCATCCCACTTTCTCTGGAGGATTTTGCCTTTTGTCTCCAGGATGAGAGGAAGGGAACACAGAGGCCTGCAGCCCCAGGCCTGCTGGTGAAGGGCCCAACGGGGACTTCAGAGTCAACTTGATGTCTGGGTCTCTCATCATCTCCCGCCCCTTGTGGAATGATGTCCTAGTTGCATCATGCCTGCCTCCTGCTTCGAAGGCAGCTGTGACTCTTTGGGGAGGGGTCTGACCCAGGGTGAGGGGCTTCAGGAGGTGGCCAGGAGCCATAGGAAGAAATCACATGTTGGGCTGGGACTCCAGGGTCCGGCATCCACAGGCCCCTTGCATCTGCCCTGCTGCCCCTGCCCTCCCCACCCCCAATGCCCACTTTCCCCTCTCAGGGCTTTGCAGCCTCAGCTGCACCAGGCCAGGATTGCATCATTCTTGGCTTTGTTTGCAGAGCAGCAGGTGGAGGAGTGAGGCCCGCTGCCCACCGCCCCGCTTCCCTCTCAATTCCTTTTACTCCCTCCTGGGTACTCCTCCGCCTTCCTCTCCTCTCAGGCCCACGGCACCGGCACCTGGGGAGCTGTCTTCCTTACCTGGTGGCTCTCAGCTCCCTTTCCATTCCTCCGGCTCCCCAGGGAGGCCCGGAGGCTACACAGGCAAAGAGAAGGAGGCTGGGTGGGGGTGGGGGGGCGGGATCAGCACTGGGCTGGAAACTGCCCTTCTTTCCTGTTCCCCCACCCAGCTAAAGGCCGTGCCACCCTCAAAAGGAACACCTGGCTGTAGCCAGGGTCTGGCCTCCCAGATTGGGCACAAGGTCGGAAATTTTCACCTGCTGAACTAAAGCTAATAATAATCAGTATAAGATGAATTCATTCAGCTCTTTGTAGAAGGTACTTAACTTTTTTTTTTTTAGAGATTTTTTTGATGTGGACCTTTCTTTAAAAAAAAATTAATTTATTTTTGGCTGTGTTGGGTCTTCGTTTCTGTGCGAGGGCTCTCTCCAGTTGCAGCGAGCGGGGCCACTCTTCATCACGGTGCGCGGGCCTCTCACTGTCGCGGCCTCTCCCATTGCGGAGCACAGGCTCAGTAGTTGTGGCTCACGGGCCTAGTTGCTCCGCGGCGTGTGGGATCTTCCCAGACTAGGGCTCGAACCCATGTCCCCTCCAGTGGCAGGCAGATTCTTAACCACTGCGCCACCAGGGAAGCCCACTTAACTTTTATTTATCATTTATGGGGACTTCATTGGACCAAGCATTTTATACTCGCATCTCATTTAATCTTTCATCAACCTTGTGAGGTGGTGCTATTATCATTCCTGGTTTACCAGTGAGGAAGCTAGAGCTCAGAGAGGTGAGAATACCTGCCCAAGACCATAAACAGCAGACCGCGGGCTTTGATCTCGGTCTGCCTCCCTCCACCGTTACTTGAAACTTCTCAACGAGATGGAAAGTACAATGCTGACCAGACTTGGACGTTTTCTTTACCCCCTAAAAGGGGACTTTTGCCCAAGACGCTCATCAAGAGATAAGACTTTCCTCTTTTTAATCTTATGAAGGAGATGAAATAAGACACCTGTCCAACAACCTGAGCTGGGCCCTGCCCCACCCCTACTGCTGCTCCTCTGAGATACTGCTGTTGTCGAAGGTTCTGACCCATGCACAGTAGATACAGGAATCAGAGTAGGAGCTTGTCGGAGATCCGGCCTGCCAGGGAAGAGGGAGGCCTGGGCTGGTTGCACATGTGGACCCTGCAGGCTGGGGCAGAGACGGTGGGCAGTACCATCACTTCCGTTCACTGGGATTCTCTGCTTGTGAAGCTTCCTGTAGTGCTCAGGGTGCTTTGATAAAAGAGCTTCAGGGTCTAGCAATCTAGCCACCATGACTTTGGCTAGTAGGAGTTTACTCTTCAGGGCCAGATCAGCATCTTTGGGGACAGACAGTTCTCAACCTTGCAAAGCCCAAGCCCAGACCTTAGGCCTGGCCAAGCAACAGCTGTTTCAGAGGCCAGCATGGGTGGCTGCTGCCGGGCCACCTCCTCCTCCTTGTTTTCACTTTCAGTGGCTGCTTCAGCCCTGAAAGAGAGCCAGAGGGAAACCAACTGGGAAGAATCGGGCCTGCCTTCCACAGCCCAAGGTCCAGCTCCACCACGGCCTGGGAGAGGCCAGGTCAGGATTGGGGTCATGTGCTTGCTGGCTAGCACTCTTCTCTGTCTCCTATCTCTTTAGCCCAGGACAGACTCTGTCTGAAGGGACAAAGGGCCCCATTGACCCCATAGCCTTGTGACCTTACCCAAGTCTGTCCCTCCCTTCCCCTGGCAGCCAGCAGGGCACTCACTCTGGTAGCAGACAGGACTACGAGGCCGCTGAGAGGGCATGGCAGGGAAGCCAAGAGAGGCTGCAGCCAGCTGGGTGGGGAAGACTGGAAGTGCGTGGGTAGTGCCCCCCAGATCCCTGAGAGGAGGGGCGGCTGGGGATGAAGGGCCGCCGGGACTCCTGGCTGCAGTCCCAGGAGCAAAGCAGCAAATACTCTGCAGGGCCAAAGCATGGGAGGGCTGGGGGAGTCCAACCTCAGCCCCAAACGGGGCTGCCCGGGGGGCTCAGGGCCTCCCCAGCCTGCATTCCTGAATTCCTCCCCCTAGCATGCCCCCTACACCCAGCCTATAAAGCCCCCTTTGTCTGGGCCCACTGAGGAGCTTAACCCTCCCCATCTCAGCTTCCAGCCCCCTGCTCCCTCACCCTCTGGTGCCTAACAAAGAGGCCAGGGCTCAGTGAGAAGTGTGAAATCCCCTTCGTGCCGCCTGGGCACTGGCCCAGAGGTGTTGGGCAGCCAGCGCCTGCGCACCGATGCCCCAACCCCACTGCCCGCCTCAGGGCAGGTTAATTCCCACCCCTGTCCACTCCGGGACTCCATACTCCTGCCCTGGGCAGCATGCCCTCCTCTCACATGCCTGCTCATGTGATAGCCCCCTTGGTGTGGCCCTGCCCTGACATGGGCAGGATAGAGGGGCAGTGGGCCGTCAGGAGCCACCCCTGATGGGGGAGAGGGGTCTCAGTGGGGGAGGCAGTCTTTCTGCCACCTCCTTGGCTTTCACCAGAGTTGGTGGCTCCACTGCCCACAAGTCAGGTCCCCAGCTGGCATCTGGAGCTTCAGATGACCCTTCTCTGGCAGTGGACAAACAGTTCAGTTCCTCCTCCTGCTTGGCACATGCCTGGGGCATGGTACACGGTGGGCGGCAGGAATCTCCATTCTTGCTCCCCACACCCACCCAAGGGCCTCAGAACACATTTGAAGAGAGGCTGAATCCTGGCAACAGGGAGTGGCCCTCCACACCAGCTCCTGTTCTCATGGGGTCACATGGCTCTGAACCCTGCTCACCAGGGCAGGGTCTCCCTATGGTCCAGGTGCTGTGGGTATCTCTGCCCCGCTCTCAGGCAGTCACAGTGGTCTGGGCCATGGGGTCAACTCTGTCACCAAGCTGCTGTGTGACCTTGGGCAAGCCCCTCTGTGGCCCTGTAAAATGCAGGGTGGGGCGCTTCCGACTCTGATAACCTCAGAAACGAAGGGGCTGCCCTTGGAGGGGATCTTCTCTGGACTAACACTGCCCCCAGGACAAGCAGAACGGTGGGTGTTGGCAGGGATGCGCCCCTGGATGTGTGAGCAGTGTGTGTGCATTGTGTGTCTGTGTGTGTGAACGCTGTGCCTCTACCCGCGGGTGGGGTGGGGCGGGAGGGGCGGGAGGGGCGGGACGGGGGCGGGGTCTGAGGGCGGGGCCGGAGCGGGGCGGGGCGGGCCGGGCCGGGCCGGGTGGGGGTCTGGGCTGCCTACAGCAGGCGCTCCTTGCGCGCGGCGGTGGCCGGGTGCTGCACCGACTGGGCGCTATGGAGGGGCCACCGCCCCCTGCGCCCCGCCGGGCTGACGCGGCGAGGACTGCATAGCGGGCGGCAGCATGGAGCAGGTCAGCGGGCGCGGGTGCGTGTCGGGGAGGGAAGGGCGGGGGGCGTGAGGACTGGAGGAAGGTGGGTGCGCCGAGAGGGAGGGGGGCCCGCCACCTTGGGAGGGGTTGGGGCTCTAGAGCTCCGGGCGGAGCTCTGGGGAAGGGTTACAGCTGGTGTGACACAGAGCCGGTGAGCGCGCGCGCGCGCGCGCGCACACACACACACACACACACACACACACACGAGTACTCCCCCACCACTGACAAATAGGGAGGCGCTCACCGAGGGCTCACACGCTGCTTCGCTCCCCATCCCCGTTCCAGAAGGAGAGCATTTAGAAGCCCCCCTCCCCACTCGGTAAGGTCCCGGCTCCATCCAGGATCCTAGCAGGCTCTGCATAATGAAGGAGTGACAGAAGGTGGTCGCAAAACTACCGCTGACCCTCCCGGCCGCCCCCACCCTGTGGGACCTAAAGATACAAGCGTCCCCCTCCCCCCATACATCAAGGGGCTTCTCCCAGCCACCGTCCCCCTCCATTCCCAATTACAGCAGGTGCAGCAACTGCTACCACCATTTCATCGCAGTGAAAACATGGGGTGGGCTGGGCAGCTTCTTCACATGCCCCCCAGATACAGACCTGCAGCCCCAGCCAGTATCCATCAGAGGAGGTCAGGGTGATGGCCCCCTCACTCACTCCCTCCACAGAGCTTAGCAAATCCTGGACAGGAGGGGCTGGTCCCCTTAAGTAAGTGGGGGGCCCTCTATCCTGACTTGCAGCCCCCTGTTCTAAGATGGACAGAATCCTGATGTGGGCTGAAGGGAGGGCTGCCTTGCTGCCTTCCTAATCCCGACTCGGTGAGAGGTCTTGGGGTGGGGTCTGGAGTGGAAGGGTTTTCTGTTCCTGGGTGGGCCTTTAAGTGTCCACACTCCCAGGCTCTGCTTCAAGTGGTGGCCTGGGGCCCTGGGCTCTGAGACACCCTCCCCTCTGTGGCAGAGGGGTTCTTGTGTTCCCTGTGATGGTGGTGAGGAGGGGTATGGGGAGGGGTAGAGGGTGTGGAGTCAGGGGATGGGGTGATCTTAAGTTCTGGGGCGTGAAGAGGGGCTCTGAGGAGTCATGAAGCACTCTGGGCATCTTCCCTGGGCTGGGCGTGATGTTTGGGGAGGGCTGTGGGCTGGTCTAGTCTCCAGGCCTGCTGGGCATCTTGGCTGTTAATTTAAATGGCCAGTGGCAGCTCCCTGGAGCACCAGGCCTGGCAGGGGGAAGGGGACTCCATTCGTCATTCTCTGCTATTGTCATTACTGACTCAACTCCACTCTGAGCACAAAAAAGCAGGGCTTGGGGGGACAGGACTAAAAGCCACTGAATTGCTCACGTTAAAATAGTTAAATTTATGTTATGTGAATTTCACCTCCATTTTTTAAAAAAAGGAGGGGCAGGGCTAGGGGACACCATTACTTTCTGCCTAGAGGACTCTGAACGCATCTCACTGGGCCTGCAGCACGGCCTGAGTTGCTCCTCCATCAGCCTTTCATACTTCTTCTGGGGGTCAGGTGCTTCACCTTTCCCAGAGGCAGAGCCTGGCTCTCCTGTGCCCTGGCATCGTGGACGGGAGGACAGACCACGGAGGAGAGTAAGGACATGGGGCTCTTCCCGTGGCCTCATCAAAGGGACACTGGGAGCCCTTGGACATCTGTCCTCTCTGGGCTGCTGTGAAATCCCTGCCAGCTGTGCTGAGCCGTGGCTTTCCAGTCCTTTCTAGGTGTCCTAAGACACCTCTGCTGCGAAGCACAGCAGCCAGCTTGTCCCCTGGACTGTGAGACACCCCACAACCCACAAGGGGACTCTGATGATCAGCACAACCTTGGAGGTGCTCGCGCTGATGTCAGTGCCTTAAGGCAGCTGCAGCCCTGCCAGCCCCACGGGTGTCGCCAGCTTTCTGGATATGCCGGAAGCATGGTGTGCTTCTGAAATCAGAGCTTCTTTCACCACAACAGGGGAAGCTCCTATTTTAAGTTTCCCTTGTGCCCAACCCTCTTGTAAAGCAAAGAATCCTTTTATAGTGCAAGGACCGCCCTGATGTGTCTGTTTGGTATGTGTGGATTTTGGCATGTAGGGTTTCCTTAAAGGGGAGCACGCCTGGAATCTCTCACAGGGGCTGGAATTGCTGGGCGGGGTGGGTGCCAAGACTGAAGGGCTTGCCCCCCTGTGGTCAGTGCCCTGCCCCTCTTTTCTCTCCATTTAACTCCCCTCACTCCCTCCCAGGGTTGGCTCAGGGCCAGACAGAGGAGCGGGGAGCAGCTGCTGGGGATTTCCAGAGCTTCCAGGGGGTGGTGGGAGCCACCCCTCCCCTCCTCCTTTCTCCCCTCCCCTCTGTTCCTCCCCTCCCTCCTTCTGTGCTCTGCTTCTAGGTTCCCCTCCTCTCTCCTCCTCTCCTCACCCCCACCCTCCCAGAAGGGCAGGGAGACAGGGAGGAGAGTGGGGCCGTCCCTCCTCGGTGCGGGGATTTGCAGGGGCCAGGTAGAGCGAGGCAGGGTCTGAGGGCCTGTGGCAGAAGCAGGGCTGCAGGCCAGTTGCTGGCAGAATTTAAAAGCCCTCCCAAAGAATCATGAATTTAGCATCCTGGAGCTGGAAGGGACTACATGGCCTAGCTCCTCCCAGAGGGGTCGTGCTTCATAGAAAGAGTAAGGGCTTAGTGTCAGACCTCAGCAAAATTACTTAACCTCTCTGAGCCCATTTCCTCATTTATGTAATGAGGCTAATAATACCTACCTTACAGTGTTGTCATGGGGAGTAATGTTTGTAAAGAAATAATGTTTGTAAAGAGCTCGGCACACAGTAGGTGCTCAACACATTTTAATTCCTTTCCCTTCCATCCTGGTGTTTTCAAGCCCCTGCTAGGCGATGTCACGGTCGTCATAAGTCGTCTCTTAGTCTTGCACACACGCTCATATACACACAGTCCTCACCACCAGCTCTTCAACTGCCCGGTGTCACATAGTGGAGAGCCCTCGGGGCTGAGACCCCAGCCCAAAACCTCTTCCTCTTCCCCAACCATCCCCTGAGGGGCTGCCAGTTGCAAGCGGCAGGGGTGGGGCATCTTTCATCCACCCCCTGTCCCGATACCAGGGTTTCGCTGGGTGTGGCTTGCTTGCCCTGCCGCCAGCCCAGGGAAGCTGCAGCCTCTCTCTCCACCCCAAGTCAGCTGTCCAAAGGTTGCTGGGCTGGGGCCCCAGCTGTTTGGCCGGTTGCCAATGCCTCTTAGCCCTCGGGCCAGGGGGGCTGTACCCCCCTCCTCGAGGTGTGTTCAGGTGGGATCCCTCTTATCCAGGATTCCTCAGGGACCTGGCAGCAGGGATGAGGGTAGAGACTGGCATGATCTCGAGTGGACCGTTGCCCCACCCTACACCATTCAAGGAGCTTGATGAGGTCTGAGGTCCCCTCTCTGTGATGCCTGGGGCTCTGCCAGACCCGGGCCCCACCCCTTCCCTAGCTCTCAGCCTTCAGGCCTCCTTTCTCTGCCACCTGCCTGTTAAGGGCCTTCAAGGTCTAGGTCAAACACTACCTCCCAAGGCTCCTGCCTTCTCCTCTCATTATGGAAGGCTCCCTTCTGCTTTGCTCGATGCTCTGCTTGTAGCACCATCATGGCACCATCCCAGCCATCCTTTGCTGTGCTTGTTGCCCTCCCTGGAATGTGAGCTTTTTGAGGACAAGCACATCATCTGGTTCATTCCCTGCTACCCAACAGAGAGCAGTTTGCATGTAGACAGCACTCAATAAATGTCTTTGGACTTGACTGAACTGGGCTACCACCTGCTTTGGAAATGAAAGTTTAGGTGGGCATGGGTTGCTTCGAGGGGACGAGCAGAGGGTCTGGGGGCTGAAAGCCAAAGGAACAAGAACAAGTCAGGTCTCTCCTCAGCCCTTCCCTCTAGTCCTGCCCTCCTGCCCTTCTCCACCAGGGGGCGCTCTTTCCCCTTCAATGGAAGGGCAGGCAGCTATTACCAGGTTTATGGTCACCAGCCCTGTAACCCGCCTTCCACCCATTCCTTTATCATCATCAAACGTGAGCCCTCCATTGGAGACTGGCAGAGGAGGCCTATTGTTTTCATCTACAGAGAATGAAACCGAGGTTCAGAGAATATACTTTTCCTCAAAGACATTCAGCTACTAGGTGGGCAGCATGGGAACCTGAGCCCCGGTCTTTGGACTCTTGGTTCAGGGCTCCTTGATGACACTGTACAACCCCTTGCTGGCTCCTGGCCCAGGCCTGATCCTGACCCTGGACTGCTCTGGGCTGGGGACTCCCTGCCCTCCCCCATGCTCCCCTGCTGACCCTACCTGGCTCTGGGGAAGGTGGGTTCTTCCTCTGGCACGACCCTGGGCTCGTTTTCCTCTACTCCACTCATCACCCCCTCAGGCTCTCTCCCTTGGCTTCTCCTCCACCACCAAAAAGGCTGCTCAAGTGTGCCCCACCCAAACGGAGCCACGCCTCACCCCGACTCACCTGTGCTGTCCGGCTGGCCCTTCCCGGTAACGTCTCAGCGGCCCAATTCCATTTCACCACCCTCCCTTTTTCACCACCAGCCCCCCTTTTTTTTTTTTAATTTCTTCACCCTTGATGCTCTTCCTCACTGCACAGTCTGGCCTCCACTCTACCCGTCCCCTGCCTGACACAGTGCCGCTTCCTCTGGCTCTCTCTCCTCAGTCCTCCCTGCTGCCTCTTCCTTCCTCACCTGCCCCGAAAGGTGAGTGCCCTTGGGTCCCATCCTACCTCTGGTCTCCGCTCTGCGCTGTCCCTGGAGAATCTGAACCACACTCCTGATCCACCAATGACTTCCAAAGCCATTCTCTAGCTCAGGCCTCTCTTCAGGGAGGCGGACCCAGGGTTCGAGCTGCCAATCACTACTCAACCAGCAACACAGCCTGCAGGTTTCAGTGTGTGGACTCTGGAATCCAAAGGCTGTGGGTTCAAATCCTGCATGGCCTTGGGTAAGGTACTCAAGCCCTCTGGGCCTCAGTGTCCTTATCCGTAACTGAGGATTATGTTTCACAGCTCCTTTGTAAGGCTAATTTGGAATAATGTATACAAAGGATTACTTAGCTCAGTGCCTGGCATGTCCCTTCTCCCTGAGAACACTCCAGACAACTCGTCTACCTAATATTCTGAGCGAGAAACCTTGGAGTTGTTCTAGACTCTTCCATTTCCTTCCCGCAACTCCCATTTGGTCAACAAGATCCGGGGGCCTCTGATGATTGGTGCCCTCTGCCCAGGTGCAGGGCCCCCCCACCTGGCCGCCCACCCCTGGCTCCTTGCTGCCCTCCGTGTTCTCTTCCACGTCTCACCACAGTGGCCATGGCACGTCTCCGCTTAAATCCCTGCCCTAAGCCAGGCTAGAATCTAAGTGCCTCAGGCACAGTCACTCCACTGTAACATCCCCACCCGCATTTCCTTCCTCATCCCTCCATGCTTCCTGCCCACGGACCTTCCGCTTGGCTCCAGCCACACTGCTAGAGTCTGCTCTCTCCTGCCTCCCTGCCTTGGTCCATGATAGTCTTTCTCCCCAGAGTGTTTCTCCCCCCATCGCCCACCTCACCCCATCCCATCCATGACGCCCTCAAAAGATCACGGTCACCTGCTTCTGGAAGAATTCCTCTGCTTCTCCAGCCTCCCATGGCTCCTTTTCTGGGATCTCAGAACCCCTCAAGGGAAGGAGTTAAGCCTTATCTCCTATCCCCAGGGGCAACCTCCACTCTCCCACCCATGGTATATCAGGACTCCCAATAAACATTTGTGAATGAAGGAAGGTGATTGGGCTGGGAGAGGAATTTAGAAAGAGGGGGAGTATAAAGAGGGTCCTCAGTGAGGGACACCCTCCATCCCATGTTGGGCTTCACTGCCCTAATCCCCAGAGAAGGAGTGTGCCAGGAATAGAGTGGGTTTGGGGGGCGTGGATGGTGGGATGCAGGGAGTGAGACACAGATGTCAGAGGGGTTGGGGAGCCAGGACGGAAAGGAAGAATGAAAGAGGTGCTGGAGAAGGTGGATGGGGGAGGGCCGGGACAGGATGGGGGTGCAGGTCAAGGTGCAGGAAGAGGTGGGAAGGGCAGCAGGGTGGGGGAAGAGCGCACTTTCTGGGAAGTGGGAGAGGATGGGGGAGGTGAGTGCAGTGCATTGTGGAGGGAGGAATTGCCTGCCGGCCAGTGTGAGCTCATTTCCTCTCACCGCCTCCTGCAGTGTCTAAGGGCATCAGGCTCTGGAAAAAGTGAGCCAGGGGCACCCCAGAGGCCACCACCCTCCTCCCCTTCCCCACGCAGTCCAGTCTGGATCTCAGATGCCACCACTCCCCCCTTACACATTTGTTTTGAGAGGAAAGGACCCCTGAGCCGGGGTGGGAGCAAGCCTTGGACTGTTGGAGCCGCAGGGCAGAAAGAGTCAGACAGAGGGACCTGGTTTAAGATTAAGCAAGAAAATACAGGCAGTAGGATGGATTACCGTTAGATAGCAGGAAGAACTTCTCAGAAGTGGGGCATAATTCTGGCTGCACATGACCTTGATGAAGAGAGATGGGGAAGGAAGGAGTCCTTAACTGCCCTTCCATTATTACAAAAGCGTCCCTTTCCATTGATTTCCAGGGAATTTAAAGTAAATTAAATAAAACATAAGATTTAAAAACAAGTCAATATCTCCTTCCTCAGGTTTACCGGAGTAAGGATGTTCTGGTAGGTGTCTGGGCCATACTGCCCCCTGCAGGGCCTGACTCCCTGACCCTGAGGGGTCCAGGACTTGGGGAGTCGGGATGGTGGCGGTGGTGAAGCAAAGAGCTTTTATGAGGCTCACTGCCCCAGAGTGGGTGGGCCATTTCAGCAGGCGGGGTCGGTCTTCCCACTTTCATTGCCTGCCTTGCCCAAATCATATTCCTATTTATCTATGGTCTCTGCCTTCGTTTCTTCACAATCTGGGTGAAGGAATGCAGGAGCCCTTAAAAACTACAAGGCAAGGGAAAGAGGTAAGCATAGCCTGTACAAAATAGGAGGTAGGAAGGATGTTAGGTAGATAGCAGAAAGAACTTTCCAGCAGAAACTACGGACTGAGACACTGCCCCTTCCTGGATCATCAGGGGATGGGCTGCAGGGGCCCTGCGTGGGGGCAGGGAAATGAGAAGTTGACTCAGGACCCCGATGGTTCTTTGGGTCCAGCTCAGAGTGAAGCTGGGAAGGGAGGCTGTGGGAGCTTGTGATTGGGAGGTCTGGAGGGTCTCTGCTCTTACTGTCACCCACTGCAGAGTGGGTCTGTGGGCTGTCTAGAGGCCTGAGCCACAGGCTGGCTGGGTGGGGGTCTGAAGGGCTGGGGCACCTGCCTCTCTCTTACAGCCTGCATGGGATCCTGGGCTGAGACGCTGCCTGGGAGGGGTGTCCCAGATTGAGGGGCATGAAGCCCCTGAAAGTTCCCGTTACCCTCATCGTCCTCCCCCTCCCCCTTGGGTATAGCCATCTCTGCCCTTGTCTCAGCTTCCGTGAGTCTCTGGATGGAAGGCTCCCTAAGCCTTTTTTCTGTCTCTCCCTCTCTTCCAACCTGGGTCTCTTCATCTTTGTCTTTGATTTTCTCTGCCTCTTTCTCTTTTTTTTTTTTTTTTTTTTTTTTTTTGCGGTACGCGGGCCTCTCCCGCTGCGGAGCACAGGCTCCGGACGCGCAGGCCCAGCGTCCATGGCTCACGGGCCCAGCCACTCCGCGGCATGTGGGACCCTCCCGGACCGGGGCACGAACCCGCGTCCCCTGCATCGGCAGGCGGACTCTCAACCACTGCGCCACCAGGGAAGCCCTCTGCCTCTTTCTACTCTGTCTCTGTCGTGTCCCTGCCTCTCTCATGCTTTCTGGGTCTCTCCGTCTCTGTTTCTGACTACCTCTGTCTGGCTGTGTTTCTCTCTGCTTTACTTTCCCTTCCTTCCTCCCTCCCTCCCTCCTCGGTGCTAGTTCTGTGTTCTGTGCCGTTGTCCTCTTTCCTCGGCCGGCCCGGATCACCGTCTATGGGCTGGTCCCCTGGAGGCCGGCCCAAACCCTCTCTAAGCCCATCTCTCTTCCGCTGGCTGTGTTCTGCCCCCTAGCTCCGCTGCCAGCGGCAACCCCTGCCTCAGCCCTCTGTACCAGTCTGCTACCCTAACAAGAGGCAGAGGGTGCGCCCCGTCAGGAGCGCAGGAGGAGGAGCGAAGAGACGCCCCACCCCTCCGCGTTCGGCTCCGCCCCTCCGGCCCCGCCCCTCCCTGGTCCCTGCCCGCGCCCCCAGCAGTGCCCTGGCAGCAGAGCCGCAGCTGCCGCCCGATGAATGGAGTCGCCTTCTGCCTGGTCGGGATCCCGCCCCGCCCGGAGCCCCGGCCCCCCAAGGTGAGGATGCTGAGCCAGGGGAGGGGGCGGATCCAGGCGCTAACGGGAAGCTGGCAGCTGGGGCCGGGGTCGCTGCGCCCCCGCTCGGCGGGCACAGCCTGGGGCGCACGGCGCGGGCACCACGGGCATGGCTGCAGGGAACATCGGCTGGTGGCCGGGGAGGGGGCCGGAGCGCGAGCTGCCCTGGGCAGGGGGCGGAAAGGAAGAAGGCAGGCAGGGGGCCGGGGCTAGCACGGGGCTGCCAGGGCCGGGGGCACCGACCCGGGCGGCGGTGCCAGGCCCCCGGCGGCCGGGCAGCGGGGGCGGGAGGCCCGCGCCTTTTGTCCGGGTTTTCCAGGCGGGGCGCCTGCCGCCGTTTCCTCTGCCCGAGTTTTCGTTTTCCGTTGGCGAGGCCCCGGCACAGCTGGAGGGAGAGGGAGTGGGGGAGGGGTTCCCGGAGCGGGATGTCCTTGGCCACTGTGGCCGGACACCCCCTCCCTGCGCCACACTCCCCCCGCTGCCGGGCCGGACCGCCCGACGAGCTGTCCGGCGCGGGTCCACCGCCCCCCACCCCGGGGAAGAGAAACAGGCCGGGGACCCCTGGTCTTGCAGGCGCGGCTGCCCTCGCTTCTGCCCTCTCGGGTTGGCTGTGGGTGGGTCTGGGCACGGGGTGCCAGGGGCATTACTCAGCGCTGGGCTGCTTTGCTTGGGTTCTTTCATCTGCCGGCTGCTGAGGCTGGGGAGGGCCAGCAGGGGCCTCCGGGCCCCACTGGGGCCAGCACCCTGCCTCTGAGCCTGACTGCCCTGTCCCACTGGAGCGCCCCAACATGCACTCCATCCCTTTCCAAGTCGAAGGGTTGAACACTGTCAGGCCAGTCATTTTCTGAGCTTGAAAAAGAAGTTTCCTGGGGGTCCAGGTTGGGATCAAGACCTGGGCTGAGAAGGTCTCTTCCTCTTTTGACGGGGCTGGAGGATTTAGGGCCATTCCTCCCCAACCATCCCCTCAGTGTTGGAGCTGGGGTCTGGTGCTTTGCAAACTCTGAGACTGGTGTGTATCTCAGGAGCTGGATGTAGGCACAGTTCTCCCTTGGTCTGCATCTCTATCCCCTGACTCCCCCTCCACCTTTCAGCCAAAGTGTTTCCTAATTAGAAACTTGAATTTCAGAGTGGACTGGGGATGGAAGTGAATGTCATTATCGTCGAGTTCCTTGGATTCCCACCCCCCACCCCCCAACACACACACACCAACACCTACTTCATCTCCACCCCCCCTACTATCTCCACCCCCAGCCCCACCCTGTGGCCCAGCTGTGGGAGGGCAGGGAAGGTGTTTGATCCCCTGGGGTTCTCCCCCTCTTGCCAGGGCAACAGCCCCATTCCCCAGAGCGGCTGCTCTCACTAAGATGTGCTCACTGGCCTGCGACTTCAATCTCAATTACATAACCAGTCATTTCGCTTCCAAACACAGCCCAAAGGCCCTCAGCCCCAGCCTCTTCTTCCACTTGCTCACAAGGTGGTTGGGTCCACCGTAGGTTTCTGGGAGCTCCAAGTTCCTGCATCTGAAGCCCCTCCCTCCCCTTGGGAATGATGAGGGCAGTAAATCCTTCAGTGCTGGATTTGAGGGCCTCAAAAGCCCTGGGAGCAGGCAGGGTGGTAAGTATTAGGGTCTGAGACGACACAGCGACAGTGTCAGGTCTAGAAACTGGGTCTTCTGATGGGTCACAGCACAAGATGAAGCGCTAGGGAGGGGAACATTATTAGGAAGGTGCCTTTGGGACACCATGGGGAATGGGGCAGGCTTTTGAGGATCTCAGCTCAAACAGAGAGGGACTGGACGCTGGGAATAGGCCTTGTGTTTGGGCAGCCTGGATGGGGACCTCTGTGCCCCCGCATCAGGCCAACCCTGAGCTCAGGGGCAAGGGGAGCAGGAGGCCAGTCTGGCCCCCAGGGGTGCAGCATTTTGGGCATGGAGTGGGGGATGAGGGAGGGTGGTGAACAGGGCTGTGCAGTAGTGGGCAGAGGCATTTCTTGCTTCATCCTTTATCGCAGGGATACTTAAGAAGGACTTCATGATGTATCCGATTAAAAGAGAGTCTACAAAGGCGAATGGAATAAGTTACCGAATGAGGGACTGCAATTAGCCATTTGGGAGAACTTCTAGGGAGAGGCTTACAAGCTGCAGCATCCCAGGTGAGCCTGGAGCATCAGGCAGGGAAGTTTCCTCCAGTATAGTGGGTTAGATAGGTAGATTCCTGTAATGTTGGATTCCAGTGTAGAAATCTGGAGAGATTCATGGGAGATGCAAATATACTCAAATGAGCATATATATTAGTGCCTGAAAAAAATGTGTTTTAAGGATGGAGAATTGCTCTAATAGTAGAGCTGATAGCTAAGACATAGATAGCAATTACTCTAGGCCAGGATTTATATAAGTTACCTCATTTAATCCTCACAAAACCACCATGACGTGGGTGCCGTTATTATCCTCATTTTTCAGTTGAGGACACTGAGGCACAGAGAGCCAATAGCTTGGCCAAAATCACATCGCTAACTAGTGGCAGAGCCAAGGTGGGAACCCAGCAGTCTGGCTCAAGTTCATGGTCTCACTCCACTACCCTGCTTTTCATGACCTGCCTTGTCTGCTGTCACTCTCACCCTGAATCTGGGTCCGTCTTGGATACAGGCCAAGGTCAAGGTCAACCTCTTGCTGGATTGGAGCTTGGTTGCTTTCAGCTGGGACACGGATGGCGACAAGAGGTCTCAGGGTGGCAAAGCCTCAGGTGTCCATCCATGGTTGGTGGGTGGGGAATCAGCTCATTTACTCCAGCAACCCCCCCACTCCGCCCTATGCTAGCCCACCGCACTTGGGCTGTGGCTTGGTTCATTGGTGTTTTCCTTCCAAAGGGGCATCAGCCCTGCTCTATTGGCTGCAGGGGTTCAAAGGTGAGATATTGGCTTGGTCAGGGATTTGGACAAAGCCTGGTTTTAATTATCCTGCTCTCTCTCCCTCCCCAGAGAGAGCCATGAATAGGGCCTGTGGGAGCTGGCTCTGCCTTTCCCCTAGTACCCTCCATCCCCTTCAAACAACCCGCCTTTAGATCCAGGCCTCCCTCTTTCATGTGAAATTGCACCAGCTCGTCAGCAGGGCAGTGCCTGTCAGTACCAGGCAGGCATCTCCTCTTCACTGCCTCAGTGGGACGACAGGCTGGGATGGCCTTGGGACTGGACTCTGGGGCGAGTTTAAAGCTCTATGGGGGTGGAGTGTATTCATCATCTGTCAGAGTGGGTCAGGACCAGAGGGGTCATCTTGTCCAACAGTGGGGAATCTGAGGCCAGAGGGTGGCCAAGGTCAGATAGGCCGGGAGTGGTGGACATGAACCCAGGGGTTCTGCCTCCCGGGCTCCCAGGCCATGCCTTTCCCCACACAGTTCTGTCCCGGGTGCCCCCCTCCAGTGCAGCGTTCTGAGATTAGGCCCCAGGAAGGGAAAAGGAGGGCAGGGAGGAGCAGGGACAAGTGGACAATGTGTCCCATTCATCTCTGTGTCCCCAGTGGCCAGCACAGTGCCTGGCACAGAGTGGCCCTCCATAAATGTTTGTGAAGTGCAGGCCGGGAGCAGCCCCTCCCCTGGCCTCGTGGGTGCCCCGTGCCCAGCTCTGCCCCAGCATTGTGATGCGTGGTCTACACATCAGCCTCCCCTGCCGGACGGGGAAAATAATCATAGCAACTACTTCCACGGTGCTGACCACGGGGTACATTATTCCTATCCATTTGACAGATGAAGAAACTGGCACAAAGAATCATGTGGCTTCCTGAGGTCACACAGCTAGTAAGTGGCAGAGCTAGGGAGTTGGCCGTGCTTATTCCAAGCAGCCCCAGAGGTGTCATGTTTATCTTGGTATCCACAGAGCCTGGTATGCAGCCAGTACTCTGAGAATGTTTGTTGACTGACTGACTCACTGACTCACTGACAGTATATGGAAGAATCACAGAATCCTGTAATCCTTTTGAAGTAGCTGGGTTGGAGTCTTGGGAAAGTAGCCTAGAGGAGCATCATTTTGTTATCTGTGCCAGGAGTGCCTGAGCCAAACCTAGAGAGGAAAGGAAAGCTCACCCAGGGGAATTCCCTGGCGGTCCAGTGGTTAGGACTCTGTGCCCTCACAGCAGCGGGCACGGGTTCCATCCCTGATCGGGGAATTAGGATCCTGCAAGCCGCGTGGGCCCCTCATCTTTCTGACTTCTCTCTTGCTCCCACTCCCTCCCTTTCTCCTGCAGAGTTCCAAGGGGATGGCGCTGAGCAATGGGCAGGTGGGAAAAGACGACAGGTTGGATTAACAATGTCTGTTCCTTTTTCATCTCTCTGGCCCTGAGATGTTCAGCCCAATGCATCACCTTTGTGGAAGATCCTGTGCCTTTCAAGTTGGAGGGTGGACGGAGTGTCAGGTTTGGGACAGGGCCTGTCATAGTTATCAATTCTCCATCTCTCACCTCCAGTCCTAAACTTGAGTCCCAAGGTCACCTCCTCCAGCCTTCTCAAACCCGTGTACCCCTAGGCGGGTGACCTCTTCCCCTCTGCCTCCCCCTGCTCCCCACTGGCTGGGTCTGTCACTATCCCCAGGCCACACTTCATCTGCTGACAAAGGCTCGTGGGAGCTAACTAGGAAAAAACAAGTGTGGTGGGTGTGGTCTGCCTTCTCATATCAGCAGGCAACCTCGGGAGATGAGAGGCCCAGGCCTGGCACGGCTCCTGGTGCATTGGGAGGCACATTGGGTGTCTAGGCCCTGCCTTCAGCCTGAGGGGGTTCAAATTTCAGCTTTACCCCTTATTCAACTATGTGACCTTGGCCAAGTTACTTAGTTGTTTTTAGCCTCCATTTTCTTATCCCTGAAATAATCCCTCAAAATTGCTGAGAGGATTAAATGAGGTAATACAGGTAAACTGGCTGACATTTGGTAATCTCAACTATTAGCAGCAACTGGATGGCAATGAAAACAACACAATTTGGGCTCAATAAAGAGAACCCTTTATGGTCGGAGTAATCTGAAGAGCTGTCCCTGTAGGTAATGAGGCCCCTGTCAGTGGAGGTGAGCAAGCACAGACTAGACTAGAGAGAATTCAGGCATTGGGTGAGGGGTTGACATAGAAAACCTTAAGGACCCTGCTTTGGGATCAGCACCGTGTGGTAGGAAATTAGAGGAGCAGGTGAGACCTGGTTCCCGCTGTTGGGAACTGGGGAGCGGAGTGAGAGGCTGGCTGCTGTGGTTTGGGCTATGAGGCTCCTCTGAGGAGAGGGAGTCCTGAGAGGCTGCCTGGAGGAGGCCTGGAAGGATGGGCATGGTTCTGACGGTTGGGAGAAGCGGGGAGGCCACTGCAGGCCAGGAAGGGCTTGGTGGCTGAGGGGCGGTGCGATGCCTGGACCACTGGCTCTGAAGTCAGCCCAAGGCTGCCTCCACATCCTGGCTGCCCAAAGGGGTTGGGTGTATGGTGGGGGTGGGGAACTGGTAGCTCCCTGACCCCCGCCCCCCAGACTCTCCTGGACGAGGGGCCAGGGCTACTCCCTGTGGCAAAGAGCTGGGGCCTGTAAGGAACAGAACTGCGGAAAGAAAGACTTCTTATGCCCAGTGCATTTGGGGGCGTCTGGGGGTCGGGGGAACAGTGGGGCCTTTGTCCCCAGCCACCGGGAATCTGGCCGAGCAGCCAGCCCTGGGTCTGGCTGGGCCCTCGGCAGGCAGGTCCTCTTTGAAGTGACCCTTTCAAAGCTCAGCCTGAATCCCTGGGAGGAGAGAACTTGGGGCGGAGCATGGGGATGACTGAGACCCACAAGCCAAGGATGGAAACAGACCCAGGACTGGCCCCTTTGGTGGGAGGGCTGGGGGGAGGTGTGTGGGCCGGAGGAATGTGGTCGGGACAGGGGGACATGTGGGAGCCATGTGGGAGGACAACCACTCCAGGGTCGTGGCCCCCAAGTGAGGGTTAATTAGGGAAGGACAGAGTTCATTCTGGCCTGGTTTCCAACAGTCCCTGGCTTGACTTATCTCTGACTCTGGGCTCCTAAATCCACAACTTTTTTCCTTTTTAATTTCCTCAAAGAGCGTGAGAGCTCCTTGGAGAGAATTGGGTGTAGACGCAGGACTTAGAGGCCTCGGTAGGAGGGAGGGGTGGAGATCTGGGCTAGCCTGAGAGCCCGGAGAGGCAGGAAGGGGAGGCTGCAGTGCAGACCCCTGCCCTCCACCACAGAGTTTCCACCATTCTCCAAAAGAGAGCGAGGGAGTGGGGAGAGATGCCCCCGAGAAAGGGAACATCTTTGTAAGTTTTAGCTGGACAGATATTGGAGACCATCCCCTCCCCTGCCTCCCCACTTGGCTCAAAGGGAAACTGAGGCCTAGAGAAAGGCCAAGGCCAAGGGACTAGAAGCAGAGGGGAAGGGACAGGCAAAAGTGGGAGGAAGAGGGAGGTTGGACGCCAGGTGAGAAGTGGGTTCAGGCTGCTGAGTTCTAATCCGAGGGTAGTGGAGAAGTGCCCATGGTCTCTCCAGCCCTGACCTGCTGTGATTCCATGAACCGGGGGAAAGGAAGGGGCGAATTTCTGTTGGCAGTTTTTTTTGGGCTGAGCAGCGGACCGTGAAGCCTTTGGCAGCCCAGGTGAGACCCCTACCCCACCCTGAGGCTGTTTTCTGATTCATGCCCCGCATCCCCACCTTCCCCTGGCACCATGGCACTCTCTGTACTTGGGAAGATTCTTCCAAATCTCCCTTTCCTCTTCCGAGGGTACGGCCCCTGGTTCCTCCCCAAGAGAGGGAGGAGGGAGCTGAGCACCCAGGCCGTGACTGGGGGCTGCAGGCAGTTCTGGTACTTTCCTGTATCTTGCGCTGGCATCCGAAGAGCTGAGCCCTCATTTGGCATCGTGCCCCATCTCTGCCTTGCAGCACCTGGTGTGGGTGAGGGGATAAGGGGGCAGCTGAGGTTGGACCCAGAGCCCAGGAGGGGTTGGGATGTCTGCAAGAGGGGAGAGTGGGAGCCAGGAAATGGGGGTCACACAACAAGGCCAGGACTGCTGGTGGGATGAGAAACAGGGCCCTCTTCCTTTCGAACTGGGACCTTTTCCTCCTCCAGTGGCTCCCAGGTGCTATGGTCCCCACAGTGCTAGGGAAAGCATTATCCGAGACTGGGTGTGGCCCAGGGCTCTGAGGACATTCCCAGGCCTGGCTTGTGTGAGAGTGTCCTCTCCCTAATTATAGCCTGGGGCAGGAGAAGGCCCATGACTCCAGAAACTGGAGGCTCAGTGCCTGGGAAAATCAGGCAGTGGCTAGATTTTCATGCCAACCATACTTTGTTCATTTGGTGACCATTTCCTCTGTGCCTTCTGGGTTCCAGGCTCTCTCTGTGGGTCTTGGGACCTGGGTGGATATGACACAGCCCAGCTCTCAAGGGGTTCCTTTTCTCACCACCCAAAAGCTCCACTAAGATTTTTTCAGGGGTTCTGAGATGTGCATCTACAGTATCTGCTGGTCCAGAACACCCCTTGCCACCCCCCAAAATATTATCATAAAAATTGGCCTGATCTAACTGGGGAGACAGACCCAGTTAGACAGACCCTGTCTTCACATCATTTGAGTGTGAATGAGGTCACAAAAGTGGTAACAGGAGTTTACAGATGGAAACAGTGTCACTGGGGAGAATTGCTATAGGGATCGGTTAAAAAACAGTTGGTGATATGATTAATCTCCTTTCTCTCATCTCCTTTCCAAACAATAGTTAACAGTAGTTAAGCTGAAGATTCTTTACCGAAACTTCTTTTGATCAATTTTCAAGGACCATCATGAAGTGGTTGTACATTTACTGATATAAGAACCAAGACCCTGAGAGGCTAAATTACTCCACCAAAGGTCACCCGGCATCCGAATTTAAATCTGGGTCTTTCTGAATCCTAACTAAGGCTGTCCTGTGTCACGGCTACATTCCCTGACAAGGAAGAGCCTGGGAGCACAGCTGCCACCCTGGGAAAGTGGACCCTTCCCCCTGCCCCCAGCTGAGCCTTGAAATCCAAGTAGGGGTTGGCCTAATGAGGGAAAGGTGGTGGATGCAGGCAGCACAATTATGTTCTGCTTCTCCGTGACTCTGCTTGCACAGGGATTTTCCCTATGCCTCCCTGGAGTCTGGGTTTGCTCACGAGTGGTGTGGAGGACCCCATGGCTCTGGCAGTAAACAGGGGCTGAGTCCCTGCCTCCTCTAGAGATGCTCCAGCTCTGAGGGGAAGAAGACTTTACCAAGGAGGTGAGGCTTGCCAAGGCTTGAAAGATGCCTGCTGGGATCGGTGGGGTGGTGGAGAAGGGAGAGCAGGGCATTCCAGGCAGAAGGACCCAGCGTGAGCAAAGGCAAGGAGGTGCGAGACAGCCTGGCCTCTTGTGGGGTCAATGAAAGCAAGACTGAGAGTAAAGAGAGATGAGATTGTCAAGGCCAATGAGGGCCAGATCCTGTCCCTCTCGTCCGTCATCATGGCGGATCCTTCATGCCATACTAAGGAACTTGACTTGGTCCCGTAGATACTGTGGAGCCGTGGAAAGGTGTCAGGAAGTGGAGGCAGCAGACCAGCTGAGAGCTGATGAGGGCTAAACGTGGAATTGGAGATGAAGAGGAGAGGATAGGAGTGGGATGCATCGCCCTCCTCCCCTCCCCAGAAGCTTCCGTGCCATCTCTTCCCCTTGTCTGATTTAGCCTTCCCTGCCTTCTCCATTTCACAAACTTCTATTTATCCTTCAAGGCTCAGTTCAAATATCCTTCTCTGTAAATCTGCCACCCCTCCCCCCACCAGCCACCAATTCCTCGAATATATGGGGATTTCCTCCTCTGGGGACTAGACTTTAAGCCCCATCAGGGTAGGGACTTTTGTCTTGTTCACTGCTCTATCTCCAGCTCCTAGACCAGGCCAAGCTGAATGAATATTGTTGACTGATGAACTGAAAATTTCCATAGCACTTCGCACGGCCTTGTGAAAACCCCATGATAATAATAGGAGTATTGGTTGCAACTAACATTTATTGAACATTCCAGTGCCAGGCACTGCTGTGCTCAGCACTTTATACACACTAGCTCTTTAATCTGCACAACAACAACCTCATGGAGAATAGATTATCTCTATTTTATAAACGCAGAAACAGAAGCTCAGAGAGGTTAGTAACTAGTCCAAAAAGATACACAGCTAGGAAGTGGGATTCAAGTTGGGATTCAAAACCAGATTCCTCTGAATCCTGTTTAGGAATGTTTAAACGCTACGCTCTGCAGCCTTTTAATTTTGTCTCATGTCTGTTTCTTCATAGAATCTCATTTTTTTATTAATGAAAAAAAATCCTTTGTGGACTACTGAACTAAGATTTGTTGAACAACTTCTATGTGCTAGGCACTCCACACTAAGCCCCCTCAAGGACCCCATTTACAACTGAGGAGACTTGAGAGGAAAGAGACTTGGCTGGGGTCACACAGCTGGGAACCTGATCTCACAACTCTTTGACGCCTCGCCCTCCGGGACACCTATCAATAGTGCCAGAATGAAAGAAAGAGGAGCCGGGCTCTGAGATTGACTGACTTGTTTGGGGGCACACAAGGGGCTGGACTGGGCCAGGGAAGTGCTCCCCACTTCCGTCATTGATGAAGAAAGGGGGTCCAGAGGCAGGGATGGAACTGTTGTAATTTCCCAAGTGCCCCGCTGTCTGTCAGACATGTGAGCTCCAAGGAGGAGAGGCTGACCTGGCGCTAGGGTGGGAGGGGATGGTATCACAGCAGCAGAGCCCTACCAGGACCTTGACAGAACAGGGTGAGAGGCCTCCAGAGGCTGCACATATCAGTGCGACTTCAGCCAAGGGGTGACCCGAAGGACCGCTTGGGAACCGCGGCTACCCGGGTGGAAGCCGCTGTGAGCTGGGGCCCTGCGCGGGTCTAGTGCCCCTTAGCACCACCTTCCCTGAAGGACAGAGACCCACCAATCAGATAAGCCAGCTGCTTTCTATTTGCATGTCATCTGCATGACCACAGCTCTTCGCTCCTGCCACTCAGCCTCCGCCTCCAAGCGTGCCTCCTGGGCTTCCGCCCCATTTCAGGACCCTGTGCAGGGCTGGGCTGGGGCGCTGCGGGGCGTGAGGGGCAGACCTGGGCGGCCAGCCTGGCCGCCCTATTCATAGCTCAGGGGCTGGCGTAGTTCGCATATTTGGCGTTACTCCCGTCTGGCTGGCCCGCGGCTGCCACCCCTCCTTGCTCCTGCCTCCCTCTTCCTTCCTCCTCTCTTCACTCTTCCCTCTGTCTCCTCTCCCACCTTCGATCTCCACCAATTTTCCTGAAATCTAGGGTTGGCCGAACACACAGGAGGAAACTGAGGCCTAGGGAGGGGGAGTGTCTTTCGGCCGGGCCTCCAGGGAGAAACTGGTAGTAATGAGGCGTATAATGAGGTGGCTGAGAGCCTGGGCTCTGCCAGCAGACAGACCTGAGCTTGAATCTGAGCTGCCGCTAGCTGTGGCACCCCGGCAAGTTCCTTAGCTTGCAGTCCGGGAAGCTTTTCAGAAACAGTCAAGCTGAGACCTCGAGGATAAGGGATCAGTTAAGGGAAGGTGGGGGAGGGAGAGAGACAAATGTTATATTCCAGGGAGAGGGAACTGTGGATGTGGTGGACCAGCCCTGAGTGGACAAGGGCTTGGCCAGCTGAGGTGAAGGGACAGCGGACCCTACAAAAGAGATGAAGCAGCTTCCCTTTTCTCCCCACCCCTTACTCCCTTATTCCAGCACCCCCCACTTTCTGGATCTGGTTCCTACTGAGGAGGGAGCAGGGAATACAGAAAGATGGACAAAGATGCGAAGCAGCCTCTGCCCCAGGTAGACCTTTCCTGGGGGCAGGGGGTTTGCCAACCATCTGCTTTCTCTGAGGAGAAGCTCATTCATTCCTGTACATTCAGAAGCGGTGTGCCGAGCACCCAATCTGTGCCAGGTGCCATGCCAGGAGCTGTGGATTTGACTGCCAGCAAAGCAGACATGGTTCCAGCCTTCCAGAACTCACAGCCCCAGGGGGGAGATGTTGGTCAAAATAACCTCATAAATACACAGGCACCATCTCGAGAGTGCTGTGAGAGGGTGCAAAGGGACCTGACCTGGTCTGGGGGCCAGAGGAGGTGTCTCTGGGGAGTGACTTTTTTGCTGAGAACTGCAGGGTGGGTAGGAGTTAATTAGGGTGTGGGTTGGTGAGGCAGGGAGGGAGCCAGGGAAGAGAGAACAGCATTCCAGAAACAGCATGTGCAAAGGACCTGAGGCTGGAAGGCTGCCTGGTCCGCAAAGGAAATGGAAGGAGGCCAGGGTAACTGGAGCACAGAGAAAGGGGGTGTGGTGGGCATGGAACCCAGAGGCACGTCCCACAGGGCCTGGTGGTCATAGTATTAAAACAATTAGTCTGGACTGTAAGGGGCCAGAGGAGTGATGGAGACTTGGGGTGGAGTGGACATGGTGAAGTGGGTGGACTCAGGAGACATTTGGGAAGCAGAGTCCACTCTGATGGGTGGGATGTAGGGCTGGGGCCATAACCCCTCCCATTTACTGGTTCCCAGAATGCTTTCCTAGCAACTTTGTCAGGCTGCTATCCCTAGCTTCATTTTGTAGTTGAAGAAATAAGAAAACCTGTGTGACCTTGAGGTCACACAGCCAGAAAAGGACTAGGGCCAATACCATTGGCAAGTGTGACCCTTTCTCTAGATCAGCTTTTCTCGATGCTGGGCCAGTGGTCTCTCTCTCACCAGCCTTCTATCCCCCACCCCTAGGCGCCCTGTGGGTTAGCTCAGCATTCCCTACCTAGCACCAGACTGGGTGGGGGACCCAAGAGGCCAAGGTGGTGTGTGGGTGTGTGTCACACTTATCCCAAGAGGCTGCTCTGCTGTTAAATGAGGTAACGCATGGGAAGTGTGCCTGGCATATAGTGAGGGTTCAACAAATGTTAATTACTGCTGTGGCCGTTACAATGTCCCCAAATGCAGAGCCAGGCACATGGTAAGGGGGAGGATCTGGGGCCGAAGGCGTTGCTGCCTGGCCTCTTCTGACCACAGAGCCCAGCACAGAAATCATCTCAGCTCCCTCACAGGCAGGAGCCAGGGGAGGTTGTTTGTCCCTGCAGAGCCACCATCCATCCCTTCCACCCTTCCAGCTGCCTCTGCGGCATCATGGGCTGGATTAGGGAGAGGTTCAACTCTTAGGCAGGGTGAAGGGATAACCTGGGCAGGTTGAGCAGGGCCTGGGGTGATGGGGGGGGTGGTTTCAGGGGTGGAGCTGAGAAGCTCTCCCTGCAGGGAGCCCCATGTGCCCTTGGGGAGACTTTGGGGATCTGCTGAGACCTGCCTTGGGAGGGGATGGCGTCTCAGCTTGACTTGGACTGAGCGATCCCCTGGAAGAAACCAGTAGGTGCATCTGTTGCCTCTGCCCAGGTGGTCAGATAACAGGAAGCATTTCCAGAGAGAGGTGTGGGGGACAATAGGAAGAGCCATGGCCAGAGTTCTCCCCCAGTCTCCTCTGAAATGAGCTGTTCAGTGTGGAGTCAAAGAATGGATACGATGATTTTGGAGAAGAGTCATTGCAGGCATTTTCTGGCCTTCAGGAATGACTGTCCCTAACATGATCTTGTCTGAAAAAGGGCTCTGGCCTCTCTCCAGGACTCCTTGACCAACTAAAGTGAGACCCTTCCCACAGTTGCTCTGTCCTTCTGCAGAAGACCCTGCTCCTCTGTACGAGACGGGGAGGGTGACCCTGGGGCCTGGTTGGGGGCCTGGAGAGTGCAGTGGGGGAGGTGGGGTGGAAGGAATGAGGGCACCCTGCCCACTCTGGGCTGTGAGGGAGCTAAGTGTGCCAGACCTGGGCCACCAGGGGGCTCTCCCGCACACGGGACCTGCCTGCGTCCCTGACAAGACTGCATCCTTCAGCGTTCAGGCATGGTTTTCTTGGACCGTGTGCACGAGAGAGCACGCGAGAACGGGGTCTTGCCTCTATGTGCACACCCTGGTATGTGTGTATATGTTACGGGTGGTGTGTAAGCGTATGTAGGCTTGGGAAAGACGTGTGTGCTGGGGGGGGTGTCAGGCCTCAGGGGGTCAGGAACCCCATACTTAGCCTGGCTTTTGCTAGAAAAACTCTTCCAAGGTTCTGACACCTTGGAACGTGGCCTCTCAAGGGGCTGTGCGTCCATCAGTCCAGCCTCCGATAGATGGTAGGTCCTCGTCAATGCCAAGGACCTACTCTGTGGGAGGTTCAGACTCCCCTGGAGGCCTGAGAGCTCCCCTTGTGCTCGGTCTACTAGGGCCTCAAAGATGACAGCAGGGGTTCTGAGAAGGCACAATGGACGGGGTGGGAGGGAAAGGTCCTCCCGGCAGGAGGTACCCAGCTGTCCTGGGCAGTCTCTGTGGGCAGGGCCTGCTCCTGGGGCCCATTGGAAGATCCATTCATTTGTTCCATCTTCTTTCAACGATATATATTTTTTTCATTTGAATTCTGACTTTGCCATTTTTTTTGGTGTGTGGCAAGATATACATAACTCAGAATTTATCATTTCTAAGTGTAGAGTTCAGTGGCATTAAGTACATTCACATCGTTGTGCAACCGTCACCATCACATGCCTCCAAAGCTTTTTTTTTTTTTTAATTTATTTATTTCTGGCTGCATTGGGTCCTTGTTGCTGCGCGCGGGCTCCCTCCAGCTGTGGCGAGCGGGAGCCACTCTTCGCCGCCGCCGCCGCCGCCGCTGTGCGCGGGCCTCTCCTGTGGTGGCCTCTCTCGCTGCAGAGCACGGGCTCCAGGCGCGCAGGCTTCAGTAGTTGTGGCTCACGGGCTCCAGAGCGCAGGCCCAGCAGTCGTGGCGCATGGGCCCAGTTGCTCCGCGGCATGTGGGATCCTCCCGGACCAGGGCTTGAACCCGTGTCCCCTGCATTGGCAGGAGGATTTTTAACCACGGCGCCACCAGGGAAGCCCACAAATACATTTCTGAAAATTTAGTAGCTGTTGTCCTTAGGAAGCTCTCAGTCTAATGTGGGAGACTCAGGCCAGGCCCTTGAGCAGTCTCCAATCTGAGGAGGAAAGACACAGGCCATGACCTCTGGGAGACTCTGGACTAATACGGGGCAAAAACAACAAAAACAACAATCCTGCTCTCGGGGAGCCCAATCTGATGGAGGAAGCATAACTTCTTCCTTTTGGGGTGTCCCCAGACAGGCCCAGAGACCAGAATGGATACGTGGAGGGCATGCCTTGAGACAGTCAAGGGGCTGATGAGTGTCGTAAATCAGGGGCTGGAGAGGGCTTGTGGTGGGCCCTAGCCCACGCTGGCCCACGGTTGCCTGGGCGATGGCCCCACTGTTTACTTTGTGGCTGGCTCCAGACTCACCGTTTTCTGCAAGTGCTCATTTCCCACCATGAGGAAAGCTACTCATCTTTAGTTTCTCCTCCCTCTGGTGTCCCTGAGGAGGGAACTGGTTCTCTTGCTAGGAGGGGGCCCTGCCAGCCTGGCACCTTTGCCATCCTCCTTGTCTGCTGGGAGCAGGTTCCATCCTGGGGTCTCATGTCGCCCGCCCCTTCCTCACTCCCAGATGGCCTACTGACAGGGCTCTGGGCCTGCTGAAGTTCTGCTATGGAAGGGGGGCTCCTGATGATTCCTCCCTGCTTATTAGGGGGAGGTGGGGCACATAGGGGCCTGTAGGGGGTAGGCAGTGAGAGGTGGTGGTGATGACCTCATGAGTAGGTTCGCCTGAGTTTGTACAGACCTCCTTGAGTGTCTGCATGTGTCGCTGTCTTTGTGTACATGTGGCTGAGTTGTCTGCATGTCTGAATGTGAGTGTGGTTGGGTGTGTGAGAGTGTGACTATTCAAAAGACAATAAAAACATCTTGCATTGACCTTGAGGGCATTATGCTAAGTGAAATAAGGCAGAGAAAGACAAATACCTTATGTATGGTCTCACTTATATGTGAATCTAAAAAGAACCCCCCCAAACAAAACCCCCCCAGACCCCAAGCTCACAGATACAGAGAACAGACTGGTGGTTGCCAGAGTGGCGGGGATGTGGGGTGAAATGGGTGAAGGGAGTCAAAAAGTACAAACTTCCAGTCATAAAATAAGTAAGTCCTGGGGCTGTAATATACAGCATGGCAGCTATAGTTAATAATCGAGTATTGCATGTTTGAAAGTTGCTAAGAGGGCAGATCTTAAAAGATCTCATCACGAGAAAAAATTTCTGTAACTAAGTATGGTGACAGATGTTTAACTAGACTTATTGTGGAGATCATTTCAATATATACATAAACATCCAGCCATGCTGTACACCTGAAACTAATATAACGTTACATGTCAATTATACCTCAATAAAAATTTTTTTAAAAAAGAAAACAAACAAAAGTTTGCATTTATTGAACCCCTATTATATGCTCAAGACTTTCTTTAATTGACTTAATTCTCCTAAGAACCTATGAGGTGGAACTTAGTGTCATTTCCATTTTATTGGTGAGGAACTGAGGCTCAAAGAGGTTAAATAACTCACCCAAGGTCTCACAGCCAGAAAGGGGTAGGGATAGGACTCAGTCCCAGAAGTCCTGGATTCCAGAGGACCCTGGAGCCCACGTGCTAACCCCTGAGCCGTACTGCCACCAAAAGAACTAGGGGATTCTGTGCTGCCTGGGATTGTGTTGGTCCCTCCTTGATTTCTGGCATCACGAGTGCTTCCTCCTCCCTTTTCTCTCACCCGCCCCTCCCCCAGCCTTCCTTGGCTTGGGCCCAGTTTCAGGGTGGGAGAGGAGTGTCGCAACACCCTCACTCGGGGCAAGACTGGCCCTGGATGGGGAAAGCACGGGGTCTGGAGAGACCCTCTGAACCACCCGCTGCCCGCAGGCTAGACCGAGTGTGGGGTTCCCAGGTTCCCGGTGACGCGGGGTTATCTGCACATTGAGGGTGTTGGGGAGACCTGGGCCTGCCTGGCCGGCTCATCCGCTTGGCCTGTTGGGGCACGTCGGGACTGCACACAAGTGGTGCTGGGAAGCAGGCATCTGAGTGGGGCAGGAGGGTGGAGGAGGAAGGAGGGGGCGGCTGCCCTTGAATGAGGAGAGACTGGGGCAGGGGTCAGAGGCCCAGGCATGGGCGGGGCGGGCATGCCTTGGGTATCGCATTGCCTACATGCCTGGGATGAACGGGCTGGCAGGGGATTTGCTCCGTCTGTGTGTGAGGTTGTGCGTGTGGGGTGTCCCAGTCTGATGGTGTGCGATGGGTGTATGGAAGCAGTCGGAGCTTTAGAAATGCCGGATGATTCTCTTGGGTTGGGGGCATTGTTTGTCCTGTGGTTTGAAGCCTGCATTCTGGGAGGAGGCACACAGCAAGCAGAGGAAGGAAATGCAGGCGAATTGACCCTGGGACCCCTCTCTCTCACTTCCTGAGCCACACGCCCTTCAGCAGTATCAGTTTCCCTCCTTCTCCTATCACCTGACCCTTGGGCGGCAGGATGCTTCCCTGTTCCCCAGTTTCTGGTTGTCAGGCTGGCGCCTGCAGCCTTCTGCTCCTCCAGCTCAGCCCACTCTCTGCTTCAAAGGCTTACCTGGGAGGCCCCTAACCCCACTCTCAAACAAACTGTCCGCTCCCAGAGAGAAGAGGCCCTGAACCCCTGACACAGGGGCTCCTTTGGTATGTGTATGGGGGTCTCCCTTGGTGGGGCTGAAGGCAACTGGCTTGGGCCTGGATCTGGAATTGGGGACCCCTGAAGACTTCAGGAGCTAGGACAACACTAGTAGAACGGTAAGCGCCCTGAGGGTAAGGTCTACACTCTTCTTGTTTTTCTAAGGTGTCCCAGCCCCCAGCACAGCTCCTGGCCCACAGCAGGCACTCAAGTCGTGGTTCTTGAATACATAAATGAGAGGATAATGGAGAGAGATCTGAGTTAGGGGTTAGAACCCTGGGATGGTCCCACCTTAGTAAAAGCAAGCCTTGAACCAGTCACTTGTCCTCTTTGAGTCTCAGTTTCAGCATCTGAAAAACGGGTATAAAAACAATCTCAAATATTCAACTCTTAGGGTAAGGGTCAAATGAGATAAAGTGAAAGTGCTTTCAAACATTAAAGGATGATCTCACGTGGAGAGAGGAAGACCGGATGCCCTCCCTTTGGGGGTGCAGTCCCCAAGCCCTCCGCAGGGGACCTTCAGGAAGATAAGGTTGAATGGATTTTGCAAGCTGGTCAAACTAGAGGATTGACGGGAGGGACTGCTCAGCGGGGTAATTCCTGATTTGGGGGGAGGAAGCTGGCGAGGGTGTAGGGGAGGAGGACTCACACCGGGCAGGAAGGCTTGGAATAGAATCTCAGCTACGCCTGGTATTCCCCAGCCCTTGGCCCCCTCCCCCACTGCACTCTGGGGCCCACCCCACATTCCTTTCCCAAAGGAAATGGGGGAGGGGGCCGAGAGGCTCCCCAGGCCTGGAAGATCATCTATTCAAACTATGTATAAGTTTCTAGGCCCTGCGGTGTGTACCTTGCTCCTGACATGCCTGTGGAGAAAGCTGGGGTGGAGTGGGTGGGGTGGGGAAGGTGTGGGTTTGTGTTGGAGGAGGCTGTTGCCTCCTTCTGGGGGCCCTGTTGCCCCTGCCAGACTAGAGGGCAGGAGATGGGCGTCACAGATGGCTTCTCGTTTCCCAGGTCTCTGCTGCCCTGAATACAGAAACCCCGCGCTGCTTCTCCACCTCGCCTCCCCCTGCAGCCCTCAGAGCCAGCCCTCAGAACCCTTAGCAGTTTCGAAGGAGGGGGGCAGTCAATTCTTTTTTTTTTTAAATGAATTTATTTATTTTATTTTTGCTGCGCGTGGGCTTTCTCTAGTTGCGGTGAGCAGGGGCTACTCTTCTTTGAGGTGTGCGGGCTTCACATTGCGGTGGCTTCTCTTGTTGCGGAGCACGGGCTCTAGGTGCACAGGCTTCAGTAGTTGTGGCTCACGGGCTTAATTGCTCCGTGGCAGGTGGGATCTTCCCTGACCAGGGCTCGAACCTGTGTCCCCTGCATTGGCAGGCAGATTCTTAACCACTGTGCCACCAGGGAAGCTCCAGGGAGGTTGATTCTTGATCCAGATACACAGCAGCACCTGTTGGCCATGAGCGGCTCCATGGGGCGTGAGACGGGAGAGTGAGTCTTATTTCCTCAGAACCAGGGACTGGCCTTGCAGCAAGAGGAAAGGAAGTTAGGCAGCTGGGGGCACTAACTGGCTGCCTGCTGGGAAAGCAGGTCAGACTCTGAGTCAGGACATCCCTGTGGTCATTGCCCTCCATTCGGGGCGGCAGAGGCTGACATGGCTGAGGACATTCTCGGTGGTGCTTCCAGCTGGTCTGAGGCCCTGGTCTTTGGAGGGCGTGACAAGGGCAGGAATGATCCTGACCCAGAAGCCTCGGTTTTCTAGTGATGGGGGCGGGGGAGGTGCTGATGGAGTTGCCAGGAGTCCTGCTACCCCTGACCGCGGTCCTTTCCCACTCTGTCCCAAGCCCTCCTGACTCAGCGCTGGTGGCAGCCTCGCTCTTCCCTTCCGGCTTCCGCCAGCGTGGGGGTGGGGGTCCAGCTCCTGCACAGGGGGCCCAGCAAGCGGCAAACAGGAAACAGGAGAACAAAACCGCTCCCTGGCCCCCACACGCCTCACCCTCACCCTTCCTCCACCCCCCACCCCCGCTCCTGCCCACCCCCATGATCCTCTATTTCTCTTCCTTCTCCCCTTGGTTTCCCTTCCTCTCTGTGCCCCTCTTTCTCTCTCCTCTACCTCCCCCCACAGGATCCTCCATCCTGGCCTGTCCTTGCTGGAGACAGCAGGTGACGGGACGAGGGAGAGAAGGGGGAGCTGACTCTTATGCCTGGTTCTCCCTTCTGGTGGCTTCCCCCCCAAGGGCCCAACCCTATGACTCTTCCTCCCCCGACTCCTAGATTTGGGAGCAGGGTTGGGCTGGATCTGCTCCCCTCTGCCCCCAGCCTCCCTTACCTGGATGCTGGCTAGAATTTAGGTATAAGACCCGAAGTTGGAATGAGGGGCTCCGGACTTGGAGTCCCAGCGCTGCCCTAACGAGCTGGGTGCTCTTGGGCTTCTGTTGTTTTCTGAAAACTAGGTCAGGGCAGTGGCCCCAGGCCCCGGGGAGTGGCTGTGCGGGGGGAGCACACGGTGGACAGTCAAGTGGGATAGAAATGGGGGTGGCCATGACACGCCTACTAGCCAAGGCCTCTGTCGGCCCCACCCGGGAAGGGGCCTGGGAAGAGAGAGAGCCAGGAAGGGGCGGAGGGCAGGGTCTGCCATGGACTGGGGCTTCCTGTCTGACTCACATGCTAGGGGTGAGGTGGGGGCCAGCTTGGAGCCCATTGTCGGCTTGTGGTGGCCCCTCTGGGTAGAGCATGATGGGCAGGGAGTCCTGGGGAAAAGGGTCCGTCACACGCTCCCACAGGTGGTGGTGGGAAGGGTATAACGTGACTCTGAGGTGGGGTGATTATGAGAGAGCGCTGCTGTCTGAGCAGGGCAGTGTGTGTGTGTGTGTGTGTGTGTGTGTGTGTGTGTGTGTGTGTGTGTGTGAGAGAGAGACCTGAGGGGGCACGGCAGCAATGCATGGAGTGGGTGTGCTGGGTAGTGTGTGCACGTCCTCTAGGTGTGTGCCTTCGTGGGGTTTGTGGGTCTCTCTGGGGGGTGTGTGTGGAATGTATGGGTGGGCAGGTGGGGGTCTGGTGTGCTTTCAGGGGCACAGTGGGTATGCTTGCAAATGTGTCTCTGTGGGGTGTGTGGGCCATTGTACCCATGGGAGGGTGTTCAAAGTGTGTGCGCACACAGAAGGATGGCCACGTGCAAAGTGTATATGAGGGGAATAGTGTGTGTGTGTTTGTGTGTGTAGGGTATGTGGACAGAGGGGGAGTGAGTGACTGTGTGTGTGTCGGGGAGGGTGTGGGCTGTCTAGATGTGTGTGTGGTGCGGGTCTGTAAAGGTGGGTTGGGTGTGTGTTGACATGTGTACGCGTGGGAATGTGTATTTCTCTGGGGCACCGGCAGCTGGTTGAGCTTTGGACTGGAAGGAGTATAAGCGTGCGCGGGCAGGTACAGTAAGTTTTTGTGTGAGTGGGGTGTGTGTGTGTGTGTGTGACTGCGGGGGCTCTGTGCAGGCCCTCTCGTGTGTGGGGGGCGTGAGTGTGTGGGATGGGGCGGCCGCGCACAGGGGCCGCCCCGGAGGGGGAGGCGTCTGCCCTGCGAGACTCGCCGGCGTGTCCGGGCTCAGGCGCCCTCACCAAGGAGGCGCGGGAGGCGCGGAGCTGCTGCAGCCGTCCTGCCGCCGTCCGCGCGGGCCGGCCGTCCCCTCGGGGCCCCAGGGCTCCGGGCCCGTGGCTCCGGGGGGCGGGCGAGGACCCCCGGGGCCCGCCCGCCGCCGCCGCCGCCGCCGCCCGGGGGGCCGAGGACGCCGCCCGCCGGGCGCCGAAGAGCGGCCGCCGGCCCCCGCGCAGCGCGCCAGTCTCCGGAAGCCCGGCACACGGCGCGCTGGGGCCGGGGCGGCGGCCGGGCCCGGGGGCCCCCGCCGGCCGCGGCGCTCGTGGGCAGCGCTGTGTGGCGCGTGGAGCGCGCGGGGGCCGGGGGCTGGCGCTGGGAGCGCGCCGTCGGCGTGGACTGCAGCGCCCCGGAGCCGCGCTGCCTCTGGCTGCCCTGCCTCAGCCACAGCGACCGCCGCGCGCCCGGGCAGCGCCCGGCCAGGGTGAGCGCCTCGGGGGCCAGCGGGGTCGGAGGCAGGGGCAGGGGGTCCGGGCAGGCCTCGCCCCGGTGGGTGGGACCGGGCCACCAACTCCCTGCGTTCCTTGAGCTGTGTGCGCCCTGCTCTTGGGGACCGATCCCCTCCGGAGTGGAGAGTGAGTGAGAAGCTGGAGAGATGTAGGTGAGGGCGGCAGGCTCGTGGCTGAGAGCTTTACCAGGGGTGCCGGATTACAACCCTCAGTCTGCCTGTGGCCTCCAGTGGGCTCAAGCCTCTTGGTTTATAGGCGGTGGAAGGATGGAAGGGACCAGGGTTGTTTGAAGAGATGCCAGGACATGGAATCCTGCAGAGTTTGGGCTGGCAGTGACCCTGAGTCAGAACCATGCAGGGGTACCCTAATGAAGCAGGAGGGGCATCACTCTGCCGCCTCCCTGGTAGGGGACCTGGGCGCAGAGACACACAGGGTTTTCAAGCGAGCCAAGGAGGCTGAGGTGGCAGAATGGGCCCCAGCAGGTAATGAGTGATCTCAGGGTGAGGACTGACAGGGCTGGAGAGGGGGGTGGGGACAGCGTTTCGGGATCCACCAGGCTGGTAGGGCGTGAGTCACAGTGGGCGCCATGCCCAGCATGAAAGCTGCACTCCCTGCAATGACCTCTTTATGCTTCTGGGGGAGGGGAGGAGCAGGACTCCTGGGTTCTAGTTCCTGGTGTTGCCAACCCACCACGTGTCCAGTTCTGTCTAATTTGTGGCCCTGGGGTCACCTGCCCTTCTCCCACCATCAGTTGTATTTCTAGATGTCTCTTTCTTTCCTGACATGAGAGTGGGAGTGATTGGAAATAGATCTGGGCCTGGGAGCATTAATCAGTGATTTCCCTATGTCTTCTGAGCCTCTCGCTCTCCTTCCCCTTGTCTCTGTGCCTACCTCAGACAGCAGAGTTGGGGATGTGTGTGAACTGTACCTCTTCCCAATCTAATCACCTTCCATTGCTGCTCCCTTCTCTGTTTCTGCACCTGTCACCTCCCTCCCCTTCAAGAGGAGAGCAAGACCCAGTATTGTCCCAGGTTGGAGGGGAGGAGAGGAGAGGAGACATGCATGTATAACAGAATGAAGGACTGAGGTTAAAACTAAGGAAGAGCTTCCCACAGGAGAGCGGCGAAATCTGGCCACTGATGGGGGCCTCAGTGTCTCCTCTTCAGGCAGGGGTGTGGTAGCTGTGGTGGGGGATTACCACACTGACATTCTCAGGAACCTCGTTGGCAGGGATGGGGGAAGGAGCAGTGGAAGGAAGGAAAAGAGGAAAGGCAGAGGTAGAGCTTAGGGAGGGGGCACCCGTGGTGCCTGGGTGAGGAGAGGACCTGAGAGAGAAAGGCATGCCCACTGCCCTGGATTACAGGCCCCTCCTCTAACCGCCCCAGCCGCCCCCAGGAGTGGCACCCCCAGGCAGCTGGCAGCTCCAGTCAGGATGTGTGCTGGGGGAAAGGTGGGGGACGTGCGGGGACCTGTCCCAGCCACTTCTCGTCACTGGGGCAGCTGGTGGCTTAAACCTTAATCCAGGACACCAGCAAACAATAGGCCCTGTGAACAGCCTCAGCCCAGAGCCCGGGTGGAGGGCATGCAGGGGAGGCACCCCACACTGGGGAAGAGCAGGGGTTTTGGTAGGAGGGAGCAGTGGAGGGTCCCCTGAGGCCCTCTTCCCTCCCTGATCAGTTCCTTGCCAGGTCTGTAGAGATAGGAAATCCAGGGGATTTCAGACCTCAGCAGAATTCCCAGAGAATTTTCTCCTCTGGGCTCCTCAGACCCCCATGGGGGTGTGGGGCACAGTGGGAGAGTCCAGACTATAGCCACAAGTGGAAGGAACTGAGGGGCCATCACTGGGCCTCCTGCCCGATGCCAGAATCCCAGCTAAGTCCTCCTAAGGCCTCCTGGGTGGGGGTTGTCCAGCTTTTGCTTGGACCCTTGTGAGGACAGAGAACTCACAGCCTCATCCGGGTAGCTCTGCAGAAGTGTGTGATTATAGGGCGGTCTCCCTGGCCCAGAGCTTCACTCGGCCTCCTCGTGTCTCCCACCTGGCTGTGTCCTCTGGGACCGCACCAAGTAAGCCTATTGCCTCTGTTACGTTTTTCTTTAATCTACTGAGATTTGAGGATATCCCCTCCCCAAACCTCCCGCCCCATGCAGCCCAGCCTCCCACCCCACTCAGAAATCCCTAGCTTAGGGCTGGGCACAGGACCTGCTCTTTCTGCCGGATGTGTGAGCAGGAGGGTGGATGCAGGGACTTCTCAGTACCGGTACATTCGAGTGGCGGATTCGAGCTGGGGAAGCCAGGGGAACTTCGTAGTGAAGTGGGAGCCCCTCACCCCGAAACCGATGGTCTTCTTCCCTCTGCACCCAGCCGCGCCTGTCTTCCCGCAGCTGAAGGCTCCTGCCTGGTGCCAAGGAGGAATGAGGGGGTGAGGACTGTTGAGGGTGGGGGAGGGGCTTCTTGCCCTTTGAGGGGTTTGGGTTAGGGGCACCAGGTAGGTTAGGCTGCCCGAGGTCAGGGGTTAAAGAGCCCCCGAGGGAGCCCTCCTGGCTTTTCACTAGGCAGCCTGTCCGTGGCTCCCATGTCCTCCAGTCTGCCGTCTGCCTCCCTGTGTACCCATCTCTCTGACACCCTCCTGTCACCCACTTTCCCTCTGTGTCCGAGCAGGGCACTTGAAGGGAGCCCCCTCTAAGGCACCATCCTCCTCTTCTCCCTCTTGCCTCAGAAACAGACCCGTGTGCCCCCAAACCCTTGTCTTCAGACACCCTCTGCCCTGTCATCTTGGGGAGTCCCAAGTATTCCGGTGTGGCGGCCAGAGGGCAGCGGAGTGTCTCCCCTCCCCCCCCCACACCCGGTTCTCCACTCAGTTCCGGTGAACCAGCCAGGCCTCTGGGCTGGGCTCCGAGCCTCAGTCCCGTCAGTGGACTCTCTGATGTCCAGTCCGCTCCCTGTGGTTCGTCGTCCCTCACCTGTTCCTGCTGCTGCTCCTGAAGGATGCACGTGTGTGTCAGTCTCTTTGCGCCTGTGTGTGCTGTGTGCGTGTGTCTACCTGAGTGAGCATGAGCATGTATGTGCTCATCGGTGTGTCTGTGCACCTTTGCACATGAGTGTGCTTGTCTGGGTGTTTGGGATGTGTCCTGTCTGCATGAGTGTGTATGGATGGGTCTGTGTCTGCATAGGTGTGCGTGTGTGCATGTGTGAGATTGGGCAGCAGGCGGGGATGAGCTCAGACAGCGGCAGACACTTCCCAGGCCGGAAGGCTGTGTGTCCAGAGTCAGTGAACGTTGGCCGAACCGAATTGAATGGACACGTGGCTCGCTGCACTGTTATTTCCCTGCTCACAAGGTGTTGTGAGGGAATTGAGGAAAGAAAGAAGGAAGAAGCTGTTGGGCTGATGAGGGGGGAAGGGAAGGAGGAAGGGGAGAGCAGGGGTTCGGTCAGGGCACAAGAGGGTCTGTGCACCTGGCAGCCCCCCAGGTCCTCTGGGCTGCAGGAGGCAGTGTGCAGACTGGCGTCTCACCCTGGCTCCCTGTGCTCCCACAGCTGCCACTGGGCCCAAGAGATGGGTGCTTTCCCGGGCGCCCCCTCCCCTGGCAGGGCCCGAGGACACTGCGGCTGCACAAAAGCCTCCAGGACGGCTTTGGCTTCACCCTGCGCCACTTCATCGTGTACCCGCCTGAGTCCGCCGTGCACTGTAGCCTGAAGGTACACGTCCTGTGCCCCTGCCGGCCTGGCCTGAGGGAGCTTTCAGGGGGGATTCCTTTGTGCTGTCCCCTCTCCGGTGCTTTGGTGGCCTGGACAAGAGGGTCACCGAGAGGCAGGGGCAGCCCTGGCTGGGGCATCTGTGTGGGGTGATCGTAGACAAGCCGCCTCCCACTCTGGGCTCAGTCTTCTCAGGAGAAGGGGCTGTGGCTGGCTTGGGGCAAGGAGCTAGAGGTGGGGGAGCCGGGATGCCCCCCCCAACTCTCAGCCTCTGGGAGGTGAACAGCTTCTCAGAGAGATGGGCTTCCGGGGACCCCTTGTCCAGTGGCCACTTCTGAGCTGGGTTAGTTGCCTCTACCTAGCCTGAGCTCTCCGGGAGTCTGTCCTCCGGGACCCCTCCCAGAGCGCCCCAGGCCCTTGCTGGCCTCAGATTTGGGCCTGGAAAGAGCCCTGGGATGGGCTGGAGACCTGGGTTCCAGTCCTGGCACAACTCCTAACTCACTGTGAATGTTGGGTGGGCTCACCCTCTCTGGGCAGCATTTCTCCTGCCATCTCCTGAGGGCATGGATCTATTTGACCCCTGAGGGCCCTTCCAACCCTCATATGAACATCCAGTTCTCTGAGTCCAGGAACCAGGGCTACTCAGCCTAATCCACGGTGTGGGCTGGGGGTGGGGGTCCGTGACAGGAGGACATGAGGGGGGCCTAGGCAGGAACTAGGGCTCCCGAGGAGGGGCCAGCTCCCTTCCCCCACCTCTCTCCCAGCAGGAGGGGAGAAAGATTTATTCTGGAGTCCGTGAACCTGTTTCTCCCCTCCCCCAGGGCTGGGACCGGCCTGCACAGCTGTTGGGGGACTCTCCCTTGGGGAGCTTAGTCCCACCTGCCAGAGAACCAAGGCATTGGATTTCTCTGCCTGTGTCTGTGTGCCTGCACGTGTCTCTTTGTATGCACACGTGCGTGCATGGTATGCTAGTCATGTACGTGCATGCGTGTATATCTAGACACGTGTCTGTGTATACGCTTCATGTGTACACGTTGCTGTGCAGCTCTCACACCTGTCCCTGAGTCTGGGGCCCCTGCATAAACTCTTTGCACTGGCTGTAAGTGGGGGCTGATGGTGTGTGGGAGGGGCCCTGCCTCACCCCTTATGCCCCAGGACACCAGCCTCCCAATTCCCTGGAACCTCCCTCCAGTCCTTCCAGCCCTCCTTCTCCAGAATGTCCCTCCTTCCTGGCCCTTCCACCTTCTCTCAGGGAGCCCTGCTGAGGGTGACCCTGCAGACACAGCCTGAGTGGTCTAGACTGGGTGGTGGACCTGTCTCAGAGAGACCTCGCTCACATGGGGGGCTGGAAGACCCTGGGGCAGGGCAAGCCAGGGACGGGCTCCATCCCTTTCCAGAACATGCCCAGGGCTGGGAGCCCACAGGGAGCTCACCCACCTCAAGGCACCCATCTGCCTCTGCGACCCACTCACTGTGCTGGCGGCTCACATCAGCGGGCACACTCCCCGCACGGGAGGGCAGGGCCAGAGGGACTCCTCTCCAGCAGAGCCCAGCAGCCTTCCTGTCCTGGCTGGGATGCCCAAGAGTCCTGGGATCCAGCACTGGCTCCTCTGTTGTCTCTGAGTGGCCTTGGACAAGTCACACCCTGTCATCTGTGAAGTGGATGATCTGTACAGAGGATTAGACAAGACGACCCCAAAGGTCCCGTCCAACTCGAAGATGCCACACCCTGCTGGCCTGGCCTGTCTCTCTCACTTTGTCCTGCCCTTGTTCCTGATTCCTCCCCAGATGCAGTGCCCTGCCCCGCCCCCTCACTCACCAGGATGACCCCAGACACCTCCCTTGTGGGTCTCCTCGACTCCATTTCTTAGCCCTGCACCTAGACACCAGAAGTATTTTCACATCTGCTCTCTCCCACTCAAGAACCTTCACTGGCTCCCTCTTTCTCTCCTTTCAAAGCTGAAAGCTTTAGTCTGACTCCTGTCACTTGCTGGTGTTGACACTCCTTCTGCTTCAGCTCAGTTGATCCAGTCCTGTTTCTGCCACCAAGTACCAGCACACTCCACTCACCTCACCCAGAATGCCTTCTCCCAGCCGGCGTCAAACTTGCCTTAAAACCCCCTCCCAGAGGGGCTCTAATCAGGCCTTCCCTCCCCATGCTCTAAGAGCTGATAGCCACTGTTTGCACTTGTCATGCCTGCTTATCTGTGTCTGCCTGGGTCCTGTCTGTGTGTGAGTGTGTTTGGCCCCTCCCCCATTGGGCTTCGAGCTCCCCAAGGGAAGGGGTCGTGGGTCCCCCATTGGATCGGGGCCTTTCGGACGGCTGAGATGTTGATGCAGCAGGATCGGCAGGCGTGAGAGGGGGCTCCTGTCACCGGGGGACGCTGCCTGGGACTTGACCTCCCCGTGGACACCCCTCCCACCCCCTCTGGCTGCTGGGCTAGTTGAAAGATGATAAGAGGGGAGGCAGCTGGGTGGGGGAGCTTGAAGGGGCCCTCCCAGGTGGAGCTGGGCCTCCCCCTGTGCTGCCGAGGGCCCACACCCACCTCTGTTCCCTGCAGGAGGAAGAGAATGGAGGCCGAGGAGGAGGTGAGGAGTGGCAGGGGGCTGGGCTCCAGGGGCTGGGGCTGAGCTGGGACTGGTCCTCCCACTGGTGTCTCTCCCTCTCCCCCAGGTCAGCCTGGATTCTGCTGCGCCCCCCACCCTTGCCTGATGCCCCTGTCTTGCCTCTTCCCTGTGTGTCCGCTCGAAACCTCTGCTCACTCTCTCTGTCCTCCCTTTCTTTTCTCACAGTTGTCTTCCTCTGGGCCTGTCCATTGTGCGCTGGGGGTGGCGTTCTGGGGAGCAGATAGGTTTCTAAGCCCTGGCCCCTGCCCTGGAGTTACTCCCAGCCTAGATGGAGGCAGAGGCAGGGCCTGCAGGGCCCTTGGGGCAGGAGGTAGTGCGCCGCTGATCAAGGGCTATCCTTGGGGATAGAGACACTGGGGTTCTCGGGGCATGACGGGGGCCCTGAGGTCTTTCTCTTTTCAGATGTGAGCCTAACTCCCCTGGCTGTCACCCTTGCTCTCCCAAACGGCTCCTTACTGGAACCCAGGCTTCCCGGGGTATTCAACACAGAACCCCTTGAACAGGCAGACTTCCTTCTCTGCCACTGGGGCCTTTGCTGGGCAACCATGGGGCCACTGTCTTCCCGAATCCCCATTGCAGAGGCCTGTGCTGGGGGAGGAACCAGCTGACCTAGAGCAGGCCCGTTTCTCTGGTGGAGACAGTTAACAGTTAGCAGTTAGCACTTAGCAGCAGAGGAGTATTGCTGGGGTGTAACATGATGTCATGAAGGGCCGAGTGCCAGTCCCGGGATCCTTAGGCCTCTGCTTGGAGTGCCCTGACCCTGGGGGAGGGAGTGGGGTGGGAGGTGCAGGTGCTGGGTCTCTGTGAACCTCAGGGTCTTGCTTGGCTCTCCTTGGGTCTGGGTGTGGACACTCTGTGTGTGTGGGTTTTCCTCCCTGCTGTGTATCTTCAGGGCTTTCATGGCACCCTTCCTTTGTCTTGTGACTTGTGTGTGTGTGTGTGTGTGTGTGCGCGCGCGTGCGCATGTCTGTCTGTCTGCCTCTCTAGACCGTGAGCTCGGGAAGGGCAAGGGCCAGGTCTGTCCATCCTCTGTAGTCTACTTTCTAGCACAGTGCTGGGACGCAGGAGCCATTTAGGGAGCGACTCCGTGTGTTTTCGTTTTCCCAGCAGTGTGTTGTCTGATCCTGTACATCCGTGTCCCTGTGGATGTGTGGGTCTGTGTTTGTGTCCGTGTGAGTGCGATCACTGTCTGAGTGTGTGTCCCCTGTGTGTGTAGCGTGCATGGGTGTGACCTTCAGCAGCCACCCCCAGCTAACCTGGCTGATGCTCCCCAGGACCCTCCCCCCGGCACCGCCTGGAGCCCATGGACACCATCTTCGTCAAGAATGTGAAGGAGGATGGCCCTGCCCATAGGGCGGGGCTTCGAACAGGTGAGCTGTCCCAGTTACATGGCTCATCGCACAGCTCTGGGTCTCTTCTCCCTACCCTCTGGTTAGGATGGAATTTCGGGATCCAGGTGTTGGGGAGGCTCCTGTCCCCCACTGTCATCCATACATGGTACAGGGGTTCTCAGGTAGGGCCATTGACACCCTTTGGCCTGCTCACCTGTGGCCCTGTCCCTGGTCCCCAGGAGACCGGCTGGTGAAGGTGAATGGGGAGAGCGTCATCGGGAAGACCTACTCCCAGGTCATAGCTCTGATCCAGAATAGGTGAGCGCCCCTGCCTCCCTTCTCCCACGAGAGCCCCCAGCCCACTCACAAGTCCCTACTCACCCCACCCCCTTGGCCCTGGTGGTGCCCTGGCGACCAGGATCCCTGTTCTCCCAGACCCTGTTGCCTCAGCCTGGCCTGACCCCCTGCCCTGTCTCTGTAGTGATGATACCCTGGAGCTCTCCATCATGCCCAAGGACGAGGACATCCTCCAGCTGGTGAGTCCTGCCCTGCTGTCTGAGGTGGAGGACCCTGGGTGCTGGGGGCAGGATGCAGCCCTTCTCCTTGGGCCTCCCTCCTGCATCGGGCCCCCTGGGAGGCGGAGGAGTGAGTGTGGGGGCAGCACCAGCCCGGCATTGCCCAACTGGGGATGCCAGGCCCGTCCCGGGCTGGGGCTGCTGGTTGCTTCGATCGGGGCTGTGCTGGGGGAGGGGGAGGCGCTGGCCTTGGCCGGCAGGATTCCTGCCAGGGTGTTCGGAAGGAGCGTGGCCCAGTGGGCCCTGCCAGACTGGCACGTTCCTGTGGCTCCCGTGAGACACCTGTTCCCCACACCACTCCCTGCCTGGCCTCGAGTGAGCGTGTCTCCTATAGATGTGTCCACACACACACACACACACACACACACACACACACACACAGTACCCCACTTTCGTGTGCTCCCATTCACACTGCATACCATGGACCACCCAATACATAAGCAGAGAACACTAGATACACAGCCGCACACAGCCCACCCTTCAACTAGCACACCGTACACTGCAGTATGTGATGACACACACCACCTGCCAGACACACCATACCAGGCACTTACCACGATACACACCACCCCTCGGTGCTACACACAGGCACCCACTACCCCACACCCACGACCACAACGTCACAGCGCACCACACACTCCTCAGCATCTCAGATCCCCACAACACAACACCGCAGTGTGTCCCACCACATACACCTGGACTTCTCATCGCCACAACACGAACACTTAGGACATCACAGATGTTTGCTGTTGTCACAACACGTACGCCCACAGACATCGCGCAGCCTGCTCCATCCCAGCACAGGCGCGTGCGCTCACCGGTGTCACAGCAACCCGGACTTCCACAATCACGATGCGAGTGCAAATGCCCTTTCCGTCACAGCTAGCACTCGGCGTTCACCCACCGCTCACAGAGCAGGCACCACAGACGCTACACGCAGCGGACCCTGCCCTCACACGTATACCCGTTTATGCCACGCGCTCCGTGCGCATCACACACGCACACTCACACACACATGCTGTCTCTCTCTGTTTCGCCCCCAGCTCTGACCCCAAGTCCAGAGCGGTCCTCTCTGCCCAGTGCCCAGTTTCCTGGTCTCTTGGGTGCCAGCCAGATGCCAACTTGCTTGCCCCCGAGGTCACTGCCCCCACCCCCCCACCCCGAGACGGCCTAGGGCCAAGCCTGGGAGGTCCTGGGAGCTGCAGTGCTGGCTTCTGCCCTGGATGTGCTCTCACAATCACTGTAATCACAGTGCCATGCTTGGCCCCATGCCCCTCTGGGAACCTCCAGCCCTTGACCTCGATTGTCCCCTTGCCCTTTCTGGGGAGGGGGAGGCAGGGGCGGGGGCCCAGAGGGGTGGGCGGCTCTCCCCAAGTCTCCAGGGCCCTGCCCGTACGCCCTCAGGCGGTGTGCTGGGGGGGATGGGGTGTGACAGGGCGGGACCTGGGGCGTTGCTCTCTCCAGCCGGAGGGGGGCAGGGTGGGACAGCAGCCTTGAGCTCTGCTGCCCAGGCTCGGGTGGGCAGGCAGTCCCAGATGTCAGCATCTGGGGGCCTCTGCTGGCCCCCCTCTCTCTGGCTGGCCAGAGGGTGGGGCCCAGGCATTCCTGTGGTTGGGAGCCAATGCTGGAGGCCAATGGGGCCGCGGCAGCCGCTGACGCCACCGCCGACGCGGCGAGGCCCCTCCACACCCATCTTCCCCTCCCTCCTCCTCCCGCCAGCGAGAGAGCCGGTGGGGGCCCGAGGGCAGCCGCGGGGAGGGCAGCCTGGGGGGACGGAGGCCAGGGCCGGCACAGTGATCAGTGGGGTTTAGCGGGGGGCGGGGGGAGGGTGGAGGCGGGCCGGGATGCTGCCGCCACTGCCGTGATGTGGGGAGTCCGGGGAGCCGGCAGGATGGCAGGAGGGAGAGGTACGTGAGTGTTCCCGGCCGGCCGGCCGGCGTGTGGGTCCGAAGGGGGCTGACTGAGTAGGGGTGTGGTCTAGCTCGTCCTCATCACATGATGTGTGTGCCTGGGACGGGAGGTGTAGTTATTTGTCTGTGTGTGTGTCTCATTGTGTTTCTCTATGTGTGTGTGAGTGTGTCTCTGGGTGTGTATTTTCCTGTGTCTCCTTGTGATGTGTGTGTATGTGTGTTTGGTTTCACCCTCCCTCTTTGATACTTCGCCCTGAGATAGGCCCCCGGGCAGCCCATCATGGGCCAGGCTAGGCCAGGGCCACAAGGCTGCTGTCCCTGGGGGCCGCCTCCTTTTTTGGCTGGGCCTGGGCGCCGGCCCCCGGCCCCCGGCCCTGTCACTCCTCAGCAATGCAGCGTCAGCCTCAGCTCCCAGCGCCAAATCCCAGGCCTGGGGTGCCAGAAGGTGGCCCAAGGCCCCTTAGCCAGTCGGGCCCCTCCCCCAAGCCTGGCCCAGAGAAGCAAGTTCCTCCTCACCCCAGTGGCCCAGGAGCCGGGCCCTCAGCTTCCCATCCAGGGGATGGAGGGACAGCTGGGCTCTCCCAGCCTCTGCCCACCCCCAGCCCACCCCACCCTGGACACACCCCTTAGGCCGCTTCCTCCCCTGTCGTCTGCCAGCTTGACTGGTCTCTGGTAGGGTTTCCCGGCTCCACCCGAGGGTCTGTGGGCACCATTGGACGTAAGAAAGCAGGGAGGCAGCTGAGGCCAGCATCGGGGGAGGACCCCAGAAAACAGATGTTGGAATGTTTGTGGCTAAAGGCAGTCCTTGTCATAAGTCTTAGAAAAATCCTGGCTCTTTCTCAAGTGAGTGTGTGAGAGAGAGAGAGAGAGAGAGAGAGAGAGAGTGTGTGTGTGTGTGTGTGTGTGTGTATGTGTAAGACTCTCAAAGGCCTCTTATTTCTTTGTCCCCCCCCTCCGACTCTCTTTGGAGCATGCACTCTCACCCCCACCCACTCAGGACTCCCCCTGCTTGGTCCCCTCCCTTCAGTCCCCTTCTCTGGAGACCTTGACCTCCAGGGGCTGCTGTAGCCTTCCCCTGTGAGACCTGTTCAGACCTGCTTACCTGCTTCTGTGTCCCTGGCCAGGCCTACTCCCAGGACGCCTACCTGAAGGGGAACAAGCCGTATTCTGGAGAGGCCCGGAGCATCCCAGAGCCACCCCCAATCTGCTACCCCCGAAAGACCTACGCCCCGCCAGCCCGGGTCTCTACCTGGGCCACTATGGTGCCTGAGCCGCTCTCAGCACTGCCCAGTGACCCCCGGAGTCCTGCTGCCTGGAGTGACCCGGGGCCCCGCATCCCGTCTACTGCCCGCTCCCATCCGGACAACCCTTCCTTGGGGATGAGCCAGCCCCGCCCCAGCCCTGGTGCCTTCCCCCACCTCCCCTCGGAGCCCCGGACGCTTCGTGCCTTCCCGGAGCCTGGCAGCCGGGCGCCCCCCAGCAGACTGGAGTGCCAGCAGGCCTTGTCACACTGGCTGTCGAACCAAGTACCCCGCAGGGCGGGGGAGAGACGGTGCCCCGCCATGCCCCCCCGGGCCCGCAGTGCCTCCCAGGACCGGCTGGAGGATGTGACTGCCCACCGCCCGTGGCCCTGCTCCACCTCCCAGGGTGCCTTGAGCCAGCTGGGCCAGGAGGGCCGGCTCCGCGCTCGCTCAGACGACTACCTGAGCCGGGCCACCCGCTCAGCCGAGGCGCTTGGGCCAGGGGCACTGGTGTCGCCCCGCTTCGAGCGCTGTGGCTGGGCTTCCCAGCGTCCATCTGCCCGCACCCCTGCCTGCCCACCCAGGGACCTGCCCGGGCCCCAGGCCCCACCCCCGCCTGGCCTGCAGGGCCTGGATGACGCTGGGTATATCGGATACCGGAGCTATAGCCCATCATTCCAGCGCCGGACTGGACTTCTGCACGCCCTCTCCTTCCGGGACTCGCCCTTTGGGGGGCTGCCCACCTTCAACTTGGCCCAGTCCCCTGCACCATTCCCACCGGAGGCCTCTGAACCACCAAGAGTTGTCCGACCAGAACCCGGCACCAGGGCCTTGGAGCCTCCCGCCGAGGATCGCCGTGACGAAGTGGTCCTGAGGCAGAAGCCTCCAACGGGCCGCAAGGTCCAGCTGCCCCCTTCCAGACAGATGAACCTTGGGTTTGGTGATGAGCCCCCAGAGCCAGAGGCCAGTGGGCGAGGGGAACGCCTGGGCAGAAAGGTGGCCCCTTTGGCCACTACTGACGACTCTCTGGCTTCCATTCCCTTCATCGGTGAGTGACGGTGAACAGCAGGTGGCTGTCTTGGGAGACTTGGTTTTCTGTGCCCTGTTGGACTTTACCCACCTGCCACCATGGGCAAAACTCTGGGTTGGGTGCTGATGGGGTCAACCCGTTTCTGTGTCCGTCCATCTGTCTGTCCATCCAACTGTCCATTCTTGCATTCCTCCATCCATCCTTCTGTCTCCCTCCCATCATCCCGTCATCCTTCCTCCCATTCATTGACCCTTCCAGCCTTCTTTCCATCCACCTTTACTTCCCCCTCCCTTCTCCCTCCCTTCCTTCTCTCCTTCCCTCCCTCCTCCTCCCTCCTTCCTTCCATTGTTCCTTCCTTTCACCTGTCCTTCCATCCTTTCATTCTTTCTTTTCCATCCTTCCTTTGTTCCTTTCACTCTTTGTTCTTTCTGTCCACCCTCCATCCCTCCATCCATCCAACACATATTTGTGTCAGGCACTGTGCTAGGCTCCGTGCTCTCCTGGAGTGTGTGATCCAACCATGGGAACAGATGATCAGACAAGAACGATCCAGTTGAATGGGTGTGTGATAGGAGTACAGGGAGCTCTAGGAGGCAGAGAAGGGATAGACCGGGGCATGGTGGCCAAGGAGAGAATCTTGGAGAAAAAGGAAATTTCGGCTAAGACTTGAAGGAGTTAGTCAGGGTAAGCATGTTCAGGGAGAGAGACTAGAATATGCAAAGACCCTGAAGTGAGAGGTAGGATGCCCTTCCAGGTCATCGGAACAGGTCTGGCGGGGCCTTGTCAGTCACTGGGGAGTTGGGATTTCATTCTGAGAGCAGAGGGAATACTGAAAATTTGCTGCCTTTAGAATAGATGTTGGGTAAGGGAGAGGCAAGAGAGTGGAGGGGTCAGTGATTCCCAGGTTTCTGACCTTACGGGACGGTGGAGCTTCACCTCCATATTGGGAAAGAGAGGGAGCGAGGCAGGAAGAGGTTTCGGCTGAATAAGAGGCGCTCGTGGAGGGAGCAGAATGAACCGGACTGGGTCTAGGGGCTCGGGAGGAAGACTGGGGTGCAGGAGCCCAGAGATGGTAACTGGGGCTGAGAGTGGTGAGCTCACCCTAGGGCAGCCGTGGGAGTGGTGGAGAAGCAGCCCCGGCCAGGAGAGGAGGCACAGCCCTGGCCCCCCAAGCCAGCCTTCAGTCTAACAGGGCAGACGCAGCCCCTTGTCTCAGTAAGCTCCCAGTCTGAGGGCGGGAGGTAAAGTCTTTAGTTTCAGTGTCCTTCCAGTCTTGGGGGGGGGGGACGTGGCAGCCACCTTCAAGGAGCCCCCAGCTGATGGGGGAGATGGTCCTTATCCTCAAGAAGCTCCCAGTCTGATGGGGGAGACACCAGCCATGGCCTCAGAGAGGCCTGCCTCCCGGCCAGGACTGAGAGAGATGGCTCGACCCCACTCCTGGTGCCCTCAGTGTGATGGAGGAGGCAGAGGCTGAGCCTCCGTGACCACAGTGGGAGGGTCTGCAGATTGGGGGTGGCTCTGGGACCCCCATGGTGGGTCCTTGGGGATGTGGTCCCGGCCCGGATGGGAGGCTGGGGCCGGGGGGACAGACAGGTTCAGCCTTCTGATAGCTTCACCCACCGCTCCCTCCGCTCTCGCAGATGAGCCCACCAGCCCCAGCATTGACCTCCAAGCCAAGCACGTCCCTGCTTCTGCTGTGGTCTCCAGCGCCATGAACTCAGCCCCTGTCCTGGGCACCAGCCCCTCCTCCCCAACCTTCACCTTTGCCCTCGGCCGCCATTACTCCCAGGACTGCAGTGAGTGCTGCCCGCACCCCCAGCCCCACCCACTCCCTTGCTGCCTGGTCCCAGGGGTGCCCGCTGCCTGATGGCTGGCCTCTTCCGACTGGCTTCTGCTCCTCCTGGGGACCCACAGGGAGAGTCCCCCCTTGGCCCTGCCCGGACAGGAGGGATCTGGGGAAGCCCCCGCCTGCTGCCCCGCTGACCCTGGGCACCTGTGGGCGGCTTCACAGGCAGCATCAAGGCCGGCCGGCGCTCCTCCTACCTGCTGGCCATCACCACCGAACGCTCCAAGTCCTGCGACGACGGGCTCAACACCTTCCGGGACGAGGGCCGGGCTCTGCGGTGAGGATGGGGGCTGTGGAGGGGCTCTTGGCCCTGGGGTCGTCTACACACCGGGGCGGCCTGCTTACCCCCAGAGGGCCTTGGAGCCTTGGGGCTTGTGGGAGGTCCTCCCACAGCCCTCATCCTCTGTCCTCACCCCCCAGGCGCCTGCCGAACCGCGTGCCCAGCCTGCGGATGCTCCGAAGCTTCTTCACTGATGGGGTGAGCGGCACGTGTGTGTGGGTGAGGGTGTCGGAGGTCTGGGGAGGGGCCCAGGGGCCCACCCCTCAGCTGGGGAGTCCAACCTTGGCAGAGGGACCCGGCCTGTGACTCCTGCAACCCGAAATGGGCCCCTCCGGCTCCCATCTCCTTCCGGCCTCGGCTGTCCCCGCACTCACCTCGTGTCGGCCATGTGACCCACCCTCTCTGTGGGCTCAGTCATCACCTAAAGACACCGTGAGCCTTCCTTCCCAAGGCCTTTGCACTGTCCTTCCAGCCGCCGCTCCCCCATCTCCCGTCTAGGAGGCCCTTTCCACGGCCCACATGCCACATGACTCACTTTTTCACTTTCTTTAGATTTTTTTAGGCCTTCTGTGAAATTTCAGCCTTTATGCCTGATATTTCATGCCTCCCCTCACCGCTCTGCTCTTCTCCTAGCACTTCTCATGTTACACAGTTTGTGCGTCCATCTCCTTTCTTGCCTGGCTCCCCAGGTTGAATGTAAGCTCCATGAGGGCAGGGATTTCATTCGTCTTATTCACTGTTTGACCCCTCCGCATACCTAAAACAGTGCCTACACAGTGGAGGCACTGGGTCAGTATTTGCATGGTGTCTTCAGGGGACAGGGGACACCCTGGAAAGGGGGGGGGACACACAGGGTTGAGAGTGATGGAGAGGCTGAAATTTCCAGCCTCGGGACCTGGCTGTGCCGAGTCTTAATTGTGGCCCGTGGGATCTTCGTTGCCTCGTGCGGGGTCTTCGTTGCCTCGTGCGGGATCTAGTGCCCTGACCAGGGTTCAAACTCTGGCCCCCTGCGTTGGGAGAGCAGAATCTTAACCACTGGACAACCAGGGAAGTCCCGACATAGAATCAGTTCTGAAATGACCTTAAATCTTTTTGATTATGGTTGGGTTGGAAAAGGCATATTGATTTTAAATGTCACCTGGCTTATTCCTTATCACGTCCTCTGCTTACCTAACTATCCCTTGACCTGTCACCTCTACTGCTGGAGTCCTGCTGACACTATCACTTCCTCTGTTTAACTCCTTGTGGACATGACTACCTGCTCCACTAACTCGGTCTTTGTTGATGTTCCCACTTCCTCTGTTTATGTAACTCCATGTGGACACAATCACTTCCTCTGCTTCCTTAGTTCCTTCAAGTCTATAAAGTTAAGCGTGGTGAGGCATGTGGCCTGCAGGTCATAGCCTTTCCTCCTTTCTGGCTTCCTCATCACATATGTCTCATGACCTCAACACAGATGGGTCAGAGAGGGTAAGCAAGGCCCATGAGGCCACACAGCACAGCAGAGCGTAGCACAGGCATATGCCAGGCCCTTGTGGCTGCAAATGGTCCATGGGGCTTCTGAGATGCTGGCACTGTGGGAGCCACCCTAAATTGCCCTCTGTCGTCTCTCTGCAGTCCTTGGATAGCTGGGGCACTTCCGAAGACGCTGACGCTCCTTCCAAGCGACACTCAACCTCTGACCTCTCGGACGCAACCTTCAGCGACATCAGGAGAGAAGGCTGGTTGTATTATAAGCAGGTCCTCACCAAGAAGGGGAAGGTAAGATGGCTGGAGGAATGAGCTGGAGGTGGATGGAAGCTGGCTCCAGCAGAACTCCCAGCTTTTCCTACACCCACCCTCTGGAGCTAAGGAGAGCCAGCTGAGGCTGCAGCATGAGGGGTAGAGGTTAGATGCTAGGAAGAACTTCCTGGGGGTCCTAAAGAACTCATGAAAAAGAGTTAACCAGAGAGGTGGTCTTTGCTGTGGGGTGGATCTGATCCAGTTGTGCTTGGAATTCTGACAGAACCATCCCATGGTTGATCCTTGGTTGGCAGATCACCCCCAAAATGGCCACTGGGGCTCATGGAAAATGAGAGCAAGGCCAGCGTGATTCTTTTAGGGGAGCTGAAGCCCCAAAAGAAAGCAGAGGTTAGCCTTTTCAAGGCCAGCAAAGGTTCTAGTCTTCATCCTAAGGGCAACTAAAAGCCCCTGGGGCCTCTTCCACTGGGCTTCCTGGGGAGTGAATTAAGAGAGAGCCAGAGGGAGGCAAGAAGACCAGTTTGGGGCCGCCACAGAGATCCAGGTGAGAGATGAAGGGGGCTTGGGCCTGAGGCCGGGAGGTAAGCAGGATCCCGAGGGGAGAAGGCGGGGCCCCTGGGTCCATGGAGTACAATCCCGGGTTCCAGGCAGCAGAAGAGGGAGGAGGAGGCCGCCCGACTGCCGTCACCCGAGCGGCCCAGGCAGAGTGGAGCAGAGAGGTTAGCATGAGCCTGGGCTTGGCTCCTCACTGCGCCATGAGCTGCTGGGGGAGCTTGTTTGGCTCACCTACCAGTTTCCTCGTATGTAAATGGAGCAAATGATAATCACTAGCTCATACACCCTTGCTGAGGATTAAATGAGATGATCTAAGCAAAAAGCGCTCACCCAGTGCCTGGCCCCCGGGAGCAGCTATCCTGCTTAATGCTATTATTTGAATTTTCCACCCTGCCTTCTAAGGGCCTTGTACCTGAAAAGAACATAAGCTTTGAAGTCAGACAGCCTTGGAATTCCTGCCCAGCCACTTATCAAGCATAAGGCTTCGGGCAACCCCCTTAACGTCTGAGCCTCACTTTTCTGATCTGTAAGATGGGGACAGTGTTGTTCTACTCCAAGGGCCAGTGTGAGGGTGAAGTGAGAAGTGTAGTCCAGGCAGGAGCGGCACTCATCTGTGCCCTCGTCCAGCCCGCAGATAATGATGAACAGCCTACCCTGCTCCAATTCTCCGTTGAGGTTCCGGGGATTCAGTGGTGAGGGAGCCAGGCCAGTCGTGCCCTGCTGGGGTTCCTGCTGGGCAGAGAAGGCATTTGTTGCTTACCAGTTACCAGTGCTTGACTGCTGTGATGGGGGAGTTCAGGGGAGCGGCATATAGTAGCGTATGACCCTGACCTCAGCAGGGTGGGAGGGGGTGTCTGGAAGGCTGTGAAGGGTGTGTGGGAGTCCACACAAAGGAGGGAGGTGGGGGTGTGGTCTGACAGGGGAGATGCCCTCCTGCACGGCTAGGAGCAGGGTGGCAGGGGGTGCTGGGCAGCTGGGAGCCAGGGCAAGAGATGGAAGCCGGGTGGGGTGTCGGGCGCCTGGGCGCGGGCGCATCGCTCAGGGTGAGCCTTTGCAGGCATTTAAGGGTGGGGTGTGGGAGGTGTGAGCCCAGGAGGTAAGTGTTGCATCTGTGACAGGAGGAGACAAGGCCATTGCTGCTGTCCAGGTGAGCGAGGGGAGTGGGACCAAGGGGAGGGGACACCTTAGAGAGATTCAGGGGTAAGGAAAGCCTGGGCGGGCTGAGGGCTGGGAGGTGAGGGAGGATGGAGGAGGTTCCTGGGGTCCCAGCTTGGGCTGTGGGGTCAGAGAGTGGTGGGACCCTTCCCAGAGCCACAGGGCACCGGAGGGGTAGGTTTGGGGAGAGGAAGCCAAGAGGTTCCTTTGGGGCCTATGGAGTCCGAGGGCCCTGGCGCACACTTCTGCGGAGGTGTCCTGGCAACAGAGGCTCTGAGGGTGTGGCATTGGGAGGAGGTCCACCTGGGGAGGGCATTTGTCCATCGGAGAGGACACAAGCACCTGCAGCCATGGGCGCGGGAACACTGAGGGAGAAAGCAAGAGACGGCCGGGCCTCGGGAGGAAGTGGGGGACGGAGGCCAAGGAGGAGGAGCCAGGTGTGGACGAAGACTTCCAGCCCGAGGCTTGAGCCCTTCGGAGGGCCTGGTGACAACTGCTGACTTCTGCCTGCCCCATAGCCTGCCCCCAGCTCTGGGTGGCCTCTGGCAGCCCAGACGCAGTGTCTCCTGGGCAGGGAGAGGACCTGGCCCCTTCCTGCTCACTGGTCGGTTCTGAAGGAGAGGGCTTTCCACTCCCATCTGGTCTCTCGGTCTGTCCAGGGTCCTGATCGCCAGCCAGATGTTGTCTGCTTCAGCAAGTCCAGCCTCTCCCCGCCCCCAGCTCCCAGTCTCTTTTGGAGACCACTGACTGTCAGGCGGAGGAGGGCGTGGGTGGGTATGACCCATCCCTGCAGCCACAGACCCAGCATTTGAGCTGGATGCAACGTGGAGACCAGCTGGCTCACCTCTCGTTTTTACCAGTAGGGCATACTGATGCTAGGGGAGGGGGCCTGACTTATCCAAGGTCACCTAGCTGGTTCAGTCTCAAAGGGGCACCCTTGTCACCACCTCACTCTGACACTAAACTTCTCCTGGAGGGCCCTACTGTCTCCTGCTCTGAACGTCCCTGCCTTGGTCCAGCAGGTATGTGATGATGGGCAGGGTTCATGGCTGGCTGTGGCTATGTTCACCTGCCAGCCATGAAGTCTCCTCATCTGGTTTGCTCTGAAGATAGAAGCTTGGGCTGGGTGTGGAGTCGTAGGTGGGCCGTGAGCCAGAGGAAAGGAGCCCTTGATCTGATGGGGGAGATGGAACCCCCGCCTGCAGGGTGTTCTGAGGCCGATTAATTCATTTATTCAGTAAATATTGATGAGCACTTACCCTGTGCCAGCATGGCTCTAGGCCCAGGAGTATGGAGGTAAGAGGGCAGATGAGCTCCCTGCGCCAGGAGCTTTCTCTGTACTGGAGAAAGCCACCCACAGCCAGTAACCTGAGACTACAGTGGGCACTCAGGGAATATGAACAGGGTGATGTGATTGCCTTTAAGTTGGGAGGAAGCCGGGGGCTGCCGTTAGGGGAAAAATGCTTAGAGGCGGCCTCGCTGAGGAGGTGATGTTGATGACCTTGAGCTCAGACCTTAAGGGCGAGAAGGAAGCAGCCACGTGGAGAAGCAAGAGAAGGGGCTCTGGGCAGAAGGAATAGCACATGCAGAGGCCCCGGGAAAGGAAAGGCTTGGCTTGTTCACTGGAAAAGCCCCCTGTGTCTCGACATTGTGAGAAAGAAAGAGGGATGGGTTAGGAGAGGCAGGGACCAGATCACAGAAGAGCTTAGATTCGATTCCAAGGGCGATGGGAAGCCATGAGAGGGCACTAAGCAGGGGAGAGACAGGACTTCGTTTACATTTTCAAATGGCCACTGCAGCTGCTGCGTGGAGAAGAGGTTGCAGGAAGGAGAGCGGAGCCTGGGATGGTTTGTGCAGTGGTCCAGGCAAGAGGTGTTGACGGTGTGGGCAAGGTGGTGGCAGGAAAGATGGAGGCAGGTGATATTTTGGAAGCAGAACAGTTGTGATTTCCTGACGGGTTGGATGTCAGGGGTGAAGAATGAGGAGGAGTCAAGGGCAGCTCCCAAGTTTCTGGGCAACTGGGTGGATTTACTGAGCTGGAAAAGATGGAGGTGGGGGTGGAGGACAGGTTTGATGGGCCCCCGTAGTGAGCAAGCAGCACCTGCAGTGCCCGTGGGGTGCAAATGGAGACACTGAGCACACAGTTGGAGGTACTGGAGTGTGGCTCGGGGGAGATGCTGGGCCAGGGGTACATCTGGGCATCACCATCAGCAGACAGACAGGATTTAAAGCCATGGGTGTGGATGGCATCATGGGGGAGGCATGCAGGAGGAGGAGGGCCGAGGACAAAGTTCTGGAGCTCCGCTTCCTTTAGGGCAGGGACTGTCAGCCTCAGCACTGTTGACATTTTGGACCAGATGATTCTTTGCTGCGGGGCTGTCCTGGGCATCCGACATGTTTAGCAGCATCCTTGGCCTCTGCCCACTAGATGCCATAGCATTTCCCCAGGTGCGACAACTGAAAACGTCTTCAGACAAATGTCCCCTGATGGCTCTTCGCCCTGGTTGAGAACCGCTGGTGTAGAGGATGTTGGGTGGAGGGGACCAGAGAAGGAGCCAGCGGAGTTAGGAGGAAAACCACGAACCGTAGGGTCCTGGGTGCCAAGAGAGAGTTTGGAGAGGGAAGAAGTGACCGCTAGCTGGGTCATATGCCACCAAGAGGCTAAGCAAAGGGCTGAGAAGTGCCCAGACGCTGCCACTGGCTTTGGCAACATGGCGCCTGGGTGACCTGGCAAGCAGCTTCCCAGGAAGGGGATACTGAGTGGAGTCTTGAGTGAGAGGCAAAGAAGCGGGGAGAGCAAGTGTGGTTGACAACTTTTGACTAGCTTTGCCCGGAGGGAAGCAGTATGTGGACCAGGAATGGCTTAGGAAGATTTTATGTAAGGTGGGTCATGTTTGGTGGGCGGCCCGATTGCCCTCTGGAGCCCCCTGCTGGTTCTCTGGGGCATTGCCAACGGCAGAGGAGCGGTAAAGCGAAGGTTGGGGACCCTCTGCGGGGACTGAGAACGATGGGTACGGGTGTCCAGGCCGGTGAGGGGCTGAGAGACTTGGGGGACTGTGGGCAGGAGGCTGCCCCAGGTGCCGGTGGGAGTGGAGCAGAGGGCTCCCGGCGGCCAGTGGGGTGGGGTCCCCACTGCTGTCCACTGTCTGCAGCGCCTAGGGCCCCCTTGGGCTCTGGGGTCGGGGAGGAGGGCAGGCCTGGCTTCTCACCCCTCCCCCTCCCCTCTCTCCCCCTCTCCCCGTGTCTCCCTGCAGAAAGCTGGCGGCGGCCTGCGCCAGTGGAAGCGGGTGTACGCCGCGCTGCGGGCGCGCTCGCTCTCGCTGAGCAAGGAGCGGCGGGAGCCCGGGCCGGCGGCGGCGGGGGCGGCGGCGGCCGTCGCAGGTGAGGACGAGGCGGCGCCCGTCTGCATCGGCTCCTGCCTGGTGGACATCTCCTACAGCGAGACCAAGAGGAGGCACGTGTTCCGGCTGACCACCGCTGACTTCTGTGAATATCTCTTTCAGGCTGAGGACCGGGATGACATGCTGGGCTGGATCAGAGCGATCCGAGAGAACAGCAGGGCCGAGGGCGAGGTGAGGGCCCGGCCCGGCCCCAGCCGGGCCAGGGAGGGCAGGGCAGGCCCCGGGCGCCTCTCGCCTGCCGGGATCCTCCCTTCACCGCTCTGAGCCTCAGTCCCCTCCTGCATAAAATGGGCTGACAGGAGTACCCCTTGCAACCATGCCCTCCAAGGGTTTGGTGTGAAGAGACGATGCTTGGGGCAGTGGCTCACAGAGGACCTGGCGTCTTTAGTGTTCCATGACTGGCAGGAACAATAATAGCTGTAGGAACGACAGTAATTGTTATTATCGTCATCGTTACGACCGCCTTGGGCAGGCTCTGCCACAGAGGGGTCAGCTCCCGGCCAACCTCAGCCTCTTGCTGGAGGTTTGGGAGGCGGGGGTCTCCTGTGGAATTATTACAGAAAGGGGTGCCCCTGGGCCAAAACTGTGGCTGGCCCCTCTGACAGGGCTGGCCTGTCTGCAGGGGCACAAACACATTGACCTTGGGAGGAGGCCAAGAGGATCGGCCTTGGCAGCAGGCAGCAGGGGCTGAGCCAAGGGCTTTGGCAGGGACTCCAGGAGCATTTTTACGTGACGCCCCCTCCTGGGCAGCTGCAGCTGCACACTAGGAGCCTGGGCTGGGCTTTCTGCCTCCGCCCACCCCCTCCGCCAGGTGCCTCTGGACACCTGCGCAGAGTTATGTGGGGGTCCTGGGCTTGGCGGCCGGTCTCTGCCAGGAGGATGGTGTGGCTTGGGCCCTGGTCCAGATGTGCAACTGCTCTGGCCACAGGCAGAGGGGTGCTAGTGCACGCTGAGGACACCATCTCACTGAACCAGGCTCTGCCTCCCCAGGACATTGTCGTTCCTCACCGCAAGGAGGAAGGCACCTGAAATTTGGGGCCTTTTTCTGGGGGGACTGGCTGGGCTGTCCCCGACAGGCACTGTCTGAGGGTCCCAAGTCACCTTCATTATTGCAATAGCTGCCCCTCGTGGGGCACCTCATCGGTGCCTTGCCAGGACTGTGATGAGTGCCACGTGCATAATTCCGCACCCTAACCCTGAGGTTGCCACGTTGTCTCCCCATGTTACTGCTGAGGAGACAGAGGCTCAGAGAGGTTAAGTGGATTGCCCAAGGTCACACAGCTGGTGAGGGGGTGCTCGGGAGTCAGGCCCTGGTCTTCCTCGCTCCAGGGTCTGCACCCTTCAGCTGGCAGGTGGAGGAGAGGGGAGGCGAGGCCGAGGCAGGGGCCACGGAGAAGCCCTGGGTGGGCTGGCCATGGTCACTGATGGGGTCTGCTTTCTTTTCCGCCTCCTCCAGGACCCCGGCTGTGCCAACCAAGCTCTGATCAGCAAGAAGCTTAATGATTATCGCAAAGTGAGGTGAGGCCCAGCCCTCATGGAGCAGTTCTGGCCATGGGGTGGGAGACACCTTGGGCAGAGGTCGTCCTCCTGACCCACCTTCAGACCTGAGGGTGGCCCCTGAATTGCCCTCTGCTGGGGGCAGGGAGGGTGGCAGGGGCATTGAGGCCTCCAGTCCCCAGAAGGGCATGGACGGGATGGAGGGGAGGTCCGAAGAGGTGGGAGGCCAGGGCAGGTGGCGTGCTGGGTCACCCCAGTGAAGACCTCTCCCCTCTTCCCACACAGCCATAGCTCTGGGCCCAAAGCTGATTCCTCCCCCAAAGGCTCTCGTGGCCTGGGGGGCCTCAAGTCTGAGTTCCTCAAACAGAGTACAGCACGTGGCCTCAGGACTCAGGACCAGCCTGCAGGGAGCAAGGGTAGGAAGGCGGCTGCTAAGGGGGTGGTGTGCACCCATGCGTGGGGAGGGCGTGTCAGCCTGTGGGTCTGCATGGGAGCGGAGGGCCTGTGTGTGTGTGTCAGGCGGTGTGTGTGCCTGTAGGTGTGTGCCACGGTTATCCTCGTGTGTCTGCCCATGTGTGCATGCCTGTGAGGGTCCGGGGGCCCTCAGGGCCTCAGGGCTGGAAGGGCCCAGAGCCTGATTTCCCTCCGTGACATCCCAGCTGTGTGGTCCTCTGGTCTCCGCTTGTGTCCCTTCAGGAGCAGGAGCCTCATCCTCTCTGCAGGCAGCCTTTTCCATCTTCACACACTTTTGGCCATTAGAAAGTTCTTCCTTCGGCTGTACCAGAATCTATGGCTCCCACCTTGTTGTTTTAGCCATACAGAAGTCCTTATATTACTCTGAGGCCTCTCTTCTCTAGGGTAGACACCCTCATCTCTTCGGCCTTCTCTGCTGGGATATTATAATTTGCCATCAGCCCTCAGCATCCCGGTTGCTTCTCTGATGGAGTCCCCATACGTCCAGTGTGTGAATGTGGTGTGTGAGTGTGTGTGACCTAGTGCGGTGGCTGCCCCTCCCCGGGCCCCCAGCTCACCCTGCCTCTCTCTGCCTTCCCCAACCCCAGATGACAGTGTCTCCACCCCCAAAACCCCCTGGGGCATCAACATCATCAAGAAGAACAAGAAGGCAGCCCCCAGGGCATTTGGGGTCCGACTGGAGGAGTGCCAGCCAGCCACAGAGAACCAGGTGGGTTCCCGCCGTGCTCCAGAGCCAGCAGGGAAGTGGGGAGACCGAGACACAGAGAGTCAGAGCTGCAAGGGACTTTGGAGCCAGCTCTCCACCGCGTCTCACAGACACAGCTGGGGAAGCAGCCCTGCGAGGGAGCAGCAGAGTTGAGCCAGAGCCCAGAATCCCTGGCGCCCAGCTGGTGCTCTTTCTCAGATCATGGCGAGGCTTTGGTGCGATTTCTGCTCCCAGACCAGAGACAGTGAAAGCCTTAGTAACCACCAGAACCCCTGGGGTCTGGCTTTGCACTGCCTCCATCTTGTCCTCCCTACCTCTGGCCCACTGGTGGAGAATGCTGTTCTTTTTTTCTTCTATTGAAGTGTAGTTGCTGTACAATATTATATAAGTTACAGGTGTACAATGTAGTGATTCTGTTTTTAAAGGTTATACTCCATTTATAGTTATTATAAAATATTGCCTATATTCCTTGTGTTGTACAGTATATCCTTGTAGCTTATTTTCTACCTAATAGTTTGTACCTCTTAGTTCCCTAGCCCTATACTTCCCCTCCCCTCTTTCCTCTCCCCACTGGTAACCACTAGTTTGTTCTCTGTATCTGTGAGTCTGCTTCTTTTTTGTTATATTCACTAGTTTGTTTTATTTTTTTAGATTCCACATATAAATGATATCATACAGTATTCGTCTTTTTCTCTCTGACTTATTTCACGTAGCATAGTGCCCTTCAGGTCCATCCATGTTGCTGCAAATGGCAAAATTTCATTCTTTTTTATGACTGAGTAGTATTCCATTGTGTGTATATATATAGAGAGAGAGAGAGAGAGAGAAAGAGAGAGAGAGATATCTATATATAGATATCTATATACATCACATCTCCTTTATCCATTCATCTTTTTTTTTAATCCATTCATCTTTGATGGACATTTAGTTTTCTTCCGTATCTTGGCAATTGTAAATAATATTGCTGTGAACACTGGGGTGCATGTATCTTTTCGAATTAGTGTTTTTGGTTTTTTTTGGATATATACTGAGGAGTGGAATTGCTGGGTCATATGGTAGCTCTACTGTTAGTTTTTCTGAGAAACCTCCATACTGTTTTCCACAGTGGCTACGCCAGTTTACATTCCCACCAACAGTGTATGAGGGTTCCCTTTTCTCCACATCCTCGCCAACATTTGTTATTTGTGGCCTTTTTGATGACAGCCATTCTGACAGGTGTGAACTGATATCTCATTGTGGTTTTGATTTGCATTTCCCTGATGACTGGCGATGTTGAGCATCTTTTCATGTGCCTCTTGGCCATCTGCATTTCCTCTTTGGAAAAATGTCTATTCAGTTCTTCTGCCCATTTTTTAAATCGGGTTTTTGTATTATTTTTTTTTTTTGGCCGTGTCTCGCGGCTTGTGGGATCTTAGTTCCCTGACCAGGGATCGAACCTGGACCCCCAGCAGTGGAAGTGCAGAGTCCTAACCACTGGACCGCCAGCGAATTCCCAGGTCGTTTGTATTTTTGATGTTGAGTTGTATGAGCTGTTTATGTATGTTGGCTATTAATCCCTTATTAGTCGGTCGTATCATTTGCAAGCATTTTCTCCCAGAGAATGCTGTTCTTACTCTTCCTAACACCCCTGCCCTGCTGTGTCCCCAGCGTGTCCCCCTGATCGTGGCTGCATGCTGTCGCATTGTGGAGGCACGGGGGCTGGAGTCCACAGGCATTTACCGGGTGCCAGGCAACAACGCAGTGGTGTCCAGCCTGCAGGAGCAGCTCAACCGTGGCCCCGGGGACATCAACCTGCAGGATGAGGTGAGTGTGACTGGGGGGCTTCGGCCTATGGAAGGGGGGCCAATGTGGTGGTGTCTGTTGTGTTCATTGTACCCTGTGGTGTGCCTGGCACTGGGTCAGGGCCCCAAGGCAAGACGCAACTTGCCTTTGCAGGCCAGCCGTGGGGAAGGGCATCACCCCAGCTGCAGCCATGGCCTGAGAGCCCGGAGACAGAGGCTGGTAGGTGACAGTTTTTTGGGCCTTGAGGATGAATAGTGTCCACGAAAAGCCAGCGAAAGCCAGGAAAGGGCACTCCAGGCAGAGGGAACAGCCTGGGGAAAGGCGTGGGCCCCTAAGGTTTGCCGGCAGTCACCATACCTTCTCTGTAAAGGGCCAGGTAGCAAGTATTCCAGGGCTTTGCTTACCACATGGTCTGTTGCAAACCCTTCTCTTCCTTATCCTCTTCCTTCTCTTCCTTCTTTTTCTTCACAATCTTTTAAAGATGCAAAACCCATTCTTAGCTCAAGGGCCACACAAAATCAGGTCGTTGGCTGGATTTGACCTACGGGCCAAGGTTTGCAGACACCTGGTTAGAAGGGGAGTATATGGTGTTTGCTGGAGCGGCCAGCAACGGGAGTCGTTGATCAGATGAGACGAGAGCAGCTCGTGAAGGGATCTGACAACCACACAAGAGTTTGCAGCAGGTTATAGTAACTATAAATGGAATATAACCTTTAAAAATTGTGAATCACTATGCTGTACCCCTGAAACATATAATACTGTACATCAACTAGACCTCAATTTAAAAAAATGATGTGTTTAGAGCAGGAATAAAAAATTACATACCGGGGCTCTGGATCCAGTTACGATAGAGCAAACACACTCTGTCCAGTCTTTCCTACTGATTACATCTAATAATCCTGGACAGAACATATAAAGTAACTATCAAATAACTCTGAAAAGTGGATAACAGCAGACCAAGGAGGCAGAGTGCAGCATTCCAAAGACGATCTAGGCCGTCTAATGCAGACTTCCGAGATGTCTGTCCTGTCTAAAAATGTTTCCGTACTTTCACTGCAACTCGTCATTTCTGCTATAGAGAGAAATGTTAATATCTCTAAACAGTGTTCACAATCCTCTTTTGGAGAATTCTGGATTCCTCCAGAATTCTGCTCTAACAGTCATCTCCTCTTTCTCTTGTGCTGTGAACTGAGTCGTGTCCTCCCAAAATTTATACGTTGAAGCCCTAACTCCCAAGATGAGTGTATTTGGAGATCGGGCCGATTAGGAGGTAATTAAGGTTAAATGAAGTCATAAAGTCAGGGCCCTGGTACAATAGGATTAGTGTCCTTGTGAAAGGAGACACCAGAGAGCTCCCTGCCTCACCTGCTCCATCTTGTAAGGACACAGCAAGAAGGTGACTGCCTGCAAACCAGGAAGGGAACCCTCATCAAAGACTGGATGGGCTGGCACCTTGTTCTTAGATTTCCCGGCCTCCAGAGTTGTGAGAAAAGAAACTTCTGTTATTTAAGCCAAAAAAAAAAAAAAGAGTTTGCAGCAGGTTATATGTCAGTTATGTCTCAGTAAAACTGGGGAAAATATCCAAATAAATATTTCAACAAAAAAAAAGAGTTTGCAGCAGGGCCAGTGTTTCCCAGAACCCTAAGGTTCCCCAGAGGTGCTGTGGGAGGCCAGGACCCCCCATCTAGAGTAACCTGCTTTGCTCTGTCTGCTTTTTTTATGTCGGTTTTTTTCATATTGGGTTTTCATGTATCGTTTCACTTGACAAAAAGTGCTCTGCTGGAAAAGATGTTTTGGAAAACCATGGATCTGGACAGTGAAGTCCCATGAGTCAACAGTACTCTGAAGCTGTATGTGAAAATGTAAGATAGTCTTCCTGTCCTTGGGAAGGAGCTAGGGAGACAAGATGAGTACGTGTGAAATAGTGGACAAGAGAAAAAGCTGGTTCTCATCAAGGACCAGATTGTTTGATGAGGAAGGAGAGGATGCTGGGGACTGGAGCAGGGGTTTGAAATCTTTGAAGGATGAATAGGAAGGGGCAGGTGAATAGGAAGGCAGTCCAGGCAGCGGGTGATAGCATTTTCCAAAATCCCAGAGAAGGGTCTGAGTGTCAGGACAGAGAATGGACCCACCTCCTGGGCTTGGCAGTGGAGAGGGTGAGGCCCAGGGCAGGGGACAGAGGGCTTTTGATGGCTTCACTAAAGCCTTTGACCTTGAGCCAATGGACAGTAGGGAGCCTTTGATGGTTCCTCAGCTGGGGAGGCATAAATGAGAGTAGGGTTTGAGGAAGTAGTGCTTTAGCTTATGCCTAATGGATACGAATGAGGGAGGCCCAGAGCAGGGCATCTAGGGAAGAAATTACCGATATTGTGGGAGGGGTCAGGAGGTCTTGGTGGTCCCAGGGGGAGGGGGTAAGGAGGATGGGAGCAGCTCTAGGAGTTGGCTGCATGAGAGGGAGGAAGGAGGGGTAGGAAAGAGCTAAAAATTTGAGCTACAGGCTGGTGGTATCTGTCCCTGGCAGACCAGGGGAGTAGGGCAGGAGAGGGAGGATGTGTCAGGTAGGAACCGCATTGGACTTGGAGTGGTGGTAAGTCACCCACATGGGGGTGATGCATAATCAGGCACTAGACCGAGGGTGAATTGGGGAGTGAGCGTGGGGTCACGCTGGGGCACAGAGGTGAGACGACGGAGGGAGCTGCCGTCTGGGGAGAGGGTGGGCGTGGGGACTGCAAGGGCCAGGCTCTGAGTGGGACAGAAGGAGAGGGCAGCTCAGGTGAGGCTGGGGATGGGGGGGCAGATGCTTAGGCATAGGAGGGGTCACGAGGGACAGGGCAATTCTGGGATCTAATGTACAGCATGGTGACGGTAATTAAATATTGTATACCTGAAATTTGCTGAGCTATTAGACCTTAAGTATTCTCAGCACACAATAAAAGGTAACTATGTGAGGTGATAAGTGTTTTAATCAGCTTGATTGCGTGAATCATTACACAGGGTATAGATTTATCAAATCAATCACATTGTATATCGTAAATATATACAATTTTTATCTGTTAATTATACCTCAATAAAGGTGGAGTAACAACAACAGAACAACAACAAAAATGGCATTATCACCATCCATAATTTGTGAAATTCATCTTTGTTGAAAAATCTAGAGTTCATATTTTTTTATTGCTCTTTTTATTTCATGATACAGATATTCCACAAATAATTTACGTATTCTTTAGTAGTTAAGCATTTCAGTTGTTTCCAGTCTTTAGCCTTGATAAATTTTTCTCCAATGGGGGGAAAGAAAAAAAAAGGACAGGGCAAGGCCTTGGGTTTGGCAGCTGGGAGATGAGAAGAGCCTACACATGAGGGCCAGGAGGCAGTGGAGGGAGGTGGGCAGGAGCCCACACTGGGTGTGCACATGAGCTGGGCCTCGTCCAGGGAGAAGAGGGACCAGGGTGGGGCCGTGCCGTGTGTGTTGGGTGTGTGATTTTGTCTCAGACATCAGTTTGTGTCATTTGTCACGGAGAGTGCTGGAAGTTAAGCGTTCTCATCGAGCCTGTGGACGGTCTGGCATTAAGCTGTGGCCCCATGGTAATGAGTGTGTATATTGTGGAGTTGTGTGTCTCTGTTGGGGGTATTCTGTTGCTTTCTGGACATGAGTTATTCTGAGCAGTTCCTTTCAAGGGAGTTATCCTTGACTTTGTGCAGGCTGATGGTGCCCCCTGGTGGACAGGAGAGACACTGAGCCGGCCATTCTTTTATTCGTTCTTGTATTCAACAACCATTTATTTAGATCAGAGTTTCTCAACCTTGACCCTTTGGGCAGAATAATTCTTTTTTGTGGGAGGTTATCCTGCGCACTGGAGGAAGTTTAGAAGTATCCCTGGCCTCTGTCCACTAGATGCCAGTGGCACCCCCCGCTTGTGAAAACCAAACGGTTCCACACACTGCTAAACGTCCCTGGGGGCTGAGTCGCCCTGGTTGAGAATTCATGATTGAGACCATTTAAGTGCCAGGCTGATAGGGCTGGCTAGGTGATAGGGGTGCAGTGGGAATAAAACAGGCAGGATCCCTGCCCCTCATGTGGCTTACAGATCGGCCAGGCAGGAACAAGGAAACGAATGCATACAGTAATGATCAACTGCGGTAAGTGCCACAGAAGGAAGAAAAGTCAGGGCTGTGCTACAGACGGCCGGCAGTGGTGATGGCGGCTGTGCCGCGATGGTCGGGTCGGGGGAGGCCTCTCCGAAGACGTTTAGATTCGGGAGGAGCCAGTCATGTGAAGGGCAGGGGGAGGCGAGTTCTAGTGGAGGGAACCAGCCGGTGCAAAGGGCCTGAGACAGGAAGCCACCAGGCATGAACGTGAGCTGTGTCATGGATGAGGAGAGGGGTCCGGGATGATGCCCCTAAGCGGGGGGCGCTGGGAAGCAGGAGTTGGCACCAGCAGGCCTAATGGAGGTCCAGTGGGCAGGCTCGTGCGGGGATGGGTTTTGCTCACCTCTGTCCCCCACAGTGCCTGCACCAAGGAAGGGACCTGCCTCTTTCTCTGCGTGGACAAATGTCCGAGCCCACTGGGCTGGCTGGAGCAGAGGGGTGCTGGGGCCAGGTGGTGGAGGGGCTAGGACCTAGCTGGGGACTCTTTTCTACTGTGATGAGTCTTCTTAGCCCAGACAGTCCTGGTCTGGGGAGAGCTGGCTATGAGTGGGTCCCAGGGAGGGCCCAAGCCGGGCTGCACTGGGCTCTAGGGCTGGACAGGCATGGAGGTGTGGGCACCTGGGCGGGGCCTGGCTGGCTCTGAACCTGGGGGCGTGGAGGTGTGGGCACCTGGGCGGGGCCTGGCTGGCTCTGAACCTGGGGGCGTGGAGGCTTGGGCACCTGGGCGGGGCCCTGCCTGTGGCCTGATGTCGTTGCCCCTCCCCAGCGCTGGCAGGACCTCAACGTGATCAGCAGCCTGCTCAAGTCCTTCTTCCGAAAGCTGCCTGAGCCTCTTTTCACCGATGGTGAGTAGGGGGTGGAAGTGGAAGATGGGAGGAGGAGGGAATACCTGTCTAGGTTGCATCCTGACCACTTTTTAAATGGGGTGTGTTGGTTTTACTTTGGGGGTTTTTGTTTTAATACAAAAGAAACACATGCTTGTAAAAAACATAGGTAGTACAGATATGAATCAAGTAAACACAAGGGTCCCTGTCATCCTCCCATTCCCTGTCCGCAGAGGTTATCCTCACACTTTCTGAGCATTTACTGTGTGCCAGGCACTACTCCCTACAACTCCATGAGGTAGGTACTATTATTTCCCCTCTATAGATGAGGAAACTACGGCACAGAGAAGTTAAGTGACTTGCCCAAGGTCACAGAGGTTGTAAGTGTCAGAGCCAGGGTTCAGCCCCAGGCATCTGGCTCCAGAGCCCAGCTCTTGACCATTTGCTGAGCTGCTTATTAACAGTGCATTGCGTTTCCTTCCAGACCCTCTTACACGTGTGACAAAGACACACTCGCATATGTAGGGCTTGAAGTTGGGCGGGTTCAGTGGCGCACTGGTAAACGTTTCACATCAGGCTCTCAAGGGAAAAAAGCCGTGATGTGTAGCATTTTCCAGTTTCCATGGTATAAATACTCCCACCACGGCTGATTTCAAGCTCCCAATTTGCTGTCACCAACATGAAAGCCAAACACAGCTGGTTGTCAGAAGCCCATGCGGGCGAGCGGCTCCAGCACACCACTGCTTGAGTTCTTAACAGAAGGAGACTTATAATTTTGAGATTCACTCGTGTCAGTACAAAGAGCTCTACCTCATTCTTCTTTTAAATCAACCACATAGTTTTTCCTAGGCTGAATAGACTGTAATTTGTCTAATCACTCCCCTACTGCTAGCTATTTAGGTTGTCTTCGCATTTTTGCTATTTCGAAACGTGTTACAGTGACTTTCCTTGCCTACGTTCCTGCACACCTGGACCAGGGTCCTGGAGGTGGATTCGTAGACGTGGAATTGCTGGGTTAAAGTCCTGGAAAACATGTTGAAAGCTAAAGTCAAGTTGGACTCTGGGGAGGCGGCCCTAGTTCACACTCCCAGTAGCAGCGTAAGAGATTTTGCTTCCTAACATTCCCATCGGCACTGGATGTTATTAATATTTTAAACGTTTGCTGATCGGACAGAGAACACGGCATCTCACTATTGTTACCATTTTCATTTCTGTCGTTACTAAGAGATGAACTATCTTTTCACTAGTTTATTGGCCTGTACCGTTTCCTCTGTAGCTGCTCGTTCAGACTATGTGCCCATTTTGCCACTGGGTTCTTGGTCTTTTTTCCTATTGATTTGTAGGAGACAAGCTCTTTGTACATTATGGATATTAACCCTTTATTAGTTTTTGTAAATATTTGCTCTTGGTCTGCCATTGCCTTTTAACTTTTCAGTATGGAAATTGAAAACAGTTATTTTATGTACAGTCAAGCTGTTAACCGTTAATGGATTCTGTATCTCATGTTTAAGAATGCCTTATGATTATAAAAGTATTTTCTTATTTTTCCCCAATATTTTAATAACTTCTGTTTTTGGCTCTGCCATGCAGTTGAATTTATTTGTGTATTATGTGAGCTAGAAATGGATTTATTTTCCCAACAAGATAACTGACTTGAAGTGCTGCCTTTATCTGTCCTGATCCTTCATCACCTGCCTTAGCTGTGCTGTCTTTTTAGTATATTTCAGTATCTAACAGGGCAAATCCTCCCTCATCATTCTTCCAGATGAGCTTTAGGATAAACTTAACACATCCCATTTTTTAAAGTTTCCCATGGACTTTTTCTGAAGGGAGTTGGGGGAACGTTGACACAGAGGGGGAAGGGTATTTGGAGGCTGAAAGACCCCTCCCTCTTTCTAGGTAACCTTCTCTTTTCTCTTCCAACCTTGTGGTGTCCTTGTCCTGGAGGCTGGGGCAGGGACCCCTTTTCCAGGATCAGTAGGCAGCTGAGATCTTATTTCTTCCCAAACAAACACACCTGGGCTATCCCAGGTCAGCTGTGCACCTGAGGGCAGCCGTGGTGGGTTTGGTCACATGAACACAAGGCCACAGAGTCCCCCCCAGACTGGAACAGCCTTGGTACAAAACACTGACCTCCCGGCAGGGCCTCCTCAGCCTGGAGGCCCACCTCTCAAAAGAGTTCTCACTGTGTTCTAGACAAATACAATGACTTCATCGAGGCCAATCGCATTGAAGATTCGAGGGAGCGGATGCAGACTCTGCGGAAGCTGGTGAGGAGAGGGGTGCTGCTGGGCAAAGGGCAGACTGCGCAGGGCGAGCACCTCAGCAAGCCCTTCTCCCCTCAGGGCGTCAGTTTCTCCATCTATGCGAGGGGGGGGCAGTTAGAGGGGGGATCCCAGACCCACTGAGATATGGCAGCGGAGCCCCTTTGGGGTGCGGTGGGGCGGTGGAGGTCATCACACCCTGGTCCCACGCCCCTTCTTTCTCCCACCCAGATCCGGGATCTGCCAGGACATTACTATGAAACACTCAAATTCCTCGTGGGCCATCTGAAGACCATAGCTGACCACTCGGAGAAAAACAAGGTGGGTGGAGGCCCTGATGTGAAGTGTGGGGGAGGGAAGCCTACCAGGGTCTCCTCAGCATATTCTTTTTTTTTTTTAATAAATTTATTTATTTATTTATTTTTGGCTGTGTTGGGTCTTTGTTGCTGAGCGCGGGCTTTCTCTAGTTGCATCTAGCGGGGGCTACTCTTTGTTGTGGCGCGCAGGCTTCTCCTTGCGGTGGCTTCTCTTGTAGCAGAGCACGGGCTCTAGGTGCGCAGGCTTCAGTAGTTGTGGCACATGGGCTCAGTAGTTGTGGCGCACGGGCTTAGTTGCTCCGCAGCGTGTGGGATCTTCCCAGACCAGGGCTCGAACCCGTGTCCCCTGCACTGGCAGGCGGATTCTTAACCACTGTGCCACCAGGGAAGTCCCTCCTCAGCATATTCTAAGCTCCTCCAGGTTAGATCATCTCAAGCCCCTCTGGCCACGCCCTCCTTCTTAAGGGTTGTTCTGTCCCCACCCCTTCCCTGCATACTGGCCCGTGCTTCTCCCTGGAGAGCCATCTCCTGAATTTCTGAGGGTCTTCCCTCTGAAGCAGAGAGCCTCAGAGCCCTGGGTCTGATGGAGATCTATCCTCTGATCTAGCTCAGATCCCTTGTGTTACCTTTTCCTAAGCAAACCCCTTATATCTTCTGATTCTGCGGTGGCGGGGTGGGGGAACTGAGAGGAGGTATAGGATTCCTCCCGGTCCTAAAACACCCTTGGAACTTCCCATGGGTCCTCACTCTGGCTTCTCCCACTGCGAGCAAGCACAGCGTGGGTGTGCAGGTGGGGAACTGCCCATGAGCGCCGGGACTGGCGTGAGTGGGGCTGAAAGCTGGCCTGTTCTCTACTTACCAGGCACCTCCATGCCCAGCAAGGAGGCATCTGGCCCCTAAGCCAGGGTCAGCTCAGGATGGGGTCGGGCTGGGGGCCTGAGGGCCCAGAGTGAGGGAGGCCTGGGGTGCTGGAAGTCAGAGCTCACAGGGGTGTTGATGCTCATCCGCTTCCCTCCCCTGCCCAGATGGAGCCCCGGAACCTGGCCCTAGTCTTCGGGCCAACGCTGGTGAGGACGTCCGAGGACAACATGGCGGATATGGTGACCCACATGCCTGACCGCTACAAGATTGTGGAGACGCTGATCCAGCACGTAAGCAGCTGCCCTGGCCCAAGTCCCCCTGGGCACCCGGCTCCCGCTTGCCCGGGTGGATGTGCTCGGGGAAGGATGAGGCAGCTGAATGAAATGCTGCTGAGATGGTGGGTGCCCTTCAGAGGCAGTAGGCTGCGTTTTAAGGCCAGACGGGAATGGGTCCTGAACCCCCGTCTTTCCGGGATATTGCATCCCCAGCAGGAGAATCAGGAGGCCCTGAGCTTCCAAGATGCATGTGAGGGTCGGAGGGAGGAGGAAGGTCAGGGAAAGGTGCTGCCAGGTTGGAGGGCAGAAGGGGTGAAAGAAGGGATGCCTTCAGAAGGTGGCCCCCAGGAGAGGTGTCCTGGCAGAAATGGGCAGACAGGTGCAGAGGTAGGGACAGAGCTCTCCCTGCAGGCCCACTTGAGACTTCAGGGAGAAAATGGTGATGCCCGGGATAGGGGGAGGCGGATGTCGCAGGGCGGATGATGGGCTGGGGCAGGATCCTGGCTGCATGTTCAGTGTGTCTTGGGCTGGTCACCTTCCTCTCACGGCTGCCTGGAGGCCCCATGAGCCTGGTGTTTCTAAGAATTCTTATTGTTATCCACCACGGGATGAGAACCCAGAGTGGCCAGCAGAGGGCGCAGGAGACCTTGGTTTTCCAGAGCCAAACCCAGGGCAGCACCACCCCCTTCTGGGGCCCTCAGGGATGTTTTTATGAATCATAGATTTTTCCATTTCCAGATCTTGGTGTGGCCTGTGGTCTAGTCCACAAAGAATGGAACCAGAACCCTCCTGCCAGGAGAAATAAGATTGGCAGCTGGTCAAGGGAAGGGAAACCTCAGCCTCCCCTACCTCATAAACACTTTAGGGAAGGGAAACCAGGTCATGTTACTCCCATTTTACAGATGAGGAAACTGGGGGACTCAGAGAGGCAAAGTGATTTGCTCAAGGTCACACAGCTAATAAGTAGCAGCCCCGGGATTTTAAGCCAGGACTGTTTGACCAAAGCCTGTGCTTTACTCCCCAACCAACTGGGAGGTCTGACTCCTGGGGGCTTTGGAGTGAGGGAGATTGGTCAGAGTTAGCTGAGTGAGGCCATGGGTGGACTTTGGTCATGCTGGCTGGCCTCGTCTGCTTGTTTCCTTCCTTCACCACGTGTCAGGGCCCTGAGCCATAAGAGGGTATGTCGAGGCCTGTTCGCACTCTAACATTGGGATCACCAGCCCGGAGGCCCACTCCAGAGCTGTCAGGGAGGCCAGGGCTGGTGAGCAATGTCAGGGATCCTGATGTGGCCTTGGTCTGGGGAAGCCTGTCTCTCTTGGAAAAGTTCAGCTCCCCAAACCAACAGGGAGCCGTCGGGGTCCCCATGAGTGTATGCTTTGCGGGGGCGGGGCAGTGGGGAGGAGAGGCTCCTAGTGAAGCTGGGAGTGAAGCCCCAGGAAGCCCAAGGCCTGTGGTCAGCTGGGATGTCAGGAACAGCAGTCTTCAGGGAGAAGGAAGGCCCAGAGTGTGTCCACTTACCCTCCCTTAGGGTCCCGGGGGAAGTGCCCAGCCAACGGCAGCTCCTCCTCTGGGCAGGGTTGGGGGATACGGAGCGCATCAGTCTCCTTCATACGTGTAATCCCAGCACCAAGCCTAGAGCCTGGCACATGGCGAACACTCAGTGTTTGTTGAATGAATGAATGAATGAATGAATGAATTGCTGTGGCGGTTATTGCCAGTCTGGGCTTTCCCACTGAGGGATTCCTTCCTGGGAACTAACTGAGCGTGCAACCCTCCATTCTCTGCCCCCTTGGCATTAGAACATAATCGGCCCTGGACTATTGTCGAGGGAATGAGCTACCCCCTCAATTCACATTGAGCTCACTGAGCCCGCCCACGTAAGAGGCTCTGCAGCCAGGGAGCGGTGTAGTCACGAGCTCAGGCAGGGTGGGACTTGTGACAGAGACTGCTCTGGCTCTGGCTCTGAACCCCTGGCCACTCAGTGGACGGTTGGAGTTCATGGGCGACATGACCTCCTGCTGGGAGTTTCAGCTGCAACCATCACCTGGCCTCCCTGCCTAGGACTCCTGGTTTCTGTGGAACGCTTGGACAGCAGAGCTGGAAGGGGCCTTAAGGCAGCAGAGCTGACCTTGCCTCGTACAGAGGGTGGATACTGAGGCCTAAAGAGGAGCAGTGACTCGCCCGGGGTCACACGGCAAGATAATGGCAGAATGGAGATGAGCAAACCCGGCTGTTCAGCTGCCCATGAGCAAGTCAGCAGCCAGCTCATACTCACGTTTACTGAGTCAGCTGGAGCCCAAACGAAGACCGTGCCAAGGCGTTTGTTCATTTGTTCAGTCGGCACACGTGCTGATTCCTACCATGTGTACCCTGGGATTTCTCAGCCTGGCACTAGTGACCTTTGGGGCCAGATCATTCTTCTTTGTTGGGGGCTGTCCTGTGGCTTATAGCACGTTTAGCAGCATCTCTTGGCCAGATACCAGGAGCATCCCTCCACTTGTGACAACTGAAAGTGTCTCAGGACATTGCCAAATGCCCCCTCGGGGGGCAGAGTCGCCCCAGTTGAGAAGCACCGGTGTAGAGGTTCAGGGCACTGCCTCTGGAGCCAGCCTGCCTGAGGTTGAACCCTGGCTCTGCTCCTTATATGCTGTGGGACCCTGGACAAGTACTTATTCTTTTTGTGCCTCCATTTCCTCACCTGTAAAGTGGAGATAATAATAGTACTTACCCCACAATGTTATTGAGGTTGCATGAGTCGTTATCTGTAAGGCACTTAAAATGGTGCCTGGTTAGGTAGTGTGATATAAGAGTTAGCTCTTGGAATTACTTGGTGGTCCAGTGGTTAGGACTCCACACTCTCACTGCCAGGGGCCCAGGTTCGATCCCTGGTTGGGGAACTAAGATCCCACAAGCTGCACGGCGTGCCACCACCCCCCCCCCCCGCCAAAAAAAAAAGTTAACTATCATCATCACCACCACCACCAACATCGTCATTCCATGCCAGATACACACGCAGGTGCTGGGAACACAGAGATGAATGGAACTCAGGCCCTGCTCTGAAGACATCACTTCTTCATGCTCTGGGCTATGTCCAGGGAAGCTCCGTGGAAAGACCCAACCCAGCCCTGGGCGTAGAGCTGGGACTATAGTCAGGGAGTTTTTGAAAGACACAAAGAATTTAGCCAGGCAGAGAAGGGAGAATGAATGTTCCAGGCAGAGGGAACAGCATGGGCAAAAGCAGGGTGGCATGAGCTAGCATGAATTCTTCCAGAGAACCATGGGCCACCCGGAAGCTTCCTGTAGACTTCCAGATTCCCAGAGCGCTTTTAGGTTCCCTCAAACCCGAGTTAGAGGCTGGCTTCTTAGGGCTCCCTCTGGTCAGCCTGTCTCCGGGGACTGCACCTTTTATTAATAACAGCTAACATTGGGCTTCCCTGGTGGCGCAGTGGTTGAGAGTCCGCCTGCCGATGCAGGGGACCCGGGTTCGTGCCCCGGTCCAGGAAGGCGCAGTGGTTGAGAGTCCGCCTGCCGATGCAGGGGACCCGGGTTTGTGCCCCGGTCCAGGAAGATCCCACATGCCGTGGAGCGGCTGGGCCTGTGAGCCATGGCCGCTGAGCCTGCGTGTCCGGAGCCTGTGCTCCGCAACGGGAGAGGCCACAGCAGCGAGAGGCCCGCATACCGCAAAAAAAAAAAAAGAGCTAACATTTATTATACATTAATGTGTTGTACTAAATGTTTTACATGTGGTATTTCTTTTTTGTTTTTTAAATTGAGATGTAATTGACATACATTATATTAGTTTCAGGTGTATAACATAATGATTCCGTATTTGTATAGCTTGTGAAATGATCAGCACAATAAGTCTAGTTAACATCCATCACCACACACAGTGACAAGTTCTTTTTTCTTGTGATGAGAACTTTCAAGATCTACTCTCTTTGAAACTTTCAAATATACAGTAGTGTTATTAGCTGTAGTCACCATGATGCATTACATCCCCAGGACTTGCTCATTTTATAACTGGGAGTTTGTACTCTTTGACTGCCTTCACTCATCTCAACCACCCTCCACCCCCTCACCTCTGGCAACCACCAGTCTGTTGTCTGCATCTATGAACTTGGATAATTTGGGGCTTTCTTATGCCACATATAAGTGAGATCGTACAGTGTTTGTCTCTCTCTGTCGTTTCACTTTAGCATAATGCCCTCAAGTTTCATCCATGTTGTTGCAAATGGCAAGATTTCCTTTTTTTTTTTGCGGTATGGGGGCCTCTCAGTGTTGTGGCCTCTCCCGTGCGGAGCACAGGCTCCGGATGCACAGGCTCAGCGACCATGGCTCACGGGCCCAGCCGCTCTGCGGCATGTGGGATCCTCCCGGACCGGGGCACGAATCCGCGTCCCCTGCATCGGCAGGCGGACTCTCAACCACTGCGCCACCAGGGAAGCCCGATTTCCTTTTTTAAATTGTTGAATAATATTCTACTGCATATGTGTGTGTGTGTGTGCGTGTGTGTATACACACACATACAGTATATGCACATTTTCTTTATCCATTCATCCATTGATGGACACGTAGGTTGCATCCCTGTCTTGGCTGTGGTGAATAATGCTGCAACGAACATGGGGACACATGTATGTTTTCAAGTTAGTGTTTTTGTTTCCTTCGGATAAATACCCAGAAGTGGATTCGCTGGGTCATATGGTAGTTCTATTTTTAATTTCTTGAGGAACCTCCATACTGTTCTCCATAGTGGCTGCACCAATTTACATTCCCACCAACAGTGTAGGAGGGTTCCCTTTTCTCCACATCCTTGCCAACACTTGTTATTTATTTCCTGTCTTTTAGATAACAGCCATACAGTATTTTATTTTAATCCTCACCACAGTTTTAGAAGTAGATACTCATACATTATGCCCATTTTAAAGATAAGTAAATAGAGAGGTAATTTACCCGATGTGGACTTAAGCCCGAAGCTGACTCCAGATCCTGCATTTCTCCCTCATCCTCTATCTCTCTTTTCTCTTCTGTCTCTTGTTTCTCTTCTGTCTTATTTGAGTTAATCATATGCCTGATCATGATGAATAATGATTGAGGTTCATGGCCCAAGGTCATAATCAACCTTGCAAGTCTCCTTGTTTCCCTGCCTCATTCCAAAGCCCACTCTGCCCACCCCCCAATAATTACCACTCTGATAGGTTAATGTGTGTATTTTCAATCCACCTTCTAGATGCTAATTTTAAGTATAAGGATATCCTTAAATATATATAACATTCTGTGTGTTTTAACTTTCAGTTAGTGAGCTTAGCTCATTTACTTTTTTGTAATTTCTGTACTGTCAGGACTTATTTATTTATTTAATTTTTGGCTGCATTGCATTTGTTGCCGCACACAGGTTTTCTCTAGTTGCGTCGAGCGGGGGCTACTCTTCGTTGTGGTGCATGGACTTCTCATTGCGGTGGCTTCTCTTGTTACGGAGCATGGGCTCTAGGCACACGGGCTTCAGTAGTTGTGGCGCATGGGCTCAGTAGTTGTGGCTCACGGGCTCTAGAGTGCAGGCTCAGTAGTTGTGGTGCACGGGCTTAGTTGCTCTGAGGCATGTGGGTTCTTTCCAGACCAGGGCTCGAACCCGTGTCCCCTGCATAGGCAGGCAGATTCTTAACCACTGCGCCCCCAGGGAAGTCCCTGTCAGGGCTTATTTCTGCCATCTTAAATGTCATTTTCTGTTTACTACATTTTCATTTTATTTCCTTTTTTTGGTCTTTTCTACCTTGCTTTGGATGGGCTCATTTTATTTTCCTGATATAAAACTTACATAATTTATAAAACCCATACTTACGTTGAATGATACAATTGCAAAAGCCTGTAGTTACGTTTAATTTTTACTATCAATTTCTAGAGCTTATCAGTATCCACATCTTCCTTCTACCACATCTAAAAGCCAAGTACCTTAGTGTACTTTCACCTGTCACTGGTTTCTCCCTCAGAATTTGAATTCCAGATTGTCATGGGTATACTTTGTCTGTGTTTGTACGTGTGTGTGTGCATCATTGCTTAGTTTGATAACAGTTGACTTTTCTACGCTATTATCCATCCTTACTTCTTAGAACTTCTTGTTCCGTCCTGGATTCATTTCTTTACTTGCTCATGTACTCGGTTAAGATAGTCTTTGAGTAGCAAACTTCCTGACGTCTTAGAATAGCTTTATTTCACACTCAAATTTAAATGAGAGCTTAGCAAGGTATAAAGTTCTAGGTTCAAAATCCCTGCACTTGTAGTTCAGAAACACATCAAAAATATTACTTCCTTGTCTTCTTGTGTCTGTTGCTGCTGAAAGTTCTAGTTAAAGCTGATACTTGTTCACGTGTGAGCAATCTGTTTTTGTTCCTCAGAAAACTTTTAGAGTTAGAGTTTTTTGGGGTTTTTTTGCGGTACGTGGGCCTCTCACTGCTGTGGCCTCTCCCGTTGTGGAGCACAGGCTCCAGACGCACAGGCCCAGCGGCCACGGCTCACAGGCCCAGCCGCTCTGCAGCATGTGGGATCTTCCCGGACCGGGGCACGAACCCGTGTCCCCTGCATCGGCAGGCGGACTCTCAACCACTGCGCCACCAGGGAAGCCCAACTTTTAGAGTTTTATCTTCAAGATTCTCAAATTTCACAAAATATATTTGAGTGGGATTATTACTTTATTTTCTATTCTGTTTGGCATTTAGGAGAAAACCTTGCCTGCCTGCCCCTCAGGGAACCTCCTAACACCTCCCTCTAGGCACTTGCCTTTTCCGGGGGGCTGGGGGGGTTCCACCCCTGTTGTCAGTGTGGAGCCTAGGCTGGTGTCGGGTACATGCAGCTACAGCCACCGCGGCTGGCCTTGTCCCCGCAGTGGACCTGGCTGGCACTAGATGGCGCTGCTGCCCCCTCGCTTCAGGTGACGTGCAGGGGACTGTGTTTAGTGAAAAACAGGCAAAGAGAAGCTCTCCCTGAGCCAGCCATCCATCTGTGCTCAGGCCTTCTCCCACTCCAGGCTGCATTTCCTTTCCACACTGGGGTCCAGACTTTTCCATCAGGTGTGTCTGAGTGGGTCCTCTGAACTGAGCAGGTTGGGAGCCCGTGTCTCCCTGTCTTCCCTCAGCTCCTTCCCACGCTGATTCCATCACTTCCTTTTGTCTCCTCTGCAGTCAGACTGGTTCTTCAGCGACAACGAGGACAAGGGAGAGAGAGTGAGTGGTGCAGAGGGCCCGTGGGGTGGGGTCTGGTCGATGGTGGGCCCTCGTCCCAGGTGGGAGGGGTGGGCAGCAAGACTGAAGCAGGGGAAGGTCCCTGCCCTTGGGACATCCCAGTCTGATGGAAGGAACATAAGCCCTCTCCTCCGGAGCCTCCAATCTGATGGGAGACAACAGTCCTCACCTTCATGAGCCCCAGTCTGAGGGGGAGATAGAGGCCTTGCCCTAAGGAAACTTAGTCCAGTAGCAAAGGCAGACCCTGTCCTCCAATCTTACGAGGAGGATAGAGGGCTTAGGAAGGTCCAGTCTGATGAGGGAGTCACAGCTCCGGCCTTTAGGGTCCAGCCAAGGTGTGGGGGGGAGGCACGAAACAGTCTAATGGGGGACACGCAGGACCTGCACTCGAGCGCCTGGCTGATGAAGGAGACGGTCCCTGCACGGGTGAGCCCCGGTCTGATGGAGGAGACCTGCACCCTGTCCTCAGGGTTCCCCGTTCCGTCGGGTCTGCAGTCAGACAACTGAGGCTGTGCTGGCTGACCCTCCTTCTGTTTGCAGACCCCTGTGGACGACAGGGAGCCTCAGTCAGTGCCAAACATCGAGTACCTCCTGCCTAACATTGGCAGGACAGTGCCCCCTGGTGAGCCAGGCTCAGGTGAGAGCAGGGGCCTGGGAAGGGGTGGAGAGGGGGTGGGATCTGCATTCCCGAGGGTCCCAGATGGCTGGCCAGGGGCCCAGCTTCCCTGCTCCTGCCCGCGCCGCTGGACTGGGCTGTGGTGGGGCCTTCTGCCTCTCTGGGGAGGCCCAGCCTGCCCGTGTGCTGCCTCCTCCGCGACTCAGCCGTGCCCACGCCGGGCTGGGTAGGGGCTTTGTTTTCACTGATTGCTTTCCTGAGCTTTTTATTTCTCATGGGCTGTGTCCTGGGCACGTTCCTCTTTTTAATTTTTCTTCCTTTTCTCCTTGCACCCCTCCACCCCTCCTCCCTCTTCTCCCTGTGCTCTCCCCCTATCCCCTGGATCCTGCCCCTTCTCTCCTCCTCCCCTTCCCTCCTCCAGCGGACCTGTTGGAGATTTAACGGGTACAGTGTGGCATCGCGGCCTCGGTCACTAACAGTGGCGGGTGATTATAAGAAGGCTGGGCAGGCACGAGGGGCAGGCAGGACGGTCCGGGGCCAGGAGGGCCTCACCCTGACATGCCAGTTACCCACAGTTGTTAACAACTTACCCCCACCCACGTCCCATCCAGAAGCCCCTTCTCAGGAGGAAGGAGGCACTTGTTGGAGCCACGTCTGGTCCCTCTTGCCAGGAAGTCTGGGCACTGCATGGCTGCCCTCCTGCAGTCCCCCACGCTCTGTGGCTTTCTCTCTGCCGAGTTCGGCCACTTCTGGTTATCTGGGTGGGGGACGCTTGCTGGTAGTGGGACCCAGCGTCTCCGGACACCAGGGATGCTACCCTGGAAGCCTCTGTATATCTATAGCTCCTGCCTCAGCCGCCTCCAAGGGCTGGCTCTTCCTGCTTCCGAAATCAGAGCCCCTGGCTACTCAGCCCCTAAGTCCTGCTTCCAGGCCTCTGGCCTTATCATAGCGGAGGAGTCCAGGGCCAAAGGAACGGCCAGTCCCTTCTTGGCTCAAGCCACTAACTCCTACCACCTGTGGGTGACCCGCCCTTAGTATTTTGACTGCTTCTGTCTCTGACAGAGGCATACCACAGCACCCCTAGTTGCAAGAGGCAGGCTGGGGAGGGGGTCAGAGGACATGGGGGGGTGGGGATGGCAGAGAGGACCCCCCCCCCGGTCTCTTCTAATCACCTGCTGCCACTCTCCTGCCCCGTGTGTGTCGCCGTGTGGTTGGCCCGTCTGCTCTTCTCACTGTGTGCAGGGGAGGGCTGGGGAGGAGGCATCTAACTTGCTTGCTGGAGAGTGTGGATTAACCGCACCTGCCCACTGCCCCCTGGGACCCCGGGAGATCCTGGGATCGGCCTGCTCCCTCCCCAGTCCTGGAGACAGCACTGCCAGGACTTGTTTCTGGTTCCTTCTCCACCCCGGTGATATTAGGGGAGTGGGACCCGCATCCCTTCGTAACTGATTATTAACAGCAGCCGTGCCCCACGAGGGCAGACTGACCTCAGGTCTGGAGGTGGAACCTCTCCAGGCTGCAATCACCAGCCCTCTCTACTTCCTGCCCCGCTCACTTCCTGTCTGCCCTGTCCTGCACCATTCACACGGTCCCTCTGCCCCCTCATGCCTGGGAGTGGGGCTGGGGGGAGGGTGGATCTAGGGCATCCACCTCTCTGTGCACCGTGTGGTCTCCATTTCTCCAGAGCATCTGTGATTTGATGTGTTTCATTGTTGTGGTTTCCGTGAACTGCATCTGATATTTGGCATTTTCTCTCCAGTGCTTCAGAGTAACAGGGATAGGAGGGGAGGGGAGAGGAACTAGGCCAAAGAAAAGTCCCCCTTGCTCTTAACCCTGAGCAAATGAGGGTCCAGTGGCTGGCAGCCTGATGTCACTTTCTGCCTCAAAAGGAAGTGGTTACTGACATCCTTCTCTGCTCCATCCTTATCCCATAGGAAGTGACATCAGAGGCCCATCACACTCCCAGGATCTGGGGAGAGCTCAGGTTTCCAAACTCCCTGGTTTCTGAAGCCTTTGAGGAGAGGGAATTGTGTTTACAAGACTCAGTCTTCTGTTGCTCAATCCAACTTTCATTCTTCTTTCCTTTCTCAACAACAGATTCTACCACCTGTAGTTCAGCCAAGTCCAAGGTAAGTGCCGCGGCAATTCTGAAAGTTATATCCCTGTACAAGCCAGCCCACTTTGCTTTTTGGTCAAGGGAGTTGGGAGAATTGTGACTGGAGCCTTGAAGAAGATTGATAGTCACTGGGAAGGAAGGTGGGAAATACCGAGTGTCCAAGGTAAGCTGAGAAGTCGCTCACCTTGGCAGTGCTTGGGGAGGTAACTGCTGTAGTAGAGGATCCGGCTTGGGAGTTAGGTGGCCTGGAGGCAGTGTTGCTCAGCAGTTAGAAGCACAGACAGTCCTGGGCCTGAGCCCTGGCTCCACTACTTAGTAGCTTTGGGACACTGGGCAAGTTACTTAACCTCTTTCTGATCCTCAGCTTGCTCACACTATTTATGGGGATAAGAGTTATCCTCAAATGTGGGGTCAACAACAAATATGTCTGATATAATAATTATTTTTTAAGGTCTTTGCAGAGCCCAAAGCCGACAGAAGGAAGGAAATAATAAAGATAAGAACAGAAATCAATGAAACTGAAAACAATGAAACCCAAGCCGGTTCTTTGAACCAGGTCTCACAGGCAGTGAGTTGCCTGCTCCAGAGCCTGCCCTGTGAGACAGAACCAGTAAGGCCAGGATGCCTGCCCCAGGCAGCCCAAAGGCCAGGAGTGTGTCTTAATCAGCTCAGGCTGCCATAACAAAATACTATAGACTGGGTGGCTTAAAACAACAGAAATTTATTTTCTCACAGTTCTGGAGGCTAGAAGTCCAAGATCAAGATGTTAGCATGGTCAGTTTCTGGTGGAAGCACTCTTCCTGTCTTGTAGACGGCTGCCTTTTCACTGTGTCTTCATATGGCAAGCAGAAATCGAGCATGCATGCGAGAGAAACAGCAAGCTCTCTGGTGTCTCTTCTTGTAAGGGCACTAATTCCACCATAAGGGCCCCACCCTCATGACCTCATCTAAACCTAATTACCTCCCAAAGACCCCAAATACTATCACATTGGGGGTTAGGGCTTCATCATATGAATTTGATGGGGGAACAGTTCTGTCCGTAGTAGTGGAGTCAACTGAATGTTGGCTGGTCAAACTGGGCTCATTTCTCTCTGGATCTCTAAGCACTGGCTGAGTCCCAGTGAGATCAGTGTGCCTGACACCAAGCAGGTGCTCATTATGTGTCAGATGAAAGCACTGGACAGAAAGAAGGCTGCTCTAGTCTGGTGCAGAGGACACCTGTAACCTCTCCATAGAGCCTCTGCCTGCACACCTCTGGTGATGGGGAGCTCACTCCATCACAAGACTGCTGTGGCGGGGAGCAAGTTCATTATAGTGACCTGAATCTAGCTCCTGATCACCTCCACCCCTTGCTCGTGCTAGACCCCTGGTTTCCTGTAGCCTCTCCTGGACTGACCCCTCAACCTTTATGTGAACCTGCTGACCTCTGCATTCCCTGAAAGTGACCATTCTGACCTCATTGCTTCTGTAACTAGCCAGGATGGGAGGGTAATTTGATCAGATGATCCCAGCGGCCTCTCAGGTCTCTCAGAGAGCAGAGGCAGAAAGCGGTGCTGGCCACCATGTGCCTCACGCTGGTCATAGCAGTGCTGCAGGTGGTGCCTTCTGGAGTCGTGCCGTGTGGGCAGACACAGCCCAGGAGCTGCACGCCTGTGAATCCTGAATCGCTGACAGGCTCCGGCTTTCTCAAAACTAACTGATGTGAGAGAGTGCCGTGGCCACGGGAGGCAGCTCTATGTCTCCATCCACTACAAACACACCGCGTTTTCTTGCGCTTTCCTTTATCGTGCTTCACAGATACCGCATTTTTTTTTAAACAAATTGAAGGTTTGTGGCCACCCTATGTTGAGCAAGTCTCTTGGAACCATTTTTCCAACAGTATTTGCTCACTTCATGTCTGTGTCACGTTTTTGATAATTCTTGCGATATTTCAACCTTTTCATGACAATTATATTCGTTACGGTGATCTGTGATCAGTGAACTTTGATGTTACTATTGCAAAAAATTACGACTCCCTGAAGGCTCAGATAATGGTATTCTGTAGCAATAAAGTATTTTTTTTATAAATTTATTTTATTTTATTTTTGGCTGCGTTGGATCTTCGATGCCGCGTGCTGGCTTTTCTCTAGTTGCAGCGAGCAGGGGCTACTCTTCATTGCTGTGCGCGGGCTTCTCATTGCGGTGGCTTCTCTTGTTGTGGAGCACGGGCTCTAGGCACGTGGGCTTCAGTAGTTGTGGCTCGCAGGCTCAGTAGTTGTGGCACACAGGCATAGTCGCTCCGTGGCATGGGGGAATCCTCCTGGACCAGGGCTTGAACCCGTGTCCCCTGCCTTGGCAGGCGGACTCCCAACCACTGTACCACCAGGGAAGCCCAGCAATAAGGTATTTTTAAATTAAAGGCTGTACTTTTTTTTAGCCATAATGCTAGCACACGCTGAACAGACTACAGTGTACGCATAACTTTTATATGCTCCGGGAAACAAAAAAATTCATGTGACTCGCTTTACTGCAGTATTTGCCGTATTCCTGTAGTCTGGAACTGAGCCTGCAGTATCTCCGAGGTGTGCCTGTTATGCTGCAGCTGAATCAGGAGGTGACCCATGAGAAGGGATGCAAGGGCAGGTCATTTCAGCCCAGCTGGGGGCCAGTCCCAGCATCCGTTTCTACAGGGATTTTTATGTTCAGGGGACCCCATTCACCCCATTCACTTAACATTTCTCAAGTGCCTGTTACGTGACAGGCACTGTACTAGGAGTCATGGATGCAAACACAAATAAGCCACTGACCTTGCCCTCAGAGAACTCAGCGTTTGATAATAGATGATATGGAAACAAAGCTATTCTGACATGAGAAGAGCTGGTGTATGTGTAGTTTCAAAGGTCTATGAGAAGAGAAGAAGAGATTTCCCAGATCAGCCAAAGGGAGAGCTGGGTGGGAGGTTGCTGTATAGAGAATGCCGTGTTTGAGCTGGGCCTCGTAGAGGGAGTAAGAGCTCATCCCATAAATAGGGTGGGGGGGTGGGGTGGGACTAAGGGCTGCCAGTGCTAGTCCTATCGAGGGAGGGGTCGGAGGGCAGCATCGCCAGAGTGAAGGCTGTGTTGGGGCAGGGGGGGCACTAGGTAGGTTGTGAAGGGCCCTGTGTCTGTGCTTTATCCTGGTGGGGGTGGGGTCCTGCAGAGTCTGGAGGCGATTAGATTCCTGCCTTGCCTTAGAAGGACTAAGGGCTCCTGAGGAGGAAGGGCTGAAGTGAGGCTAGGGTGGAGGCAGGGAGTTCTATTAGGAGAGGGCAGAAGGGCCCAGAAAATGCAGAGTGAGGGTCTGAACAGAGGATGATGAGGAGGGAAGAGGGAGGAGGCAGAGAAATCACCCTGAGCTGGGGACATGAATGGAGGTAGTTTGGGGTAGGGACCATAATGTGGTTCCAGATAGGTGAGTTTCAGGTGCTGGCAGACACCTTGGTAGCGACAGATTCAGTTGGAAGAAGAGTTCTGGAGCTCAAGAGACAGAGTTTGGTGTTGGCCAAGGGAGACCTCGGGAGCAGGATGTCCCCAGGGAGAGAGGACAGAGGCTGAGAACAGAGCCCTGGGAACACGGCTTCTTAAGAGTAAGAGGAGGAAGAAGAGCCTCCCAAGAGAGGAGAGGCCAGAAAGGGAGGATTAAAAACCAGGTCGGAGGAGGCAGTGATGGGCAGCTTGGGCTCTGCTGGGGGATCCTGGAAGGCCAGGACCAAAAAACACCCACGGGGCTCAGCAATGAGAGCAGTGGCTGAAAGTTGCCCACCGTGGGGCTGTAAATCACAGTTTGGGAGCGGCTTCAATCCAAACCAGCGGATTGTGCGGGATTTTTAAGCCACTTTTGGCAACAGAGCTGGTGGTTGGATTGATCTGGGGTTGGGGATTGTCAGGGTGGGGCGCTGATGGGACGGTGGAAATGGCATGGGGTGCGGTGGGAAAGGAAATGAGCTTGGGCGGGTTGCCCTGGAGAGGCCTGTACCTACTGAGTAGGTGGAAAGTCAGGTTTCCCAGGTGAGTGAGTGGCAGGCGAGGGAGGGAGGGAGGAGCTGTGGTCCGAGAAAGGTCCCTGCAGGCTCTGGTATTATAACCCAGAATAGTATATGTGAAATGGGTTCAAACTGTCGAGTGTCATTCGCTGTTGCGAGTCTATTATTAGGAGAGCTGTGTCTAAAAGGATTTATGCAGCACTGGATGTAGAGAATGGATTGAAAGTTGGGGCGAGGTGAGAAACCAGCCCCCAGCTCGCAGGAAAGAGCTGAGAGCCTGGATTAAGACCGGAGGAGGTGCCGAGGAGGCTTCAGGATTGAGGGGGGCGAAGAGGGGTAGTCTCTAGAGTGCATAGTGACACTCCAGTTGGGACAGCCGTCCAGGAGGAACAGCGGACGTGAGAGTGCTGGGCTTGGACCTGTTGAGATTGGGTGCTGTGGTGTTGGGGTGTAGGGGTGGGACGTTGGAGGGCGCTGAGGCTCTCCGGGCGCCCCCAGCACACTGACCTGTCTCCCGCACAGGGCTCGTGGGCCCCCAAGAAGGAGCCGTACTCCCGGGAGATGCTGGCGATCTCCTTCATCTCGGCGGTCAACCGCAAGAGGAAGAAGCGGCGGGAGGCGCGGGGGCTGGGCAGCAGCACAGACGACGACTCGGAGCAGGAGGCGCACAAGCCCGAGGCGAGGGCGGGGGCTCCTGCGCCGGGGGCCCAGGACCGGCCGGAGGGGCAGCGGCCGGGCGCCGCCGCCCCCGAGGCCCCCGGGCGCCTCAGCCCCCCGGCGGCGCTGGAGGAGCGGCCGGCCGCGGACACGCGCTCCATCGTCTCGGGCTACTCCACCCTGTCCACCATGGACCGCAGCGTGTGCTCGGGCGCCGGGGGCCGGCGAGCGGGCGCGGGGGACGAGGCGGACGACGAGCGCAGCGAGCTTAGCCACGTGGAGACGGACACGGAGGGCGGCGCGGGGCCCGGGGGGCTCCCGGAGCGCCAGCCCTCGTTCAGCTCGCACCACCTGATGCCCGGCGACACCCTGGCGCGGCGCCGCCTGGCCCGGAGCCGAGCGGACGGCGAGGGCGCGGGCGCGGCCGTCGGGCTGCCGGGCTCCGCCTCGTCCAGCAGCCAGGAGTCGCTGCGTCCCCCGGCGGCCCTGGCGGCGGCGGCGCTGGGCTCGCGGCCCTCGCGCCTCGAGGCGCTGCGGCTGCGCCTCCGCGGCACCGCGGACGATATGCTGCCGGTGCGGCTGAGGCGGCCGCTGTCTCCCGAGACGCGGCGGCGCCGGAGCAGCTGGCGCCGCCACACGGTGGTGGTGCAGAGCCCGCTGACCGACCTCAACTTCAACGAGTGGAAGGAGCTGGGCGGAGGGGGCCCCCCGGAGCCCGTGGGCCCGCGGGCGCACAGTGACAACAAGGACTCGGGCCTCAGCAGCCTGGAGTCCACCAAGGCGCGGGCCCCGTCGACCGCCGCCTCGTTGCCGCCCGCGCCCGGGGAGCCGGGGGCCCTGCAGAGCCAGCCCCCGCGCCGCTCGGCCGCCTCCCGCCTCCATCAGTGTCTGTGACCGCCCCTCCCTCCACCCCCGCGCCGAGCGCCCCTTTGACCCACCCGGAGCCCCTTGGTTTCCCAGGAAGCGCCTCTGCTTGCACCTCCGCCCCGCCTTGTTGCCCCCGGGAGCATCCGGGTGCAAGTGGGAGGCGCTGAGGCCGTGTCTCTGGTTTGTGCGCTGGAATTGCTAGGGGGCGGGCAGAGAAGACGGGACTGGACGCAGAGCGGGAGTGGGAGGGAGGGGGCCTCCGGGGCTGAGGAGACGGAGAGGGGCTAGGCTGCTGAGGCCCTGGGCAGGGCTCCTGGGGCGGTTCTCTGTCCCTTGGGTAAGTGACAGAGTGTGCCCTTCTGGGCCTTTGTGTCGCACTTAGGGGCCCTTGTCGGCCATGGGGTGTGGATAGGGACCCCCCAAGCCTCAGACTAAAGAAAAGACAGTGGGTGATGCTGGCTCTTCACTCCTTTCCTCTGCCCACCTCCCCGCAATTAGCTCCTAGCTGCCAGCTAAGGGAGGGCGGTTGTGTATGTATGTCTGGGGAGAGGAGGTGCAGGATGGTGGTGTCCATGGGGGGAGGGGCGTGGTGTGTGCGAGTGTGTGTAGTCACTGTCCCAAAGTGTTCCCAGTAGCAACTTCTGCCACTCCTGCCCCCTTCAAACCCAGCTCCCACCGGGGCTCCCTGCCTTCGGTGCACACAGGGATCCTGCCCCCCTGCTGCTTGTCAGCGCCAGAGAAGGGGGTTGGGACTTCTCAACCTTCTCAAGAGGCAGGACTGAGACTCACCAGGGTTATTCCCCCCCCACCACCTTTTTCCAATCTCTAAATCACACTCCCCAAGTGGTTTGACCACGGGAATCTGCCTGTTCCCCAGACGGTTTGGGGAGGGTCCACGGTCACCCCTGCTAGACCTCTTGCCCCTCTATTTGTTCTTCCAGCTGTGCCTGCTCCTTCCATAGCTGAGGCACACAGGCCCGAACCTTCTTCCCTTTAGGAGGGGGCGTAGAAAACATCCCTGGTGTCTCTCTCTCTCTCTCTCTCCCCCCACTCAACATGCACGCACGTGCGCGCGCATGCGGACACACTGATTGATGAGCTCTCAGCCGGGCTGCTCCTTTTGGAAGGGTGGGTGGGACCCAGCCCCCTCTTCTCCCCACAAGTTGTAAATAGACCTCAGATCACAGGCCTCCCCACACACGCCCTCACTCATTCCAGGGAAGCCCAGGTGGGGTTGTGAACCCACTGCCACGTCTATCAGTCCTCTTGTTTTATGCAAAGATTTGCTGTAAAGTAGATTTCTCGCTCCTCCCTCCCTCATCCTTTATTGTAAATATTGTCTCTAAATGTGTAACATATTATAAAGAATTTATAAGGATTTTTAAAGATGTTTTGCTCATTTAAAAAAGTGCTGTAACAGTGTTGGATAAGCCTCTGCTCCACGTCCGCATGTCTCCTTTCACTGTGTCCTCGACACACCTCTCTAGGCGACAACTAAGATTTCCTGCTTCTGAAAAGTCCTGTCTGAAAAGTATAGTCTATATCTTGGAAATAAATGGCCTTCCTCGAGGCATGAGTCAGCTGTCTCACTTGTTTGGGAGGGAGGAGAGGGCAAGAACGGGGCTAGGATGGGGGAAGAGTGAGGCACCTGTGGCCCACGGAAGGAGGGCAGTGGGGCTGGACCCGGTGGTGGCAGAATGGAGACAAACCTTTGCTTCCTGGTGGCTTATAGGTGTCCTGGGAGACTGGCCTGAGCAATGACTTGGGCACAGAAGCAAGATGGAAGGGCACTGACCCTCATTGCTGCAGGAGATTTTCATGCACCTGTTCTGTCTTTTCCTGTAGAGACCAGGAAGGTGCACAGGCACCTTCCTTCTCAGGTCTGTCTGGAACTTCAGAATGGCCCAGAGGTGCTGCCGAGCAGAGAGGAGGCTCGGGCAAGGCCCAGGCCACTGATGGGGTTCATCCCGGCCAGCCGTCCTCATAGGCACTCCAGATCCAGGCGATATCCCAAGAGGACAGTATGGTTTTTGCCCTTCGTCTTATTCACATGTGTAGGCCTTACAACCTGGGATGGGCTTCCTTCCATGTCATGTCTCTATAGTTGCCCCTGCCAGCTTCCAGGCTGCCTGTGATGAGCCTAGTAGCCACCAGTAGGAAAAACAGATGACAGTTGTCAGAGAACCTAGGGAAGAGCCCTGGAACTGGGAAGAGCTTAGTGGCTCACTGAATCCCCTTCCTTCCTCCACCTCTGCCCCATAGCTTGTTTTTGTTTGGCAAATGAGCTAGAGCCAGTGTTATTGTGGGCCCACACCAGCCCCAAGGGCTTTCTATGTCCTAAGCTAATCCTCCAACACTCTTTGGGGCTCTGGCCACAACGCTGTTATCTCCATTTTATATATGAGGAAACTAAGGCACGGAGAGGTGACGTACTTGTCCAAGGTCACACAGCTAGTGAAGTGGTGAAGCCAGGCTAAATCTAAGCCCTGAGAAAAGACATAAAGACAGGGTTACTGCCAACTGGGCCACCTTCAAGCTGTAGTAGGTTTTGGATGAGAATGGATCAAAACCTTGTGTTCTTCAAAAACAAAGAGAAATGAAGACATCTCCAGTAAAGAAAAACAGAATATGTCATTAGCAGACGTGCCGTATAAGAAATACTGAAGGGAGTCCTGCAAGCTGAAGTGAAATACATTAGATCTGGGGTCCCCAGTCCCCGGTACAGGTCCGTGGCCTGTTAGGAACCAGGCCGCACAGCAGGAGGTGAGCGGCAGGCAAGCAAGTGAAGTTTCACCTGCTGCTCAGCATCGCTCACGTGACCACCCGAACCATTGCTCGCGTTAACTGCCTGAACCCTCAACCATTCCCCGCCCCCACCCCCCAACCCCGCCCCAGTCCGTGGAAAAATTGTCTTCCATGAAACCGGTCCCTGGTGCCGAAAATGTTGCGGACCACTGCGCTAGATGGTAACTTGACTCCACACAAAGAATAACACCAGTAAGGGAAACACATAGGCATTATAAAAGTATAAACATTTTTGTTTGTAAATCTTTTTTTGTCTTTAACTCTTTGTCTTTAAAAGGCAATTGCATAAAATGATAATTATAAGACTGTGTTGACAGGCTTATAATGTATAAAGATCAATTTTTTTTTTTTTTTGGCTCCGGACACGCAGGCTCAGCGGCCATGGCTCACGGGCCCAGCCGCTCGGCGGCATGTGAATCTTCCCGGACCAGGGCATGAACCCGTATCCCCTGCATCGGCAGGCGGACTCTCAACCACTTGCGCCACCAGGGAATCCCCTTGAGAGTAAATATTAAAAGTTCGCATCACGGGACTTCCCGGGTGGCGCAGTGGATAAGAATCAGCCTGCCAATGCAGAGCACACGGGTTCGATCCGTGGTCTGGAAAGATCCCACAAGCTGTGGAGCAACTAAGCCCATGCGCCACAACTACTGAGCCTGCAAGCCACAACTACTGAAGCCCACGCTCCTAGAGCCTGTGCTCCACAACAAGAGAAGCCACCGCAATGAGAAGCCTGTGCACCCCAACAGAGTAGCCTCTGCTCATCCCAACTAGAGAAAGACCATGCGCAGCAACAAAGAACCAACACAGCCAAATATAAATAAATAAAAATTAAAAAAAAAAAAAGTTCGCATCACAAGAAAATTTTTTCTGTAACTAGGGATGGTGACAGATGTTAACTAGACATTGTGGTGAGCATTTCACAATACATACAAATATTCAATCATCATGTTGTATGCCTGAAACTAATATAATGGTGTATGTCAATTGTACCTCAAGAAAAAAACTTTATTTCTCCTACCATTTTATTTCTGTAAGCAATGAACAATTTAAAAATGGAATTAAGGGCTTCCCTGGTGGCACAGTGGTTGAGAGTCCGCCTGCCGATGCAGGGGACCCGGGTTCGTGTCCTGGTCCAGGAAGATCCCACATGCCGCGGAGCGGCTGGGCCCGTGAGCCATGGCCGCTGAGCCTGAGCGTCCGGAGCCTGTGCTCCGCAACGGGAGAGGCCGCAGCAGTGCGAGGCCTGCGTACCGCAAAAAAAAAAAAAAAAAAAAAAAAAAGAAAACTAAAACATTGTTGAAAGAAATTTTAAAAGATCTAAATAAATGTAAAGACATTCCATGTTTCAGAAGACCTTGGGTTGTTAAGATGGTAGATTCAGCACAATCCCCATTAAAATCCCATCTTTTTGTCTTTTTGGCAGAAATTGACAAGCCGATCCTAAAATTCCTATGGAAATGCAAGGGACCCAGAACAGCCAGAACAATCTTGAAAAAGAAAACAAAGTTGAAAGTTCCCAGTTTCAAAACTTACTACCAATCGAGACATGTGGTACTGGCATAAGGACAGACATATATTTCACAGGAAACATTTCTTTGGAAAACTCCAAATCTTTTTGGGTTGAACTAAGAGGAATAAGGATTTTTCCCTGACGTGGGCATGATGGAGGCCTGGGCCGAAGCAGAGAGTCCGTGGATTTTGAGTGAAATTTCTGGCACTGTGGCCAGGCGTATGGGATGGAGCTCCCTGCCAGGTGTCATTATGAGTGCTGTCAATCATTCGGCATCAGGGAGTGTCAAGGGAGCCTGTGTCAGCTAATGGGCGTGGTGGCCTCGCGCCCAGGCCCCCAGCACTGGGGATGGCGCTCAGCTACCCTGTGAGCTCCGGGATCGCTTAAGCCACTCAGAGGTCAAAGAGGAAGAACACACCCAGAGGACTCAGAGATGTGCCGTGAGGGAGAGAAGATGTGGGTTTCCCAGGTTTCTATTTGTAAAGCAGTCCCTTTTCTCCTATGAATTAGGGTCCGGCTCTGAGGCTAACCTGAGGTCACTCAAATCCTTTGCTCAGTCACTCTCCGCATCAGTAGACTGGAGGCAATAATACCCAGAGCCCACGTGATGGAGATTAAACGAACACTTAATAAGTGTCGTGATGAGTATTATAAAGCACTAAGAAAGCGTGGCTATTGGGAGAGAGAAGTCGTGGGTTTAAGTCTTAGCTCCATCACTTTGTAGCTACAAAGTCTCTGAGATTCAGTTTCCTTCCCTCAGCCCTCAGATTGTTTGCTCTGAGTGAGTCCAGGCAGCCGTCATCTGTACCTGCCCCTAAATAACAGCTCTGCTCTCCCTCCCGCCCTGCCCTCGCCCCACCTCATCACGCCACAGCCACAGGCAACTTCTGAAACAGCATCAAATCACGTCACTTTCTGACTTAAAACCCTCCTATTGGTTCAACGGCTCTGAGAAGAAATCCACCTTCCTCAACACATTCATCCAAGACCCCCTGTGATGGGGCTGTGCTCACGCTCCCATGTCATGTCGTGCCCCCTTTCCCCTTCTCAATTTCCTTGGGTTTCATTCATTTTCTAGAACCCACAGATGACTTCCCGCCTCAGGGCCTTCTGTGTGGGACACTCAGCCACCAGCTCCCATACAGCCACCCTGTCCATTCTGAAGATCTCCCCTCACATGTGACCTCAGGGCCTGGTCGCACTCTCTGAAGCGGTCCCCATTACTCAAGGCCACAGCCGTTGCACGCCTGGGCACAGCTCACCGTCTGCCTCGATTTTGCTCCGGTATTTGTGTTCTGGCTGAGTCCCCTCCTCGGCGCTCAGCCGTAGTCCCAGCGAGTCAACGAGCAGCGCTGGCAAGGAGGAGACAGTCGGGAGGCATTTGAAGGGCGAATGAAGTGCCTGGCATAATTCTTGCCAGGCACCGATGGTGCCATTTATTACTTGATCTTGACCTGTCAGTGACTGAGGTGGTTCTAGAAGATGAGGGGGCTTTGGCTACTGGCCCAGCTTTCTGGGAATAGAGTGGGAGAGAGGAGGCAAGATCTGCTGACATTTCAAAAGGGACAAAAGGGATGAGGTCTGGCCAAGAGTCTGAAGGGCTGCTTGATAAGTGGGTGACCCAGGGAGTGGAGCATTGCCTGCAGACAGCGAGCACATCCTCACCCCCGGCCTCCAGTGAGACCTGGAAGAGGGTGGCATAGGCCACTGACATTACCTCATGGGATGGAAGGGATGGTTTGCGGGAGGCGGGGGTAGAGGAGACCCAATAATAGCCCAGGTCTCAGCCCAGCTGGAGAATGCCTGGAAGGGCAGCCTCAAGGACCCTTAGAACATGCTGGGACAGTGGCACAGCCTTCAGAATTCCAGGCAAACCTGAAAAACCCAAGCAGGACATCTGGCCCACTCGATGGCGGGGCAGGCTAGACTCTGATGTGGTAGCCTTGGAAGGGGCCGGGCAGCTCGCTGGCTACAGGACCAGGGTCCAAGGCTCCCACCCAACCAGAATCGAGGGTAAATCTCCTCTCAGGGATCTTCTAATTTCATAGGCGACCACGGAGTAAGTGGAGCCAGGATGCCTTTGGGGAGGACAAAGCAGAGATGCAGCATGATTGGGGCTAAATCTTCAGGCGAGTATTTTTCAAACCGTAGGTTCTGACCCATTCAAGGGTCATGAAATCATGATTCATGATTGAACCCAATTCAGTGGGTTGTCACCAAATGTTTAGACTATAACAGAAAATAGCAGAGTACGTTGTATGTAGTAGGTGCTGTTTCACTAAACACGTGGGTGTTTGTGTGTGGACACGTCTAAATCATTGAGATGTAAAATGGATTTCTTCTTTTTTTTTGCCTGTGTCACATGGTATGCAGGATATTAGTTCCCCGACCAAGGATCGAACCCACGCCCCCTGCAGTAGAAGTGCGGAGTCTTAACTACTGGACCACCAGGGACTGCTACACCAGCACGGGCCCTACAGGGAAGTCCCTAAAATGGATTTCTTACTGTGAGTTACAGTTTTAACAAGGTTTGAAAGCTGATGTTCTTGATAGGATGGGTGGATACCATTAAGGGCCATCCCGCCCAAAGGGCAGGAGGCCAAGACCCGATCCAGGGGACGGCTGGAGGTAAGCAGACCCGACTCGGCTTTGGGGCAAAGCATTGGGTTTGGAGTCGGCCAGAGCTGGACTCCAATCCTGACTCTGCATCCAACTAGTTGTGTGACTCTGGGCAAGACGTCTAATGCCTCTGGCTTTGTCACTTGCAGGTGTAAGTGACGCCAGTGGCTTCCTCGCTGATAGTGGAGAGCTGGCGCCCCGTGAGTTAGCGGTCTTCTTCTCCAGCATCTGGATGAGGTCGGTTCTCACGGGCTCTTGCAGGCAGCAGCAGCCCCAGGGCCCCTGTTTCGGCCCCTCCCTCTTCGCGCTCTGCCAGCTCAGCTGAGAGGCAGTGGCTGCCAGGGATTCCCCATCCTCCATCCCACCCACCCCAGCACCTTCTAGGATGAAGATGAGAAATAATGAGACAGCAGCCTCCAGGAAGGAGATTCAGGAGAGGAAAAAGAAACAAGTTTTATTTAAGCCCCAAACACTCGGCTAGAAAAACCAAAAAGGAAAGAGAGCAGGAAAGTGGGAGAAGAAAAGGGACATTAAAAAAGAGAGACAGAGAAAACACAGCAACCCTTTTCCATTTAGAAATTGTCAAGTTACACTGACAGAAGTCACAGAATATCCACAGAAGCCATCACTGCTACACCAACACGGGCCCTACAGGGTGGACAGGGCGGGGTGCGGAGCCGGGCTCGCCCTGGGGGTCCCAACTGGGACCCCGCTCAGAGCCTCGGGCCTGAGGCTCCTGGGGAAACAGCATATTGTGGAAGGGGCGGGAGAGAAACCCCCCATGCGAGTAACACAGCACAGTGGGCAGGGGCTGGGGAGACCAGCTACAGGGGTCCCCCCAGACGTCTTGGTTTTCTCTTGGTCAAGCACACACTGATGGACAGAGCAGCGAGGCGCATGCAGCTGGGGGGGGGCCTTGACGTGCTGGGGGCTTTGGGAGGGCCCAGGGGCTGGAGGCTTGGGAGGGGAGCCGGAGCGAGTGGAGCAAGGCCAAGGACCGTACACACAGGCGCTCCCACACGCGGGGTCTGCACGCATGTGCACGTGCATGCGCAGCTCACACACCCCTCCACGTACACCCTTCTGTCCACACACACACAGGTCACACATTACACGTGCTCTCACATGCCAAGGTCCTCCACATCAATGTGCAGGTGGGCACATGCCAATGCCCAGGCCACCGCTGTGTGCCCGCCTCCCTGCACACGTGTGGGAGGTCATGCCTGTGCACGCTCATGCTTCCTTCCCTCTGCACACTGGTGAATGGACTTGTGCCAGTGGACACACACACACACACACACACACACACACACACACACAGGCTGCGCATAACTCCTCCTGTAAATATGCAGGCACCAAAATGAAAGATGCAAATTCCACTGGGCTCCACGTGAGTGGGTGGGGTGGGGCACAGGACTCCCTCCATTTGCTCCCTTGTGGATGGACACGCCCTTCTCCCCCCCCTCCAAGAGACATTCAACTCAGGACAATGACGGTGGGGCAAACGTTCAGGGCACAGGGTTGAGGGTGGGAGGTGCGGCAAGGGAAAAGTAGCAAGCAGAGAGTAATGGAGTGGAGGGAGGAGGGGGCACCACTCCCCCCCTCCCTCCCAAGTCAGGGTGTCTCTGTACAGCCGAATCAAACCAAACCGTCTCACTGGACCACAGAAGCCAGGCCAATGTACCCACCCTCTAGCCCCCTCCCCTGCCAAAACAGCGGCCAGGGAGAGAGTGCCGTGGTTTTCTTTTTTTTTTCTTTTTTAAATATTTATATATATTTATATTACGTATATTATATATATATATAATATGTAAATATATTTTTAAAACAATATAAAATGTTAAGACACTTCACTTAAATGTAAAGAGTTGCCTGCAATTAAAAGTAATTGCATCATTTATGAGGTCCTTTTTTTTTTTTTCTATTTTCCAGGGTATTTTTTTTTCAGGACGGATTTTTTTTTTAACCTCTTCTTTTGTTATTTTTCAAAAAGGCTTGCTTGCCTTTGTACAAAAATGATCCAAAGCTAGAAAACAAGGATGAGCCAACAAAAACAACAACAGAAAAAGAAAGAAATGAAGGAACACAACCCAATTCCCCCTCCCGCCCCAACCCTCAACAGCTCCCCCTGGCTCTCCCCAAACGCCAGGCTCCAAGGTCTAGGAGGTTCTGCCCCTGCGATGGCTCCTTCTTTCTGTGCTTACTCGGGGAGACTAATCCCAACGCCCCCCACCCCCTGTGCTTACCCCACTTTGTGCTCCAAATAGGAATCCTGCTCCCTGGGGACCCCACTCCATCTTCCCCCTCCTCCCCCATCCACATACTCTCCCTGCTGGCCCCTCACTGTGCCCTGGGGGGAGCGGGGCTAAGAACCAAAACTGGTCTCTCCAGCTCCTTCTCAGGACCCCACTAAAAGAAAGCCTCACTGCCCACAGCCTCTGCAAAGCTGGCGCCCACAGGTTCGGGGGTGCTGGCTGGCTGGTCAGGCTTCAGGGACCCTCGAGGATCTCACCAGGGGTCCCCAGCCCTACCCTGAAAACCCTCAAATCTCAAAGAGGATGGTTGAAGGTCAAGTCACCCCACCTGTGGGGTCAGAGCTGTCCTCACTGCCCCCCATGAAACCCCTCTCTATTCCCCCCACTTCCCTCACAACCAGACCCTCCCCACCCTCCAGGCCTCAAAATCTAATTTGCTATAGGCCCTTCATTCTTGCCCACCCCACCCCCGTTAAATAAGTTAATGTCACTTAAAGTGCTAAATTAGGAAACTAAAAGTACCAAATACCCCTCCTCGGGGCTGCCCTCTCCCAGGGCAGTGTCCCCAGTGTCAGGCTGTCTGCTCAACCCACCATCCATAACCAGCAGTCCAAAGGTGCCCCCTCCTCCGATCAGCGCCAGCCAGGCAGCTCCTCACCACAGGAAGGTGGTCCCGGGAAGCCAGCTCCTCTCCAAGGACACGCAGATTCCACGGGCTCACACCACCCTGAGGCCCCTCCACCTCTGGCCTCCCTCTCCAGCCCCTCTGTCTCGACTCCAGGCCCACCCAGGCATGAGTGGACGGGAGCAGAGAAGCAGCGGCGTTGGGTCACATCCCGAGGTTGGACAGGTGCGGCACCTCCAGGGCCAAAGTCTCCCGACGTCCCATTTTCCAGCCTGATTTTGGGATTGGTCCAATGTCCAGGTTTTCCTCCAGGAAGGCTTCCGAGGAAGGGGAGAGGGGGTGTCTGGCTGCTCCAAGTCTCCACGCGTAGCGTTTGTTTGGAGTGCTCTTGGGAGGAGTGTGTGGGAGACGAGGAGGTGGGGCAGGGGGGTAGGAACTTCAGGATGGACTTGGGAGGGAAAGTGGGGAAAGAGAAAAGGAGGCATGATGACAGGAAGTGTGCCATTCTGGAACAGGAAATCAAGGGAAGGTGTCACGTTTTGGTTTTTAGTTTTACTGGTTTGCTTTTTCTTTCTTTCTTTTTTTTTTTTTTTTTAAAAAAAGATAATTAAAAGTGAATCATTAAAAAAACCAAAAACACCAACAGGGGATGCGCAGAGAGAGCTGAGGACAGGCCACCTTCAGGGGATCTAGAGAATGGTGTCAGGGTGGGGTGGAGATGAAGGGAAGCCGAGGAGAGAAATGGCAGGGATAAGGGAGGGGGCAGGCGGGGGTGGGGGGTAAGGGAGTTTCTAGAAGGAGATGGAAGAATTCCTCGCCCCAAAGGAAGTCAATACGGGGATGGAGGTTCTGGAAGCCGAGGGCTTTTCTGAGACTGGGCTTGAGGTCTCACTCGACCCGCTCATCTCTTTAGACGGTTTAGTGGCCTGGAACAAAAACAGAGGTCATGGGTCAGAGAGAGGAAGGGGAACCTTTGTGCTGGCCCCCAGTTACAGTTTGTTGTGTTTTTTTTTTTGCGGTATGCGGGCCTCTCACTGCTGTGGCCTCTCCCGTTGCGGAGCACAGGCTCTGGACGCGCAGGCCCAGCGGCCATGGCTCACGGGCCCAGCCGCTCCGCGGCATGTGGGATCTTCCCGGACCGGGGCACGAACCCATGTCCCCTGCATCGGCAGGCGGACTCAACCACTGCACCACCAGGGAAGCCCCAGTTACAGTTTTAAAAAATGAAAAATCTCCACAAATCCAAGAGAAAATTAACTGCAAACAGTAGAAATCAGAGGAGGATCTGGAGAGAGTGACTGGTCCCCTGAGACAGGGGAGGAGCGGGGTGGGGGGCACAGCAGGGGCAGAAAGGGGGCGCGGGGTTGGAACAGAGGGCCTGGGGTGGGAGGGTAGGCCCATGGTTACTGATAGGAAAGAGAGAAGGCGGGAGAGAGAGACCAGAGAAGCACAAGGGAGGGCAGCCCAGGGCCAGGACAGGCACCAGGAGCAGAGCAGGTGGGGAGCAGGGAGAGGGCAGGAGAAGGGAGGAAGAGGGGAAACGTTAGCTGCCAAAGGGGAGGCGGGAGGGGCGCAGCCCAGGCTGGGAGGGGGGCCCAGCCAGCCGGCAGCCCAGTCAGGGCCCCTTCCAGCCTCAGCAGGTCTCACAGGGGCAACTGAGGAATGAGCTTGTCCTCCTGGGGGGCGCTTCTTTAAAGACCCTCCCCCCGCCGCCTCCTGCCCCGCAAGTGTTCCTCTAGCTCTGAGCTGTGCCTTGTGGGTAATGGGAGGTCACCCCCTCGTGACGTGTCCGGCACTCACAGGTCACCTCTGACAGAAACGGCCGTGCCCCCTCCTCACCTCCAGCAGACCCCTTGCATTTACACTGGTCCTGGAGGAGATGGCCTGTCACAAATGCAGACTCCAGGGCCCCACCCCAGGGTCCATCTCTAGCAGGAGCTCAGGAATCTGCATTTTAGCCAGGTGCCCCACGTGATCCTGCTGCACAGAACTCTGAGATCCCTCGATTAGGGCAACATGGACCAGGTTTTCTCTCTGAAGTTGTATCCACTGTCCCTCCTGGCCTTACTTAGCTACTGACCCGTCCTGATGAAAAAAGACAAGGCATGAGGACTAGAGGCAGAGAGGCTGTGGCGCACTGACAGAGACCTCCTGCGGGCCAGGTCTGGGCACGGTCATGCCCTTTCTCCCCGACCTACATTATCACCCAGCTGCTGGGCAGCCTCTATCAGGTGCTTCGCAGGGGAAACCCAGACGGTGCCTCCCGCAGCCTGGAAGGGAACCAAGGAGACCGTATGTACCTGACTGGCCAACAGTGAACCCGCCCTTGAGGTTGCTGGTCACATTTCTTCTTCCACACGTGCACAGCAATCCCTCCCCCTGTTGTTCTTAATTATGTCCAGAGAAACAGAGCTTTGTCACCTTTGTGACCGGCAGAAACCTCATAGATGGTCAGCTTTAGCCGGGGGAGACTGGAACCGTTAGCTACACCCAAAGGGCTGAACCCCACACCCCTCCTCTTCCTGTGGGCCAGAGTCTAGCCCGCTCTCTGCGCCCCGAGCCTACTGACCTGTCCCTCTGGGCTACGAGGCATAGATTTCCACACAAGCGTAGGTCATCTTGATGCTGCCAACCCTGTTGGCGCCTCCTCCAGGGCCACTCCCAGGGCCACCTCCTCCTGCCCACACGCCCTTCTTCCTAGCTGTTTGCCTGAATCAGGCACTGGGCTGGCAGAAGAGGTGGGGCTTCCCCCAGCCCAAGGGGAATGCGTCCCGATAAAACCTATGGCAATTCAAGCCGTTCCCTTCTCCTAGCTAGTGACTGATCTAGAGACAGGCAATGAGGAGAGAGGGGAGGTCAGCTGGGGGCCTCTGGGGAAGGTTCTCCTGCTCCTACAATGATCTGTGTGCCTAGGAGCCCTGGAATGAAGGCAGATGTGTTCAGGTGGGGTGGGATGATGGGCCACCTGAACAGAACTATGGAAGGAGCCCAGGTCTTGATGTCCTTGAGCTGCTGAATTCCCCAACCCTGGAACCTCCCTGCTTCTTGTTTCGTTAGCTAATACCTTTCCTTGTCATTTAAGCCATTTTGGAGTTTCTGTTATGTGCAGCTAAAACCGCTTAGACCGCTACATGTGAGCCCACCATGGTTCCCCTAATGTTCTTGTCAACAGTGTTCCCGTCACGAGTGCCGTCTCCCCAAGGGTTGGCGGCACCCACGAAGTTATGCTTCCCAGCAAAGCAGTAGAATCCAGCGTTAGGACAAGCAGAATTTGTAACTGGCAGACCTGGGTTTAAGTCCCAGCTATGCCACTTCCTAACCATGTGACCTTAGGCAGGTATCTCTCTGGGTCTTCATGTCGTTACTCGCAAAGCAGGGATAACAGCACCTGCAGCACCAGAATCACATGAGACGATGCACACAGAGCACGAGGCCCAGTGCCTGCACTCAGGATGCAGGCAATAAATGGTAGCTATTATTATTATTATTATTATATCATTAGTATATTAACATTTCAAGTCTGCATTGTCTAGTTCCATCGGGATTGGGCCTGATCAGTGGCAAATTCATTCATTCATTCATTCATCCATGCGTTCACCTAACCAACAAATATTTATTGAGTGCCTGTGTGTGCCAAGTACTGTTCTAGGTGCTGTAGGGATGTAGCAGTGACAAAGGGATTAATGCACAGATTTTTAAAGATATAAAGTTGTTACGAGGATTAAATAAGATGCTTAAAATTGGTACAGAAGAGGGGTGCTATTTTCTGTTTGCCTCTCCATCCCCAGCTCTGATTTCTGCCCTGCTCTGCACCCTGGCTGGCTGACCCCGCCATGCCGTGGCTGGCTGGCTGGCTTGGTTTGCCCACTGGGGATTATGACAGGGCGGAAAGAGAGAGGGGGTAAAGTTTCTTCCTTACTCCCTCCCCACGTGGTGCCACGTCGCTGGCATGCTGTGCCCTCCAGAACTATAGCACCTACTGTCCAGCTCTCACAGGACTCCCTACACCCTAGGTCCCCAGACCCCTCTCCCCAGGGAGGTCCAGCTTCCTGCTCTCACTGGTCCCTTCATTACAGTCTCTTCACCGGAACCAATGGAGGACATACACTAGGTGTCCAACAGTTGCTTAGCCCTAGTAGAAGAGGGGGTGTCCACAGTTTCATGCCCGCGCCAAGCCCTCGATCCTTGTCGCCTGGGAATCTGGCTCTCATCCCACCCCTGAATCTTGAGCACATCCAAGAGCTTTTCCTCAATCATTTCCTCTGATTTCTCTGCGGTATCAGGCACAGTTGCGCCCCCTCTCGGAACTTTCTCCACTCCTCCACCCCGACTTCTCTGTCTGGTCCTGCCACTTCTATTCCCCTCCCCCTCATCATTGTCAAGGCCGCTTCGAGCTCCTAGTGTCAGAACCACGAGATGAAGGAGAGGCCTCTGTCCAGCCCTTGGCCCTGACAAAGGTACAGTGCAGCCAAGCATGGTGGTGACTCCTTCCCTTTGGAGAGCGCTCTGTGGCTTTCGAAGTTCTTTCCCACACACGGTATTATATTACATGAACTCAGAAGCCGGCCTCTGGGTTCTTGCCCTCATTGTACAGATGAGGAAAGAGCCTGCAGAAGGCAGAGGACTTTGACCAGGGTCACAGACTGAGCTGGGATGGAACGGTGCCCTGGCCTCAGGATGGAGGGCCAGGTGATACGGGTGACTGGAGCAAATGGACGGGCTGGGGTGGGGGGGCGGGCAGGGAGAACTGGGCTGAGGGAGCCGAGGTTGGTCATGAAGAGCCAGGGCGGCCAGTGAGGGAGTTTTGATTTTCTTACCCAGCCGGGGCTGGAGGGCACAGGTGGTATGCTAGGGGAGTGATAAAATCAAATCCGCATTTTACAAACAATCCTCCCCACCCCGCAGGTCTGGGAAGATAGGTTAGGGGTCACAGAAGTTGCAGGGAAACTTTAGAAGGGCACGCGCTGGGGTACCGAGGCACAGGATAATTTTTTCCCCTGCTGCTTTATAACATTTCTTTACTTTAAAACATTTCTGCAAAGAACGTGTAATACTTCATTAGAGAGAAGATGCTTTTTTAAAGAAAGGTTTCTAGAAAAGTGAAAGTGAGATACAGCCACACCAGTCATGTGGGAAGAGAGAAGCACCATGTAGCTGGGGAAGGTGAGGGAGGCGGGGAGCTCAGGGGACCCCTCAGCGTAGGTGGATGCCTGGGGCCGGTGACTCTCCCAAGTGGCGAGCAGCGAGCAACAGGGGCAGGCTTGAGCTCAGAACAGAGACCTGGGCAGGGACAGATGGCACCGGTGCCCAAGGAGAGGAGCACGTGGTGTGAGCAGCAAAGAGGCTGTGGAAGAAGATGGACGCAGGGGAGTGAAGAGGTGGGCAGAGGGGAGGTGCCCAGGAGGGTCAGTGAGGGCCGACAAGGGAGGAGAGGATGCCAAGGAGCGGAGGGTCTCACGGCCCCCCAATGCACGTGGGGGGGGCAGCGTATGTGCCCAACATGCTGCAGAGAGGTCGGTAGAGCACGGTGCAAAGAGGCCATTTGGAGGCCACTGGAGACCTAGCCAAGCCCAGGGGTGAGGCTGGAAGGAAGCAGGAGGAGGGGGTGGGTTGAGGGATGAATGGAGGAGAGGGCGTGGAGGCGATGGAGGTGACTGGAGGGGCAGGAGAGAGGTCAATAATAGGCAGAGGAGCTGGGTGCCGGGGGAGTTGGGAGTCACGGTGAGAGGCGGGGAGCATAATTCCGGAGGAGGGAGGCGCCCGCTGAAGAGGCAGAAGCAACTCTGTGCGGGGTGGGGGCCTGGGTGTCGGTCTGGATTTGAACCCTGCTCCAGCACTTGCCGGCCCTGTGACCTCGGGTAAAGCCTCAGTTTCCCCATCTGTCAAATGGGGATAATAAGGCCCATCCTCAGAGCAGTGAGTGTGCATGAATTAATGTGTGCGTCCGGCACACGTGAATACCCCAGGAATGTCGGCGGCCATTCTAGACACCGCAGAGAGACCAGCCTGGACAGGAGGAGGGGAACTCATCCTTGGTAGTGGCAGGAAAGAGAGCTGGGGGTGGGACTGGCAGGATGTGTCTGGGGACCCATGAGGAAGACGATTGGCCAGCAGGGAGCGTCTCCACTGGACGTCCACTGAGGGGTGTCTCCACTGGACTCCCCAGAGGACCAGCAGGCAGGCCTGTGTGCCCAGCGCTGGGCAGAGCCATGTGGTGGGAAGGGCTTTGGGATCCCTGGCTCCCAGTCCTGGCTTTGATGCCACCTTGCTGTGGGCCCGTGGGAAGTCCCTTTCCTTCTCTGAGCTGTCCCCTCATCTGTAAAGGAGGTGGCTAGACTTGCCCATCTCTCACCTCCTGCCTCTGAGCCTAGAACCTTCTTCAAGTCACAGCATCTGGACATTTCATGACCCCCACTCCCAGCCAGCACTCAGAATGGACCTGGCATACAGGAACTGCTCGGAAATATTTACTGAACCAAATGAGCGCGCTAAAGGTCTCTCTAAACATCTAGGCCTGAGGACCATTTGCATCTTCCGACCGGGCCACAGGTGAGCCACAGGGCAGAAGCATCCATGGGTGAGGCTGTCAACTCGATATACTGTCCCAGGCCCACTAATTAAATCCGAAAGAGGGTGCAGCGCCTCCACCACTATTACGGCACCCAACGGGGGGGCCGAAGTACTTCTCCCCTTCCTCCCCCTCCCCATTAACCACACTGCAACCCAAACACGAGACTGAAAAACAGATGCAAAACTGGTTTCTCCCTTAGTTGGGAGGTGGCCTAAGAGGGAGGCTGAGATGAGAGTGGGGACCCCAAAGAGCAGGTGGGACTTGAGAGCAGAGGGAAGGAAGCAGAGGAGGGGAGTGGAGTGGCAGGAAGACAGGCATAAAGGCCCCTTCCACACCCCGGGGTCACCAGCCTTAGCAGGGTCTTGTCCAGGAGCGGCTGAGGAGACAGCCCTCTCTGGTCCTGTGTGAGGGGCCTTCTGAGAGAGGAGCCGTCTGGCTGAGAACCAGATCCTGAGCCCTGGGACTGGAGAGAGGAAGGAGAAGATGGCTTAAGGGACCGGTGGGGCAGTCCTGGCGGGGAGGACCTCTCTGGGCAGCCGGCAGGAAAGTGGCCACAGGAATACTGGCAGGAGATGGCCAGTACGCAGCAAGAGCACACAGCACTGCCAGTGGGGAGGGGGAGGGGGAGGGCGTCTGGATGGGGGCCAGGCCCCGCCCCCGTGGTACCCAGGCTTACCTGCTGCTGGGCCTGGATCCTCATGTACTCGGCCCTCTGCTTGCCATGCTTGCCTTTGTCGGGGCTGCCTGCCTGGCCCTGGGCCGCCTTCAGCCGAGAGGTCCCCAGAGTCACCACCTTCATGGGCGGCACACTGCCACCGCCACTCTGCAGGAAGAGGAAGAGGGTCAGGACTGGAGGTGAGGTCACACAGGCAGCCCAGGCACAGTGGGCCCTCTGAGACCTGGAGAGCTCTCCCTGGCTCCACACCCCCCCACCCCAGGAATCAGGCCCACTCTCAGGCCAGGTTTAAGGCCTCCCTGCAGGAGAGGGGATGGGGCCCCCGGCTAGGTTCCCAACAGCTCCTGGGTGAGAACCCTGGTGGCTTCCTTGAGTAGCCCGGGGGCAGCTGGTGCCCTTCTGGGGGAGCCATTTTGAAGGTGAAGGTCCCTGGCATCACCACCACCGCTCCTGGCCTGAGAGAACGTGCCTGAGATCTGGGGGGAGGGGTCTTTATAATGGCAGACAAAGTAGGACTGGCAGCCCCAGGCCCACATCTTCCTCTGAATGGGAGGATGGGGGCGAAGTCTCCCTAGAGATGGACAAGTCCAGCCCCCTTGAACCACCCCAGGGACCAGGCCTGCCCAGAAGGGCGGCGCAGGCAGAGAAACAGCAGAGACAGAGAGAGTCAGACAGGAGAGGAGGAGGGGAGCGTGGGGATGCAGAAGGGGGAAAGAACTTTATTTGTCGGTTTACAGATACAGAGCAGAGGGAGAGGCCCTGGTCCCCACCATGGCTGGTTGGGCTGATCCCTGGGCAGGCCAGCTTCCCAGCCTGCCAGGGGCTCTGCCTGCAAACCCAGCCTGGCACCGGGCTCCCAGGAGGGGGGCGGGGCTGAGAGAAGGCCAGTGGGAGGAGGGGGCTGGCGTGGTGCTCCTGCAGCCTCCCACTCCCTCCAGCTCTGAAGACTGGAACAGGAAGGTAAGAGGAGAGGACGGGGCAGGAGGCAGCCACCTGGGGACCAGGGGGCGGGGGTGGGGGGCTGCCAGGGGATCCCGCGGCAGGGGCCGTGCCCATCTGGCTCAGGGTGGCTTCCAGCTCCCGGAGCGTCTCCTCCAGGCTGTCCATCCGCTGGGTGGTGGCACCGTGCCCCGTGCAGCCCAGGCCAGCAGCACGCTGACCCCTGCAGTCCCCACTGCAGGGTTGGGCGTTGTGTCCAGAGTCCTTGAGGGTCTCCTCTGGGTAGGTCTCGGCAGCGGAGGGCTCCTGGGTCCTGTCTGGGGCAGGTCCCCGAGAACAGGGGACCCCAGCTCCTCCCTTTTCTGGGCTGTAGCTCCCTGTCCCCAGTCTCTTCAGAGCCGGCCCTTCCTTCTCCAGCATTGAGCTGTTCCCGGGCTGGGAAACCTCAGCCATTAGCCCTGGCGGGGCCCGTGGATTACCCCAGCCCCTCCCGCTGCCAGCCAGGGTCCGGGGTCGTGGGGTAGGGGTTGTCCTGAGGCCGGGTTCCTCAAGCCTGGCCTCTGGTGGAGAAGGAGGTTTGGGGGCACACTCTGTCAAGATGATCCGGGGGACGCAGAAGGGCCTGCGGCCTGCGGCAGCCTGCGGAGAGAGGAAAGATGAGGGAGAGTGTGGTCCCTGCAACCGAAGCACCCTGAGCTGGGATGGGGGGGTCGCATGTGGGTGAGCCCAGCCCCTTCCTTTCACAGATAGGGAAACCGAGGCAGGGGAGGGTCCTGACTGAGTTTACCCAGCAAGTTAGAGGCAAAGTTGGGACTAGAACTCAGGCCTTTTTCCACCACACCCTACGGTCTCCCACTTTCTGGCAAAGATGCCAGTTTACCTAGAAGCACAGACACATGTTTACATCTCATCACCCATGTTAAACTCTGAGAGCAGCTCTCATGGTTACTGCCAGGAGTTTACCCATCTGTGCGATGGAGTAACAATAATGTGAGGCTGGTGGAGGATGAAGTGAGCACAAGTGGGCACGTGCTTGGAACAATGCCTGGCACGGTGTAAGTGCCCGATAGGTATCAGCTATTTGTTGACTCGAACTGAATGTCCGAGACCCGCAGCCCCGTGTGGGTGGAGACCAGGTGTTGGCCTCTGGCCTCGGAGTGTGGGTCTGCCATCCTCATCTCAGGCCAGAGATTCCTGGTCCCTACCCCTTACTTCCGGAGCTTTCTCTGAGGGCTTCACAGTCACAACGGGAGGGGCTCAGCTAAGTCCCTCTGCTGCACAGGCTTGGGCAAAGCTAGAGCATCTGCCTCTGTGTGAGCGTCCCGGGCTCTGGCTTTGGTGGGGGCACAGAGAGAGGCCCCCAGTCACCCCTACCCCACTTGAGTGAATTCTGGTCTAATTCTGAGCAGAGTCTTATACCAGGAACTGCCATAAACGCCTTCATCTTTAATCCTTTCTGTTGCCCGTGAAATGGCTACTACTCTCATCACTTTACAGGTGAGGAAACTGAGGTGGGGGGTGTCATGTAATTTACCCAAGGTCACTTACCCACAGCTAGCTAGTGGCAGAGCCAGGATTTGAACCCAGGCAGTCTGACTCCAAGTCCAGTGCTCTTTCCACTAAAAGGAGCCATGTGGAGATGCGTGGGGGGCAGCAGGGACCCCCAGACCCCCCCACCCCAGGCAACCCACCCAGCCCTGCCACCTGCTTACCTGGATGTGGGAGGTGCAGACTGGGAAGGCAGAGAGGGCGACCCATGCCCGCCCGGCTCCACTGCCCAATGGCGCCTCAGGATGCAGAGGGGCAGCCAGCCCAAAGGGCCAGTGGAGGGGCTCTGCCCACTGGACCCCACCAGGACTGGCTTCCAGGGCCAGAAAGGTGCAGTGGCTGGGTGCAGCGGGCCAAGGTGCCGAGGCACAGCCAGCCTGGGGCAGCCCAGCCATACCCCCAGACGGCTCCTTGGACTGCTCTGTGCCCATCCTCTGCCCAGCAGACGGCACTGTCTACGTGTTTGGTGCCTGTCTGCTCCCCCCGCCAGGGAGCCAAAGCACCACCAGGTCTCAAGTCAGGCTAAAAATCAGGTGGCGGCCAGCACAGAACCCACTGTGGGCCGAGAGAACCAGATGAGGAAGGTGAACACGTGAGTGCACGGGAGGCTCCCCTCTGCAGAGCAGAGGCCCTCCTGCTACAACCTAACTGGGCAGAGGGAGAGATTCCCAGACCACCGCCCCGCAATTCCCCCTCCCCAACCAAGCACAGCCCCCTGGGGTGCAGACAGCAGGTCACCCTCAAATTCCCAAGAAAAAATAAAGAGGAAGTAAGTGCAGCAGGACAGCAGCAAGGACTGAAGTTGAAATGCCCAACACCGAAAGACAGAACCGGCAGCCAAGGAAGGGCATGGGTTTCTTCCATCCCAAGCTCTCTGCCCAGATGGGGCCATGGGACGGAGAGAGGCTGTAAATGAGCCTTCCTCCTGGGCATCCTGGTGCCCAGCGCAAGGCATAGATTCTAGTGGGAGAAAGAGCCCCCACCTGGCACAGGCAGCGGAGTAGGGGAGATGGGGGCAGGGACCAGGCGAGGGCTCAGGACAGTGTCAGACTTTGAGTTGGGCCTAAAGTCATGTAACAAGCACGATCCAAACTCCAATCTTGGACCAAAGACAAAACGTGGGCTTCGGGCCAGACCTAAACTCTGGCTGCAGATACGAACAAAACACCCACCACAGGCCAGACCCGGAATCAGGCCTGTAAGGAAAGGCCCCAAGGGGGCCACCAGGTACCAGGCTGCTGGAGTCTGGAGAGGGAAGGAAGGGTGATGCATCCGTCCTTGGGGAGGGGGAGGGGGTGAGGCCCTGGCAGTGGCGGGACTCAGGGACGTGACTGGCAGGTTCTAGCGGGTGTTCTAGCGGGTTAGTGTGAGAAGTGAGGAGAGGAAGCGTGGAGGCACAGGCAGAGAGAGCGCTGTGAGAGGTGGGGGACAGCCCGTTACCTTCCACGTGGGGCCCGGGGCTGAGCCCCCAGGAGGCCCCGGGTCCTGGGGGAACAGCAAGGTGGGGATCGGCTGGCGGCAGGGCGTGGGGGGGAGGGGAGACACTGAGCTTCTCTCAAACACCTGGGGAGCAGAAGGTGGGGGCAGGTTTGGAGGAGGGGGTACAGGGAGGATGGGGGTGCTGGGCTCTGACCCAGGCACTCATGGGGAGGGGGTGGCCTGGGCTGGCCCTCCTTGGCCCCTCACCATGGCCACTGGCCACCAGAGGCCCTGGTGGTCCAGGTCTTCAGCCTCTGGGGAGGGGTGCCGAGAACACTCGAGTCTGGGTGACTTACAGCACTGGGAGGGGGTCAAGGTATATGGGCGAGTCTGTGAGAGCTTCTGTTCTCAGAACACTAGGGGATCGGGGTCTCAGAGCACAGGAGGTGTCAGGGCAGTTGCGGGGTGTCTCAGACACTACAGTAAAAAACTCAAACATGTGGGGAGGGACCTCAGACCCCCTCCCCCATTTTACAGTGGAGAAGAAACTGAGGCAAGGAGGAGAGGCTCCTGAAGCAGCCTCAGTGGGGACCCGAGAATCCAGTCCCCTGTCCTAGTCCAGGCACCTCACCCTGGGGTCAGCTTGACAGGCAAAGGGAGGGGGCCTGGCTGATGACTCGGGGGGCCAGGTGCGCCCCTGACCCACCTCCAGCTCTGCGATGATGCGGTCCTCGTCGTCCTCATCCTTGACGGCAGAGGCCATGATGGGGGGCGTGGAGGACGGGCGGGCCACCTCGGACACGGCTCGGCGCAGCTTTACCTGGGGCTTCTGCACCTCCAGCTCCTCAGACTCGGCCTTCTGCAAGGGCCCGGTCCCCATGGAGACCAGGCTCTGGGCACCTCCCACTCGCCTCCTAGGCCCCAGCACTTCCAGACCATCTCCCACCTGCCCCAGCTCCTCAACGGCCAGGATGGCCCCTTGCCATGGAGGAAGCCCAAGCCAGAAGCAGAGTCACCACTGGCCAGCCTCCTTTCTTTCCTTCCACTTCCTCTGAGAGAGGGGACCACCCCAGAGAGTCTCCAGAGGTCATCTCAGGCATCCCCCCAACTCGACCCCCTGACCCCTACCCAAGCGGTGGCAGTACCTTGATGAAGGCCGAGTCCTTCTTGCTGGTGACCACGACCTCTCCAGTGCGCGTGGTGGTCAGGCCATGGGAGGAGGGGAAGCTCCGGCGGGGAGGGGGCGGCGGGGGCGACTTGGAGGGCTTCTCCGTGCGGTATCGGGGCACTGTCAGCTCATCTGTGGGAGGCCAAGGGACTAGGGGTCAGGGGACTCGTAACCCTGGAGTCTGTGCACCACATCTGACTCCAGGGTTAGGATAAACCTGGCTTCCTCCTCCAGCGAGGAAGGGAGAGGAACGCACAGGGGAAAGGACACAGGCTCCCTCCTCCTTCTCTCCTACCTCCCCGTGCAATCCTACCCCAAGCCCTGCTGCTCCTCCCCTTACAGCACTCTCATCCCTTGCTACTCAAAGTGTGGCCCGTGGGACAACAGCATTGGCAGCACCTGGGAGCTTCTTAGAAATGCAGAAGCACAGGCCCCACCCAGAGCTGCTGAATCAGAATCCACGTTCTAGCAGATCCCCGGGTGATTTCACGTGCACGTTCAAGTTTGAGAATCACTGCTCTAATCCATCCCTTTCCTGCCCACCCCTCAGCCCTGCCCTGCACAGACCTTCATCCTTTCTCCATCAAGAGAGAGTACTATTCTGAGAGTCTGACCCCACCCACCAGGCTCTCCTTTCCCCCAGTTCTTCCCGGCGTGGGGGCTGCTTCCTGGGCAACCTGCAGAAAAGTCCCTCAAGCCTGACATTCCTCCGCCTTTGATCCCCCAGCGATTCCCCATGACCTCAAACCACGTTCAAGTTTCTTGGCCCAGCACCCTCTGAGCCTGCCAACCTTTCAGCTTCAGCTCTGCTTACTAATCCTTGGTCTGGACCCAGCAGGGCAACACCAAACACAGACCTCCAGGCATTTGTATGTGCTGTTTCTCCCTGGAATGCCCTCTCTCACTGGCCAGGGAAATGCAAGCCTCCAATGGAAAGTCCCCTTCCATGGGAAGCCCTTCCTGCCCTTCCAGGGCCTCCTCTAGGACAGCATTTAGCACCTGAATCCTATTTCCGGTTTACACACAAGGTATGGCCTGGGACAGATTACTTAACCACACTGAGCCTTAGTGTCCTCATCTGTAAAATGGAAATAATGACTGTATCTGCCTCCTGGGATTGTTGCAAAATTATAAGGATTGATACGTAGAAAAGCATTTGGAGCAGTTCTTGCCGCGTAGTAAGTGCTTGATAAACACAGATGTTAGTATTACTCTCCCACGAAATTTTAAGCTCTTTGAAAGCAGCCTTATCTCCTTATCCCCAGCACCTAGCAGATAGTGGGTGCTTAACAAATACATGCGGCAGGAATGAATAAACGCGTGAATTACAATTGCCATTTCTGGTTCGGGTTTCTCACAGGCTCAGGGAGCACAGGAACCCTGTCCGTATAGCTCAGCACTGCACCCGCACCCCGTCTCACCACAGCCTCGCTTCTGGCACACACACTGGGTCAGAACGTGCAGGGGGACGACCCTCTGCCTGGACTTGCTCATCCTCCCTGCATGGTCCTCTCAGCAGAAGTCAGAGCAGTGGGAAAAATCCCTGGATGGAGTCCAGTGCTATCCCGTCCTTCTGGGTCTCCCTTCGTGGACGAGGGGCAGGCCAGCACCTCCCTCCTCTGGCAGCCTGACCGCAAAGATTCTCACTCCCAAGCGCCTCCCCCATCAACCTGAGAGCTCCCGAGGCTGGGGCTCCCCTCCTCTGGGCTCTTCGCCAGCCCCCTACCTGCCCCCATACCTGAGCCTCTCCTTCCACTGGGCTCCGTTCGGGGGGTTGCCTTCTGACCGTGGGGCAGCTTGGGGGGCTTGTGGTCAGGGGTGGGGGCTGGGCCTGGGTGGGCCTTGCTCCCACAGTCCAGGTCAGGGATGGCCTTCAGCAGCTCTGCCTGTGTCTCCTCCAGAAGCCGGTTGATGTCCTTGGCGCTGTACTGGGTCAGGGCTGCCCGCTTTTCCTCCCAGTCCCGCTCGGCAGCCTTGAGAGGAGGGGTCGACAGTCAGGACTGAAGTGGCTGCCCTGCTCCTGGACCTTTGGGGCCTCGGCCACACATGCAAGGAGTGGAAAGGAAGCCTCCCACTTGGTCCGAGCCTCGGGCTTCTCCTTGAGTATTACACGCTTTCCCTGTGAGCCTGGAATACCACCTTCATTACAAACTACTCTTGGGATAAACTTAGACCTGCTTTTAGACATTCTATTCTGTCTCACTGAGCACATAATCTACTCTTATGCTAACACCACACTGCCTTGATTATCATAGGTTTATAATATGCTTTTCTGTCTAGCAGGACTCATGTCACCCTCAGTATGCTTCTCAGACTTCCTCGTCCCCCAGGAACAAGTCCCCACGTGTTGGCACCTGCCAATCTAGGACGGTGGTGAGAACGTGTGAGCCTAATTCTGGCCCCCCCATGCCGGGCCCAGCACCTCAACAGACACAGCCTTGTCCACGCTTCTCTTGCCAGGAGTGTCCAGGCCTTTGGTGGGGTTGCCCGCCTTCGGGGTCGAAGGGGCCCCCTCGGTTTGCCCGCTCATCTCGTGGAGCTTCAGTGGAGGGCTGGGGGGTGGCATTTCAAAGTCCAAGCTCTTGTTGAAGTCAGTCTCGGCTGTAACCTTCTTGGGGGACTGATTCAGGAGGTTGCTGGGGGGTGGCCACGCACCTTCGTCCACTTGCCTGGGGTTGGGAGAGTTGGGAGCAGCTGTGAGGCCTGCAGGATGGTGGCCCCATGGGAGGGAAGCCTGGCCTGGGGGAGGTGGGGTTTGAGGAGGGCTCTGGGATCTTGCAGGACAAGTGGAAGGGCCTGGGGAGGAGTGACTGCATCCGGCAAATGGGAGGGCCAAGCCTACAACATGCACGGGGCCACAGATCAGAGCTGAGGTGCAGATCCAGTGAGCTTTGTGGGAACTGGGATAAGGGGTCAGGTTGACCTATCGATCTAGCTCAGTATGTGACCTCACTGGGAAACTGGAGGTCAGAGATAAGAACTCAGGGATAGTATGACCTTCGGATCTGGGCCAGCGTGTCTGTGACCCCACGGCAGCGCTTGAGTAGCCCATCCAGGCGCTGTGGCTCCTCCTTCAGGAACTTCACTGCCTCCACCTCCACACGCAGCACTACCCGCATCTTGCTCTGCAGGCCTGGGAAGTGAGCTGAGGGGAAGGGAAGGAGTGAGCTGGGGAGGGAGCAGCTCCGAGGACTGGGAGGACAGGCAGTGGGGTGGGGGTAGGGGTGCCCCCAGGCTCACCCTTGAGTTCAGTCAGCGTCTCCCCGAGCTGCTTCAGCACCAGAGCCTTCTCTTCCAGCTCGGGCCCAGGCACCAGTCGGTGGTTGTGGGACACGTCCCTCTGGATCTTCTCCACCGACTTCTCCAGGTCACTGCAGCCACACAGAAAGACCCTTTCAGCCCCTCTGGCCCCAGCCCAGACCCCTGAAATTGGGCAGCTGGAAAGAAATCAGGCCACCAATCAGATCAAAATTAAAAGCCATTCACCAGGGCTTCCCTGGCGGCGCAGTGGCTGGGAGTCTGCCTGCCGATGCAGGGGACACGGGTTCGTGCCCCGGTCTGGGAGGATCCCACATGCCGCGGAGCGGCTGGGCCCGTGAGCCATGGCCGCTGGGCCTGCGCGTCTGGAGCCTGTGCTCCACAACAGGAGAAGCCACAGCAGTGAGAGGCCCGCGTACCGCAAAAAAAAAAAAAAAAAAAAAAAAAGCCATTCACCAGACCACAAGCCCAAGTGAAATCAGAAAGCCAAACTTCAGAGATGAGACTTAGAAGCACTCCCTAACAGGTGCCCTGGGTCCCCTCTTTGAAGTTCTGATCTTTCTTAACATCAATCCAAATCTCCCTCCCGATAACTTGCATACTATGATTCTCATTATGCCAAGGACACAGCAGAGGAACTGGCAGCTTTTCAGAGAACTGGAGGCAGTTGCATGTGCCCCTAAAGAGTCTCTTTTTTTTCAGGGGGGCACTGCCACGTGCATCTACCTTCGCTCAAGTGATCCAGACACTCAGCCTCTTTCCTCAATGACAAAGCTGCTTTCAATTTTCAGATGGTTTATGCTGAGCTTGTGGGGGTTTTTTTCTTTTTTAAAAAATGTATTTATTTATTTATATTTGGCTGCATTGGGTCTTCGTTGGTGCGCTCAGGCTTTCTCTAGTTGCGGCGAGCGGGGGCTACTCTTAGTGGCGGTGCACGGGCTTCTCACTGAGGTGGCCTCTCTTGTTGTGGAGCACAGGCTCTAGGTGCGCAGGCTTCAGTAGTTGTGGTGCACGGGCTCAGGAGTTGTGGCTCGCGGGCTCTAGAGCGCAGGTTCAGTAGTTGTGGCGCACGGGCTTAGTTGCTCCGCAGCATGTGGGATCTTCCCGGACCGGGGCTGGAACCTGTGTCCCCTGCATTGGCAGGTGGATTCTTAACCACTGCACCACCAGGGAAGCCCTTGTGTCGTTTTAAAAATCTCCATATTTCTAAAATGTAAATCAGACCACCAAGTCAAAACCGCCTGTTTTGAATCCGAAATGGATCCCAACATTTTTTTTTTTTTTTTTTTTTGCGGTATGCGAGCCTCTCACCGCTGTGGCCTCTCCTGCTGCGGAGCACAGGCTCCGGACGCGCAGGCTTAGCGGCCATGGCTCACGGGCCCAGCTGCTGACTGTCTCCAGGTCTCAACTTCCTCACCCAAAAAAATGGGGATGGTAAGAGTTCCTCCCTCCTGGGGCCACTGTGAGGATTAAATGAGCGAATGCAGGGGGTCAGTCCCTGGGAGCTGCTCTGCTTTTCCCTCCAGCTACATCCACTGTCCTCCTCGTCTGGCTTGCTTCTGTTTAGAACCATCCAGAATTGCTGAGGTCCTCGTATGTGCTGCTCTCCCTGGGCCTCTATAATGCCATTTCCTCTGCCTAGAACACTCCGTTTAGCACCCCCCCACACACACACACACGCACGCACATGTGTGACTAACTCCCACTCATCCTCAGGTTCCAATGGGAACCTCTCCCCCCTTCCCTACACTTGGGGTTGGGGGTCTGCTTCCTCCCTGGAGCTCCTGTTTCCTGGGCTAAGCAACTCTAGGCAGGCAGACACCATGTCTTTCTGATTCATCTCTGATTTCCAGCACCTGGCATGGTGCCCGGAGCAGGATAAATGCCTGGTAAATAATTATGGAAGGAATGAATAAATGAAAGAAGGAACTCTGCCCAGGTAGGTCATCTCAGTTCTGTACTTGAGTCACTGATGTCCCTGACCCACATGCGGGACTCTACATACATTCCTGTCAAATCGCATCTGTTGGATTTCAGCTCAACCATCCATGCAGGAACAACTTTTGAATCTCAGTTCTACCATCCAACAGATTTGCTCCCCCTCAGAGCTCTGTGTCATCAGCAAATCTTATCAGCATGCTTTATACATCTTCATCCAACCAGCGGGTGAAAAGACAGATCACACTGGAGCCAAGGACAAAATCCTGTGAGTCAGCAGTACCAGTTAAAGAGCTATCTTGTACTAAGTGCTTATGGCCTGCCAGGCGCACATTCATCTCTTCGCTTTCTTTACCTTATTTAATCCTCACGACAAATCCTGTGAGTGGGAACCATTATTACCTCCAGTTTACACACAGACAAACAGTAGCTTAGGCACTAGACTACATTTCCCAGCCTCCCTTGCAGGTAGAAGTGGCCATTCGACTGAGGTCTAGTGAATGGAATATGAGTGGAAGGGTTACATGCTGCTTCCAGACCTGGCGCCTAAAAACCTCCCATGTAAGCTCCTCCATGCTCATTTCCCCTTCCTGTTGGTTGAAAGACAATGACCCTGTGGATAATCTTGGAAGACACATATTGAAGATGGCAAAAGCTCCATTAGCCTGGGTCCCTGAATGACTGCGTGGAGGAAAGCCATTCCGCTAACCCATCAATACTGTTCCATGAGAAAGAAAGGTATATTGATTACTTTTGAACCATTATACAATTTGTTATAGCAGCTAACCTAACTAATTAATTAGCTACCCTAACTAAGCTACCCTAACAATGGGCTTTGGCATTAAAAAAAAAAAAGGCTCAGAGAGATTAACTAACCTGTCCAAGGTCACACAACTATTTTGTGGCAAAGCAGGATCTACTCCTGTCTGACTTCAGCCATTGGGTTCTGCTGCATCTCCCTCCCACACTGGACTAACATCACCCCACACCCACCCACTGTCCCACCCAGCCTTCCCTCCGCCACACGCGAAAGAACAACTCTCTTTTGATGTGTGTGATAACCTGACTGGCTCAGGGTGGACCAGTTTTGTAAAATGGTCACTCTCAAACATCACTCTGCAGAGGAAGGGCACTCAGGTAAGCCTTCAGGAGGAAATAACACTGCAACTCTCAGGCAGAAGGGACAAGGCTCGCCTTAGGCTCAATTAGCACCTCGATTTTCTGATCATTACCATCTGCCAAAGTTTGGGGGCCCATAACCTGGGCAGGCTCTGCAAGTGAGTCCAGACCAGCCCAAGTCTAGGCACTGGGATCAGAAAGTAGTGGGGTTTCCAGACCCAGGTTTAGTTCTAGAGGAGTTGAGAGGTAAGGGTCAGGACAGAGCCAGCTATATAATTTGGGGGTCCCAAAGCAAAATGAAGATTTTGTCCCTCGTTTAAAAATTAAGAATTTCAAGACAGTGACAGCAGAGCATTAAACCAAGCATGGGCCTTCCCAAGCATGGGGCCCTGTGCGATTACACAGGTCACATGCTTACAGAGCTGGTCCTGGGTTGGGTCACATTATGCTCCAGAGGCCAAAAGGTCTCAGTCAGCAGAGGCTTTCCCTAAGGGCAACGTCTAGACAGCGCTCAAGCGCTTGGCTAGAAGGTCAAGTGAGTGAGCCAAGCGGAGTAAGCACCGAATCAGCCTTTACTCCCAGCAAGATGCCAGGGGGCAAAAGGAAGGGGCAGAGGGAAGCCGAGCAAGAGTGAGTGTCCAGGGGCTGCAGCCACAGCAGGGGGCCTGCTGGCTGACTTAATGCCAGGGGGCTATGGGAGCTGGGCAGGGACGTCCCCCTGGCCAAGCCGAAGCCACTGCAGTGCTGGTGTGCAGCCCAAGCCCCACCCAAAAAAGGGCAGGAACTCCTTTCGAAGCAGATGGAGAATCCTGCCGGAAGCATATATCAGCCCCCAAGCTCTCTCAGGTGAGCAGTCTGAGCAATGGGTTTGATAACAGGGCAGCGGGTAGGGCGTCTGTGTACTCCTGGAGAACTGAGGCCCCCAGGAAGCTGAGGACCAGACACTCATATGACAGGAGCATAAAGACATCCTTTCATCCCTTCTGCCTCTGTACTTTTATATTTCCTTTTATTTTCCTTTAATGTCTCAGTAAAGTTTCTTTTGAAAATTCCAACCCCGCTCCTCTGTGCTGAATAAAAAGGGGCAAAAAGGGGACAGGAACGTTGAGTAAATGGAATTCCCTGGGTAAGGGGGTTGGCAGCCATCAGTCTACTTGGAGATCTGACAAGAGTTGACACTCAGCTGTCACACTAGGGGTGATGCAGTGGCTGCCACCAACTTATTTCCAAGTGGGATGGCTCCTTATTTCATCTCAGCCACAAGGGGTCATGAGAATCTTTGCCCTGTGCATCTCTGAAAAGCACATGTACTTATAGGCTGTGCGCCCAAGACTGAGGAGCAGGGACCCTTTTCAAGTAGCCCCTTGCAAGTGATACAGCCAATTATGAGCTTGGTGAGAAAGCTGGGCTCCTCTGAGCAGCCTCCCTGGCTCCGAGTCGCTGACCAGTAGAACCCAAGTCCTCTCTGGGAAGAATTGCGAAAATCTTAATACGGGGCACAGGTGAAGAAGCTGAAGTGCAGAGAAGGGCAAAAACTATCGTGATCAAACAGCCTCTCAGTGCTGGAGCTGGACCTCAGGCCCCTTGTGCCCTGAACCACCTAGAGGAGACCAGATGGAGGAGCAGGGCCTCTGTCTCAGACCCCAGGGACTGACCAGGGAAGGCTGCAGTGGGCTGGGGCCGCTCACTCAGTGGATGGACAGCGGCAGGCAGCTTCTCCCTTCAATGGTGCCAGACAATCGAATCTTGGCCAGACAGCCATTTGTTAAATTTGGAGCAGAGGACTGTCTTCTGTTAACCCTTCCATGTCTAAGCATTTGGGGGTGGGGTGTTCTCTATTCCTGGAGCCCTGTTTCAGCTGCACTAGGACGGGGGGAGGGTTCTCCTTGGCTATACCTGGTCTCAGAGATCAGAGAATTGGAGTGGTGGTGACCGTGACTGGTCAGCACCAAGCTGGCCACATCTGAAAGCTCCACTTGTATACTCGAGGGTCAGTTTGCACGGGTCACAGGCCAGAATGAAAGCAGGCAGAGGGCAGAGTGACATCGGGCAGCTGGACGCGTGAGAGTAAGGCTGCAGGCCACGGGGAAGCCAGACTGTGGACCGTTAGGAAGCAAGACTATAGCAAAAGCAGGCATCAAGCCAGAAAAAAAGAAAACAGGAATTGTGCCAGATGGTCAAAGGTTTGTGGGTCACAGAGAAATCAGGCCACAGAGGAGAAGGAAATCAGGCTTCAGAACGTCACCTGTGATTCAGAAGGAAGGGAGCTTCGCCTCCCCGTGAAACCAGGTTGCCGGCCACCCAGGTCGCACCCCCAGCCCTCCCTCCAAAGCTGGGCCCCGCCTCACTTGAGCTGCTGGGTGATGAGCTCCTCGTCGTTGAGGTAGCGCAGCCGCTCCTCTTCCACTAGGGTGCGCTGCCGCTGCAGCGGGTCCTCCTGCCGCCGCGCCGCCTCCGACACGCGCATGCTCAGCTCCGCCTCCGTGCCCTTCAGCAGCGCGCGCAAAGACTCCAGGTTCTGTAGCTGCGGGACGCAGATGGACCGATGGACGCGGGTGGGAGGGAACGGAGGCGCGCAGCCGGGAGAGGGCTAGGAGGAGGCAGGCAGAGGAGAGCCCGACGCGGGGCAAGCTCCATGGAAGATACCAATGCTCGGCTGTGGCCGTGAGCAGCAGTGAAAGGGTGGGATGGCGGGGGGGGGGGCACAGGCCGAGGGCTTAGTTCTGGGGAAGAATAGAGGCAGGAGGAGAACGGCCTGGGATAGTGGAGGGAGGAGTGCCAAGTTGGGCCCTGCAGAAGGTGCAGCTGCATGGCTGTGGCGGTTAGCTGCAGCGAGATGGTGGGGGGCGGAGGAAAATGTTTCGTTCTGGGTAAATATTGAGGCAGGAGAACGGGATAGCGGATGTTTGGGGGGCAAGGGGTGGCCCTACGTAGGGCCCTGCCCACCTTGCGGCTGCATGGCTATGGCTTCGATGAAGGACTCAAGCACTGGGGTTTGATAGAGCTTCCGTGGCTACGCCGGGAAAACCGAGTTCTAAGGCCGAGTTGGGGCAAAGGTGGGGGTGGGCGAGATCTTACCCATTGCCCAGATGGCAACTCTCTGCCCCCTCTCCAGCCTGTCTCTACTCATTATTCTCACCTGACGGGCCCTGGGATACTCTCGAGGAGCGGGCACAGCGATGCCAGGCTCCTGACTGGTGGGACCATCTGCCAGGCGGGGCGGGCCCGGGAAGACTGTGTGGGCTGAGGAAGGGAGAGCTGAGGGGATCTGGGGGAAGGGCTTCCGCCCAAGGGAGGGAAGGGGGTAGAGAATGCGGGGCAGGAAGGGACAGGGACTGCCCTGAGGGATACTGACCGGAGAAGGGGGCTCAGTGAGGTGCATTGGGGCTTCAGGAGAGCGGTGAGGATTAAGGAAAGGGGCAAGAGGGCTCAGTGAGGGGGACCCGGGCGAGGGATGGGGGCTTGGTGAGGGAGTAGAGACTCAGCGAGGTGGCGAGAGTTCGAGGAGGGTTTCGGAGAGCAACCCAGTGAGCGGCGGAGGGCCTCGGGATGGGGCAGACTCGCAGGAAGGAGTTTCGTGGGCGGGTTCTGGTGGGGCGGGGTTTGAGGGGGCGGGGTTTGAGGAAGCGGGATACAGGGCGAGGCCCCGGAGAGGGTGGTACCTGGAGCTTCCGCAATTGCTGAAGCTGGCTGCGCAGGTCATTGGTGCTGTTCTGCAGGCCACGCAGGTGTAGCTGCATCTGCAAACGGTTGATGGCAGTGGGCTGCCCCGCAGGCGTGCTGCTGGCCGAGGGCGGGGGAGGGCCGGACACTGGGGTGGCCCCGCTGCTCCGGCTGCCTGACCCGCAGGCTGCAGACAGGGACCACGAGGACGGGAGAAAGGGAATAAATCGTGAGCCTGGGGTAAAGTCCTCCCCACTCCTGACCCCACACAGCAGCCACAGAGAGACGTGGCTCTGGCTCCCTGCCCCAACTAGTGGTCAGCCCTCTGCGAGGAGCAAAGCGCCGGAGCGAAGGCATCTTGGTCTAAGGTGACTACTCATTTATCCACTGAAGCCTGGTGATGTAGCCACTTTACAGATTAGGAATCGGAGGCTCAGAGAGGGCAAGAACCTGTGGGGGAGGGGAGAAGGGTCACTCACGTGCTGAGGGGGTGGCTGCTCCATTGGAGCCTTCAATCTTCTCACTGTGGCACAGGGGAAAGATGGCCATCAGGGGGTCCAGGCCCCAGACTGGCAAAGCTGGGCGAGACCTTAACATAAGCTCCTCCAGCCCCCTGATCTCAGGATGGAGTCCCAGAGAAGGGAGGCGATTCACCCAGGGCAAAATGATGAGACCTTGGCAGAGCTGAGCCCAGGGCTCCTGCTGCTCGCCTTCCCTCCCTCTTGCCCACCCACATGCCTGGGCAGTGGTGCTGGGAGAAACACCTCACCTGGGGGTCTCTGGCTCCGAGCCTCGCAGTAGGGCACTCTGCACCAGGCCAGTGAGGCTAGCAATTTGCTTCTCCATGGCCTCCATGCGCTCCCTGGGGAAGACGGTGGCTTTGAGCAACCCCATCTCTGGGCATGGGGTCCCTCCTGCCCAGCGCCCCATTCCTAAGATGGATAATTAGAGGAAATACCATTCCCTCCCCAGCCACCAGCGCACAGACAGTTCAAAGGGTCCCACTGCCTAAGGGTCCACAGCCCACCCCCAACATTGGAAAGGCCCTTCCCTGTCTGACAGTCACCCCCTCCCTCTCCAGACTCATCTCTCATCACTGGCTCCCTAATGGGCCCCACCCAGGTCACTCTGGGTCTCTGCACATGTATTCCCCCTGCCAGCATGCCCTCCTCCCTACCCTCTCCTCTGAAGCCATCGCAGAGTCCCCAACAGCCTTGAGGAGTACACCCTCCCAAGGGAAGAACAAGTATTTTTTGCTGTGTCTCCCTCACTAGGCAGGGCAGGAACCGTGTTTGCTCAGCTTGGCATAAACAGTGGCCAGTGCAGTGCCTGGCACACAGGCCACAAGAAAGCTGTGTGAATGAATCGTTTCTTCTCACCTCTTAGCAGTGCTGCTTGAGGGCAGAGGGGGGCAGCTCAGTGCCCTGGTTACCTCCTCCAGCCTTGCACCCTTAGCAGGGAGCTGAATGATGGGCAAGAGTTCCCCAGCTCGGAGGCTACTTAAAGAAATGTGCCTCTCTCCCCATCCCCACTTCTTACCAGCACCCCCTCCCCAGTGGACTTCAGCCGGCCCTGTGCTGGACAGCTCTCATGGCGGCACATTCTGTGTCTGAGCAGGAAAGGCACTAAATAAAGAGTTCTACTTCAGCCTCAATATCAGTTGGGGAAACTGAGGCTCAGGGACCGGATGCAAACCCAGGTTTCCAGGGTCCTTGTCTGGGGCCCTCTCATCCAGCTCTCAGGCTTTGCAGATGAAACGTCTTTCCAGTGCCTTCCCTGCCACGGCCAAGTTACTCTGGCGACCCCTCAAGGCTACTCCGGGTCTACAAGGATTCCCGGGTCTGAGAGTCCAGGACACAACCTGCCACGGACTCTGCCGTGTCCCCTCTCCCCACCCCACCCGCGCAGCCCCGGGCGTCGCCAGCGTCCCTCACCTGGTCTCCGTGTCCTTGGCTGGCACAGGCGGCCCGAACCCCACGAGCGGGCGCTCCCCAGGCCCGGGGAAGAGCTCGGGAGGGGGGACTCCAGCCGTCGAGGAGCCCCCGGTGCTGCGGGTCTTGCCTCCGGGGCTCTCGGCGAAGACAGACGAGGAGCCTGAGTCCTTGCGGAAGGACTGGCGCACCGGCGAGCCGCGGCTGGGCGGCCCCGAGTAGGGGCTGTGCGGCGGTGGGGGGCCCCCGGGGGGCGCAGCCACGTCGGCCAGCTTCTGCGGCGACGAGGGCGGCAGGCGGAAGCCGTAGCCGTCGCCGTAGAGCGGGCCGCCTCCGGCCGCCGCCTTGTACAGTGAGTCCTCCAGGTCGGACTGCAGCGCAGCGGCCGAGTAAGTGCTGAGTGAGCGCACCGAGCCGCGCTTGTACAGGCCACCGGCGCCCGGGTAGGCGAATGGGTCGCCGGCGGCCGCGGCCAGGCTCAGGCGGCCCTCGTGGAGCAGCCCGTAGGGGTCGGCGTAGAGGCCCTCGCCCTTCACCAGCACCATGCCGCCCGCCTTGCCCGCCAGGTCCTCATCCGGCTTCACATCGCGCCGCTCCAGGATGGCGCTGGGGCTCGGGCTAACGCCCGGGGCGGCGGGGGCGCTTCCCAGCCGCTCGGCCGCGTGGTGCACGGGGCTGCCGGCGTAGGAGGGCGGGCGCCCCCCGGCGTACGATAGGCGCGAGCGCGACGGCGAGCCCGACGGCAGCCCCGACGGTAGCCCCGGCGGCGGCGAACTGGAGGCCAGGTGCGGCGCGGGCGACAGGTTGTTGAGGCGCCGCGTGGGCGACGACTCCCGCGACGCATACACCATCTCTCTCTGTGCAGAACACAGCCCCCGAACCGGACAGGGCTGGTCACAAAGGGGGATCCCTTGCTTCTTACTTGAGCCAGCATCTCCCCCCTGACGCTTAGGAAGTCCCTTCTGTTCTCTGCCTTCCCACCCTCCTGCTGCATCTTGGGCCCCTTTCCCTTCAGGGCTCTCAGCACGGAGGAAGAAGTGGTGGAGGGAGAGGCACCAGAGGAGCGACCCCCAGCCCACCCTATGGTGGGGGATGGGAAGCGAAAAGGTAAGGGGTGGCTCCTGAGAGAGGTCTCCTAGAATATTTAGAGGCGGGTTCGAGAAATCTGATCGGACAAGAGGGGAAAGTGGCAGATGAGGGGAAGGACTCCTCCATGACTCCACAATTAATGGAGGCCACCCTCTGCTTCAGCCTCCACATTCCCTTCACCAAAGCTGTCCCTGGTGACAAGTGACTAGACTCTGTGCTCCTGGACCCCATCTGCCCAGCCTCCCCAATGCCCGGGGCCTCCCCAGCCATACCCGGAGGTCCCCGTTGGTGAGGTGTGAGCCAGGGAAAGCGGCGTAGAGTGGCTCCTTCCTATAGATCTTGATAATACTGCGGTCCTGGATGTCCCTGGGGGCGGGAGGGGTGCAGAGGGTCACCATCCCCCAGCCCTGTGACGAGGAGAGGAAGCTACTCCAGGCAGACGGAAGAGGGGTGGCCAAGAAGGGCCGCGAGCCCCAACCCCTTCCTAACTCCCTGCTCAGTGGATCTCGTGCCTCGGACTGCCTGCCACCAACACACACACACTCAGCAGCTTCCACCCCGTATACCTCCTCGGCCTCACGAGCCATTTTCAGGTTAGCTCAAGCCAAGGCCAATCAGCAGGGGTGGATGATTTAAAGGGAGGGGGTGGGGCCGGGATGACCGAAGAAGGGGGCGGGGCCGTAGGGCTCCGGGAGGAGAGGGGTTACGGCTGAGGTTGGGTCAGGAGGGGGCTGGGGAATGACCTGCGGCGTCGAACCCCCCCTCAGAGGAGGAGTATGGGGAGGCCCACCCCATTCCCCCCCCGGGGCCACGCCCACCGGACGTCCTCCAACTCGTAGAAGACGTTGCGAGCCTCGTCCTTGATGAGGATGGCTGTGTTGGGCGACTTCAGCATGCCCATGGTGAGCTTCTGCGGGAACATGTGCGCGATGAGTGCGTGCAGCGTGTCCAGGCTGCTGACCTCGTGCGTGATGTGCACGCGCCGAGTCTCCTCCCCGAACTGCAGGAACAGCACCCCTGCGAAGGAGACGCCGCCCTCGCTGTCAGGGCCGCTATCACCGCCACGCCGGCGGCCCGGGGAGCCTTGGGGAGCCGCGCTGGTCCCGCAGAGGCAGGGTCTGAGGCCGGATGCCGCCCCGGAGTGCAGGTGCACCCAGGCACTCCTCATGCTGCCGGCCCCTTAAGGCACCTCCTCGACCCCAGGTAGGTTGGAGTCTGGACGAGGAAATGGGATTGGGGGCAGGAGCAGGTGGGGCAGAAACTGAGAGTGAGTGGTTGCTTTGGGGGAGAGAGGTGAGAAGGGAGGAGATGAAGGAAAGGGGGGCTGCTGAAGGGGGTGAGAGAGAAGCCTAAGGGAGAGAGGAGGCTTGGAGAGAGAGGGACAGGGCAGGAGGTGCTGAGGGAGAGAGAAGTGAGGGAAGAGAGAAGTGGAGGAAAGTTGGAAAGGGAGCCACAGAGGAGGGAGAGGCCTTGTGGGGAGGAGATTGCTGGGGGGAGGGGGGAAGATGGGTATGGGGGAAGGGAGCCAGAGGCTTACTAGAAAGATGGTTGAGGAGAGAGGGAGTGATAAAGGGGCTGGAGAGGGTTCCAGGGTGAGCAGAGAAGAGGGAGGAGCCAGTAGCCTGGAGGGAAGATGGACAGGCAGTACCTGGAGAGCGCAGCTTCGTCTGGCTGGTTGAGCGGGAGAGGGGCAGGCTCTGTCGGAAGCGGTTCATCCTACTGAAGCCCAGGGGCAGCTCCGCCTCCGACATGGTCTCCAGTGACTCAGCGGAGGCGTACGACAGCTTGGCCGCCTGGTCTGCCAGCCCAGGCTGGGCTCCCTGAGTGTGGCGCGAGCTGCGGGTCTGCAGGGGCAGGGCGGGGCAAGAGGAACCAGGAATGACCCCTTCACTCTGCCCATTACCCCCATCCAGGCCCAGGGAGCCCCAGCCAACCAGCCAGTGAGACACACACACACACACACACACACACCCCGGAGGGTCTCCTGGATTCCAGACTCGCTGTGTGGCTGCAGGAGAGTTCCCCAACCTCTTGGGGCCTTGGCCTCCCTGGGACACCCAGCAGGTAAGGAGTGGGCAAAGGACTCAGGCACCCTGGGAAGCCAGACAAGAAACCATCTGAGCGGGAGCCATGGGCACACCTGCTATTTTAAGATTCCAAAGGACAACAAGAACACAAATGTGTCACCGAGGTGAGCCGCAGAATCGTTGAGCAAATTGGGGCATTAGTTCCAGACATTAATTAAGCGGCGGATTCGCGAGCGATGAACAACTTATCCTTCGTGGAGTTCAGAGGGTTGGGGTGGGGGCGGGAAGCAGGGAGAAAGCAGAGAGCTAGGGACCCCAGGATCCCAGCTCTGGGAGGTATGGGCCCTCACAGAGCTGGGAACAATGTCCTGGACTTAGAGTGACTGGGAGGACCACCCCAAACCTCCCAAAGCCAGGTGGACCCCAGTTTCGCACAGACTACCTGCCTAGTACATGCAGTGCACATGCTCAGCCCACACGAGCACATGGCATAAGTGCCAGGCCTCAGCCCCTCCCTGCATGGCACACGCTGCCACACAGCCAACCTGCCTGGCTAGCCTCCCAGAAAAGCCTCCTCCAGTACCAACATAGCAGCCCCTTGCCCCGAAGCCACAGCTGAGGGTGATACCTGGCTGGGGCCAGGGAAGGCTGTCACCCAGTGACCACTCCCTGCCCCAGGGACAGCTCGATTACTCTCTCCTTGGGAGAGGGGACACCCTGATTTCAATCGCACTTCAAGAGCCTACTTCTGGCTGAAAGCTGGGGCTGTCACTCAGGGCCACAGCTCCTGCCAGTCTGCTCTAGCCCCTCCCCTCAAACCTGGCTGCTGTCAGAAACCCATCTATTTAAGGAAGAAAGATACTGAATCAGACCTACATCATTCCCTGTTATGTAACGTTATATATATATTAGCTGTATCACACATATACATGTTATCAAGAAAAAAATCATGTTGCCCAATTGTATTTTTCTATAAAATATATTGCCTACCTTCAACAGCAACAAATCATTCAAAACCATTAACACTGGTTATCTTGGGGTTGAGACAGAGCATTCCCTTTCTACTTTATACATTTCTCTGCCGGGTGAACTTTGCACAATCAGAATGTATCATCTTTATAATTTTTTTAAAAACAGTAAAAGTGTCTCTAAAAAGGAAGTATTTATTCTCCTCCTCAGCTCCCTCCATCCCCAAGTCCTGATTAAACCCTAATTAATCTCCATCTTCATATTAACTCCATTTAATGTTCCAGTCGGATTAGCACTCTCGAAAAGAGAGAACATCTTCCTCTGATGGACAGTGTGCCCAGCTGTCCCCAAAGTGTCCTCAAGGGCTTGGAGATACAGCAGGTCAGATTTGGGGACATTAGCGGGCATCCAGCCTCAAGCACAATGCCTTGACCAGCGGGTGGGCATGGTTCTGGGGAGGAGGGAGGCAGCGTAGCAACTGGACCCACTGGGGGAATGCCTGTGCCCAGACTTTGGACCCTGCCGCTCAGTTCTAGGCTGATCACCAGTGCTGGCCTACGCCCTTCTCTCTTCCCAGTGTGGGGAACCAGGCCTGGTCTGGTGGTCATCAGGTTGCCAGGCAACTGGAAGGTCAGTGGTTGCCAGGCTAGTATGGATGAAGGGCTACAGAATTCAGGCAAAATGAGGCAGCTAGCAGGGATGAAGAGTAGGAGGTGGCCACGGTGCCTGGGGGGCACAAGTGAGTTGCCAATAAGAAGATGGAACAAGGGCCAGAATGAAGGAGGGGCAGGGATCCTAGGGACTGAGAAGGCTGCCCAGGGAATCCTGCGAGAAGAGATGCCCACATTCCCTGCCCCACCGGTTCCTGTCTCCATCCTGGCCTCCTGGGCGCCTTTCCATTCTCACAGCCTTTGTAGAAAACCCTCTTGAGAAGAGAGAAAGCCCATTAGCATGTCTCTCCAGCCCTGGGCTGGGACAACAGAGCAGAAAAACAGTGAGACATCCAGAAGGACTTCCTGACTAGAGGGAGATGGCAAGAGAACAAAACAGTAATTTAAGCGGAGCTCTCCAAAGATAGGAAAGGGCTTCCCAAAGATTGGACGCAGTGAGCACCGGTCCCTGGAGATGCTCCAGTGAGGAACCGATGACTCCTGGTCAGAGATCAGGCAGACGGAACCCTGAGTGGGGCAGTCAGACTAGGATCTGAGATTCCCAAAAGCTGTCCACAGGCTAGGGCAGAATCACTTGGGAGCTTTTAAAAACACTCTTTCCAGTGCCCCACATTCACTAACTCTGAATCTCTGGGGCTTGGAGCCTGGGGTTCAAGGTTTTTGACAAGTTCCCAAGGTGATTCCAGGATGCTAATAGCTAATGAGGTAAGGCTCGCCATGAGCCAGGCACTGTGCTTAAGACATGCAGTCTCGTGTTTCTTCTACCTTTACAACAACTCTATGATGTAGATACGGTTCCATTTTATGGAGGAGAAACCAAGGCTCAGAGAATTATGGAACTTGCCCCAGGTCACCCAGCTAGTTAGTAGCAGACTGGCATTCACCACCAGGCAGCCTGGCCCTTGGCCGCGTGCATTGAACCCCTATGCTCTACTGCTTCCTCCAGAAAGGCTATATGCCTGATGCCACGACTACAATTCCGTGATTCTCTGATTCAAGAACTTTTCTCTGGGAGGATGCATGCAAACAAGATGTTTGGAGCAAGAAGACACTGGGGGGTGGGCTTCCCTGGTGGCACAGTGGTTGAGAGTCCGCCTGCCAATGCAGGGGACACAGGTTCGTGCCCCGGTCCGGGAAGATCCCACATGCCGCGGAGCGGCTGGGCCCGTGAGCCATGGCTGCTGAGCCTGCGCGTCCGGAGCCTGTGCTCCACAACGGGAGAGGCCACAGCAGTGAGAGGCCCACGTACCGCAAAAAAAAAAAAAAAAGATGACACTGGGGGAGTCTGGAATGTATACCTCCCACCCCCTGTCATGGTGCCCAGGATTTGAGGGACCAGAGACTCCAGGACGCAAGCAGCAGTCTAACTCAGTTCAGTTCTGAGCCTGGTGCCAGAGAAGAGGAGGTCCAGGAGCGTGCTCCCTTGGGGGTCAGCAGGATGCCCCTGGAGGGGACAGACATCTCTCCAGCTGTGGATGGTCCAAACTCTCCAGAGGAGGCAGGAAGACACCGTCCCTGAGCCCAGCCCTCCACTTGGGCAATGGGTTTGGGGGTGTAAGTTTGTGCGTCTCTTGCCTGGCACTGACCAGCTTCCCCACAGTGGAAAGTAAGAAAGGGATGAGGGGCCCATTATAGTCACGGGGCCTCCCTGGAAGATGAAGTCTGAGTTCAGAGAACAAGGCCCTCAATAAGATCACGGGGTCCACTTCCGTCCCCTGGAGCCAGCAGTCCCTCCAGGCTGGGGAAAATGCCTCTCTCATTCCCAAATGCTCTTTACGTCCTGGGGAAGCCTGAGCATCCCCAGCCCAGATCCCCAGCACGGGTGGCACAAACTCCCACACTGGATCCACAAGCCCCTGGCAGGCGAACCCAGGCTCTCTCAAAGCAGCAGACCCAGCCTGCAGTCCCACACCCACCACCCACACCAGACGGTCCCTTGCAGATGCACAACTTTGTGCAAAGCATGTGCAGGGAGGGGCAGGGGCGGGAGAGCACATGCGGTTGTCACGGACGCAGAAGCACCACACACTGACCTTGAAACTCCAGTAGTTTGGCTGCTGATGGAAATAAGAGAAGAGATGGTTATGCGGGGGCGCTGGGAGGAGAGAGTAGGGCCAGGGGCAGGTTAGAGACCCTTGGCGCTCAGGACTCAGCCCTGGGACATGGGCCCTCCACCCTCCCAGGAACAGGAAGGAAGCCATGCCTGGTACATCCCATTCTCTACGGAGGCCCGGGATGGCCCTGAGCGGGCTCCAGGCCTGCTGCTGGGGGAGGGGAGAACCATCATTCCAGACGTTTATAAGCCACGTAACCTAGTCACAGTAACTGTCCTCGGAGAGTTACAGGCAGGAAAAGACGCAGATGACCATGATACAGGGAACACGTGAGACACTGGCAGAGCTGAATTGGAGCTGCAGGGTCAGAGAAATGGCATCTGGTTGTGGCTGGCCAGGGAAAACTTCCCGGAAGAGGTGGCGTTTTTGGTGAGTCTTTAAAAAATGAACATTTTTGGTGGGTCTTTAAAAAATGAGCAGCCGGAGGTTGGGAGGAAGAGCCTGCTGAGCAGAGGGCCTGGGGAGGCGTGTGCAGGGGGTGTTGAGGGAACAGTTCAGTTTGGCTGGGGCGCAGGGCCTGGGAAAGTAGCAGGTTAGGCTGCGAAGAAGGGCCTGGGGCCGGAGGAGCGCCCTTAAATGCCAAGCGAAAGAACTGAGACTTAACTGGCTGGACAAGCAGAAAGTATTTGCGTGAAACTGAGTGGGATGGGACTGGACCCCAGGAGGGCTGATGGGGCAGGGAGTGGAAGAGGGAGGCAGGGGGCCAAGCCCAGGGCAGGGAAGCCTGTGTAACACGATGGACCTGGGTTATAGGGAAAGTGGACAGATGCCCATCACCCCACAGCACCGGGCAATGGACGGGGAGCCATGGACAGCAAGGGAGTGTCGGCAATGTTCTGTGGTTGAACAGATGAGAGGGGAGGGCTCCTTGCTCCCCTAGAACGGGGGCCTCAGGTTCCTCCTCATTCACAATAACCTACAGCCACCCTGCGTTCCCTGGAGACCAGAAGGCCCCTCCAGATGGCTAAGGACAAGGGAGGAGTGGCCCGGAGGCCGGATTGGTTCTTGGCAAAGCCGAGGGCACCCTGCTGACCGGTGCCAGCCTCAGCAGGAAGACAGAGGCAGCAGATGGCCTGGCCCTGGGGCGCCTGGCACCAACAGACAAGATTCCCTAGGCCTCAGAGCCACTGGCAGAGGAGACTGACACCAAGGGTCCCTGATGGGGGGAGGACACCACGGCGGGGTGTCCTGTGCCGCCTGAATACTTTAGTGGCAGAAAGGAGGTGGGGAGGGGCCCTGCTGGGCTGGAGGCTTCGGATCCTTAGGGTGGGGGTGATGCCAGGCTAGGGCTAGGATGAAGAGGTTTACTCACCAGGACCATCCCCTCTGGGCCACAGTCCCCACCTCTCCCCCCAGCATTTGCTCCAAGAGAGGCAGAGGAAGGGGACAGCAAAGTCTGGGTGTCAGGGGATGCCCACAGGTGCTGAGGGGAGGGGAGGGGGGGGACTGGAGTACCAGGCTGTAGCCACAGCTGCCTGTGGCCTTGGGGAGGGGAAGGAGAGCAGAGCGAGTGGACATGTGATGGCAGGGGGTGGGGGGCAGGGCAGGCAGAGCCAGGCAGAGGGCAGGGGAAGGTTTACGATGAGAGTCATGTCTGCAGCCCCAGTGGTGACGGACGGCTCTGAAGAGGCCACCGTCCCTCATCCACCACCACCATCACACCCCCTCATCCACCACCACCATCACACCGTGTACACACAGGCCACCCACAGCGCCCTGCAATGACAGGCCCCACATGGAGAGCTGCGTACAGACGCGCAGACATCCTCCAGTAATGACATGGCCACAAACACACCCAGAGCAACAAAGACACGCCCACAAAGGGACACAAACACTTGGAGAAAAGCCCTCCATGGTCAGAAACAACCCCAGAAACAGAAACTCAGAGACAGAGCTATTCAAACGTGGACCAACCCCATTCATACAAAACATGCACCCCCAGCCCGCCCAGGACACTGACCTGTTCACACACACTCCCACAAGCAGAATCACAGAGGGCCCCCTGGCCCCTAGGGAGTCACAGAAACAGACAGAGACATGATGGATACCCATTCACACATACGTACACACATACACGCACACCAGCTGCAGAGACACACACACAGAGAAAGTCTCGCCCCTCCTTCCCCCCACTAGCCAGGTCACGGCGCCTCTGGCCGCCTCGGTCACTGTACCATGCCTGTGATGTCCCAGACATCACGTGGCAGGTAGGTGAACTCCTGATTCAAAAGAAGCAGAAGATGCGCCCCCTGGCCCCCCCCCGCCCCAAATGTCAACACATCAGACTCAGTATGTGCAGACAGCTGGGGCCCACCTCATGTCTCTGGGAGGGGGACAGGGATGGGGCCTGGTTACAGCCACGCTAGCCATGCCCTCAACCTGGACCTGCCTCAGGCAACGCTGGGCACATCCATGGGGCAGCCAGACCTGGAAAGGAGGGCTCAGTAGCTGGGGCCAGGGGAGAGGACTGGGTGGCATCAGTGCCACAGAACAGGCCAGCCAGGCCCCACTAGCGGGTAAAGGTGGAAGAGATGCTGTTTTTGTGCTTGGTGGACTTGGAGTGAGGCTGAGATCAGAGTCCTGGGGCTTCGGGCGCTGGCTGGTCGAGTACACAGAATCCCGCCCCTCCGTCACCTCCCCCTTCAGGCTGGCCCCACCAGCAGGGAGGCACAGAGTCTCCTGGCAACTCAGTGTCCTTGGAGGGGAAAAACCATAGTAGGGAGAGGTCCTTGGGGATGCCGTCTATCCCCCGTCTCTGTCTCTTTCCAGGGTGTTAAACCCATGGGACAGCCTTGGGTGCCTAAGAGCGGAGGGCTCCTCTGTTTGCTAAGGTAGGACTCTCCTCCCATCTCCAGCACCCTTTACTCCTCACCCTCTTCCTGGTTGTCTGTTCCTCCCATCCTGCCACACACAGTGCCTGGTATAGAGTAGGCTCTCAACAAGTATTTGGCCATGAATGGGTGTCAAGAAAACAGGACCAGCCACAGGTGGAAGGGGGTGTCTCTGCATAGTCTGGTACCACTTTCCATCTCCTGGCACTCAGGACAGCTCAGCCTTCCATGTCTTTTCCCTGGGAATTTCCCAGCACCAGAAACCCCCGGAAGGAGGGCAGAGGGCAGGAAGGGCCCAAGAGAGGTCTGGCTCGCCAACCCAAGTGAAAACCTCCAGTATTAGGGCAAAGCTGTCTCCCTCCCCCATTCTCAGAGAGGGGTGTCTCACCTTCCCAAAAGACAGTGAGACAGTGAAAAAAAGAAAGGGCTGAGTAGGAGAGGCCCTTCCAGGTCATCACTTGTAGGGAAGAGTCTTACAGGAGCTGGAGCAAAATGAGAGGTGTTCTAGGAGGATAAGATGGAAGCCAACCCATCCACTCTGTAGGGACCAGGCTTTCAGAAATGCGAGAAGGGGAGCTTCCTGGAGACCCGAGGAAGCAGCGCCAGGGGGTCCTCAAACTCCCTGCTGAGAAGAGGAAACAGCTTCTTCCCTCTGGGGGCTAAGGAGTTAACTCCCTCCCTCCTCCACCCTAGGCGCCCTTGGTGGGGTTCTTCCCTCCCCCCTGCAGCTGGTCCTTTCTCCCCCACGCAGTGCGCTGGGAGGGCGGGGCCGTGTCCCATGGGAGCCTTAGCCCAGCCAGCTGAGGTCTCTCCCCTCCCCTGGGGAGACGTCCTCTGTAGGTTAGGTGAGTGCGTGACCCCTCCCTGACCTCGAGCCCCGAAGACGATGCATCCTTCGGAGAGGGAGGGCAACCTATGGGTCGCACCCTCGCTCTAGTCCCCTGGCTCTCCGTGCACCGGCGCACACACCCACCTTTCAACTCTTGTGAACACGCGTCCACGTAAACATTCGCCTCCCCCCTCCCTTGCCCCCGCCAGGCTGGGGCTCCTTAACGGCCCCCGAGGGCGCCAGCCTCCCACCGCGACGCACGTGCACTACTCCGGCCCTCTCCCCTGTGTGCCCGTCGACACGGTCACCTCCTACCCCTTCCCAATGCAGTGAGTGTATGTTGGGGAGGGGGGGTTGCGGCGGGGCAAGGGCGCACCCCGGAAAGGTCATGACTTTCTGAGGCTGGGGGAGGGGACGCCAGCCACATTTCGGGGTGGGGGCCGGTCCCCTGCGGAAGGCTGAGAACGAGATGGGGGAGGGGAGGGGGCGTTTCTCAGGGATCCGGAACCGCAACGGCCTGCGAGCCCCCCACCCCCAGACCGTTCTCAGAGTCGTGGGAAGGGCTCCCATCTCCGTGCCCCCGCCCCGCGGAACCCGAGGCGGCTACCCCGGCCCCCGCAGCCGCTCCCCCTTACCTGCGGCCACAGGTGTATACGCGGGGTTCTCAGCCCCAGGTCGCGCGTCGGGCGGGGGAGGGAGGGCAGCCCCCTACTCCCACCCGTCCGGGCTCTCCCCTCCCCCCGGCCGCCTCCGCAGCCCCGGCCGCCGGTGCCCTTTGCTGCAATGAGAGAGGCGCCGCCGCTGCCGCCGAGAGGGCCCGGGCCCCGGTCGCCCCGGTAACCGCGACTCCACCTGGCGCGGCACGGCGCGGCGCCGTGCACATCCTCTCTCTGGCCCCCTCCCTGGCGCGGCCCCGCCGGCGCAGCCCCGCCAAGGAACGGCGGTGGCTGGTGGCTGCGTCGCCGCGGTCACCCGATACGCCGGCCCGCCGCCCGGGACTCGGGTTGCAGCAGGAGGGAGGGAGGTTAGACAGCCTAGTGGAAGCGGGGGAAGGGCTGTGGCTTGGAGTCTGGCCTCCGGTCCCCTCTCAGGGTCTTCTTCAGTCCCCAACCCCCAACGGTCTGGCCTAGGGTGTGTGTGGGCGGTGGGGAAGGAGAGTGGCCTACCTCCCGACCGGCCACTCTCTGAGCTTACAGTCTCTCCCTACCGGAGTCTCGGCTGTGCACCGTTTCCGTTCTAGCTCTCCCGTGACTCAATTCCCAGCCAAGTCTGGGAGGCCTAGGATGCCTAAATTTCCTCCGTGGCCTCTGATCCTGCTCTGCTGTGTGACTCTGGCATTTGCTGAACGTCTCTGGTCCTGCACTTTACAAAAAGGAGCCTCGTACCCAGCCATGGGGAACGGGAAGTGTGATAAGCGCTAAGTATAAAGTGATGACAAGATCCTGGGCACAGCCACTTTTCTCTGTACTTCAAAGCCCTGGGGTGAAGGTCCCTTCAAGCTCTCGACTCTTTCCTCCATCAGAGTAGATTCCAGATGTGGACAGGCCTGGGACACCATAACCTGGGACATCAGAGCTCACCAAGTCCAGCCTCACTTCCCTCCATCACCTCAATTCGAGTTGCTCCATCTGATCTATCCAGGGAGCGCCCGCGTCCTCTGCCTCATCGCCATCCCCGTCCTAGCCCCACTTTGACCTCCACCACACATGCGGCCACTCAAGAGGAGTCCATCCCACTTGCCATCTAGCCTTGGGCGCAGACACATCTCTGCTCCCTAAGTTCGGTCAGTACAGGGCCAAGAGCTGGGAAAGGAAGTGGGCTGGGTGCCCTGTGAGTGAGGCCAAGTATGCCAATCTCTTGCTAGACTTGAGTTACACACAGCTAAAAGTACCGTGCTCCGGAGCCTTGTTTTCTCCTAGGCTGTCACGTTTTTCCTTCTCCTAATTCTTCTTGAAAAAGTCAAGGCTTGCTGCCCCTCTCCAGGGGGAGCAGGGTACGCAAGGGAGAGAAGATGGCGCCCATGCGACCCACTGGATTCTCCGCCACTACACCTCCTCTGCCACCCTCAAGTCACGGCCCCCTCAGGGCTGCCCCTGACCTGCTGTAACTCTGACTCCCTGGCCCCTCCTCCCCTCTGGGGCTTCAGATGACTGTTTTTCTCCCACAGCAATGTCCAGGCCTGAGCTGGGAGCCTGAGCCCTTAGGATCCTGTCCCAGGGTGCCCCTGTCCATCTTCCCATCAGGGAAACTGAGGCATATGAAGAATCAGGAAATCAGTTCAGAACAAATGGCTAGAGACCAAGGTCCTCTTCACATTTTGAAACTAAGCAGTGGACATCTCAAGAAGTGTGGGAGAGAGATGATATGAAGAACTTCCTGCTGGTGAGACATCAGGGGAAGGTTGGGTCTGCTCAGAGATGGAGGATAGGGTGGGGATAGAGGAACGAGATGGTCCACAGTGGGGGTGGGAATTGGGTACAGGGCACAAGAGATTCCTGAAAACCAGTGGGGTGAGGGGAGAGGTACCCCTGTTTAAGGAGAGAAGGATTTTTTTAAAAAAAGGTTTTTTAACCTGACTATTCCCCCTCAAAAAAATTCCCTCCCCAAAGCCAAACTTTGGCACAGGTTTGGGGAGGTAGCGGTAGGAATTAGACTATCACGGGGAGAGTACGGGGCATAGGAGTCTCCTGAAAATGCGGGCTCCTACGTAAGAGAAAGGGATGCAAAATTAAAATCCTGGATATCCCCCCTCCAAAAACTATCCTCCCCAAAGCCCAAGTCTGCCATGGGTTTGGGGGGTGGGGTGGAGGCGGGTGACTCACCTGGGCCGGCTGGCCAGCCCCGGAGGGGGCGGAGTCGCCATGGAGGTGGGAGCAGAGGGAGCTGAGGAGGCACACGGGGTCCACGGTCCAGCCGCCGACCTGTGTGTGCGAAGCGGGGGACACCCCATTAGGGGGAGCGGGCAGGAGCCGCTGGGGGACTGTGACGGGGTGGGGAGGGCATTCCTGGGGCAAGTCTGGCACAGAGCTCACCCCGCAGGGGGACCCTGCGGCACTGGCTAGTCCCTTACGAGGCTGGGTCTCTATGCGGGGGCCCTGGGCCTGTTGCCGGGTCTTTCTCTCCAGTCAGGCTGGGGGCTCTTTGAGCCCAGGGCAAGGCCTTCCCCAGCGGATACTGCTGAAGTCCTTGTCTTCAATTCTTGACCACTCTCTGGACACTCTGCAAGGGGGCTGCCCCTCTCCTGTCCCTTCTTCCAGCTCTTCACTGGCCCCTCGTTGAAGCTGTCGGGAACCATTCCGCAGGGGCCTCAGCCCAGTGTGCCTCTGTCCTGACAGCACCGCTTTCCTCCCCGCCATCTCGCGGAGGTGACTTTCTTCTCCCACACCGCACCTAAGGCTTGAAACCCATCCCCTCCTGATTCCTCCGGGACCTCAGCATCCTCGAAGTCATCCGTCTCTCATTAGGTCACCCCACTAACGTACTGAGCCAGGCTTAGGCACCGAGCGTTCGATGTAAGTGAAACAGCCGTGGATCCTACACGCTGACTCCCCAAGGCAGGGAATGAATGAGTGAACGAATAAAGGAATGAATTTGCGAGTGAGTGGCCGTGCTTTGACTCACTGACTGAGCACCTACTCTGTGCCAGTGAATGTGCCAGACACACAGGAGGCCCTCAAACATGCCCACGTGCCCTCTTACAGGCCTGCTGCCCCTTGAGGCCGCCACGCCAGCTGTCTTCATATTTTTCTGGCCAAACCTCCCCAGACAGATCTGCAGCCCTGGGGTCCTGTTCCCTCACCACCTCCAACCTCCTCGACCCCTGACACTGGCCGTTACCTCACCACAGCACGAGAAAGGAGCTCTTGACACCCTCCAGACCCACAGATCCTGGCCGGTCCCAATGGCTGTTTCTCTCTCCCATCCCTCCAGACTTCAGAAGTGCAGAGGGCCCTCCTGCTGGGCCTTTGTCCTCTTCCTCAGGGATGCAGGACATTTCTGGTTCCCCCTCCCCATCTGTCATGGGCCCTCTCCCTTCTGAGACTCCATTCTGCCTTGGTGACCAGGCTTACCCTGGGTCCCACTTCCATTTCTGCCCACGTCGTGCTCAACCTCCCTTCTGAAGCCGTGGTCCCTTCAGAGTCTTGAGTTGTATATTCAGTGCTTAACAGACTTCTGCGGGAAACCCCTACCCCCTCCTCAAACTCATCTCCCCTATTCCTGTCCCCCACTCCCCCAAACGTTTCCCTCCCATCCCTCTTATTTCCCCCCAAGGCACCAACATGTCCCTGTCACCCAGGTTTTTCTGTCTTTGCCTCCTAGATCCAGGCAGCAAACAAGCCTTGTTCATCTTCCCTTCAACCCCACTCCCACCCCATCCCTTTCCCTTCATCCTCCCTGACACACTCTCTTCCTCCTCTCCTTTCCCTGCCTCCCTGCCTCTTGTCCCCTCCTATTCACCATCCAAAAACAGCCACGGCCCCCCTAGTCACCACCATCTGGCCCCCACACCTCTCACTGCCTCCCACCCCGAGCCCTCTGCATCAGCCATTTGGACCTCTATGCCAGTCCTCAAACCAGCACAGACCTATGCTCACCTCCCATCTCCCTACCTCCTAAAACAGCGTTCTCCTCCTCTATGACTATTCAGACCCTTTTCATCCTTCTAAGCCTAGTTTAGGTACCTCCTCCTCCAGGAAGCCTTCCCTGACCAGGCCGGTCCACCTGATCTCCTCTACTCCAAACCCTCTTCCAACTGACTGTGCCCCTTATACTTAAGTTTAACCATCCTTTCACCCCATCTAGATCACAAAGGTCCCTGTCCCCTCCCCCTAAGCCAGAGCACACAGAAGGAATCCACTGAGCGGGACCCCTGAAGGGGAGGGCCAGATCTCCTTCTGCAACTCTCCCTTATTTTAGTTGGAACTCTGCTCCCGGGAGGACTCCAGAGCTGAGAAAAGGTAAAGGCTGGACAGAACTGGAGGTGACATCAGGGGCAGATAAGGTACCAGAAATGCACCAATGTGTCCTTGTTCCCTACAGTGAGGATGGGGATGGGCACACTCTCCCCCCTCCCCAGCCACACCCAGTAGTACTTGGAAAGGGGGACAGAGCCAGACAGGTGCGAGAGCAGGGACGGATGCCCCCGCAAGGCTTGAATGAAAGGATGCTGATGGGATTAACCACCCTCCCCTCAGCCCTTTCTCCCAGAGTGGACAATGCCTGGGTCTCAACGGCCAACGTGCTGCAGCTGTCAAGGCTCCTACCAAGGTGGGACTGGAAGTAGAAGGCCAATCCCAAGAAAGAATTTTCCTACGAACAAGAAGGGCATACGTGGATGCAGAGATCCAGGAACCCAAGGACCTGGGAGAGCTTTACAAAGGAAGCTCCGCACCCCACAAAGAAGGAGACAGGTCCTGGACCAGAGGCAGGAGCCCTGACTCCCGTCTACGCCCTACTGATGACAGGAGAGAAACCAAGGCACAGAGAGAGGAGTCCTCTAGCTCAAAGTCACACAGCGAGTCTTGGGGGGAAGGAACGGGGTGGGGGAGGGGGGGAGGTAAAAGACCCCAGAAATTCTGGGCTCTGTTCTTGCAGGTCGGGGCCCAGGAGACCCAGCCTTCTGAAGCTTCCCTTAGGGGCCATATCACAGAGGTGCCGACCCCAAGGTCTCAACTCCACCGCTGGACGGACCCTCAGACTCAGAACACTCAGTCCACGACGAGGCTGTCCCTCTCCCTCCCCACCACGCTCTTGTCTCTCCAAGACAGCCATCCTCTGCTCAGTCCAACAGCCTGATTAGAGGCTGGGCTCCCTCTGTCCAGTCCCATGCTCCAAATTCCAGGGCTGCAGGCAGAGGTCTGGGTGCTGACCCCCCACCCCCTTCCTCCCCCAGGCTCCAGAAAAGGCCAAGCACGGCAACGGGGCATCCGCTTTCCCCCTCTGCCTCAGACGCCTCTCGGCATCAGGACGAGCCCGACCCCACTCACCTGCTCCCGCATCCTGTCTTGCTGACTCCGCAGGGCTAGGGCGTGCTGGGGGTACTTGCTCTTCAGGTGGTCCATGAAGGCATCGCGCTTGCGGTCAGCATCGGCCTTCTGGAGCCCGCTGAGCGCCTCCAGGCTCTGGGCCGCGATCACCGTGTGCCGCCGCTCCGACGTGTGCACCAGCCCCACGTTGGAGAAGCGCCGGCCCCCGCTGCCCCCGCCTCCGCCCCCGCCCCCCAGGGTCCGGTACTCCCGAGGGTACTCGGCATCGTCTGCAGAGAGCATGGGGGGGCTGCTCCGCTCCGGATCTGCAAGGGGGGAGAGGGGGGACGGCAGGGTCACCGTGTGCCCGGCCTGGGACTGCCCATCTCCCACCGGGACCACTGCGAGGAGGGGTTGGCCTAAGGGGGGGGGCGGCACGAGGCACCTGGGGTGAGGCAGGGGCTGCCTGCCCCCCACTAGGAACAGCAGAGGCAGAAGGGGTGGCTCCAGGGAGGGTGGTGAGCAAGGGCAGTGTCCAGCTTCCTGCCCTCTGCCGGTGGTTTGAAGGATAATGACTGTGGCTGAGGTGCTGTCCTTTGAGGCCAAGGAGGGCTTGGAAGCAGGGGTCCTGGACACCCCTCTAGCCACACATCCCCTTCCTCCTTCCTTATGCGGGGCTGAACAGGGGAGGGAAGGGGAGTTTCCTTTTAGACGCTTCCTAAAAGCTGTGGAAAGGAGCCTGCACTGTCTTTCTCTCAAGAGCATCTTCTAAGGAGTGGGGCAGGGGCTAGCTTCCTCCCTCAGACTAGCATGTCCAGGACACACTTGTCTTTAGGCTGGGGGTTGGCTTGGAAAAGGGTCAGGACTAGGAAACAGGGGGAAATGAGGCCAAAGATCAGGGCCTGGGACATGGGAGCCCCTTTCCCTTCCCTCCCCAGAGACAGACAGACAGACAGACAGACAGGAGAGGCTGGGCACAGAGAGGACAGTGAGAGATGGACTGGGGACAAGCTCAAAGAAAGCAGAGAGGACAGCTCAAGCTTTCTCACCGGGACCCTCCCCTCCCCCCTCCCTTTCTTCAGGCTGCCTTCCCAAAACACACACGAACAAGTTCAAGACCTGTAAGGGACGCACAGGGGACAAAGTACAGTACAGAAGCCAAAAAAGGAGAGGCCGGGGGTTGAGGTCTCCATGCAGAACCCTGAAGCCCATCCCCACATACCCATCAGCCTTGAGCCCTTGGCCTCCCCAGGCCCAGCTCTGCTGTCTCCTACCCTCCAGCCTCAACGCTGACCTTCCCAAAGCCCAGCAGGGACAGCGGTTCCACAGTGTCACCCACACCAGGGGTGGGAGGCATTGCTGGGGCTTACCTGAGTCATATTCCTGGTCGTAAAACAGATTTGCCCTCCCTCATCTCCAGAAGTCACCCCCCTTGAGAGACAAACTTGGTCTCCCCAGCATACCCCCAGCCTCACAATCCACTAGCCTCAAAGCGGCACCCCGAGGTGTAGCCTAGCTCTGGGGGGAATCAAGCACTGTAGCAGACACAGGCACCCCGATGCGGGGCTAACTCACAGGGTCGACCGGGGCAAAAGAGGAGGCGCTGAGGATTCTGTGACCCAGCCACGTTCCATCCAGCCCAGCCCCCGTCAGCGCCCTCCCTCCACACATCCAGTGTTCATCAGGCCCACTGCCGGGCCTCCGTCGCCTCCTGTCCACCACAGGAGGAAAGAGGAGTTTCAGTCACGTTCTAGGAAAAGCCACCCGTCGCCCAACACACTCACACACTCCTCCCTGGGCTACGGCAGAGGCATGTAGATCTCCGGGACTGACCCCTCGATGACCCAGCACCGTCCACCAAAGCCAAGGGAATGGCTTCCGTGGACACAGAGCTCCAAAGCTTCCAAGGTCCTGACTGATTGCCGTTACCACAGCCTTCAAACCTCCTGTGTGTGTGTGTGTATGGCGGGGGGGGGGGGGGGGCGTATTCCTGTGGCCCTATTTCAGAGAAGGCCAGTGACACACCCAAAGCCACAGTCGGTGGTAGAGGCCAGACTGGACCCCAACATTTATTAGGTTTGCCTCACCCCCTCCCACCACACCTTCCTGGCCAGACGACAATTGTTTATTGATGGAAAAATGGTACCACCTCCTTGTTTGCCTGCTGTCTCCTCACCCTGGCGCTGAGTCTGGGGTCCTTCCCTCCTCCCTCCCACAGGCAACTGTCCCTCTCACCACGGTCACAACCCTCTGTCGTGCTCCCCGAAGTGAGGTCCAGATACCCAAGAGATGACTGGGGGAGGTATATCGTTTCACAGCTTAATAGTTATACCTTTATTTTCAAGGATTAAAAAGAAAAAAACAAGAAGGCCCAACCACTGATTTCATGGGTACTGTTCCTTGGGATGGTAGTGAGATAAGGTTTCCTTTAAAGGAAATTTATTAAGTTCAAAGTGAGTTAACATATTGAGTTAAGACGGTGAGAAGGTTCCCTGGTAGGGAAGAAATTCCTGAAGCTGGCCCCCGATTGAGGCTGGGAACCCTGGGGCCATCTCGGTGGGGACCCAGTCCTTGCCCTTGAGGAGCTGGTGGTAACCCACGGTGGCCAATGAATATGGCCGAAAGGGAGTGACCTGATCATCATCTAGAAGAAGAAGAGCTGGAATAGGGGTTGCTCTGGGCACAGGAGAAATAGCCCCAACCGGAGTCAGGGGGCTGCCTCCCATGACCCTTAAACTCTCTCTTCCACTCACCCTCACCACCTGCTGGAGGTCTGCAACCTCATGGGGCACAACTAAGCAGGAGGAGACCCTCGCTGGCCAAGAGCCCTGGACACTCCGTAGTCCTCCCTTTGCCTAGGCTGGGGCAGACTCTGCCCAAGGCCTGGCTGCTGGAAGCCCAGCTCTAGAGCCCAGCATGAGCCCTGCCTGAGCCAGAGGGCCCTCCCCAGTGCCAGCCAGCCAGGCTCGCCGTGCCTCCTAGGGCTCTGGACGCATGTAGGTGCACGGGGAAAGGTCTCCAATTCGCATCTGCCCTCCTGCCCTTCCACCCTCCTGGACTCGCACCCTCCACGCCAGCACTTCCTCCCCTGGCTCCTGGGGCGGGGTGCGGCGGAGCCTCAGTGCATCCGGAGTGGGGCAAGCAGTATGCCAGCTTGAGAGAAGCAGGTACTGTGGGGAGGTCTCGGATCACCCAGGCTCTCCCAGGTCGATTAAAGGGGCGAGGCAGGTCTGGCAGGGAGGGGTCCCGGCTGCTAGAGCGGGCAGCGGGGAGGCGGAGGCTCCGGACAGTGGATCACTACAGCCCCATGAATCTCACAAAGGTGGGCAGCGGTGGGGAGAGAGCTACTGAGCAGGCCCGAACAGAGTGGAGCAAGGACCAACTCCTCCCTGCCTCCTCCAAGTCAGGGCTCACCCCTCAGGTGCCTGGGCACCGGCAGAGGCCGGGGTCATGGGTGAGGCAGGAGCTGGATTCTAGGGGGTGGCAGAGAGGCAGGAGGGGGTAGGAGAGACAACCTGCTACCTCTAAGGGGAGGTGGGGCTTTGATTTGAAAAGCTTTAGAATCTGTTTAAGAACCTTCCAGATCTTTGGCTTTGTTTAACAGAGAAACTAGGCTCAGGGAAAGAGGCGAGGTGCCTGCGTAACCCATGAGTCCTAGCTCCCTGCTCTGTGCAGATGTCCCTCCACTCTGGGGCCCCAGTGCACCGGGACAACTGGCCTGGGATTCTGGGTTGCGGGGCCCATCCTGTTGCCCTTGGGAGAAAGAGGCCCTTGGGGGCTCTGAGGGCTCAGGCATGGATTTATCTGAGCCAGCCCTGGGCGCTTGAAGTCAGAACATTGGGAGAAAATAAACACAGGCCAGAGACACCCTGGGTTTAGAGTCAGCTCCTTCCCTGCGGGGCCCCGGGTTAGCCATTCGATCAACAAGCCTCTTCCCCCTTGGAGCCTGACGGTACTAATCTGTAAAATGGGGACGTCCGCCTCTAAACCCCGCTTCCGGGCACTGGGTGAGAAGCCGGCAAGATAACGAGGAGAAAGCACCCTGCTTTGAATTAGAGACACGCCTGGCACATGGGCTGTCGAGACAGCAGGACAGCCTTCCCGTTACTCCTGTTCCCGCTCCAGCCACCACTGAGATCTTGAGTGACCCTGACCCTCCCCAGACTGAGCAGCCCAGTGAGAAGGCCAGGAGGTCGATTCCAACCTAGCAAGCAGTAGGCTCTGGGTAGCAGTGGTTCTGAGCAGATCGATGCTTGCCGTTTACCAGTAAGGGGCTGGTGGGGGGTGGGGGTCTTGTCTCTGTGGTGGAGAGGCAGAGGCAGGGGGCTCTGAGGGCAGGGGAAAAGTGGGGAGACCCTGGAGGGGAAAGCAGAGCGGGGGTACGCTGCTGGAAGGGGCGCTGGGACTGAAGGTCCCTGAGGGATGGGGGCTTGGGGGATTCAGAGAGACATAATTTGGGCCTGGAGGGTTTGCCAACTCCCCAAGTATCCTCAGTGTGCAAGGCCAGCTATAATTTTCGAGTCAGAGATTCAAGCTGCAGGGAAGATGCCCAGGACTGATGAAATCCAGCTCAGAATGAGGGAAAAGGAAAGTGGGAAAAGGGGGCCTCGGGTCACCCTCAGCTCAACCTTTTTGGCCTGGGCAACCAGTAAGTGAACCCGCCAGAGGCTGGGATGACCAGGGAGCAGTGGGCGCCCCCCAGTGGCCGGCTGCGGATAAAGGCGCAGGTGCTTGGGAAAGAAAGCGACATTGTTATTTGTTCCACCAACTCCAAATTCCACGTTTATTTAGGAGCCCAATTTATTTTTATCCTCACTGCATTCTTTTACATGAGATCATTGTAACTCAAGATGAGAATTAAGATCCCAAGGATTCAGTGACACTCTCTCATAAGCCACCCAGACCCTCCCCACCTGGCGTCTTTACCCCAGATGTCACCAGCCCTCAGGCTGTCACTGGGCAACATCCACCCATGACATCATCTTCAGAGGAAGAGAGAGTGGAGAAGAGGAGAGGGGGAGGGAGAGGGAAGAAGAGCGAGGAAGGGGAGGAAGTAGAGGGGAGAACAGAGCTACGAGCTACAGAGAAGAGAGGGCTCTCACGGGGGTGCCTGCTGTGAGGACCCGGAGTTCAGGACCTGGCTCCCTTTCCCCAGAGACGGGGAGGCTGGACAAGGCTCCTCCCCTGGGGACCTGAGAGACCTCACAGGTGCGCCCCCATCCATTGCCTGGGCAGAGGTGGTGGCTGAGCACCAACTCAGGGAGTACAGAGGACCTTGGGGCTAGATCGCAGTGAGGTCCGCAGGCAGGGCAAGGGGAGGGATGCCTGGAGATTGCTGGAAAAGTGGAGGGCCTGGTTCATACCCAAAGTGCCTTGCCCACAGATACACACACACACACTTGAACACATGCGGTGCAAGGCTCCCCCAGTCCCACCGTCTGCAGCCGAAGCAAGAGGAGCCCAGGTCACCCAGGGGGAGCCCCAAGGCGACTGCCACCATTGACTGTGCCTGACAAGTCCATCCTGCTGGGCGGCTGCTGCAGTCAGGAAGTGCACTGTGCTGGGAGGTCAGAGGCCAGAGGACAAAGGTCAAGCTTGGGATCACCCCTTCACCCCCGCCTCCCCCCGTGAAGTAGCTGGCCCCTCGGCCTTTGGGCGCCCCTGGCTCTGGGGGCCCTCAGTCCGCTGTCTGTCCGTGGGTCCTTGGAGCAGAAGCCCGTCTGTGTCGGTTTTGTAAAGCCATCTTTTCCGCCCCATACCACAGCAACCGAAATCATTTTCCAGGCAATCGCCTTTCTGTAAACATTCCTGTGTAGTATCCCCCCAAACTGCTAATGCCCAGCACCCCGTTGAGTCTCCCTGTCACTCCAACCGGAGGCTCAGAGGTGGAGGTGGGCAGTGGGAGGAAGGGGCATTGGAGGGGAGGAGGTGGCCACACCGAGGATTAAGGGCAGGGCTTCAAGTCCAACTCCTGGCACGAGCCTCCAAACCTGCCCCCGTGTTTCCCCATCCCCCCAGCCCAGCCCCACTGCCCTGAAGGTCAGGCCCCCTCAGGAGAGCCTGTCTGGTCCGGGAGGGATGACAGAGAAGAAGGGGGAGGGGATCCCATGGAAGGGAGGCCTGGGAGGAAAGGGAAATGACTTGTAATCATGGGGGTGACGGTTAGTCAAGAAAGGTGACTCCCTGGAACCTGGGAGCACAGGGGCAAGGCCAGTCATCACTGAGTCCCCGGGGAAGGCAGCTCCCTCTGTCCCTGAGGTGTGAGAGGGAGGACACACAAGTGGGGAGAGGCCAGGTGGAGCGCATCCCACGACGGACCACTACCCGGGCGGCGCAGTGGTGGGGGAAGGTGGGCAAGGCGAGAGGGCGCCAGAGGCAGGATAGTCCTTGGCTGGTGACACCGAGGCCCCCTCCCCACCCCCCAGCACTGATCTACAGAGCCACGGTGGAGGACAGCCTGGGGTGGGTCGATTCTCCTGGCAGTACAGCGGGGAAACTGAGGCTCAGGGAGGCTGAGGGAGTTAACAAGTCACTGTGTGGACTCCCTTCCCCGGGCTGGGGGGGAAGAGGGGGAAGAGGACTGTGGCCTGTGACCCCCTGGACTCCTCTACCCCCACGTCCAGGGAGCCCTGCCACCCCCCAGCCCCCAGGGAAGCTGGGCGTCTAGACCCGGCTGGGGAGCGGCACGGAGATGACAGAGCCCCGGAGGGAGCCGGGAGGCAGGGGAGGGTGCAGGGCACTGCCAGCCTCAGCTTCACGCAGGCAGAGACACACGGACCAATCTGCGCAGATTTAAAACCCACCAAAGGCCACTTGGTAAACGAGTCGGAATCAATTAAAGGACCTCAGCAGGGCTGGGGAGGGAGAGCTCACCTGCCTGGGTTTTGACTGCTCCCAGCAGAGCCTCTGGGGCTTTCCCCAGGGAGAGGGAATTTGAGAGAGAGAGAGGGTGTTGGGCTCCCGGGGGATAGGGCGGGCACTGCCCCAGCCAGATGCTTCCTCTGCCAGCTCTCGATTCTCACCCGTCCACAGGCTGACTCTGTCCTGCACCTTCTGTCCACTTGCTCAGACTGGGAGCCCCGGCAGGGCAGGGCCTCTTCCCCGAATCTGGGCACATCACAGGGCAGGGCCCAGGTCTCCTCCCTCCGATTGGGAGCCTTTGTCTCCCCCCTTAGACTAGGGACACCCCAGAGCAGGGCCCCTGTTTCCCCTATCAGACTAGGGGTTCGCCTAGGACAGAACCTTGTCTCCCCCTCAGACTGGGCAGGACCTGTGCCTCCTCTCTGAGGGGCACTAGGGGCGGGCCCCTGTTTACCTCTTTGGATCAGACGCTCCCTCTGGGCAAGGCTCTTGTCTCCTCCCTCAGACTGGGGCCTCCTTGATGGCAGAGATACCACTCCGCCCACACTGGGTGGTCTTGCCATCTCAGGAGTGGGATGGGGGCCCGGGGACAGTCAAAGATGCCAGGCTTGGTCTCAGTGCCATCTCTGCCAGCTGCCCTGGCTCTGCGTGGCCCTGGAGTCCTCGCTTCCTTCTACCTGCTGCTCTCTCCCCCCCGACTCCCCACGTCCACGGGGCACAGGGCACAGCAGCCCTCTACCCCGGCGAGGTGAGGCCTCCCTCCCTTCGGTGGTTCTTCGCTCTTAGGCAAAGAGGAGTGATGTCTCAAGACTGCTCAGCTAAGCCTTGCCTGCGTCTGTTTTCCCTCCAGTCAAATGCCTTTAACGGGGAAGGAAACGGAGGCCCAGAGAGCGAACCGATTCATTCGGGAGCTAGAAGCAGAGCCAGAAATGGAACCCTGGCCCCCTGGCCCCCAGGGACAAGGACTTGTCCACACCTGTCTGCCACTTCCCCGAAAGCAATTACCAGGGGAGCTCCTCTCCAGGCCCCAGGCAGGCAGAGACTAACAATCTCCTTAGGAGGAATCAGCAGAGAGGTGGAAGATGTTGCAGCACCCTCGGCCCCAGAGAGAGAAGAGCTGTGGATCACAGTCCAGCTGTACCCCCAGGCGCCCGCCCCAGCCCAGTGGCTGCTTGCCACACAGAAACCAGGGTCCCCACGTGGGGTCCGGACCATACTCCTCAAAGACCCACCTCTCCTGCGAAAGGGCCAACAAGCCAGCCTCTTGCCCAGAATTTCAGATATAGGACCCTCCCTCTTCTCCCTGCAACCCTCCCCCAACTGCCGGCAAAGCTATGGCATTACCAAAACTCACTCAACTTGGAGGTGAGAAAGCTCTGTTCAGACCCAGCTCTGCCGCTATCTAGTTGTGTAACCTTGAGCAGGTCAGCAGCGTCTCTGAGATTCAGTCCTTTCATTTGTTTTTTTTAAACTAATAACAGGCGTGTGGGTTGTACACTGCAGGAAGGCACCGGCCTAGGGAACGGGTGGGGGACAGCTCCTTCCTGATCTGCCCAATCGCCTGATTCCCTTTCACTCCACAGTCAGAGTTTTCTCAAACCCAGGACGGTAGGGTTTGGATTTTTAGCCACTAATGAAGATCTGGCTAATTGGCTTCCCCAGGAAGGGCAGGGGCAGGGATGCAGAGGGGAGCACATCACCCCCAGTCTGAAGCTGTCGCTGGAAAAGCTGGGAACAGCCCTGGCGTGTGCCCACACAGCCCTCACTAACAAGCTAACTTCCGCCTGGCGTCTCCACCGTCATGTGCCCAGGGAAGGTGTCCTGTCAGTCCCACATCTCCTTGGAGAGGCAGCAGAGAGGAACACAGGCTGGGAGGAAGGGAAGTAGACGGTGGAAAGGGAGAGAGGCTGATGCCTGTCCTCCCAGCTCTGCCACTGCTCAGGGGCGGCTGTCAGTGAGCCTCCTCTCCTCGGGGGCACTCGAGCCTCAGGGTGCCAAAGCCAGGGCAGCAGGTGTGGGCAAAGGGACCTTCACCACGCCCCTATAGCTGCCTCAGGCTGAAAGCAAGCCCCGAGGGAGGCATCCTGTTCCCAGGGGGAGGGACCCCAATCTCTCGGAGGTGAGGGGTGGAAGCCCCACCCATCACCCCACCTCCCCACAGGGAAGTGTTGTCAGCACCCAGGATTCATTGAGGGCCTCACAAATGTTGGACAGGAGCCTCAGCCCTGCTGTCCCCCTCCACATCCTCCGCTGAGACACTGCCCTTCATGGGATCAGGCTGTCTCGAGGAGGCTCTTCCCAGGCCCACAACCCAGCACCCAGACAGCTCCCTCAGACACCAGGATGATCGGGGTCCTGGTGCCTCCACACTCCAAGCACAGGTCACCGCGCTTCTGCTCCTCACACTTCTATCGTCACGCCTGTGCCCCCATGGTACATGCCCACACGCCCAGCACAGGCTCACGAACGTGTGCCCAGTCACGAAGGCCTCCCCTGCACCCACCACAGACATCAACATGGGCCCAGCTGCGACTGGGTCACTGCAGAGATGCCACCTTGGGTGCTACGTGGACAGACAGGGTGCTGTGCCCACGCACACAGCATATACATTTACAACCTCTCCACAGATCGCAGTGCATCTGGGGGCTCCCTCAAGTGCCAGCTCGAGGCATCTCCAGCTTGGAGCGAAAGACACTGGGGACCCCACTTGCCCATGCTGAGTCCAGCTACCCCTTCTCAGAGAGGCAGCTTCTTGGCACCTCTCCTGCTTTGTCAAGTTCAGAGTCCCCTTGCGAAAGCATTGACATTTTGTCTACAAATACAGGCCACTCCACTCTCACCAATGTTTACCCAACCAGGTGATGCCAAGGACTGAGATGCCCCTCCTGGACCTCGCAGCCCCAGCCCTTGTCTCCCTCTACAGGTGCTCAGCCTCCTGCACCAGGACAAGGGGCCGGCGGGCCCTGGACACCCTTCCACCTGCTGCTGGAGGGTGAAGGACAGGGCTTCTGGGCTGCAAGTTTCAGCCCTCACCTCACAGGTCAATTACTCTACTGCCCTGCAAGCCAACCGGGTACAAACGGCCAAATCTGCGTCCCAGTATGTTCCCTTCTTAGGGATGCTAAGGTTAGCACCAGGAGAGACTCTGGAGGATGGAAGATGGGGGAACCCAGAGAAGGGAGGAGGAGACTCAGAGTTTCCTGCCTGACTGCTGGGTCCAGACTGACCTGGGAAGCCTGATCAGATTCCAGGGGCATCTTTCAGTTCTCCCTGTTGCCTAACCTGAACCGTCCCACCAGAGCAGGATCCAGGAAGGTGGAGCACGAGCTGGAAGGCAGGGGAGAAATAAACAGTCTCCCCTTCCCTCTGGAAAAGACTTGAAGCCTCCAACCTTCTCGTCTCAGTTAAATCCATCCATCCATCTGGAGTGATGAGGTTTAAACCCAGCACCAGGCTTGCTGGATGCCGTGGGGAAAACGGACCAGCCGTGAATGACAGCACTCTTGATACCCAGCCCTCAACCAAGCACACTCTCATGACAGCCCACAATGGGCTCTGATAGCCTCTATTCATTCAGTTCTCAGAGTCACCTCGTGACGTTGCTCTCCCCCCATTTTACAGGTGAGAAAGCAGAGGCTCAAGAAGGGGTGACTTGTCCGTGGTCAGAGTTGCCAAGTGGAGAAGCCTGGTCTCGACTGTGGGGTTCTCAGCCCGGATCCCCTTTCTCTCCTTTACACCCTGCTACCCCTGAGGAAGACGCTGATTCTGCCACCAAGGCATCCCTGAGTCTTCGTCTGAGCCACTGGGCCAGAGCCCCTTACGTCCCCTCAGTCTGTCCAACTCCCTAAGAAGGGAACACTCGAACAGGCCCCTCCCCAGAGAAGCGCAGAGACCCTCAACCCCATCCTTTTTGGGGAGACCTCACACCAGAAGAGTGGGGACCCTTCCCCAGGGCGTGGCTGAGAGAGGAGGGGCAGGGAGCAGAGCTGCCCCAGGGCCACAGAAGCCCAGGCTGGGAAGGGGGTCCTGCCTTTCCACAGCCCTCCACTCATACCTTAGTTTGGTACTGAGTCCTCCCAACCCCTGCCACAGGCTGTGCTGACACAGAACTGCAAGTCCTATTTCAGGAACGCCATCCAGCCAGGACTTGGATTCCTCCAGAAACAGACAGCTCATTACATCTAAGGCACCAGTTACCTTGTGGAACTCCTCCTTCCTTAAAAAGAGCCAGAGTCTGTGCCCATGGCCCTCAGAGGGGTCCAGGGGCAGGGCACGATTACTTCTCCCTTCAGGGCAGAATGAAGGCTCCTGAACCAGTATCTTCTCTCCTGAGCCCAACACCTCAAGTCCTTCCTTCTGTGGCCTGGCTTCAGCCCCGGGCCATGTGCACTGCCCTCTGTTGGGTCGGCCCCATGTTGTCACCACCGCTTTTAGCTGGTGGCCTTCAAAACTGCTCCAATGGTCCAGATAAGGTCTGAGCAGCCCAGATGACCCCTCTCTGCTTCTGCTCTCGCCAGCCCTCCTCCTGCCCCCAGCATGTGTGCCAGGGGAAACAAATGCCAGGGCATACTCAGCCCTGCTCTGGGACCAGAACGTACCTTCCTTATCTCCTGCTCTCAACTCTCAGGCCTCCCCTGACCTCGGGCCTCAGGGCCAACTTGTCTCCTCCTGCCTGGGATGGACGACTCTCCTGGCAAGGTTAGCTCAACCTGCCGGCTCCTTCTAGGCACTTCCTTCTGCCCTCTGCTGCCTGGCTATGCTAATGTGATTCCAGGAGTCTGCTCTGGGTCTTAGCCCCTTCCTAGCAACTATGCCCTAGCCCCAGCCAGGCACATCCCAGCTACAAGCACCAAAGCGTTTGCCCAGGAGTCTGAGTGGGCAGCCTGCTCTGCCCATAATTCTCTACTTAGTGGCCTGAGGCCCTTGATACCCTGTCTGGAAGCCAGCCACCTCAGGGGTGTGTCCAGCCACTCTGAGGACTGGAAAACCACAGCCCACACGATAACGTCTGATGCATGTTAACCACACAGTGCTTCCTCTTTGTTAACCTACTTCCTCCTCACCAAACTCTGCCCTCCTGCCAGAGGGCCCCAGGACTGGACGGAGAGGCTCCCTTCCCCACAGCTGCTTCCCAGCACTCTGCCCCGTATCTGCATCCCATGCTCGCATGGTGGCTAATTCTGGCATCTCATCAGACAGTAATTATGGGGGAATCAGCAGTGCTGTCATCTCGGCAGCTCGGCACCTGTCACCACGCCGCCATCCCCAGGCGGCTGGGATGGGACCGGAAGCTGATGGAGGAGGGGTGTGCTGGGGTGAGGGGCGTCTGCTCCCTCCCCGCCTCTGCAGCCCTCACTTCCTTCAACCCTACCTCCCCACAGGTGCACGACGCATGTCAACAAGGTGGCCACTAGCCACACCAGTGCTCCCCGTTAGCCAGGCCAGGTACTGAATGCATATGCCCTGCGTCACGCACAGGCATGCCCGTGACCACACAGAGCAAGAAGGACACAGCACGCCAAGGCTCCAATCAAAAATTGCCCCTTCCCATAAGTGTGACTTTGAACAAGTCGTTTTACTTTTCTGGATGTCAGTTTCTCTAATGGCAAAATGGGAAAAATAGTGCTTACCTTGGGAAGAGGGGAAGAAATAAATATGTAAAGTATCTAGCACAGTGCCTGACATATGGATGATCACGTATTCACTCAACAAACAATGAGTACACACCTACTATGCACTGGGCAATATGAGGATGCCAAGATAAATGAATTGCAGTTTAGCAAAGACCACACTGGGGCCATACTGGGGCACAGGCATTTTGTTTAGCTGGTGGTGCTTTGTTTTGTGTCTTTGAATTTTAATGCCTTTAAGGAACATAGGCACTCTACTCAGCACAGTCCTCACCATTCCCTATCGTCCTCATCCACTGCTTCACTCGTTTCCAGCCCCTGAAAGCACTGAGTTTGCTGCCCCAAAAGCAAACATGAACTAGTAGGCTCAGTTATGTCCAGAACCGATGCCACGAGACATTTGACAGAGCCTTGGGAGCTCAGGGGGCGAGCCCGGAGGTGGTCAGGGAGGGGCACTTCAGGGAGAAGCAGAAGTGGGAGGTGACAAAGGCAGGGTGTTCCTGGAAGAGGAGGTACAGAAGCAGAGGGTCACAGAGGGAAAGGGGAGGGCCACTGGGAGCTGATGGAGACAGAGGCATCTCAAGGGGTCCTTCCTAGTGCTGCATCTCCGGGGCCCAGGCTGCAGCGCCTCCCTCTCCTCCAGAACATTTCCTAGGTGGTTCTTGTTGGTGGAGCTACGATGTAAGACCACGTTCCCTTGCCTCACAAGCAGCATCTGCTGTCCCGACTAAGTCACTGAGTCACTTCCCTGACCCCATGGAGAGCAACACAGCCCCACTCTGGCTCTTTACAGATGTAAAAAGTAAGTCTGGGAAAGGACTGAGCTCCCCGCCTCTGGGAGTATTCCAGAAGAGGGTTAAGCGAAAGAGGAGGGCAGTCAGGCCCCCTCCCTGGTTCCCTGCCCCTGAGCCTCGGCCCCTCTGCCATTTGTGTGGGGAAGGGGGGGTGGCCTGTGTGACCAGGACGCGGGGTGAGGGGAAAGTCTGCAGTTTCCAGTCACTCCTGCCTTCTCCTGGCAGCAGCCACCGAGGGGGGCGGGGGAGGAGAGCGGCATCGTTGCTCTTTTAGGAAAATGGTAATTTTAATTAAGAGGCAGACAAACGAGCACTCTACAGATTGTCTCCGAGCAGTTATTAAAAGGCCATCAAGGCATCGGCAGCCACAGTGGCGAGGAGGGCTGCCTCCCCCATCCGCCCGCCCGGATTGGGGCCAAAGCATCCTCCAGAGAGCTGCAGAAGGGCTGGAGGATGTGGAGCCTGCGAACAGCCAAGGCAGGGACTCTGCAGCCCCTCTCCCAAGGGCGGTCAGGGGCAGCACACAGACAGTACCCAGGGCACAGCCTGCCCAGCCCCAGGGAGGGGCTGGGGGAGGCGCAGAAAGGAAGCCAGCAATTGGGCATCCCCTGCTGTGGGCTGGGCTCCGGTCCAGCTGCTGCTGCTTTTCCCGTATTCTTCTCAACAAGCCTGCCATCTTACGGGCAAGGACGCTGAGGCTCAGAGAGGGAGAGTGGCTTGTCCAAGGCCACACAGCTAGGACATGGTTTATGTGAGCCTTGGAACCCAAATCAGACTGAGTCTCAAGTCCAGTGCTCCAGGCTGCTGGTCCTGGGCACGGAAGTGAGATGGGGGTTCCCAGAGGCCCTCTTGAAGTGGCCCCAGCTCTGGCCCTGCCCACAGGGCCCAGGGTCACGGGCACTTGGGACCTCAGTCACTGCCTGCTTGGCAGGGACACATTATAGGAGAGGAGTGCCATTGGGTCAGGGGACACTCTGCAGGGACATGAAGTGCAGAGCAGCTGCCAGCAGGGGGAGCAGGGGCGGATGGGGCATCAGTGGACGGAGGGTCACAGTCCTTTCCAGACAGCCAGCCAGGCCACAGCCCCAGGCCCCACAGCCAGTGAATTCAGCCAACCCCTTAACCTCTATCTGCTCACCACATAAGCAACGAAAGAAACTTCGCTGTCTTGGTCATTGTTGGCCTCTGAGCCTAGACCAGTGCCTGGCACAGAGAAGGTGTTCAATAAATCTGTATTGAATGAAAGAAGGAAGGAGTGGATGGAAGAATGAATGAACGATTCAATAAATGAAATGCGATCACAGGGTTTCAAGTGCCTATAAACTAAACAAAGCTGTACTGAGGTCGATGTGGTCCCATCTTCTCCCATCGCCCCCCCTCTGGCCGACGCTAGAACATGGGCTGCCCCTGATAAGAAGGACCCCTTGCTCCTGACCCCCTCTCCCCAGGCCATCTCTCCCCTCGACAGAGGGCTCCCGCCTCCTCCTCCCTCCCCAGCCCCACTACATGGAGCTTTGCAGCCAGCACACACATATACATGCACACGTGTTTGTTCGCGCACACTGACTCACATGCACACACGTGCACACACGAACACATTCTCGGCCAGGCAAGGTGCCCTCCCCAGAGTCAGGTCTCTGCTGCCCCCTCCCCTGGCAAAGGCCTGGGCCCCCCAGGGATAGCCCCCTCCCCCGTTTCTGGCCCCCGAAGCTGGGGAGAGGCACCAGCTAGGGAGCAGTGGGTGGCAGGATGGTGGGGAGAGGCCCCCCTCCTGGCTTACCAACCTGGAGACTTTAAACAGAGGGAACAGAGTCCTGGAGGCTTTCCTCCTGCTGCACGCTGGAGCCCTGGGTGAGGGACAGGAAAGGAGGAAAGTCGTGAATGAATGCCCAGAGCTGGAGGAGAGGAGCTGAAGAGAGGAAGGGGCTGGGGCAGGGCTCCCAAAGTGGGATGGGCCCTGCAGGGGCCTTGGGCCTTGGGGGAGGAGGGGACGGGGACAGAGCAAAGCAGAGCATTAGGAGGTGTCCCTTTGGGGGGTCACTGAGGGCTGGGGGGCAGGCAGGACAGACACTGGGTGTCGGAGGAAGAGCAGGGGCTGAAGGGGCAGAGACACGGGTGGGAGACAGACAGGAGGACAGACAGCAGGACAACACAGAAAACAAGGGGGTCCCCAGAGTGGGGTCCCCAGGATAGACAGCCAGCAAGCCAGGCCTGGTTCTCCTCCCAGAAACGGGGGCAGGCTCTTTACTGGGGTCCACACAAGACCCCCATCTGCCTCCCCCAGCCAAGGTCGCCTCATTCTGGAAGGCTGGTGGGTTCAGAGTCAGAGGGGCCTGCCTTCATTGCTCTGCTGACCACCCCCTCCCAGCCCAAGAGACCCCCATCTGCTCCACTCACCCCCTAACCCTGAGGAAGGCCCCCCTTCTCTGCCCACAACAGAGGAAACAGGGGTACTTCACACGCGACACGCGCGCACACACTCCTGCTGTGATAGGGGCTTGCCGGAAGCCCTGTGCCCAGCTCCTGACCCCCACGCGCCCCCAATCCTCAAACTGCCAGGGCAGGGCCCCCCTCAGGTGTCCGTCATGCTGCCTCGCTCTCACTCTGCAGGAAGTCCTTCTAACTGTACTCTACCTCCCTCATGCCCCAACGCCTGTCTGCTGCCTTTCATCCTGGGGCGCGGCGTTAGGACCCTTCCTGCACGGAGACACTGTGGGCCGGGCACCCTCTCGGGCCCAGCCCTCACTGGCTGTCTCGGACCCATCCACACGCACATCACGTCTGGCTACAAGCATCCTCAGAGCCCCCTGCCAATCTGATGTTTCCAATTTTCCCACCGATTACCCAAGACACAGGCGTCCTGGGGAGAAGCAGCTGCTGTACCCAGATGTTGGGACATTGACTGGGGGAAGAAATCAAGAATGTTCACTGACATATGTAGCCCCAGAGGGCTTCCTGGACAAAGCAGTGGGGTGGGGGTGGGGCACAGAAGGGGCAGGTGGACAGAGGGGCACCAGGTGGGGGCATGAAGACTCAAGAGGCCTAGCTCCCCGCTCACCCCTGGCCTTAAGTGGCAGCTCCAGGGGCCCAGCCCCAGGCCGGCTGGGGTGAGAATCTGGGTTTTAGGTAAGAGGCTTTCTCACGTATGTCTCTTTTTCCTGGGAGAAGAGCCACCCATTCGTTCATTCAACTGGACAGTGAGGACGAGGATGAAGACAAAGACATTACTGTTTACTGAAAGCTCACCATGTGCCAGGAGCTCCGCCTAAATTGCCTCATTTAATCCTGGTACCCACCTTGTGAGGGAACCACGGATACCAGCCCCAATTTACAGATGAGGAAACTGAGCTTCAGAGACGTGAAGTGACTTGCCCCACACCACACAGCGAGTGAGCCACAGGGCTGGGATGCCAGCCCGGATCTGTCCGACTCCAGAGCCTGAGCGCTTGGCCCCTGAGCTGAACTGCTTCCCATCCATCCTCCCCAGCCTTTGGCGGGCTCCCATTCAGTGCCCGCTGGGAAGTTCTGCCTGAAGTCTAACCTCTTTCCATCCCATGCTCCAGCATAAACTATTTTTTACGGACAATGAGTGGAGCAGAAGGCCTCACTTCAGTTTCTTTCTGCCTCATCCTAGGAGTGGGAAGCAGATAATTCTAACCGTAGGCTGCAAATGGACCAGGGATCAGGGGTGGGGGATGAGCTGCTGGCTTCAGGAGAATTGGCTCCTCCCCAGCTTCATCTTTAAGTCACTTCTGCCTCTCCGGGAGCCCCTTTCCTACTCTCCCGCCTCCGTCACAGAAGAGGCTCCAGGAAGCCCCTCAAAGGTCTCTTCTTGTTTTAACATCCAGAAATCCCCCCGCAAGCACCCACGCTAGGGAGAGGGGGCCTAAAAAGTCAGGGGCAGCAAAGCGAGAGTCGTTGTCAGTCCAGACAGCCCTGGCTTTCCCTCAGAGTCCCAACTTTCAACTTAGAAGAAGGCTGGGACAAGAATGGGGACTCAGGAGGCCAGCCTGGCCACTGGGAGGGGATGGACGAGGCAGGGGACAGCCCCGGAGAGGAGGCATAGAGGCCCGGGTGTATCTGCAAGGGCTTCAGTGAGCCGTGGAATGCCTTCCCAATGAACTGGGATCGTTAATTCTTCCTCAATGAGGCAGCTGCTGGTGCCTGGGGTGACGCCGCAGATGCCTGCTGTGTCTGCAATTATCAGCCTCCCTGGGGTGGAAGGAGCCAGCAGGACACACACCCTCTCTGCCTCCTAGGCTCTGCACAAACATCTCCAGCTTAGGGCCACTCTGTGGGGGTCTCTGGATCTGGGGGGCCCCCTGTGGGTCCCTGGGTCTGGGGTCTCCAGCACGCTCTGTGACTGGGGTGGGACAGAGAGCAGGGTGCTGGGATGAGGAGGTTGGCAGAAGTGAGAAAGGCAGGCCGTGTGAAAACCCAGCTCCTTCCCAGTCTCAGTGCTACTCCACTCCGGGATATGCAGGCAACCGGGCCAGGTGGCTGAGGCTACCAGGAACCAGGAAAAGGTTGTGGGGGAGAGGAGCCACCAGCTGGCAGTGCCTCCGCAGAAGAAAAGATGGACTGGATTATAGTCCCTGGTTGGAACGGAATGCTGCAAAGCCTTTTTTTTCTGGGGTGGGAGGAAAACAAGACGGTAGCTGAATCCTATAGCCTCTCGCTTATCCATCTTCTGGGCTGAGAGGACAGATTTAGGCAAGATGTGCCTTCAGAGCAGGAGGGACTGTTTGCAAGGCGTATGCAGGCGCACAAAAGCACCAGTGTTCTCTTGGGCCAAATCTCCATTTTTCCTGGTTTAGCTGGAGCTGGGAAGTATTATTCCCACCGTCTGTGTGGCGAGGCATGTATTATCTCAGGAGAGAGGAGGTGGGTAGAACCTCTGACAGTTGGAAGGGGCTTTAGAGATTCTCTAGTTCCACCCTTTTCTCACACCGAGGACACTGAAAACCAGAGGGGGCAACTAACTTGCCTAATGTCACACAGCAGTAGGGGAGGCAGGCAACCTGACACCAGTCCAAGGCTTGCTCTTCACCCCGCACTTGACTTCTCTGCCCTGGGGGATCAAAGACTGACTTCGCTGTAACCTCCTCCTCCCCAGCAGCTCTGAACTCCTCTTCATCACGGCCCCCTGCACTCTGGCCAACCATCACAGCCACAAGAGATGAAACTGGATCTACCAAGTTCCTTCCGATAGCCCAAAGGTCATCTCAAAGGTCATGCCAACCAGTCCCCTGCCCCTAGGTACAACACTGACTTACCTGCGCTCACAGACACCTATCACTGAGGTAAGAGATGCAAAAACACCGCCTCAGAGCAGCCACCCTTCGTGCACCTGGGGGTTTCCCTCCCATCTAACCTCGATTCCTCCTGCTGCAGCGTGGGCCTGTTTCCTCTCAAGCTGTCCTGTGCAAAAACAGGGGGAGGGGGAGAACAGGATTCCCCGCCTCCAAACCCTCCTGTCTGCCCTCCTGCAGCGGAGAGGATGAGGGCAGGGTATCCCAGGGTGGCTGGGCCCTGAGCCCGGTGCGTGTGTGGGGCACGAGGGCTGCGGTGGGGAAGCAGCCGCCTGTGTGGGAGAAACAGCTCTTCTGGGAATTGTCCTTCTGACTCTTCATCTCCTGCAAAATCCTGCATCTCAGGGTTAGGGGAGGGCCTCCTCTGGGTTCAGAGACATCCATTCCCTCCCCATACCATTTGTTGACTGTTTATCATGTGTCAGGCACTGTGCTGGACATTTTCACCTATTATTTAAGTTTCACAACAATTCCGTGGTCAGAAACTAAACTGCCCCCCGGGTCAGTTCCTCCCTGGGACTAAATCTAACCTTGATCCCTCTTGCTGTGTTTCCTCTGGCCCCGCCCACCATGGCGGTGGAGGGGAGTTTTGCTCCTGTCTTCAGAATTCCTCACCTTACTCAGTGGCCCACCTTATCTTCTCCTGGCTGCCAACCTTTACCCCAGACTTGCCCCATGTGATGAGTATTATGGGGGTGAAAGGAAATGAGGCAGGTTGGGGGCTGGGATGCAGCGCACTGCCCCGTGCCAGACACAGAGCACATACCAGGTGGCAGGGGAGAAGGCCCGTGAGATCAGTCGGGGTAGACGGAGGTGGGTGCAGAACTGAGAGCAGCAGTTTCTCCCTCCCTGTGACCCTTGCAGGGAGCACCACGCCTCACCTGTGGTGTGCTGGCCAGGCAGGGCCCAGATATGCCATGATCCTGTTCTCAGTGACCATCTCTCAGGTCCAAGTTCCAACCCACACATATCCAGAGCCCAGGGGCCTGAGCAGAAGTGGGCAGGGCAAAAGACGGCAGGACTTGTCCTGGACTGTGAAGCTGCCTGTCTGGCAGCTGAAGCCAGAGGAGGGACTCTTACACCTCTTACACCTAGCTAAGCTCCTGGCGTCTAGAGGTGCTCAGGCCCTGACCCCTCTGCCAGGCTCAGTGGGGTTTCACACACCCCGTGGTAGCCACAGGCAACCGTAGTGAATTCACACCCACTTGGTTTCACAGTTTGGACTTTCTAGAGCCGGAGTGATGAGGGTAGGGGTCCCCTCCACTAGGGCTATCCCCCCATCCTGCCTCTAGGACGGCTGGAGCACAGGAGCCACCTCCCCAGGGAATTCTCAGGCCTCACCCGGCTTCCATCCCTCTGGGAGATTCCAGCAGTGACAGCCTGGGCCAATGGGCAAGGGGAATTGGAGTGGTGGGTGGGGCTCTGGTCCCCGTGGGCGGCACCCTCCCCCTTCAAGCAGGCATCATTGATATATGCAAAGCATATGCAAATCACCCAGAAGAGAGACACAACAACGGTGGAATGTCAGAAGAGACCTTGGAGAGGAGCCAGCCTGTGCCCCCTCATTTCACAGGTGAGGAAAGAGGCCCTTGCCAGGAAGGGACTTGCTCAAGGTCACTCGGACATTTGGGCGCTGAGGCAGGATCCTAACGAGGTCTCTTTACTCAGTCCAGTGCTCTTTCCATGACAGTCCTGTCTTCCATGTGGGGGGGCCTACAAGATGGTGAAGGGGTCACAGGGCCTGTAGGGGTTCCCTTGGACCCTTCCCTTCCTCCTGTGAGCCTGAGTAGTGGATGTGGGGGAACCATGGGCAAGGGCGGCGATGATGCCTGGACAGTGGGCGACCAGAGGTGTGGAGGGGCCAGAGGCCGGAGGCATTGGTTTCCGGCAGCCAAGCAGTAGAAGGCGGCAGGAGAACTTGAGTGTCTGAAGCCCAATGTCAGGGCAAGGTGCCCGCTGTGTGCGGGGAGGGGGTGGCGCCCTCACTACACACACATCTCTAAGCGCTCAGAGGCCCCCTTCCGCCTGGACTCTGATGACTATGACTCCTGACAGACCATAACAGTCAACTCAGGCTGGTCCCTTCCGTGGCTGCAGCTCCTTCCCTCCCTCCAACCAGCTTGGCTTCTTAACCTTCCAGACAGTCCTAGAAAGCAGGACAGATGCTAAGGAAAGAAGAGAGACAGGTATGAGGGGGCAGACAGACAGAAAAGGGGAGACTAAGGAGCAGAAGGGGGAGACAAAGAGGAGAGACAGCGGGAAGGGCAGAGGGAGAAAAATGGAGGGGCAGGGATGGGGGGGCACCAGGGGGGAGAAAGTGGGGGGATCTGAGGAGCAGAGGGGAGAATGTGGGAGCCGAAGGGGGGCTCCCAGCCTCTGGAACTGAAGGACAAGGCTGGAGCCTGGGCGAGGGGCATAGGAGCCCCATCGAGGCCTGAGGCTGCCTGGCAAGAGTAGGGGACCAGGTCCCTGACCCTCTGCCCACCTCCCCAGCAAACACCCCGGCTGCCGGGAAATCAGTCCTCCCTCTTCTGCCTCCCTCCCTGCTCTCCTTCCCTCCCTCCCTCGGGCCAGGCAAGCGCTGCTTCCCAGCCAAATCCAAAGCCTTCATCTCTGCTTTTCAGAGCTGGGAATGAAAGAAGGGGAAGCAAGTCCAGCCCTCAAACCCGCTGACGGCCAGATTTTTATTATCTTTGCTCGAATGGGCCCTAGGAAGCCAACAAGGGATTCTTCAAAGAGCATCTGAGTGGCTCATTGAAGCCTGCACCTGCACCAGCCCACCCACGATGGGCAGCTGGGCCTTGGGGCGGGGGCACAATCTGTCCCCCACCTCCCACCAAACCCAGAGACCAGATCGGAGGCTGCCTGGAGCCTCACCCTTCGTTCTCTGTGCCTAGGCAGGGGCCACTCGGTCAGGCAGCCAGGCTCAAAGGCTAGACCCAGGCCCACTGGGCCTCTGAGACCGCCTCTGTCCCTCTCTGGGCCTCGAAGACACAAACTAAGGAAGAAATCGGATCTCCTTGCCAGGGCTTGGAGGAGATAAGTGCTTGGGATTCCTCGAAAGCAAAGCTTTAATGGCAAGCTCCAGATCCTTCCCCTGAAATCTCTGCCTGCCCACCCAGTGGCCTCCCATCTCCCTTCCAACCAAGCCGCCCCTCCATTCCCGAGCCCCAGGCCCACTACTCAGGACGCTCAAACCCCAAACACAGCTCCCTCAGGTCAAACCCTCAACCTCGTCTCCCTTCTTTCCCCAAGACCTAACCTGGGGTGGAGATGGGGCTAAAACAGATCTGGTACTTCAAAGAGCCTAGCCCCCTCCCTCCTAAGCTTGGGTTTTGTCAGAGAAAGCCAAGGTTCGAACTGGGCAGACGGCAGCCGCGCCACCATCACCCCCAGCTCTGACCACACCGGTGAGATCGATGCTCACAGCCAAAGAAGGAATCAATGGTTCTAATTAAACCTTTTTTCCAGGGTGGGTCCCTAGCCAGAGAGAGAGAAAGAGAGAGATCATCTGGGGCTCTGCATCACAGCACCCAACTCTGCCCTGTACATATGTAAGAAGCATGGAACCCTGGATTCCCAGCAGGAATCAGGCCATGAAGACCCCAGACCCCATCCCCTCCGCGTTAGGCAAGGAGGCGAGCGGAAAGCATGCGGTGGGATCAAAGCTCCCAATGGCTCATTCCCAGGGACCCTTCCCCTAGAAGAGCTCCCCGTCTCCGCTCAGCAGTGCCTGAGACCACAGTTGCTTCTTCCAGATCTCCAGAGCACATGGGGGACCTGCATCTCCATCCCGGCCCTGAGGGTCATCACAGAGAACTGGCCAACATGGTAAGGGCGGAAGGAGCAGGGGTGGGGGGAGCACTGGACAAAGACCCTCTTGTCCCCAAGGCGCAGTGGCAGGAAGCCAGGGCAAAGCCTTTGCACTTGCTGCCAATGGTGCCTGGGTGCCCGGCAGTCTGGGTGGAGGGGGGAATCTTATTCTTGGAACCCCCTCCTGTTATGCTCCATCCCTTGCTTCCACACTAGGCCACCAGCTAAGTCTCTGCCCCAACAACTCCCAGCTTGCCTGGAGCCCTCCTTCCTGTATGAATGCCGGACCCTGACACTTGCCCACAGGGGGCCCAACATCAACTAAAACCAGCAAAAGACCTCACACGGAAACCATAACTGCCCCCCACATATGTACACACGCGCAACCATGCCAGAAACCACCACCATCACAGCTGCCACCAGTGATGACAAAGCCCCACGTTTTCACAGTGACAGTCTCCCTCAAAAGCATCACCAATTCTTTAAGACCAGCAAGAAGGATGGGGAAGGGAATGAGAGAAACTGAGGCACAGAGTTAGACAGCAAAGCAGTTGGCTCAAGGTCACCCAGACCAAGATATCCAGAGTTGGAAAGAAGGCATCCTATCCCCACCCCAAAGTGCTCAAACCCAACACCAAGGAATATTCAGACCCACAAGCCTGGAAGTCTGGTCATCTGCCCCAGACTCCCAGCCCTTATCTGTTTCCCCCTCCCCAAAACAACAGTAGCTCCAACACCTTCTGAAAAGCTCCAGCCAGGAACCCACTTCTCCTAAAGTTGGGGGCTGCAAGGACCTCCTGGTTCCCTCGTATTTGGGAAGAGGGACTGGCAGTCCAGGATCTCCTCCTTGCACACTCCCTGTCCTTGCTCACCTGGCTCCCCTCGGCCCCCGGGGTCCCTCGGTCCAGCCTCCTCCCTGGAAGATCGGGCGCTGCCCTCCGCTGTCCTCTCCCACCAGGCCAGGGCAAAGCGCCGGAGGCACTGCCAGGGCTGCATGGGGAGGGGTGGGGCGGAGGGGCTCGCACCAGCAGCTGCACACACCCCGCCGGGCCCTGCCAGCCGAGCTGCGGAGGCACCCGGCCGGCCCCCTCTGCTTCCACCAGCATCCTGCTGCCCCCACCGACAGGACTCGGAGCTGGCCAGGGAGCTTCTGACGTAGCAAAGGGGTGCGTGGGAGGGGGGGGGGGTTAGCGCGGCCCCTCCCCAGCCCCGCCCTCTGCCGCTCAGCCTCCGGCAGTCCCTACTTCCTCATTCACCCGAGATGCTCTCCCCAGCTGGGGGCGCCCTCCCCTGCCCTCTGGCCTCTGCAAGGGGAGGGCTTAAGATCAAATGGCCCCTCCCCAGCCCCTCCCCCTCCCGCCAGCCTAGCGGGGAGCGGGTCCCCAGTCCTGCAACTGCTGCTTAGGCTCCCAGGTCTCCAGGGCTAGGGCCTCGAGGTGACTGGGGAGGGGGGTGCGGGGAATACAGGCTTGTATCCTGGCAACACGACCAACCCCAGAATACACTAATCCTCTTCCTTCCCTGGGGGGCGGGCGCAAAGCGCCTACCACCACCATCCAAGGGCGTGCACCCCATTCTGGGACCTGGGGGAAAGAGGTCTTTAATGCTCCCACCACTTCTCCATCCCCTTCGCCTCCCCCTGCATCCTCCTCTTCCTCCACCTCGGATGGACCACTCCCCTCCTCCGCTCTCCTCACCATCCATCTCCCTTCCTCTTTTCTCCCTCCCTCCCCCCTCCACATAAACCCCTTTAAATTTTAACCCTTCGGGCCCCCTTCCCCGGGCCTCACGAGGCCCTCCCCACCCGGTCTCCAGCCTCGCCAATGCAGGACCCCCTCTCTGGTCCCAGCACTCCTCTCGCCCCGGTCCTTCTCCCAAGCCCGGAGCGCCGCGGTCCCCTGCCCCCCACACACCTGCGCCCCGAGCATCCCTCGCCCCGTCGGCCGCCGCCTCCCCGGCCCGGCCGCCGCCCCCGCCCCCGGCCGAGGGGAAAACACACAAAGAAAACAGAAATACCTTCCACTTAAGCATGGAGGCACATTAGGAAGGAGAGAGACAGGGACATGCCTTGGGACGGAGCGTTCCCCATCGGGCGGGGGCGCGGGGGGCGGGGGCCCCGGGCCGGCCTGCCTGGCGCTCGCCCTCTCGCCGCCTCGCGGGCTCCTCGCTGGGCCCCAGCCCCGGGGCGCGGTGCCAGGCGGGCGGGCCGGGGGCGCGGGCCCCGCCGGGGTGGACCAGCTGGGAGGGCGCCGGCGGCCGGGCGTGTGGGTGCGCGCGCGCGCGGGCGTGTCACCGAGTGTGCGAGAGCGAGTGTGTGTGTGTGTGTGTGTGTGTGTGTGTGCGCGCGCGCGCGCGCGCCGGCGCGGGTGTGTCACTGCGGGCTGGAGCGCGCGCGGCGCGAGCACGCGCGTGTGGCCTGAACGTACAAAGGGCCGCCGGGGTGGCGGGGAGCAGGGACGGGAGGGGGCCGGCGCCTCGCGCCCTCCAGCTGCACTGCGGGACCCCGCAGCGCGCGGCCGGGCTTGGGGTGCGGGGAGCGCTCACGCTCCCCTCCCCGCTGCACCTGCTTCTTCCCCCCAGAGCAATCCTCAAGCCATGACAGGGACTAATGCCTAAAGTGGGGGCCGGCATCGGAGGAAGGGGTGCACCTGGAGGGTGCGGAAACTTCTCGGTCTCCTAGTCCGTGCGCGCCTTAGGATGGAGAAGCATTCGGGGACGGACGGGGGCAGGGAGGGACTGGGGGAACTACTCTTCAGCCAAGGTGACCTCCGGAAGCCACAGGCGCCCTATGCAGGGAGAATCTGGACCCTCCTCTGCCTGTGCCGGGACGCCCGCCTAGCTGTCTCCTTAGACCCGGCTTAACCAAGGGGACCCAGTCCCACGGCGCCCCCTGCTGGGCTGTCTCCTTGCCCCCAGCTCGGGTGGCGGCCCCTCCTGGAGGCTTCTGCTGGAACTGCAGCGGCCCGTGCTGTGAGTGAGGGGAGTCGGCCAATCGGCTAAGCAGGACTACAAAGGAGGGTGCTCCAGCTCCTGCCGCTTCTCACACCTCACTTGGCGACGCCATTGCCACCTCCACCGAAGCCTGCAGAGCGCCAGCGCTGCCCCACCCCTGCCTCACTCCCACCCCCTCCCTGTCCCACCTTGGCCTACCTGTTGGCTCCACAGACTTCTCTGGGTCACTCTGTCCCCTCCTCCTCCTGTCCTTGTTGCTTGCTCTCTCTCTCTCTCTCCGGTTCTCTGTCCTGTCCCTTCTCTCCCAAGCTTCTCTTGGAGAGGGGAAGGTCCCCTGCCCCTTTTATTTACTCCCGGCATTCCCAAAGCCAGCTTAGATGGGCAAGAAAGGGGCACAGCACATCTCTTCGCTATAGGCCACCAGGTAGAATGGCAGGCAAGCATAGGGGCAGGAGAGGAGACCCCACCCCAAGTGGCCCAAATGACAAACCGGTTTCCCCACTTCCTGGTCTACCCAGTTGCAGCCTTAATCCAAGCTCTCCCACTTTCCTTCCCACCCCCCCACCCCCCACCCCCGGCCTGCCCTGAGCCAGCCACATGCCTGGCTCAGGGCAAGTCTGATGCCCCTTAGAGATTAATCTCCAGTTGCAGTAACTTAGGTGACTGGGCCAGGGTAAGGAGAGGAGGGGCCCTTCCCAGCTCCAGCCGGACAGCTAAGGAGGGCAGCCAAGAGCCGTGTCCTGGACACACCGTCTGGGCACACGACCCCAGCAGTCGGCACCCTGACTTCTTCCCTCCTGGGCCAGCTGCCTCTCCCTCTGCCAACTGGATGGTGCCCATCTTTTGGCCTCTGAGTGTGCTGTGGGCACTCATCCAGCTCCCTGCTTGGCTGCCTGCCCAGGATGGGCATGGGAGGCAGCAGGCCCTGTGTAGGGGAGGGGTCGGCAAGGGGGCGGGTGGCTTCCCCTCAGCTGCATGGACACCAGTTCCCAAGCCTCTCAGAGCCCAGAGGCTGGGGACTCTCGCTGCTGGTCCTCCATCCAGGCCCACAGCTCAACCACGCAGGATGCTGCCCCTCCCCTCCCCCTCAGGTCCCCTGCCATGAGACAAGTTCTCCTCCCTTCCCCACATTGTGCCCACCTAAGTGGAAGGGCGTCAGCGTGTGCTTTACCCATATTCTCTAATTTAATCCTCTCAACAACCCTGCGGAAGTGGCTGTTTTCAGCCCCGTTTCAGAGAGAAAGGAGTTGAGGCTCAGAGAGGCATAGCCACTTGCCCAATCTAAGAATAGCAAAGGTGAAATTCAAACCCAGACTTGCCTGATTCCAAGGCTCCCAGCCTCTTTTTCTATCACCACCACCATCTCCTAACCCTGTGGGCTGCCAGAGGCAGGGGCCTAACTCTGATACACATCTCATGACCAGAAAGTAAAGAAAGAGGGTAAAGACACAGTTAATGTCAGGGTTAGGGAGCTGGGCATTATCCTGGATGATGGCTGGAAAGATGCTTGTCCTGTCACATGGAGGTTTTTCTGGCCTTTACGCTAGATGCCAAGAAGCCACGGGCTCGGGGACTTGGGGAGGGAGGCTCTGTGACTTAGCCCCCAGAGACTGGGAATAATTCCAAATATGACATCAGTGACCTCCTGCATCACGAACGCCCCCCCCCCCATAGTTAGAAGATTAAATCAGATTCAGGTAACATTTTTTATTTGTGTAGTTCACTTGTTAGAGACATAGCGTAAGCATTTCTGATCATCTTCATAGCTGTGAGCTCACTTGACCCCCTCCTCTCCTCAAAGCAGGACAGCGGCCTCCATGGGTCCGTGGAGGGGTGAGAAGGGATACAGCTCCTGAACAGGAAGCTTGGGGCCCTCCCCTGAGGCCCAAGTTGAGCCAGAGGGCAGATGGCCTGACACCAGCCACCCTCACTGACCCCCCTCGATCCTCTGCCCCATGTCCCAGGGAAGATAGGTGCCTCGCTCCCTCCCACCCACCCTCTACCTGATCTCAAAAGCCAAGCTCCTGGTGTAGGGAGGAGGCTGAGGAAGTCATCTCCTCTGATCAGGGCGAGGGAAACACAGGTATTATTTCTTCAGCCGAGAGACCAGAATTGCTTCTGGAAGCTGGCATGGTGCCCGGGCACAAGCAATGTGCCAGCTGTCTCCACCTGAGATGCCTCAGGTGCCACCCTGCCCCCACTCTCATTCCTCAACGAGTAACTTCCCTCTGGCCTTTCTCCCCTGTATCTCTGGCATTGCGCTTGATTGGGAGGGGGCTGCTGGCTTGTTTGAGGGATTGGAACAGCAGATTGTTACCCACCTTGCCACCCACCTTGCCCTTCTCACTCCATGCATCCTGCTCACCTTTTCCTGGGAGCCCACAGGAGCGAGGTTATGAGGGAGAGCCCTAGAGGTGAGAATTCTCAGCCTCACTGCTCCTTCCCCAAGGGTGTTTGGAACAGGGTTTGCGCATGGACAAACATCTGGGCAGGAAAAGGGAGATGGGGCTGATCTCGGTTCCCCGGCCAGAGATTGAAGCCAGGCCACGGCAGTGAGAGTGCTGAATCCTCGCCACTCGACCACCGGGGACCAGTGGCCAATGACAAGGCCCCTGGCCCTTCAACTTTGTAGAAATGAATTCCCACAAAGACCAAAATTAGTGAAACAAGTAAAGTGTTGATTAGGAGGAAAAAGAGTACGTGTAGACAGACACACGGGCTGACTCAGAGAGAGTCACACCAGCATGGTAGTTTGAATCATTTGTATGGGGCATTTCTTCTGGGTTTCCTTCGGCCAATCACCTTGCTTTGCCTGGTTCTGAGTCCGTATTGGGTTTATCTTAGGGTCCTCCCATGTGTGCGTGCACCTCTTAGCCAAGATGGATTCTAGTGAAGAGGCCTATGGGTGGGTTGACATCACTCCCTTTCTGACCTCCAAGGAGCCTTTCCGTGCACGTGTAGTCAGGAAGTTCTCCTTGACCTTGAGAACGAGAAATACATGATCTCTTTACCTCTTATCTGGGCAGGGCTCAGCTTTCTCTCTGTCCAGCTGCTCAGCCTGGGGCCCATCTATCTCCCACCTCAGGGCCTGGGGTGGGCAGAGGGGCACATGGGCCTCTAAGGAAAGCCACAGGGGAAAAGGTGATGTGAAAATGATACTGGGACACCCCAAACTGCTCACTCTGCCACCTCAGAGTCCCCCACCCCAAATCCTCAAGAAGGCACCCTGCCAGGAGTGTTATTGTCTAGCTAGGGCATTTCATGAGCCCCATTTGGACCACCCAAACTCCACCAAGGGTGGCCCAAAGGCGCTGAGGGGGCTGTGGAGAGCCCTCTTCTGGGGAGAGAGTGACCAGGGGCAGTGAGCTGGCCTCTGGGGCTGGTTTGGGTTGGGGAGCTGAGAGGTGGAGGTTGCCTCCCTCTGCCCCAGACCTGCAGACTTCCGACCACAGCTCAGTCTCTGAGAACCTTGAAGCCTCCTCCCGCATTCCTCACTCTCCCATTCCTCCTCCCACCCTATAGGAGAGAAGTAAAAGGCAGTAAGTTTCAAAAGACCTCCCTCCGTTCCCCTTGATCCCCCCTCCCTTGCTTGTTATTGTCATGAATGCTAATAAGCCTCAATAATTGATGTCCTCATTAGCACATCAAACCCACTTTCTGAAGAATGGAGAGTAAAAATGGAAGGGGGGAGGTTCTCTGGGGTCCTAACTGTAGCCAGCCCCCTCCAGAGAAACTCATCCTGGTGCTTCCAGCAGGGAGGGACCCCACTAGAGGGACTTGCGTTGAGAAACCTCGATGTCCCCCTCTGACTGAGAATTTCCTGAGCACAAGGCTCTGTCTTCCCTATCAGATGGCGAGCAAGGGTCTTGTCTGTCCCATCAGACTGGGAACACTGAGTCCCCCCTCATTAACTCTGGCTCCTCCTCAGGGCAGGGCAGTGGTTCTTAAACCAAAGCAAGAATTAGAATCCCCGGGCTTCCCTGGTGGCGCAGTGGTTGAGAGTCCGCCTGCCGATGCAGGGGACACGGGTTCGTGCCCTGGTCCGGGAAGAGCCCACATGCCGCGGAGCGGCTGGGCCCGTGAGTCATGGCCGCTAAGCCTGCGCGTCCGGAGCCCGTGCTCCGCAACAGGAGAGGCCACAACAGTAAGAGGCCCGCGTACCGCAAAAAAAAAAAAAGAGAAAGAATTCGAATCCCCTTGGGCTTCCCTGGTGGCGCAGTGGTTAAGAATCCGCCTGCCAATGTAGGGGACACGGGTTCGAGCCCTGAACCCCGGTCCAGGAAGATCCCACATGCCGCAGAGCAACTAAGCCCACAGCAACTGCGCCACAACTACTGAGCCTGCGCTCTAGAGCCCGCGGGCCACAACTACTGAAACCCACGCGCCTAGAGCCCGTGCTCCGGGACAAGAGAAGCCACCGCAAATGAGAAGCCCGCGCACCGCGACAAAGAGTAGCCCCCGCTCGCCGCAAGTAGAGAAAGCCCGCACGCGCGCGCAGCAACCAACACCCAACGCAGCCTAAATAAATAAATAAATTTATTTATTTTTTTAAAAAAGAAAAAAGAATTAGAATCGCCTGGAGGCTTTGTGAAAACGGGGGTTGCTGGGTTCCACCCCCAAAGTTTCTGATTCAGCAAGTTTGAGGAGGAGCCTGAAAATTTGCATTTCGACCAAGTTCCCAAGTGTTGCTGCTGCTACTGCTGCTGGGCAGGAACCACACTTTGAGAGCCAGTGGGGTAGGGACTGACTTCTTGCTTTCCCAGCTTCGGGCTTTGCCTGCTAGTGGGACAAGTGGCAAGTCACTGCAGGGCCTGGCACACAGGGAGTGTCCAGGAGAACCCTGTGACACAGATGAATGTCCCTCTCCTCTCCTTTCCTTAAACCACCACCAAAGCCAATTCCTGCCACCATAAGTGCCCCTGGTGACTCCTTCCTCCCCTGACCTTGACCTTTGAGGGCTGGAGGTGGCCAGAACTGGATCTCCTGCCCCCCAGCTGCCTGCCACCATGCTCCGTGCTGCAGATACCAGTGGGTCTCCTCCTGGGAGAAGGAGGGAATAAAGGTGAGGGAGAGGATTCCCAGTATCCCACCTCACTTTGGGATGACCTCCCAGGGCCTCAGTGGGGAGAGGGGCTTGTGGATGTAGTCCACAAACATGCATGCAGCTCCCCACCTCCTTCCTTCCTACTCAGCCGCCTAGGCATAGAATGAAATGAAAGAGAAAAGAAAGATGAGGAGAAGGGAGTAAAACAGGGAGAAGGAAGGCAGTTTGTATCTATCCTTGAGAGGACATACCGTGAGACACTGGATCCCAGGTGGGCCACAAGCCCAATTCCTGCAGTACCACACCAAGCTTGGCTTTGAGGCTCTAGATTTCACCCTCTGATCCACTTGCTTGGGAAAAGAAAGGGAACACACACCCCTACTTCAGCCAGCAGCCTTGCCAGGACTGCCAACCAGCCTTAGAAGCCTATGGTGGGCAGCAGGGAAATGGAACAGGTATCATCCTCAACTCCTTTACCCATGTTAGCACCTGGTGACCATCTCCTTGCCTTCCAGGGTCACAACAATCACCTGTTTAATAATGAAAATGGGTGGAACCCTCATCTATTGCTGGTGGGAATGTAAAATGGCTCAGTAGCTGTGGGAAACAGTTTGGCAACTCCTCAAAAAGTTAAACATAGAATTACCCTATGACCCAACAGCCCAAATGTCCTTCAGTGGATGAATAAACAATTTGTGACCTATCCACACAATGGAATACTATTCAACCATAATAAAGGAAGGAAGTACTAATAATACTGCCTTCAACACGGATGAACCTCAACATTCTGCTCAGTGAAAGGATCCAGACACAAAATGTCATGTGTTGTGTGATTCCACGTGTAGGAAATATTCAGAATAGTAACTCCATAGAGATTTGCCTGGAGGAGGAAGAAATGGGGAGCAATTACTTAACGGGTATGGGGTTCCCTTTGGGGCTGATGAAATGTTTGGGAACCAGATAGAGGTGGTGGTGCACAACGTGGTGAATGCAGTAAATGCCACTGAGTTGTTCACTGTATAATGGTCAATTTCATGTTATATGAATTCCATCTCATAAAAAAAAAGAGTAATGAAGCAGGCGTTTCCAGGGAGTTCATTAAGTAGACCCATCTGCAGATTTCAGAGTCTGCCTTCTTGGGAAACAGGAGCTTGTACCCACATGAGTTACAGCCACTCCCCATGGTCTGGAGCACCAGGCGTCCTCTCTGAACACTTGGAAGATGCTCACAGGACCCCAGGATGCAGTTTTCTGAACCCAGACTGCATCCTAGCAGCCTCCTGCTCTGCCTGGCTCCCATCCCAAGGGAGCCTCCCTTTCAGGTTCCTGCTTCCCAAGCAGGCAGCAGATGCCTGACCGAGCGCTAAGGAGCTCAGCTTCCCATCTTCAGCTAACATCGTGCCATCTGCCCCAGCGGCAGGCCTACCCCTCGCTGATCATCTGGGTCCAAACACAGCTTTAAAAAGCCCTCTGGTTTTCTTTCCCACAGATTATTTTAATCAGCCCCTAAGTGAGCCCCTTGTTCTCTGGAATCTCACACTCCCCCCCAGTCCTTTCCCCCTAAGTTTGGCCCTGGGCTGGCTCCTCTGTGTGCAGACGGGGAAGGGAGGGGTCTTAGGATGAATCAGGCACATTTGTTGCTCCCCTTGGCTCTAAAGCCCCACTAGATCCTTCCTAGTGACCTTTAATGACCACTTCCTACAGCAGAGGAGTGTGTCCTTTGGAGACCTTGAACCTTTTGAGGTCCTGACAAAAGCTTTACACCCTTCCCTAAACAAATGAACATACATGTCCAGCTGCAAGAAATGTGTTGGCCTCCCGACCTCTGCAGCCCATCCAAGGACCCCTAGAGCAGGGCTACTCAAAGTTTGGTCCACAAGATGAGTACAGAAATGAAGAGCCATCCTTGAGAAAGCTTTATAGCGATTTAACATTGCCACACGTCCCAGTGCATGATCATTTTTGCTGTGTTTTATAAAAACAACATGGGTTCGGGCTTCCCTGGTGGTGCAGTGGTTGAGAGTCCGCCTGCCGTTGCAGGGGACACGGGTTCGTGCCCCGGTCCGGGAAGATCCCACATGCCGCGGAGCGGCTGCGCCCGTGTGCCACAACTACTGAGCCCGCGCTCCACAACAAGAGAAGTCACCGCGATGAGAAGAAGCCTGTGCACGGCAACGAAGAGTAGCCCCCGCTCGCCGCAACCAGAGAAAGCCGCGTGCAGCAACGAAGACCCAACGCAGCCAAAAATAAATTCATTTTTTTTAATTTATAAAAAAATAAAACAACAACATGGGTTCACAATCAATTGGATATTAAAAAAAAAAAAAAAAAGGTCCTTTACCATAGAGAATTTGAGAAACACTGCCTTGAGGATCTGGTCACCTCAGGGTAGACTGCCTGACCCACTCAGCAAATTTCTTAGGTTCGTATTTGACGCCCTCCATTGCTCTATCCCCAGTCTTTCCAGCCTTATCTCCAGCTACCAGCAACAAGACGCATGCACGCGCACACACACACACACGCACTCTGTGTCTTCCCTTTACTCTCCGTGCCCTTGTGCATACTGTTTCCCGCTTTGGGCTTGTCCTTTCCTTCCCCTGCACCTGTGGACATGTGACACCCACTTCCAGGCCCAGCTCAAATCTCACGTCCTCGATAAAGCCTTCCCCAGCCCTGCCCTCCTCACACATGCACACAAACACATTCTAGCTGACGTTCCGTCTCCCCTGGGTTTTCTTAACACCCACTTAGCTTTATTCGTGACCATCTGTCTGCTCCTCGCAGGGCAGAGCTTTCGTCCTCTTGGTCCCCTCTGTCTTCTCCACCGTCCAGAGCATCTGTGCTCATGGATTCTGGGCATTCTGCTGCCCTGATTCTCCTGGGCCCTCCTGTGGCTGCTCCTCCGTGCCCCCCTATTCCTTGCTGGGGGAGCTTCAAGCAACTTCCCAACATAGGACTCAGGCCTCTATATCACTCCATGCCCCATTCATCCCTGGCTTCACCCTCCTTACCCGGGGTCGGACCTTCTCAGTAATAAACACTGGTATATGACTGGGGCCAAAAATTAGTTCATAAGATTTTAAGGACTGGAAAAAATTAATTTGACCTATTTTTTAAATGGGAAATTCTATTTGCATGTGATGCAAAATTCAAAAGGTGCAAAAAGAAAAAGTCGGTTTCCCCATCACTGTCTCTGTTCCTGGTCACCCAGGTCCAGCACCAGAAGCAAACACCATTCTCAGTTTCTCGGTCTTTCAGGGCTTGCCTGTGTGTTCACAAGCATTTCCTTTGTGTTCTTTTACCCAAATGACAGCATACGATCAACATAAACTAGAAGATTGTTTTGCACCAGCACATATAAATGCGCCTCGCTGACAGATGTTTAGGCTGTGGTGCAAGATATCCTGCTAGTTACTTTATATGACACAATGTGAGTTTATCTGTAGAATAAATTCCTAGAAGCAGAATAGCTGGATAAGGGGTACATGCATAAGAAGTGGTTTAAATAGGAACCATTACTTCTGGTTTTGCCCTGATCAACGGCACCAGAGCAACCAATTTTTCCCAATTTGGCCACTTCTTTCTCTTGTGGTGAGCCAGCTGGGAAAACTGAGGCAGAGACACAGACAACCCCCAACCCCCCACCCCCCACCCTGCCCCGGCGCCTGGAAGAATCCAAAGTTGGGCAAGGGACCCGTAAGCAAGAAGTCCAGCTTCTCAGAATTAGAAAAATGCCCCAAGGATCCTGCCCATCTTGAGAAACAGGGAAGGAGAGGATGTCTAGCCTAAAAAGGGAAAAGCTAAAATAATGATCACCTCATGTGTGAAGGAGGAGAGAAGCCAGAGAACACCCAAGGGGTTCCATGTCAGCAAGAGAGACTGAAGTTAGCTCCCAGTGTGAACTTCCTGCCCAACACACAGTCCTGGCACCAGGCAAGGACAGTGGGTGACTCCCCACTCAGGGATCAAGAAGCCAAGATTAAGGGTGGAGGCCTTGCCAGGCCTGCTGGGAGGCAGAAGGCTGGAGCAGGCGACCGCTTAAGCCGTCCTGTGAGGTGAAAAGTCTGAGAAGTGGATTAATCAAGGCAAGGCCCTTTACGGTCTTCAAAGCAATCCCATAATCAAGCCTTTGAGGAGAGTAAGCAGGGATTGTGTGTTCCCCATTCTGCTGATGAAAAAACCAAAGCCCAGAGAGGTTAAGGAACTTGCTCGAGGCTTCACAGGTGAACCCGGACTTGAACCCAAGCTTTCAGCCCCCATGTCCAGTGAGATGGCCTCCACCGCCCTGCCTCTTGGGCTGGAAGCTTCGCAAGATAGGACCCAGGCCTTGGTTCCTCCACCAACCTCCCCAGACCCCCTGTACCCTCACTCCTCCACACCGCCCTCCCCACCAACACCCCAAACACACAGCCCCAGAACAGGGCGGAGACGGCTGGGAGAGGCTGCAAATCCCTCTCCTGTCTAACAACTGAGCTGGGGAGGAAGAAGGAGATGGGAACAGGTCCCAAGCTCCCATCTCACTCATCCTCGTGTCTCCGTCTCGGCCTCTCTCGTGATAGGAAAGTAGGCCAGTTTGGAATATGTCACGGATATTTTCAACATCCCCATCTGTACTATACAGCTTTGCACACAGCCAAGTGGGTGGAGTCAGAGCCTTCCTGCCGGATGAGGGCTACACCTGCTACCTCTGGGGCTCAGAGCCCACATGCAGGCTGGGGACAAGCACAGGAGACCGTGGAGGGCACTGGGCAAGTGTTCAGCTGCCTGGACAGGGTAGGACAGGAGGCCAGCTGTGTCTGCCCTCTTCTCAGAGCAAGAGCAGAACAGCTGTCGCCTGTGGACACCATCCCACTGGCCCCATGAGCAGTGTGCCGGGTGGCCTGGGGGTTGAGCCATTTCCTGCAGGGGAATGGGTCTGAAAAGCTCTATGGGTGGGCTTCCCTGGTGGCGCAGTGGTTAAGAATCCGCCTGCCAATGCAGGGGATACTGTTTCGAACCCTGGTCCAGGAAGATCCCACATGCTGCGGAGCAACTAAGCCCGTGCGCCACAACTACTGAGCCTGCCCTCTACAGCCCATGAGCCACAACTACTGAAGCCCGCACACCTAGAGCCCATGCTCCGCAACAAGAGAAGCCACTGCAATGAGAAGCCCGCGCACTGCAACGAAGAGTAGCCCCTGCTCACCGCAACTAGAGAAAGCCCACGTGCAGCAACGAAGACCCAACACAGCCAAAACTAATAAATAAAATAAATAAATTTATTAAAAAAAGAAAAAGCTCTATGGGAGAGGTGATTGATATTTGAGGTGGACCTTGAAAGGAGAGCTGGACTTTGCTGGGTGGAGAAGATGGGGGAGGGTGTTCCCCGCCAAGGGGTGTGCTTGGGGTGGGGGGCTGGGGGCATAGAGGGCTGAGCCGGAATGGCAGCAAGAGAGACTGGGTAGGGGTGGGCTAACACTGGAGAAGAGGCTGTTAATGGTGAATGCCCAGCTAAGAAGCTTGGGGTGTGCCCTGCAAGTCGCCATGAGGATTTTAAGTACCATGATTCAGAAAGAACCTGTAGCAGTGGGCAGGGAGGAGTCACCCGGGGAGACGCAGGGGTGCAGGGGGTGAGTGAGTGTTCTCTTCGAGCCACCAGCCACCCTGACCACATCCTTCTCCAGTTCGCTGCGAGGGGCACTTCTCCTGATTGGGGGAGGGGAGACCAAAGCAAGAAATGAACTCTTTGCAGAGCTGTTGGAGAATTGCCAGATTAAAGGGGCCAAGGTCTGGGTGGGAGTTGCATTTCGAGAGATTCTTCTGGAAAGGTTCATAGAGGGGACACCTGGACACTGTGTTTATTAAGCACCTACTATTGACACTCTGCAAGATGGCCTCATTTAATCCTTACAAGAAGCCCAAGAGGTTTTTTTTGTTTGTTTGTTTTTAAACAAGATGTTGGGGGTAGGAGTTTATTAATTGATTAATTAATTTTTGCTTTGTTGGGTCTTTGTTTCTGTGCGAGGGCTTTCTCTAGTTGTGGCAAGCGGGGGCCACTCTTCATCGCAGCGCACGGGCCTCTCACTATCACGGCCTCTCTTGTTGCGGAGCACAGGCTCCACACGCGCAGGCTCAGTAGTTGTGGCGCACGGGCTTAGTTGCTCCATGGCATGTGGGATCCTCCCAGACTAGGGCTCGAACCCGTGTCCCCTGCATTAGCAGGCAGATTCTCAACCACTGCGCCACCAGGGAAGCCCCAACCAAGAGGTTTTTTTCCCCCTTTTTACCGATGTGGAAACAGAATTTAAGTTTCAGTAGTAAAGAAGTAAAGGGAAGTATAAGTCCCTTCCCTAAGGTCCCACAGAGTGTAAGTGGGATAAGAATTCAGGTCTGTCCATCCCCAAAGTCCTTCCCCTTCACCTCTCACCACCTCCCAGGAAAGAGGCAAGGCTCCCTCCCAAAGGAATGACTCAGGCCCTAATCTTCAGCCCTCTCTTACTGTCTCCACGCTGGACCAGGCCTCCAGGGCCCCACACCAACCCCATGACATGAGCCACTCTCAGATGAGAAAACCGAGGCTCAGAGAAGTTAAGTGACTTGCCCAAGGACACAAAGCTAATTAGTGGCAGAGGCAGGATTCAGACCCAGATCCCTTCTAATACCTAATCACTCACTTAGCTTCTTTGTTCCCCAGTTTCCTCATCTGTAAAATGCACCTGGGAGGATTAGAGAGAGCATGCGCAGATATAAGCCGCTTGGCACAGTGCCCGACAGTCCTTCAATGGTCAAGAAATATTTACTGAGCACCTACGAGGAGCAGGACCCTCTTCTAGATGTTGGGAGGTAAGAGGAAACAGAAGCCAGCCCCTGCTCTCCCGAGGTGGATACGAAGGCAAGGATGGAGAGGGGAGTGAGCCGTAGGCACAGAGACCATGCCCCATAATTGCTCCCACTAAGTGCTTGGGCAAGCCACTCCGGGGTTCTCTGCTTCTGGATCTAGAAAACAGGAAGAGCGCAGAGGGGAGATGCTTCACACAGAGTAGCCATCCACGTATTCTGTCACTGCCAGTCCCCTAGGTGAGCAGCCCTGCTCCCACCCCTGTGAGACCAGCAAAGCCCCTCCCCCTCCACACCCCCACCCAGACGCCTGGCCCAGGCCGAATCGGTGGCCTGGAGTGCACGCTTTGCTTCCTGCTCCCTCTCTTCCCAGGACCTGCAGCCTCTGCTCCTTGTCCTGTGGCAGACTGAAAGCTGCTTAGCCTCCATCCAGGTCCAGCCCTAAATCTGATGCTAGTATCTTAGAGGTTGTAAGAACCTGTGGTTCAGGGACCACCTTCAAGGCTCTGAGGCAGCCCTGAGGAATGAGGCCCCAGCTCTTCACTCTCAAGGGGTGGGGCAGGTTCAGCTTGAGTCAGGCGTGAGTGGGCTTCTGGTCGAAATCAGGGAGCTCCTTGTGGGGAAACAGGGAAATCAGAGTCCAACCTGAGGAATATAAGATCATCATAATTGGGGCCATTCTTAAGCACTTAGGACATTATTTCATTTAATCCTCTGTGTATATAAAATCCCACTTAATTTAAATTTTTTTTTTTTTTTTTTTTTTTTGGCTGTGCCGCGTGGCTTGCAGGATCTTAGTTCCCTGACCAGGGATAGAACCTGGGCCCCCTGCAATGGAAGCGCTGAGTCCTAACCACTGGACCACCAGGGAATTCCCTAAAATCCCGTTTTAGAGTTGATAAAACTGAAGCCCAGGGAAGTGAAGTGAGTCACCCAAGGAATTAGAAGTCCCTGCTCTTCTCTACCTCCACGCGGCTGGCTGGCTGAGCTCAGCCCTGTTGCTCCTGCATTCTGGGTCAAGGCTGAACTTCAATCCCCAAGTGTAACCAGAGGTAGGGGTGCTGGGACCCAAGAAGTGGGGAGAAAGTTTTGCACCTCCCCTGGGTCATTGCTGGTCGTGTCACCCCTTCTCTGGGCAGCCACCCACTCAGCCTCATCCCCAACCTCAGGGTCAGGAAGTAGGGCCAGGGTTGGGAGGTGGGGTCAGGTCCTTCCTAGCTCCCCATTGCTGCTTCCATTACTCTGTCACTTTCTTGCAAAAGTCCTACTGCATCTACTTGTGCCACCCTCTACCCCCCTCACTGGTGTTGTCCACTGACCTTGCCTTCCATCTGTTGAAGCCTTTTGGCATCCCACCCCCTAGTGCACCCTGGGTAACTCTAAAGTCCCAGCCTCTCCGTTCTACAGCCTTCGCATGTCTAATCACTTTCTCCTCTGCCCGCACCCTTGTTCACATCCTGTACATTGTCATCACGTGTAAGTGCTCACATTTTCCTCTCTGACCTCATCTTCTGCTCCTTTTGTTCAATTATTCCTCAGACAACTGTTCTTCAATCTCTGTCAATTGACCCGGTGATGTTTTCCCCATCCATCAGCTCCCTTCTGTCTTCATTCTCTTACTTTTTCAGCCCAGAGTCTCTGCTTTATCAGATTATCTTCACTCACCACCCTCAGTCTTTTGTGGTTACATTTGCCTGGCAAGAGCCTGACACTGGACTTCTGATTCAGGAAGGCTACCTATGTTTACCACACCATCCCTCTGAAATGACAGAGAAAAAATATACTGAAGTTTTAAAGCAGATTACATTGTACTAATAGGAAAACCCAATAGAGAAGAGGAATCCAAGACCCCATAGAGCGAGCCTCTCAAAGTGTGAAGTTTCCTAAAAGGACCCTAGATTTCCTGCTAATATCAAGAACAAAGCAAGGATGTCACTCCCATTATCACAATTCAATATTGTGCTGGAGGCTCTAGCCAGCGTGCTAAAGCAAGGGGAAAAAGGCATCTAGAACTGAAAGGAAGATGTAAAACTGTCTTTATGTGAAGACGGTGTGAACGTCCATGTAGAAAATCTGAAGGAACCTAAAAAATAGCTACTAGAACTAATAAATGAGTTTAGCAAGACTGTAAGTTATAAGATCAATATATGAAGTCAATTATATTTCTATAGACAGGCAATGAACAACTGGAAATTGAAATTTTTAAAAATGCCATGTACAGTAGCATCAAAAAATACGAACTACTTAGAAATAAGTCTGACAAAGGATATATAAGACCTGTACACTGAAAACTACAAAACACTGCTTAGAGAAATTAAAGAAGAATCAGTAATGCAGAGACATACCATGCTCATGGATCAGAAGACTCCATACTGTTAAGATATCAATTCTCCCCCCAATCGATCTATAAATTCAACACAATCCCAGTCAAATTCCCCACAGGTCTTTGTAAAAATCGAAAAGTTGATTCTAAAAATCTTAAGGAAATACAAAGGACTTAGAATAGCCAAAACAACTTTGAAACGGAAGGACGGGAAAACATTGGACAGCCCTTCCCCCTGGCTGGCAGCAAGGAAGCCACAGGGTGCCTGAAGTTACTGTAGAAGACGTTGCCTAGGGTTACTGTAAAAGACAGGAACCAGCAGGAGTTCATCAGGGCTCTGACAGCTTTCCTCAGAAAGTCTGGGAAGCTGAAAGTCCCTAAATGGGTGAACGCCACCAAGCTGGCCAAGCATAAAGAGCTTGCTCACTACACTGAGAGCTGGTTCTACATAGAGTGGCTTCCACAGTGCTACACATCTATCTCCAGGGCTGTGCTGGGTTGGTTCCAAGACCAACATCTATGGGGACATAAACCACATCATGTCTAGCCACTTCAGCAGGGCTCCAAGAGTGTGGCCTGTCTGTTCCTCCAAGCCCTGGTAGGGCTGAAAATGGTAGACAAGGACCAAGATGGGGGTGGCAAGCTGACACCTCAGGGACAGAGAGATCTAGACAGAATTGCCAGATGGGGGCACCTGCCTACGAGAAGCATTAGAACAAATGCTGGGTTAATAAATTGCCTCATTCTTTAAAAACAAAAACTAGTTGGAGAACTTACACTATGTAAACTCAAGGTGATTAGAAAGCTATAGCAATCAAGGCAGTGCATATTGGGATCAAGATAGACAAATAGACCAAAGGAAGAGAATACAATGTCTATAAACAGACCCACACATATATGGTCAATTGATTTTTAACGAAGCTGCAAAGACAGTCTAGGGGAAGAAGGATAGTCTTTTCAACAGATGGTCCTGGGAGAAATGGATATACAAAATAAAATAAAATACCTCACGCCATATATAAAAATTATCTCAAAGTGGATCCTAGACCTAAACATAAGCCTAAAAGTATAAAATTTCTGGAAAAAAACATAGAAGAAAATCCTTGCGACCTTGGGTTAGGCAAAGATTTCTTAGATAAGACACTTTAAAAGAAAAAATTGGACTTTATGAAAATTAAGACTTTCTGCTATTTGAAAGACACTGTTAAAGGAATAAAAAGACAAGCCCCAGGGCTCCCCTGGTGGCGCAGTGGTTGAGAGTCCGCCTGCCGATGCAGCGGACACGGGTTCATGCCCCGGTCCGGGAAGATCCCACATGCCGCGGAGTGGCTGGGCCCGTGAGCCATGGCCGCTGAGCCTGCGCGTCCGGAGCCTGTGCTCCGCAACGGGAGAGGCCACAACAGTGAGAGGCCCGCGTACCGCAAAAATAAATAAATAAATAAATAAATAAGGATAACGGGCTGGGTGCAAATTGCTTGCATCACCACTAATCCAAATGTACCATAAAACAGTTGCTTTTACGGTAAGAATAGGATTTGTCTTCACCCATAGTAGGTCCTTCACAAACATTTGTAGAATTGATATTGACCAGGGTTCTTGGCCTTCCCTAATCAATAGAAATTGGTTAGAGGTCAGTTAAGAAATTCAGGCAAGCCTTGACTGGAGCCCCTGCTGCAGCACTGGGGAGCGAAAACAAGTAACAAGTTCTCTTGCTCCCTCCCGGTGGGAGGTGGGGGGGTGGGGGCTGGTTCCTTGTATGGGGTGAGGGTAGGGGTGCATCCAGGGGTTAGGCTGGAGGGGGAGCTTAGGTGGTTTACCCACCCCCTTTGGTGGTGTTGAGTGCAGGGGGTCTGCGCAGTACCCTGCTTTTCTCCCAGCTCTTCAGAAGTGGCAGCTGGGTTTTTCTTGGTCTTTCTGTATCTTGCTATCCAGAATTTGCCCCAACTCTGCATGCACGCAGTTATTTTTAGTCTTTGATAATTTCCTTGTATTCTGTGGCTCAAGAAACCATTTGTCCAGGTGCAAGCACTGCAGCACTGCAGCAAAGGGTCCCAGGTCCCAGGTCCCAGCCTGTCTCAGAATGACCAAGTAAATGAATAGGCAAATAGATCAATAGCATAGTCCAGAAACAGTCTGCATAGAGTGAATATTGTAATATAAAGGTTTATCATGTATTTCTATTAAATATGTCCTTCATGTCCATGAGCACCTCAAGGTAACATGCCCCCAAATTGACCTAAGCACCCTACTCCCCTTCCCTATTCATGCACTTCTTCCTACTTCACAGTTCCACACAGTCACCCAGACAGGAAAAGTGGTCACCCTGGATCCCTCTCTCCCCCTCACTCTCATTCTGTTTACCTTCTGAGATGTCTCTCAGTCTCCCCCTCCCACCGCGTGGGAATTTAGCACAGGATAAAAACAGCATTTCAAACCAGCAAGGAAAGGAGACAGTGCTAGAACAAGTGGCTATCTATCTATGGGGAAAAAAAAGTGAAATCCATACATAAAAATGAATTCCAGATGGATTAAATATCTAAGTGTGAAGAGTTAAACTATAAAAGCAACAGAAAGAAATATAGAAGGATGTTTTTTATAATTTGGGGATGGGAAGGACTTCTATGAGACATGAAAATCATAAACCATGAAGAAAAAGATCAACAGATTTGATTACAGTGAGAGGCACCACAATGTTAAAAATTGAACGCTAAGCGGGGAGTATTGGCAACATTTAAGACACAGATAAGTTTCATTATTACCCTTAATATACAACAAGCTCCTAAAAATCAGTAAGAAAAAGTTAGAAAACCCAATTTAAAAAACGGGCAAAAGTAATAAGACAATTTATAGGATAAACGCAAAAGGCTAAGAAACATGTGAAAAGTTGTTCACGTTCACTGGGGTCAGGGAAATGCAAATTAAGACAATAATGAGCTACCATTTTTGTCCGCTAAATTGTTAAAAAAATTAATACAACAAATAATGTTCAGTGTTCACAGGAGCGAGGATAAAAAAGAACACGTATACATTGTTGTCGGTGAGAATACAAACTGGTGCAACAGTTTTTGGTGCAGTTTATTAGTACTCATCAAATGTTAAGTGAATCCTTTGAGAAAACTACTCCACTTTCTTTTTTTTTTTTTTAATTGATCTATGTCATCTCATTTTTTTCATATTTCTTTTTTTAAATAAATTTATTTATTTATTTATTTGGCTGTGTTGGGTCTTCGTTTCTGCGCGAGGGCTTTCTCTAGTTGCGGTGAGCGGGGGCCACTCCTCATCGCGGCACTCCACCTTCAACAGAGATCTGTTGTTTCAGCATCCGTCACCCTTTCTCCCAGCTACAGCCCTCGCCCACCTCCCACTCTCTGGAGAACCCCTCCCCTCTCACTCACTCGCACGCGATTGGGCGGGGCTGCTCCCCTCCCAGTCATGTGACTTCACCTTGATCAATCACTGAGTCATCCTCCCTCAAGCAAACGGAATGGTTTAGGGCAGAGCGTGTGATCTGAATGAGGGTCAAATTAGAGAACACCTTGTGACTTTTTTCCAGTCTCCCGTAAAGAAGAGCTGGTGGAGTGCCTCTGGAACTTCTATGGCCACCTTGACTTCACATGGAAGAGTTGATCTGAGAAGCCAGAGGAAATCAAAGCCATGTATTGGTGAAAGATTCATGAAGACAAACTTTGGGCACCTGGACCCAATCGTGCCTAAAGTCAGATGTCCCTAGGAATTTAGTATGTGAATCAATAAAACCCTCCCACCAATTTGAATGACATTTCTGTCCCTTGCAAACCAAAACAATTCTAATATTGAATCTATCCTTTAAAATATTTACTAAACTGCTGTTGGGGTGAAGGGGTAGTTTCAGAAAACTATATAAATGTTCTGTTTTTAATTTTAAAGTATATGCCTGTGCCTATAAAAAGGTCTGAAAGGACACACATGCGCGCGCACACACGCACACGATCGTAATCCCTAAGAAAGTGGCAATGAGAGCCGAGGGAATCCACTCTTAACCCTTAAGCACCTATTCTGACCAATCATTGTTCTAGGCTGGGGGCGTAGCATTAAACAAAACAAACAGAATCTCTGCTTTCATAGTACGTGGAGGCATCATTTTTTAAAAAATGAATGAATCCAACTTTCTGCTTTCACTGTGCCTATATCCAAGCAGCTGAGTATTACTAGAGAAAAACACAGAGCTGAAAAGACAGGAACCCAAAAACAAGGGTGGTTCTTGATGTTATATGGAACCTGAACATGGCTTGACAACGCCCCTATTAACTACCTCTCCTGATCTCTAAAAAACTTTCAAAGTCTCCCACTTACCTTCCTTAAACTTTTAGGAGAGTGATTGCAGTTGTCATTAGGACAGTTCATCACTAGTCTGTGTCTCTTCCTTCCTGGTACATGGTTAAGATTCCACTGCCCCGCCCTCTGAAGTTAGGGATGGCCATGTCACCTGCTTTGGCCAATGAAAAGTGGATGGAATTTACATGTGTTTCTTCCAGGTGGATGCTTTTATGAACTGGTGCACAATTTTCCATGCTGCATTTCCCTTGCCAGAGGGACCATCAGTAAGTAGCTGGTGGAAGTTCCAACCAACCTGTGTTGATGTGAGGATGATGTGAAACAGAGCTTCATGTCAACCCATGATGGCCATGTAGTCCAAGCAAGAAACAAGCCACGATGCTGTGGTAACTCGGTTTCTCTAATAAGCAGAGTTCTAGATAGGGTGAGATGGGCAAAGCATTTATTGGGGCAAACGCCTGTTAAGGAGAAAGGGTTAGGAGCCAGAGTAGGCATGGAGAGCCATCAGACCACAATGCAAGTCTGACACCTTGAGAGGAGAGAAGGAATCAGGAGGATTGGGCAGGAAAACAAGCTTTCAGAAAGGCTGATGGAAGGACTACCCCAGCAGTCCAGTGGTTAAGACTCCGCACTTCCACTGCAGGGGGCATGGGTTTGATCCCTGGTGGGGGAACTAAGATCCCATATGCCGCGCGGCCAAACAAACAAACAAAAAAGAAAGGCTGATGGAGATAGTCCCCAAGCCAAAAGTACCCATTAGTAGAGTCCCAAGTCCCACAAGAATGGGCCAGCACTAGTACCCCAATGGCTGAGCAGCAGAGGGGAAACATGGCCTCAATACTAATGCAATGAAGGATTCGTAGGGATGGCAGCTGGAGCTGTCAGTCACCTAGGCTCCACGTGGCAGGTTTCCTTGAAGGAAATCTGAGCAGCACATTTCAATGACCCTCAGAGTTCTTTAACCCAGGGGTCAGCAAACTACAGCCCACAGGCCAAGTCCACCCTGCTGCCTATTTTCATAAATATAGGTTTGTTGGAGCACAGCCACACCCTTTTGTTTACTGTTATCTGTGGCTACTTTCCCGTGACGATGGCCGAGTTGAGTAGTGACAGAGACTACAGTCTCTGTACCCTGTGATAGTAATTACAGCTCGCAAATCCTAAGATATTTACTAGCTGACCCTTGGCAGGAAAAGTTGCCAATTCCTGCTTTAACCTACTGCGATTTGAGGGAGGTTTATTGCCATAGCAAAACCTAGCCTATTCTGACTAGAATAGTGATCTAAATGTATCTTCTTTCCTCACCTCCCACTCCACAACCTACTCCAACCTGGTGCTACACTTCCCCTCCCCCTCAACTCCAAACTACTCTTTCTAACGCTGTGGCATACCTGTTATATATATATATATATATATATATATATATATATATATATATTTTGGCCATGACCAACGGCCTACAGGATCTTAGTTCCCTGACCAGGGATTGAACCTGTGCTCCCTGCAGTGGAAGTGCAGAGTCCTAACCACTGGGCCACCAGGGAACTCCCCCCTGTTTTAGCTCTTATCTAATTTGACTTCTTAGCAGCGTACAGCAGTTACCTATTTCCCCCTTCTTAAAACATACTCTCCCCCCAGCCTCTAGGACACTACATTTTCTTGGTTTACCTTTTATTATCTCTTTGACAACTTTTTCTTAGTCTCCTTGGCTCAACCTATTAGATGTTCCTCAGGTTTTTGTTCTAGGCCTGCTTCTATCCTCACTCCCTAACATTCTATGGCTTTAATTACCATCCATATTCTAGCAATTCCCAGTTTAATATCTCCAGCTCAGATATAAGCTCCAGTCCTATACATTCAATTGCATACAAGACCTCTCTCCACTAGGCTGTTGATCGTTCCAAAACTGGTCTCATCATCTTTTCCCTTAATCCTCTTTCCCCTCCTGAATTTTTAAAATAAGTGGTAGTATCATCCACCAAGCTGCTTATACCAGAAATCTGAGTCTTCTTTGATTCTTTATTCTCTTTCACCCCACACTCTAAATCCAATCACTAAGTTCTGCTTTTCCTACCTCCGGAAAGGTAATTTGTCCACTTCTCTCTATCGCCATTGCTATGAATCTAATCCATGCTGCCCTTTTTATTCACCCAAACAACTGCTACAATCTCTTAACTGGTATCCTTGTTTCTCTTCAAGTGTTTCTCCAATCAGATCCTCACACTGCAATCAGAGACCTTTGCCAGCGAGAATATAGGAACAAATAGGAAACAAATAGAACAGGGAAGATTTAAACACAACTATATTAGTACTTATGTGAAATGTAAGTGGGCTAAATACTCCAATTATAAGAGAGAGATGTCAAACTATAATAAGTAATCCAAGTATATGCTATTTACAAGAGACATCTTAAATGTAAGAACATGGAAAGGTTAAAATTAAAGGATGAAAAAAGATACAATGCAAGCACCAACCAAAATGAAGTTGGTGTAGCTAAATTAATATCAGACAAAGTAAACTTTATGGCAAGAAGTGCTACTAAAAACACACACATTTTATGATGATAAAAGGGCCAATTAAACAGGAATACATAACAGTCCTAAATTTATATGCACCTAACAATATAACCTTAAAATATATAAAGTGAAAACTGACAGAATTAAAGGAGAAATAGACAAACCTTCAATTATAGTTTATATTTTTAACATATATCTCTCAGCAGCTGATAGAACAAGTAGATTTTAGAAATCAGTAGAGAAATGGATGATTTGACAACATAATTAACGAATTTCCCTAACTGACATTTATAGACTACTATATATATATATATATAAAAAAAAACGAGGAAACTAACAACTACAGAAGGCACATTCTTCTCAAATATCAATTTTCACACTTAACAAAATTGTCCATATGCTGGGCCATAAAGCAAGTCTTAACAAATTTCAAGTTATTAAAATAATGCAGAATGTATTCTTTGAACTCAGTGAATTTGAAATCAGTAACTAAAAGATAACTAGAAACCCCCCTCCCCCAAAGTTTAGAAATTAATTAATAAGCCTCTAAATAACCAATGGTACCAAAGAAGAAACCACAATGGAAATTACAAAATATTTTGAATTGAATGATAATGGGATACAGCTAAAACCACACTTAAAGAGAAATGTATAGGCTTAAATTTATATATTAGAAAAATATAAAAGATTAAAAATCAATGATTTAAGCATCCATTTAAAGAATTTTTAAAAAGAACAACAATTAACAACCCCTCCAAAAAAAAGTAGAAGAAAGGAAACAATAAAGATAAGAGTAGAAATCAACAAAATAGAAAAAAAAATACAATAAAGTCAACAAAGCCAAAATTTGGTTTTTGGAAAGACCACTAAAATTGATAAAAACCTAGCAAGAAAAATAATGGGGGAGGCAGCAAAAATAAGTCATATTAGGAATAAAAATGGAAACATTACTACAGACCCCACAGGTGTTAAAAAATAATAAGGGGATATTACAAACAACTTCATGTCAATATTTGAAAATTTAGGTAACATGGGAAAATTTCTCTAAAAAAATACAAATTACCAAAAATGTCACAGGAATATCCAAAAATATCACAAGAATACTCTAAATTTTGAGGTCACAATAGGCCTACATCTGGTAAAGAAATTGAATCTTTCATTTAAAATCTTCCCACAGAGATAACTCCAGGCCCAGATGGCTTCTCTGGGAAATTATTCCAAGCATTGAAGGAAGAAATATTACCACCTTACACAAACTCAGAAAATAGAGAAAAAAAGAACATTTCTCATCTCGTTTTATGAGACTTGAATAACTTTGATACCAAAACCTGACAAGCTTATTACAAGACAGGCAAGTTATGGCCAATATCTCTCGTAAACAGAGGCACAAAAATCCTACACAAAAATACCAAATCAGGACTTCTCTGGTGGTCCAGTGGGTAAGACTCCGCACTCCCAGTGCAGGAGGTCCGGGTTTTATCCCTTGTCGGGGAACTAGATCCCACATGCATGCTGCAAGTAAGAGTTCGCATGCTGCAACTAAGAATCTGCATGCCACAACTAAACATGCCACAACAAAGATCCCATGTGCCACAACTAAGACCCAGTGCAGCCTAAATAAATAAATAAATAAATTTCTTTAAAATAGCAAATCAAATTCGTATTTTTTGTAAAGGTAATTAATAATAATGACCAAATGCTGTTTTGTCCAGCAGTGAAGGTTGGTTTGCTATTCCAAAATCAACCTATGTAACGAATCATATTAACAAAATAAAGTAGAAAAACTACCTGACCATTTTTAATAGGTGCAGAAAAAGCATTTAACAAGATTTAATACCCATTCATGACCTTTAAAACTCTCAGATAACTAAAATAAAAGGGAATTTGTTAAGATGTCATGATTCCTATGTTGATTGATAGATTCAGTGCCATCATAATCAAAATCTTGGCAGGTTTTTAAAAATAGAAATTGACGGGGCTTCCCTGGTGGTGCAGTGGTTAAGAATCCGCCTGCCAATGCAGGGGACAAGGGTTCGAGCCCTGGTCCGGGAAGATCCCACATGCCACGGAGCAACTAAGCCCATGCGCCACAACTACTGAGTCTGTGCTCTAGAGCCCGCGAGCCACAACTACTGAGCCTGCGTGCCACAACTACTGAAGCCCACGTGCCTAGAGCCCGTGCTCCACAACAAGAGAAGCCACTGCAATAAGAAGCCCGCACACCACAACGAAGAGTAGCCCCCACTCACCACAACCAGAGAAAGCCCACACACAGCAACGAAGACCCAACGCATCCAAAAATAAAAATAATAATAAAAAAAATAGAAATTGACAAGCTGATTCTATCATTTGTATGGAAATGCAAAGGACCTAAAATAGTCAAAACAATCATTGAAAATGAAGAACAAACTTAGAAAACTTACAGTATCAGGGACTTCCCTGGTGGCACAGTGGTTAAGAATCTGCCTGCCAGTGCAGGGGCCACGGGTTCCATCCCTGGTCCAGGAAGATCCCACATGCCGCAGGAATAAACATAACCCAGGAATAAACATAACCCAGGAATAAACATAACAAAAGATGTGCAAAATACTAATGAAAACTAGAAACCAGTCTGAGAAATGAAAGACCTAAATAAACATGTTAATAACCATCAGGAGACTCAATATTGTTAATATGTTAGTTATTCTCTTAATCTTTAATAAATTGAATGAAATATCAATCAAAATCCTAGAAGGATTTTTTTTGTAGAAATTGACAAACTGATTCTAAAATTTATATGGAAATACAAAGGAACTAGATTAGCCAAGGCAATCTTGAAGTGCACAGTTTAAAGACTTACAGTATCAGATAGCAGAACTTATTATAAAGAGATAGACAGATGATAGATAGATAGATAGACAGATAGACAGAGAGATAAATCTACAGTAAGAGATTATTAGCACAAGGATAGGCAAATAGACATTGGTATAGAATATAGTCCAGAAATAGACCTCCACATATATCATCACCTAATATACAACAAAGGCACAACTGCAATTCAGTGGGGAAATGATGGTGCTTTTAATAAATGGTGCTAGCACAACAGACCATCCATGAAGAAAAAATGGAATCTTGGCTCCTATCTCTAACATATCCAAAAACTTATTTGGGATGAATCCTAGATATAAGCGTGGAAGAGAAACACAATAAAGCTTCTGAAAAAAATCGTAGAAGGATATTTATATGGTTTGGGGGAAGGCAAACATTTCTTAATCAAGGTGCAATAAACACTAAAGATAAAGTAAAAGACTGATATGTTTGACTTCATTAAAATTAAAAACCTCTGTTCATCAAAAGACACCGTAAAGCTGAAAAAGCAAACCACAAAACATGTAAAAAATTCCTACTAATTAATTATAAAGCTCAAGCAGGGCTTCCCTGGTGGCGCAGTGGTTGAGAGTCCGCCTGCCGATGCAGGGGACACGGGTTCGTGCCCCGGTCCGGGAAGATCCCACGTGCTGCGGAGCGGCTGTGCCCGTGAGCCATGGCCGCTGAGCCTGCGCGTCCGGAGCCTGTGCTCCGCAGCGGGAGAGGCCACAACAGTGAGAGGCCTGCGTACTGCAAAAAAAAAAAAAAAAAAAACTCAAGCAATCTAATTTTTTAAAAATAGACAAAACACTTGAGTACACTTTACAAAAGAGGATATTCAAATATCCAACAAATGCATATGAAAAAGTGCTCAAATCACTAGGCATCAGGAAAATGCACATTACAACCACCATAAAATACCAAGGCACATCTACAAGTATGGCTAAAATGTCTAAAACTCGAAATTTATAATGGGAGTATGAGTTGCTACAGTCACTCTGGAAAACTACTTGACAGCTTCCATGAAAGTTAAGCATAGCTTACACTATGATGTAGCAACTCCACTCCTAGTTACACGACAAATATGAATGTGTATTTCCAGTAAAACAAAAAAATGTACAGCCAAGAACTGGAAAAAAAAAAAAAAGAAAAAACAAATGTCCATCAATAGTAGAATGGATAAATTGTATAATACTCATGCAATGGAATTTTATACAACAGTGAAAATGAATGAAATTCTACTGCATAAAATAATATGGGTGAATCTCACAAACATAATGTTAAGTGAAAGAAACCAGATTCAAAAGAATGTGGACCAACCCTTGTACACTGTTGGTGGGAATGTAAATTGGTGAAATCACTGTGGAAAACAGCATGGAGGTTTCTCAAAAACTAAAAATAGAACTACTATATGACCCAGCAATTTCACTCCTGGGCATATATCCAAAAAATACAAAAACACTAATTCGAAAAGATACATGCACCCCAATGTTCACAGCAGCATCATTTACAGTTGTCAAGATATAGAAGCAGGGCTTCCCTGGTGGCGCAGTGGTTGAGAATCCGCCTGCCAATGCAGGGGACACGGGTTCAAATCCTGATCCGGGAAGATCCCACATGCCGCAGAGCAACTAAGCCCGTGTGCTACATCTACTGAAGTCTGTGCACCTAGAACCCGTGTTTTGTAACAAGAGAAGCCACCGCAGTGACCACACACCGCAACAAAGACACAACACAGCTAAAAATAAATTAATTAATTAAAAATTAGAAAAGATATGGAAGCAACCTAAGTGTCCATCAACAGATGAATAGATAAAGAAGCTGTGGAATATATGTACAGTGGATTACTACTCAGCCATAAAAAAGAATGAAATTTTGCCGTTTGCAGCAACATGGATGGACTTGGAGGGTATTATGCTACGTGAAATAAGTCAGACAGAGAAAGACAAATACTGTATGATATCATTTATATGTGGAATCTAAAAAATAAAACAAACTAGTGAATATAACAAAAAAGAAGGGAATTCCCTGGCTGTCTAGTGGTTAACTGAAACAAGAATAAATTTTAAAATCTGTCTGGCTCCATATCTATTAAGGACATTGAACCAATAATCGAAAGTCTAGTCACAAAGAAAACCCCAGGCCCAGATGGCTTCACCAGTAACTTCTTCCAAATATTTAAAGGAGAGATATAAAACTTTTACAAGAAACTCTTCCAAATTAAGAAAGCCAAGACGCACTTCTCAATTCATTGTATGAGGCCGTTATTTCCTTGATATTGAAACATGTTAAGAATATTACAGGCAGAAGGGGAGAGGCAGCACGTCAAGGAGGGCCTCTAGAGTGTGGGGCTCCAGAGTTTGGAGCCGTGTGGCTGACAGGGTCTTGGTGCTCTGGCCGGGTGTCAGGCCTGTGCCTCTGAGGTGGGAGAGACGAGCTCAGGACATTGGTCCACCAGAGACCTCCTGGCTCCACGTACTATCAAATGGTGAAAGCTCTCCCAGAGATCTCCATCTCAAAGCTAAGACCCAGCTCCACTCAATGACCAGCAAGCTACAGTGCTGGACACCCAATGCCAAAAAACTAGAAAGACAGGAACACAACCTCACCCATTAGCAGAGAGGCTGCCTAAAATCATAATAAGGTCACAGACACCCCAAAACATGTCACCGGAAGTGGTCCTGCCCACCAGAAAGACGAGATCCAGCCTCATCCACCAGAACACAGGCACCAGTCCCCTCCACCAGGTAGCCTACACAACCCAGTGAACCAAACTTAGCCACTGGGGGCACACACCAAAAACAACGGGAAATACAGACCTGCAGCCTGTGAAAAGGAGACCCCAAACACAGTAAGTTAAGCAAAATGAGAAGACAGAGAAACACACAGCAGATGAAGAAGCAAGGTAAAAACACACCAGACCAAACAAATGAAGAGGAAATAGGCAGTTTACCTGAAAAAGAATTCAGAGTAATGACAGTAAAGATGATCCAAAATCTTGGAAATAGAATGGAGAAAATACAAGAAACGTTTAACGAGGACCTAGAAGAACTAAAGAGCAAACAAACAATGATGGACAACACAATAAATGAAATTTAAAATTATCTAGAAGGAATCAATAGCAGAATAACTGAAGCAGAAAAACGGATAAGTGACTGGAAGATAAAATAGTGGAAATAACTACCACAGAGCAGAATAAAGAAAAAACAATGAAAAGAATTGAGGTCAGTCTCAGAGACCTCTGGGACAACACTAAATGCAACAACATTCTAATTATAGGGGTCCCAGAAGAAAAGAAATAGAAAGGAACTGAGAAAATATTTGAAGAGATTATAGTTGAAAACTTCCCTAACATGGCAAAGGAAATAGCCACTCAAGTCCAGGAAGTTCAGAGAGTCCCATACAGGATAAATCCAAGGAGAAACACGCCAAGACACATATTAATCAAACTATCAAAAATTAAATACAAAGAAAAAATATTAAAAGCAGCAGGGGAAAAGCAACAAATAACATACAAGGGAATCCCCATAAGGTTAACAGCTGATCTTTCAGCAGAAACTCTGCAAGCCAGAAGGGAGTGGCAGGACATATTTAAAGTGATGAAAGGGAAAAACCTACAACCAAGATTACTCTACCCAGCAAGGATCTCATTCAGATTCGACAGAGAAATTAAAACCTTTACAGACAAGCAAAAGCTAAGAGAATTAAGCACCACCAAACCAGCTTTACAACAAATGCTAAAGGAATTTCTCTAGGCAGGATACACAAGAGAAGGAAAAGACGTACAATAACAAACCGAAACAATTAAGAAAATGGTAATAGGAACATACATATCGATAATTACCTTAAATGTAAATGGATTAAAGCTTCCAACCAAAAGACATAGACTGGATGAATGGATAGAAAAACAAGACCCGTATATACGCTGGCTACAAGAGACCCACTTCAGACCTAGGGACACATACAGACTGAAAGTGAGGGGATGGAAAAAGATATTCCATGCAAATGGAAATCAAAAGAAAGCTGGAGTAGCAATTCTCATATCAGACAAAACAGACTTTAAAATAAAGACCATTACAAGAGACAAAGAAGGACACTACATAATGATCAAGGGATCGATCCAAGAAGAATATATAACAATTGTAAACATTTATGCACCCAACATAGGAGCACCTCAATACATAAGGCAAATGTTAACAGCCATAAAAGGGGAAATTGACAGTAACACAATCATAGTAGGGGACTTTAACACCCCACTTTCACCAATGGACAGATCATCCAAAATGAAAATAAATAAGGAAACACAAGCTTTAAATGATACACTAAACAAGATGGACTTAACTGGTATTTATAGGAAATTCCATCCAAAAACAACAGAATACAGTTTCTTCTCAAGTGCTCATGGAACATTTTCCAGGATAGATCATATCCTGGGTCACAAATCAAGCCTTGGTAAATTTAAGAAAATTGAAATCGTGTCAAATAGCTTTTCCGACCACAATGTTATGAGACTAGATATCAATTACAGGAAAAAATCTGTAAAAAATACAAACACATGGAAGCTAAGCAATACACTACTAAATAACCAAGGGATCACTGAAGAAATCAAGGAGGAAATCAAAAAATACCTAGAAACAAATGACAATGAAAACACGATGACCCAAAACCTATGGGGTGCAGCAAAAGCAGTTCTAAGAGGGAAGTTTATAGCAATACAATCCTACCTCAAGAAACAAGAAACACCTCAAATAAACAACCTAACCTTACACCTAAAGCAATTAGAGAAAGAAGAACAACAAAACCCCAAAGTTAGCAGAAGGAAAGAAATCATAAAGATCAGATCAGAAATAAATGATAAAGAAATGAAGGAAACAGTAACAAAGATCAATAAAACTAAAAGCTGGTTCTTTGAGAAGACAAACAAAATTGATAAACCTTTAGCCAGACTCATCAAGAAAAAAAGGGAGAAAACTCAAATCAATAGAATTAGAAATGAAAAAGGAGAAATAACAACTGACACTGCAGAAATACAAAGGATCATGAGAGACTACTACAAGCAATCATATTCCAATAAAATGGACAACCTGGAAGAAATAGACAAATTCTTAGAAAAGCACAACCTTCCAGGACTGAACCAGGAAGAAATAGAAAATATAAACAGACCAATCACAAGCACTGAAATTGAGACTGTGATTAAAAATCTTCCAACAAACAAAAGCCCAGGACCAGATGGCTTCACAGGTGAATTCTATCAAACATTTAGGGAAGAGCTAACATCTATCCTTCTCAAATTCTTCCAAAATAAAGCAGAGGGAGGAACACTACCTAACTCATTTTACAAGGCCACCATCACCCTGATACCAAAACCAAAGATGTCACAAAGAAAGAAAACTATAGGCCAATATCACTAATGAACATAGATGCAAAAATCCTCAACAAAATACTAGCAAACAGAATCCAACAGCACATTAAAAGGATCATACACCATGATCAAGTGGGGTTTATCTCAGGAATGCAAGGATTCTTCAATATATGCAAATCAATCAATGTGATAAACCATATTAACAAACTGAAGGAGAAAAACCATATGATCATCTCAATAGATGTAGAGAAAGCTTTTGACAAAATTCAACATCCATTTATGATAAAAACCCTCCAGAAAGTAGGCATAAAGGGAACTTACCTCAACATAATAAAGGCCATATATGACAAACCCATAGACAGCATCATTCTCAATGATGAAAAACTGAAACCATTTCCTCTAAGATCAGGAACAGGACAAGGTTGTCTACTCTCACCACTATTATTCAACATAGTTTTGGAATTTTAGCCACAGCAATCAGAGAAGAAAAAGAAATAAAAGGAATCCAAATTGGAAAGAAGAAGTAAAGCTGTCACTGTTTGCAGATGACATGATACTATACATAGGGAATCCTAAAAATGCTACCAGAGAACTACTAGAGCTAATTGATCAGTTTGGTAAAGTAACAGGATATAAAATTAATGCACAGAAATCTCTTGCATTCCTATACATTAATGATGAAAAATCTGAAAGAGAAATTAAGGAAACACTCCCATTTACCACTGCAACAAAAAGAATAAAATACCTAGGGATAAACCTACCTAAGGAGACAAAAGACCTGTATGCAGAAAACTATAAGACACTGATGAAAGAAATTAAAGATGATACAAACAGATGGAGAGATATACCATGTTCTTGGATTGGAAAAATCAACATTGTGAAATTGACTATACTACCCAAACCAATTTACAGATTCAATGCAATCCCCATCAAACTACCAATGGCATTTTTCACAGAACTAGAACAAAAAATTTTACAATTTGTATGGAAACACAAAAGACCCCGAATAGCCAAAGCAATCTTGAGAAAGAAAAATGGCACTGGAAGAATCAGGCTCCCAGACTTCAGACTATACTACAAAGCCACAGTAATCAAGACAGTATGGTATTGGCACAAAAACAGAAATATAGATCAATGGAACAGGATAGAAAGCCCAGAGATAAACCCACGCACATATAGTCACCTTATTTTTGATAAAGGAGGCAAGAATATACAATGGAGAAAAGACAGCCTTTTAAATAAATGTTGCTGGGAAAACTGGACAGCTACATGTAAAAGAATGAAATTAGAACACTCCTTAACACCATACACAAAAATAAACTCAAAATGGATTAAAGACCTAAATGTAAGACCAGACACTATAAAACTCTTAGAGGAAAACATAGGCAGAACACTCTATGACATAAATCACAGCAAGATCCTTTTTGACCAACCTCCTAGAGAAATGGAAATAAAAACAAAAGTAAACAAATGGAACTTAGTGAAACTGAAAAACTTCTGCACAGCAAAGGAAACCATAAACAAGACAAAAAGACAACTCTCAGAATGGGAGAATATATTTGCAAATGAAGCAACTGACAAAGGATTAATCTCCAAAATTTACAAGAAGCTCATGCAGCTCAATATCAAAAAAACAAACAACCCAATCCAAAAATGGGCAGAAGACCTAAATAGACATTTCTCCAAAGAAGATATACAGATTGCCAACAAACACATGAAAGGATTCTCAACATCACTGATCATTAGAGAAATGCAAATCAAAGCTACAATGAAGTATCACCTCACACCAGTCAGAATGGCCATCATCAAAAAGTCTACAAACAATAAATGCTGGAGAAGGTGTGGAGAAAAGGGAACCCTCTTGCACTGCTGGTGGGAATGTAAATTGATACAGCCACTATGGAGAACAGTATGGAGGTTCCTGAAAATCTAAGAATAGAACTACCATACAACTCAGCAATCCCACTACTGGTCATATACCCTGAGAAAACCATAATTCAAGAAGAGTCATGTACCACAATGTTCATTGCAGCTCTATTTACAATAGCTAGGACGTGGAAGCAACCTAAGTGTCTATCAACAGATGAGTGGATAAAGAAGATGTGGCACATATATACAATGGAATATTATGCAGCCATAAAAAGAAACAAAATTGAATCATTTGTAGTGAGACGGATGGACCTAGAGTCTGTTATACAGAGTGAAGTAAGTCAGAAAGAGAAAAACAAATACTGTACGCTCACACATATATATGGAATCTAAAAAAAAAAATGGTTCTGAAGAACCTAGGGGAAAGAAAGGAATAAAGCCACAGACATAGAGAATGGACTTGAGGACATGGGGAGGGGGAAGGATAAGCTGGGACGAAGTGAAAGAGTGGCATGGACATATATACACTACCAAATGTAAAACTGATAGCTAGTGGGAAGCAGCCACATAGCACAGGGAGATCAGCTCGGTGCTTTATGACCACCTAGAGGGGTGGGATAGGGAGGGAGGGAGGGAGACACAAGAGGGAGGAGATATGGGGATATATATATGTATAGCTGATTTACTTTGTTATAAAGCAGATACTAACACACCATTGTAAAGAAATCATACCCAATAAAGATGTTTAAAAAAATAAGGATATTACAAAGAAAGAAAATTAAAAGTCTCTCTCTTGAATAGAAATGGAAAAAAATTTAAATGAAATATTAGCATATCCTATACAATAATATATAAAAGTAATAATACAGGGACTTCCTTGGTGGTCCAGTGGTTAAGAATCCACCTTCCAATGCAGGGGATGCGGGTTCGATTCCTGGTCAGGGAACTAAGATCCCACATGCCGCGGGCAACTAAGTCCATGCACTCTAGAGTCTGCGTGCCACAACTAGAGAACCCACGTGCCGCAACTAAGACCAATGCAGACAAATAAATAAATAATAAATTGGTTAAAAAAAAAAGAATAATTCATAACTACCAAATTGGGTTTATTCCAGGAGAGCAAGATTTATTTAACATTAGAAAATCAAATAGTTATTCATCTCTTTACCAGAATAAAGTACAAAACCCATATGATTATCTCAACAGATTAAGAAGAACTTGAAAAAATTTGACACTAATTCATGCTTTTTTAAAAAGAAAACTCTTAGCAAAGTAAGAAGAGAAGAAAATTTATTTAATCTGGTAAATGCCAAACTATCGAAAGCCCTCCTCTGAGACAGAAAACAAGACAAGAAGGTCTCTATCACCACTACTTAACATTGTACTAGAAAGTCTAGTCAATGTAATAAAGCAAGAACATTATATAACAAGTACAAGGATTAGAAAGGAAGAAATGGGCTTCCCTGGTGGTTAAGAATCTGCCTGCCAATGCAGGGGACACGGGTTTGAGCCCTAATCTGGGAAGATCCCACATGCCACGGAACAACTAAGTCCGTGTGCCACAACTACTGAGCCTGCGCTCTAGAGCCTGCGCTCTGCAACAAGAGAAGCCACCGCAGTGAGAAGCCAGTGCACCGCAGCAAAGAGTAGCCCCCGCTCGCCGCAACTAGAGAAAAGCCCTCACACCAGTCAGAATGGCCATCATCAAAAAGTCTACAAATAGTAAATGCTGGAGAGGGTGTGGAAAGAAGGGAACCCCCTCTAAACTGTTGGTGGGAATGTAAACTGGTGCAGCCACTATGGAAAGCAGTATGGAGGTTCCTTAAAAAAACTAAAAATAGAGTTACCATATGATCTGGCAATCTCACTCCTGGGCATATATCCAGAGAAGACGAAAACTCTTAATTTGAACAGATACACTGGGACTTCCCTGGTGGTCCAGTGCGTAAGACTCCACTCTCCCAGTGCAGGGGGCCCAGGTTCCATCCCTGGTTGGGAAACTAGATCCTGCCTGCATGCCGCAACTAAGAGTCCACATGCCGCAACTAAAAGATCCTACATGCCACAACTAAAGATCCTGCATGCCACAGCTAAGACCCAGTGCAACCTAAATAAACAAATTAAAAAAAAAGATACACCAATGTTCATGGCAGCACTATTTACAACAGCTAAGACATGGAAGCAACCTAAATGTCCATCAACAGATGAATGGATAAAAAAGATGTGGTATATGTACATATGCAGTGGAATATTACCCAGCCATAAAAAAGAATAAAATACTGCCATTTGTAGCAAAAAGGATGGAACTAGAGATTATCATACTAAGTGGAGTAAGTCAGACAGAGAAACAAATATTGTATGATATTTATATGTGGAATCTGAAAAAAATAATACAAATCATCTTATTTATATAACAGAAACAGACTCACAGACATAGAAAACAAACTTATGGTTACCAAAGTGGAAAGGGGAGGGGGAGGGATAAATTAGAAGTATAGGATTAATAGATACACACCACTATAAATAAAATAAACAATAAGGATTTACTGTATAGCACATGGAACTATATTCAATATCTTATAATAACTATAATGGAAAAGAATCTGAAGCTGAACACCTGAAACTAACACAATATTGTAAATCAACTATAGTTAAATTAAAAAAAATTTTTTTTTCTTTTTTTTTTGCGGTACGCGGGCCTCTCACTGCTGTGGCCTCTCCCGTTGCAGAGCACAGGCTCCGGACGCGCAGGCTCAGCAGCCATGGCTCAGGGGCCCAGCCGCTCCGTGGCATGTGGGATCTTCCCAGACCGGGGCACGAACCCGCGTCCCCTGCATCGGCAGGCGGACTCTCAGCCACTGCGCCACCAGGGAAGCCCCCTTTTTTTAAATTTTTACTAGAAATTCCTGGGATCAAGGACAAAAATGACAGAAGACATTACCAATATATGTTTCATAACTGACTAAACCCTTGTCTACCATGTTTTAATAGGTGACTTTTACCTCAGAGCAACTTAGAAGACAGCAAAATGGATTAAATTACTTACATTTCCACCTAATTACAACTGTCAGATATGAGGCTTATTAAAGCCAACAGAATATCATAAAATCAAATTGAAGGAAATATGATTCGGGAATAAATAGGTTACTTACCGATAGCTTTAAATCACATGCCTACTAAATCCTTACTTGATATGTGCTGAAAATAACTAGCCAGCAAAGCCATTCTTTTAACAGAAATAGTCTTCAAAAGCTAATGCAAATCTGTTTTGGATTTATTACCTTTGAATACATACCTGGCCCTCTCTCTGCCCTTCTGTCCCAATGGGCCACCCTGCCTGAGTTACAGCAATAACATCTCTCAGGTGCCAGTTTATGCTTTTTTTTTTTTTTTTTTTGCGGTACGCGGGCCTCTCACCGTTGTGGCCTCTCCCGTTGCGGAGCAAATGTTCCGGACGCGCAGGCTCAGAGGCCATGGCTCACGGGTCCAGCCGCTCTGCGGCATGTGGAATCTTCCCGGACCGGGGCACGAACTTGTGTCCCCTGCATCGGCAGGTGGACTTTCAACCACTGCGCCACCAGGGAAGCCCTAAAAAAATTTTTTTAAGTAAGAAAAAAAAAGATCTATGTCCTCTTGTGGAAATGACCCTATTATCATTATAAAATGGCCCTCTTTATCCTTTGTGATAATCTTTGCTCTGAAATCTATTTTGTCTGATGTTAAAATAACCCTCTTGATTAGTGTTAACATGATATATCTTATATTAATATAGCCACTCCAGCATTCTTTTGATTAGTGTTAGCATGGTATAGCTTTTTACTTTTTACCTACTTGTGTTTATTTTTAGGTGGGCTTCCTAAAGACAGCATGTAGTTGGGTCTTTCTTTTTTATCTGCCTTTTAATTAGATTGTCTAGACCAGGTATATTGACTGAAATTATTGATATGGTTGAGTTTAAATGTACCATCTTGGGTGCACAACTGTATAAATTTACTAAAACTCAGGTAGATCACCAGGTTCTGCCTGAGTTACCCCTACTTGTGCTGTGGCCTGGAAACTCACTCCAGGTTGTAGGCTGGGACAACTGCAGAGCTTATAGCTTTGCTTCTCTTCTCTCAGGGATCATTGTCCTGTGCTACCTGATTTCTAATGTCTGAACATCATTGTTTCATATATTTTGTCTGACTTTTTAGTTGTTTCAGATGGGAGAGTAAATCCATTGCCTGTTACTCCATCTTGGACTAAAGCAGAAGTTCAGAACTCTCTCTCTCTTTCTCTCTTTCTCTCGCTCTTTCTTTTCTCTCTTTCTTTCTTTCTTTCTTTTCTCTCTTTCTTTCTTTCTTTCTTTCTTTCTCTCTCTCTCTTTCTCTCTCTTTCTTTCGTTCGTTGTGCCAGGTCTTAGTTGCAGCAGGCAGGCTCCTTAGTTGTAGCATGCAAACTCTTAGTTGCAGCATGCATGTGGGATATAGCTCCCTGACCAGGGATCGAACCCAGGCCCCTTGCATTGGGAGCACAGAGTCTTAACCACTGAACCACCAGGGAAGTCCCAATTTACTTATTTCTTTGTTTGTTTGGGGGTTTTTTGGCTGCATTGGGTCTTCGTTGCTGCGTGCAGGCTTTTCTCCAGTTACGGCCAGCGGGGGCTACTCTTCGTTGCAGTAGCGGGCTTCTCATTGCGGTGGCTTCTCTCGTTGCAGAGCACTGTCTCTGGGCACACGGGCTCAATAGTTGTGGTTCATGGGCTCTAGAGCACAGGATCCATTGTTGTGGCCCACAGGCTTAGTTGCCCCATGGCATGTGGGATCTTCCCAGACCAGAGATCAAATCCACATTGGCAGGCGGATTCTTAACCACTGCACCACCAGGGAAGTCCCTAGGTAGTGGTTTTAAAATACGCCCACAAACTCTTTGATATCCCTCCCTTCAAGAGATGGAACTTAATTCTCCTCCCCTTGAAAGCATGGGCTGGACTTAGTGACTCCTATCTAATGAATAGAACATGGCAGAAGTAACAGTGTGAGACTTCCAAGACAAAATCAGAAAAGGGACTACGGCTTTCTCTTGCTATCTCTTAGATCACTCATTCTGGGAAAGTCAGCTGCCATGTTATGAGGACGCTCAAGCAGCTCTCTGATGCCACTTGGCAAGGAATGCAGGCTTCCTGCCAACCATCAGCACTAACTTAACAGGCATGTGAGTGAGTCCCCTTGGAAGTAGATCCTCCAGCCCAAGCAATCCTTTTTTTTTTTTTTTTTATTGCCAAGCAATCCTTTTAAATGACTGCTTCCTCACTGACATCTTGACTGCAACCTCATGAGAGACCCTGAGCCCAGCTAAGTCACTTCCGGATTCCTGACCCAAAGAAGTATGTATTATGTGAGATAGTAATTGCTTATCACTTTAAGCCACTAAATTTGGGGAATAATGTGTTCCGTAGCAAGAGATAACTAAAACAGGGGGTGAAGGAGAGAGGAATCAAAGACATACTGAGTTTTGGGGCTTGAGCAACTGGATAGATGACAGTACCATTTTACTAAGTAGGGACGCCTGGGAGAGGAAAGGGATTAGAAATCACAACGTTGATTTTAAGATGCCTTTTAGACATCAAGTGGAGATAGCAGGTAGGTGTGGATTATAAGTCTCCAGGCTGGAGAAATAACTGAGAGTCCCTGGAGTGGAGCCAGTGGTTAAAGCCATGGACACCTGGGAAGAAAAGTTGAGGGGTCCTGGGACCAAGCCCCGGGAGTCTCCAAACTTTAGAGGTAGACAGGGGAGAAGGAATCAGACTAAGAAGGAGTGGCCAGCAAGATGGGAGGAAATCCAGAAGACAGTGGCAACTCAAAGCCAAGAGCAGAGAGAATTTCAAGAAGGAAAAAAGAGATCAGCTAAGGGATGAGCAGCAGAGCAAGAAGTTCAGAAAAGCAGCTCCTCCTGGTGACAGCTGCTTCAAGGAAGCGAGGCTTGAATAATAGTAAGCACAACAGTTAACATTTCTTGAGTGCCTACCAGATGCCTGGCACTTTAACAGATTTTCTTCCTGAATCATCACAGTAGCTCCATCATTACTTCCATTTCAAAGATAAGGGAACTGAGGGGCAGAGAGATTAAATAACTCGCTCAAGACCATACAGTTTGTGGAGTAGCAGAGGCCGAGTTGAAACTCAAGCATGTGGGACACCAAAGGCCAGAATCTTGACCACAAGAAATGGGCAAAATGGAAGGGGTCTGCTACTTTCTTTTTTTTTTTTTTTGCATCTCACCATGAATGGGTCTCTTAAGTTTTTTGTGCCAGGCCCTGGGGAAGCAAATGTGGGCCCAACAGGTGGATGTTCCCCAGAAAGTGAGCAAAGAAACAGTGAAGGGACAGAGGTGGGAAAGGCAGGACCAGGCGGGAGATCTGTGCCTTTTGACTTTAAAGGAGCAGCATGCAAATTATATTCAAAGCAATATGCAAGTGATATGTAAATTGCATTGCAAATGAGCATCTGTTCTTTTTGAGTCAACAGCTCAGGCACTTTTGAGGGAGCCCTCCCCAGCTTTCTCCCAGGGTTGCCCAGGGTCAAGATCCCTTGCAGGATATATTAACTAAACTGAAGAAGTAGCACGCGCCTTCCCCAAGGCAAACTGGGCTCTGGACTGAAAGAAGAGGGCTGCCTACCCCGTCCAGGTAAGTCATTTATTCACGCATTCACCTAACAAATACTTGCAAAGCACCGACTCTGCATAAAGTCCAGAGGCAGATGCAGTAGACAAGTAGAAGACTCATTATTTCCAACTTCTGGGAACACATTCTGGTGGGCGGAATAAATAGATACAGTAAAGACTCTGCTATCATCTAGAGTCTAGACCAAGGTTTCTCACCCTCAGCACAATTGATGTATTGTACTGGGCAATTTTTTTTAAGTGATTTTTATTTATATTAAAAAAAAATTTTTTAAAAGGTTGGCTGTGCCGCAAGGCATGGGGGAATCTCAGTTCCCTGACCAGGGATCGAACCCATCCCCCCTGCAGTGGAAGCGCCGAGTCCTAACTCCTGGACCACCAGGGAAGTCCCTGGGCAGTTCTTTATCGAGGGGGACTGTCCTGTGCATTATAGGATGTTTAGCAGCATCCCCGGTCTCTCTCTATCCTTTAGATGCCAGTAGCATCCTCTCCCCAGTTGTGACAACCAAAAATGTCCGCAGACGTTGCCAAATGTTCCCTGGGATTGGGGGGACCAAAATCACCCCAGCGGAGAACCACTGCTATGAGGTCTTCGAATGAGTCAACATATTCAGTAAGCTCAGGGTTCATCTTCAAGGACCCACGTTGTTCCATATTTTTGTATTTTAACCATGGTGAGGGCAGAAATCTCTCATCTAATTCCTTTCCAGCAAGCATAACCTTCCCTTGATGCCCCAGGTCCCCACTCTGAGCATGAGTCCAGCCCCTGGAGATTCTTGAGGAGTAATCAAGGTCACCCCCAAACTAAATGGCCCCAGCCTTGAACCCTTCGGGCTGGCATGTCTGCTTTTATGCATCATTCTGCCTCTCCTTCCCTTGTCATCAAGTTGTCACCTGTGGGACTGTCACTTACACTCCTAACTCTGCCGGCCCCCATTCCCTTTGATTGGCAGCTTCCAGGAGTTAAGAAACTAGATTTTGCAGATCAGTGTTTTTCTAACTGTGCTCTGCCAGGTGCTGGGAGCCCCGCAGGGTCTTTCAGAAGCCCCTAGGGGATGGTGGGAGGGATTGGAAAGGTTTCCAAGGAGCAGAGCAGACAGGTCTCCCTGGCCCTCCACCCCTGGCTTCCACCACAGCAACTGGACTTTTCTCAGTTTTATTTCTTTCTGCTTCTGCATGATATCCTTTGGACCAAAAGTCCCAGGGGTAAAAAGCGTTTGCAAACTGCTGACCTAGATGGGGGGTATTGTGAGAGCAGAGGGCTGCCTAACATGTAAAATGTCTATGCTTTGGTGTGCAACTTGGTGGTGTCCATCGTGGTTGTTTGGAGGTCCTTTAAGCTTCTTTTCCAGCTTCTTATTAGTGGGTGGATGGTAGGGATGCCGATAGGAGGGGATCACTTTACATAGCGGCCAAGCCCTCTAGGTATGTGGGCAGGAGAATGGACCAGAGAGGCAGACCAGGCCTCCAGGCTTCCATATCAGGTCAGGATGCCTCTTCCTGGGTCGAGGAGGCAGCACAAACCCCAGGAAATGAGGGCTCTAATCCCCTACCTGCCCCCAGGGAGCAAAACAGAGAGTAATCACACAGAAGTGGAGGCAGAAAGAACTGAGGCGAGACACCAGGAAGAACTTTCCAGTGCAGCCCTGGGAGAGGAGTGGCCGTGCAGCAGCCAGCTCTGGGGCAGTGGGGTGTCCCAGTTGCAGGCTGAGGGATAATCGCATGCACACACACACACACACACACGCACACACACACACTCCTTCCTGGCCCCTGCCCCCAACCAGCGCTGAGTCCTGCACAGATAAAACTCCAGGCCCTGAAACTTGGCAAGGGGTATGGGAGCAGGGTCTGGGGCCATGCCCCATCCTCCCGTCTCTAAGAAGCCCTTTCTATCAGAGCCTCGCCAGACTGCGGCAGAATGTGTGGGGATCTTGTTCCCGAGGGGCTTAGGGGATGGAGCAGCCTCTCCCTCCCCTCCCCCCTACCTCCTGACCTCCAGGCCCCACTGAACCCTCAGGACACAGGCACAATCAGGCATTTCATGCCTCGCAAGGGTCAGAATGAAAGGCCTGTGTCTGTCTGCTCTCCCCTCCCCCTCTTCCATCTTCAGATTTTTCCATCTGCCCTAGGGCCAGAGCCTCGTCTTTCTCCCTCCTCTCCCCCTCCTGCCCACTAAGTTCTTTACAAATATCTGGGAACAGAAGGGATTGCTGTCAATATTCTGCACTGCTTGCCGCTAACTCAGATCTCCAACATGCCAGAGAGGGAAGGAAGATGCTGATTCTTCCCTGTCACTCACAGAAACCAGCCATCTCAATGGCACCCCAAGGTCACACAGCACTGGCTGTTCTCCTGCCCACCTCCTGCCTCCCACTCTGTCCTCCTCTTATCTGGGGGAAACCAGATAAGAGGATGAGCTCCTCGCCACTTCCCCATGGAGCCAAAGGGCTTCTCCCCACTGGAAAATCCCCAGGCACTGATGTTGACTGAGACCTGGAGGAGTCGCTGAACCTAAAAAGCAAGTTCACATCAGAGGTCAATGGCTGTGCCCCAAGAAGGGGGGCTCTCTGTGCAGGCTGGGGCTGCGGAACTCTGATGTGTTCTCCCCACCCCCACCCTGATACTGACGTCTAGACCAGCAGCCAGGAACTGGCGTCACCATTCTCCTGTCCCCCAGACATTCGTCCCACCGCCACCACCCGTGAGCAACCATTCCGGGGCCTGACATTCTGTCAGCTTCACACCAGCTCCCAGGGCCCCAGCCAGGAGCGCTTCCTGGATAAAATATTAAACATGCAAATCTGAGACAGTGCCTTAACGAGCGACAGACTGCACGACCACAGCCTGGCAAAGGAGACGCACGCCGTCCGGGGGTGGGGGGGTGAGAAGTATATATAGATATAGACTTTGGATCTATCTGTGCAACGTGTGTATAAGGCAGAGAACAGCAGGGATGGAAAACTACAGCAGCGGCCTCCAGTTCGGGTGGCCTGAGGTCGGTAGGAGGCTGGTGGGGAGGGAGGGTCAGGAGGGAGGATCCCCAAAGCCCAGCCCAGAGTGGAGGATGACAAAAGCCCTTTGTGCTTGGATTCTGTGCAGAGGGGGCCAGAGACTCAGGGCAGGGGAATGAGCATTTGGTTTTGGAGAAGGAAGTTGGTTAGAGGCAAGGTCTCAGGGAGGAAGTAAGGAAAGGTGAGAGACAGAGGAGGCAGAGGCCTGGGGGGTCACAGGGAGAACACCTCAACTCCCATGTGGCATTGGGCCGTCTTTCATATGACACCCACACTGGCCCGGGGTGTCGTGGAGCTCATATAGCATTGGGTCAATGTGGTTCCACCTTGATCCAGATTGACGTGAACTTGACAATGGTGCTGCTCAAACTTTAACGTGCACGTGCATCAAAGGTCTTGTTAACGATGCAGGTTCTGATTCAGAAGGTCTGGGTGGGGCCTGAGATTTTGCATTTCCAGCACGTCTCAGTGATGCCAGTGCTATTTGTCCACTGACCCCAAATGAGCAGCCATGATCTACGAGGAATTAGAACCTGGAGCTCACTTTGGCTCAGATGGGACAAAGAACCCACGGGAGTCCTGAGGGGCCCAGGGTGTTGATGAAGATGGTGTCCAGCGGATCAAGGAATTAGAACCATATGACACCTGCCTGGGCCCAAGCTGACATGGAACTCCCAGCCCAGAATGTCAGGGAGCCCACAGCAGCCCACACTAAGGCGCCCACAGGGCCTGGAGTTGACATGGAGCCACTCCATGTCAACTAACTAATACAGGGCCTGCATTGCTCAGAGTATCATGGCGCCCACGAGGAATTCGACTGAAGTGGAGCCTGCTTTGGCCCAGAGTGAGATGGAATCCACAGTAGCCACGGGGGTCTGCACTGACTTGGAACCCTAAAGGACTAAGGTGACGCCACCTTGGTACCCAGGGCGACACGGAGCTCACAAGGGCTTGGGCTGATGTGGCCCTGGAAACAAAGCCCCTGAGCTAAAGAGGGCTGCAGTGGGGGCCCCAGACAGAGCAGGGGGCTCTCCACAGCCTCTCCAGGATGCAGAAGGCAGGAAGGGAGGGGCCGAAGAAGGCAACAGAGGGGAGGGGCAGGAGTCAAGGAGTGTGCCAGCTCTGGGGCTGCCGTGAGCCTGCTTGCCTGCTTGCCGTGGGCTGGGTGGTACTTGGCTGGGCCCCGGGTTGGAAGGCGTTGGAGAGAAGGTGCTGCTGCCACAGCAACAGCTCAGCTGGAAGAGGAAGTGGGAAGCCGGAGGCAGGGCAGGCACGGGGCCCTGACACGGGGGCACGTCTTTGCTAGAAAGGCCTGGCTTAGGGAAGGGCCCACTGCCCTCTCCAGGACCCTGGCATTCAGACTCCCTGCTCCCATTATACACGAGGACGTGGGGGTTATGGGCTTAGGGCTTAGGGATCCCAGATCAAGGAGTCGCTAGCACTAGGGGAGCAGACAAAAGAACATCTCCCTGGTTGGGGGGAACTCAGGTCCCAGAGGAGTAAGGATTCTCACTCCCTGGGATAAGAGACCCTTCCCATGCAGCCAGACGCCCGGCGAAGGGAGCCCTGACACCTTTGTGTCCTTCCCCAGGGGAAAAAATGCAGGTCCCCAAAGACGCCCCAACCGTATCTGGAGACAGATGGCCTCCATCTTTTTCTTAACCAAATCTAACCCTCGCTCTCCGACCTGATCACACATCCCTCAGCACTCTTCCCCACCCAGGTGAAGGGCTGCTTGGGGTCCACCTGCAGCTTCTCTTTATGCCCAGGTGGAGATAGAGGAGGACGGGATGGACAGAGGGGTGTTGCTATGGGATCTTGCTACCGCTGATCTGGTGGTATCAGGCAGGAGGAACGCCAGCCCTTTTAACAAGGTTTTAGAGACATTTTTCTTAACCAAAGCCCCAGACAGCTGGCTACTCCAGGCAACATCTGGCCCCCATCCCACCAGCCCCAGGCCAAGAGACCGAGAACACCTCCGTCCCTCTGCCTGCCTCCCCACCCCCATTCCTGGTCCCTGGGTGTTAAGGTTCTCCACATCTCCCACTCCCTTCTTTGGCTCCCTCCCTCAAGGGCAGGTGTTCTGAAGAGGCTAGGGGGCTCCCAGGTCCAAGGGTATCTTTCCCTGCCCTCTCCCCCTCCTCCACCCCGCCCCCTTTCCCCCGCTCAGCCTGTCACTGCTGGAGAATCAATCCCTAGCTCCACCCCCGCCTGCACGCTGACCTCGTTTCTGCCTCGATGCAGAAGGGACACGTCCTTACACGCTCCTAGACACAGAGTGGTGCATGGCCCAGAGACGCATGCTCCACGCACTCAGGATAGCCTGAGGCAGGAACTTCGGCGCTCATTCCCAAATACGCTCAGACTCACGCGCACACACACGCAGGTCCATAGATACCTCCCCAACTCCGGAACCTGTCAGGGACCCAGTCACAAGCATACACACAGGACCAACGGACACATGTGGACAGACATACGGGCCCTCATAAGCCATAGACAATTCCCCACAGGGGCACCCCACTGTCTCCAGCTCCTGCTGCCAGGTCCTCTAGGTCAAAACAACATCAAAGGCGGCTCATGGCTGCCTCAGGCATGGGATCGGGGTCACCCCCAACCCAGGAATGTATCCTCAGTCTCCCCTCCTCTCTCCAGGGTGTCCACCTTTCATAACTGTAGGTGAATTATTTCCCTGTGACAGGACCCTATACCTCCATGAGAGGGACCAAAGGTGGGGGACACTCCACGTCTGTTTTCATGGCAACAAACAAGGTCCTGTGACCTCCGTCTGTGGCTATGACAAGAAGTGGGTAAGGCAACCCCACTGTGGGGCCGCTAGAATCTTTTTTTTTTTTTTTGCGGTACGCGGCCCTCTCACTGCTGCGGCCTCTCCCGTTGTGGAGCACAGGCTCCGGACGCGCAGGCTCAGTGGCCATGGCTCACGGGCCCAGCCGCTCCGCGGCACGTGGGATCCTCCCGGACCGGGGCACGAACCCGCGTCCCCCGCATCGGCAGGCAGACCCCCCAACCACTGAACCACCAGGGAAGACCCCCGCTAGAGTCTTAATCCCTCTCAGCTGTTCCTCTGTTAAAACAAATGCTGAATTGCACGGGTAGGGAAATGAAAGGCTTTGTAATTTGTCAAGCTCCATGCCATAAATGTAAGAGATCACTGTTTATTCGGCCTGCTGATGTCTGTGCGGTGGGCAGAGGGAAGGTTCGGGCCACTGTCCGCCCTGCTTTTTCTGGGAGATCGCCCTGCCCACATCCCTCGTATTTCAGAGACTCTGGCCCTTGACTCCTAGAAAGCCTCTCTGACCCAAGTCTTGCTGTCATCCTGGGCAGCCTCGGGGTCCCGGCAAAACCCAAAAAGTAGGCAGCCTCCACTGGCCAACCTCCCCTCCTCCCAGGCCTCTGCCTCCCTGCTTCCGCCGCAGCTGCTCTGTGCTCTCCTGACACCTTCACCCTCTCACACTTCTCAGTTTTCTACTGAGATCTTGCCCCGACCCCACCTTAACTTCGGTCCCCATCCAACCCCTGGATCCATCATGTCATACCCTCGCTCTCGTGGTCCTGGACTTCCTCTGCTTGCAGTGGGAAGAACTCCCGCCCTGGGCCCACCCATGTGCCTGCTGCACTCCTGGACGCCAGCCCTAGAGGCTAAGCTCAGCTGGAAAAAGCCCCGCACCCCAGAAGTTTGGCACCTCCACCGATTCCCAGTTTGCAATTGTCTCTGTATTGTTGGCAGATTCCTTCTGTCAGCTTGACATTGTCCGATCTCCTCAAGCTTCCAGCCAACTCTTCCCTGTCCCGCCCTGTACCCCTCAACCTAGTCCTGTTTCTCAGAGAAAATGGAAGCTCTCTAGAAAGTACTCCCTCCTCTCCCACAATTGCCAACGTGCCTTGAGTGTGTGTTTATGTTTGGGAACGCACACTTCCCACCCTGTCCACCTAGCTCTGGGTCCCAGCCCCTCCCCCCCCACAGAGGCCTAACTCCCTCACTCATCGTTTTTCCAGCATCTTCAACCCCTCCCTCTCCCCCAGCTCCACTGCAATCAGGCTTGATCCTGAGTCCCCTTCTAGATCATTCCCCAACTCTTTCCTTCGCATCCAACTTCCTCAAAAGAGATGCCTGCACTTGCTGAATCTACTTCTTTATCGCCCGGTTCACGCATCCAAACCCCGGCCCACCCCCCCACCCTCCCACCCCCCCACCGCTGCCCTTGCAAGGCCATTAGAGTCACCAGTCACCTCCTACTTGCCAAGGCTGGTGGAGGTTCTTCATCCCCTATTTTATCTGATCCTTTTGCAACATTCAACACGGTTCCCCACTTTCTCTTTCTTTTTTTTTTTTTTTTGCGGTACGCAGGCCTCTCACTGCTGCGGCCTCTCCCGTTGCAGAGCACAGGCTCTGGACGCGCAGGCTCAGCGGCCATGGCTCACGGGCCCAGCCGCTCCGCGGCATGTGGGATCTTCCCGGACTGGGGCATGAACCCGTGTTCCCTGCATCGGCAGGCGGACTCTCAACCACTGCGCCACCAGGGAAGCCCCCCACTTTCTCTTTCTTGATACACTCTCCTCCCTTGGTTCTCGTGTTAGTTAGGATAAGTGATATTGTATTCATTAGGCCAACTTTTTATTTCATTGTGTTTTAATTTTATGTTGTACTAGTTAGGTTAATAACTTTTATTAGCCTAATTAGTTACATTAGTTGGGTTAGGCTAAATTGTATTAGCTTAGTTAAGTTGTATTAGTTAGGCTAAACTCCGGTAACAGAGAGATCCAAAGAAGACAGCTGCTCAAAGAATGTAAAGTTTCTTCCAGGTCCATGAGGAACTCCCCTGCAGTCATTCAGAGACCCAGGTTCCCTCCGTGGTGTTGCTGCACTGCCCCCTAGGGCTTATTGGTGACTCAAGACCAAAGATGGGGACTGCCCTGTGGGGCTCCAGCCTCGGGAAGGGGGAAAGGGAGTGTACAGAAGATTTACCTGGGGTCTTAGAGCCCAGGCGGAGAAGGGCTCACACCACTTCCCCTTGGCCTCTCACTGGTGGGGATGAAATCACACGCCCACACCTGGCAGCGGGGAGCTAGCTGGGAAGCGAGTCCACCTGGGCAGCCACTGGAGCGCAGACATTGATGGACGACTGGCAGGGGTCGCCAGGGTTTCGATGACATCTCTCCTACCTCCTGGCCCTTCCTCTCATCTTACTTAATGTCCCTCAGGATTCTATTCTTGGATCTCTTCCCACTGGACACACATTCCCTGATCATTCTTGTCCAGTCATATGCTGATGACTCCAAACATTTCTATCCCCAGCCCAAATCTCCCTCTTGAACAGCAGACCCACCAGGATACCAGGGCCAAAAGCTGGATTCAACCTAGACTCCTCCCTGCCCTCACCTCACACTCCATCCCTCACCAAGGCCTGGCAGTTCTGCTTTATAAAGGCCCCTCCTCTCCTTCTCCCTGCAGATTCCCTCATTTTTGCTCACAGCCTCCAAACTCATCTCCCTGCCTCCGCCCACCCCATAATACTTCACACCATCCTCCAGTGACACATGGGGCTTCAAGGTCCAATCCTGAGCCCTCTTCTCTTCCCACTTTTAAGTCTTTCCCTGAGCCCCACATCCAGCCTCCCAACCTCCATCCCCAAGGATGCCCAGGTGACTCACACGAGTACATCTCCGGCCCTCCCCGCTTCTCTGATCATCAGACATATCCCCTTGGACACCTCAAGGGCACTTGGACTCTACATGCCCAATCTGAGCTCAGGATGTTCCCCCTGCTCCCACCCAGCATAGTGTTTCCTGTCTCATTGCCTATCCAGGTCTAAAGCCAGAGTCCCAAGACTTGCTCTTGTCACCTCCCTCTCCCTTATCCCCCGGAACTAACCCTCGCTACATCCGGTCAATTGTACCTGCGTCCACTTCACTCCATCTACATCCCCCCACCCCACCGCATCCATTCTCCCAGCCAGGCCACCATCACCTCTTGCCTGGACTCTAACTCCTCGCCAATCTCCCTACATCTGCCTTTGTCCCCATTGTCCACACGGATGCCACAGAGATCCTTTCCAAATGCCACAAATCTTATTGTCACAGCCTTACTTAAAACCCATCTCTGTCTTCCAGTGTTGTCAGGCCTGATCCTTACCTTGGCCTACGAGACCATACAGGACCTGGCCCCACCCTGCCTCTGTGCAATCTCTCCTCTGACTGGGCTCCGGCCACACTCGGTTCTTTGACGTGTCTCCTTCTCTCCAGCCCCGGGACCATTATCCACACTGTTCCATCTGCCGGGAACACTCTTCCTCCCCTCTCCTTGTTGTTAACTCATAGCCATCATTCCAAGCTCATCTCAAGGATCATTTCCCCAGAGAAGCCTCTTCTGCTCTCCCTGACCAGGGTGAACCCTTCTGGCCCAGCCCCCGGCCCCTTACACTCGTCTCCTTCACAACACTTGTCTCAGCTGCGTGAGATTATTATTATTGATGATGACCAGTCCCACACACACTGAGAGAGGGCCAGGACCCTGCCTGATCTGCTCACCATTGTCCTCATCTCCTGTCACGTGCGCCCTGTGCTCCATGCAATATGATCTGTTCAGGAGGCCCACTCACTCAAGCCACAGATTCCTCCCTACCCTTCAAGCCTCCGCTCACGTATCTCCTCCTCTGGGAAGTCCTCCCTGACTTGCTCCACTGTCCCCTCAGCCGCAAGGATCTCCGTCTCCACGCTGGTCATGCTGTCCTGTGACTGCTTGCTAATTTGTCTCTTTCCCGTACTAAGCTGTGAGCTCTGGGGAGAGAAATATGTGGGTTTTGTCATTTCTTATCTCTAGCCCTTAGCCCATTGTCCAGAACAGTTAATGCCTGAGTAAATGTTAGCTCTCTTCACTGCCCCTCCCAACTCCTTTAAAACGGTGCCTCACAGCTTGATACTTAAAGCTAAAAACTGGAAATGACCCAAACATCCATCAACAGAATACATTAACTGTAGAATATTCATACAGTGAAACACTACTACACGGCAATGAAAAGAATAACACACAACAGCATGATGAAGCCAACACGCATAAGGTTGAACAAAAGAAGCCAGAACCAGAAAGTACCTTCCATGTCTATGAAGGTGAAAGATGGGCAAAATAAACCTGTGGTGACAGAGGCAGCGTGGTGGGTATCTCAGGGGGTGGCGGGGGATTGCCTGGGAGTGGGCCTGGCGAAGCTTCCCGGAGGGCTGCAAACATTGCTCACCTAGACCTGGGTGGTGCTCACACAGCTACGTTCATGAGTAAATGCTAATCAAGCTGGATTTTTGTGCGCTTTAAAGCAGATAATTTTCCCTTTATTTTTTTTAAGTGCTATAATTGTGCAACAAATCATGGAGAACAGACCTCTTGTGTCTCAGAGCTACTTCCTGCTACCGAGTCCCCTGATTTTAGGTGATGATAACTGAAGCCCAGAGAGGGTAAACCACTCAGGTGGAGTTGCCCAGCACGTCTGTGGAAAGCCCACATCCTAAGGAGGGGACTGCCCATGCAACTAAAGGCTCTTCAGGGGCAGGCTCTGTGTCTTGGTGTTTCTGGCACAGAGCTCTGTGGTCTCCAGATATTGGTGGGGGCTACCCCCAGTCTGTAACTCGTTGCTACTGGGGTGGTGAAACGTGGCAGCAGTGTGGCCATTAAGAGCACTAACTCTAAGGGCACAATTCTGTAACTGTGTGGACTTAACCTCTCTGTACCTCAGTTTCCTCATCTGCAAAATGGAGATTATAATAGTACCTACCTCATCACGTTCTAAGGATTAGATGAGTGACTAAACATAAAGCCCTTAGAACAGTGCCTGGCCCCAAGCCATGTAAGTGTTTGCTATGATAACCTCTGTTGGGGAAAACCCAGGCAGACAGCCCAGAGTTAAACTTTGCTCTGCCACTGGCTGTGCCACCTCAGGCAAGTTGATTAACCTCTCTGAGCCTCCATTTCCTCATCTATTAAACAGAGCTAATAATACTTTTCTTTTGTTATAAAAGCAAAATAATGCATGCAAAGCCCCCGGCTAAGTTCCTTGTGTGCAGGGACCACGTCTTACACATCCCTCTTCCCAAGCCCCAGCACTGGAAGGTACTCAATGGTCTGTAAGAATTATGCCTTTCCCACCCACCCTCGTCCAGCGTCCATCCTCCTTCTGGTGCTAGCAGACAGCTGCATCTAGCGGACAACTCTGTAACTGCATGCTGGCCAAGTTCCACTCTCCAAGCTGGGTGCAGTCCTTTAAATAAACCTTTTAAAATAGGCACTCTGCATTGGACAAGTATTTGTTAGGTGCCTGCTGTGTACAGGACATGGATCCAGGACCTAAATAAAATGAAGTAAGAGATACAAGATGACTGCAGAGGGGTGCAAGAAAAAAATCACAAACAATTATAACCGTATCATCAATACCCTACTTTTTTATCTTAAAGAAAATACATAGGGGGACTTGACACACTGAACAGTGTCTTCTTGGGAAGTTGTTTTTTTTTTTTTAACATCTTTATTGGCGTATAATTGCAGGAAGTTTTTACAATTGCAGGAATGATTTCCAAGTGGCCGTTTCATGTCAATGACTCTCAGTTAAGGCCAAAGCAATGAAATGAAAGCTTAGGTCAGAAAGGTGATTCCCTTAGGATAGCCAGACTAGCTTCCCAGGTTCTTCATGGAGAGGAGGACTGGGGGTGTCCAAAGCCCATATTCTTCCACCACACTTTACTACCCCTCCCCCAGACATAAGAGTGAAGAGGGTCTGGCGGTAGCACAGATCACATACAACTGGGGGGAATCAAAGAAGATTTCGTGGAGGAGACTGCATCTCACATGGGGAATGAAGGTAGAGAAAGAGTGGGTGGCTGGGGCAGGAAGGGCGTTCCGGTGTGATGGACCATACAGTGTACAAAGTGAAGTAACAGAGAAAGCCTGGACAGGAGAGTTAGGGCCAAGTCATAGAGGGCCCCAAAGGACAGGCCAAGGGGGCTGCAATTAATAGAATCAGGGGACCCACTGAGTAAGAAGGTAACCTAATCCGAGGAGGTCAGAGAAAAGTCTGAGATCCAGAAACTAGTTAGGTGGCTACTGCAAGAGTCCAGACCACACCTGTGGGAGTTGCACCATGACGGAGACAGTAAGAGATACTGGCGAGGCTAGAAGCAAGAGGAGGTTCAGAAATTGGTAGTAGTGGGTCAAATGGGAGAACCCAAGAGAGAATTCAAGGTGCCGAGTCTTGGGGATATGATAAGGAAAAAGGCAGAGCTATAACCAGAACGTGGACTTGACCAGGAAGGGACTGATGAGAGCAGGGGGTGGAGACAATGAGCTGGGTCTTCAACAGGGAGAGTGTGAGTTGCCAGCGTCCACAGGAGACCTGGTACCAAAGCTCAGGAGAGGGGCTGGGCTGGAGGGAGAGGAGGCAGGTACCTATGCCTGTGATTTGGGAGTCACTTACCTCTGCCTGTGCCAGCTGAAGACTTGGAAGAAGACAAAAGAAATCACGTGGGGAGACATGGGGGCAGAGGGTAGATGTCACCTGGACATCATCAGTCTGCCTCTTTTTAAAGCTTCCTAGGGACAGAGGAAGCTGAGGAGGGACAGAAGACAGAGGGAACTTTGGAGAGAGAAAACCAGGAGACTCTGGTGCACGTCCAGCAGCGTCACAGGTCATGGAGTGATTCAGGGGTCAGGGAGGCCGGGAGGCAACCACTGGATTTGTGGTTGAGGGTTGTCATGGGTGACCCTGGAAAGAGCAGAAGTCAAGCCACAAAGATTTAAAAGGCAAGAGGCAGAGGGTGTGGGGCAGCTGAGGATCCCAGGAGGAGGGAGGTGATGGTGAGCAGAGGTGGATTAGGGGGAGGCAGGAAAGGTGCCTTGGGAACAAAACTTAAGGAAGGCTCTCCCTCTCAGGGTCGTGCAGGTGGCCCTGATGAGGAGGGGCAGACACCTGGTCCCAGAGCTGTTGAGAGATAGAGACCCTCTGAGACTAAAGGAACTGAGATAACCCAGGAAGGGAACTTAGAGACCCAGACAGAAGCTAAGGCCCTTCGACCTCCACATCTAGGCAAAAACACAGTGGCCAGTGGTAGAGCCTCGGAGGACATGAAGGCTGGGGGAGGGGAGGGATGGAAAGAGGATGCGCCGATAATCTGGGAGCAGGGGCAGGGGACTCCGAGAGAAACACAGAGAGAGAGTGGAGGAAACCAGGAAGGGAGGGAGAGCTTCCTCCGGACCCTCCTGGGGAGATCCTCCCCACCCCGCCTCAGTGAGTGTTAGGAGGAGGGAGAGTCCCAGGATCCTTGTGTCAGCCTGAGGAAAGCAAGGGGTCCAACTCTGCCTTTCCCCAGGCTGCTCCAACTCAGGGAGGCTTGCGGTCCCAACCCAAGAAGGTCTGTACCCCACACCGACCCAGCACACCACAGTACATGCTTCCTTCCTCCAGGAAGCCTGAGCAAGTTTTTCCATCCTGGGACTTAGTTTCTGTAGTGAGCTAAATGGTGGTACCCAAAAAGATAAGTCCCCGCCCTAACTCCACTGCCCCCAGAACTGTGAATGTGACCTTATTTGGAGAAAGGGTCTTTGCAGATGTAATTTAATTAAGGTTGTCATGATGAGATCATCCTGGATTATCCAGGTGGGCCCTAAATCCAATGACAAATGTCCTTAGAAGAGACAGAAGAGGGGGAGGCCACGTGAAGCTGGAAGCAGCGATTGGAGTAAGGCAGCCACAACCCAAGAAACACCTGGAGCCACCAGAAGCTGGAGCAGGCGAGGAGGGATTCTCCCCTAGAGCCTCTGGGGGGAGCACAGCCCCGCAGTCACCTTGATTTCGGACTTCTAGCCTTTAGAATTGTGGGAGAATAAACTTCTATTGTTTCAAGCCACCAAGGTTTTGGCAATTTGTCGTGGCAGCCCTAGGAGACCAATATAGTACCGTATTCCGTAAAATGGCTAGAAACATTCTAGGGATGCTTCCAGCCCTAAGATTCTCCAAATTAAACCATTCAGCAAGGAGAGGAGTTCCAGGTCTGGCCAAAAGGTGTTTTTTAACTCACTGCCCAGCCCCCTTCCAGGTTGAGAATTAATACTTTGACTTGAAAGAGGAGGAAAGCCAAAGGAAAGGCATCCCCTCCCACTCCTCAGAGAAGAAGGAAGAGTCCCAAAAGGGTATTTCATGACCCACCACTCCTCTCCTTCGCCCAGAGCTCACGCCATCCCGCCCAGGCTGGTCGAATGGGCCCAAACTGACCTGACTAAAAGCAAGGAGCTCTTTGAAAGCAGGAGTCTGCCTTTCTGAATTTCTCCTTGCAAACCTCGCCCCCTCTTCACAGCGCCTCTCTCCCCACCCCTCACATTTGCGTTCTTCCTTGGCCTTCCCCATTCTTGGGGGGCAAGATAAGATGGATACCCCTGAAGCCCAGGAATGGAAGGCACTCCCCCACCCTCCTCCCTCCTCCCCACAACACAGCTGGAGGGGGAGGGGAGGTCAGCAGGGTTCATAAAGGCCAGATGTTGAGGAGAAAGAGAGCAGTGCCCGACCCACACCCACCCACCCCACCCCCACCCCCAGCAAAAGAAAAATTAAAAGAGACAGCTTTTAAAACAAACAAAACTTTTGTGGTCCAAAACAGTTTTTCTCGAGAATCTGCTCTATGCAAACATTAACAACTTTTTACAAAGCATTTTCACAGAAAAGGAGACAAGTCCTTCCCCAGTATCATATGTGGGAATTGTTCCTCCCTTGTCCCGTCTTGGGGGAAAAGGGGGTGATATTCACTAGTGTGGGCAGAAGGGTCACTGGGTCCCTCAGTTGTTGGGAAGATCGGCAACCCCCAGGTTCCCCTCACACCTAAACTTGGAATTTCCCTAAGAGCTAAACTCCCCAGACCTCACCTGGGTGGAGGAGAAAGCAATTCCACTCCCCTCTGACTCACTCCCCTCCCCCAGGAAAACAGAACTTCTGACCTCAAAACTAATCCCCTGGCCCTGCCCCTTTCGGATCCATCAGGTCCCTGACAACTCCCGAAATGCCTGAAGTTGGGTGGGGGGAGGATGCTAAAGGTTCCTCAGCCCAGTTCCCTTCAAAACCCACTGGACCTTGTGGTTAGGCCAAGAGTCCTTTCATTTACCCCCTCCACAAAGAGCAGCTTGTCTTCTTTCTAGCCTTGAAGGGGTCTCAGTTTGGGTGTTCAAAGAATGGACCCTGGCCTGCCCTCTACCTCCACACCCTCCATCCTTAAACCGGTGGCGAGGACCTGGAAAGGCAACTTGTTTGGTCTGATTTTATTGATTTCTTCCACCTTCCATTACTTTCCCTGGGATGGTCTCTGGCCCCTTCCCCAGACAAAGTCTGCATTTTTGAAGGGGAGGAGGTCCCTCAGCCCTGCGCCTCCAAATATAAGGAGTAAACTGGCAGAGGGGGCTGACTTATGGGGCGGATGAAAGAAAAGACCTTATAACCTGAAAGCAAACGGGGAATACTGGAGAGGCAAACCCCAAAACTGGACAAAGGGGAAAGGTTGGTGGCTGAGAATGAATATCTCGGTAACTAGGGGTCACTTGACTTGGGGGTCCCTAGGAAAAGAACCGGAAGGGGGTGATCTCCCCCTTGCCTAAGCTGCTCCCTCCCCCATGGAGGATGCAGTGGTGCCCGGAGACTAGGGAAGGCCCGAGGGGAGTGAAGGGTTAAAGGCCTGGATGGTGCGGGTGGGGGATGCCCCCGGGAGCTGCCAATCATCTCCCCACCCCCACCAGGGCCCCCCCACCCCAATCCCCAGGCTCGCCCACAGAAACAACCGGTTTGTCCATCACCAAGGTCTCTCTCCCTCTTTTTTTTTCCTTGTCTTTGAGCTGTAGCCTCCTCGGCTCCCCCTGGGGTGAAGGCCCTGCCCCCAGAGATCCGAGATGGAAGAGGCGAGGGATTGGAATCTATGTCTTTAAGCCTTTTTCGATTAAGCCTTCTCCTGACTCCAGCCCTTGGTTCGTCTCCAAAGGATGAGGGGGAGGGGGTGTCACCCCAACCAGTTAGGTGCTTGAAGATCACTGTCATTTGAGGTCCCTCTGACCACAGCCCATAAAACCTGAAGAGGACAGGCAAAGGTGAGAAATGAGGCTCTGTCCTCAAGCTCGCAGTTTGGCTGTGGCCCCCACTTTTCCCCTTTGGCAGAAGAGGTCTCACGCTCAGAGCTGCTCCAGGTTGATCCCCCAGAATTTGAGGCCGGGGGGCTCAGGGACAGCGGGACCCCCAATCTGCCACCTCCACAGCGGGTGGGCAGGCGGGGGCTTAGAGTCTCCCTGGAGACGAAGCGAGGATGCCGGCCCTAAGTCTCCGTCCTCCCCCACCACCAGGGCCGGGGGGCAGGGGAAGCAGTCGAGGAGGCTGAAGGTGCTCGTGGTGGGGAGCGTCGGTGCAGGACGGCGGGGCTGTGCGCTGCGTTGGGGGGGCGTCGGCCGCCGGCGTTTCTTGGCGGCTCCCCGGGAGGGCCCTTTGGCTGGGGGCCGCTCGGGCCCCCGGCGCAAACTCGGAGTGTCGAGGGCGAAGCCCTTCGCGTAACACCAAAGTTTCGAGCGGCGGATCAGACGATCGAAATGTTCCTGGCGGAGATCGCCGGGCGCCGCCGGAGCTTCGCTGGCCGTCGAGGGGCTGGCGGCCGTTGCCTCGGGGGCGGCCTTCGGGGGGTTTCCATCGACTGCGGCAGTCTGGCTCGGCGGGGGCGGCTCCGGCGCTGTCCCGGGCCCCGCGGGCTCAGAGGAGAGGCCCGCAGGTGGCGGCGGAGGCCGGGAACCCGGTTCCTGATGCGGGCTGGCGGCGGGGCCAGGCTGGGAGTCGAGACCGGGGGCTGGCCTAGGCGGAGCCGAGACGGAGCTGGTCGGAGATTCCCGAGGGCGCCGGGGCGCCGGGCAGCGGCCGGGAGGTACGCCGGAGCGAGCGCCGAAGTGCGGGAAACTGCCTCCGCCCTCTTCCTCCTCGCCGCGGCCCCGGCACACAGCGGCGTCGGCATCCTGGCTGGCCGGGGAGTTGGGATCGCTGTAACGCCAGGCCTGTCCCGCGAGGTGCTTCAGGCCATCCGGGGCCCAGCCGCCGGTGCACAGGGGGGCATGAGGGTCCAGCAGCACCGGAGCCCGCGGCGCCAGCTCCCCAGGCCCCAGGTCCAGAGAGGACGCCCGGGGTTTGGCAAGGGCGCAGAAGGCAAGGGCACGCAGGCACAGCGGAGAGAACTCCTGGGTCCCCCGACGCGTCTTCCGGGGTGTGGGGGAGCAGGGCGACCCTCGCGGGGACGCCGGCACTGCGAGGCGGGGAGCGGGGCACAGAGTCTCCATGGAACCACCCGGGGGGGTGCCCACTGCGGGGGCCCTGGTCCCAGCGGCGGGATGCCCTGGCTGCCCGAAGAGCCCACGGGCGAGGGGAACATCGCCCCCCCTCGACGGGGAGGTCTCTGCTCACGGGCGCCCCCGGCCCGCACCCCTGGGCCGCGGGGCTCCGGCTCCCTCTTCGATCTCGTCACGCGGCCCTCCTGGCGGCCGGACTCCTGGGTCCCTGCGAGTCCCGGCGCGGTCTGCCGCCCTTCCTGCCGCCGCGATCCCTGTGCAGCCCAGGCGCGAGCCCCTCTTGAGTTGCCCAGAGCGCAGAGGCTGGGGAAACAAAGCGGCCGGCGGCCGCGGGAGGCGGGAAGGACCCCGGGCCCGGCACCCGGTGCCCGGGCCCAGGCGGCAGGGAGGGCGCCTTCCGCCCGCTCGGCTTCTTTCTTCCCCGCTGGCTCCCGGAGACCGCGTTATAGAGAACTGCCCCCTCGCTGCCCCAATACCAGCGCCGGGGCCGCGAGCCCGCCGCTGATTGGGCGGCACTGCCAGTGACGTTAGCCCGGACCCCACCCCTCCAGCGGCACCGCCCCCGTCCCCATTCCGCACACAGACACACACACGTGGACCCGGCGCGGCGGCGGCTGGGAGGGAGGAAAGGAGGGTGCGTGCGCGGGTGGGATCGCGACTGGCGAAACGCGCCACTAAACGTGGCGCGGTGGCGTCCTGGTGTTCAGTCGCCGCAAAGCACTTCATTTTTTCCTTAGCAGTCATGGTTTTCGCATCCGGAAAATGGGAATGTTCATATCTACCCTCTTGGGACAACGTGAATCAACATAGGTGAATCTCAAAGGCGAAGATGAAAGAAAAGATGAAAAGAGGTTGTTTAGAAACTTTGCACAGCAGGGACTCCTGCAAGCAGAGAATGTTCCCAACCTCTCTGTTTCGGTCACCTAGAACAGTGCCTGGCACACAGTGGGCTCAAAAAATGTTGAATGAATAGTTAGGAATTCAGTGAGTGTGTGCAAGATGATAAAAGTAAGAAATAAATTCGGAGAGGAGGAGTATTATTACACCCACGAAAGACGATAAATAGACTTTCTCAGTACCTGTTTCCATTTCTGACTTAGCTTCTAAATGGCCCCTTGAACAAATTCGGAGGAGCTGGCTCTGCAGCCCCCCTCAAATCCCAAGACTCTGCCCTGTGAGGCGTGAACTGCCAAAATGGGTTGAGGAGACCAAAGGAGGGGACACACACACCCTCACTCTTATCTCCCCCAGGCAGAGTAAAGCAAAGAAAAAGTGAATTCCAATAAAAATCCTGATAATGGAGGACCACGTCCCCGCAGCACGTTCCATCCTCTTACCCTTATTTAGTTTCTGTAGATCCTTCTATTATATGAAAATCTGTGAATGTTCTTTGTTGTCTGTTCTTCTTTGTTGTTGTTGTTTTCTGTCTCTCCCGTTAGTCTGGAAATGAGCTGATGAGAACTTTGTTTTAATCACTTCTGCATCCTCAGTGCCTACAACAGTGCCCAGACTTAATAAGTGCTCAATATATATTTGTAAGTGAATGAATGAATCCCTGAAATATTTTTCTCTTAATAAAAATCAGGTTATTGGAATATAGCGACTTCCCATCCCCAGAAATATACAGAGAGATTGATATGATGACATGGAGTAAGGATGTGTTCGTATGTGGGGGGGTGGTCACAGAGAGAAATATCTTACTCTGAGGCAGGGATAAGAGAGGGTTTCTGTAAGGGGACAAATAATGCAGCTTGCATCCTGGTCCTCCTGGTGATGACAACAGAAGTATTGTTTCCCTACACGTCATCACATAACATTTGGGAGGAAAGGGATCAGGAAGCTCTGTCGTCCCTACATCCCTTTTGCAGAGGCCAGAGGTAAAGACCCCAAGGTGGGGCTAGGGTTTGAGGAACAAGGAGGTGTTGTGTTCTGTTGCTCAAAACACTCACCCCCTAGCATCTTCTGCAGAAGAAGTCTTCAGGGAAGTTGTCATGAAGGGGGATCCTGGGGTCCTGCCAGGTCTAGACTCCAGGGTTCCCGAGTGCCAAGAGCCCTGCTCCCCTGCCACTCACACACACACAGATGGGAGGAAAGTTCTGGAAGGACGATGATCTTCACAGCTGTCTCTCCTGGTGGACAGTGCTGAGAACTTTTACCCTAGTACCAGATTTCTTTTGCTTATGGGGCAGGGGGCATGTTTTTCAGTCTGACCCTACTCCAGACTCTTTGCAACTAAGATACCTGGGGAGTGGGCTTGGGCCCCACATGCGGGCAGCTAGACTGGAAAACTCTTTTCATCCTCTAGAGTCTCCCTCATCTTTGTATCCTCGTACCTAGCACAGTGTTGACACAAGGAGAGAACACGCAAAAAAATTTTTGGCATGAATAAATGAATGAATCACATATATCAATGCAGAAAGGGGCTCCTCTTTCTCCCACCCCAAAAGCCACCAGTCCCACAAATCTGCGTTTAGGGGCTTTATTGGGTCTATTACTACTGAGAGTCCTTCCCTGGAGGAGGAATTCTCTCCACCTCCATTTTCCCTTTTTTCCCCTTCCTTGAATCAGGCATCCCAGAATACAGCCCAGGTGTGAAAACTCTTTGTGGGCACAGAAGCACTATACAAACAGTAGGGGTTAGTGTGAGTAACTCTCCAGCTGAAAGGGCCTAGAGTCATTGAACCTCCACTGTCAGAGGGCTTGGACCAGGGGTGTCTGCTGTGAGACCCTGGGCAGATCACTTGGACACTCTGAGTCTCAGCATATCAGTGAAAAGGCAAGACAGTGGCTTCCTCACAACGTTATCAAGAGGGTGGAGACGATGTGAGCGGGCTGACCCAGCTGTTGCAATTCCTGTTGCCTACAGTAGAGGACACTCGAGGACACTCGACCCCATCCTCAGCCTGTGGGATGAGGAGGTAGCACCCTTCGCAGAAACCTCTCCTCCTCCCCAGAGGAGAAAAATAGGGACAAGCCTGGATGCCGGGTCCCACCTGACTCCTCCGGGATAAGGGATAGGAAAGGCCCCTCAAGACCTGGAAGCTAGGCTTCCCTTTCTGGGGCCCATCTGAGTCTCACCCAAAGGCCTGTGTTCAAGGATTTGGGAACAGGGGACCAGCCCACTTTCCCCAGAAGAAGGCACAGCAGGGAACTGGACCTAGACGTCCAGCCCAATAATCATTTCTATAGTACTGACAGCATTCCAGTCTCTGTTCTAAGAACTTTATGTTATTTAATCCCCATAATAATCCTGAGGTACTTTTTTTTTCATTGAAGTATTGTTGATTTACAATGTTGTGTTAGTTTCTGGTGTACATCAAAGTGATTCAGTTATACATATATATATACATATTCTTTTTCATAGTCTTTTTCATTATGGTTTATTACAGGATATTGAATATACTTCCCTGTGTTATACGGTAGGACCTTGTTGTTTATCTATTTTATATATAGTGGTTTGTATCTGCTAATACCATACTCCTAATTTATCCCTCTCCTACCTCCTTTCCCCTTTGGTAACCATAAGTCTGTTTTTAATTTAATTTAATTTTTTATACAGAAGGTTCTTATTGGTTATCTATTTTATACATATTAGTGTATATATGTCAATCTCAATCTCCCAATTCATCCCACCACCCCCACCCCCACCCTGCTTTCCCCGCTTGGTGTCCATACGTTTGTTCTCTCCATTTGTGTCTCTGTTTCCGCCTTGCAAACCGGTTCATCTGTACCATTTTTCTGGATTCCACATATATGCATTAATATACGATATTTGTTTTTCTCTTTCTGACTTACTTCACTGTGTATGACAGTCTCTAGGTCCATCCACGTCTCTACGTAATGACCCAACTTCGTTCTTTTTTACCATAAGTCTGTTTTCTATGTCTATGAATCTGTTTCTGCTTCGTAAATAAGTTCATTTGTGTCATATTTTAGATTCCACATGTAAGTGATATCATATGGTATTTGTCTTTCTCTTTCTGACTTACTTCACTTAGTATGATGATTTCTAGGCCCATCCATGTTGCTGCAAATGGCATTATTTCATTCCTTTTTATGGCTGAGTAGTATTCCATTGTGTATATATACCACATCTTCTTTATCCATTCATCTGTCAATGGACATTTAAGCTGCTTCCATGTCCTGGCTATTGTAAACAGTGCTGCTGTGAACATTGGGGTCCGTGTATCTTTGCGAATTATAGTTTTCTCTGGATATATGCCCAGGAGTGGGATTGCTGGATCATACGGCAACTCTATTTTTAGTTTTTTAAGGAGCTTCCATACTGTTCTCCATAGTGGCTGCACCAATTTACATTCCCACCAACAGTGTAGGAGGGTTCCCTTTTCTCCTCACTCGCTGCAGCTTTTGTTATTTGTAGACTTTAATGATGGCCATTCTGACCAGTGTGAGGTAGTACCTCTGAGGTAGATGCTTTTAATTTTTAAAAATTTACATACTATCCAGAGCCCATTTTAAGGTGTCTCAGTGATTTTTAGTAAATTTACAGAGTTATACAACCATCACCACAATTCAGTCTTAGAACATTTCCTAAGGACCCCTCATGCCTACTTGCAGTAAATCCCTGTTCCCTCCCCAGGTGACTAAACTACTTTCTGTCTCTATAGATCTGCCTTTTCTAGACATTTCATGGAAATGGAAAGGCCATATGCAGTCTTTTGCATCTGACATCTTTTACAAAAAGATAATGTTTTGAGGTTTATCAGTGTTGTAGCATATATTATAGTAGTCCGTTCCTTTTTATCTCAAGTATCCCGTAGCATGGATATACTCCATTTGGTTTATCCAATCACATTTGGCTTTTTTCCACTTTTTTTTTTTTTTTTTTTTGCGGTACGCAGGGCTCTCACCGCTGTGGCCTCTCCCATTGCGGAGCACAGGCTTCGCACGCGCAGGCTCAGCGGCCATGGCTCACGGGCCCAGCCGCTCCGCGGCACGTGGGATCTTCCCGGACCGCGGCACGAACCCGCGTCCCCTGCATCAGCAGACGGACTCCCAACCCCTGCGCCACCAGGGAAGCCCTCCACTTTTTGATTATTATAAATAATAATGTTATGAACATTGGCATACAAGTCTTTGCGTTGACATGTTTTCATTTCTCTTGAATAGATAGCAAAGAGTGGGATTGCGAGGTCATAGGGTAAATTTATGTTTAACTTTTAAAGAGACTGCCAAACTGTCTATTAATATCCATGCCACAAATGAGGAAAGTGAGGGACAGAGATTTTAAGTGACTTGCCCAAGTTCACACTGCCAGCAAGTGTCAGGGGCAGTTGGGTCCCAAGTCCATGCTCATAACCATGGGTCTACCCCGAGACGATGAATCTAAGAGGGAAGACATTTCTTGGCCGCCGCACCACAGCCACCACCATTTTTATCCATCTTGCTTCCAGAATTCCCTAAGTCAGCCTGTGTCAACCAAGAAGTCTGTATCATCCCTTAGCCAACATCCACACTTTGCTCTGGAAATTTGCTGAGGTTAACAGCTTAAGTTCTGAACTCAAATGGGTCTCTTCATATTCCAGACTCCTCATTTTACCAGCGGTGTGACTGGGGGCAAGTTACTTAACCTCTGCTTTAGCTTCCTCATCTATAAAATAGAAATGACATCTTCTTTCATGCAGTTTTTAAAACTGGCTTCTGGGCTTCCCTGGTGGCGCAGTGGTTGGGAGTCCGCGTGCCGATGCAGGGGACGTGGGTTCGTGCCCCGGTCCGGGAGGATCCCACATGCCGCAGAGCGGCTGGGCCCGTGAGCCATGGCCGCTGAGCCTGCGCGTCCGGAGCCTGTGCTCCGCAACGGGAGAGGCCACAACAGTGAGAGGCCCGCGCACCGCAAAAAAAAGATTTAAAAATGGCTTCTTATGGAAACTTTCAAACCTATACAAAAGTAAACAGAGAAGTGTAATGAACCTTCACGTACCCAACACTCAACTTCAAAACTTGTTAACTCATGGGCAATCTCATTTCATCCTTCTCTTCATCCATTTCCTTCTCTACTCCCATTTTTAAAAAACCAACTTTACTGAGGTACAATTTACATACAATAAAATGCACATTTTAAGTGTACAGTTTTCACAAATGAATATACCCATACTAACCACAATTAAGATAGAGAACATACCCTATATTATCTTGAAGCAAATCCCAGGTATCATATCATTTCATTCCAAACTATTTCAATACATATTGTTACAGGATAAGGACTCTTGAAAATGAACATAACCCCAATGCTATTATCAAACCTAAACAGAATTGTCATCCTTTAACTTCATCAAATAGCCAGTCTTCAAATTTCTAATTATCTTAAAATATTTTTTCTCTACAATTTATTTAGCTTATTTGAATTAGGATCCAAGGAAGGGTTTCAAGGGATTGATATGTTTCTTAACTCTCTTTTAATCTATAAATTCCTCCTTTTTCTCTTTTTATTTTCTCTTTGCAACTTATTCATTCATTGAAGATACCCAACTGTCGTCTAGATTTCCCACAGTCTAGAATTTACTGGTTGCAATCCCACAGTGTTATGTAATCAAGCCACGTAAAAATTACTTCTCTGTAATTCAGATTTAACTGAACAAGCTATGTTTCATCTGGCAGCCTTATCTATGTGCCTATGTCACGTTGGAGGCACAGTGGTGAGCAAGACAGACAAACTCCACCCCACCTCGAGAGTGTACGTTCTAGTAAACTAGGGGAAGCCAGGTAATATACCAGCAGACAACATTCCTTCTGGGGATATTGTGAGGATTAAAAGAGAAACCCGTATGTTTAGCACACAGTCCGTAGAAGACCTTGATAAATGCAAGTGTCCTTGGCAGTAGCTTAGCCTTGTCCCCTTTTCCTGTTTCTTCCCTTTGCCATCCCTGCTCCACACACCCCACCCCACCCCCAGGGATTACTCTGGGTTTGCCCTCCTCCTGCTATATGTCCTCTGCAGGTCTGTAGTTAGTTCATTTATCTATTCACCCAACATTCCCTAAGCACCTCCCTTGTGGCAAGCCCCAGACCAGACCCTGGGGACTCAGAGGCAAAGGGGACACGGTCTGGTGGGAGAGCTGGACATTCTAGGCTAATCTGAGAAGTGACAATAGAAGGATGACCATGGTCCCTGGAATGGTAGAGGCGGGATGACGGTAGAAGAGGGAAGTCTTTTCAGAAGGTAATCTTCCACTTAGGCTCTAAAGGATAGGCAAAAGTACACAAAGGAGACATGGGAGAAGAATTCCAGCTGAGGAAACAGTATGGGCAAGGAACAGAGGCAAGAAAGTGCCTGCCCTTGTGCTGCCAGATACCAGCCGTCACCATCTTTCCCTCCTGCGAAGTAGAGGGGGCCCTGGCATTGGTCCCGTGCCATCTGCCCTCAGAGAGTCATCCCTCATCATTTCCCTTACCAACTCCATCCGCATGTCTCTCCCATTAAAGAGCCACATCTTCCCTTGACCCCACAGGCTCTAGCCCCATCCCTGTCTCCTCCTCCTCCCAGCCAAACTTCCCCCAAGAGCTGTCTACACACTGTCTTCCTTTTCGCACTTCCCACTTCCTCCTCAACCCACTTCCATCTGCTTCCACCTCCACCTGCCACTGAAATAGCTCCTGCTGTGTTTCCAGTGGCCTCCATCTCATCAAAACTGGCAGGCTCTCATCAGCCCTCCTGTCTTGACCTCTCAGCGGTATCCCACACGATTGGCCACTTCCTCTTTCTAGGAACTTTCCAGTCCCTCGCATTCTGGGCATTGCACTTTCCTGGTGTCCTCCTGCCTCACCAGCTGCTCCCTCTTGGTCTGCAGCCCAGGCTCATTCTTCCCTCCTCTGCCCAGACAAACATCAGGGTTCCTTAAGGCTCATCCAGAACTTCCCTCTTCTCTCTCTGGACACTCTTCTGTGTCCACTGCACAGGTACCATCTGGCCTCTTGGCCTCCACCTCAGGCATTTCAAAAGCCCCACAAACGCAACCTGTCTCAAACCATCAGCGACCTGCCTCCTCTGCGACATGTTCCCGGTTCAGGGAAAACTGTTCCAAGGCATGGCTCCTCCATCCACCCCCTTCCACAGCCAGAAACCCAGGCGTCATCTTGGCACCTCCTAGCCAATGCCTCAGTCGGTCACGTGGTCATTACATCCCAGGTCTTCTTCTCCCCACCTCCATTCTGGCCAACCCGGCCATGCCCTCTATCTAAGCCGCAAACTGGATTGTGTTACCCCCTACTCAAAACCTTTTGGTGGCTTCCAATTGCCTTCAGGATGAAGAATGAAACCATCAACTTGGCTCACAGGTAGGTTACAGCAGTAGCCAGACAACCTCCCACAGGTTCTCCTGGGGCGGGGGGACAGGTTCCCTCACCTTCCACCTCCCCTGTGCTGTCCTCTCTCCCTTCAGCCACTCAGGCCCCCTTTTAGCACCCAAGCATCCAGCTCCCTCCTCTCCCTCCCTTAGAACATACTGTTTCCTCTGACCGTACACTTTTCCCCCACCTCCCTTCCCCTGTGCCTGGCCCACGTCTGCTTCTATTCGGAGCTCCACTGATTCATTCCTTCCTGGGATAAAGCCGTTCCCCACCCCTCCAGACTGACCAGGTCAGCTTCCACCATCATCCCCCATCAAGATCTGTGTATCTTTCCTTCAAAGCACTCTCATCCGCTTGTCACTGTCCATTTGTTAGTGCAGTTAACTGATTATTCACCTCTCCCCCTGAAACATACCACACTCTGTGTTTCAAGGGCCACATCAGATTTTGCCTTAGCTCTGTGACTAGCACATAACTGGCACTCAAATACATTTTTTAAACTCTTTTTTATTATGCATATTTCAACCTAAAGAGAAGTAGGGAATAGTATAAAATGAACTCCCATATACCCATTACCTAGATAAGTAATTATGTTAGTAATTAGTTTAAAGTTTTTTTAGTTGAAGTATAGTTAATTTACAATGTTGTGTTAGTTTCAAGTGTACAGCAAAGAGATTCAGATATATATATACACATGTATTCTTTTTTCAGATTCTTTTCCATTACCGGTTATTACAAGATACTGAGTATAGTTCCCTGTATTATGCAGTGGGTCCTTGTGGTTTACCTATTTTATATATGGTATTGTATATATGTTAACCCCAAACTCCTAATTTATCTCTCCCCCCTCCTCCCACTATCTCCTTTTGAAACAATAAGTTTGTTTTCTATGTCTGTGAGTCTATTTCTGTTTTGTAAATAAGTTCATTTCTATCATTTTTTTAGATTCCACATATAAGTGATATCATATGGTATTTGTCTTTCTCTGTCTGACTTACTTCACTTAGGATGATAATCTCTAGGTCCATCTATGCTGCTGCAAGTGGCATCATTTCATTCTTTTTTATGGCTGAGTAATATTCCATTGTGTGTGTGTGTGTGTGTGTGTGTGTGTATACACACACACACACATCTTCTTTATCCATTCATCTGTCGATGGACACTGACGTTGTTTCCATGTCTTGTCTATTGTAAATAGGGCTGCTGTGAACATCGGGGTACATGTATCTTTTTGAATTTGTTTTTTCCAGATATATGCCCAGGAGTAGGATTGCAGAATCATATGGTAACTCTATTTTTAGTTTTTTAGGGAAACTCCATAGTGGTCTCCATAGTGGCTGCTGTAATTATTAACATTTTACTATATTTATCATTTTTGCTGAAATATTTTAAAGTGGTTTCAAGTTTGCATGACAGTTTAATCCTTAAATACTTCAGGAAGTTTTCTTAGTACCATATTATAATCACCCCTTACAAAATTATAATAATTCCATATATCATCTAATACCCAGCCCATATTCAATTTTCCTTAATTGTCCCCCCAAAATGCTTTTTGGTTTGTTCCAACCAGAATCTAAATAAGGTCCACACGTTGCATTTGGTTATGTCTCTTCCGTCTCATTTAAATCTAGAATAATCTTTTTTCCCCTTATGCCATTGAGTTGTTGAATTGCTAAAGCATTTTAGGTAAATTATAGACATCATGTCCCACCTTCTAGATTTCTCTGATTGCTTCCTCGTGGTGGTGTTTACCCTGTATTTCCTGTAAACTGGAAATTAGATGTACAGGCTCCATTGGATTCAGGTTGACTACACTGGCAAAAACACTTCCTGGGCCATGATGCTTCCTCCCTCGGCCACTACATCAGGGTGTCCCCAGTGCCTGAGCTCCTCTCTTGCTGATGGAATGCTGCTGATTGGTAGATCCCACTGGGGACAGCCGATCCCTTTATGGAGAAGTTGCATTTTCTTCCTTTAGAGCCAGAAAGTAATCTATGGGACAATATTTTGGAATGATTGCGTTTTTAATCAATGAAATAGGTCAGTGTGGCTGAACAGTGGTGAATACAGGAACCAGAATGCAAAGGGCCAAAGGCCTTGATAAGAAATTTGGACTCTATCCTGTAGGACAGGCAATTATGGACCACTTTCAAGAAAAGGAAATCACATGATCAGACTTGGCAACAGGGAGGGGTGAGGAGGCATAAAGGGAATAGGGAACTAGCACTTCCTGAATGCTCAGCTTGAACTGACACTATGCTAGGTGCTTGGCATACTTGACACAAGTGAAACCTTCCCTGTTTTTAAAAGAAAAAGGTTATTTTACAGATGAGGAAAATGGAGGCTCTGACTCATTCAGTCACTCACCCAAGTTCGCAGCAAAGAACTAGTAAAGACCTAAAGGAAGGCAGTGACCATGAGCGTGGACAGGGCTTGAAGGAGAATCATCGGTACTTATAACTAGCTGGGTGTGGGGAGGAGAGGAACTGGGAGCCCTGGCTGAAGCTGAGACTTCCTGCAGGTTGTGGGTGGGATGCCAGAGGGTATGGAGCAGGTTGGAGGGGAAGTTAAGGAGCTCAGACTCCCAGCTGCCCAGAGGTCTCCAAGCCGCTCTCTTGAGAAATGGTGTTTATAACAGGACAATGTCTATATTTGGCTTCCAGCATGACTCGATAATTAGCTTAAGATAGCCCTCATTGGCGTTTCATTCAAAGTAAGGACGCTCTTCCATTCCTTCTGACACGGTCTGTTTTCCGTGAGTGTTACAGGGTGAGTGTGAACGCGGAGCTCTTCTCTCTCTCTCTCTCTCTCTGTCTCTGTCTCTCAGTCCAAATGGGCCAGAGACTGATGTCAGGGTGTGTGGGGGCTGTCTGCTCTCTCAGCTACAGTTTATCTGTCTCTGGTGCTGGGGAGTGTGGGCTCCCCCCTGGATAGGGAGCTGCTTTAGGGTGGGGTCCTGGGACCTGCACATTCAATGCCCAGCAGGAGTGTGGTCCAGAGGTTGGTTCCAGGAACCATGTGGAGGGTGCAGTGACAAGGAAGATGGTTCTCAGAGGTCAGTTGGGAGGAGGCTGCCAAGGTTGGCTACAAGGATGCTCAGGGCAGAAAAATGGCTGTGTTTAGGGGAAACAGGGAAACTCTTCCATTTAAGAGGTGTAGACAAGGTAGATTTTATGGGACTTAGTGGCTGACTCAGAGAAGGAGGAAGAGAAAGAACTGAGAAGGACCCTCGGGGTTTTGTCTCAGGAGAGAAGGTGGAGGCTTTTGACTAAGGGGGGACCTACAAGAGGAGGGGCGGGTCCAGGGATGGTGAGACGTCGACTGAACCAGGAACCAAATCAAAGTGGGTGTGGTCTGAGGAGACCTGAGAAAGGCCGGCTGGGACTGGAGAGCCGTCACAGACCCACGGGGCCAAAGGAGAAACTACAGGCATGAATAAGCATTTCCAGGGAAAGTCATGTGGAACCAGAAGAGGACCCCCTGCCCCTGTCCCTGCCTCGGGAAAGGACCCCAACAAAAGCGGCTGAGAAACATGAGAGAGCGAGACATGCAGGGCGGTCATGGGGACCACATGCCACGGAGAGGTTTCACAGGACAGTGATGGAGGAGCTAACGGCCTTTGTGATTCTCAGATGAACCAGTCAAGGGTCTGGGAAACCGACTTCGGCTTCTTAGCAAAAACGAAGTGGGAGGGATCACCTAGAGATGGAGCCCGAGAAGCAAAAAGCAGATCTGGCTCTCAGCAGGAACGGACACAGGACATGTCACCTACTGGGCACCAGGAGCAAAGCCACCAAGAGGGGACCACCCACTGCCCGCGCCAGCAGCCTCTGTTCTGGTCACTTGCTGCTCAGAGCAGAGCGTGAAGGCCTTAGACTGGCGAGGCTGTATCACATGCCCACATCTCAGTTCCCAGGGCACCAAGACGGAGGCTCAGAATTCCTTCCTTCAGTTCCTCCAGTAAATATTTACTGAGTGCCTGGTATGTGCCAGGCCCAGCTCTAGGCCCCTGAATACAGCAACAAAATCCACAAAGATCTTTGTCTTCACAGCACTGACATTAGAGGGGAAAGACTGACAACAACAACAGACATAAATATGTGAATAATGTAGAAGGTTAAGGACAAAGAAAAAGTATAAGGAAGATTGGGAGTGGTGGGGGAGGGTGCGGATCGCAGTGTACATAAGGTGGCCACGGAAAGCCTAACTGAGGAGGCAGGACATGCCTGGCGTGCACAGGAACCAGCAAGGAAGCGATGCGGCCTCAGCACGTGAGCCAGAGGAAGAGTGGAGATGAGGCCAGAGGCATGGGGGCAACAGACCGGTTAGGACCTTGTCGGCCCCTGTAAGGACTTCGGCTTCCCTCTGAGCACAGTGGGAACTCCTGGAGGACTTGAAGCCCAGGAGTGACCTGGTACAGTTTAAGGGGATCACTCTGGCCACTGTGTAGGGAACAGATGGCAGGGGCGAGGATGGAGGCAGGGAGACTGCTTAGGAAGCTATCACGAGAATCCCGGGGAGAGAATCATGGTGGCGTGGTGGGAAGTCATGGCATTCTGCATGTACTGTGAAGGTAGAGCATCAGGACCTGCTGACAGAGTGGATGTGGGAGAGGAACCAGAACCGATCCCAGGCTTTGGGCCTGAACAACTAGAAAGATCGAGTTGCCATCAATCGAGATGGAGAAGGCTGTGGGTGAAGCAGCTGGCATGGGTGGGATCGCTGGAGAGGTCTAGGGTGGATCACCCAGTGGGGCGTTCCCCTGAAATAGACAGGGGGACACTGGGCAGCCACAGCCTCCAGGAAACATCCGCGACAGGTGGTTGCTGGTGACCTTTGGCAGAGCAACGTCAGCAGGGGCGAGGGGAAGCCAGAGCGTAAATGTGAGATGTGTACGTGGAGACCGAGCTTTCGGTCCAGCCTCCTGATTTACAAAGCAGAGCACGGATGGGAGACAGAGGGATGGAGAGACAAGGCCAAGGGAGTGGCCTTTCGGATGGAGGTGGCCTGGGCCCATTTGGAGGCTGAGGGGAAAGAGGCAGCTGAAGGAGAGCTTGTAGATCAGGATAAAGAATCTCCACAAGGGACTTCCCTGGTGGTGCAGTGGATAAGACTTAGCTCTCCCAATGCAGGGGGCCTGGGTTCGATCCCTGGTCAGGAAACTAGATCTCACATGCATGCCACAACTAAGAGTTCGCATGCCACAACTAAGGAGCTGGTGAGCCCCAACCAAAGAGCCCGCCTGCCGCAACTAAGACCCGGTGCAACCAAAAAAAAAAAAAAAAAAGAATCTCTACAAGAAGGAGAGCAGAGGTTCAAGCTCAAGGGGCTAAGGGTCTGGACCAGGGTCAGGAAACAGGGAAGATTCCAGAGACGTCAAAAGAAGAGGTGGCGGGCCAACAGCAGATGAGAGAGAAGGCGGCGACAGGCATGACTCCAGGATTTTGAATCCCAACTCCCGCCATCCTAAAGGCCTTCCGTGTCTATCTCTGAGTCCAGGCTTCCTCATCTTCACACCACTACAGCCCCCAGACCTCACACTGCCCCTGCTATGACCAAGGTCTGCTGCATCCCCAAATCCTCAGCGCCCTGAGCATAGCCTCATATCTGAACACAAACACACGCGGCTGCTTTCCCCAATTCTGCCACATTTGGGGGACACTGCCCACTTGCTGGCCCCCTCCCCGCCTAGCCCTTCCATCCCCCAGCCCCAAGGGGCTCCTCTCCTGCTTTCCACCTGAGCCCCCATCTCAGCAATGGCTTTGCTTCCTGTTTCAGAAAGCAAATACAGTGGTGATCGAGAGAAGCTGAACACAGAAGAGAACACAGTCTAAGGTTCCACTTTTATGAAGTTCTAGAATCCGCAAAATGAATCTATCAAGATCTATTAGTGATAGAAATCGGATCAGTGTCGCCTGGGGCTGGGGGAATGACTGCCATGGGATATGAAGGCACTTTCTAGGGACATGGAAATGTTCTATATTTTTATTGGGGTGGTGGTTACACGGCTCTATACATTTGTCAAAGGTCATCACTTGCACACTTAAGATGTGTGCATTTGACTACATGTAAATTATACCATAAAAAGCTGATTAAAAAAACAGAAAACTAAAAAAAATTTTTTAAGGAAAAAAATACATGCTATCAAGCAGAAAAATCCTACACACACACACTCATCTGTCCCCATCCTTCACTTCCTCCCTTCTCTGGGGGAAGCAGTGTGCCCCCTCTCGTCCACCTGAGCGCTTGTGCTGGAGACTGTCCAGTAAGTGGCAGGCCACCCCTCCCTGACCTTGCATCCTCCTCCCCTGCTGTCCTGTCTCTCTCTCACTCCCAGCCCAGCCCCTAGGAAGGATGTCTACGCTCACACTCTCTCTCTCCCTCCTCACCCAATCTGCTGACACCTCCTCCACCATGCTGGACCCGTTGCCCCTCTCTGAGATACATGCCCTGTGGGCCACTCCCTCCCTCCTTCCTCTCTCCTCCCTGGTTCCTATGACACCACTTTTTCTGGAGGTCCTCCTCCATCTCTGGACATTCCTTCTCATGCTCCTTCCCTGATTCCCCCCATCTACCCCCTCCTAAATACAGGCGTTCCCTGAACCTCTGGCCTTGGCTTTCTGCTCTCTGTACCTGCGCAGATTCCCAGCGTGATCTCACCCATGCCAGGGCTTCAGTTACCATCTATTGCTGACAACGCTCAAAGATATCTCTGAATATTTTTTCAGAGTATCAAGGATATGGCAGAAGAGGTAGGCAGAATATTACATATGCTTCAACAGCATTTTACAATTTTTAAAGTGATAAACGTATCCAACCCTCTTCTGGGATGGTCCACTAGACCTCAAATTCAGCAAGCTCAACCTGAACTTATCAACTCTCTCCCAATTCTGCTCCTCCTCCCTTCTTCAGGAGTCCAGTTGTTTGAGACAGAAACCTGGGAGTCACCCTCCCACTCCATGATCACCAACTGTCAATTACCCGCTTCTCTCAATTTTACTCCCTACACATTCCCTCTCGCCATCCCCACCAACACTCCAGCCCAGGACCTCTTCCTCACTCTCAGACACGTTCAAGCACTCATCCATTCACTCATTTGTTCATTCAACAAGTATTAACTGAGCACCTACTATGTGCCAGACACCGATCCAGGTGCTTGAGTTACATCAGTAAACGTAACAGGTAAAAATCACTGCCCTATAGAAGACCTAAGTAGACATTTCTCCAAAAAAGATGTACAGATGTGCCAACAGGCACATGAAAAAATGCTAATTATTAGAGAAACGCAAATCAAAATCACAATGAGGTATCACCTCACACAGGTCAGAATGGCTATCATCAAAAAGTCTACAAATAATTTATAGAGGGAGAGGGTGTGGAGAAAAGGGAACCCTCCTACACTGTTAGTGGGAATGTAAATTGGTGTAGCCACTATGGAGAACAGTATGATGGTTCCTTAAAAATCTAAAAATAGAGCTACTATATGATCCAGCTATCCCACTCCTGGGCATATATCCAGAAAAGACGAAAACTCTAATTCAAAAAGATACATGCACCCCAAAGTTCACAGCAGCACTATTTACAATAGCTAAGACATGGAAACAACCCAAGTGCCCATCAACAGATGACTGGTTTAAGGAGATGTGGCATAGATAGATAGATATAGATATAGATATTACTCAGCCATAAAAAAAGAAATATTGCCATTTGCAGCGACATGGATGGACCTAGAGAATACCACACTTAATGAAGTAAGTCAGAGAAAGACAAATATTATATGATATCACTTACATGTGGAATATAAAATAGGACACAAATGAACTTATTTACGAAACAGAAACAGACTCACAGACATAGAAAACAAACTTATGGTTACCAAGTGGGAAAGGACCCGGGAGGGATAAATTAGGAGCATGATACAAACAGATATAAACTACTATGCATAAAATAGATAAGCAACAGGGATTTACTGTATAACACAGGGAACTATATTCATTATCATGTAACAAACTATAGTGGAAAATAATCTGAAAAAATATATATCACTTTGCTGTACACCTGAAACTAACACAATACTGGAAATCAGCTCACTTTAATAGAAGAAAATCACTGCCCCATGGAACTGATATTCTAGAGCTCGCAATAATTTCAGAAGTCACTCTGTTTTCCACCTTTACCCCTCTGACCACCAATTCTGTTGTGGCTACCGAACTTTGCAATATGTACATCTGCTCAGCATCTTCCATAGGACCTCATGTTCCTGAGGTCAAGTCTGGGCCACAGGTAACGTGTCTTGATCCCTTCCCTCCCACTCCCTTTCCTGCTCCTCCTTCATGGAACACTTGTACCCCTTGAACACAGCAGGGCTCTCACGCTAGCAGGTATATTCGCTCGTCCTTGGCCTGTGATACTCTCCCTCGCCTGGCTATCCAGCAAACTCCTGGTCACCTTCAAGTCACAGCTCAGACCCTGCCTCCTCCAAGGAGCCTTGCCTGATTTCCCCAGGCAGACGCTGGGGCTTCTTCTCCACGGCTCCCTCTGTAAATGGTCCACCCTCCATCATAACACATATCACACTGCATGGTGCAGTTTGCCTGCCCCCACCAGCCAGCTTTTCCTCTCCACCCTGGACGCCTTGCAGGGCTGCAACCCGCTTTGATCCCTTCTGCATCATCAGTGCCTGGCCCACTATCTGGCGCATAGTAGGGGTCAACAAATGGTGGTGGATTAAATAAATGACAGTGAATTCGTAGTAGTGTGACTACTACTAGGGAGATAGGGAGAGGCTTGGTGAGAAGGGGAGAGTGAGTTCTGAGCTAGCCCCAGAGCAGCCCCCTTACTGATCATCTGGACCGCGACCCCGTGGTTAAAAGCAGGGTTCAGATCCCACTTCTGCACCTTCTGCTTGTGGTGCTCTTTGTGCTCTGAGCTTATTTCCTTCCCTGTAAAATGAGAACAGGAGTCAGTCAAATCTATCTCAGGGTTGTTGCAAGGAGGATGGCAGATGCTTAGCACAGTACCTGGCACATCAGCTCTCATCAGAAGTGAGCTGCTGCTGTTATCATTGCAATCGTCATCATCATCACCACCATCACCATAGGTGTCCATCCTTGCCTCCTGACCCACCCATCCCCCTAGTGCTGTTCTCTACTATTTCCTGCCTTCTCACCCCCCAGTCCATGTTTGACCCACTGTGGTCACCTTCCACTCCCACTACTGCCTGGAACTTTCCAGGCGGAAAGTCACCAAGGAGGGACCTCCTCCTCATAGAACACTTTCCTCCCTTGACCTCTCAGTGGCATCACTTCTTCCTTCTTAAATGTCCCTCTCTGACTTCCATGACATGAACTCCCTGCTTTTCAGGACACCCTTCTGGCCTGCTCACTCTGGTTCTCTCCAGCCCAGACTGCTGATCCAGACCCAATCAACTGCCTGCCGAGCATCACCACCCCATGTGTCACAGACACCCGATGTCGATGGCGATGGCACGTCCAAAGCGGCTCCTTGCCAGCTTCACCACCCCACCCCCACTCCTGAGTTCTACTGTGAGTGCAGAGATGAGCTCCAACCAGCAAATCCTCCAGGCTGCACCTCTGGGAGGCATCCTCCCGGTCTTGCCTTACAAAACAGTCCCTGTCGTGGTCTTAACATCCCACTTCTTTACATCCTCATACCCTGCCCTTCTCTCATTCCCTCTGCTTCTGCCAGAATCAAACCCTCATCTCTCAGCTGGGCCCTAACAAGTCTCCTACCACTTGCTATTCAAGTGTGCTCTTTGGAGCAGCAACACAGCCTCACCTGGGAGTTTCTTAAAATGCTGGGTCTCAGACCGTCACCCCAGACCTACTGAATCACACCCTGCATTTTAACAAGACTCTCAGGGGATTCACATGCACTTTAAAGGTTGAGAATTGCTGTCCTACTAATCTAGAATCCCCCCACCCTAACCAATCCCAGACTTGACAACCAGTGTGCAAATAAGGCGATGCACCGCTTACTTAAAAGCCCTTACTGGCTCCCCACTGCCCTCAGGATTAAATTCAAACTTCTTAGCAAAATATCGTAGGTCCCCTTAATCTGGTTTTTGGTCATCCCTCTCACCCTCCCTCCTGTTCTCCTACTACACATACCATCATGGGGTGTCCACAGTGTACAACATCGATACACACTTTGCTGGTTCCTACCTCTGTGCCTTTGAACAAGCTGTCCCCCCTGCCTGGAAAGCTCTACTGCCCCTTATCTGCCTGCAAACCCTCCTTCACTCATCTGGTCCCAGCTCAGGCTATCCCTGATCCCGTAAACATGGTTACTTCCTTCCTGCCAGTGTCAGCACTCTTCTTAGCACTGTCACAGCCCTTACGATCTTGAAGTCATTTCTCTATAGATCTGTCATTCCCACCATCCCAGGGACTATCTGTGTATCTCCTATGGCCTACCCATGATGATTCAATGAAGTGTTTGCTGAAAGATGGAATAATACAGCTTTTTGCAATTCTGTCCTGATGGCAACTATAACAGGAGGGATGATTAGACTTCAGGAGGAACTAGTGGAAAAGAAGAACACAGCAGGGCGAATGTGCTATTCATCTGTCATCCCTCAGCCTGGAAATTTCCCCAAGAGCAAAACCATCAACCACAGAATGTTAACTCCAAGGGGATTTTCAAGATCCAGTCACCCAACCAAATGCCAGAGAGGGCAACTGCTTTGCCCAAGGTCACACAGCTGGTTAGGGGCAGGGCTGGGACTTGATTCCAAGTAGCTCTGGAAAAAGTTTGGGCAGATGGCTACCTCACCCCATGGACCTCTTCCCTTCCTACCCATTTTAACTCCCTAAAGGAAGTCCCTTATGTCCTAACATGGTCAAAGGGACCATGTGGGCTCAGTCACAGCTCTTAAAACACCTGCTGGGAGCTTGGCTGGCTGGAGTTGCCAAATGGAGGAGGGGATCCAATTATCTCCATTCTCCAGATTGGCAAACAGAGGCAGTGAGACTCTGTGTTACACTGCTAGCTAATTTGACACTAAGCACTGTGCTCTTCCTGTAGAAGGACCTGAAAAGCCAAAAATCCCACCGGGGCAGAGTCACTATTTACAATAATCATGACGACGGGCCTCCTAATGCTTGGGGGAATCCCCTCACTCCCACCAGTTCCTCTTTAAATCGAGCCTCTATCCCTCTTGCACAGGATGTCTGACTTAGGAAAGAACCTGTTCACCCACCCTCGCACTCCAACCAAGCCTACTGTAGAGACCACTGCAGAGTCATAACCTTTGACGGGGAAACCACCCCTCCCGCTGTACCAGGTACCTGACAGTGTCACTGCTCACATCAACCCTGAAGGTGGTACCACGTCCACATTCTGAGATGGGGAAATTGAGGGTCCCTGATAAGGCATTACTAATCCATGGTCAAAGCCAGTAAATGAGTAGGCTGGGTATCAAACCTAGGTCTTTCTGACTCTACTGCCCGCGCTTTCCATTTGGCCATGCCAGACTCTCCCAGCCGGCAGGTAAACCACCTGAAGCCTCTTACTGGCTGGGCTACCTCGGGAAAGTAACTTAATCTCTCTGAACTCCCCCAAGGTCAGAATCTTTGCTTTCGGGGGAGAAAGTGATATGCAAACGAGACGCAAATAAAATGCAAACCCGCGGGCGCCGGCGTAGTCCTTTACCGGAGCCCGGGGCTTTCTAATGCGGAGGGCGCGCCCCCGGGGCCGGCGAAGCGCCCGGCCAGCTAGCAGAAGCGAAACCTCAACACTCTTCAGCCTCCCCCGCTCAGTTCCGGGAACCAGTGAGCAAGGTTTCGTGGAAATGCGATCGGCGGCAGCCGCCTCGGATCCCGGGACCACCCAGACCACAGCCCACAGTCCCGGGCCGGGAGGTGCGGGGGCCGGCGCGGTCGGGCCCGAGCAGCAGCGCGATGCGCGCTTCCGCCCCGCTCCGCTCCGGCGGCGGCCGCGGCGGCCCCACAATCCCCTTCTGGCTCCGGGGACGGGCGGGGCGGGGCGGGGCGGGCCGAGCGGGCGGAAATAATTTTCTGTTTGGTCCTCTCTGCCCCAGTCCCTTAGCCGCGGGACGCGCAAGGCGGGCGAGCGTGCCGGAGGCGGGAAGCGGGAGCGGGAAGGCGCTGCCCTGGCACGCTTAGAGGGGCGGAGAGGGGACGAGCAGGGGTTGAGCGCCTACTGTGTGCCCTAGTGCTTTACAAAAGGGTTTTCGTTAGATCTTCACTGCAGCCCTTGCTGGAGGGGGTTAACGCCCCATTTAAGAGGGACAAGCTGAGCCTCTGAGAGGTGAAGTCACCCGCCGAAAACTGCACAGCCAGGATCAGCCTGACACCCCAGATCAGTGCTCCGTTACACCAAGGAGAGCGCGATGAACTTGAACCACTTATTGGCCGAGTCCTGCTCTTGCTTGTTTTTCGTGGATCGGCACATAGTAGGTGCTCAGGAAGGTGTTGGAAGATGGAGAAGGAGCTTGACAGCTCAGCCCTGGGAGTACCCCTGCGAATCCAGCCCAGCCTGCGGGGCACCGGGTTTCCCCAGACCTCGGAAGGGAACACTTGCGATGGGCGGACATCCCAGTTCGACGCAGGCATTCAGCGAACACGTGGTGGCGGAGCCCCAGCCCTAGCGGAGGACAGACTGGGTTCAAATCCCCGCTCTGCCGGTTTCAGACAGTGTAGGTTTGGGCAAGTCACTTCACTTGCCCGGACCTGAGTTGCTCCATCAATAAAATGGAGGATATTAACATACACCCCAAAGGGTTGTGGGTGGCTTAAACGAAACAATGTTCCTAGTACACTTAACTAAACGCACAGGTATAGCTACCCGTCCATCCCAGAAGCTTTGGGCGGTACACCTGTACGCGGTGAGAACCCGAACAAAAGTTCCTCTGCCCTTGTCCGCAAGTCGCCCACTCCTGGACGGAGGGACGGACGGGTCTTCGAGTGACCCTCGTCCAGCGAAACCCGAAACTACGGTCGGTCACCTCGGCCAAGGTCGGTCGCGAAAGCAAATATTCCAAAACTGGCGCATGGCTAGGGCTGACATGTTTGCGTTTAATTTCCTTGATGTTTTACTCTTGTCAGTAAAGATTATTCGTTAGAAACTCCTAAGTGAGACTTCTCGTCTGTGTCTTGTTTAACTTTTCGTATGAGCGAAGTTCACAAAGCAGACCAAGTTGCCGGCGCGTGGCAGTCCTTACGGGGATCCTGGCCCTCGGACCGGCCCCCAGCAATACCCTGCTTCTCGGCCCCCTACCCCAGGCACGGAAGCGGCAGAGACAGGCCTCCCCCACCCCCGGCCCAGCCAGTTTATACAGAGCCTCTACGACCTGGCGGCCCTCCGGATTCTTGTGTCCCTACAGGAGCAAGGGGAGTTGGGGACTGCAGCCTAGAACTTAGCTTCCCCGACCTCCCCAAACTCCAGTCTCGTCGGGATTAAGGGAGTAAATCCCTGATGCCACAGACCAGGTCAAGGACAAGTTCTCCCCCGCCCTACTCCCCCCTCCTGGGTGGGAATTCACCCCCCTTCGCGGATGAAAGGTACTAAATAGACGCGAAGGGAGGGGTGGTGGCGGGCCCCGGCCCCTTGATGTTCCGGTTGAACAGGTGCTGGTGAAAAGGAGGCGGACCCGGCGGAAGAGTCGGCCAGGGGGGCCTGCGCCGAAGTGGGGGTAGCCTCTTCCACGCCTCAGTCCTCCGGCCGGTTTTCCCCCCTCCTCTCGGTCAGCCCCTCCCCCGCAGGAAGCGTTCCCGGCCCCGACGCCTTTGAAGTGTCGCTGAAGCCCCCAGGGCTGCTTCTCCCCTCCGCCACCCCGTCTTACTCTGCGGGAGTGTGACCTTTGGTCCCTGCGGGTGTCCACCCCCCTTTAGGAAGTAGGGGGGTCAGGTTTCGTCCCCCTTGCCCACACCGGCCTTGGGGATGAAGCCTTCGGGTTGACGACGCCCCCTCACTTCTTCCCCAGACCCAATTTCAGGGACTTTAATACTTTGGGGTGCTGTGTGTGAGTCTATGTTTTGTGTTTGTGTACATGTATCGAGCTCAAGTGTAAATGTGTTGTTCGTGAGCACTTCCGCAGTAGTGGCTCTCTAACTCGCGTGGGTCTCTAAGCGCGCCTGAATGGCTGGACCTGGGGTGTGCCCCTCTGGGAGGGTAGGGTAGTGTGGCTGGATGAAGCTAAGAGTGAGTCTGTGTGTCTGTGGGTGCCTCGGCGTGCTTCTGAGGAGTCTGAGTCCCTGTGCGTGCGTGCGTGCCTGTGAGCTGGACCGGAAGCTCCCCGAGGGCAGGAACACCCGTTTGTTCACTGCTCTATCTCAACGACTGCACATAGTAAGCATTCAATAAATATTTGTTGAATGAACAAATGTCTGCGTGTAACACTGTCTACCCTCCAGACAGGCCTCCGAGGGACGAGCCCTCGAGCGGCCACCCAAAAAGACCCCCGCACACCGAGGGGTGAGCAGCCCACGTCGCTCCGTTGCTTCTAGCTCCCCTTCCCCTGATCTCCACCTCCAAGTTTCCTTGGGGTTGAAGAACAGTCGCAGACGAAGACCTGGGCGGAAGGGGCTGGCGAATCGGAGACCCGGGGCCGAGACCGAAGGGCAAGCAGATGGAGGGCTCAGGAGCGCCAACCGAGAGCCATAGAAAGAAAAAGGAAGAGGGAGAATGAGCGCGGAGCGAGCGAGAGAAAAGCTCCCTACCAAGCCAGGCTTTGTTCCCTGAACCTAAGACTTTACCCGGCGGCGGGCGGCGGGCGGGCCGGGAGCGAGCGAGCGGAGGCGCGCGGCCATGGCTGCCGCGGCCGGGCAGGGGGGCCGGGGAGGCGGCGCGTGAGCGGGCGGCGCGGGGCGGGCGGGCGCCCGCGATGTGCCACTCGGCACCTCCCCCGCCGGGCCCGGGCTGCGCGGCGGCCGGGCGGCCCTGGTAGCTGGGCGTGCGGCGCGGAGGGGGCGAGCCCGGCGCGCGGGTCTCATTGTTGGGGGGGGGCCCGTCGGGGCATGAGGGCGAGAGCACGGCGGGGGGGGCGGCCAGACAGAGCGAGCGAGGAGGAGGAGGAGGAGGACGCCGAGGAGGAGGAAGGAGGAGGCAAAGAAAAGAAGCGGCGGCGGCGGAGGAGGAGGAGGAGGGAGCGAGGAGGCGCGCGGCCCCCCGCTCCCTCCCTCCCCCCCTGACCCCCGACCCCCGCCGGCCGGCCCCCCGCCCCAGCCCCGGAGGGAGCTCATGGGAGTATGAAGGAGATGGTAGGAGGCTGCTGCGTATGTTCGGACGAGAGGGGCTGGGCCGAGAATCCGCTGGTCTACTGTGATGGGCACGCGTGCAGCGTGGCTGTCCACCAAGGTATGGGGGTGGCCCGCGGGGGGGGCGGAGGGACCCAGGGGGCGGCGTGGGCAGGGAGCCCCCGGCCGCGCCCTCTGGAGACCTCCCGGGGCTCGGGCGCCCCTCCCCCACCCCACCTGAAGAGAAGGGAGGAGTCGGGGGGCTGCCCCCGCCCGGTCCTGGAGGACCGGGTCAGGCATTGTTTTCTTGCCTATTGTTCCAGTCCCGCGCCCCCCACCCCAAGTTGAGGGAGTTTGGGGACAGTCTAGGGGCCAATGAGTGCACTCAACGCGCCCCACACCGTCAGCGTCGGGGCTGCTTGGAGAATGTTTACCTGCGAGGTGTACCCTCCCGCCCGGTTATTTTGGTCCCGGCTCTCGGAGGGAGAGGTCAAGGGGGGGGGGTCATCCTCCCCTCCAGCTTCCGGATACTGGGAGGAGCGGAATTGGGAAGGGAGGAGAAGGGTCCCAGGGGAGAGGGGACTCCTAAAATCCTCCGGGAAAGAGTTGCGGATAGGAGAGAGGTTGCGCAGGGGGCCGGGAATAGAGAAGAGGGAGGTTTGGAGTTTCCCCCAGCAGCACATGGTTCGGGAGTTAACTCCTTGAGGAATCTTACCGAGGGCGCAGACTGGCATCTCCCGCCTGTCTGGCACAGCCAGCTGCCCCCCCCGCTTCCTGGGACAGCCCTTAATCCTGTCGCTGTCGGGTCTTCCCGCCACTCTCCTATTGGTTACCTGCACTGCACCTGCTCTCGGCCTTGACTTTTGAGCTGTACCTATTATAGTTAGTGGCAGAAGATGAGCTCCCTAGACCCCCGACTTCCCCGCCTCTAACATTACTGGCCCTTTAAGAAATGCCCCCCCCCAATAACAACAAAACGCGTTTGTCTATCGTAAATGTTGTTCCGCTGATTTTCTCTTCCTGATGATGAGGACTGGTCCTGGCAGGAGCTGGGAAACAGAAAGCTGGGTACAGAAAGGGCATGAGGGGAGGATCTTCTAGAAGTTTAAGGTCAAGGACTCAGACTTCCCACCTCTGCTTGGAGGACTTGGTTGTGTGGTTGAAAGCTGGCTGCGTGCTGTTGGGCATTCCTTGTGGTCCTGCTGTCTAGTGAGTGCCCCCCAGGCTGGGAACAGCCCCCTGGCCTAGTTCCTTAGAGTCACCCCCTTCCCCCAGTTATTCTGGGAACAGCCCCTGGTGACAGATTTGTTTGGTGATTCTCCTCCCTCATCCCCAGCTTGCTATGGCATCGTCCAGGTGCCAACAGGACCCTGGTTCTGCAGGAAATGTGAATCTCAGGAGCGAGCAGCCAGGGTGGTGAGTTTGAGACTCCTCTCTCCCCTCTGTACACCTGAGCATCCCCCCCCACTCCCCACCGAGCTAGGGGACTCTGAGGCTGAGGCTGGGGTGGGACTGTCACACAGGATTTCCTGTTTCCTGCACACCTATCACCAACCCCATCTGTCCCTCAGCTTATCCCTCACTCTGCGTCACCTCAGGCACCGGGCCTTTTATTTTTGTTTGCTTGTTTGTTTGAGCTTTTTATTATGGGAAGTTTCCAACCTGTACAAAAGTAGAGGGAATGCTCTAATGAACCTCACGTTGATGTGGATCACCCGTCTTCAACAATGATCACTCGTGGTCAATCCTGTTTTCTCTGTACCCCCACCAGTTCCTCCTTAGACATCTTATCATTGCATCCTGGGGCCCTCTGAATGTGTTCAGGGAGGGCCCAGCTCAGCAGATCCCCCACCCGCTTTGGGAAAGCCCACCTCCCAAACCCCTGTGCCCCCTTTTATTGGCAGAGGTGTGAGCTGTGCCCACACAAAGATGGGGCATTGAAGAGGACTGACAATGGAGGTGAGGGGGGTGCTGAGCCCCAGGGCTCATTTACTGAGGTCAGCAAGGCCCCTTGAGCAGGGTCTGGGAAGGCAGGAGTGGTCTGTGGGTGGGGGTGGAATGCAGAGGCTGGTTTCCTTTCCCTTCCCTGGCTGGCAGTGGAGTCTGATGGGAAGGCCATGGAGGAGGGGACCATCTGCAGTATGGGGTTGTGAGAGGTGGGGGTCTTGGGCTCGCCATCGCAGCTGAGGCCAGCCCCACACTGCCCCAGGCTGGGCCCACGTGGTGTGTGCCCTCTACATCCCTGAGGTGCAGTTTGCCAACGTGCTCACCATGGAGCCCATCGTGCTGCAGTACGTGCCTCATGATCGCTTCAACAAGGTCAGCGGCCCCTACCGTGCCCCATACCAGTCCCTTCCCTAGCCAACCATTCTTGGGTCCCTCCAGCCCTTCCTTCATCCAGTGTAATTTGATTCTGTCCAACCTACACTTTCGGGGAACTCAGGAGGAGGGTAGGCACCTTCCACTGATAGATTCACGCTCGTGCTCTGGAACTCAAGTGAAATAGTAGGCTCCCTTGCAGAAGTACTGCCTGAAGGTAGACCTTAGCGAGCAGTTCACTTATTCATTCACTGAGCACATTTTACTGAGTGCCTACTATGTGCCAAAACTGGGGCAAGATGCTAGACACACAGTGTTTAGATTGATCAAGACAGGTGTGCTCCCTGCCCCACGGAACTCACACTTCTGGGTGGGAAGACTATAGATATCAATAAACAGGCAAATAAAGTAAATGCAACTTGTGTTAAGTGCTGTAAAGAAAACAAACAAGGTACTGAAATAAAGGATACCTTGCGGGGGGGCGGGGGGGGCTTACTTTAGATAAAGTAGTCAAGGAAAGAGACATTTTGGTTGAGACCTGGGGGATGAGAAGGAGCCATCCTTGATGAGGGGGGAGAGTTCCAGGTACCGGGCAGAAGGAATAGCATGTGCAAAGGCCCAGAGGTGGGGATGAGCTCACCGGTGAGGAAGGCAGACACAGTCCCTGGCCTTATCGGGCTCACCGTCCAAGGACTGCACTGTCCAGTATAGTAGCCACTGGCCACATGTGGTTATGTAAATTAATTAAAATCAAATAGAATTTAAAATTCAGGTCCTCAGTCACACTAGCCACATTTCCAGTGCTCAGTAACCTTACGTGGTCTGTGACTGCTGCATCAGACAGTGCGGTAGAGAACAGTTCCATCACCACCAACAGTGCTGTTGGATAGCCCTGACTTAGGATCACGTGGAGAGGATGGAATTGAGGGGGGAGACCAAAGGATCCCTCAGGTGGGAGGGAGGAGGGCACGATTGTACTGTATCCTGCAGACATGTTACATCTGTGAGGAGCAGGGCCGGGAAAGCAAGGCAGCCTCAGGAGCTTGCATGACCTGTAACCGCCACGGATGTCGACAAGCTTTCCATGTCACCTGGTGAGAGCCCCGCCTGCCCTGCACCCACCCTGAAGGGTCCTCTAGCCAGCTGTACCAACCCCCTCCGAGCTTTGCCATGGGGGGCTGCTAAAGAGGTTCATGCTAGCTGCTGTGTCTTTGGAGATGAGGGCAGTGCTTTCCTTGGGTGGTCTTGGCTTCACCCCCGCAGGGATCTAGGAGGGTGCAGGGGAGGTGGCCGGTCTGGTTCGTGGCCACCCTTCTCAGGCTGACCTTTCTCGGTTAGTGCCCAAATGGCAGGCCTGCTGTGTGAGGAGGAAGTGCTGGAGGTCGACAATGTCAAGTACTGTGGTTATTGCAAATACCACTTCAGCAAAATGGTGAGTTTCATCTGGGCATGAATGGGTCAGTCAGCCATGGTTTAGAGGGTATGGGCTCCAGGCCAGGCCAGTGCCTGGGGCTGGGAGGACAGACGTGGAAGGAACTATGTCCCTGCCCTTGAGGAGCTCGCCACTGGATGAGGAATAATTGAAGCACAGTTGAGGGGTGTGAATCAGAGCCGAACCAGGCTCCATCCAGAGGACGGAGCTCAGGCCCTGCCTGTCAGAGTCTGGGAGGCTTCAAGGAAGAGGCAGCATTTAAGCTGAGCCAACATTTGTGGGGCTCGCTGTGTCCCAGCCTCTGTACTAATCTCTTTATGTGTGTTTTTTTGTGTGATCGTCCCCCAAACCCTAAGAACTAGGTGTACTGCATTTCCCCGTTTCTATGGATGAGTAAGCTCAGACCCACTAAGATTCTGTTATTTATCTCCCAGCTGGTGTGTGGGATTCAGAACAGACAGTCTGAAGCTCCTCAGCAGCCTGCTAAGCAGAGACAGAGAGAAAGGAATCCCAGGCAGAGGGACTGGCGTGGGTAAAGTCCCGAGATGAGAAAGCATTCATAAGCGGCAGAACAGGGTGTGGGGGAGGGACAAGGCAGGAGATGAGGCGAAAAAGCCCAAGGAGGGCCAGAGCTGGACTTGCTTCTGCCCCAGGTTCAGGGGCCCAAGGAGAGGTGGGAGAAGGGGTGCTAACCCATGTTTGTGGAGAGACGTGCATTTCCAGAAGCTGTGGGGTGTCCTGGAGAGGTATGCCGTGGCCTGACTGGGAAGGCAGCTTGGACCTCACCCCCAGGCTACAGGCTTATAAGGCTGCTTGAAAGCAAGAGGGTAACACGATCAGATTTGTGTTTTAGGAAGATTACCTGGCAGCCACTGTGAAGCCAGATTTGAAGGGCCAGGGCGCGGCTGGGAGACAGCTGTGAGAAAGGGGGGATGGAGGGATGAAGCTGGGTTCTAGAACCATTTCTAGATAGACTTGCCTACATGTCAGGGTAGCTGAGAAGGAGGAGTTGAGGGTGGCACATAGGATTCAGGCTCTCAATGCTGGGTGGATGAGGCTTGAGCACCTGAGGGCGCTGTGAACAGGTGGTGCGGTACGCTTCTGTAGGGCTAGCATATGTCCTGGTCTGCCCCAGAGAGTCCCAGTTTGTGCCTTTTGCCCTGGTGTAATTATTAATAGCTCCCCCTTTCATTTTCAGAAGTGTCCTACTTTGGATCATAAGTCATAGGGTCATCTAGGTGCAGGGTTTGATATCAACTTAAGACAACGTAGGGAGCTCGGTTTGGTTCATAGGAGGTGCCAAGTGGGGATGTTCAGATTTGGTGGCTGTGAGGCCCCCAGGCAGGGTGGTAGTGGCAGCCCCAGGTGTATAAGGCTGGGGCTGAATCCCCGGGTGCCCATCAGGTAGGGGGCTCAAGTGTGAAGAGAACCATGAGGTGGGGAGTTCAGAGCTCAGCAGAGTAGAAGCAGTGCCCACCGCTGGGGAGGGATGGGGTCAGACGAGGCCTGAAATTAGTGCTTGCATTTGACGGTTGGGAGGTAGTGGGTGGCCTTACAGGGAACAGCTATAAGTCTAGGACAGGTGAAGCCATCAGCCCAGGCAGTGGGGAGTCCAAGGCTCTGGCCGGGGGGAATGGCAGCACAAGTGTTGTCTGGGTTTTTCTTATGGATGTTTACTCCCCCCCCCCCCCCCCCCCCCCCGCCTCCGCTTCTTAAGGGCAGCAGGTCCTTTGGGACAAAAGGAACCACTGTGTTTGGTGGAGGGCCAGGAACAAAGGAGAAGGGGTGATGGCTGGAGCAAAGTGTCTGGAGGAGAGGATGGGGTATGGAGTACAGGGGAGCAGGGGCTCCCATGAGGGCTGTCCTGTATGTCCTCCACCCCACGGAAGGAGGTGGTAGTGGGCCGTGGCCCAGGGCCTGAGAGGGGCCGAGAGGGCACCGTGAGAAGAGGTGGGCGGAGAGTGAGAGGCTGCCTCCATCCGTGCGTTGCTGGGCCGAGACGCCCCACCTCTCTGGGCCTCAGTTGCTGCTGAATCTTGTGCACTGGACAAGCCAGCGGGGAAACCAGGATTCCAGTCTAGGGAATGCACTTCCATTGAGCAGAGTATCATTAAGGACACAGGGTCCTCTTAGTGACGGGCAGTGTGGGGGTGGGGGGTCCCTGATCTTCAGGAACCTTTTCCTAGGCTAGTGGGAGGAGGTTATGGCAGTTCCTCTCGGTTCTCTCCCCAGAAAACATCCCGGCACGCGAGCGGGGGAGGCAGCGGAGGAGGGGGAGGCACAGGGGCAGGCGGTAGCGGCTTTATCGCTGGCCGGAGGAGCAGGTCGGCCTCGCCGTCCACGCAGCAGGAGAAGCACCCTTCCCACCACGAGAGGGGCCAGAAGAAGGTAAAAGTCTTCTCCCTCCACCCCTCCTGCCCACTCACAAACACCTGTTTCTTTCAAGAAGCCACCCAGGTCTCCGGAAGGCCATAGGGCCTACCCCCTTCCTTCCTCTGAGGCCACTGAGGGCAGAGAGGGGACTGAGGAAGTGACATGTGAGGGTCACGGAGGGTGAGGTGAAGGCTTGGCTTCTCTGGGGCTCTTTGTATCTGTGTGGTTCCTCCGTGTCCTCCCCATGACATGACAGTGTCCCCAACATTTGCACACACGCCACAGTCTAGCCATGTGTCGGTCCAGTTTGTAAGTGCACACGCCTGCGTCCCCGCCACACGTCACGGTGTGCCCGGCCCCCGTCCCTCCGCACAGCTCGGTGTCCCGGGTGTGTGCTCACATGAGCGGTGCTCTGTGTCGCTGGCATGATAATGGGACGGGCTATTTTTAGCAGGCAGTGAGGAGGAGGGGGAAGGGCTGTCGGCTCTCAGAGGAACCTGCCTGGGCCACTCCTGTCCCGCCAAAGTCCCCCAGTCCCTCCATAGGGGGAGATGGTGCCCACAAAGCCTTGTCCTTGAAAGGACCCCACTCCCCACACGCATGTGCTGTGTTTATCCTGACCTAGACTGTTCCCCAACATCAGTTCCAGTCCCTTCTTCCTCCCCAGAGTCGAAAGGACAAAGAACGCCTTAAACAGAAGCACAAGAAGCGGCCTGAGTCACCCCCCAGCATCCTCACCCCACCTGTGGTCCCCACTGCTGACAAGGTACTGCTGCCTACACCCAGGAGGGATGGCCACCGCAGCGGGAGGGAGGCACGGGGCGAGGGGTCAGGGTGAGCACCCCTGGGAACCTCCTCAGCTTCATGTTAATATGCCTCTGCTCCCCACCCCGCCCCGCTCTACTCCTCTTCTAGCCCAGGAGGGGCCTCTGCTCCTCAGCCCAACCAGGAGAGGTAGGGGTGGGGTGGGGGGCACCACCCTGCCTGCTGGCTGCCAGATGTTCACATCTGCCTCTGTCCAGACAGAGGGCCTCGGCACTGGGCTCCTGTCTGCAGGTACGGTACTCACGGTGCTTCTCTGATTTTCTGGGGCCCATTTCCCCAAAGAGAGGCAGAGAGGACCCCTTCACTCTCATCCCTCCTCCGCATCAGGAGGCTGCCCAGAGCCTGTCGCCTAACCAAAAGCCCGCTCCATGCAGGCCGGAGGGACTGAAAGTGTGGCCCCTGATGGCTTGCGGGGCAGGCCTGTGGACCACACCCTGAAACCCTCACCAAGCCCACCTTCCCGGTAGGGGCATGGCATGTCAGGCCTGACTCCAGAAACTGGCAACATCTGGATAAGCAACCAGCAGGCCCTATCCGAGGCCAGGGAATGGCTAATCCAAGCCAGAGCAGCCCTCCCTGCCCCTCCTTCCAGCCCGTCCTCCCCATGGAAGGAGAACAGGGGCCTGGAGACGCTGCCTCCTCCTGTCACCATTACTGCCCCATTCACCTCCACTGGCCTCAGGAGGTTGGCAGAGCTCTGGGCATCTTAGCAGGAGGCTCAGGTATCAGGTTTCCAGGGTGATGTTGCTGTGGCAACTGTCCCAGTAACCCTCTCCCCTCCCTGCTGCCCAGGGCTCACCTGGAAAAGCTTGATGTCTGCGCCCTCTGGTCTTTCCCTGGGGTTTGCAGGCAGGGGGAAAGAGAGGGCCAGAGATCTAGGAGTTATCCCAGTGGCTGGGCATCCCTTTGGATGTGTTGGAGCATTCTGCCCATCCCCCTCCACCCACCCCAGCATTTCAGCCACCCCTCCCCCTGGGCCCTCTCCTCCCTTGCTCTCATAACCACATCTGGCTCCCTTCAGAACTCCAGCTGTTGAAAAGAACAAAGAAAAAGACAAGAGACCAGGGCTCCGCCCAGGAAGGGGCAGCACGGGGTGGCTCTCATTCTCCCATCCATCCTCCCTCTGGCATTTGTTCATTTACTGAATACCTGGTCTCCACCAGGAGGAAAAGCCATCCCTGGTAGTAATACAAAGCCCTAACTCACTCACCACATGCCAGGCTCCCTTCTGGAACAGGGGGATGGAGGGGATGCCTGGGGGATTTGCTCATTTAATCCTCAAAATAATCCAATGAAGTAGGTATTTTATTAACCCCATTTAATAAATGAAGAAACTGAGGCACAGAGAAGTTAAGTCATTTGCCTAAAAGCACACAGCTAGGGAGTGGTGGAGTCAAGATTTGAACCCGGGCAGTCGGGCTTGAAGGCCTGTTCTCTTAACCACCACAGGACACTGTCTCTGCAGTGTATCACTAGCAGCCATGCCATCAGAATCATCCTCATTATTGACCCCATACTATGTGTCTGGCATTGTGGTCCTCATAATTCTCCAAATAGGCATAATTAGCCCCATAAGGACACTGAAGCTCGGTGAGGTTGAGAGACCACACAACATAACACGGTGGTAACCGGCAGAACCCACCAGGCTAACAGACCCCAGAGACCCTGCTCTTCCAGCCACTGCTGCCACCCTCAGACGTGGGGGACCGTATCTTTCAGTACAGTGTGGCACCTGATGGCTGACGTGGGTGGGTACACGATACCCGGAAATAAGAGGACAGAAAGATTTGTTCCACCCCAGGTAGCTATAGGGTGACTTCACGGAAGAGGGGGCTCTCGAGCTGGATTTGGAAGGAGAAGATGTTTCCCGGGAAGAGGAAGGCTAGGCTCTCCGGGCAGAGGGCTGGGCATGGAAGCTCAGGTTGTCTAGGAAGGGCATGGAGTGGCCGGGGAGCAGGCTGTCGGCCAGGTGGCTGCTTCTGGGGGTGAGCATGGAGGGAGTGGTGGGGACTGGAGGGCCCAGGAATGAGGCCATTCTCCTTGAAGTTCCTCTTCCCTGCGTACACCAGTTCCCAACACAAGTCCAGCCCTTTAGGCCTAAGTATTTCTTTTTTTTTTTTCTTTTTTTGCGGTACGCGGGCCTCTCACTGTTGTGGCCTCTCCCGTTGCGGAGCACAGGCTCCGGACGCGTAGGCTCAGCGGCCATGGCTCACGGGCCCAGCCGCTCCACGGCATGTGGGATCCTCCCGGACCGGGGCACGAACCCGTGTCCCCTGCATCGGCAGGTGGACTCTCAACCACTGCGCCACCAGGGAAGCCCCTAAGTATTTCTTAAATGAGTGACTAAGAAGATACGTGCATCAGTACAGACTCTGAGACTGTTTTCATCTCTCGCCTGCCCGAGGTGAAGGACAGACAGTTTCTTGGGTTCAGAGCTCCCAACTCTTCACACCCAGAAGTTACAGAGCTGCCCCCCATCTCCCCGGTCTAGGAGCTCCTGCCACTATCCCCTTGCCCGAAAATCCTTCCTGAAGCTAACTCTGGGCTCCCCCAGTAGAGCCCTAGGTCCTGTGTCCTGCTCCGCTCCCAAGTCAGGGTGAGCCCAGACCCTGGGGGCCGGCCTCGAGCCTTCCTCTCCTCCTTCCCTCAGGTCTCCTCCTCAGCTTCCTCCTCCTCCCACCACGAGGCCAGCACTCAGGAGACTTCTGAAAGCAGCAGGGACTCAAAGGGGAAAAAGTCTTCCAGCCATGGCCTGAGTCACAAGGGGAAGAAGCTGAGCAGTGGGAAAGGTGTGAGCAGCTTTACCTCCGCCTCCTCCTCTTCTTCCTCCTCCTCTTCCTCCTCCTCTGGGGGGCCCTTCCAGCCTGCAGGTGAGTGTGGGCGTCCCGGAGGAGGCTGGGAGCGGGACAGTCTTTGGCCCTGAGCTTTTCTACCAAGGGCCTTTTTATGTTGGTTTGCGTCTCATTTGCTTCCTAAAGTGGTTGGGGTCGGGGGGATCCCCACCAAGTGACTCCCATCCACACCCTCCCCTCAGCCCTCTCCTCTCGAGGTGGAACTCCCCTCCGGTCTCCCTCAGGGCCCACCTCTCCAACCCCCATAACCATATTCATTATCCCCTGCACTTACGCTGTCAGGTACCACGTTTAAAGCACCAACTCTAATCTCCTGTAATCTCTGTAGTCATCGAGTGAGCTCACTAGGGTGGGAGTTATTCTCCTCCTACTTTATCACAGGTGGGAAAGCTGGAGGGCGGGGACACTCGTCCCAGGACACAGACACAGTGGCCGAGCTGGGACAGGAAACTCAGCTTCCCCATCCCCTGACCAGAGTTCTCTCTGCTAGTGCACACTGAGTGGGAGGGAGGCAGGGGATCTGGGGTCCAGCTGTAATTCCGTTTCCCCCTCTGCAGTTTCGTCCCTGCAGAGCTCCCCTGACTTCTCTGCATTCCCCAAGTTGGAGCAGCCAGAGGAGGACAAGTACTCCAAGCCCGCAGCGCGCCCCCCTTCAGCTCCTCCCTCTCCCTCAGCCCCCGAGCCCCCCAAGGCTGACCTCTTTGAGCAGAAGGTGGTCTTCTCTGGCTTTGGGCCCATCATGCGCTTCTCCACCACCACCTCCAGCTCGGGCCGGGCCCGGGCCCCGTCCCCTGGGGACTATAAGTCACCCCACGTCTCGGGGTCCGGGACCTCAGCAGGCACCCACAAGCGGATGCCCACACTGAGCGCCGCCCCTGTGCCTGTTGAGGAGGCCCCTGAGACAGGCCTGAAGGAGAAGAAGCACAAAGCCAGCAAGAGGAGCCGACACGGGCCAGGCCGTCCCAAGGGCAGCCGCAACAAGGAGGGCACCGGGGGCCCGGCCCTTCCCTCCCTGCCCGGTGCCCAGCTGGCTGGCTTTACCGCCACTGCTGCCTCACCCTTCTCCGGAGGTTCCCTTGTCAGCTCTGGCCTGGGTGGTCTGGCCTCCCGTACCTTTGGGCCTTCCGGGAGCCTGCCCAGCCTGAGCCTGGAGTCCCCACTGCTGGGGGCAGGTTAGTGACCCTTGGGGATGGAGGGTATCTCAGGGCCCAGCCAGTCTAGTGAGGGGACAGAGGCACAAACATGCAGTTAGAAGGAAATGCGATAGAAACTGCTCCAGAAGACAAAGGATGCAGGTGACAGTCACCTCTGAGACACTCCCCCATACCCATTTTCTGCATGGTTGTAGCGGGAGAGATTGCCAACAGGACTTAACCAAGTTTGGGTTGGGGGATTAGAAAAACTGGGAATTCTCCAGGTTTAGCAGGGCAGTGGAATAAGCAGGCATGGCAAGCAGATGTCACCCAAGCAAGAAGTGACATCTTTGCAGCAAGAGGGTGAGACTGGTGTGTGGCCAGATCCAGGGGAGTGTTCTCCTTGGGGAGAGGCTGCTCTAGCCACCTGACTAAGGTGGGGCGTGGGGGAGGGGTGACTCTAAGCTTCCCTCTGTGTCTGTCTTGTGCCTGTAGGCATCTACACCAGTAATAAGGACCCCATCTCCCACGGTGGTGGAATGCTGCGGGCTGTCTGCAGCACCCCCCTCTCCTCCAGCCTTCTGGGGCCCCCAGGGACCTCGGCCTTGCCCCGCCTCAGCCGCTCCCCATTCACCAGCACCCTCCCTTCCTCCTCTGCTTCTATCTCCACCACTCAGGTGAGGCCTTACTCCTGGGCTCCGCCATCCCTGGGCAGGTGGGGGACAGCCTGCTGAGGACCCCAGCTTCCCATGGGAATTTGAGAGATTGGGCTTGCTCACCACCAGAACTTCTCCCTCTCTCTGGTCCTCTCTCCTCCCCAGCACGCCTGGTCCCCTCCACCCCGGTGCACACAGTTGTGCTCTAGATCCAAGAATAACCACCAGGCTGGACTCTACCTCCTTTCCCTCAGGTGTTTTCTCTGGCTGGCTCCACCTTTAGTCTCCCTTCTACCCACATCTTTGGAACCCCCATGGGTGCCGTTAACCCCCTCCTCACCCAAGCCGAGAGCAGCCACACAGGTATGTGAGTCTCTGACCCCATTCCCCTTTCTTCCCAAAGGCCTGAGGGGCCCCTGTCACCTGCTTGTCACCCCAGAAAGGATGGGAGGGCTTTCTGGCTGCCTGCACCCTCTGGCCATTGCCCACCCTGCAAAAAAAAATTCCACACACGACAAACCTACACTTTCACATTAAAACCCCCGTGAGGAGGCGGGACAGGACAGGGCAGAATAAATACTGCTCCATCTCACAAAACAAAAAGGCAGAGAGATGAATGACTTGCTCAAGGCAGTTGGGGTAGGGAAAGGCAGCGCAGCAGCTGAAATTCTGGTACCCTGGCTCCAAGCCTCGTTCTCCTACCGGTGTAGCCTAGCTCCCCACTGGCCTCTTAGTGAGTTCTTGGGATCAGAGTTTACAGAGATCCCACCAGCTGGACAGCAGCCTCTCTGGGTATTTAGGAGTTAAGGGGGCGGATCACAAGTGCCCCTCCCTCTCCCTGGAGAGTCAACCCAGCCCCAGAGAGCTGATTGGTGCAGCGGTACCACCTGGCCGGCTGGAGGGCGGGGCTTACCAGTTCAGGTAAGCCTTAAGGGGGCCAATCTGATTCCAGAATTAAGAACCCTACAGAGTAGGTGACTGTATTTTGCCAAAACGCAAAGTGGAATTCAGTGGCCCAACAGAGGGTTTTGACGTCTAATGTTTTAGTTTATTAATATAAAGGTCATATAAAACTGATTATAATAGCTACAGTAATTAAGGCCTTGCTGCATGCCAGCTAAGCCGTTCAGATTAACGCTTCACATTTACTACCTCATTTTAATCCTCGTAACAATCACTTCAGAGAGGTTAGTTTCAAGCCCACGGTCACACAGCAAGTAAGTATCATATCCAAGTTCAACTCAGGACTGTGTAGGCCCCAAGTTTCTATGACTCTGAAGTTGTAAGTTTTCCAGGAAAAAAATTAGGAGGTGGATCTGAAAGTAGCCAGGCTGCAGGAGCCTTTCTGCCTAGAGAAGGAGGAAGGGACGAGATCTCATGGCTTTGCCTCCCACGGCGCTGGGTTTCCAAGCCAGGGCTCCCAGCGCCTTAAGAACTAGAACTGGCTATCTGGGGTTGGGAGATCCTGGGGAAAGGGGTCTGCGGTACGGTCCCAGATCCCGCACCCACTTCCCAGGCGGGGACTGTGAGGCCGACGGCACCTCTTCCTCGCTGATCCCTGCCCTCCTTCTCCTTCCAAGAGCCAGACCTGGAGGACTGCAGCTTCCGATGTCGGGGGACTTCCCCCCAGGAGAGTCTGTCTTCCATGTGAGGGAGAGAGTGGCGGCTTGGGGGAGGGGCTGGGAGCGGGGTGGAGGGACTGTCAGGGAGGAGAGAGCGGAGAGGCGGGCGCGGGGAAGAGGTTGGGATCCAGAGGGGATGACTGAAACCCCTAAGGCGGGGGGAGGAGGGCAGGGAGACAGGAGTGGGGGAGTGAGGTAAGCCTGAGCTCGGTTTTCCCTTCTGACCCCAGGTCCCCAATCAGCAGTCTCCCAGCACTCTTCGACCAGACAGCACCCTGCGGGGGCGGCCAGTTGGACCCAGCGGCCCCCGGAACGACCAACATGGAGCAGCTGCTGGAGAAGCAGGGCGATGGCGAGGCCGGAGTCAACAGTGAGAAGGGGTGACGTCGGGCTGGGTGACCTGTCCTAGGACACCCCCAGACTCGGTCACCTTTCTCTCCCAGGTCCCCAAACGTCTTTACGGTTCCGCCTGCGGCCCCGCCCCTGCCTTAACTCTGGCCAACCGCTGGCCTTGCCTTTAACCCTCGCTGGGTCCTGCTCCTGGGCCCGCCCCCTCTTCGCAGGGCTTTTGGCGCTCACGACCTCCTGGCCCTTATTTTACTAAGCCCCAACTTCCGCCCGCCCCTTCCCTCCCAAGCACTTGGACTCCACCCCAAGCCTCAGGCCCCACCCGTGGTCCTCACACCTCTAGCTCCCCAGGACTCACCTGAGTCCCTCGCTAGCCGGCGCCTTCTCTGCTAGGTCTCAGTCCTATTTCCTCTGTCAGGCCCCGCCCCTCCAGGCCCCGCCCCCGGTCACCTGGCCCCGCCCCCAGCCTTTCCAGGCCCGCGGGGCTCAGGCGCTCTCGCCTTCTGTCTGCAGTCGTGGAGATGCTGAAGGCGCTGCATGCACTGCAGAAGGAAAACCAGAGGCTTCAGGAGCAGATCCTGAGCCTTACGGCTAAGAAAGAGCGACTGCAGATTCTCAACGTGCAACTCTCTGTGCCCTTCGCCGCCCTGCCTGCCGCCCTGCCTGCCACCAACGGCCCTGTCCCTGGGCCCTATGGCCTGCCTCCCCAAGGTAAGGGGAATCCCACCCAGCCCGGGGATGGGGGCTTCTGCTGTGCGGTCGGAACTGGCCCTGACTCCAGCCCCTGACCTCCTTCCGTGATCTCCCTCCCTCAGCCGGCAGCAGCGATTCCTTGAGCACCAGCAAGAGCCCTCCGGGGAAGAACAGTCTGGGCCTGGACAACTCGCTGTCCACGTCTTCCGAGGTGGGCGCCACGGGGAGGGGCACCAGGGACGGGCAGGAGTGGGGAGGTGCAAGGGCCTTCTAGTTGCATCTCTACCTTGCGGCTATTGGAGGCTGGACAATGGAGTGATTGGCTGAGTAATTGGTTGACTGACCCATTCATTCTTTCATTAAATAAGTAATCATTATGAGGTGCCTACTTAGCTCCAGGCATTGGCTAAGCAATGAGTGAGCAAATCGGACAGTCTTGCTCCTGGAGACAGGCTCAATCCAAGAAAATCAATAATTACAAATCAGGAAAATTACTAAGATGGAAATAATTTGAGGGCTATGAGAAAGAATGGAGGGTGGGGTTCTTCTCTGAATATAAGGTGGTTAGGGAAGGCCTCTTTGAGAAGTGTTTGTGAAGAGTTTATTATAGTTTGTTGTAGCTGCACACAAAATAATCCCCGTGTAATTGCTGGCGGTTGGGGGAGCCGTTGCTATTGTTATATTGTGGTTGTTTCTGGAAATCAAACAAAGTGGGTTCTTGTTCTCCCTGCTACTTTCTAAATGTGTGACTTGGGCAACAATAGTCATAATAGTAACCGACATTAATTGCATACTTGCCCTTTGTCACGTCTTGTGCTGAGACTTTTAAAGGGTGTGTGTGTTTTGTCTTCACAATAGTTTTATGGAATAGGTTCTCCTCTTACCCCCGTGTTATGAGTGAGGAAACTAAAACAGAGAAGCCACTCAAGCCATTAAATTGTGGACATGGGATTTGAGCCTGAATCTTTCACTCCAGCTGCCTGCAGAGTTGTTTAGCCTGTTTAAGAACCAGTGGTTTCACCCATAAAAAGGCAGTAAAGAGTTAGTACAGGTCAGGCACTGAACCCTGGGTCTGGTTCACCAGGTGGTCACTACCGTCATCACTGTTCAGTGTTAAACAAGCATCGTGAGGGATGCTGGGCCCCTAGGAAGTGACTTGTGAAGACTGTTTGGATTCTTATCCTTTATCCCGGGCCTTGCTTCTTCCTGGGTGGCTCTGCCTGGGGGAAGGGGGGGGTGGCTGTGCTCTGTGAGAATGCTGGTGGGTGCCGGGCCGGGGGGCCAGAAAGGTCATGCTGGCCCCCTGCCCCTCTGACCCCTCCCTTCCCCCTCCCTCCCCAGGACCCACACTCAGGCTGCCCAAGCCGCAGCAGCTCGTCGCTGTCCTTCCACAGCACGCCCCCACCGCTGCCCCTGCTCCAGCAGAGCCCTGCTACTCTGCCCCTGGCCCTGCCTGGGGGCCCTGCCCCGCTCCCGCCCCAGCCACAGAATGGGCTAGGCCGGGCACCCGGGGCAGCGGGGCTGGGGGCTATGCCCCTGGCTGAGGGGCTGCTGGGGGGGCTGGCGGGCAGCGGGGCCCTGCCCCTCAATGGGCTCCTGGGGGGGTTGAATGGGGCTGCCGCCCCCAACCCCGCGGGCTTGAGCCAGGCTGGCGGGGCCCCTGCGCTGCAGCTGCCAGGTTGTCTCAACAGGTGAGGGAGAGCTCAGTCTGGGGAAGGGAAGGGGGAGGCTGGCTCTGGGAGGGAATCCCCCCAAACACCCACAGTTCCTCAGAAGGAAAGCTGTCCTCTGATCTTACAGGGTCTAGAATCTAGTCACCCCAGGTTCTCCTTAGATGTTAGATGTGAGTGCCCTCCAGATGGTAGCTCTCCGTGGACAAAGTCGTCTGTTTATGCCTTGTACCCTAGCTAGCCTAGGTTTTCCTTCTGGGAAAGTTCTTCCCTCTGATGTGCCTCCCTCCCACTGTCCTCTCTGAGCTCAGTCCGTTTCGCTCTAGTCCTCTAATATCTCACATCCCTGCCTCTCCCCACCTGGGTCTGAGGGAGTCTGGGAAGTTAGGGGAGCAGGCGAGGAGGGTTCCGCTGTCCCTTCCCATGGTCTGTGATTTGTCCCCCTGCCTCAGCCTCACCGAGCAGCAGCGACACCTCCTGCAGCAGCAAGAGCAGCAGCTCCAGCAGCTCCAGCAGCTCCTGGCGTCCCCACAGCTGACCCCGGTAATGCCCCTCCCTTCCTGGGCCACCTCCCCTCCCCCAGCTCTGCTGGAAGGGCCCTCTCAGAGGGTCTGGGCCAGCCCAGGGAGGGCAGCCCCAGGCTGGGTGGAGGTTGCCCCTAAGGGTCATGTGGGGTCAGAGGGCATAAGTGTTCCTCTCGGGGGGGCCCCTGGGCACTGGGGAAGGGATGCTGTAGTGGCCCCAGATCACATCCTAGCGAGAGGTTCTGGAGGGTGGTGAGTCCTCAGTTACTGAGCATTTCCAATTCCAGCCCCAAGGCTCTTCAGTGGGGAACTTCGGGGTCTGCGTAGAGCGCTGGCCAAGCGGGTGACAGACACCGCTTCAACCAGAGCAGCCCCTTTTGGGTCTTTCTTGTGTGTTGAGTTCTGCTAAAAATTCCTTTGGAGGAAAGGAATTCTTCCTTTTAAAAAGGAGGGAGTTGAAAAAATAGAAAAATATTCATTTTCATATAAAGAAATATGAGAAAGATACATAAGAAACCAATTCAATTGGTTATCTACAGAGGCCAGATGGCAGCAGGGGTAAAAGCAAGATTTCTGAAGATAAGCCTTAATAAATCACTTTGGGTTTTGGAACACTGAAAATGCTTTGCCTATTCAAAGCAAAAATAAATGACTCTTAAGGGAAAAAACAAATGAAAAAGAGGGGAGTTGAAAACTATTGACCTCATTCAGTGTTTCTCAACTTGGGGTCATACCATCCCTGGGGACATTTGTGGTTGTCATAGCAACTGAGGAATTGATTTAGTGAGGGGGGGGTGGGGCCAGGGATGTTAAACCCCCTGCACTTGGCCCCGGCTGTGCCAAGTGCTGACGGTGTGCAACCACTTTCTGGTCTGGGTGGGGAGACTGAGGCCCAGAGGAGGGAGTTAGACAGAACCTTGAGTGTCTCCCAGGTCTTTTGCCTCATGGTCCTAGTGTGATAGGATGGTGCCCAGGCCAGTGAGAGCAAGATGACCCTGGGGACCACTGGCCAGTAAGCAATCTGGGCCCCTTGCAGGAACACCAGACTGTTGTCTACCAGATGATCCAGCAGATCCAGCAGAAGCGGGAGCTGCAGCGGCTGCAGATGGCCGGGGGCTCCCAGTTGCCCATGGCCAGCCTGCTGGCCGGGAGCTCCACCCCGCTGCTGTCCGCGGGCACTCCTGGCCTGCTGCCCACAGCATCTGCCCCACCTCTGCTGCCCGCCGGAGCCCTGGTGGCTCCCTCGCTCGGCAACAACACAAGTCTCATGGCCGCAGCAGCTGCGGCCGCAGCAGTAGCAGCAGCAGGCGGACCTCCAGTCCTCACTGCCCAGACCAACCCCTTCCTCAGCCTGTCGGGGGCGGATGGCAGTGGCAGTGGCCCCAAAGGAGGGGTAAGTAAGGGGTCCGGCTTGGGGGAGGGGCCGGGAGTGGGGCAGAGGGACCGTCCTGTCTCCCTTCTGGATGGGCAGCGAGGGAGCATTAGAAGGTACATCATCAGATGCATCATCAGAAGGAGGAAGGAAGCGACCCCTAGGGCAGCAGAGTGCCCTGCTCTAGACCCCAGGGCCTCTGCCAGCACATGGGTGCCCTCCTGCAGATCTAAGAAAGATACACTTTGCACATGGGCTAATAGCGAAAGGACCAATTAGAAAACGGCGTTCCTCTGGGGAGACCCATTAGGAAAGGCTGTTTCCTCTCTGATTGGACCATTTAGAAGAAGATGATGCTCTGGGTGGGCCATTTCAAGAAAGGCCCTCCCTTCTCCTTCTGAGGGCAAAGGGCCTCAGCTGGCACGTGCCTGCTTAGCTGGGTGCCCTATGCAGGGCAACGCCCCCAAACACACACACACACAAGGTGACCCTGGTGTGCAGCCGCCAAAGCCCAGACGCTTACTGCACCCAACGTCAGCTTTCTTGACCCAGGAAGCTATTCTCAACTGGGTGTTAGGACCCAGACACCTCCCAAAGCCCCAGTCTTCCTTCCTCTTTTTCCAGACTGCTGACAAAGGAGCCTCAGCCAACCAGGAAAAAGGCTAAAGCCACCCAGGCTCCTGCTGACCCCCAAGTGGAGGGGCAGATCCTGGTCTGAGGGGTCCCAGCCTGGAGCAGGCACCTGCACCCAGACACTGGAGAGCCCCGGCCCAGAGCATGTGCTGAGGCCCGGGGAGTGTGGGGCGCTCCTGGTGCCGAGGACTGAGACCGAGAGGGGAGCCCCTTCCATCTGGCCCCCCTCCCCCTCTGCACTGGCCCCTTTGTGAGGGGCTCAGAAGGAGGACAGGCTCCAAGCCCGCCTAGGAGCCCCCACTCTCAGCGAATGTTTTGAGGTTCCCCAGAGAGCAAAGTGGGCCATGGCATAAGTGGGGGGTTGGTTGAACCCGCCACGTAAAATGGATTAGCACTTGAGTGGGATAAGTGGGGGGCTAGGCCCTGGGCCTGCCCCTGCGCAGAAGTCTTTTATGGAAGAAGGGGTGGCCCTACTTGACCTGCAGTTTCTTCCCAACTTGGGCAGATGGCAAGAGGGCTTCCTTGGACTGTTTCTCGCTGGGCCCCTTCCCCTGCCCCCGACAAGGGTCACAAGCTGAGCTTGTAAAAGCCCACAGACTGGGGGGCCGAAGAGGGGGTAGGATGGCATCAAATTTGGCCAAGCCTCCCTACCTCTGGGGGGTGGGCCCCAGTGATGGGCTGGGGGAAGGCAGGGGGTGGGTGGCCCAGCCCCCTCGATCCCCTGCCCCTTGTTTGCACTATTGGATTTAGGAGTGCCGAGGGTGGGGAGATGGAGCTGCCTGACTCAGAGAGCGTGTATGCGTGTGCGTGTGTCTGTCCGTCTGTCTGTCTGTCTGTCTACCGCTGGAGCCCGGGCAGCTGAGGGCAGGGATAGGAGCAGTGCTCTGACGAGGCCGTATCAGAGGGGCGCTCCCAGCTCTTGTTCGCACCCTCTCACCTCACCAACTTTGGTCTCTCTCTGCGGCCTGAATGGTTAACAAAAACCAGAACCGTACTCCAATACTGGAGAGTAACTGGGGGCTGGGGGCTTTGAATCAGGGTAATATCCTGCCTTTCCTCCCCCAGACTCTACATGGTCTCAGTGCCCCCTCAGCGCTCCCCTTCCCCCACTGATGCTTGGTCCTGCTTCCCTGGCAAAGGGGAGCCCCAGGGATTGGGGGATGAGGCAAGGGGGGTGAAGTGCCACTTCTTTTAGTGAAACCTTCCTCCCAGGATTAGCCAGCCTGGCTTCCCGCACCCACCCCCACCCACCGGAGGAGACTGACGCTTACGCTGACCCGCAACGGTCCCTTCACCCACCAGCTATTTCCCCAGGGTGTAGCGGGCAACTCTCACCTTACAGAGTCCCCACCGGCCCGGAGCCTTTGGTGGCCAAGGTTGAGGGCCGGTGGGACAGCCAGGAGAGGGGCGAGGTTGAAGCCTGTGTCTGTGTCGGGTGCACTGGGGTCGGAGCCAGGAGGAGCGTGGCCAGCTTCCCTGATGACCACGTCTAGTCAGTCCCTTTGCATGTGTGGATTTGTGTGTGTGTGTGTTTCTGTTTGGGTTTTTGTTGTTGTTGGTTTTGTTTTTTAAATAAAGAAAAGAAGATGTGTATATTTTTGGCAATGACAGAAACGTAGTGCAGATATATTTTTGCCTGTGCTGCTCAACTGGTTTTTTTCTGATACTGAAAATAATATTAATATTCCTGTTGATAAGACTTTGTAAGATGTTAGGGAGCTGATAATGGAGGGGGTGGGTGGGATCCTTCAGAGGCAATTTCTTAGGCACTTGCAAGGGCTTGGGGGGGAGGGGGGAGGCAGTTGTGATGACCTCAGAAATACTCACTTTTTATTAACGCTAAATATCAGTTAGAAAGAAATGATAGAATTCAGCATTTTATTCATCTTCATCTATTAAGCTGTCTAACTCCCTGCCCCCAAACCACTGAAAAGAAAAATAACCTTCAGAGATTCTTAGAAGAGTTGCTCATTCACACCCACACCGTTGCCCAAGGCCGGCCCACTTACAGCCAAAGTCAGCTTCTGTTCTGGACAGTGAGGGAAGTCAATCCACCCCAAGGCCGCTGTGGCAGAGAGTGAGAGGTCCAAATGACTTAGTGCACTGGAACCAAGACCTCCCCTTCCCTCCAGCACCCGAGAGTCTGGGGTTCTCATCTCCAAGAGTCTCTGTTTTCTGACTTTCCCCAGGCTGGGGTGCAGTGGCAGGTAGGCAGGTTAGATTTGAAGAAGGGACCCAGGCTGGGTATGGATTGGTGCTGTGCCTCAATTCGGGGCAGGGGGACAGGAGAGCGGTGGTGCATTTCCTCTTTCGAGGGAGCTTTATAATAGGAAAGGTGTGGAGCGCTTCAGGACGGAGTGGGGTCCCAGTGCAAGGGGTATGGCTACCGAGACACCACCCCCCCCGCGCCCCTGCTCCCAGCCTCAGTCCCTTTTCCTAGGATGAATTTGGATGGGGAGTAGAAAGGGATGCAGATTTATACATGGCTCTGTCTAGGGGAGGGAAGGATGTGGTTTGCAGGGCGGAAGTGGAGTTTGAAAATGCAGAGTGGCGCTTAGTACCATCATCCCCCTCAGCGCAGAGGTGTGATTGCAGTATGCATGCAGAGCCGCTGTCTGGCCTTGAGGTCACAACTAGTGCACGAATGTCAGAGCTGGAAGGGACCTGTCTTTAGGTGTCTTTTGAGCCAGCTCCTTGCTTCACAGGTGATAGCTCCAAGCCTAGCGGGGCAGGGGCTCAGGGGCAGAGCCAGGACCAGCCCTCAGGACCTTGGCCTCCCGGTCCTCGGCTCTCCTGTCCCACTGCGCTGCCTCCTTGTGGCTGTCCGTCTGTCCCTGTGTGTGTGACGCGTGGTGTGAGTGCAGGGCTGTGCCGGGGTGGGGGGTATCTGTGAAGCACTGACTGTCTTAGCTCAGAGCTGATGGATCCTCTCCAGAGACAATGACACTTTAAAGGTTGCCTTTTCTTCTCTAAGTTTTTCCGATTTGTTTATGAGTTTTTCCCCTCAGACTCCTAGGTCTTTTGCTGCCTTCAGGCGCCCTTCCCTTGAGGCCGATGAGAGCACCCCTGCCCACTCCTGTCCTGACTTCTAGGGAAGTACTCCTAGGAAGGGAGCCAGAGCCTGGGAAAGAGAAAGAGCCAGCTCTGAGAAAGGGTGACCTTCTCCACACTGCCCTTTCCCAAACTGGAAATGCAGACAAGTTTTCAAAGGCACAGGCTCCCCCTGCCAGCTTCCAGCATCTTCCTTGGTATGTGGTGGGCCGGAGTTAAGGGTAGGCAGCCTGCTTCCAGTTCTCCTTTATCCCAATTTATTTCCTGGGGAGAGGTGCCTGGAGGGATTAAGGTCACTTCAGTTGGGAATTTGCAGGAAAGCGGGGCATAGTACCCTGGCTCCCTCCGGTCACATCAAACCAGATTAAAAGTGTGTCTGGCTCCCAACCACTTTGACTTGATCTACTGAAAAGTTGGGGACTGAGGGCGTGCCTTCATTGCCCTTTGGTCACGTCCTTCAGCCCAACTTGGGACTTAGGTGGTGGGACTGGAGACCCAAACCCTGGCTCCTCGCCTGTCCCCCCCTTTCCGCCCCAGCCTGTCTCAATGTAGTAGACCCTTCCTAGGGGAGCAGGGAGGGGAAGCTACAGTTTGCAAACCCAGGGGCTCCTTTTTAATTCTTTCTAAAGCCTCCTTTATATCCTCAACCCAAAAGGCAATGCCCCTACCCCGTCACCTCCAAGCCTGGAATTGTGCATAACTCGGATCTTGTATCTTTGTATAACGGATGTTATTTGTACGAAGGGCAGTTCGTAAACAGCACTTGTTCTTTTAATAAAAGAATGTTTTACAAAAAAAAAAAAAAATCCAAAGAGACCCTGCTTTGTCTGGCTTTACTGAAGGGAAAGGGAGAGGGAGTGCCATCCGTGGGAGCCTTGGGAAGGGATCGGGGGTCGGGGGATGGTCAATGAACATTTCTTTAAGCACCTGGAATAGTAGTTCACAGACCAAAATGCACAACGTACCCGAAATACCCTGCATATTGAAAACGCAGATACCTGTGCCCCACCCATAAGAATGTAATGTGTAGGCCTGGGCCAGGCGCGAATCCGATAAAACAAGCTCCCGAGGCGACGAGATGTGTCCGCACCGCGCTTCTAGAAGCACTGCCCTAAGGCTCCGCAAGAGAAAACGGTTCCGGTCAGGGTCCCCGCTCGCAAGTGGGGGGCCCGGGAGGCGCAGGCAAGGAAATGAGCGGCGATGCTCCGCGCGGGTCATTCGCAGACACGCGGGAACCAAAGGGGGCGCCGGAGAGCCCTCCACACCCCGGGGCCCCCTAGGCGGCTGCGGGGTCGGCTCCTCGGCCCGACTTCCGGCGGCTGGGGCTGGTCGGCTTGCGCAGGCCCGCGGGCCGCACCGCGCGAGCCCCGCAGCGTCTTCCGGGCCGAGGCGGGGCCGGGCCGCTGGGAGGCGGGGAAGCGGGAAGGTGACCGGGGCGCGAGGCGGAGCCGGCGCGCTGGCGGCAGCGTGGCCGACATGGGCGGCGCGGGGGCGCTCCTGAGGCCGGCGGCCCTGGTGAGCAGCCGCGGCCCCGCCGGCCGGCCCCCCGACTCCCCTCCCGAGCCCGCCCCGCCCGCCCCTCGGCTGAGCGTCCCTGAAGCCCCTACGTCGCCTGGTCCTTCGCAGCCCTCCCTGAGCGCCCGCTGGGTGCCAGCACCTCCCCCAGCAATTCCCGTTCCTCTCTTGGGACCCCTTATTCTTACCCTCGTATTTCTCCCACTCGCCTAAGCCCTGTCGTCTCTTCCCTCCCAGATGACTTCCCTCTGGAAGTCTTCCGCTTTCCGATGACTTTATATTTTTCTGTTTCCAAACCACCGTCTTGCGATGCCTGCTTGCCTTGCAGAAGCTGAACCAGAGACGGGACATCACCTCCTGGCTGGTAAGTACTACCCACCAATACCCCGTTTCCACTTCTCTCTGCCCTAGTCCCCCAGGCCCAGAGACCCCAAAGGTAGAGACCAGAGGAGGGAACCAGAATGGGTCAGCCCTGCTTTGTAGATTTCAGCCTGAGACTGCCTTGTCCATAGCTACCTTCCCGATGGCTCAGGGGAGATAGAGTGGCCAGAGGGCACAGGGCAGGGAGCAGGCTTCTGCCCTGAGAACAGCGGTGCCTGATAAACCCAGCCCTAGGTGCAGTTACCCCCGCCTAGGCTGGCAGGATCCTGAGCCTCCCGTCCCTTGCACCCAGGTGAGAGCCAGGGTTTGAAAGGAAGGCCTGGACCCCGAAACCTATGTGCTTGCATGGCCTTGAAATCTCTTCTCTGTCTGGAGCTCAGGGGCCTTATGGTGTCCTGGGGGGAGTGTCCTTGCAGGGTGGCATCAGATCAGCCTCCTGCAGAGGAAGCCTGTCACCAGCCAAGGCTCTTGGGAAACTGGACAAGGCCACAGGCGAGAAAGTGCTTCCAGGGCATGAGCTGACCCTCACTCCCTCATCTTCTCTGCCACAGGCCCAATGGTTCCCCCAAACCCCAGCCAAGTCCGTGGTGGCCCTGAAAACACCCATCAAGGTGGAGCTGGTGGCTGGGAAAACCTACAGGTGGTGTGTGTGTGGCCACAGCAAGAAGCAGGTGAGAGACCTGTGTCCCCCTTCCCGTTGATATATGACGGCTGTGGCTGGGGACGCTACATGTTGCCCAGGAACTCCCACCCAAGACGTTCCTCTTTTTCCCACACATACCTGAGGGACAACAAGGGAGACTGGTGGGGAGGGATACTCTCAGGCCAGCGCCACTCACAGCCCTGAGCTCACCGTTCTCTGCATCCCTCCTTCAGGATGCAGCCAGAGAGACAGAAACTCAGTCCCGGGGCCGGTTGGGTGGAGCCAGGGTTCTGTCCTCCTCTTCCGGTGCTCCCTCCTTCTCAGAGGCTCCGGGCTCTGCCCTGTCTCTCTCTCCCCTCTCTCCTTCTTCCTCCTAGGAAGCATCTGGGTCAAAGGTTCCCAGGCCTTGGACCCCAGCATTGGGCAGACTTTGCACAGCCTCTCTGGCCCTGTGTGCCCCTTCCTGGCATCTGTTCCTGAAAACCCTCCCTCAGTTTCTGTGACTTCCCTGGTTTCTTGCTGTCTTGTCAGCCTGGCGGCCTGCTCCCAACTCCTTCTCTCTTCTGCTCCAGGAGCCTTTCGTCCAGCAGGAACCTGCCCCATATTCTTAGCCTCCGGGGTCCCTTTCTTTCTTGAGCGGGCTCTGAACTGTGTTCCTCCAATCAGCATGGCGTGGTGTCAGCAGCCCAGGGACCCGAGTCCCGCTTTGCCACTGATTTGCTGTGGACTTTGAGCAGGTCCTCACGGGGGTGGCGCTGTGCAGCCCACGGGTGAGGCCTAGCACAGGAGGGTCCTCTGTGCCTCTCTGCCTCTTGCCCTCTGGGACAGGTTGCTTATTTTTATCTGCACACTTCTCTCATCCATTCTCCTATCCCACCCTGACTCCAAGGCCAAGAGGCCTTGGGTCCAGCTCTGCCATTAACTAACTAGCTAACCACCTCTCTGGGCCTGTTTCCATTACCCAGGAACACCTTCCAGGATGGAAGGGCATAGATGCTCACACCAGGCAGCCAGTTTGCTGTGGGATGTCCCCTTCCCCCCTTCCCAGTTATTTCCTGGAGCCAAACAAAATTGATACCCCAGTCTTAAAGCCCACCCAGAGAAGTTTTTACCCCAAGAATGTGGAGAAGGAAATGAATTTCGTGAACCAGTGGAGACTCAGAGCCATTAAAAAAAAAACAGAAAAAACACCTATCAGCGTAAACATGGCTGATACCTAAGGGCCCATTTCGCTTTGAAAATTGTTCTTGTGTCCTGGTCCTCTGGGAACCCCAGAAACTACTCCTGTAAAGACTCATACTTACTGAACACTTTCTACAGGCAAAGTGCATGATAACCATAAAGTATTTTATTTTCTTGGGATGACGCTACTCTTTTTACTGTCACGTTACAGATGAGACAGGTGTGGTAGCGAACACAGGCAGCATCACTTAGGAGTCTGGGCCCTGAGCCCCGTGTGCTGCTTCTCCCAGCCCTGCCCGGCCTCAGCAGGTGGGGTTGGGTCTCTAACTTTCTTTCTTTCCCTCACCAGCCCTTCTGTGATGGCTCCCACTTCTTCAAACGCACTGGCCTATCCCCACTCAAGTTCAAGGCCCGGGAGACCCGCATGGTGGCGCTCTGTACCTGCAAGGCCACCCAGAAGCCCCCGTACTGCGATGGCACCCACAGGAGTGAGCGGGTGCAGAAGGCAGAAGTGGGCTCCCCACTCTGAGGGGGCGGCTGCTGACCGGCCCAAGAAGGGGTCACCCCAGGGACCCCAGTACCCGTAGCTGGCTCGTGAAGGACTTGCTCCCGTAACCCGAGGTCTCCAGTCTGGGGTGGCTTCAACTGGCCCCTGCCCCAATGCCTGCTGGCAAAGATGGCATTAAATAGGCGTGCCGGCCCAGAGTGGCGTTCTTGTGGTCACTGGTGTGAGGGACGTGACCGGTCCCCCTTCAGGATCTTAACATGGGCTGGGGACACCTGACTGGCCACGGGGAGGGGGCAGTTGAGGTTCACTCCATATAGGGTCCCCCAAGGCAGGCTGAGCCCAGAGACAAGAGGAGGAGGCCAGGGCACCCAGCCACCCTTTCCCTGTCCCGTCTGTCCCAAAGAACTACAGGCTCTGGAGAGTACGCAGCATTTATTACAAAGCCAGGAGATACAGATGTCCCAGGAGGAGGATACAGCCATGGCACCTCAGACACAGGACGAGGCGTGAACACAGACAAACCCACTGGGGGACACCTGACCCCAAACACATAGGCTGTGATAGTCTTGCCTCCTCCCCTCGTCCCGATCTGACCTATGTCCATTGGAGGAAAAACTGGTGGGCAGGGGTCTGTTGGGGTCTGCCCCTCAGGGGGAAGACCACTTGACTTCTTGGGATGGAGCTGAGGTCAGATCTCACAGGTTCTGTCTTCTTGTGCTTTTAGATGCCTGTTGTTCTTTCCTGACTTGGCCTCAGCTGCGGGTGGGGAGGGCACTGGAGGACTGTTTGCCTTTGGCAAAATCTGGGGTCTGTGCTTATCTGAGGTCAACACCCCCCCTTCCACCTCTCCACTACAGGCCCCGAGGTGAGACTTCCCCATCCGCCTTGCTAGTGCGGGCTCCTGGGTGGGGGGCGTGGAGGAAGGGGGTGAAGCGGTTTACAATGCTGACACCACAGTGGAAGTTCAAGGGCTGAGGTCTTCTGTGGCCTCAGTCTTCTTTTCCACAAGATAAATGATGCAAAGGCCACACACACAGGGGAAAAAAAAAAAGGCAGAACTATCTATTACACAAAGTTTCTACTGCAAGAGGAGGAGGTAAGGGAGATGCCCTCTCCACTGCCCACTTGCTCCTCAGAACCAGGGGATAGGCTGCGTTTGTGAAAGGCACTGTCTTAGCAATTCTCTGGACATTCAACAATGGTGGGGGGGAGGGTACTGGTCAGGGTCAGGGCAGGACAGCAGCCAAGTTGGGGAGAGAAGCAGGGTGGACCTCATACACAGCCAGTTCGAGTCGTGCCTAAAGCTTTGGGGGTTGGTGGGGGCCCCTCCGACACCGCATATGCCTTGGGAAACAGAAGGAGGATGGGGCAGGGCTTCACCGAGCCTCAAGTGGCCCCACCAATCCACCTCTAGGCACCCCCAAAAAGAGCAGAGCAAATTACACAAGACCGCCTAAAATTGAGCACCCCATCCCCCACGCATACACACACACAGCAAGTTTGTTTCCTGTGGCATTTAAATTAATCTGGTTGGTCCATAGAAAATAAGTATGTATATTTGGTTTTTCCTATGTACATATATATATAGATTTATTTATAAAACCCATCCCCGACCCCTAAGGTGGGGGGAGCTGGGGAAAGTAGAAGAGGTGGAAAAGGGGGCCCAGAAAAAGTGGAGGGGTGGAGAGGCATAGCTGGAAAAGGAGGGAGAGGGTCCCTTTCCTCAAGTTAAGGGGGGCACGGGAGCTCCGTTGACAGTCATCTTGCGCCCCCTGCTGGTGGAAGGCGGTGTCTGCAGGCAGTTCGAGGTGCCCCCGTTGGCAGCTGTGGTGGCCCCACTGGCTGTGGCGGGGGGCGTGGGGGAGGTCGGGTGGGGGGCCGAGGGGCCATGGGAGCTGGGAGAGCCATGGGAGGGGGTAGCTGGGCTGGGCAGGGAGGAGGAGGTGGCCGGCAGGGTGGCAGGGCTGGGAGCCTTGTCGCTGACTGACTCACACTCAGACGCCCCGCTGGTATTGGTGCCCTCGGAGGGGGTGGGCGCTGTGGGCAAGGTGAGCCGCTTGCAGGCTGGCTGGACGCGATACTTGAGGGGGAGAGGGCCATTCTGCAGGGAGAGGGGAGGGGAGGGTGTCAGGAGAAAGAGGCTAATGGGGCAGCCACCCACCTTCACCCCACGGCACCCAAACAGGGAGAAGGGAAGGTCCGGGCCTTGGAGAGGAGAAAGACTGGAGAGAGAGGAGGAGACACGCGACGTGGGACTGACCAAGCAAGGCCGGAGAGACAGGGGCACACAGAGACCCAGAGAGGAAGAGAGCGCACGTGAGACCAGAGACAGAAAAAGGAGAGAGGGAGGCCAAAGAGCAGAAGGCAAAGTTCACTCCTCCACACCCAGCTGGGGCACGTGGGCTGCCCAGGGGTCCTTTTCTCCTTCTGAGTGCGGAAAGTCATCAGTGAGAGAGCGTCCGGAGGCGTACCTGGTGTGTGGCAGGCCACCCTGGACATGTCCAGCTCATGAGACAAGGGATAAACTGTGATTAGAGCAGGGTGGCCCACGTGATGGCCCCGTGTCCCCTTTCGGCCCTGTCCCCTTGCTGGTACCACCCCACCCACTCACCCGCCGCCAGGGGTAGATGTAGGCGATGTCCATGAGGGTATAGTATTCCTTCAGCGGCTCGTCCTCATAGAGAACCTCAACCTGGAGGAGGAACGGGAGGACGCAGCTCAAGCCTCCAGCTGTTTGGCAAAGAGGCTCCAAGCAGGTGGTCCCTCATTACTCTGGGGTTTCATGATGGATTCGACTTCCCTATCAGAGTTGTTCCAACATCACTCCTGACCAGCAGGTGGGAAGGGAAGATACCCACATCATCAACAGCCCCAGCCCCAGCAATCCACACGGTGGTCTGGGTCCCCTTCTATCTCTGGCATGTTCTCCAGAGGAGCTAACAGGCAAAGAAAAGGCCCAGGTGAGAAGGAACTTGTGGAGCAACGACTCTCACCCAGGCTGCACCGTGGAATCACACCAGTGCTTGGACCTCACTCCCAGAGATGGTTTTAACTGGTATGACATGAATCGAGTTTTAATCTCGATAGGCAACCCCTCACGTAATTCTGACATGTAGCAAAGTTTGGGATCCACTGTCCTAGAGCCTCAACAGTCCATGGACCAACAGCACCGGAAGCACCTGGGAGCTTGCCAGAAATGCAAAATCTACTCAATCAGAATCTGCATTTTGGGACTTCCCTGGCGGTCCAGTGGTTAGGACTCCGCATGCCTCTAGGCACAGCCAAAAGAAAAAAAGAACCTGCACCTGCATTTCAACAAGCTCTCTAGGGGATCACATACATGTTCAAGTTTGAGAAGCGATGTCCTCGAGCTCCTTGGCAATTTGAGACTAGCATTCCCACAGCCAGCTGGCCCAGGTAAGGCCCTGCATTTTTACACACACGCCTCTGCCATAGTTCTAAACGTGCAAGCATGTACACACACACACACACCCCATCTTGGTCTCCTGCACCTCTGCACACTGGCTTCAGCAGACGCAGACTGCCCCACCCCAATCTAGTTTTCAGTTACCCTTCTACACGGGCTCAGTTACACAACCGTGCAGGCCCTCGGTGACACCCAGCCAGCCCTGAACCATGGCTGAGACGCACAGATTGTCAGATACATCCACACACGGACGCGTTTTTCAAAAGGGACCAGGGACCCACCTTGTACTTGCTGGGTACGTCCATCTTGTTGCGGAGAAACTTGGCGAGATGCATGACCGTCATGGCTGCTGGGCACCGCAGGAAGCGCACCCCTGTCTGGTGGGGGAGAGGCACCCAAGGGCTGGGGTCCACCCCGGCACTCTCTCCCAGCCCACACCCCGCTCCTGGGCAGGCCCCAGCACTCACTTTCTCCTTGTCACCATCCCCATTTTCCAGGGGGCCCTTCTTCTCTTCCCGGTCCCTGCAGAAGGAGAAGGAATGAAGCAAGGGAGACCCTGGTGTAGGCAGGATCTAACTGCACACATCCGGAAGGCCCTCCTGGAAGCACCCTTTCCTCCCAGGGGAATGGGGATGGCATGGGAGAAGGGACCCAGCCTAGGACCCCAAAAGGACCAGGCACGGGCCAGACTTGCCTGACGCCTTCATAGAACTCGATGGAGAGGCTGACGATCTCATCGTCGCTCAGAGCCCCCTTCTCCTGTTCCAGAACCTCACCACGGTCCTCGTTGGAGCCATTGGGAACTGCGGAAGGAGAGAGCTCTGAGGCGTTGGCCTAGGAGGGGGGGACAGGAGCCCCACCAAGGACCCAGGGATCTCAGAGCTCAGTGCGGTGAGCCCAGCCACCCCTGGGCTGGGGAGGCCGTGTGCGGTGCCCACCGGCCCTCCATGCATCTGGCCCTTATACCTGGGGCAGCACCCACGCACACACACGTGAACACACTCACCTTCTGTCAGGGGGTAGGCTGCGTAGAAATCCCGCCTCCGTTTCATCTCATCTAGAAGAGAGGGAGCAGGCTGAGGCGGGGGGCAACACGCTTGGGCAGTGGCGGGTGGGGGGTGGCAGGACAACGAAGGGTGTAGGTACCTTTAAAAAGCCCAGGGACCAATTTGTAGACGATGTCTTGAAGGGTTTTGTCAGATCTGGAAAGAAGCACACAGGGGCCTGCTGGCAACCACGTCACACCGACTCTCCAGCCTGGGGCCCCTTCTTCCCACCTCCCTTCCTGAGACCCAGGGCCCAGGCATGGGGGTCCCTAGAGGCCTTGCCTCTACCTCTCTAGAACTTCTCAGCTGGATACACCCCTGAGGGAAGGAAGGGGATTCGGTCCATGCCTGGCGCTTCTCCTCCACCTGCCAGCCTGGCTTCAGGAAGCAAGGAGGGCTGGGGGACAGAGGGCAGCTGCCCCAGAGGACGGGCGGGGACAGGAGGACGTGCTGGGCCCACCTGATGCTCAGCAGCGGCCGGGTTTTGTGGACCTGTACGTCGCACATGGGGCAGTACTTGTTGGTCTCCAGGTAGCGCACAATGCAGGTTTTGCAGACTTGGCAGAAGGGTGTGGAGAGAGGAGGAAGAGTCAGAGTCCCCTTCATCCCCCAGGACCAGCCCCCATGCCCCCTGCTCGGGCTCAGGTATCCCCTCTTCTCCACCTTGTTCCCGCACAGATGGCAACTGTGCCCCTTATCATCCATCCTTGGGGGAGGACAGATTGTGTGTGTGTGTGTGTGTGTGTGTGTGTGTGTGTGTGTGTGTGTGTGTGTGTGTGTGTGTGTGTGTGTGTGTGTGTGTGTGTGTGTGTGTGTGTGTGTGTGTGTGTGTGTGTGTGTGTGTGTGTGTGTGTGTGTGTGTGTGTGTGTGTGTGTGTGTGTGTGTGTGTAAAGGTGAGTCCCAAGTCCCAAGCCCCGCCAACCTATTAGACACCCTATCGCAGGGTCCTCGACCCCCAGCCACCAGCCCGTGGTGCACACCAGGGCACCTGCACCTTCCGGGAGCGCAATTTCAGGCACAGAGATGCAAGGAGAGAACTGAGATTTCAGGTAAAAGTTCCCCAAATGAACTTCTGAGCTGAACCCTCCAGTATCCCCTCCAAGGCAGCCTCTCAGGGACCTGGGACCCTCACCAGACACATGGACGTATTTGCTCTTCAGGGCAGAGGCCACCCACCCGAGGAGCAGCCCCTCGACTCAACTCACAGGAATGCAAGCACTCCACGATGGTAGTGGCATCGATGAAGTACCCCCCGCAGAGGGCACACATGAGGTGAGGGTTCAGCTCCGTGATTTTAATCCGTGTGGTCCGATGCATGATGCCGGGGTGGGGGGCAGGGGACTGGGGAGCGTCACCCTGGGAAACAAACATGGAATCAGGAACCCACAGAGCCAAGAGCCCCTCCCACACTCTACTCCACCTGCCCCACAAGCGACACCGCTCCTGGGCCCAAGGCCCTTCCTTTCCCTTTAAGGCCGGACAAGGTGCACATGTGGGGATGGTTCTTTCTGACCCCCTGTGAGTGTTCACTGGGTGCCAGGGGCTCTGGAGATCTCACGACCTTGAGCAACAAGGTCAGGTTCTATCTCAGGACAGCAGAAAGACTGAGGTTAGACCACAGGAAGTACTACTCAACTCTCCAGAGGATGTGGGGAGGCATGAAAATGGAAGAGAATGGAGTTTTAAAAAATCTCCCTGATCCCAAGCCATATTCACTCAAGTGAACTCACTAAGAACTATGAGGAAACTTAGACTCCTGACTGGGTCTTTCTAATCCATCCTACTGTCCTTCCATCCCATCACTCCTTCTCCAGGATGCGTTCCCTGGAAACACTGGGGGCACATCCGCCCTAAGGCTGAAGGGGGCACCCCATAACTCATCCTTGCACTGCTGCATCCAGCCCCAGCCCCGGAGCAGCTCCCTGGAAATGCACCATATGTTGACCATGCAGGTTCTAGGCCTGGTGCTCAAGCAGGAAGTACTGAGGATGGTCCTTATGTGCCCAAAGTTGGGAACACACGGCTCCAACCCGCCCCCTGGCCCAGCCCTGGACTCTGCAGGTTAACTGCAAAGTCTGGGCAAAAAGACTGCTACTGCCCCTTCCACAGGAAGGCCACCACGGGCCCCGACAAAGAGCCTGCTGCACGCTGCCCCTCCCAGGCGCACAGGAATCTCCCCACGTGGGCACTGCTACCCACCCGCCGTATCCTGTCTGCAACCCAGCCACAAGCTGCCCGGTGACAGACCACAGGTTCTCAGAGATGCCTGCCAAAGCTATGCAGAAAGTTCTCCCCACAGCCCACCGAGTGCCCAGCCAGGCCCGGGCGGGGTCCGGGGAGGAAAGGCACAGCCCAGGTCTGGACTGGCTGACGTGCTTACTTCTTGGTGTAGAAATCCAGCCTGTGCCCAGGAGCAATGGTACCTCCCTCCTCTTTCCCAGAGTAGAAGCCCAAGGGGCAGGGCTGGGGAGGGCGGCCAAGTCCCGACAGCTCTTTTACAACATACATCCTTCTCTCCTTTCCAGAAAGATTTCTAAAGCCAACACGCTGGGTTTTCTAGGACCCAAAATTCACAGCTGGGAATCAGCAGTTTCTATAGAGACCCCAGAATGAGTTTGGCCAGGACCCAAACAGCCAACAGAGGCTGGCCAGAGACCGAAAGAGATGGAGAGACACAAAGGCCACATGTGAGAGAGACACCAAGTTGCAGGGCAGACGGAGAGGAACAAGCAAGCCCAGAGCCAGTGGAGACGCGGCGGCCAAGACCTGCAGACATGGCCCGAGGAAGGAAAGGGGTTCCCGCCTCCCCTCAGCCAGCTCTCCCTGCACGGGTCCCCTCTTCATAATTATGTAGAAGCCTTGCTGGCTACTACACTGTTTGGTCGTTCCCATAGTAACCCCTGGCAAGATGCCCAAATATTATTACAACCATCCGGAGGAGGGAACAAACTCCAAGTGGCTGACTCGCTGAGCGTGTGTAATCTCCATCGGATGCGTACATGCTGCTGGACCCCCAACGGTACCTCATGTGACTACTTGCCCCATGTGTGCGCCTTGTCCAGATGAATCTCAGGGTGTGTGCACAGCCAGAAACAAAACATTTGGGGGTCTGATAATGTATGGGGGTCCTGGTTGCTATTGGCAAATCTCATGCCTTCTTTTCTGTCTCTCACACACACACACACACACACACGCACACGCTCGCTTCACACTGCCTTAGCCACCTCATTCACATACTCACTGTGTTTTCAAAACAGACACTTGCTTTTAAGAACTCTCATGCAGTTCCTTCCAGGCCAACTGTGGCCTCAACGTGCGAGAGCTCCTAAGCAAATGGCCGTGACCCTCACCCTCTCACTTCTGCAAGCACTCAGACCAAGACTACCCCTCAAGCTCTGTTCTGGATGCACGGGTGAAGGCGAGAGCTGTGGTGCTTACTGGATGAAATGCTCCTCCTTCTCCCTTTAAGAAATGAGCCCCCTTGCCACACTCCCTGCTCCCCCTGCCCCATCGCCAGGGGCCTCAGACCTCTGGGGCTGGGGGTGGGGAGAAGCACTGATTGGTTCCTCACCTGATTGCCATGGTTACCTGCAGGGCCCTGCCAGCAGGTACCAAGAACAACTGTAAACAGGAGCTCTGTTCCCTCACCCACTCACCATCTCTCTCCCCCCATGAGGCCCCAGGGCCCCACACCTCACACTCAGCTCCTCCCCAGCTGCAACTGGCTGGACCTCCAGCTCCCATCACCTTAGGGAAGAGCCTGAGGGTGAAGGAGAGGGAGAGACAAGTCCCAAGAAGCAGAAAAAGGGAGACCAAGGGCCATTTGGAAGTGGCCCTGTGGAGCTCTGGAGGCTTTCACAGGTCAGTACTGACCACATCCCCACAGTGGACCTGAGCACTGTTTCCCACCCACAATACCTCCCCCAACCGGGGGGCAAGTCCTTCAATATCTTCTGTCCCCAAACCACTGTCTTTGCAAAGGCATCATGGTGGAACAGCCCTTGCTCCTGGCCCCTGGTGGCCCGGGTTTCAGCTATAGTGGCAGGAAAGGAGCTTGATCAGCACCCAACCACAACTCCTCCTTGCCACCCAAGCCTGGCTTGTGTCTTTCCCCATTCTCAAAGCCCCCTACTTATAGAGATCACCCCCCATCTCTCCATTCTTACCAGTCTTTTTCTGGAAGCTCCCCCGTAATTTAGACTTCTCTCAGCGTTAGTTTTTTTTCTTTTTCCACTGCAGAAATAGCCAATCTCTGATAACCCAGAGGTTCCTTTCTGCTCCTTCAGATGCCCAGCTACAGAATTCTTTGCTCTGCTTTCCCTCCACATGAAATTCACCCAACTCCCTCACTAGAAAATCTCCAAGTCTTGGGAAGAGTCACTGAAGGTCACATCCAGACATCTAGAATGGCAGAGGTGGAAGGAATCTTATTAGAAAGCATCTTGTCGAGTCCTTTCATTTTACAGATGAAGAAACTCAGAAAGAAGTGACTCGTCTCAGGTCATGCAGTCACTCAGTGGCAGTTCTAGGACTAGACGCAGCCTGACTCCCGTTCCAGTGCTCTTTCCACACTGGGACCCAGGCCGGGCTTCCTACTCATCTAAGGAACCAGTAAGCCTGGCCTGACTCCATCCAGGCAGGCGGAAGGTAGCAGGACTCCAGGTTCCACAGAAGACCATTCAGTGAGCCATATGGGCCAAAACATCACCAACAGCACACATTCTCGCCTTGAAGTAGAAAGAGGGGGCAGAGGCAAATGGCCTCACCCGACTTTCCTGATACAGATATGGAAGCAGGCTCTGTGGAAGCTCAGTGAGCCAGACTGTGCTGGGTCCCAGGAGTTCGGGTTCAGTTGTGCAAGCCTGTGTATTTGTGTGTGTGTAGGGAGAGTAGGGGGTGGAGGTCTGTCTGGGACGCTGTCAAACTCTCAATGTTCCCTGATCCTTGACCTTGGGTGGAGGATCTGCGCCTCCCACCAGCAGCATCAAAAAAGTCCTCTAGTCTCCTGAAGACAGGCTCACCCTACCTTCCCTCCCTTTCCCACCTCTCAGCTTCCTAAGATCAAACAAAGACAAAAATCCAAAATATACACAGATACACACACACATATGCACACACAGCCAGACACACCCCCTCCGTTTCTCTCTCACATTCACAACACACAAGGCCAGACACTTGGCCAGACACACACACAGACACACCCCATCACACATACAGCCAGACCAGAGCCAGGCCCACGCTTGCCAGATGTACAAGCCGCCCCCACCCACCCCAGGAGCACAGAGTCTGACATCCCTGCCTGAAACCAGAGCTGCAAACACACACCACCCTTCTGCGCATCCCCGGTCTACCGAGGGTAAATTATAACATAAGTCTTCCAGCAGCAAAGGCAGTGCAGCTCCCAGCCTTGCTCTGGGGGCCACAGGCTGGAGGAGTGGGGTGGGCATCCAACCTGCACGAAGATGTCACCTCTTCCTGTTCAGGCTCTCTCCATTCCCATGGCAACAGCTCCATCAAACAAGATCTCCCAGGGAAGACCAGAAGCAGGAGAGAGCACCCCCCACAAAGACTTCAACTTGAACCCCACCCAGCTACACTCTGGATCCCAAGTCCCAAGACTCACCTCAGGCCTGTTTCCTGCCTCATTCCAAAGACAGCTCTCAGACCTCAACCCCCAACTCCAAACCAGGAAACCCCGGGGAAAACCTCCCCACCGAAAAGCTATAACAGAGCTGCCTTTATGCTCCTTCTCCAAGTACTAGCACCTTGGAACAGAGTGGAGAGGGGGAGGAAGAGAAATTATAGAGTTTCAGGAACAGATGCAAACTGCAAGAGGCCCAGAGGAGGCTTAAGAACGGAGTGGGAGACAAGCAGGAGACCCGCCCCCCGCCCCCAGCGACAGGGAGCCCTGGAGACTGAGGCAGCACGGCGGGGGTTGGGGGGGCTCTCTGAGAGACAAAGACCAGGGGCAAGCGCGGGGCAACGCTTCCACAATATTTACAGGCAAATTCACCATCCCCAGGCCTCCTCCTTCCCCACCTCAAGCCATCCGGAGCAATTCTGGGCAGACGGGGGCTGTGGGGGAGGGAGAGAGGCATGCCTGGGCCCCCCGTGGAGACAGGAGGGGCAGGGGTGTCTGCTCGCCGAGGGGTCCCATCCTCTCAGAAATAGAAGCAGGAGGACCTAGGAAAGGAGGGGGCAGCCGGGCTCCCCAGTGGAAGACCGGCCAGTCCGCCAGCCCCCTCCTGCATCTGCGGGCGATAGGAAATATCGCGATAAATCTTCCCCATCTCCATTCTACTCCCTCCACCCCGGCATCCCCAGGAACCTGGGTCAGAAGATCAGAGACCCCAGTCACCGGGTGGCCGCTCCTACCTTCCCTAGAGCCAAACTTTCGGCGGGGCCCGAGGAGGGGTGTTCCGGAGAAAGAGGCTCCGCCGAGGTGGCTCGGGGAGGGGAGGGGGCGGGGCGCCCAGTCCCGGGATGGCGGGGTGAAAGGGACCGACTGGGGGGGGTGCCCGAGACGACCGGTCCCGGCAGGGAAGAGCGCCCTCCCCCGGCCCCGCAGCAATCGAAAAGCTCGTCCCCTTCCTCCCCGCCTCAAGTCCTCGCGCGTCCACGACGCCCCAGTGCCCAACGAAGAAACCGAGAGCGACCCCTCCCCAAACCGAAAGGAGTAGTGGGAGAGGTCCAGGAGCTGAGCTGGCTCGTGGGGAGGGCTAGTGGGGCAGAGATCCGCCCCAGCGCGGAGCCCCAAAGCCCTTGTGGCTGCCTCGGACCCTCCCCCTCGCTACCTCGGGAGCAGGGTCTAGGGGGGCTGAGGCACAAAGAGGTGGTGGTCGAGGGAGACGCCAAATCGTTAAAAGGGGAATGCACTTCGGCCATCTTGGAAGGGAGGAAAAGGAGAGAAAAAAGGGAGAAAGAAAGGCGGACGGGGCGAGCTAGGACAGGGGCCGGCGGGGGTGGGGCGGAGACGCGAGAAGGCCCGGCTCAGAACCTACCCCCACAGGGGTTTGTAAAGAAGGAGGTACCGGCTCCCAGTCCCAGTCCCCAGATGGTTACGGGGTAGGAGAAGGAGGGAGAGGGGAGTCCGCGTCCGCTTACCTGGGTTCGGGGTCCGGTGGGTCTCGGGGAGGGGGGGATGGGAGGGAGGGAGGGAAGGGAGGGGAGGGGGGCCGCAGCCGTGTCGCTCGCTCGGGCGGCGAGAGGGGAGAAACCTACGGTAAGAAAGGAGTTTGTGAAAGCGGTTTGGGGTGGGAGGGAGAGAGGGGAGGGGAGGGGAGGGGACGGAGGGGGGAAGGGAGGGACCAGAGTTCGGAGGCGGGGGGGAGACAAAATGGCTTTTTTCCTCCAGACAAGAGTAGGTCCCGCCCACCACTCACCCACGTGACCTCATTCCTTCAGGGTGTTTGCGGAGAGGGGAAGAGGAGGAGGGGGAGAGGCTAACAAGGCTGCGCCCCCAACCTGGTGCCGGGCCCCCCAAAACTAGACCACGACCTCACCCTTCCTCAACTAACCCCTGCCCCCAAAATATGTGTGCGCCCCCCCTACCCCCTGACCCTGCGATCCTCGCCCCTAGCTGGAGCGCCTGGAAAATGGTGAGATGAGGACTGGGCTGAAATGTGGCTCGCTCTGCAGCCCTCCACCCCTCGGCCGCGACCAAAGGGCAATGTGCTCAGGCGGGGGACGCGACGCTTCTGGCCACGAGTCTGGGTTATTTTCATTCACTTAAGTGACACTCCCTTGAAATTAATAACTGCATGGGTGAGAGCGAGCGTCTCCTCCCCACTCCCCTTGCCCTCTCGGCGGCCCGATCGGCGGCTCTGAAACGCTGAGCCCGAGACCCGGCCCGGGCGCTTCGGGGGAGCAAACCGCCGGGAGGACGGAGGCAGAGGCCTGGAGGACGTCTCGCGGCGAGGGCTCGGTTTGCTGTGGTGGAGGCTGGCGCCTCCGGTGTGCTCGGTCAAGATCGGAACGCAACCTGGACCGGGAGGCAAGCTGAAGACGTCAGCTCAGGCTCCGGGCCCGGGACACAGTAACCCGGCCTAACGCGAGAGGCCCGAATGCACTCGAAAACAAGGCGCCGGGGCTCGGAAGTGGGCCCGCGCTTTTTTCCTGCCGGGCACTTATTCCCGCATTTTTCGCCCGCGCGCCGATTGCGCCCCGACCTCTGCAAGGTTGGTGCGCCTCGCTCGCCCAGGCGGCGGGAGTCCGGCGAGCGCAAAGGCGGCTGATGCCCTCCTACTCCGATCGTTGCTCCGGGCTCCGGTACCCTGTGGCTCCCGCCGGAGGAGAAGACTAGGAGGGAGATTGGAAAACCTTGGAGCAGCAGCTGAGGCCGGCGCCGGGGAAGCCGATCGATACTACGTTATGGAGACTAGCGTGGGTCCGCCTCATTAGATTAGGACGGTCGATTCGCGTATTCGTTATTCAGTATAGATTAGGGATGATCATTATGTCAGTCACTCCAAAGAGTTCGATTAGCCGGCCAGAAGCGCCATTAAGCGCACTGGCGGTGGGTGGCTCAAGTTAGGAAATTAGGAAACGAATCTTCAGCAAGCATCCGACGGCCTTCCTCTTCCTCCTTCCCTCCTCTTTCGCAGCCCAGGCAGACCCGAAGCTGAGGCCACCGTGCTGAATGCTTTCACCCTTTGGCTGGCGACCAGAAGACCTGCGGACACTGGCCGCCAAGTGACCCCAGCTTCAGTCTTTGGCGCACACCCACCGAGTGGGGGCGGGGAGGAAGAGGAAGGGCTGGAGAGATTTCCGCCCAGAGGGGGTGGTCTGAGAACCCGCGGGAGCTGGGCCGGGGAGGATTCGGTCACCTGCTCTCCTTTCCTTCCGTGTGCGGGGAGACCGGGAGTTCGCCGCCCTTCACAGAAAGGGGGCTCTTGGCGTGGACACGCCCACTGTCCCTGGGGCAAGTGTGTTGCTGGCATCCTGGACTCTGCTTGGGAAGGCTAGCGCATCCTCTACAGTCCCCCAGTCACCCTGCGGGGAGGGGAGTGCAGCAGCAAGGACTCCTGGTCTGCCACTCCTTTCGGGCTAGAAGATCCCGGGCAAGAGAAACCTGTAGGGGTTTCGCGAAGGTCTCGGTCTCACCCATGATCCACAGAGGGCACCCAAGGGCTGTCTTGGATGAAGGTGGGAGGATATCAGCTACTGGGAAGAAGGCTGACGTCCCTCTGAGTCCCCACTGCAGCCCTTTAATCCTGGAGTGCTGCCCAAGGGGACGACCGTGCTCACTGGGAATCCGTTCATTTGTTCCTCAGTTATTAAGCGCCAATCACGAGCAAAAACACAAGACAGAAGACCCCACTACCCACTAAAGCTTCATTTTAATCACTTCCATCACTTTCCAGTCCCCATATCCCTGGCCTTTCTGGCTTTATCAGGAGAACCTCTGACCAAACCTTTCTCACTTCTGAAGTTCCCAGGTTTCCCGACAAAGAAGTACCTGTCCTGTGCCATTGTCAAAGACTACACTAAGCGCAGGGAATATAAAGCTGATGAGCCGGGCTTTTGCCCCACAGGGTGTTCACAGGCCGGCGGGGGCAAGCGGGAGGGTTACGCAGCCTGTCCCGTTAGCTTTCATGGGCACTGTGTATCCTTCCGTTTGCCACTTACCGCCCCCCACCCCCGCCCCTGTAAGCTCGAGGTAAGGGTGGGTGAGCACTGGGGAAGGCTTTCAGAGAGGCTTCCTCTGAGCCCAGTCTTGAGGAGGCACCAAATGTGGAAGGGAACTGCTTGAGAGAGTCCTTAGCTTAGCTCCACTTAAAAACGGAGGCTCCCACTCCCAGCCCAGGGAGGCACCTCTGGCGGACGTGAGATGCCAAAGCTTCCCCTCCATTGGGTTAGTTGTAGTATTTCAGGAGGTCACCTAGCTGACAAACTCTTCATCAGAAGAGTCACTGTGTGTGTCATAGACTAGAAGTTTCCAGAGGGCAGGAACTCAGGAATCTAGGTAATTATTTCCAGCACATATACGAAGAGATACTGCGAGGATAAGATCTCCTGGAAGAGGATGACAATGGCAGGAGAGGGCAGCTCCTCTAGTGATATTATGACTATCTTTAACTGTGTTCTTTACTCTTCTCTCTCCCCAAAACAATGTCCTTTGTCAGATTCTGCTTCTACTTCCCCATCCTCTTCCCCACGTCTCTGTATTTCTAGAAAAAAACCTGTTTTTTTGTTGTTGATTTATTTTTCCTCATGCTTCTCATATTAACTGCTTCTCTTTTCCCTCTCTCCATTTTTTCCGGGTCTTCCTTCCACTCACCCGCCTATTTCTCTGTCGTGTCCCCTCTTTCTGTCTCTCTCCGTATATCACAGCTGTGTTCTTCCTTTCTCACCTTTCTGTTCATCCCTCAATTTGTCGCTGCCTTTGTCTCTCGCACTACTTTATTCCTTTCCAAATGTAATATTTCGATATTGTAACATTGATTGAAGCAGACAATGTAAAACTGTTCAACCTCCACTGCAAATTCATTTTTAATCCTACGAAAAATGCAACGTTAAACGTATTGCATGGTGAGACAAAAACCTGTCTTTGCCTTTCCTGCAATCCAGCTTGGGGGCGGGGTGGGAGGTAGGCGGAGGAGGGAAGTGCTGGAGACATTATCCCGTCATTAACGGAACAACAACGAATTTTCAGTCACAACGACCCTTTGATTAGCTATAGAAAAAGTGTTGTCCGCTATTTCAATACAAAATTTGGCTTTACAGCGGTTGGGAGAATAATTCATTTAGGTTTTCCTTTTCAGGGTGGAAAAAAAAGTGGATAGCGTCCCTGGGTGGGCTCGAACCACCAACCTTTCGGTTAACAGCCGAACGCGCTAACCGATTGCGCCACAGAGACGGTGGTAACTACCCGTTTCGCAGTGAGCCGAGTCAATGGGAGTGAGCCTGCGACAGCGCAGAACTCGGAAATTCCATAACCGGACTAAAGAAGTCAAACCCAAAGAAGGGTCCGGATCTGGGGAGGGGAACAGGCGGGACGTGCTCGCCTCCCCTCCATTGGCTCGGGGGTGGCGGAAATCGTCGCCTGCCTCCTCTGGATCTTAAAGTTGGGGAAGCCCGTGATGTCCCTCTTTAGGGTGATCTGATATTGGGGATACGTGAAGTCGACCTGCTGAGAGTCCCCCAAAGCAGAACCACCCTCGGCTTCCAAACGTCCCCTTTGCAGCCCAATCCCTGCAGCCGCTGAATACCCGCGACACCCTCCCTGTGCCCCTCCCTCCTCGCAAGAGTAAATACGCACTTTACGGGCACCTCTTAAATACTAGGCACATGCCCAGTGCATGTCCAGAGCCTAGCATGGTGCCTGGCATACAACAGATGTAAGGATTTCTGGAATGAATAAATGAAACAAACTTCATGAGTAATATGCCCGACCCACACAGCGTGCTCTTAACCAACCCCGTGGCCCTTCACTGGAGCCAAAGGCCCTTATCTCGGGTTTCACTAGCCCACGTGGGCGCAGACTCCGGCCGGCGTCTCCTGCGCCCAGAGACTGAGTCCACCGCTATACCAGCTTGCACCGCGACGCCGGGCTCTTCCGCACCGAGAGTGACTTTTCACTTTGCGCTTTCCTCACCTTGGTTTTGGCTTCTCAACCAAACTCCTGTCTGATGACTGACAAAGATATAGAGCCAATAGGAAGCCAAATTGTCCCGGAAGGGTCGGCCTCCCAGCCAATAGAGACAAAGCAGCGAGAGTGGTTGCGCAGTGAGGCCCGTAGCAGGTTTGCTGGAATTGTGGCTATTGGAGGTCCTAATACGCGGCAATCATGGTGAGGTGGGGAGCAAGGAAAAGGGACACGGGGTAGGGATTGAGGAATGGGGAGGGGTGTCATGGGGAGTTTGGGAGGCGTAGAGGCCTGGTGGTCGATTGAAGGAAGCGGCTCCAGTTTGAAGGGGGAGCGGACCGCGGTGAGGACCGAGGCAGGGAATGGGGCTCCTCGCAGCCTCCCAGCGTTAATCTCAGAGCTGGAGTTCAGGGCATCCAGGCGCCTCCAGAGTGGAGGACGGTGCGTACAGGAGCCTCCGAATCAGGAGCTGCGCCGGGCCGCGTTTGGCCCCGCGCGCTGAGCCCTTCCGCTCTGTTTCAGTCTATTATGTCCTATAACGGAGGGGCCGTCATGGCCATGAAGGGGAAGAACTGTGTGGCCATCGCTGCCGACAGGCGCTTCGGGATCCAGGCCCAGATGGTGACCACGGACTTCCAGAAGATCTTTCCCATGGGCGACCGGCTGTACATCGGCCTGGCCGGGCTCGCCACCGACGTCCAGACAGTGTAAGTGTCGGGGGTTCCCACCTACACCCAGGCTTCTTCTTGGACCATTCTTGCCTAGCGGCTCGAGTGGCGTGGGTGTTAGTCATCTACTAAACAACATCAGTGAATCTGAGACTTTGCCGAACACCGTAAGCGATAGAGTGGTATCCTAACCAACTTAGCAGCATTTACTTTGTGCCAGACACGGTGGAAAGCACCTTACATCCACGGACTTTAATCCTCTTAACCACGTTACCATGTTGTCCCATTTTGCAGATGAGGAAACTGAGGGTCACAGAGAGTGTATTGCCCAAGATGTAAGCTAATGAATGACCCCCAGGATCCCAATCTCTGAGGCCAAAGCCCATGCTCAGCCCCTAAAGAACTTCAGGTCTAGTTGGGAGAAAAGGCAGGCATACAGAAAGATAACTAACCCATAATAAGATAACTAACCCTTATTAACTGCTAGAGCAGTTACCTAGTTGACAGTGGTTCTGTGAGAGAAGGGAGAGTCTGGGAGATGAAATAGTGCCTCTTGTGATGGTCCGGGTGTGAAGGTTGTGGTTCTGATGGGGTGGTGAGGTGGGAAAGGAAAAGAAGGCATTTCTGAGAGTTGTTGCTGACCAACCTTAGTGGCTACTTGGATATTGTGAGGCCAAAGAGTTAACCATTGAAGTCGGGGTTTGTGTCTTTTTTATTTGTTACTAGTATCTATTCTAGTACTTGGCATGTAGGCAATCCAGAAGTGTTTTAAAGGTGATTTCTGTTTTGAGCATGTTGACTGAAATACGGGAATTGGGAAGACTGGTTTTAGGGGAAAGGTGACGACTTTGATTTTGATACCAATTTTAAAGGGAGAAGGCAAGCCAAGTAGAAACATCTTCTGAGCAGTTGGGGTCTTGAGATTATATCTCAGGGCTGGATAGGCATTGGTGATTTGTTAAATCTATGGGAACAGATTCTGGAGAGACAGAATACACAGAGGGAAAAAGTAAGCTGCAGCTCCAGAGCTGAACTGTATATTCAGCAGTCAGTTGGGGAAGAAGAGAGGCCAGTGGAAAAGAGGGTCAACGTTTCAAGAGGGAAGATGTGGTCACAGGTGGCCTAAGGAGCAGCAGTTCCTGGACTTTGTTCTTAGAAGATTGATAGTTCACTAAGGTGGGTGGGAGCTTGTCAGAAAGTTTTCTCTCTCATTTCCCTTAAACCTCTCTAAAGTCTCAAGAACATATATTTTGGAAATTCTTCCTGAAATCTAACCCAACCAGCCCTTTTTTTCCATTGTTGGTGGAATCAGAGAATGACGGCTTAGCATTCCTGTCAGTATGAAGGCCCCCATCAGCCTTCCTCTCTCCAGTCACTGCTGTTCCCTTCACACTATTTCCTTTTCTTCAGGAGCCTCTTCTCACCGAGTTTGCATGTTTGTGGGCAGTAATTGCTACCTTTGCTGGGCCTCAGTTTCCTCACCTGTATGATGCTTAGGTTGTGTCTAAGGCTCTTTGTTCTGGTGTCCTGTTACTCATTGCTCTGCTTCCAGCATGTATGTCACTGGTCTGTTCCCTGCAGGGCCTATCCCTGGGCTCTGAGATGGGACTGGAGGAGGTGCGGCCTACTTTCTTAGGCGCCTTTCAGTCCATTAGCAGCAGCTGCTGCTTATTAACACCCATACATTATCTCACAAAATAAGGTGACTTATTTTGTCCCTATCTTAGGGATGGAAAACTTAAGTGGTAAGGTGAAGGCTTAGCCCAGGTCAGCTCTCTCAGTTCACTGCTCTTTCTACTGTAAGCCGCCATCATTATGTCTGCAGGCAGACTCCTACCCAGAGTGTACTGTATAAGCTATTCCTCAAAAAAGTGGGGGGAGAATCCACTTCTTAACTCCCCTTTTCTCACCCTAAAAAAAAGTATGAGAAAAAGGGTTAGCAGAGTGGCATGTTTATGGGTAGAAGTGTTGGACAAGACTGAGAAGCGGATGTGAGGCTGGACTTCTGGTAAGAAAATCAGAAGAAAATCTGGCAGATGGGGAGGAGTCTCGGCAGGGGCTGGGATTGTGTGTCTCCATGAGGCGGACACCAGGGGACATTCAGCAATGACATACTAACTCACTTTTCTCCTTTTACCACAGTGCCCAGCGCCTCAAGTTCCGGCTGAACCTGTATGAGCTGAAGGAAGGTCGGCAGATCAAGCCTTACACTCTCATGAGCATGGTGGCCAACCTCTTGTACGAGAAACGGTGAGTAGAAATGTAGCCTGGGACTCGGGGAATGCAGAGACCTTTGATTGGGCAAGTAGTATGGAGGGGGGCACCCAGGAAGGAGATTCCTCCTCCTTGACTCATTTCTTATTTGCTGGATAGTATCCTTATTTTCTGAGTCTTTTCTGTGGACCTAACAACCAAATAGGAAAGAAAGGGCTACTTCAGAAGAAGACAGGGAATGCAAGCAGCAAGTGAAGTTGCTCCCAGGAAACAAAATTAACGCTACCAAAGTGTGCCCTGGCGTCTCCCAGCCAGGAGCCACCCTTACCCAAGAGCTTATTCTGTTGTCATTAGATACTCTGGAATACACGGAACCTAGGAATTGTGTATGTTAACTTTTGACATTTGAGGACTTTATGATGAGAAAAGAAGGGGCTCCTAACTGTAGAATTCAGTGCAGAAGCTGGAATGAAATTGAAGGGAGAACCCTGTAGGTACTTTCCCCACCCACCTCTGGGCAGAACTGGGTGGCAAATGGGAATGTAAATTGATACAGCCACTATGGAGAACAGTATGGAGGTTCCTTAAAAAACTAAAAACAAAACTACCATATGAGCCAGCGAGCCCACTCCTGGGCATATACGTGGAGAAAACCATAATTCAAAAGATACATGCACCCCAGTGTTCACTACAGCGCTATTTACAATAGCCAGGACATGGAAGTAACCTAAATGTCCATCAACAGAGGAATGGATAAAGAAGATGTGGTACATATATAAAATGGAATATTACTCAGACATAGAAGGAACAAATCTGTGCCATTTGCAGAGACGTGGATGGACCTAGAGACTGTCACACAGAGTGAAGTAAGTCAGAAAGAGAAAAAGAAATATCGTATATTAAAGCATATATGTGGAATCTACAAAAATAGTACAGATGAACCTATTTGTAGGCAGAAATAGAGACACAGATGTAGAGAACAAACGTATGGACACCAAATGGGGAAAGGAGGGGTGGGATGAATTGGGAGATTAGGATTGACATATATATACTACTATGTATAAAACAGATAACTAATGAGAACCTACTGTATAGCACAGGGAACTCTACTTAATGCTCTGTGGTGACCTAAATGGGAAGGAAATCCGAAAAGGAGGGGATATATGTATACATATAGCTGATTCATTTCATTGTACAGCAGAAACTAACACAACATTGTAAAGCAACTATACTCCAATAAGAAAAGAAAAAAATGGCCATTAAAAAAAAAAAGACTGGGTGGCAAGAAGACAGGTTAAGCTTTTTTTCTTTCCTTTTTTTTTAACTTTTTATTTTGAAATAATTTTAGACTTTATAGAAAAGTTGCAAAAGTACTCTTCAGCTTTCAAAACTAAGTTTTTGCCATTTCCATACCTGGAGCAATATTACTGTCTTTTTACTATTAAAAAATAAACAAAACAAATGGTTACCTTTTTTTTAGGTTTATGTTAATATCCTCAGCTATGAATTGTCTGCCATATGTAGTAACCATGTTTATCAAAATCCCAAATTGAGAAAGGCTTAACAAAAGATCTTTTTTTTTTTTTTTTTTTGTGGTACGCGGGCCTCTCACTGCTGCGGCCTCTCCCGTTGCGGAGCGCAGGCTCCGGACGCGCAGGCTCAGCAGCCACGGCTCACGGGCCCAGCCGCTCCGCGGCATGTGGGATCTTCCCGGATCGGGGCATGAACCCGTGTCCCCTGCATCGGTAGGCGGACTCTCAACCACTGCGCCACCAGGGAAGCCCCAAGAGATTTTAAAAAACTGGTTCATGGGGGTGGGGGGAGAGGTCTTTATTTTTCTTTCTTTTTTAATTTAGGTGTAATTGATTTACAATATTAGTTTCAGATATAGGGAGGAAGTCTTACAAAGTTGTACAGATTAACTCACATTTCGGTATATATTTAATGGCTCATGTTTACTCATAATAAAAATACAGGACATTGAAGCTGACCTGGAAAATTCTAGATTCTCAGCTACTGTAACCAGGGGCTTTCTCTACAAGCCCAACTGAAATCATTGATTTTCCAGCAGGATAGGCTAATGCAGTGATTTGCAAAATTGAGCCATGTACAGACCCTTTTTAAAGTAAATAACTTCTCATGGACCCCAGAGAATCCATCCAAGCACCTCTGTGAAACACTGACCTTTAGGTGGTACCGTGACATCGACACGACTGGAAGTACAAACGCAGGCCCTGAGCCATGTTGTATTTAGTTTTAAGGTTGTTACCCAGATAATACAGGACATTCTTATATTAACTTTGTTTTCAGTTTATTGAGAGGAAAATACAAAATTTAAGATTTGTTAGAGAAATTTGATACCTAGGGATCTGTTTGAGAAATGCCAGATCAAAGCACGCTACTCCAACCTCTTCCTCCACCTTACAATTATTATTTTTTTATTTAGAATTATTTTTTTACAGAGTTGTAACTTAAGATCATGCCCGTAGAAATTACTGAGAGCTGATATAAGACATGGAAAATGTCTGTTTACTTACTGTTTCTGTTGAGGATAGTGGCTATTACTTTTTGAGTATTTTCTATTTTCTATTTAAATATCCCTAAGATTGATTCTTCTTAAAGCTCAGTGTCTAGAACAAGTTTCTGATAAGCTATTATTTCCTAATGGCAAACAATGAAAATAACCCAGCTCACTGAGTATCCTTCTTTGCTTTGTCTGCTGGGAGACTCAGAACAAAACTTCGTGTTTTGTCTGAGTGTCTTGTATTCTTGATTTTGGGGTTGTTTTTTTCTTTAGTTGGTGCATAGGAAGGACTTTTTTTTTTTAAATTAATTGAAGTATAGTTGATTTACAATGTTGTGTTAGTTTCTGGTACAGCAAAGTGATTCAGTTATACATATATATACATATTGTTTTTCATATTCTTTTCTATTATGGTTTATTACAGGATATTGAATATAGTTCCCTGTGCTATATAGTAGGGCCTTGTGTATCTATCTTATATATAGTAGTGTGTATCTGCTAATCCTAAACTCTTAATTTATCCCTCCCCACTCCCTTTCCCCTTTGGTAACCATAAGTTTGTTTTCTATGTCTGTGAGTCTGTTTCTGTTTCATAAATAAGTTCATTTGTGTCATATTTTAGATTCCACATAAGTGATATCATATGGTATTTGTCTTTCTTTTTCTGCCTTACTTCACTTAGTATGGTAATCTCTAGGTCCATCCATGTTGCTGCAAATGGCATTATGTTTTAGCTGTTTGGTTTTATTTTTCAGTGTTTTTTCTACAAACTGCTTCAAATCCTTTTTTGAAAGGAGTAAAGGTATAGGTGTATAAATAGAAGATTGGATGGTGATAGGACCTGGATGAGATAGGACCTAGGGAGAGTAGGTTAAAAAAACAACAACAGAATTCCCAAAGAAAGGAAGAGGAAGAGAGGGTCGGGGTGAGGAGGATATGAAGGTAAGTGTCAGAGAAAAGAAGAAAAAGTCTTAGAGCATTGCTAGATGCCAGGAGAGGGGGAAAGGGGATTGTCCCAAACGGGCCCTCCACTTTCCTCCCTGGGTCTGGGCCGGGGCCTTGTCTGAACAGGCCTGAACAGGAAAGTGAATGTTCTTGAGCTCCACTTTCTCTCTCTGCTCCTGGCCCCCACAGGTTTGGGCCCTACTACACTGAGCCGGTCATTGCTGGATTGGACCCGAAGACCTTTAAGCCCTTCATTTGCTCTCTAGACCTTATCGGCTGCCCCATGGTGACTGAAGACTTTGTAGTCAGTGGTACCTGCACTGAACAAATGTACGGGATGTGCGAGTCCCTCTGGGAACCCAACATGGTGAGTTGGTGGCATGGAGCGGGGCTGGGTTCTCAGGTGCCCGCCCCTTGGCCATCAGGGGAAAATGTGTTTACCTGGCAGGTAATGGGAAGAATGGTGCAGGTAGGAAAGAAAGCCACAGCTGCTGAGCCTTGGAAGGGCATCCAGAAACTCCATCTGCCAGGGCCTTGGCTCCCAGGGAGAGCACCTTCCATGAAGAGACCTCAGTCAGATACAACAACAAATAATTCCCCACGTTGGGTTTACAGGGTTCTCATATCCATTCATTGAACACACATTTAACAAGGTATAGGGTTAGGGGCAGCTCAGGAGAATGGGCTGTGGAGTCAGGTTGTCTGGGTTGGAAACCCAGATCCACCTACCATCTCATTAGTTATGTTCAGGGTAAGTCACTTTACTTCTCTGTGCCTCCACTTCCTTAGCTGTAAAATGGGGATAATAACAGAATCTATTTTATGAGTGGTGGTGTGAGGAAATCACCTGGGAAGATTGGAACAGTACCTGACAGGGTCGGCTGTTGTGCCAGCTCTGCCAGGCTCCGGGGAAGCCAGATAGTCTGTCTTCGAGGGCTTATTGCAGCCTAATGAAATAAGACAGACCCACAGATACCTGCTGAAATGAAGTTTGCCAGGAACAGGAGGAAAGAAAGGGCCTGGCTGGCAGAAGGAGCAGCCTGTGCAAAGGTCAGAAGTACAGGAGGGGCCCAGTGTGTTCAGTGACTGGAGAGAGCTTGCTGTGGCCGCTGGCGTGTGGGCAGAATGTGGGGTGAGAGGAAGGAGGAGAGTGAAATCGGGATGAGACTCGGAAATGCCTTGGATGCCACGCCAAGCAGTTGGAACTTTTTTTTTTTTGAATTTTATTTTTTATATAGCAGGTTCTCATTAGTTATCCATTTTATACATATTAGTGTATGCATGTCAATCCCAATCTCCCAGTTCGTCCCACCACCACCCGCCCCCCCCACCCCGCTTTCCCCCCTTGGTGTCCATACGTGAGTTCTCTGCATCTGTGTCTTTATTTCTGCCCTGCAAACTGGTTTATCCGTACCATTTTTCTAGGTTCCACATATATGCGTTATTATACAATATTTGTTTTTCTCTTTCTGACTTCACTCTGTGTGACAGTCTCTAGATCCATCCACGTCTCTACAAATGATCCAGTTTCGTTCCTTTTTATGGCTGAGTAATATTCCATTGTATATATGTACCACATCTTCTTTATCCATTTGTCTGTCGATGGGCATTTAGGTTGCTTCCATGACCTACCTGGCTATTGTAAATAGTGCTGCAACGAACATTTTGGTACATGACTCTTTCTGAATTATGGTTTTCTCAGGGTAGATGCCCAGTAGTGGGATTGCTGGGTCGTATGGTAGTTCTATTTTTAGTTTTTTAAGGAACCTCCATACTGTTCTCCATAGTGGCTGTATTAATTTACATTCCCACCAACAGTGCAAGAGGATTCCCTTTTCTCCACACCCTCTCCAGCATTTGTTTTTTGTAGATTTTCTGATGATGCCTGTTCTAACTGGTGAGAGGTGATACCTCATTGGAACTTTTTCTTCTGACATGGTGTCAAAGGCAGTAAGAGACCTGAGGCACCAGAGGCCTGCAGGTCGGTGTGGCACTGAGGTCCTGAGCAAAGAGAGTGGCAGTGGGGGAGCGGGGCAGCCAGAGTCTAGAGTACTTGGTCACTTAAAACAGAAGTGAGCGAGGTGGAGATGCTGAGGACACTTGAGTTTTCTAGCTAAGCCAACCAAGATAGAGGATGTGGTGGATGCAACAGGTTTGGGGGGAAATGGGTTCATGGTTGGACAGGTTGAGTTGTGCAATACTTCTGAGCCACCCAGGAGGAGAGTCCATGAGATAGCTGGTAAAGCACACAGGAGCCATGGGGATTCTTCCCCCATTTGACAGAAGAGGAATTGAGGCTTAGCGAAGGGACATTGACTTGCTCAAGGTCACAATGCTGGTTAGCGGAGGAAGTGCAGGGCTTGAACTATATCTTACGTAACCTTGCTGCCTTCTGAGAAGGAGGTGAGGGGGCTTCTCGCATCCAGGGAACCATCCCTCACTCCAGACACGGGAGGGGCCAGAGCTGGGCACCTTGAGCCTAGAGAAGAGAGAGTTAATGGGCCAGACGAAGTGAGGGTCCAAGGCTCTGGGGATTGAAAGGTTTCTGCTCTGTCGGCAGGACCCAGAACACCTGTTTGAAACCATCTCACAAGCCATGCTGAATGCTGTGGACAGGGATGCGGTGTCAGGCATGGGAGTCATTGTTCACATCATGTAAGTGTGCACTGGGAGAAGTCTAGAAGCTCTGCAGACACGTGCCTCTCCCCTCCTGCACAAACACCCCATCTTCCCAGCCCCCTAGTCAGGTGTGAAATAAGAAGGGTGCTTGCAGCAGGCCCGGGATAGCAGAAATCCATGCTTCCTAAGGGTGGCAGCTAAGGTGGGAGCCTACCCAGATTCCCCTGGCCTCCGTCTGGTGAGGCTCTGTGTCCCCGAGTCTCCTCCCCTTGCTCACAATAGACATTTCTTTCCTTCCTGAGCACTGTCCCCAAAGTCTCAGGGACCTTTGTGGGGATGAGCCCCAGCAGAGCTACTGCAGATTGATCAGAATAAATCCTGGGTGGCTCCTGTCCTCTCCCAGCTCACACCAGCATGGAACCCACAACTGTGTGGTGTGCTGAGCCCTGGGAGTGTTTTCCAACCCCCCAGCCGGATGCCTAACTGCCACCCTCTTTCCCTCTTGCTTATTTGGGGCTGTCACCAGGAACCTGGTATCCTCCCAACAGCTTTCCTTGGGAACCTCCCAGAACAAGCATTTGGACCCTTTTGTTATGGGGTAACCTGCTTAATTACCGTGAAAAACAGGTTGGGGCTAATACAGACAATTTACCACCCCAAGGATCTTTTCCCTTCACTGGAGTGAAACACCTCACACCTCCTTCCTAAGTTACTTGTTCTCTAGGCCTGGGGAGCTCCTTCCCTGCTTTGGAGCGCTTCACACTCCAGCCCTGAATCATCCCAACTCTTGACGGCTCCACCTATGGAAGTTTCTCCATTCTCCCCTTCCTCACCACAGGCCAGGAAAACAAGCTAACATTAGTGTAACGTGGGCAAAACAGTTAACCCCAGAGTTAGGACAGCTGTTCTAGTTTGTTCTGCAGTCTAGAATGGGTGTAGACGTTCTGTGATTTTCTCCCTCTGCAGTGAGAAGGACAAAATCACCACGAGGACACTGAAGGCCCGGATGGACTAACTCTGTTCTTCCCAGAGCCCACTTTTTTTCTTTTTTTTAAATAAAAGATTTTCTTTCACTCCTGCTTCTTTGAGTGTTTTACCACAGATCTCTGTCCCCAGTTGGGCAGTTACAAATAGCTACTCGGGGTATAGCTCAGCCCTCAGGTTTTCTTGACTTGCAGCGTGCTCCACCGGTCCACCAGTGGGGATAGTATCTACAAATCACTTGTTGGGTACCTGCTGTGTGCTAGGCCCTGCACAAAGTGCTTTACACATTCTAAAATTTAATCATCATATTGACTCAAGGTAATATACATTAATTATCCTTGTTTAACGAGTTAAATAACTTGCCCAGGGCCACTTTGTGATAGGGCAAAGATGTCAACCCATGTTCCATTTGACTCCAAAGCCTAGCATCCTTTTTACTCAACTCTCGGAAAACGCTTAAATCTTCTTTGTTTCAGGTAGAAATTTGGCCAAGTGTCCATAAGTAATATCCTTGCACATCAGTGTTTCTTTTTTGTGTGTGTTTTTTTTATTTTTGGCTGCGTTGGGTCTTTGTTGCTGCGCGCGGGCTTTCTCTAGTTGCGGTGAACGGGGGCTCCTCTTTGTTGCGGTGCTCAGGCTTCTGATTGCGGTGGCTTCTCTTGTGGAGCACGGGCTCTAGGCACGCGGGCTTCAGTAGTTGTGGCACACAGCCTCGGTAGTTGTGGCTCACGGGCTCTAGAGCACAGGCTCAGTAGTTGTGGCACACGGGCTCAGTTGCTCCGTGGCATGTGGGATCTTCCCGGACCAGGGCCTGAACCCGTGTCCCCTGCATCGGCAGGTGGCTTCTTAACCACTGCGCCACCAGGGGAGTCCCCACATCAGTGTTTCTTAACCTTAGCTGCATATTAGTCACCTAGGGAGCTTCTAAAACACAGGTATTTTGATCCCATCCCTGATTTATCTGGCCTTTTAAAGGGGCTGGGGCACCTCTTTTTTCGAAAAGTTCCCCAAGTGATTCCAGCTTGCAACCTGTAGCAGATGCCCTAATAAGCAAGTAGTTCCTAAACTTTAGCCTCCATTAGACTCTGGGGGGCTTGTTAAAGCAGGGGTCCCCAGTGCCTGGGCCTCGGACCAGCGGGCGAGCGAGCGAACCTTCATCTGCCGCTCCCCATCGCTCGTGTTACCGCCTGAACCATCCCCCACAACCATCTGTGGAAAAATTGTCTTTAATCCCTGGTGCCAAAAAGGTTGGGGGTCACCGTGTTAAAGCACAGTTTCTGATTCAGAGCTGCAGAAGGCCCTAAGAATTTATGATTCCCAGGTGCTGGTCCAGGACCACACTTTGAGAACCACTAGATTTTTTTTTTTTTTTTGGCTGTGTTGGGTCTTCGTTTCTGTGCGAGGGCTTTCTCTAGTTGCGGCGAGCGGGGGTCACTCAACGTGGTGCGTGGGCCTCTCTTGTTGCGGAGCACAGGCTCCAGACGCATAGGCTCGGTAGTTGTGGCTCACGGGCCTAGTTGCTCCGCGGCATGTGGGATCTTCCCAGACCAGGGCTCGAACCCGTGTCCCCTGCATTGGCAGGCAGATTCTCAACCACTGCGCCACCAGGGAAGCCCGAGAACCACTAGATTTTAAGCTAAACGTTTAGATGGAGAACCGGAGGCACATAGAGGTGACTTGTTAAGTCAGCAACATAGCTAGTCAAGGGAGAGCTAGGACAGGTGTGTCGGGTGTGTGGCTCCCAGCAAGTGTTGGTTCTACGCGGCTGGAGAAGTGAGGGGCTGTTGGTCCATTCCTCAGCGAGTGTGGTAATGGCAGCTGACAGGCAGATGGTCCAGTGCCTGTGCTCTTAACCATTGCTTATTAACTGCATCTGAGAGTGGGTGACCAAAGTCATTGACTGTTCTTTCCCCAAACTCAAGCCATACCCTGATTTAGCCCAAGCAGCCCCTAACACTGGGACCAAAACCTTTTAATTATGAAAAAGATAGATAAAAGGCTTATTTCCGAAGGACTCATACATAACAGGTGTGTACACAAACCTTTTTTGAATTTTATTTTTTTCCTCGGGTTGGAGATTCACCTTAACATGCATGCATCTTAAAACAGTAACAGGGTCTCGAACTGTTCCGAGCAGACATTAGACAAGCACAGGGGGTTGAAAATTCCTATTTAAAAAAAATGGAAATTGCAGTGGGAAATTGAGAAGTCACACACATATGGTGGGGTGGTCGTTTATCCTGCTCCCCCAAAAGCTGAATCTAAACTTCATTCACATTTTTTTATTACAATGACCCGACCTGATGCTTGGGTGTGCTGAGCCACACCAGGCCTTCCCCCAAAGGTTGTTGGTTCCCACTTCCTCCCAAAATGGCTCTGAGTAAGGGGAAGGGGCTTCTCTGGAAGTTTCCTCCCCAGCCTCCAAAGGATTGCCCGCCGGGGACAGCCGATTCTCCTCGTCCCTCTGGAGACACTCTTCATAAGTGGCACGTTTCAGGAGAAGGCCAGGGCTGTGTCACAAAGCCGCCTGCAGATGGCTGGTAGATTTGGGGGCAGTTTGAATGTTTTCCCTTTGATTCCTGTGCTCAGGCTGGAGCCTCCTCCCCACATTTCTGCCAGAAAAAAGTGAGGTCTCTGGTACTGGGGGAGCCACAGGTCTAAGGCCAGAGCTTCCTAAGGGTTGTTTTAAACACACTGTCCCTTCTGGCCCCTAACACGTGAGTAGCTCAAATGCTGGGGATTGCTGAAATTTCTTCTCTCCCAACCTGAATTGGTAAAAAGACAATTAGGAGGGTGGGACTGGCTACTGAGAAAAGTCCTGGGTCTTTGGTCCACCTCCCTGGGGCAGGCCCTGGCAGACTGTGAAGAGGGGAAAGTCAGTAGGGCAGGAGTATGTAGTCCCAAGCCCTGAGCGCTACCAGGGTACCTGTTTGAGGCCTAAAGCACAGGCAAGAGAAACAGAAGTAGGAAGAGGGAGAAGGGATGACGAGCTGCCTGTGGAGGGAACCTAGGGAGTGCCACTGAGAGCAGCCACAGGGGCGACTCATAGCACATCCCACAGACCAGTAACCCCTGAGCTAGATAAGGAGACATCGAGCATTGCCTCAGGCTGTGCTTCTGGAACTGCTGGCTTCCTAGCCTGCCCCATAACCCCCAAACTGCAGGGCACAGGGAATGAGCTTGCACTAGGGGACAAAGACTCAGTGGTTCATTAATAGGAACAAGGGCCAAAGGCCGCCTTCTAGTGGTCTAGGTGGAGTTTTCAGAGAACCCCTTACTTTGGTGGGGAGACCTGGGAGACTAGAGTTTTCTCAGCCATAGACTTTCAGAAGAGGGGCAGGGCGGGAGAAGCTGTGACTGGTTAAATGGCAGAGGGAGAGAATGGAGAAAAATCCTGCCCTGTCCCCATCCAGGCCTCACCCAGTCAGCCACGTTCTATTCTTATGCCTTTGTTCTTGGGAGACCAAATTATTCTGGGATGCCGTAAGACCATTCAGTTTTTCTTCATGGCTCCAAAGAGTGATGGTGAGGGTAGTCACTTTCCCTCAGACACCTGCCCAGAGAGGGCATGGTGGGACTTGGAGAAAAAACACAAAGGTTTGGGGATCACTTCACTTTCTCTACATTCAGACTGCAAACCAAATTTAACATCTTCATCGTTACAAAAAGAAGAGAAAAAACTTGTATAAAACCAGATAAATAGCTTTTAAACATTTGAATGCCAAAGGAGTTAAAGGACCAAACCCAAGGTTTTGAAGATAGCACAGAGAATGAGCTTTAAACAAAATTTAAAATCCACCAAACCACAGCTTAAATGTTTTGACCCAGTCAACAATACTGTTAGAAAAACAAAAAGAGCATTTAAAACAGAATGCTACCTCTCAAAATGTAAACAATATACAAAACAAAAACAAAAGCCCACAAAAACTCGATGTTAAAGAAGTTAGATACCTGGTAGCTCACCTTCAACTGAACACAACTGGTTACACTTTTCGTACACATGATGGCGACATGATCAGCAGACCAAATGCAGGAAGCCGAGGGAGCCCAAGGTTGTGGAGGCTGCAAGAGGACAGCCTGAAAAGCTTGGGAGATGCTGGGCTCGCCTAGGAGCAGATCCAAATTTTCATTCTTGATTAGGAGGTGGGGAAATCAAGTCCAAACATTATTCCTACTAATCCCTTCCTAAGTCAAATTTGTTTTCTCCACGAGCCACTTGGTTCCAAGTTCTTCCGGTCACTTCGCGGTCTTGCTGCTGACGTTCAGAGCTACCTACAGCCCCTTCCTGGGGCCAGGGCAGTTGTTTGGCCCCTGTCTGCCTCTTCCAGAAGGGTTCCAACAGCCCCAGTAGAGTCCAAGAATGCGGTCTCCATTCCTCCCTGACCTAAATACCGTGGGTTGGGCACAGAGATGGTGCTTGTTCCTGCTCCAGAAGCTGAGCTTGGCCAGGTTTGCAGGGAGCCAAGGAAACCAATCCATTCATTCAAAATGGTTCCACACACTTTCCTTCCATTTGCGGAGTTATCTACAGGTTTTACCGTGTCTCATCCCAAGACCCCAGTTCCTGGTGAGATGGTGAGAAGACGCAGGAATGTACCTCCCCCAACACAGGGCTGTCTTCTCTCCTAGCCAGACCAGACTGCTCTGACGGCATCGCAGAAGGACACAATTCTGAGGCTTAGGTAGCCGGCTCAGAAGGTGGGTAGAGATCCTGAAGGAAGCTGCAGGATGCCACTCCTGAGGAGGCTTGCGGGTGGCAGATCTGCGAAAAGTCTGGGGGGCCATCGAGGAAAACCAGATCCAAGGTTGGGGCCAGGTTGAATCGCACATCAAGCCTCCAAATTGGATTTCCCAGGTCAGATCCTCAAGTGGCTCAGAAGCAACCTCAGGCTTGGGTGCCACGCTCCAAGGTGGGGGGCACCACTCCCTGCTGGCCACAACCATCCAGGTGACAAACCACAGGGAGTCAGATTACCTACATGGCAGCCCTGGGGGTTGAAGAGGTATCTCTGCAAGGAGCACCCCAGGCACATGGAGATCTGCCCCCAACTAAAAAGCTCACCTACAAATGAGAGTGCCTGGGAGAAGGTCAGAAGGAAGTAAATGGATGGAGGGCATAGGACCTCATTCGATACTCAACAGCTTTGCTGGGCTTTCCCAAGGGGAAATAACCGTTTAATAAGCACGAGGGTCCTGTTATAGCCAAAGGTGCTTTCTAGTTCCTCTTGACTCAGTGGGAGGCTTTACAGAGAAGACATCTGAACTCCAGGGGCCGAGAGAGCCCAGGAGCTTGGGTGGTGATCATGGGGTTCTCTGAGAACCAGCTGTTCAAGAGCCCAGCAGCCCCCGACCCCTTACCATCCCATGAGGATGAACTCACTCCCCTCTGAGATCTTTGATTCTGATCCAAGATGCCTGATGTTGATCTGGAGTGTTCCTTCGGGAAGAACAGCACTTAGATGGAGGAATCATGTAACATTTCACTTGGAGCTGAGGCTGAAAAAGTGGAGGAAGCTGTGCACAATACTCCATGAAGTTAAAAGTTAACCTCGACAAGATCAAATGCAGCAGGGAGGGCAGAGGCGTCTAACCTCCTCTCCTGTGGCACCAGAGCGCTTTGCTCTGAGAGGACCCTTCGCTGGGTCTATGGGTGCTTCTCTAATCGAAGGGAAGTGAGAGCAGGTCAGGGATGGGGAGGGTGGATAGGGTGATGACATACATCGTTATAAATAGCAAATCTGGAGCAACGAAATTTCAGAAACAAAACCCAAATAAACCCACAAAGTCATCTCTAGCCCCAAGGTATCTTAAAAAGTAACAGGGTAACAAAAAGGAAACCCCTTTTTAACCTGGGTCAAATGGGGGGGAAATCAAGGGTAAGCAGGTGAGGTTACATCCTGTGAGCACGCGCACACACAGCACATCCCCTCCTCTCCAGCTAGTCTCTTCCAGTGTCACAGGCTGCAGTCGCATTGCTAAAGCCCTCCCCTACCCGCCACTCTGCTCCCCACCCTCCCATCCAGCCCAAATAACACCCTCTCCCTCTTCCAATCCCCGACCCCACATCCAGCACTCTGGCTCTGGCTGAAGGTAGAGGGTAACTACGTCAGGATGTTGGACATGAACTCGTTGAAGCGTTTGGAGTACTGCTCAGGGTTCACAGTTGAGATCTCCGCTCCCGCCTGTAATACACAGAGGCCCTAATCAGGAGGCTGTACCTAGGAGGGGCCTGGGTATTCAGGAGCCTCTGGCTCCACGTTAGAGTTGAATACTGCCCCCCGCCCCCAACTGGGCAGGCCACCTTGAGAAATGGTTCCCATGTCTCAGAAGTGCCCTGGCCCCGCTCCTCTGATTCACAATCCCAGGGCTGCTCCCACTGAAGCAGGAACAAGACAATGGGGAGACGGCAGAGGGGCCCCAGAGCTCTGGGGGGCCCCTGTTTAGAGAACAGTAGCTTGAAGCCCATGCGGAAACAGGCCTCTGGCGAGCAGTGTGGGCATGTAAACAAGGCTATTACTGGCGGTCAACAAGATGCATGACATGCCCAGCAGCCCTGGGGGAAGGAGCCAGAGAACAAAGCAAGTTGGGCATATCAGCCAGCTGCAGGGAGGGGATGGGACGTAGATGGCGGAGAAAGAACACAAGGCAACCAGGCGGGCTGCTCTTCCTGGTCCCTGTCCTGGGAGAAGGGGCCACGAGAGCATCCCCTTCGAGCAGGAGGCCTCCCTGGGGGTCTGAGGCCCCACCCCCAGGCCCGGATGGAGACACAAAGGACTCACCCCGGGGGTCTGAGGCCCCACCCCCGGGCCCGGATGGAGACACGAAGGACTCACCCCGTGTTTCACTGTTTTGGCAGCATGTGCAGCTTTCTTCTTAGCATCGTACGGCGTGAGGATATCGATGATGGCCATGAAGTAAACCTCCTTCTTGGGGGCACCTGAAGCGGGAGGGGAAGCAGGAAAGGAGGAAGAGCAGGGAGAAGAGCAGAAAGCAGCTGGGTCCATAACCCTCCAGATACGACACCCAGATTCATCCCTATCACTTTGAATGTGAGGAAAGGAATGACCCATGGAGTTCTTCTTAGAAGCTTTCATAGCTCTTATCTTATGTGATCTTCACAGCCACCCTGTGGGGTTGACGTGACACCGTTTAGGAGGCTTTGTCCATCCCATGAACCAGAGCCAAACCAGGCCTCAGCTATCCAGGACAAGCAAAGAGGTGAAGGAAGGCCTGACAGAGAAGGACCCCAGCGCCCCAGAAGACAGCGTTACTGCTGGTGACCCAGGATGGAGGCAGAAAGGGGCCAAAGTCAGCAGTTACTAAGATGGAGGCCCACTGAAGAGGGGGAGGGCGGGTAGGATGAGGGCTGGGGGCAGGGCAGGCAGGCAGAGGTTCCTACTTACTTTCATGGCTTTTCATGGCATAGACATCAACAGAGGGATCAAATTCCCCAGGACCAAAGAACCGGGGAAAGCTGAGGAGGTTGCCAGGGCTGTCCGGAGGTGTGCCGTAGGAGCAGAGCAGGCTGCCCCCCGCCCCGTCGTGCTCACACTCCTCATCCTCCGCCCGCTCCTCCACCTCCATCTCCTCCTGCTCTGCCCGGTCCACATCGTGGATGCCCACCAGCAGGCTGTAGTCCATGATCTTCAGCTGGGCCAGGAACTAGGGGCGTGGGGGGAGGAGAGAGGGAAGGAAGAGGTTACAAGGGACATCTGGAGAGGCAAAGTGGCATCTGGAAAGGAGAGAAAAGGCATTCCTTTCAACTTAATTCTCCCATTCTGAAATACAGCAGAGAATAAGACATCAGAGCCTCTGCCCTCAACGAGCTCACTATCTAATGGAGAAGACAGTCACTCCACAAGGGCGAGGAGCTGTGGGAGTCGACGGCAGAGGGGAGAGGGCCTCCCTGAGGAAAGGAGTTGAGCCTGACCCAACGAATGAAGAGCAGTCAGGCAGGCAGAGGCTGTGGGAGTAAAAGTAGAAGGAGCACTGCAGGAAGAGGGAAGAGCCGATTCTGTCTGGGATCAAGAGGTGAGGTGAGGTGAGGTGGAGGAAAGAGATAATGGAACGCTGCACTGCACCTTTCTCATCCATGTAGCAAGTGCTGGGGGCAGGATGGTATCTAAGCCTCCTGAGCCAGGACTCAATGACTTGGAGAAGAACAAAGAGCGTGGGAATGATACAGGATGGAAATGGCCAACTGGCATTCCAGTTTAACTAATGTGACGCCACAGCCACTGGTCCAAGTCCTCTGTGAACTAGCCAGCAGCCACCATCAGCCATGTGCCAGGCATCCTGCCATGGTCACAAATGAACCTGCAGCACTGCAGGAAACTGTCTGACTGACTAGACGGAGAATCATAACAGGACCAGAGGGGCTCTATGCACAGGCCCAGAAGACAACTAAAAGCATAAGAAGCCCCAGTGGTAGGAGATCAGCAGAATCTCCTCAGGAAAGAAAAGTGAGGGGCACCATTGCAAGCACCTCTGGACAATGCCCTCTGAAGGCCGAAGGAGAAGGGACCAGTGTCCCAAATGAATTGTGTTGACTGCCTTAAATTCTTCTTGAAGGCAGAGCAGGGAGAAAAGGAGGAAAAGGAGGAGAAAGACTCTGGACAAACCAAATGTCAGAATAAAAGCACAAACGTAGTAGGGGGTGGTTAAGGTAAAGCTTACTAACAAAAATAAGTCTGTTAAACCCATGTTCGCAGGAGCATTATTCACAATGAAGCAATCCAAGTGTGAGGGTTGATTTTATGTGTCAACTTGACTGGGCTACTGGGTGCCCAGAAATTGGGTCGAATATTATTCTGGATATGTCTGTGAGGGTGTTTATGGATGAGCTTAACATTTGAATTGGTAAATTGAGTAAAGCAGACTGCTCTCCCTAAAGTAGGTGGGCCTCGTCCAATCAGTCGAAGGGCTGAGAAGAACGAAAAGGCTGACTCTCCTGTGAGTAAAAGGGAACTCCTCCTGCCTAACTGCCTCTGAGCTGGGACATCAGTTTTTTCCTGCCTTCAGATGCAGACTGAAACATCAGTTCTTCCTGGGTCTCAAGCCTGCTGGCCTCTGGACTAAAGCTACACCATCAGGTCTCCTGGGTCTCTAGCTGGTCAACTGCAGATCTTGGGACGTGTCAACCTCCATAATTATGTGAGCCAATTCCTTACAATAAACATCTACCTATCTCTCTACACCCTATTCTGTTTCTCTGGAGACTAGAAACTAGATTAATTAGTTAACCTTAACTAGTGACCAAGTGTCCATCAATGGATGAACAGGTAAACAAAATGTAGTATATTCATACAATGGAATATTACTCAGCCTCAAAAAGGAAGGACATTCTGACACATAGCACAACATGGATGATCCTTGAAGACATTACGGTAAGTGAAAATAAGCCAGACACAAAGGACAAACACTGTATGATCCACTTATATGAGATTCCTAGAGCCGTCAATTTCACAGAGACACAAAGTAGAATGGTGGTTGCCAGGGGCAAGGGAGAAGGGGGAATGGGGAATTAGTGTTTCTTGGGTACAGAGTTTTCGTTTGAGAAGATGAAAAAGTTCTGGAGATGGATGGTGGGGATGCTTGCACAACCATGTCAATGTACTTAATGCCACTCAACTTCAAAATGGTTAAGATAGTAAATTTTATGTTATGCATATTTTACCACAATAAAAAAAATAAAACATTTGCTGAAGTTTATAGAATTTGGTTTTAATGAACAGGCTCCCAACTGATTAAAATAGGAGACACTGGGACTTCCCTGGCAGTCCAGTGGCTAAGACTCTGTGCTCCCAATGCAGGGGACCCGGTTTCTATCCCCGGTCAAGGAACTAGATCCCACATGCCGCAACTAAAGATCCCGTACGCAGCAATGAAGCTCCGTGTGCCGCAACTAAGACCTAGCACAGCCAAATAAATATTAAAAAAAAAAAAAATAGGAGACACTGAATTATCAGATATCACATTCATTATTTACCACCTGTCCTCCCCAAAGGAACTTCTCCACAGGAAGTCCTGTTCCAACCAGAATGCTGCTAGGTAAGTGGAGAATCAGAGCCAGAGAAAGGCACGGTTGGCAGATCTTAACAGCTGGTTTCCTGTCACTCTGACAGCTGGATGCCCCCTCCACTACGGGGACACCACCAGAAAGGAAGCTTGAAGAGGGGTTGGAACAGACTAGAGAAGAGATGAGGGAAAGCACTCCAAACCGAGTTACACACGTTCTACTGGCACAAATTGTGTCCCCCCAAATGGAATGTACATTTGCACTAGCTTTAGATGCAAATAACTACCTACATGGCTCAAATCACCACCCTTCCTCTTGTCTACACTCCTGGGAAGTGGTGAATTCAATTTTTCTTAAGATTAAAGAGGTTTCTGCTCTGGGGACAAGAGGAGGTCCTGTTTAACCAAAGTAAAAACGAGGGTAAATATATACCTCTACATCCCGTTTCAGTTTTTCCAGGAAGTTCTTTTTACTCTCTTCTCCCACGTGCAACTTCTGCCCTTCATTGAGGAAGTCATTGTCTTTGAAGGTTGGCAAGTCCTTGGCCTGAGAGAGCAATAGCAGTGTTAGGCTGGTGGCCTGATTTGTTCACCCCAAGGAGTCCTCTGCTGGGGGCAATGGTACAGGAAAGGAAAGGATCCTCAGCACAAAGGTGGCCAAGCTGCCAAATCAACAGCTCAGTCCAGGGGTCTACAGTCCCAGCTTCGGGCAGGCAGGGATGGCAAATATGTAGCACGAGTCAGACAATGAGGACTGACCAAAGGACTTCCTGCTGAGCCCTGAGACTACCTCAGAGCTCAAGCAGCCAGCCACCCACGGATTCAGGCTGGCCTGAGATGGAAACTGCTAGCCCTCCAGGACTACGAAGAACCCAGCAAGGGCAACGGAAAAGGCTGGAGACCAAGGCCTAGGCCAAGGATGAGGACAGACACAAGCTCAGTGACACAGCATTTCACATCAACAGACCGCATGTCTGGGAACTAGGCTGGGGCGGCAGCAGAGGAAGGGACAGGATGGCCAACAGAAGGTGTTTTTGATTCCCAGCGACCCATTCCACAAGTGATCAGCACAGGCCCCAGCATACCTTCTCCTTGTCACTCGCTTCTCTGGCAACAGTAGAACCCTGAAAGGATAAGAGCCATCAGGAGGAGTCCAGCTGAGGCAAATTCCGTTGATCGAAAAAACATGCACCGGTCTTTAGGGAGAGGCAGCAGGTGAACTCAAGTAGGCTGGTTAGACTCCTAGAGGGGCCAGGAGGCAGCAACTTGTTCACTTCCTCTGTCACAGACCGCTTACAGAGCTCTGACTATATACCAGACACATGCTCAGAATATCGGGCTGAATGGAGAGACTCAGTCGCTGCCCTTAAGGAACTCTCCTTCTAACAGGGGAGACAGACAGTAAGCAGGAGTTACACGATTAATTAATCCATTAATTCCAATGGTGCTCAGTGGTACAGGGGAGAAGGCAGGACTCTGAGAGCATGTAGTACAGGGGCAGGGTCCAGACTGGGGAGGGGCGGTGGCCAAAGCCTGCTTCCTAGAAGAACTGATTTTGAGCCGAGCTCGGAAGGTTAAGTAGGACGTAATTAGGTGGGGGAAGGTGGAGGTGGAGAAAAGGGCAGGGAGAGAAAAGATCACAGGCAGCCTATGTGAGATCTGGGGAGGCGGAGAGCACGGGCACTGCAGGAACGGAAAGGAAACCAGTGCAGCCGCAGCAGAGAGAGGGAGAGTGGTGTGAGGAGACAGGAGTCAGGAAGCCAGGTTCAAGAACAACGGAGTGCTGTGGTTCACAGGCACACGTGTGTTTCTGTCCGTGTCTAGAAATGTGCTTGTGCTGTCAGTCCATGGGGCTTGGACAGCTGCCAGGGTGCCTGCGTCTGCACAGCCTGTCCCCGTACTGCTGCCCTCTGTGTGCACATCCCCCTGACAGGGGTGGAAAAACATCAATTGTTACATAAATATGGTACATTGGGGGCTTCAATAACCTCTTGTCACTGTCACCTGGACTTGAGACAGCCTTTGGCTCCTAAGAATTAGGCACATCAACTCCAGAGCCACTTGCCCATGCGAAAACATACACTCCGGCTTTCCCATTATGTGGAAGTTGGAGTCGTGGCCCCTCCAAGCCTCAGGGAGAGGGAGGCCACAGAGCTGGGAAACACAGGGCCCCTTACCTTGAGGTCATACTTGCGGTGTACAGTGAGCCGATGGCTGAACACATTCCTGGTGACCACCATGTAGGTTTCTACGCCGTCCACAGTCAGGCGGTACATGCCCAGGAACTGTGGCAGAAGGGTATTGCCGTGACACTCCACTATGAACTAGAAAGGAAGGCAGGGAAGGAACAGGTGAAGGTGCCAGGATGGACGGGGCTCCTCCTGGGCTAACATGCTCCCTGGGATTCTAGCCTCTAGACCAGTGGTTTCCAAACTGGATTCTGTGAAGTCATGGGGGTTCCTCAGACTTACAACAGGTAACAGCCGCCACCACCCCTAACCGGCAAGGCAGAGGGAGAGGCTGAGCAGGCAGTGCAGAGCCCCTTTGGTTTCATCCGATTGGGATTCTGCAGGAAAATCACTGATCTAGGACTTGCATCTTCTCTGCCAGCCTGAAATGGGAAAGCCAAAGGGCAGAGAGAGGATGCAGAGGCAGGGCTGTGATGGGGTCGCCTGGGAAAACTGAATGGCTTCGTACCCAAAGCTCTCGCCCATGCCAGGCCCCAGGGTTTTCTGCTGTAACTCCCGAAACACCAGAAGTCCCTTTCACCACCTCTCAGGTGGCCAGAGAGAAGCCAGCTTTCCCTGAAGACCCAGGCAGGCTTCGGACAGGCACTCCCTGCCTTTCTCATGGGCAAGTTCCAGATGAGAGGAGAATGGGAGCGGGAAAAGCAGCAGCCCTGCTGAGCCGACAGGACCTCTTTTAGAAGAAATGAGGCAGGTGCCAGAGTGTGAAAACTTTCCAACTCTGACGAGACACAGCTGTTCAACTGGGCCTGCATCCATAACGTGCCTTCATTTCTTTTCTCTTTTTCTCAAGTAGGCATTTCACCTCACAGAAACACGGCCCTGGGGGAGGGCAAGTGCTTGGTTATCAGGAGGTACCTGCCATTACCAAAGAGGACCAAGCCCTCCCCAAGAAGCTCTACCGGGGGCTCCTCTCCCTCTTCCACCAACCCATCCTCTGCTGTTGAGGCTCTTGACTCACCATACCTGGTGGTATTTCTTTAAGATGTTGTGCATCTCAGCCACATCCTCACTTGACACAGTCTTGATCACAAAGCGCCGGTCATAGGTGGTGAGAAAACGTGTGCCGCACCGGCCCTGGCTGTCGCTGTTGATGGGGGCGCTGCGCGTCACTGAATTCTGATGGACCAAGACAAAAGCTGGTCTTGGGAGGGGAATGAAGATTCTGACTTGTATTCTGAGTCTTCTCTTACGGGTCAGACTGCTCTAAGGCCAACAACACTGAGACAGATGGGACCTTACCCACCCCATTTCTCATGGGAAATTCACATCTTTCCCAAAAAGTCTTCCATAAGAGAGACAAGGGTTGTTCCTTACCACCTGCTCCTAATCCTTGACTGGGATGGGAAGAGGACTGACTGAAATATTTCTTTTCATTCTGATCCTAGAGAACTTGCTCTAAAAACTAAAACTCGGCCTCAGATGTTAGGGGCCTCGGCTCTAATCCTGATGCTCACGTGTAATAGGACCTTGGGTGAGCCACGGAACTTCTCTACTCTTGAGTTTCCTCACCTGCAACATGAGATGATTGTCCCAGTCTCTTGGGGGTGACGAAGACAAAGCTTAGGAAATATTCAAGAAGTCAAGCATAAAGAAGGAGTGGACACAGTCATCTTTATCTCCTGTATGTACCCTCATGCTGGAAAACCTTTCCCAAAGCAGGAAGCTGGTCTTCACCACTCTGCCCAACACCTCTCCCCTGACCTCAGACTCCTGTTTGTCTTTGCAGAGCTACGAGGCAGATCCGGGGAGCTTTTCTAGCTCTGTCCCTGCTCCTTCTCGGAGGCCCATTCCCATTAGGATCAGAAGGCAGGAGAAGCCTCAAGCGGGGAGGGAGTAGGGGAAGGTGTGAGTCAACCAAAGAGATGTGTTCACCGAGCAGATGCTGGGAAAAGACCTTCGGGAGGTCACAAGACAGAGGGTTGACAAGCATAATTCTACCCCTGCCTCATTTCCAGGCAGCATTTCCTGTCTCTTTAAGTCACTGGTAGTCTAAGAGCAGAGAGTCCCCTCCCTGAACACCATCTTCCCTGCCCCTATTTCAGTCTTGAGCACCATTATTTGCCCAAAAGTCTATTAGAGAAAAAATACAGGATGTGGCTAGATGGCCAAGGGGAAGGGAAAGAGCCACCATGGAAGGAAGATACCCGAGCAACCTTGCCAATAATGGCAAGAAGTTTTCCAAAAACCTCATGCTCCAATCAGGGCATGACTTAGTTCAGGGTCTGGTCCCAATAGGAGGGGCTGGAGGCCCTCCCAGCACCTCCTGGACACGGCTGGTCCTGACTGTGCAAGTCTCTGGCATCTCTTCCTCCTCTCACGTTCCCTCACCCTCCTCTTAAGGAGGCCCCCTGGATGGAGGACAGAGGAGAAGGAGACCCTGCTTCTCATGATCTACTCTGTGAAAGACTTCCTGGGAGCGGGATGGGAGGAATGACAGCATCTTACAAGATGTGAGCATGCATTTTAGATTTCACTAGGCTGTACTCTCCTTTTTTCCCCCAACAGACAACTGAAAATCAGCTGTATTTCTCACTGCTGCACAAGTGAAGTGGAAAATTCTCCCACCTTCACCACCAGGCTGTCTGCCAGGGGAGGAAGTCCAAGGAAGGTGCTGGGTGGAGAAGTAACAGAAGCCCCAGACAATGAGTCAGACTAGAATGTCCCTGATATTGGGACTGATTCCTCCCAGTAGGCCAAAGGCCTCTGTGACATGATCACCCCCCGAAGGGGGCAGCTGCCCTGCCATGCCTAGCCCCCCTCCCAACGTTAGGACAGGGGAGTTTAGGAGGTGGCACTCATACCTGGCAAGAAGTTACACTACCCTTGAAGTCTTCCTTTTATAATCTGTCTTATCAGCTTTAAGAGGCCTCATCTCCCGCTGGCAATAATTCTCTCTTTTAAGTCAAACTACGAAGGAGAAGGGTTCTTCAGCCTAGACTGGGAATGTCAGACTAAAATGAAGCAGCTTCCGTAGACCCCTCTCCCTCCCACTGTGCTCCCTCCCAGGGAGAGGAGCCTGAGCCTGTGACGCATCATGAGAAGCACTTCTAAGGCCCTCACTCCTCCAAGAGCCCACCAACACTGGAGAAAGACTGCCTGGGCTGGAGTGAGACATGACAGGAAGACGCAGCACAAGAACAGTAGACACGTTTGGTTCCCTACTTGTCCCGTGGCTTCCTGACCCCCCTCCACTCCCTAACCCCTACGATTTTGCAAAGACACCCCATACCTGGTAATCCTGATCATCAATCCCAAACCTCTCCCGGAGATTTCGGAACACCATGGGGCAGTACTCCTTAAACTTAAAGCGGCTGGGGAGGTTCTCTCTGGGGAAAAGCAGAGACATGTTCTTGTGAACTTCTTATTCCTCTAACTCATACACCAGGACTTCTCAAAGTGTGGTCCACAGGTCACCTGGATCGGAACAATCTGCAGCACTGAAAATGTAGGCTGCTAAGCCCTCAGCATTCTCGAGGTCAGTCTAGAAATCTGCATTTTTAACACATACTCCAGGTGATTCTGAGCATGTAAAAGTTTAAAAACCTCACATTCCTTGTATATACTTTGTAAAAATTAATCTAGCTGTATTCTTATGATTTGTGTACTTTTTCTGAGTACATGCTATCTTTCAATAAAATTTACATTAAAGGGAAAAAGAACCTTACCTGCAGAGAAGTGAGACTGAGTGTTGGCCCTGCTTCACAAGTGCTGTACTTGCTGCAGGTAGGTGCCGCGTGTGGAGAGCTGCTGTGAGGTAAACGTCAGTCTGACTGCTAAAGGGAAAGGCTTTTCTCATCAAAGGACCCCCCTCCTCTGGAGATGCTCCTATCAATACATCCTGAAGATGGTTACACCCAGCAAGTCCTGCCCTTGGCTTCCACTGGGATGGAAGGAGAGGGTGCTTTAGATTGAAGAGGTCCTCAGTCAACTGACTGGGATCCCATCTTTCCATGAAGCCTCGTTTGCTGGCTGCTGGCAGCAGTCTACGTCCTCCCCACTCCTTAGTCAATCCACAGACTCCCAGGAGGAAGGAGATCACCTTGAAGGGATGCCTCCTCCAAATCCTCCATCTTGACAACAGTCAACCTGCTTGGGAACTCCCTTTCAGAAACATGGCCCTCTGTTCTCATCACAAGGAAAACAATTTTTTTTCTATTTCTTTAATTCTGTGTCTATATGAGAGGATGGCTATTCACTAAACTTATTGTGACAATCATTTCATGATGTATGTAAGTCAAATCATTATGCTGGACACCTTAAACTTACACAGTGCTGTATGTCAATTATATCTCAATAAAACTGAGGGGAAAAAAAAAGAAATATGTCCCTCTGACTACTCCAGGATGGTAGACTTCAAGGAAATAAAAAGCAGTGGCCTCTCATGAAGGCAGGGGCCTGATCTTCTAGTAAACAGCACTGCAGTCTTATAACTAGCATGTAAACAGTTGTTGAAAAGACAAAAGGAATCAAGAAAGATGAAAAAACAAATAAAGATACTGGATGTCCACTTTAGGCCAAGATGTCAATGTGGTGGACACCATGGACCCTGGTACAATAATGGCCACACCTGAGCCCGGACCTCTGGCACAGAACAATCCCCTTTCCTGCCTCACAGGGTAGCACTGCCTCTCTTTCCTTAGATGGTGTGATACTGGATATAATAACAAATATATATTTAGTCTTTGTCCTTGTTTCTGGCACAGAGCTCCTCAAATCTTTGGAATTTCCTAAGTGGTAAGAGTAATAAAGGTGTCTTGTTATCTGTAACAAACCCCCTTCAATCACACCTGAATTTATGTTAATGAGGTGACTTTTGTTAAGCCTCTAAGGATGGGTGCTCTTTACCAGGGGAGCCAACCAGGACTAGAGGGTTGGAACTTTCAGTCCCATATCCCTGACTTCCAGGGAGGGGAGAGGGGCTAGAGGCTGAATCAGTCGCCAGTGGCCAGCGACTTAATCAATCACGCTGTCATAAAAAGGTCCCCATAAAAATCCAAAAGGACAGGGTTCGAGAGCTTCCAGGTTGGTGAACACGTGGAGGTTTGGGGCAGGTGGTGTGCCTGGAGAGGGCATGGAAGCTCCCTGCCCCTTCCCACATACCTTGCCCTATGCCTCTCTTCCATCTGGCTGTTCCTGAGTTGTATCCTTTTATAAAAAACCGGTAATCTAGTACGTAAACTGTCTTCCTGAGTTCTGTGAGCTACTCAAGCAAATTAATCCAACCCAAGGGGGAGGGTCATGGGAACCTCTGAGCTACAGCAAATTGGTCAGAAGCACAGGTGACAACCTGGACTGGAGACTGGGGTCCGAAGCGGGGTGGAGGGGCAGTCCTGTGGGACTCAGCCCTTAACCTGTGAGACCTGATGCTAACTCCAGGTCGAGAGTGTCAGAACTGAACTGAATTGTAGGACACCTAGTTAGTGTCCTACAGAATTGCTTGATGTGTGGGAAACACACACATTTGGTATTAGAAGTGAGTAGTGATGTGAGAGTAGAGGAGAAACAGTTTTTCTTCTATACAGGTGGCCACTTAGCAAGTAGCAGCTATGAAGACAGACAGCTTCTAGAATATGATGTTATTACTTACTATGGCAGAGAGAGGCCACTAATGGATTTTTTCAAATCAAGCTTCTCCTCTGGGCTAACAGTCTGGGAATGGTGGGGTGACAGAGCCCAGCTGGTGAGGTGGTGGAGACGGTGAGACAATGGAGAGTGGAACCAGGATTCAAATGCAGAAAGGAAGAGAGTGTGAGCTGCAAATATTTCCTTGGGTGACCCACAGGAGGATGAAAAAGCAAGGCCTCTAAAGGGCTTACAGCAAGCCCCAAACTGTGCCAGGTGAGGCAGCTGCGCCATCAAAGTCCGAGACAAAGACACCAGTGTTAATCCAAGAAGCCACAATGAGCAAAAATGGGAAGAATGATTTTAGATAGCGCCCCTGGGCACCATGCTCAGCCTGTTGTTCACACGCTAGTTGGAAAGAAAGAAGCTTGGCTGCATCCCAGGCCAGGAACATGCCTGGCAGCTTCTTGCCTCAGACTAAGATCAAGATAGGGCCACTGCTGTCAGCCTCGTACTAGATACCTCAGCTCCCGAGCAGCTCACTGTTAACTAAACTGGCCCTAGATGAATCACTCTGGGCTGAGCCACAAGCCCTGAGGGACACTGGAGGTAGGCTGATAAAGGACTGAGATGACAGGACGGCACAAGGGGGAGAGGCACATAATGAATGCATTTTCCCAGCCAGTTTTTCAGCTCTGTGAGCCAGGTGTTGCTGTCACACCCTGCTAGGTGCTTGCCTGTCCTCACCACGGTGAGGTTTGGGAAGCTCTCTGCCTTGAGGGAAGGAACTGCCACAAAACCTGAGCCCACTCAGCAGGCAACTTACTTATTGAAGAGATGATTGTCCACCTTGATCTTGCTGTATGCTTTGAAGTCATCTGGCATTAGCATGACAGGGACAGGGACATTGCTCAGCTCATTGATCTGCAAAGCAAGGGGAAAGTGAGGTTCTCAGCCAAGGCACCTGCCTCAGAGAGAAAATATGCTACACCGTGGATGCCACCATCTCACCAAACACATGTCCATGGATTCCCTCCTTGTCTTTTTTTTTTTTTTTCTTTGGCGGTACTCGGGCCTCTCACTGTTGTGGCCTCTCCCACTGCGGAGCACAGGCTCCGGACGCGCAGGCTCAGCGGCCATGGCTCACGGGCCCAGCCGCTCCGCGGCATGTGGGATCTTCCCGGACTGGGGCACGAACTCGTGTCCCCTGCATTGGCAGGCGGACTCTCAACCACTGCGCCACCAGGGAAGCCCCCCTCCTTGTCTTTATTTCTGTTCTTTTCTTCAAATAAGTTCCCAACTTCATCTCTACCTACTGAAATTCTCTCCACCTGATAAGGTCCAGCTCAAAAGGCACCTCCCCTATGAAGCTTTCCATGATTCTCTAGACCATAAATGTTCTTTCCTATCTCGGGATTCCTGAAGCATTGTTTGTATCCATCCTTTGGCCATCTCACAGCCTCCCTCACGTTGCAGTTAATGCTTACAAACCTCACAAGCCTGCTTGACTATAAGCTAGGCAAGATCCTATCACTGATCTTTGTAAGCAAAGATCATCTAACTGACCTTGTAGGCTCCACACATGGTACTTGGCACCACAATTTGCATATGGCAGGTACTATATATGTATTTATCAAATGCAATAATACATGGATCTATGAATAAATATCACCCAACCTATGTGAGTATTAATTGAGGGCTTTGAACATCTTCATTACAATTGGGGATCACTCAAGAAATCAGCCTGGGGCAAGAAAAAAGCTGGATGGGTTTATGTGGGTATGTAACTCTTATCTCCAAAGTAAAGGATTAAATTTAAAGTGAGCAGAAGAGGTAGACATCTGGCCACTGGCTCGTTCTTACTCTCCTAATTAAAGCAGGGCCAGGCCCTAAAGCCATGTCCTCTCTTGTGCTGAACTGGGGGAGATGCGGGAGGGTGCCTTGCCCCCACTGCAAACAAACCTTCTCATTGTCCTTCATCCCCCCTTCAGGGAGCTGGAGGCTGCACAGGGAACTGGCTTCCCATTGGTGCAGAGCTGAGAGGGCAGCTCCTGCCCTTCCCCATCCCCAGTTTAGCCAATTAGTGGTCTAGTTAGCCGCAGATGTCCTCTCCCATCACAGCAGAGTATTTGACATTTGACCCTCAACCCAGTTGCCACTAATGCATTCAGGATTTAGAGAGGAAACCTTAGTCCCGACTTAATGGATAGGGGGCAAGGGGAGCACAGTCTTGTGTCTCCTGGATACTTTCGTTGCAAATCCTATTATCTCAATGAGGCCCCATGTGGCAGTGAGGGAATAACCTAGTCATTAGGACTCCTCCAGGAGCATAAATGGGGGGAAATACCATGTAATTTGCTGCTCCTTTCATGTTCCAAACCTTTTTTATTTAGAAATGTCAGAGGATGGAGGAAGTTCAAGTTAATGTAGTAACTGGGCTGGGGAAACCATACCTTCCTAGAACTGGTGAAAAACTCAATTTACTCACAGGGAAATGAAGGAAGGCATAGGAGTGTATGTGTATGGGGAGGGGCCGTAGGGTAGCAGTGTAAGTTGGCAGTGGGGCAGAGACAATAAACTGCTGGCATAACTGACTGGCATAAACGTAAAAGTACAGCGTGTATGATTCCATTTATATGAAATTCTAGAATCTATAGTGACAGAAATCCAGTAAGAGGCTGCCTGGGTTGTGAGGGGTGTGGATGATTATAAAGGGACGTAAGAGGCGCAATTCTAGGCTATTAGAAACGTTCTATATGTTGTTTAGGATGATGACTACATGAGTACATCATTTTGTCTAAAGTCCTCAAATCGTACACTTAAAATTCCCAGCATCCAGGTCTGAGATGCCCACCACTGGCTCAACAGCCACAGAAAAAAAGTTCTGCCAGTTACCATTCCAGGGGGTGCTCACAGGGCAAGCTGGTTGTTTAGTGAGCGACTAGAGAGGAAACCATTTCGCATCATTTTTCTGCCAATAGAAACAATTCATTGTAGCTGTCCCACTTCCTTTTTCCTGGCATATTAAGTCTGGCTCTGAGAGTTTAAAAAAGTTAAGTTCTGCCTTTTCTAGCTTATTCCACCATGCTAGAAAGAACATATCACTGGCTCAAAGAATATGGTTTTATACCAAAAGGTTCTAGTATCTGCTACTGATTGATTTGGGTTAGTCTAAAATCCAGACTCTATGCCATGGCCAGGGCTTGTTACTGGGAGAACTAGGAAAGACTAAAACACTTGCTTGCGAGGGGTCAATTGCCCCTTAGCCAGGATGAATTATTCTAATAAGAGCTATTCAGGGATGTTCCATTCGTTAATTCTCTGTGTAATTCTAAGTGCAGCATAGTTTGAATAGTTGTAAGCTGGTCAGTTTTTAGTTCTCAATTCATCTCTATTCTTGACTATAGGAATTTCTAACAGATGATATATTGCTGAACAATTCATATAGCTGAACTACGTAGACGCACCCTCATTTCCACTGGGCCACACGCAGATGATTCACTCTAGGGATCAGCTGTACTATTTTTTCTTTTTTTTCGTTGTGCTAAATTTTACATCCCCAGAGAGTTCTATTCAATTTCAGTTGAACAAGCACTTACTGAAATACCTACTACATGCTTCATTTTATGTTAGGGAGAAGGGAGTGTGCAGCAAGGGAAGCGTTGTGTGCACTGTGCACACAAAAGTGGGAGGCTTATCCTTTTATCCGGGAGATGACACAAACCTATGATACAGTAAATCTGGAAGTCAAGGAGCATTTAAGTAAGTGAGAACACAGGGACGGTGAACAGAACAGCCATGTCAGAGGAGGGTGAGGTTAATATGGTCAGAGTCAGACTCCCAGCCCTTACACCTCAGGCTAGAAACGGAACCTAATGCCCCTCCTGGTATTGCCAAGAGCACTTGACACTGGAAGAACCCACAACAAGATCACGTTACACCCTGCCTAAAAATCTTCCACGGCTCCTCACCAACCTCAGGGTAAAGTTTTAACTCCTTCAGCCTAGCAATTAAGGTCTTTCCTGATCTGGCTCAGACTCTGCCAAACTTCTATTCAGTTAACTTCTACTCAGTGTAGCCTTACTATGTGCCAGAAGCTGGGGATACAAAAATGAAAAGATATGGTCTCTGTTTACCTGGGAAGACAGATAACAAATAACAAATACAACGTGATGAGTGCTATAGAGTTATGAATAAAGGTAGACGGAAAAGTAGCTTAAGAAATGACTGATTCTGCCTGGGCATGGGAGAGCTGGTGGCTAGAGGAAGCTATAGAGAAATACCCGTGAGAAAGGCCTACGAGGGTAGTTCTCCAAAAAAAAAAGGAACAAAACACAAAACCCGAGGAAGGGAATCCCAGCTGTGGGAACAGTCAGAAACAAGCCTCAGAGCTGTAAAAGTATACTGCCCGTTTTAGGTAGGCGGGCGGGGGGAGAGTGGCAGGGTAGGACAGAGGTAATAAGTAGTGGAGGGAGACAGTACAGGAAAGACAGGTGAGCAGCCTCACATATTATCAATATTAGTAAATAACAGCTGCTTCTATTTATGGAATGTCTGTAAGTGGCCAGTGCTTTATATTATTATATATATCTCACATATATATCCTATTCTATATTTCTAATATTTAATGGTCACATTAATTATTATTAATCTGATTTTGCCTTTTGCAAAAGGTTCAAGGCACCTCGCTCAAGGTCACACAGACAATATGTGTAGAGTCAGGATTTGCTCCCAGGTCTGCTGGTGCCAAAACCTGGGCTCTGTTACACTGTGCTGTGCAATCCTTCTTATGGGCAGCTACCCTGGCTAAGGTAGTGTTTTCCATTCCTTTCCTCTGTCCTAATAATCTGCAAGGAAAGTGTTATGCTCATTTTATAGAAAAGGAAAATGAATCTCAGAGAGAAAAATTACTACTCCAAAGCTATACTAAGGGACATAGCCTGAATTTGAACTTAGTTTGTCCACTATATGATAAATTTGGACTTAACTCTGCAGGCAATGGGAAGTCCTCTCAGGTTTAAGTCCTCTCAGGTTTAAGTCTGGGAATTCACATGATCAGATGGGTGATACAGGAAGGTAATTCTGAAATCAAAATCAAGTAAGGATTGGACAGGGCAAAGGTAAGAAGCAGCAAGACCATTTACGGGGCTATTACAATAGTTCAGGTAGTAGACTATGGCAGCAAGACTAGAAGAAGCTTGAATAAAGCTAACAGAATCAGCCAAGATCTCACTAAATAACACTTCTGTGAAAGCTTCCCTGTCTTCCCCAGGTTGAACTAGTTACTCATTCCCATGTGCATCTTTATATCGTAAATATCACATTCGCCTGGGTTATTGTTTGCTTACATGTTTCATTTCTCCACTAGACTGTGAGCCCCTAGAAGGAAGAGACTACCTTACCCATTTTTATGTCCCTAGCAGAATGGCTGGCACAATTAGTTATACAATAAATGTTGGTTGGAGGGATGGATGGCTAGAAAAGGGGGACTGAAAGATGGCTAACACTAGGATAAAAAGAAAAAGAGATAGCAAAGCTGCTGTGACCATGCCTAAGGTTCATGGCCTGGAAGATGGGAAAGATGATTAAGGTTAGCTACTGAGGCTATGACCAGAATGTAAAGAGTCTTAAATGCCAGGGAGAGGAGAATAAAGGAGAGTGACCAAAAGCTTTGAAGCATGAAAGGTTGTGACTAAAGCAATGTTTCGGGAAGACGTGCCTTTCCTTTACTATCTAGCACATTTCTCGGCCAACCTCCTTCACCTTCAGCAGAAGTGCACTTGCGGAATGCAAACTCATTGGAGTAGCACGATAAACAGAACATATTAGGATGGTAAATGTGTTGTATCTCACATCATGTAAGTGGTTTTTGGATTATCCACAAGATTAACTCTATGAGCCATCAGCATAAATAATGAGGAGGCTAAACAAGCTGAGTGAGAAACAACTTAGAAGCAGAGGGTTTACCCTGTGCTGATCCTACTGGACATGAGAATTCAGTCACTAGTTCTAGTCCGGTGAACTTCTGATTCCAGAAGCCTCCACTTCCCTCTGCGACCTTCATAGGGATTGCTACCCAGGAGGCGCGCGTTGGGCATGCAGGCTTCCTGACATGTCCCAGGGTTCTGTGGGTGGCTCATCAATGGGCTGGCCACCACTGACAATCATTTGTTACCTGCCACCATCAGAAAACATGACGTGTTGGGGAACACATTCCCGAGACCAAGGAGGTCCAAGCGAGATGTGAAACTCCAGAAAGAAAAGGGGCAAGAACAGAGAGCCACAGGTGCCAACAAATCCACCCCTGGGTTTATTCCTCCTTTTTACACCTTGGTTTTTCTTTTCCTGTTTGAGTCCCCAGTGTTCTCTGTGAGGTGGGAAGGTGTGCTGAAGGACAAATTCATCCAAAGGCTTCACTAGAGCAGGAATATTTACTAAAGATTTTTTTTTGGCCACGCTGCACGGCACATGGGATCTTAGCTCCCAGGGATCAAACCCATGCCCCCTGCATTGGAAGCGTGGAGTCTTAACCACTGGACTGCCAGGGAAGCCCCTATTTACTAAAGATTTTTAAAGTAGCAGGAAAAGAGAAAAAGGCAGGGAAAGGAGGTTCTGGGTCTGCATTAGGCAAAGAAAATGTGTGGACAGAATGGGGGTAGAATGTGGGAGAGAACTGAGCAGACTTAAGAATAAATCTGTTCCTCACACCATTCACAAAAATTAACTCAAAATGGATTACAGATCTAAATGTAAGAGCTAAAACTAAAAGAGTTTTTCTTAGAAAACGCTGAGTTTTTCTTAGAAGAAAATATAGGAGTAAATCTTCACGATCTTGGGTTAAGCAAACCCTTCTTTGATATGACACCAAAAGTACAAACAACCAGAGGAAAATAGATAAATTGGACTTTATCAAAATTAAAAACTTGAGCTTCAAAAGATACCATCAAGAAAGTAAAAAAGGGCTTCCCTGGTGGCGCAGTGGTTAAGAATCCGCCTGCCAATGCAGGCAACACAGGTTCAAGCCCTGGTCCGGGAGGATCCCACATGCCGCGGAGCAACTAAGCCCGTGCGCCACAACTACTGAGCCTGTGCTCTAGAGCCCGCGAGCCATAGCTACTGAGCCTGCACACTGCAACTACTGAAGCCCACGTGCCTAGAGCCCATGCTCCACAGCAGGAGAAGCCACTGCAATGAGAAGCCCATGCACTGCAACAAAGAGTAGCTCCCGCTCGCTGCAACTAGAGAAAGCCCACGCACAGCAACAAAGACCCAACACAGCCAAAAATGAATTAATTAATTAATTTAAAAAGAAAGTAAAAAAGATAACCCAAAGAATGGGATAAAATATTTGCAAATCATGTATCTGCTAAGGGACTTGTATCTACAATATATAAAGAACTCTTACAAGTTAATAATAAAAAGACAAACAGCCCAATTTAAAAATGGGCAAAAAGTAATTGGCAAAGGATCTTAATAGATATGTCTCCAGTGAAAATATACAACTGGCCAATAAGCACATGAAAAGATGTTCAACGTTGTTAGCTATCTGGGAAATGCAAATCAAAATCACAATGAGATACCATTTCAAATCCACTAGGGTGGCTGTAATGAAAAAGACAGACAATAACAAGTGTTGACAGGATGTGGAGAAATTGGAACCCACACACACTGCGGGTGGAAATGTAAAATGGTGCAGTCACTTTGAAGAACCAGTCAGGCAGCTTTCCAAATAGTTAAACATAGTTACCATCAACTTCCCCTATTCCTTCTAATCACTGGGATGAGGCTTCATACATACCCGGTTCCTAAAATGGCCAACAGGTTATCAAGCCAGGTCTGCCTCCTCCGGTCTCCACACCCCTCTCCCAAGCCACCTCTTCCCTAACTCCAGACCCTCTGGGCTGTATTTCATTCACTAAAACTCTGGTTTTCTCTCTCTATTAGTTCTCCCCTGACAGATCCAAAGTCTTCTGATTTTTTTCTCCCTGTTTCCTACACAGTCTTCCTCTGCAAAGTCCAGGGGCTGCATCTCTTGTCCACAAGAGGAGCTCCTGTTACAACACTGAGTTCAAAGGCCTCTTTTTCCACCCAGAAGTAAACCAACCACCTCATGAGAGAGTATGTAACTGACTTGTACTACAGATAAAGACATATCCATCCTTCATGTCTCATATACCATCAACCATAGACCGTCACAGCCTAAATGCTTAAATGGGTGAGAAACTAAAGAATCAAAGAAAAGGTGGTATCTGAAAACTTAGACTGCAAAAAGTTGCAACGATGGGCTTCTGAAGGAAGGTGACCTCCAAGAAAGGCCATCAATCCACCAAAACAATGTGGTCCTGACCCCCTTGAGAACTGCAAGATTTTATAGTCTTCTGGGGAGATGCTCCATTTCCCAAGGGGACCCACGAAGTCCTAGACCTTATTGCAGGCTAAGCGAAAGCAAGAAAACTTTTGACTAACTGAGCTCCAAAGCTCGGCCTGTCCAGGGCAGTGGTGCCCAGTGCATCTCCCCCTGAGGTGTTCGCTCATTATGTCCAGAGGCTTGGGTCTTGCTTAAAGTCAATGCCTTCCCAGCTAGCTCTCAAACAAACTTTCTTAAAGTTAGCAAAACTAGAGGGTGACTAGGAATCACAGATGCCTCTTCATCTGCCAGAGACTCATTGCCTGCCTATCAGAAAACCAAGCACCACATACACTCCTGGGAACTGGCAGGCACAGGCACACACTCCTGACCGTAACATTCAGGTTCTCTAACAAGACCATAATTCCCATCTGTCCTGGCACTTGGATGAGAGGCAGGACAAGGAAAAGGAGGCAAAGAAAACGAGACCTCCTATTCAAGCACCACCATTGGCCAACACAGCCCACAGTACTGGACAACGAGCTGCGTCTTTTGTTGTAACCACAGGCGACCTAATCCTCCATCCAGGGCCTCCATTTCTTCACGTATAAAATAAGGGGCCCGAAGTCCCTTACGACTAGCTGTAACATTCCTGACTCTCAGACCTCTACCAATTCTCCATACAGACAGGATGCTTTCTAGTGAGAAACAAGCTGCACAACAAAATCAAGGATTGATTTCAAGGCAGGGACACAGGGTTCACATTTTGATGACCCAGTTTCCCTTGCAATGTTGTCAGATGACCCCTGAGGCAGCAGGAAGCAGTGGCAACAAATGCTGCTGGACTACTGAATCAAAGCAGCTCCCAGAAGTCTAGGCATTAAACCAGCGGTTCTCCCTACCCTGGCCAGGATGTCCACCTCAGTGGGGTTACTGAAAACAGTAACCTGCCCAAGACCCCCATGTGCACTTCTGTATTAGCAGTAAGGATCTAAAACCCCGGCTCAGACTATGGTTCATCAATCTCCAGCCAGAGGCTCTTCTAGAAAAGCAAAGCAAAAAGTCCTGCTGGCCCTGCGCCCCTTTGTCATCATTTGGTCTTGTGGGCAATTTCAAGTGCTCAGAAAAGTCAGGGAGCCTAAAGAACTGATATTCACGGGAAACTCAAGCCATTAGCTTCATTTTTCTCATTCCAAACTTTTAGTTGGTGAAGCTGGCATTTCAGGTCCTCTTACTTCCTCTTCTCATTTCCGGTGTAGGGACTCAATGAAATGGTCAGAACGCAAGGAGCAAGTGGCTGGAAGAGAAAGAAGATCCCAAACAAACAGGACACAAACGAAGTCCTCCAGATCAAACACTGTGCGGGGCTCCAACTTCCTAACAGGAGCTGTTGGCCAATCTCAAAACACCCCAAGGATCCAGGAAACCTCTCTCTCACCTTAATCACTGTCCATTATCACATCCCATGACCATACAGTAGAAAGCTCAGTAACTGAGAAGTCAACATCTTTGACAAGAACACCACAGTATTCAGGAAGACACATCATTTCTACTATGAGTGGTCCTCATAAGCAGGCCTCACCTTCTCTCAAATGGTTACATTCTCCCTTCTCCCTAACCCAGGAAGACCCTGGTAAAGTGTCTGTGGTCCAAGGAAGCCTGTGCTTCTTCAGTTGATACATCTCGTTCAAGAAGGAAAAAAGGAAACCCAAGGAGGATTTCCAGTCAGTGGCCAGGAGGTCTGGAGGATGGGGAAACTCTGAGCAGTCACACCAACCAAACGACCAGAAATAGAGGAATACTCAGGCAGGCCAGTGCCACCTGCCCTGTCAACTGGACAGTGAGCTAGGCAGCCAATTATAAGGAACATGGGGGAAAACAAATGCAACAAACGAGGTGAGGCGAGAAGAGAGGAAGAAGGGATGAAAGCCATTCCACCCCACCCAGGCCTTCCCTCTGCGCTCCAGGAGCTGCTCGAAGCCAGACGCAGGAAGCTTGAGGGACTGGAGAGGAGGGAACGACGCGACGGCATACCACCGACGGTGACACCAGGCCTCGCGTGGCGCGCGGGGAGGCACACCCGGCCGGGACGGCGTGCAAGGGTGGGGTGGGCGTGCAACTGGCTTGCCAAGGGGTTGCAGGCGTCACTGGCGGGGCCCGCCGGGCAAAGGCCCGGGACTGCGGGGGGCGTGAGCACGCGCGGGGCCGCGCTCGGAGGGGCGCGCGCCGGGGAGCTGGTTACCGTGTGGTTCACCCCCCACATCAGGACGCTGAGGATCGGCTCGCTGGCCCGAAATAGCTTCACTTTCTGGCACACGAAATGCTTCTTCTTGGTCTTGGTCTTGCTGGCGCTGAGCGGCGCCACCGCCACCGCCGTGGTGCTGGTGCAGTTGGACGACATGCCCGGGGCGGCGGCGGCGGCAGCGAAAGGGGGGGCGTCCGAGACGGCACACAAGCCAGCGGTCCCAGGCCTCCCCCGGACCGATCCCCACCCCCGCTCCCTCACCGCGCCATGGTCGCGCCCGTCCCGTTACCTCCCCACCCCGCCCCGGTGGTTCCGTCCGCCCCACGCTCCGCCCTTCTCGCCCCGCCCCAGGGAGCCGGCAGGCCCGCTCCGCACCCCGCCCCCGGGCGGTGCAGCAGCCCCGCAGTCACCAGGCCCTTTCCTCCCCGCCTGGGTGGTATCGCCCGTTTTGGGGAGGCAGCGGCCGCCAGGCCCGCTCCTCCTTCCCGGGCCTGACAGGAACTGAGCCGGCCTCCGCGCGCCTCAGAGCCCCGCGGCCGAGCGGGGAGGGGAGGAGGGCTGGGTAGGTCTCGCTGTCTACCGCGAGAGGGTCTCCCTGTTCGGGGCCCCAAAATTTAGCGTTTGGCTCTTTCCTCAACCTGACGTGCCAAGATGGCGGCGGCGCCACTGCTCCGGAGGGGAGGAGGGGCGGAGGGGCGGGAATGCGAGGAGGGTGGGACGTACCATCCCCACCCCGGGGGAGAGAGGAGGACCACAGCGAGGGGTAAAGTCCTGCCGGGAAAGGAAAGAAACGCCCCCTCGCTGCACCCAGGCGTGGATCTTCCCACTCCCCTGGGCCCCGGGGCTCGCTCCACCCGCAGGACACGCCTCCTCCCCCCAGGGCCAATGAGAGGAGCCAGCCGGGAGCCCTGGGTTTTATGAATGGGTCCCGCTCCCACCCACTGGCTGCCGACCTCCTCCCGCCAAAGGGTCCAGTTAAGGGACAGGCCGGCACCGTAAGACACCTATCCTTCGGTAGAGAATTATAATCATCTTACTCTCTGGCTCACTCGATGAAATCTTTGAGTAAACTGTCCACGGTTTGTTACATAATTCCTCTCAGACTAAGGCTCTCCATTTTATACTGGACACAAATTGCGGATCAATATTGTTCTGTATGGGAATTCGTTACTCAGCACAGGTGGCTTTTTGCACAGTTACAAAAATAAATGTAGCCTTTATTACCGATTAATAAAATAAAAGACATAATTAACCCTAGTATAGGGAAGCAGGATAAGGTGATTACATGCATAACAAGTGTATGTTACTTTCTCTCTGGGGAAAGACTGGGTTTTAAGCGTAACAGTGTCTGGCATCATAAGTGCTCAAAAATATAAATCCAAATTCATTTTCAGCAGAGTTAGGAATTAGCAGAACAAGGAACTGGCCCAGCTAATGTGTGGGTCAAGAGTGCCTAGGACTTCCTGGGTCAAATGAGGGCTTCTGATAAAAGAGAAGGGAAAGGCGTAAAGACAAGGAGATGGATCCCACGAGTCTGGGTTTTTTGTTTTGTTTTGTTTTGTTTAATACCTGACTAAAAAATAATAGCAAACAACTCCTGAAAATCTAGAATTGTAATAAGATTACTACATGATAAAAGGGAAGCCATGAAATACACAGCTTCCATTATATTTTCTTTTAAGAGCCAGGGAGCATACTGGTAGTTTGGTCCTGACTACTAAAATCATTTGACTTCAACACTGCACTGCCCACATCAGAGACTGTAAGCAGTGTAAATGGAGAGATACCCTAGATCCTATCAATAAACCCAGGCCCCTCCACAACCAGCCAGATTCCAAGAGGAAAGAAAAGCTGACCTGCCTTACTGTGTTACTGGATAACAAGATACAATGTGGTTCTATTACATAGTAAAGTCACTTACCAAACAAGATATTCTAACAAAGCTAACTACTCTTTTTTAAAGCATGTAAAAATTACACATTTCTACATATACACAATACACTTTACAGTTTGAAAGATAGTCCAAATAGTTCAACAGTTCATTTAGGGGTTTTTTTGCATTGTTTTCCCTTCCAGATTCTTTATCACTCCCTTGGCCCTGCCCTAATCTGACATCATCTGTCACATTATCTACTAAATCAAGTAAATGTTCTTTTACCCTAGTAAGCACAAACTATCTGGGTGACTCTGGGGAGAGAGGTTTCTGAAAGGTCCAGTCTATTCTGAGGTGGCAGAATAGGTTTGTTCACACAGGTGGAGGGAAGAGGCATAAGGGAGCCTCCTTCCAGAGCAAGATGAGTGCTCACACCTTGATGTTCCAGTGCCCACCCATTTAACAACAGTTAAGACCTGCTCTGCACCCAGCAAGTTACTGAGGGTCCCATAGAGCAAGTCACACTGGTTCTCAAAAGAAGTGGGCTGTTTTTGGAATCCATGGAGGAGAGTCACTTTGAACAGTGGTGGTTTGACATCTGTGGAAGAAGCCATTTGAACTCTTATAAAGAGAATTTTTAAGGGATCAGCAGCCTCCCTGGAAATTTCAGGAAAACCAGCAAGAGAGGGGATGGCTTTCATCTTTTCATAAAGTTCTTCTCCAGAGCTACTGAGGTTCTCTGTAGAGAGTAGATATTCCGCTTCACCCGATCTTCCAGAGAGGAGGTAGATGCACTCTCTAGCTTCATGCGGCTGGGAAGAGAAGACAGGTGAAAGTTAAGTAACATGCATTTATCAACTGGTCAACTATCTGGCAGAGTAAGAAGAAACAGGTTGCTAGCCATAAAGAGCTGCAGAAGCACAAGCTCTCTTAAGCCCATGTAGATAACTTTCGAGTGACTCCATCTGGAACTCAATTTTTTATAAATTTATAAGGGAAATGTATCTGTTTTGGAAAGTAAGTCCAAGCTTCATTTGAAAAAGGCTTCCTGAGCCATGAATTCTTAGGAGAAGGCCAAGGAGATTCAGTGAAAATACCAACTCACTTCTCCTCCCCTCAGATGAAAAACGTCCCACTGTCTGGCCAGAAGCTGGGAGTAGTAACAATGGTGTCTGGGGGCTGAGCTCCGCACCGACACAGAAACACTGGGAACACAATGAATGAACCAGTTGCCCAACTGCCTCCTTGGGACCATCGCCACAAAAGCTGATAGGCAGGAAAATGATGCACTCACTGGATAAACTTCCCATCCCGGGAGTCTAGCTTTTCCAGCCTCTGCTCCCGTTCATCGTCCTTAGCGTGCCTCTTGAGGATGTTCAGCCTCTCTTCCTCCCGCCACTTGGCGTTTTCCATCATCTCTTGCCGTTTTCGCTCTAGCTCCTCTGATGAGAGCTTTCTGTTGAACACAAAAATCACCCTAAGGTCTACTTCTCTCCCAGCAACAACAACAAAAAATAGAGAAACACCACAGGGAGAAGAGAAACCAAGTAGGACCCCAGGTTCTCCAGCCCATGGCTCTCTTCTCTCGGAAGTGCCCAGCCCAGTGCCACACTCAGCATGAGTTTCCTTCCTTCCTGATATCTTATTCAGGTGGTTGCACTCAAATTTCAAAGACTTTTAGTGAAGGATTCCATACTCTCACTCAATAATCTCTGGAGTAATTACTCTGAAACAATAAATACAAAAAATAAACTGAGAACTAATCAGGAGCCTCAGGCTATGGCAATTATATTCCAGTTGTTTGCTCAACAACTTATAAAACAGGGGACTAAGTTCATCCATGTAACGGTTAACATCTACCACCTACCCACTAGAGGTGCTTAGAAATTCATGGACGTAGTGCATGAGTATACCACTTTAGGACTAAGCTAGAAGCAAGATGCCTGAAGAATTCAATTTAGCCTTGGACAGTAATAGGTAGGTCTTTCCTGGCACTCACTGCAAATGAAGAGCAAGAAGAGGAGGTGATGAACCAGCTCGATCACTACCAATGTCAGACATCCAAATCCATTGCTTCTCAAATTTGTGTGATGTACTGATCCCCCTTTAAAAGGAAAAATAATTATCGGAGTCCCATAAGGGAGTGGGAGCCCAATTTTGAGAAAATTAAGATACTAAAATTTGACATTTAGTTATCTATAGCGAAATGAAAAGCCTCCCCTTCAAACACCCCACTAACTAAAATACATAAAAGCACAAGAAGATGGAAGAGGAAATAACACTAAATAAGAAATGTTAACAAACTGTCAGAAGATGGAAGTGGATGAAGGAGTAGTAACCACTTTAACAGATCAGAGGAAACTGAATCCTAAGTGCCTGATACTGATCAGAAGCAAGATATTCACAATGCAAAACCCAGGAAAGGTTCAGGGACTGCAGGAACCAAGCACTTTGGAGGGTGGTGCACAGGGTTGAAAACAAAGGGACTAATTTAAGGTCTGTATAAGGAGCAATTAAGACATTCTGGGGTCCTCATGCCTGACTCGGGGAAGCCTGTGACTACTCTCCCAAACATCTACAGCAGACCCTCTAGAAGGTAGACCCTCCAGTAGTTTCTGAGAAATTGAACCACACAGGAGAATGACACCAGACAGGTACATGTAAAAGAATGAAATTAGAACATTTTCTCACATCACATAACAAAAATAAACTCAAAATGGATTAAAGACCTAAATGTAAGACAGGAAACCATAAAACTCCTAGTTTTATGGACGTGGAGTTCATCTCTCTCCACGGATACATGAGGAATACATCTATAAATACAACAATTCTCACAGAACACTGGCTGAAAACTAGCAGAAGACCTTGGATGCCAGAAAGGACTATAAAGATCCCTGCATAACTGGGTAGGATGGAAAAAAAAGAAGGGAGAAGGAGGAGGAAAGGAAGCGGATGGGGACCTGCGCTCTGGGGCGGGGGAACTGAAGCAGAGGAGATAGTCCTGAATTCGGGGAAACCCCCTCTCCGACGGGAAAATCGATTGGGACAGAAGGGAAGCATTTGAGGCTGTTGGAAGAGGGTGGAGTGGCCAATCTGTGGCAGACGGGACAGAGTGAGAAATACACAGATGGTCCATACCGCGGGCCTGCGTGCCCCAGACTGGGACATGTGTTCACAGGTGTGCAAGGGGGCTGGGAGCTGGTGCATGGGGATTGGAGAACGGGCCCAGAGTGAGAACCGCTGCTGGATGTGGGAAGATGAACTGAGGGGATGAGAGGGAGGAAATCTGCAGCAGGAAATGCCTATGCAGGAAGACTGGACTGCCATGAAAGCAGGCGCTACTGCTGAGTCACATGCATGGGGAGGAGCCACTACTGTAACCTCTCTCTCCCCACACGGCCGGCGCCTGCCAACGACAATAAAAGAAGCCCGCTCAGGGCTGGCCCTCACACGCCTACTGCCGGATGCCAGAAAAACCCCGGCCGGGGCTGGCCTTCACGTGCCTTATGCTGGGCGCCAGAAAAGGCCCTCACTAGGGCCGTATCTCGTGCGCTCGTGGCCGCCGGCTTCCCTGCGCATTTGGCACTGTCCGGGCTCCTGCGATCCAAGCAGTCAGACCACCTCTGAACCCCATCCTCACAGGGGCAGACCCAAGAGCTCCAAGGCAGCCTCAGGACCAGACTCCTGTGGGTGGACCACACACAGAGGTGGGGCTAAACCAAAGCTGAACCCCAGGGACAGGGAAACTAAGGAAGAAGATTGAAAATCTTTCCATCAGCATACAAGCTGCAGATTAAATCCCCAGGATCAGCTAGGTAGACCCTGCATCTATGGAATATCTGAGTAGACAATGAGTGTTTCCCACAAATGAAAACGGTCTAGCTCTGGCAGCTGTGGACTTTGGGGGCAAGCACACACAGGAACTGGGCCAGATCAGAGTCTGAGTGGTGCTCACAGGGCCCACAGCAGGTCCAGAGACCAGCCCAGAGGCAGAGGAGCCTCTTGGGGAGGCAGAGGTGGGCTGTGGCTCATGGCATGTGCAAGGACACTTACAGCAGAGACCCCAGGGAAACATAATTATTACTATTAATTTTATTATGTTTTGATTCATTCTGTTGTTGGTTCTAGCTTTTTTTTTGGTTTCTTTTTCTTTTCTTTTTTTGTTTGTTGTTGCTTTAGTTTTTTTTCAGTCTTTTGGGATCTCCATGTTTTATTACATATTTTTATTGTTTATTTTTTATCCAATTTTATTTTTACTTTGCTCTTCTGCTGTTCTGTGTTCTTTCCCCTTATTTTTTCCTTCCTCATTTTCTTTTTCTTTTTTGAATCTTTTCATTTCTACTTTGTTTTTCTGTCGTCCTGTGTTTTTTCCCTTTTTATTTTCTTTCATTATTATTATTTTTTAATCGCTTTTATCGGTTTGTTCTGTTTCCTTGCTTTACTCCTCAGCTGGCACACTGCTTTGGTTTTGTTTTTAGATCATGTGTTTTTGTTAGTTTTAATCCTAATTGTTTGATTTCATTTTTGAGTTCTTCTCTTTGTCTGGTTCTTCTGCTTTTTGTTTTATTGGGCTCTGTTTTTGTTTCTTTTACATGAGTGTTTCTGCTTTTGTTTGATTTTGTTTTTACCATTTCTCCAGAGTTTTGTCTTTTTCTTTAATATATTTTCTATTTTATTGTTTTGTATTTCTGTTTCTACGCTGCTTTTCTGTTGTTCTGCCTTCTTTCCCCTTTCTCTCTCTTCTTTTTTTTACATCACTTTTTGTCGGTTTGTTTCGTTTCTTTGCTTCATTCTTCGGTTGGTGCTCTGCTTTGGTTTTGTTTCGGGGCTTCTGTCAGCTTTCTTCTTGTTTGATTTCGTTCTTGGGTTCTTTTGTTTGTCTGGTTGTTACCTTGCTATTTGATTTATTTAGTTCTGTTCTTGTTTCTTTTGTGTGTGTGTGTGTTTCCTTGTTTCTGTTTGTTTGATTTTACTGTTTACCATTTGTCTGGGGTTTTGTTAGTCTATTTTTTAATCCCCTTTATTGCTGGGATGAGCAACTTGCGGGGTCTTGGTCCTTCAACCACAAGTCGGGCCTGGGATTCTGGAGTGGGAGCACCAAGTCCAGGATGCTGGACCAGTAGAGAATTCCTGGCCCCAGGGGAGATTAATCGCCGAGAGCTCTCACGGAGGCCTCTATAGGAATCCAAGACCTGGCTCCACCCAACTACCAGCTGCTCCCAGTGCTGGATGCATCACACCAAACAACAAACAAGACAGGAACAAAAACCCACCCATTAGCACAGAGATTACCTAAAGTCATACTAAGCTCACAGACACCCCAAAACACACCACCTGACACGGCCCTACGCAGCAGAGGGAAAAGACTCAGCTCCACCCACCAGAACGCAGGCACCAGGCCCTCCCATTAGGAGGCCTACACAAGACACTGGACCAACCCCACAACCGGGGGCAGAGAACAGGAGCAAGAGGAACTACAACCCTGCACCCTAAGGAAAGGAAACATCAAATACTGTAAATTGGACAAAATGAGAAGACAGAGAAATATCGTACAGACAAAGAAGCAAGATAAAAACCCACAAGACCAAATAAATGAGGGGGAAATAGGCAAACTACCTGAAAAAGAATTCAGAGTAATGATAGTAAAGATGATCCAAAATCTTGGAAATAGAATAGAGAAAATGTAAGAAACCTTTAACAAGGACCTAGAAGAACTAAAGAGCAAACAAACAGTCATGAACAACACAATAACTGAAATTAAAAATACTGCAGAAGGAATCCATAGCAAAATAACTGAGGCAGAAGAACGGATATGTGAGCTGGAAGATAGAATAGTGGAAATAACTGCTGCACAGCAGAATAAAGAAATAATGGAAAGAATGGAGGCCAGTCTCAGAGACCTCTGGGACAACATTAAGTGCACCAACATTCGAATTATAGGCATCCCAGAAAAAGAAGAAAAAAAGAAAGGGTCTAAGAAAATATTTTAAGAGATTATGGTTAAAAACTTCCCCAACATGGGAAAGGAAATAGTCAACAAGTCCAGGAAGCACAGAGTCCCACAAAGATTAAAGCCAAGGAGAAACACGCCAAGACACATATTAATCAAACTAACAAAAACTAAAAACACAAAGAAAAAATATTAAAAGCAGCAAGGGAAAAGCAACAAATAACATACAAGGGAATCCCCATAAGGTTAACAGCTGCTCTTTCAGCAGAAACTCTACAGGCCAGAAGGGAGTGGCAAGATATATTTAAAGTGATGAAAGGGCAAAACCCACAACCAAGATTACTCTACCCAGCAAGGATCTCATTCAGATTTGATCGAGAAATTAAAAGCTTTACAGAGAAGCAAGAGTTGAGAGAATTCAGCACCACCAAACCAGCTTTACAACAAATGCTAAAGGAACTTCTCTAGGCAGGAAACACAAAAGAAGGAAAAGACCTACAATAACAAACCCAAACAGTTAAGAAAATGGTAATAGGAACATACATATCGATAACTGGCTTAAATGTAAATGGATTAAATGCTCTAACCAAAAGACATAGACAGGCTGAATGGATACAAAAACAAGACCCATATATATGCTGTCTACAAGAGACCCACTTCAGACCTAGGGACACATACAGACCGAAAGTGAGGGGATGGAGAAAGATATTGCATGCAAATGGAAATCAAAAGAAAGCTGGAGTAGCAATACTCTTATAAGACAAAATAGACTTTAAAATAAAGACTATTACAAGAGACAAGGAAGGACACTATATAATCATCAAGGGATCACTCCAAAAAGAAGATATAACAATTGTAAATATCTATGAACCCAACATAGGAGCACATCAATAAATAAGGCAAATGCTAACAGCCATAAAAGGGGAACTCAACAGCAACACAATAATAGTTGGTGACTTTAACACCCCACTTACACCAAAAGACAGATAATCCAAACAGAAAATAAAGAAGGAAACACAAGTTTTAAATGACACAATAGACCAGATGGACTTAATTGATATTTATAGGACATTCCATCCAAAAACAACAGAATACACTTTCTTCTCAAGGGCACACATATAACATTCTCCAGGACAGATCACATCTTGGGTCACAAATCAAGCCTCGGTAAATTTAAGAAAACTGAAATCGTATCAAGCATCTTTTCCGACCACAATGCTATGAGACTAGATATCAATTACAGGAAAAAAACCTGTAAAAAATACAAACACATGGAGATTAAACAATATGCTACTAAGCAACCAAGAGATCACTGAAGAAATCAAGGAGGAAATCAAAAAACACCTACAAACAAATGACAATGAAAACAAAACAACCCAAAACCTATGGGCTGCAGCAAAAGCAGTTCTAAGAGGGAAGTTTATCGCAATACAATCCTACCTCAAGAAACAAGAAACATCTCAAATAAACAACCTAAGCTTACACCTAAAGCAATTAGAGAAAGAAGAACAAAAAACCTCCAAAGTTAGCAGAAGGAAAAAAATCATAAAGATCAGATAAGAAATAAATGAAAATGAAATGAGGGAAACAATAGCAAAGATCAATAAAACTAAAAGCTGGTTCTTTGAGAAGATAAACAAAATTGATAAACCATTAGCCAGACTCATCAGGAAAAATAGGGAGAAGACTCAAATCAACAGAATTAGAAATGAAAAATAATAAATGACACGGCAGAAATACAAAGGATCATGAGAGACTACTACAAGCAATTATATGCCAATAAAATGGACATCCTGGAAGAAATGGACAAATTCTTAGAAAAGTACAACCTTCCAAGACTGAACCAGGAAGAAACAGAAAACATGAACAGACCAATCACAAGCACTGAAATTGAGACTGTGATTAAAAACCTTCCAACAGGGGCTTCCCTGGTGGCGCAGTGGATAAGAATCTGCCTGCCAATGCAGGGGACATGGGTTCGATCCCTGGTCTTGGAAGATCCCACATGCCGTGGAGCAACTAAGCCTGTGCGCCACAACTACTGAGCCTGCACTCTAGAGCCCGCGAGCCACAACTACTGAAGGCCACATGCCTAGAGCTTGTGCTCCGCAACAAGAGAAGCCACAATAAGAAGCCCATGCACCGCAACGAAGAGTAGCCCCCACTCGCTGCAGCTAGAGAAAGCCCACGCACAGCAACGAAGACCCAACACAGCCACAAATAAAAAACAAATACATAAATAAATTTATTTAAAAAAACCACAAAACCTTCCAACAAACAAAAGCCCAGGACCCGATGGCTTCACAGGCGAATTCTATCAAACATTTACAGAAAAGCTAACACCTATCCTTCTCAAACTCTTCCAGAATGTAGCAGAGGGAGGAATACTCCAAAACACAGTCTATGAGGCCACCATCACCCTGATACCAAACCCAAAGATGTCACAAAAAAAGAAAATTACAGGCCAATATCACTGATGAACATAGATGCAAAAATCCTCAACAAAATATTAGCAAACAGAATCCAATAGCATATTAAAAGGATCGCACCCCATGATCAAGTGGGGTTTATCTCAGGAATGCAAGGATTCTTCAATATACGCAAATCAATCAATGTGACATACCATATTAACAAACTGAAGGATAAAAACCATAGGATCATCTCAGTAGACGCAGAGAAAGCTTTTGACAAAATTCAACACCCATTTATGATAAAAACTCTCCAGAAAGTGGGCATAGAGGGAACCTACCTCAACATAATAAAAGCCATATGTGACAAACCCACAGCCAACATCATTCTCAATGGTGAAAAACTGAAAGCATTTCCTCTAAGATCAGGAGCAAGACAAGGGTGCCCACTCACACCACTATAATTCAAAATAGTTTTGGAAGTTTTAGCCACAACAGTCAGAGAAGAAAAAGAAATAAAAGGAATCCAAATTGAAAAAGAAGTAAAAATGTCACTGTTTGCAGATGACATGATACTATAGACAGAAAATCCTAAAGATGCCACCAGAAAACTACTAGAGCTAATCAATGAATCTGGTAAAGTAGCAGGATACAAAATTAATGCACAGCAATCTCTTGCATTCCTAAACACTAGCAACAAAAAAATCAGAAAGAGAAATCAAGGAAACACTCTCATTTACCACTGCAACAAAAAGAATAAAATACCTACAAATAAACCTACCTAAGGAGGCAAAAGACCTATATGCAGAAAACTATAAGACACCGATGAAAGAAATCAAAGATGATACAAACAGATGGAAAGATATACCATGTTCTTGGATTGGAAGAATCAACAATGTGAAAATAACTGTACTACCCAAAGCAATCTACAGATTCAGTGCAATCCCTATCACATTACCAATGGCATTTTTCACAGAACTAGAACAAAAAATTTTACTATTTGTATGGAAACACAAAAGACCCTAATAGCCAAAGCAATCTTGAGAAAGAGAAACGGCACTGAAGGAATCAGGCTCCCTGACTTCAGACTATACTACAAAGCTACAGTAATCAAGACAGTATGGTACTGGCACAAAAACAGAAATATAGATCAATGGAACAGGATACAAAGCCCAGAGATAAACCCACACACATATGGTCACCTTATCTTTGACAAAGGAGGCAAGAATATACAATGGAGAAAAGACAGCTTCTTCAATAAGTGCACCTGGGAAAACTGGACAGCTACATGTAAAAGAATGAAATTAGAACAATTCCTAAAACCATACACAAAAACAAACTCAAAATGGATTAAAGACCTAAATGTAAGGCCAGACATTATAAAACTCTTAGAGGAAAACATAGGCAGAACTCTCTTTGACATAAATCACAGCAAGATCTTCTCTGACCCACCTCCTACACTAAGGGAAATAAAATCAAAAATAAACAAGTGGGACCTAACAAAACTTAACAGCTTTTGCACAGCAAAGGAAACCATAAACAAGACAGAAAGACAGCCCTCAGAACGGGAGAAAATATTTGCAAATGAAGCAACTGACAAAGGATTAATCTCCAGAATTTACAAGCAGCTCATGCAGCTCAATATCAAAAAAACAACCCAGGGGCTTCCCCGGTGGCACAGTGGTTGAGAGTCCGCCTGCCGATGCAGGGGACATGGGTTCGTGCCCTGGTCCAGGAGGATCCCACATGCTGCGAAGCAGCTGGGCCCGTGAGCCATGGCCGCTAAGCCTGCGCGTCCGGAGCCTGTGCTCCGCAAGGGGAGAGGCCACAACAGTGAGAGGCCCGCGTACCACACACACACACACACACAAAAACCAAAAACAAACAAAAAACCCCAACCCAATCCAAAAATGGGCAGAAGACCTAAATAGACATTTCTCCAAAGAAGATATACAGATTGCCAACAAACACATGAAAAGATGCTCAGCATCACTAATCATTAGAGAAATGCAATCAAAACCACAATGAGAGGGCTTCCCTGGTGGCGCAGTGGTTGAGAGTCTGCCGGCCAATGCAGGGGACACGGGTCACCTCACACCAGTCAGAATGGCCATCATCAAAAAATCTACAAACAATAAATGCTGAAGAGGGGGTGGAGAAAAGGGAACCCTCCTGCACTGTTGGTGGGAATGTAAATTAATACAGCCACTGTGGAGAACAGTATGGAGGTTTTTTAAAAAACTAAAAATAGAACTACCATATGACCCAGCAATCCCACTCCTGGGCAAATACCCTGAGAAAACCATAATTCAAAAAGATACATGTACCACAATGTTCATTGCAGCACTATTTACAATTGCCAAGACATGGAAGCAACCTAAACATCCATCGACAGATGAATGGATAAAGAAGGTGTGGCACATATATACAATGGAATATTACTCAGCCATAAAAAGGAATGAAATTGAGTTATTTGTAATGAGGTGGATGGACCCAGAGTCTACCATACAAAGTGAAGTAAGTCAGAAAGGGAAAAACAAATACTGTATGCTAACGCACATATATGGAATCTAAAAAACCGGTACTGATGAACCTAGTGGCAGGGCAGGAGTAAAGACGCAGATGTAGAGAACAGACTTGAGGACACAGAGCGGGAAGGGGAAACTGGGACAAAGTGAGAGAGTAGCACTGACATACATACACTACCAAATGTAAAATGGATGGCTAGTGGGAAGCTGCTCCACAGCACAGGGAGATCAGTTCGATGCTTTGTGGTGACCTAGAGGGGTGGGATAGGGAGGATGGGAGGAAGCCTCAAGAGGGAGGGGATATGGGAATATGTGTACACTTACAGCTGATTCACTTTGTTGTACAACAGAAACTAACACAACATTGTAAAGCAATTATAATCCAATAAAGATTTTTTTTAAATAATATATAAAAAAAGAAACATAGGCAGAACATTCTTTAACATAAGTCACAGCAATTATTTTTTTAGATCTGTCTCCTCAGACAAAGGAAACAAAAGCCAAAATAAACAAATGGGACCTGATTAAACTTGAAAGCTTTTGCACAGCAAAGGAAACTATCAACAAAACAAAAAAAATGAGACTTCCCTGGTAGCACAATGGTTAAGAATCCACCTGCCAATGCAGGGGACATGGGTTTGAACCCTGGTCCAGGAAGATCCCACATGCCGCACAGCATCTAAGCCCGTGTGCCACAACTACTGAGCCTCCGCTCTAGAGCCCATAAGCCACAACTACTGAGCCCGCATGCCACAAGTACTGAGCCCACACGCCTAGAGCCCATGCTCTGCAGCAAGAGAAGCCACTGCAGTGAGAAGCCCGCACACCGCAATGGAGAGTAGCCCCCGCTCGCTGCAACTAGAGAAAGCCCGTGCGCAGCTATGGAGACCCAATGCAGCCAAAAATAAATAAATTAATTAACTTTAAAAAAAAAAGAAATACAACTGATTTTTTAAAAAACCTACTGAATGGGAAAAATATATTTGCAAATGATACGACTGACAAAGAGTTAATATCCAAATTACATAAGCAGCTCAAACAACTCAATATCAGAACAAACAACCCAATTAAAAAATGAGCAGGAGACCTGAATAGACATTTTTCCAAAGAAGATATAGTCTTCTATATCTTCTTGTGCATGTTGGCTAGTCTTCTTATAGTCAACATGTACATGAAAAGATGCTCAACATTGCTAATCATCAGGGAAATGAAACCAAAACCACAATGAGATATCACCTCACACCTGAAGAATGGCTGGTGTCAAAAAAACCACAAATAACAAAGGTCAGTGAGGACGTGGAGAAAAGGGAACCCTACTTACCCTGCTGGTGGGAATGTAGATTAGTGCAGCCACTATGGAAAGCAGTATGGAGGTTCTTCAAAAAAGTAAACATAGAACTACCATATGAACCAGCAATTCCACTCTTTTTTTCTGCCACGCCATGCAAGATCTTTGTTCCCTGACCAGGGATCGAACCTGTGCCCCCTGCAGTGGAAGCACAGAGTCCTAACCACTGGACTGCCAGGGAATTCCCAGCAATTCCATTCTTGAGTATATATTCAGAGAAAATAAAAACACTAATTTGAAGAGATACATGCACCCCAATGTTCATAGCAGCATTATTTATAATAGCCAAGATATGAAGCAACCTAAGTGTCCATCAACAGAAGACTGGATAAAGAAGATGTGGTATATAATGGAATATTACTCAGCCATAAAGAAGAATGAAAATTTTGCCATTTGCAACAACATGGATGGACTTGGAGGACACTATCCTTAGTAAAATAACTCAGACAGAGAAAGACTGTATGTTATTACTTATATGTGGAATCTAAAAAATGATACAAATGAATGACTATAACAAAATAGAAAACAGACACACAGATGTAGAGAACAAACTAATGGTAAACAGTGGGGAGGGGGATGGAGGAGGAACAAGATAAGAGTAGGGGACTAAGAGGTACAAACTACTATGTATAAAATAAATATGATACAAGGATATATTATACTGCACAGGGAATATAGCAAATATTTTATAATAACTTTAAATGGAGTATAATCTATAAAAATATTGAATCACTATGTTGTACACCTGAAACTGATATAATATTATAAATAAACTACACTTTAAAAAAAAGGTGTCTATTGGGGCTTCCCTCGTGGCGCAGTGGTTGAGAGTCCGCCTGCCAATGCAGGGAACATGGGTTCGTGCCCCGGTCCGGGAAGATCCCACATGCCGCGGAGCGGCTGGGCCTGTGAGCTATGGCCGCTGGGCCTGTGTGTCCGGAGCCTGTGCTCCACAACGGGAGAGGTCCGCGTACCGCAAAAAAAAAAAAAAAAAAGGTGTCTATTATTTGATCAAAACAATTAAAGAAATTGTGCCTTAATAATAGTAATTAATGCAAGAATAGTAACTCCATTTTCTATTTCCTATTGCCACCTTTGTTCTGGGCAATTTACAAGCCCAACAGAAGGAATTTTAGCCACTTCTGGGGTGTGACCTTATAGCAGTGATCTTTGTTAGTTTGTTTTGAGCGTACACATTTTTTAAAATTATAAGTGTTGTGGGGCTTCCCTGGTGGCACAGTGGCTGAGAATCTGCCTGCCAATGCAGGGGATGTGGGTTTGAGTCCTGGTCCAGGAAGATTCCGCATGCCACAGAGCAGCTAAGCTCGTGTACCACAACTAGTGAGCCTGTGCTCTGGAGCCTGCGAGCCACAACTACTGAGCCTGCATGCCACAACTACTGAAGCCCGCGCACCTAGAGCCCATGCTCTGCAACAAGATAGGTCACCATAATGAGAAGCCTGCACACCACAATGAAGAGTGGCCCCCTCTCGCTGCAACTGGAGAAAGCCCACGCACAGCATGGAAGACTCAACGCAGTCAAAAATAAATTAATTAAATAAATTTTTTAAAAAAGTGTTGTGATATCGTGATATCTATCACATATAGAATGCATAAACAAGGTCCTACTGTATAACACAGGGAACTGTATTCAATATCCTGTGATAAACCATAATGGAAAAGAATATGAAGAAGAATGTGCGTGTGTGTGTGTGTGTGTGTGTGTGTGTGTGTAACTGAATCACTTTGCTGTACAGCAGAAATTAATACAACATTGCAAATCAACTATACTTGAATAATTTTTTTTTAAAAGTGCTGTGTTGACTGTAAGAAATTTAGGAAGCACTGAAAGCAATGGAAAAATAATGTGGAATCCCTCAGTCCCCCAAAGAAAAACTTAAGAGAAAAAAAAAAGTCTTAGTCTGTAAAAATCGCTTTAAATTGAGAGCCTCACTGCTAAAGAAAAGCTTCATCCTTCAGCTGACAAAAAGTTGTTTTAGATCACTAATTAAAACAAAACATACATACAAAAGATAACTCAAAAAATTTTAAATCCTTACAGAACTCTCAGGCCCTTGAGGAAATATCCAGTGACTCTCAATCTGAGAAACAGTGGAACTAGTGCTAAGAAAGGTTTCACAGCCATAACTTTTCTTTTGTCTTAATTCAGCACCATCTTGGTTACATCTTTGGTGTTCAACTCCCTGGAACACCAAACCAAAACAAAGAGATATCATAGAATCCACGCTTTCAAGTTTCTGTGTTTCCATTCTTGGAAGACAAAAGTCTTGAGGGCTCTAACTCACTTTATTTATTTATTTATTTTTAAAAATTTTACTGGGACTTCCCTGGTGGCATGGTGGTTAGGAATCTGCCTGCCAATGTAGGGGACACAGGTTCAAGCCTTGGTCCGGGAAGATCCACATGCCGCGGAGCAACTAAGCCCATGTGCCACAACTACTGAGCCTGAGCTCTGGAGCCCGTGAGCCGCAACTACTGAGCCCAAGTGCCACAACTACTGAAGCCCACATGCCTAAAGCCCGTGCTCCACAACAAGAGAAGCCACCGCAATGAGAAGTCCGCACACCGCAATGAAGAGTAGCCCCTACTAGCTGCAACTAGAGAAAGCCCGCACACAGCATCGAAGACTCAACGTAGCCAAAAATAATAAATAGATTTATTTAAAAAAAAAACTTTATTGAAGTATTGGTCTATTGGTCCTATACAGTAGGACCTTGTTGTTTATTCTAACTCATTTTAAACCACAAAATTCAACAAAGATTCTAAGGGCGATAAGAAAGGCTGACAAAGTGAGACAAATTTAAGTGATGGCAGATGGCAAAAGAGACAGAAAAACAAAGCGGGATCTGAAAAAGCAGACCTTGCGCTGACCAAGAGCCTTAAAATACATCAAAAAAAAAAAAAACACTCATGAGCATCCATCCCTAAGAACAGCATGAATTACAGCAGAAGAACTGACCCAGTGTCACCAATAAAAGATTAAATTATGCATAATATACCCTCCCTCTCTGGGAAGGCAGGGAAATAGGTACATGGGTATTTTGGAAAGTTGCCAGTGAAAATGAAACCTTAAACTTAGGGAACCAGGCAATTAAAAGTTAAAAGGGACTTTAGGGTTTGCCTCTCTTCTAACAGCATACTGAGTAAAAGAGGTTGTTAGGAACTCTCAGTGGTTCTCAGTGCTGGTTGTGCACTGGAACTACTGGGATGCTTTAAAAATACTGATGTCTGGGCCCATCCCCAGAGATTGTGATGTAATAGGGCTGGGGTGCAACAAGGGATTGATTAGGATTTTGGTTTTTCTTTAAGCTTTCCAGGTGATTCTAATGTGCAGCCAACTGGGGGAGGCAGTTAAAGGAAATACACAAAAGTTGCCCAAGTCAACTAAACTTTTTTTTTTTTAATGAGATCTTCGTTCCTTGACCAGGGATTGAACTGGAGCCCACGGCAGTGAAAGCGCCGAGTCGTAACCACTGGACTGCGAGGGAATTCCCTCATCTAAACTTCTAAGAGCAATCGAGACCCCTAGGGACAGCCTTTCATGGGCACAGCCAACTCCCCTCAGGTCCCATGACTGCACACCCATGTTCTGTCTGACCCAAACCACACCCAACTCAAACACAGAGTTTATCTTAGGGTGTCTGCCCTCAAGGAGACCACCTTCCTGCTTCCCTTTCAGCTGATGCCTCAAGAAAGGAGCACACTCTTAAGAAAAGCTTCCTGTAGAAACCTCTGTGAGAATAACATGTTTACAGGTGTTGAGAGACAATCACTTAGTGAATTGGTCATTAGTTCAATAGTTCAAAACTATTTACTTTGTCCTTTCAATGTGACTCGCATGGGGTTGGGGGCAGGGCAGATGGTTAAAAGTTGACCAAGATGAATAAAAGAGGGGTGGGCAAAAAAGGTGATATAGATTATCCACTTGCCCTGGTCTGAGCCATTCCAAGACTCAGGCCTGAAAGTCTGAAGTTAACCTACTGGGCTCTTGACTCACCTGGTGTACCCATGACCATGCCGCCTTTGGTAGATGTCTTTTTTAGGTGATAGGCTCTTACTTCGGCCTCTGTCTCTCCTATTTACCTTAGAGTTGTGCCTGTAACAGACACAGAGGGCAGAGAGGAGAAGAGCTTTTTCAATACAGTGGCTTGTATCATGTCCCTCAAATGATGGAAGAAAAGCTAACAGTTTTAGAACTATAATCCAAATTGAAGAAAATAGAGGGAAGAAGTGGAAGAAAAACAAAGGCATAAGGATACATAAGATTTGATATTAATCTCACTCTAGAGATTCCACATATATAAATATGTAGTTCTAGGGGTCTGAGCTTTACATTAAAAAAAAAAGTAAAGATAATAACAAAGCAAAGACATTTGGAAGAGCTGATGAACAGACATCGCTAAAAGCAAATACCAGCTGTAACCAGGCCCCCACATACACAGGTTATTTCCCGCTGAATTCCCATACTCACGGTTTGCTTGGCCTTGGGGACCGTGACCTTCTGCCCGGGGATCGAGACCTCCTGTCCCGAGACCCTGCTTCTCTGGTGCTCTTCTTGTTGCCATGTCTGGGAGGTGAGGGAGAGGAGCTTCTGGACCTGGAGTAATTCTTCAACCCACGCACTCGCTTTTGCTCAGCTGTCAGAGGACCCTGCAGTCCCTGGCTATGGTCAGAGTTCCTGACCTATATCATCAAGGAAAGGAAGAAAAGTTATTCATAGGAAAATCTAGCAGCTCAGGAGAAGATGCAGTGAAACAAGAAAATGAGTAAGCACTGAGGTTCTGTAAGGAGCCAACTGGGTATACCGATCCCATCACACAGTTATCACTGAGAGCTGTATAAACTTAGGAAAGTTATCCTCAGAACGCCCTAAAAGGATGTATCACCCAACCACCTAAATTGGCTTGGCTCTTTGCTACAGCCGAAGGAGGAGCAGGAGGCAGAATACGGAGGACAGGACCTCAGGTTAAACATACTCAGGGGAAAAAAGGAATCCAGAGGGATGTACATTAATCAAAAAGTCATCAACCCTTAACATGTACGCATTTCATGTAAGTTATATGCAGAGGGATGCACGGAATGCCTAAATGCCCACTGGTAGTTTAGCCTCTCTGCTCAGAGGGCCCTCAGCCATAGTCAGAGGCTCAGGGATAAGGAATGGGCCTGTTCTCCAGTCTGTGCTGCCCAAACTCCCTTCTTTCCGCACGTCTGATTGGCTGCTAAATATGCTCTGTGTCCAAAAAGGTACCCAGGTTGGCACGTTCCAGTCCCACAGTCACTCCCTTTGAGAAGCCCATATCCTTACCTGTAAGCCATATCCAGGGACTTTGGACAAAACAGGGGAAGAATTTGCCATCTTCTTTTGAGATCTAAGAGATTAAAACACATATTCATTGAAAAAGAAAATGCCTAAAGGTCCAGTTTACAGCTCTTGTGCTGAGACGTGCTTCCTGTTTCAAACGTGACCTCTCCCACCTCCCGGCTCTCACATGGGAGTGTGTTTCTCTATCTTTGCGGGAAGATGTATCAGCACAGTCATGTTTTTACTGAGAAAAACCGTGGGCCTTGCTTTTCAGCCCCAGCGCCCGAGCACATTCTCCTCTCACCTCGTGCTGCTATTCTAGGGACTACGAGTGAGTCAGCAGAGACAGCGCTGGCGGCTCCCGCAAAGGAGACACACAGAACAGGTCCAGATGGGCCCATTAATGCATTTGGAAAAAAAAAAAAAAAAGCCTCCATAAAACCCACGTAAGTCTTGCAGGAATCAAGAGCTGAGATGAAAGTCATATCCAGGACGTCTGACCTAAGACTGACACAGCTACAGCCAGCTCCCCTGGGGGTTTCGCCAACTCCTCCAGGAACTCAAGTGCTAGCTGGCCAGCTCTGGGGGCAGAGGGCCGGTGTGCAAGTGTTCTCCACTGAACCCCCAGAACCTGGTGGCTCCTGGCCCGGAGCAGGTATTCAGTTCGTATCTGTGGAATGAATGAGTGAGTGAATCAAGGTGCAGGACGCCGTTCCACACACTCACCTCTCCCGGCCGTGCTCATCCTCGCTGCTGCAACGATCGCTGCCTGAGCTTCTGTGCTTATGTTTCTTGTGCTTCTTTTTCTTCTCCTTCTTTTTCTTCTTCTCCTTTTTTTCCAGACTCATTTGCAACTAGAAAATGTCCAGAACATAACCACGCAAGATTACTGGGACCCCTGTTAGTCCCTCTGAGGGGACAGGGTCATGGTAAACTACCTGCCTCCAGGCCTCAGGGTCTACAGGGGTCCAGGACATGATCAGACGTCCCCTGTCGACAAGAGTGGAGGGTCTGGACCCTGGCTGTGCACAAACACCCCTAGACTACTGAACAGACTCTCTGGTGGGTGGGGCTGGGAATCTGTGTTTTGAAACAGTCCCCAGAACCACTGCTTAGGAATTCCCATTTGTCAAAAGACTGCAACTCTGCTGACAGTAATCAGGGACCGCAAGATCAATCTTTAAATTTCCCTTACCAACTAATCCAAGGAACAATCACATAATATGTCACATGAGTGATGAATACCACCTAATCAAGCCTAAAGGCTTGATACCACCTGATCTCCTGAACACACTGCATGATCATGCTTTCCACAGGCATATCCCAATACCCCTCTTTTTCTGGAAGAATGATATAACATGCTGTTTTTCCAACCAAAAGACATAAAAGAGAAAAATCAAGCATAATTAAGCTTTATATGTTAAGATTGCACAAAATCACCAGGAGAAGGTCTCTAAAAGACAAAAATGTTTAAAGCCATGCTGCTTTCCCTCTCGTAAGAGTAAATGGAGAGGAGTTTTCATGTTAAGTAGCTCTTGATGCTTATTTGATGTACTACTTACCAATTCTTTGATTTTCTTCATTTTCACAGGATTATTCAATACCTCTCTTTTTTTCTCTTCTTCTTTCTTCCTAAAGAGAAGTTATAAAAATCATGATTCTTTCTTTCAGAAAAGGGGATTAAACCATTCATTCTACTCTCCATAATTCTATACAGCAATCTTTTTTCTCAGTGCAGGCAGACAGGCCCCATGGTGCAATCTGCATGATTCTGTGGAAGCCAGAAATCTTTCCCAAATCTGCATAAGGGATTGACTATTGTGGGGAAAGTTCACACTGGTTCCCTGTTGTGCAAGAAAGTGAGTTTGGTCTGTTGCTTATTAAGCTTCATGCTCAGGGCTTCCCAGCTGGTCAAGTAAATGTATGTCATCTTGTGTATCAAACGTATGCAACATTTCAATACTACCTCCACTGTTTAGCATGATAACCCCTGGGAAATAAACAGAATGGATACCTCTTTCAAGAAGTCTTACTCTCACATAGGGTTCATAGGAGGGTAAACTGGTCAACCTTCCCGGAGGACAATTCGGCAACATTTATCACAGCCTGTACATACTCACAAACTCTTTAGTCTTACAAATGCTTCCTCAAGAATTTGTTACTGAAAGGATATAATCAAGGAAGGTCACTAAAAAGGTGTTCATGTTATAACAATGAAAACTTGGAAACAAGTTAGGGATCCAACAGGAGAATATTAATAAATTATGGTAGAGACTTCCCTGGTGGGCCAGTGGTTAAGAATCCGCCTTCCAATGCAGGGGATGCAGGTTCAATCACTGGTCAGGGAACTAAGATCCCACATGCTGGGGCAACTAAGCCCACACACCACAGCTAGAGAGCCCACGCACCACAATGAAAGATCCTGCGTGTCGCAACTAAGACCTGATGCAACCAAAAATAAATAAATAAAAAATTTAAAAAACAAAACAAAAAAAAAGAAAGGGAAGGTGTCAAAAAAAATGTTTTAAAATAAATAAATAAATTATGGTATATCCATACAATATAGATACTAAAAATGATGTGACAGAAGTATAGTCAGCAACACAGAAAAATGTCCCATATATATGACTAGGTGATAAAAAGGAGTTTATAAAATAATATGCACAATATTTGTACACCAATGTTCATAGTAGCATTATTCACAATAACCAAAAGGTGGAAATAACCCAAATGTGCACGACAGATGAATGGATTAAAAAATGTGGTATACACATGCAACGGAATATTATTCAGCCTTAAAAAGGAAGGAAATTTTGATACATGCTACAACATGCATGAACCTTGAGGACATTATGCTAAGTAAAATAAGCCAGTCACAAAAAAACAAATATTGAAAGATTTCAACTTTTATGAGGTTCAGAATAGTCCGACTCATAGAAATGTAAAGTACAATAGTTGTTCCCAGGGGCTGGGGGGAAAAGGAAATGAAGAGTTGTTGCTTAATGGATACAGATTTTCAGTTATGCAAGATGAAAAACTTCTGGAGACTGGTTGCACAACAATTTGGATACCCTTACTACTGAACTATATATATACTTAAAATGGTTAAAATGGTAAATTTTATGTCATGTGTATTTTACCACAGTTTTTAAAAAGAAGGAAATTCTGACACATGCTGTAACACAAATGAACCTTGATGACATTATGCTGAGTGAAATAGGTCAGTCACAAAAGGACAAATACCATATGATTCCACTTATATGGGTAACTACAGTAGTTACATTCATAGGGACAGAAAGTAGAAGTGGCTGCCAGGAGCTGGGAAGAGGAGAGAATGGGGACTTACTGTTTAATGAATATAAGGTTTCAGTTGTGAAGATGAAAAAGTTCTGGAGAAGGACAGGTAGTGGTGATGGTTGCACAATGCTGTGAATATACTTACTGCCACTGAAATGTACACTTAAAAATAGTTAAAATGGGACTTCCGTGGCGGCGCAGTGGTTAAGAATCTGCCTGCCAATGCAGGTGACATGGGTTCGAGCCCTGGTCCAGGAAGATGCCACATGCCACGGAGCAACTAAGCCTGTGCACCACAACTACTGAGCCTGTGCTCTAGACCCCACGAGCCACAACTACTGAGCCCACGCGGCACAACTACTGAAGCCCATGCGCTCTAGGGCCTGTGCTTCGAAACAAAAGAAGCCACCGCAATGAAAAGCACGCACACCGCAATGAAGAGTAGCCCCCGCTCGCCACAACTAGAGAAAGCCCATGTGCAGCAGTGAAGACCCAATGCAGCCAAAAATAAATAAATTTATTAAAAAAAACCCAAACATGTACTCATGATACAATGTGAGTGTGGGAAGAGTGCCTGCTCACATTTGTACGCTGGTGAGTTTAAGGAACTTGAAAAAAAAAGAAAAAAAAAGTTAAGATGGTAAATTTTATGTTATGTATATTTTACTACAATTAATTAATTAAGACGCTAACAAAATGGGAGAAAATATTTACATATAAATATATATCTGTAATATATAGATAACTTTAAAAGAATTTTCAAAAGAAATGTAAATAAGAAATAAACATTTTTTAATGTTCAACCTTACACACTTGAAATAAAATAATGAAAATTAAAAACAAAAACAAAAAAAACGCACCACATGATTTCATTTAACACCCAAAATGCAACTCTACTTGATCTGTTACATATTAGGGTTAAATAAAATTCTACAGTTTCTTTTCAAAGGGTTCTGCTGCAAAAAACAAACAAAAGGGAGGGGTAGAGGGGAGGGGAAAAGGCCTATTCAACCCCCCAGCCAACTCTACACATATCCCCCAATTTCTAAGAAGCTGCCAGTCTTTCTCACCTTGCTTCTACCTCTTATTTTTGTTTAAGCGCCAAAGGTAAGTGAATAAATTTGGTCTGGCCTGGTACATTTACCAATCTCTTCCCAAACAGCCTAGTTCAGGCACCCTTAATAGAGCCTCCTTTTCAACATCAGAAGCCCAAATGGAGACAAATCCTTTTACATGGCAGACAAAAGCCAACAGGAAACCAACTGCAAAGCGAGAGGTGAGATAACATCTCTGCTAAGCATCTCTGTAATAAAAACCCCCTTCTCAGCCGCTCATCAGTACCTGATGATGAAGAGCGGATCCTCCCGGATTTTGCTGGCCATGTCAAGAAGGGAATTGGCACCTGATGGGGCAAAGATAGAGCCTGGGAGGAGTCCTGTCTCAGAAGAACAGCCTGCCTCCTTCTCCTCCATCTTCTCAAAAACGTATTTGTCAATGGGACGCCCCAGCAAGTACTCATCACGGTTCACCATCCCACCAGGACCCTGGTACATCCAGTCCAATTTTTCTTCCTTTTTCCTAGTTGAAGAAAAAAAAAAAATACAGTCAAAGAAAATGTAGACTTCTCAAACCTACACACAAAACCTGAACATGAGGGATAGATAAGCACAGCTGGGGGAATCCCCTGGCGGCCCAGTGGTTAGGACTCCATGCTCTCACTGCCAAGGGTGCAGGTTTGATCATTGCTGGTCAGGGAACAAGGATCCTGCAGGCCTCAAGGCGTGGCCAAACTTTAAAAAAAAAAAAAGGCACAGCTGGTCAGAACTGGACTCATTCTACAGGCCCCTTAGCAAGGGCTAAACACCACACTCCATGGGGCACTTGGGAAGAAACGGTAATTGCTGTCATGGAGTTTACATTTTAGGAGAGAGATCATTTCCACACACCTAAAGCAATTTCTGAGGAAAAAAAAGTTCCTCAGCCTGTGGCATGGATCTTCTGCTCAGGGTTTCTCAAGTCTCCTTTACAAAGTCTTTATGTTGTGCTTTCATTTCGAGGATAATCTGAAAGAGCTAACATGCATGTTCTGGATCAGCTCATCACCAAAACGATTTCAGTGACCACATATGCAGTTGTGTTTACTGTGTGTTTTGGTGCTTATTGTCACCTTGGCACCAGTGGTAATATACTACATTCGAGGGGATAATGAGAAAAGACCAGCAATAACAAGTTATGCTTTCAAGCCAAAAGAGGGAAGCCAAATTATGTCACAGTATCATGCCAAATATTTTCCTGTGGTTCTAAGAGAAAAAAAGTGGTGAGAAAATTGAGCCTTCACACAACAGACAGTAAAGGTGTGCTGAATTCATTCATAAGAGCATGTGTTGGAGCAGCCAATATCACATTCACACTACAAGTAGCAAAGTAGGTTCATCGAAACAATATTATCTATAACATTAGGTGCAATGGTTTTTGACTATGACTTTTAAATTTTGTATATTTATTTTTGTTTAAGATTATATAACAACTATGAGCATAAATAATACCTTCCTAGTTATATCTTTGCATATATTTTTAATAAAAATAATTTAAACCAATAATAGAGGGTCTAACCCTTCAGATTTCTTTTCCTATTATAAGGATTGAATTGAGAAACACTATAGTCTATGATTAAGAATTGATTGTGGGGCTTCCCTGGTGGTGCAGTGGTTAAGAATCTGCCTGCCAATGCAGGGGACACGGGTTTGAGCCCTGGTCCAGGAAGATCCCACATGCTGCGGAGCAACTGAGCCCGTGTGCCACAACTGCTGAAGCCCGCGTGCCTGGAGCCTGTGCTTCCCAACGGGAGAAGCCTCCACAATGAGAGGCCCATGCACCACAACGAAGAGTAACCCCTGCTCAACGCAACTGGAGAAAGCCTGAGTGCAGCAACAAAGACTCAGTGCAGCTATAAATAAATAAATTTATTAAAAAAAAAGAAGAATTGATTGTGGGCCACAGGGGTCAGGCTCCACCCAGCTTACCCAACCTCACTCACACCACTGGGGTCAAGATGGAGGAGCAAGAGTGAGAGCCGTGCCCCGGAGAACTATGTGGAAGACTGTGGTGGGGCCTTTATGATGGGTACCACAGGTAGTAGTGTCTTTTATGCAATTAAAGGTTTTCACCATTCTCCAGTGGGAGTAAACCAGAGACTACGTGGGAGTTTGACAGCTATTAAAACCAGGCCTCCGGGCTTCTCTAGTGGCGCAGTGGTTCAGAGTACGCCTGCCGATGCAGGGGACACGGGTTCGTGCCCCAGTCCGGGAAGATCCCACATGCCGCGGAGCGGCTAGGCCCGTGAGCCATGGCCACTGAGCTTGCACGTCTGGAGCCTGTGCTCCGCAATGGGAGAGGCCACAACAGTGAGAGGTCTGCATACCGCCAAAAAAAAAAAAAAAAAAAAAAAAAGCAGGCCTCCACAGTTGGGAGGTGGCTTTGCAGTTTGGGGAGGTCTGTTTTCCATGATTCTCTGCTGGATGGTGCATGTTAGAAAGACCTCTGGAATTCTGTCACAAGTGCAGCCTTCACAGGAGTCACACTGGCAGCCAAAAGGGACCAGTGGCCACAGCTGTTGGGTCAGCTGTGACTGGTGGCATTCTCCTAGGGTTAATTGGAGGAGCTGGTATCTTACTGACAAGATCTGCCTCTGTGTAGTTTCCCAATGGTCCTCGGTTTGCTGAAGATCCCTCCCAGGTGCCTTCAACTCAGTTACCACCCTCACCTTTTGGAGACTATCAACAATATCAATGACTTCTTTCCCAGAATTTCTTTAACAGAATAAGGTGTAATTCAAGAAGGATTTTGGAAGATCAAGATACAATGTATTTTTAAATCACAGGTGAGACAACCATGGCCAAATAGGCTATTAAGAGATATTGAGCACTTTTTTCTATTTAAAGGAACAGGGGGGATGGGTGTAAAAAGACAATACAGTTATTTATTCACAGTTGGACTGTATTTATAATCAAAATACATGTCTAACAGCCTTAAAAGAAACTGTAATAAGTGCTTAGAAGATGAAGAACCAAGGGACAAATAACAGTGAAACACAACCATCATTTCCTTGGAGACTTCTCTGCCTGGTTTTGTGTGTTCTGTTATTCAAACAATAAAAAACTCCTGGGGGTTGGAGGGAACTGACTGTGAAAGGCAGACTACATAAGAGCTTAAAGAGGTCTAAGCAAGAAGATCAGTGGTGACTAGAATATTCTGGCAAGCTCATTTTCCTGAAAGGCAGTATAACATAATGGTTAAGAGCACAAGCTCTGGAGTCAGGCAACATGGATTTGAATCCCGGCTCTAAAGCCAAGCAACTCATCTGAGCACTGGTGTCCTCACCTGTAAAATGGGGATAAAAGAGTACCTGCCTCATAGGGTTGTTGGGGATTAAATAAGTCAATGAATTTTTAAGGTGTTCAGAAGAGTGCATGCCACAAAGTAAGTACTAAATAAACACTAGCTAGTCTGTTTTGTTTTGTCTTTGTTTTACTTCAAGGGCAACTCATCAACTGGCAGAAGAAACATAAATGTATTGAGATAAAATATGTACTTCATAATTTCTTTGCCCCTCCTATCCCATAACCTACCCTGTAGTTCTGTCATGTCTTCTTACCCTGGGGATAATCACTGATGTTCCCACTAGCTAGTCTTTTTATTCTCTATGTATGTGTTTTGTATCTCCCACCAGGTTTTTTTAAACTCCTAGATGGCTGGAATGAATCCCAGACAGTTGCCTAATATGTTCAGTGTTTGACAATTCATGGGCAATGGGTCTGGAACTGGCAGTACTTTTTGAATGAAAAGCAGGTCTCAGTGATCGAGTAGGGGGGGATCCTAAAAGGACTTGTCAAAGATGGCTCAAGGGATCATGTCTATGCATGCCTGACACGAATGCAGATGGGGAAACTGGAAATAAATATTTGTTTATTCATTTGTAAACAACGACTCGGCACATTTCCTATGTGCCAGGCAGAGCAAGAAGGTCAGAAAGATGACAAAGATTCAGGCAGCTGAGTTGCTCACAGGCTACCAGATGAGGCACAGAGGTCAACTAATTACTGAACAGTGCTGCTGAGAGCTAAGTATGTGATGGGTAACTGTGGGACACTTGAAGCAGAACTGCCTGAATTAAAAAAAAAAAAAAAGAACTGCCTGAATATACAGAGGTACAAGAGTTTGTGTGGGATAAACGTGGGAGTCGTCAGCATGCAGCAGACACTGGTACCACAGGAGTGAAGGGAGAAGAACAGTGAGCCTTGGGAAGCAGGAGCAGTTACTGGATGAGGGAAAAGAAGCTAAGCAAGTGAATAAAAGAGAAGAGACAGTATGAAGAGGTAGGAGGGCCAGGAATATGCAGGCAAAGGAGCAAGACGTATCCAGAAGAAAGGATAGATAAAATGAAGACAGATACTTCTATAAAGCAGTATTTTCAGGGCTACAGCTACTCTTAAAAGGACTCAACTAATATCAGTCCTGCTCAGGCCCTCCAGTAAGAGAACATGTATCGCTGAGATCCAGTGCCACTGGACTTGACCTGGTTCCGCCACTACCCAGCTGGGTAAACATGCAAGTTACTTCTGTGCACTTCCATATCCTCACGTCTAAAATGGAGCTAGTAACTGCCATTTCTCATCATTTTTAAAGTGAGACCCTCTCTCTGAGTTTTTAAATGAGAGAACATTTGGGGTAAAAGTCATATAAAAACGAAATGGTGTATAGATTTTTGCTGTTGCTAGCACTAAGGATATAGAACAGGTTCTCAATTGAGGCTGCCCATGAGGATCACCCGGGGAGCTCTTAAAGTATCCAGATGCCCTCGCCCCAGAACCCCGCTGCTAATCTTAGAGAGTCTGCTTGGGTGGGAATCACTCCCATCTTCATTTATCTAATCTTCCAAGGACACCCTAAAGTGCAAGCGTTGAAAAATGCTGGTAAAGAAAACACAATTTTCTAATATTATCAGTAAATACTTAAACAACATTCTACTGCAAAGAGGGATTTGGATGGAGATCAAGGATAACATGCATATTGAGGTTTCTTCTTTGTTCTAAGAGAGCTGTATAATAAACACAGAAAAGATTATCTGAACCATACAAGTGAATTGTTAAATAGCAAAGGGTTGTATTGGATAAATGAAAAGCACGACACTATGCAAAGAACTACACAAACCAGTCAGCTGGACAAGCAGATCGTCTAAATACATCTGCAAGTAAAGACCAAAAAAAGTGACCTACGTGCTAACCTTTGAGTTTCATAACATTGGAGAATATGTGAGGGGGCAAAAAAATCAAAAGAATATAAAATCACCTTCCTCCCATTCCCAACAGACAAGAGAGCATGAGGGTCAGCAACAGGATATACACTGACTCCCGGCTCTGAAGCTGCTCATCTATACTCTGACCTCATTAATTAGACTCTGCAAAGCCCGAATTTCTGACGTATCAGGCACAGAATATGTAATGCTTGGCTGAATAAAAATTTCAAAATAATTTTTTACTTATGGTTAGTGGGAAAGTAAACTCTTACAACTAATGGCTATTCCGTCTAAAATTGACATTTGTTTTAAAATCAAGCGTTCAAAAAATCTCAAAACTCACATATAAAAATGTCATATAAGCTGCCCAGGAATTAATTCAAATGTGTGAAATTTATTTAGTTTAAATTATAAAGAATATAATTTATACAAAGTATATAAAGTAAAATAATTTAATGTGTATCTATGGTTAAAAAAAACTTATAAAATTTCATTATTTTACCTCATTTTATATATTAATGCCCTAAATATATTGTGCTGTACTTTAAAAACTCCAAGACTCCATTTATTTTAAAACATTTCAAATTTTATACTTAAGTCAGAATGGCCTTCTGCCAATCCTGAAAGAATGTATACATATATACAATGGAATATTACTCAGCCATAAAAAGGAACGAAAATGGGTCATTTGTAGAGATGTGGATGGATCTAGAGACTGTCCTACAGAGTGAAGTAAAAGTAAATCAGAAAGAGAAAAACAAATATCGTATATTAACACATATATATGGAATCTAGAAACATGGTACAGTTGAACCGGTTTGCAAGGCAGAAATAGACACACAGATTTAGAAAACAAATGTATGGACACCAAGCGGGGGAAATGGCGGGGGGGTGAACTGGGAGATCAGGATTGACATGTATACACTAATATGTATAAAATAGGTAACTAATAAGAACATGCTATATAAAAAATAAATAAAATAAACAAACAAACAAAAAGAAAGAATGTAATTGTTATCCTGCCTAAATTCCATAATGCCATTTCCACGAACTGAAACTAAGTCTCTCTCTCTCTCACACACACACATGCCTCTGAATGTCACAAATCCTCCTGTCATGAAATTACTAAGGAAAAGCCCTGTATATCCAACAGGGGAAGTATGTCACATGTCACCCTGGAGACTTGCCCACTAGGATATGAACAAGGGATAGTACAGATAAGTCAATTTTAGTCTATCTGGAGTTTTTATTCAATTCTGATTTAGGAATGCACTGCATATTTTTTTTAAATTAAAAAATACCGATTTATTGGTGATCGTTGCAGTGAAGACGTGGGTTTTCTCGGATTTGTTTTTTTCATACAGAATACAGTTCGTTGTTATTATATGCAGATTTTACTGAAACTTAATCAGGAAGTCAAACAAGAAAGCAATAGCTCTTACCAGAAACAAAATTTCAGGTATATTAAAATAAGTCAGAGATTATAAATAGCTTTAGTATATTCACTACTCATTGCTTTTCACTGTTTTAAAAAAACAATTCCCAAAGAATAATTTTACATTTGATTTTAAAGCAGGTGATTTTTAACTATATTTTCTTACATTTAAGATTTACAAAAAATATGTATGTACAGATTGTTTTATGTTCTTGGGATAAAAAAAAACATATTGACGACTCCCAATTTCCACTGAATACTACCTGTACTCTCAAACATGACATTTGAAGACCTTCACTTTTCATTAGCTGCAGAAAAAGTACATTGAACATTTAGAAACAAGAAAGAGTAAAGAAAATAGAGATGGAAATTTGGATCGGCTTTAAAAAAAAAAAATTGGGGCGCTCTCACAACACCTAGCTTCTATCCAGTGCTAACTCCATTAGCGCCACCATAGACCACCTCCCTGGCTCAAGAAACCTCCCTCTGAGAACAAGTTAGACTTTGCTTTTGCCCTCCCTGGGCCGTGGAACCTCCGCTTGAGAGCACCCTCCCCACTGCGCGGCCACTTCCCGGTCAAGAGCCCCGGCTGGACCCGGAGCTGATCTCGCCTTATTAAATTACAGAAATCAGTAAAGAAGAACATTCCCACTGTCTATCCTCACACCCCAGATTAGAATCCCAGGTTCCGGGAAACCTGCACTGCATATTTTATGCTTTTAATTTTTCTCAGAACACATTTATTCCCATCCCCTCTTATGAGATGGGTAGAGTAATTATTGTCTGTTACTCCTATCCTATATTATACAAGAGGAAACTGAAGTCAGGGTATATCGAATGAGACTGTCCACATTCACACAGCTTTTACTGACAGACACACCATCTACCTCCTTCCACGGGACCTCTCTGCCTCCCTAAAATGAGCCTGCAATCCATAAATAAACAAAAGCAGGACTGAGGCCTCAACACGTACTGAGAAGCAGGGTATAGGCAATCATCCTCAGCCACAGGTGTTTGGCAATCATCTACCATGAACTTGGTCTACACTAAGCCCTTTACATGTCATCTCATTTGATCCTCAACAAACCTTAGGAGTTGGGTACTCTCATTCCCCCGGTTCTACCAAGGTAACCAAGGCTCCCAAACTTGCTCCCAGTTACACAGCTAGGCTAGTCCATGCCATGCCAGCCTCAGAACCCAGGCCAGTCTGATTCCAAACTCACGCTCTTAACCAGCTATTATGCAACAACTGGACGATGCACCTGCAGGCAGTTCTGCAATTCCCCACACACCAAGACACCCCCAGGCCAAATCGCTCCAGCTCCTCACGTACTTGACAGCTCCAACGTCCTCCGCGTAGCGCTGCATCTCCTCCCGGGCCCTCTCCTCCCGCAGCTCGCGCTGAAGCTCCTCAATCTTTTTCCGCTCAGCCTCATGCTTCTGCTCAGCTTTCCACACTTTCTCCACATTGCGGAGGGTCTGCGGGTGCCAGCTCTTCTTCAGATTCTGAGGTAAATGAAAGGAGGGAGAAAACAATGCGGGCAGTGGGTGGGTGGTGAGTATAACTGGCCCTCCCTTTCCCACCCCTATATTCATGCCAAGGCAGGCATGTAAGGGCAAGACGTCTTTAACAATGGCAAGGTTGGCACCCAAAAATCTCACACATGGCGGGGCGGGAGAGAGGTTGTTCAAGTACATAAAGCTTCAGGATAAAACAGGCCCCTCCGAGATTCCCTTCAAATACTTCTATCCTTAAATGTGTGAGTCTGACTTCTACTGGCCATGCCTGAAGTGAGGGTTAGTGATGACAATACAGGAGGAATGGGGTAGAGAAGCAGGAAAGTATAGACTCTGAAAGGCAAAAGAATTCAAGTGCCTTTGGCACTGGACGTTCATTCTTATGAACACAGCCTTCTTTTCCTTGAGTCCACTTAACGTGCCTTAAACTTGCATGGTTTACAACCCCACCTAGTACCTCTTTCAACCTTCCTTCCCAAGAATCTCCCCCTGGTTCTGATCTTCCTCCTCACCCTCAAGGAATGCTTCTCCTCTCCCTCCTCCCCATGAGCCACTGCTTTGGTTCAGCTTCCCAACCAGGAAAGGTTTCCTGGAGGAAGTGACATCCAAGGATAATTATAAATTAGCCCAGTGATGCAGGAAGCGGGAAGGAGTGGGGTAGCTTTCCACACAGGGGTAACAGCACACACAACTGCCGGCCCAGTGGTGAGAAAGAACAAATAATTCAGCATGGCTGGAGATAGGAGAGCAAGCTGATGGGAAGGGGCTCAAGATGAAGCCAACTAAGAAAGCAACAGATTAAGGGCCTTATAAGCCATGTTAAGGGATTGGATTTTATCCTGTTGACAGCAGAAAACACTAAACATTCATATGCAGGTGGGAGGCATGACCAGCCTAGCATGTAAAGAATGGATTGGAGAGGATCAGGATTGAAAACCAGGAGACCAGTTAAGAAACCTAAATGAGGGAACTGCCTGGTGGTCCAGTGGTTAGGACTCCGTGCTCCCACTGTAGGGGGCAGGGTTCAATGCCTGGTCAGGGAACTAAGATCCTACATGCTGCTCAGTGTGGCCAAAATAATTTTTTTTTTTTTTAATGAGGGCTTCCTTTTCTCTCTCTCTTCTTGTACTCCCTTTCCCCTCATCAGGTTGTTCAGTCCTTCCTCCCTTCCTCCCCAACCCTCCACCTTGTCCTAATGGTCCTCGTCTCTCGCCTTCAATATGGGTGATTTTGCCTCCCAGGGAACATTTGGCAATGTCTGTAGACAGTTTTGGTTGTCACAACTGAAGGAGAAAGGTGCTACTGGCTAGAGGCCAGGGATGCTGCTACATGCACAGGACCACACACACAACAAAGAATTATCTCCAGCCCAAAATGTCAATAGCACTGAGGTTGAGAAACTCTGGATTAGAGCTTTCCTATCCCTAAATGCAGCTACTTGAAGACAGTAAGTCAGAAGAACCTTGATGGTATCTTGGAACTCATTCTAACTGATAACACCTGACAAACTCTAATATAGCTACTGGACAGGTGGCTAAACGAATCTATTTGCTGATTCAATTAGCTACACTTTCAGGAGATTAGCATTTTTCTGATCTTGCACCATGCTCTTATGGGTACATTTGCCCAATTCGGAGGCTTAGCCCCCTACAAATGAACTATACAGTTTAAGAGAAATAGCCACATAACTTATATTAAGTGCTATGAATTCAGAAGAAAGCTCTGCCACTACAGATCAGAATGCAGCACTGAAGAAGGAGTGGAAGTCAGAAAAGTGAACATGAGGAAGATCTTCCGTGACCCCAGGACATGGCTCAGGGACGAGGAGAACGGGGGCACAAATCACCCCTACTACAGCCCAGGACATGACTGAACTCCTAGCTGAGGAAAGGAGATGTATCCCAAGACAAGATATACAAAACAAAGTGACACGTCCTCCACACCTGCCTCCTTTCCTAGCCATGGTTCCAACCGCCCCCGAGTCTTCCCAGAATTTCCAGCCAGAAGAGCTCCCTGTCAACAAACACCATCTCCCCTCCTTGGCGACCCACCTCACATATCTTCCCAAGTCTCCGCCCGGTCCCTCATGGCCTTAGTTATCCGTCCCCTGTCCAGTGCTACAGCTCCCTGTCCCCAACGGCTGCGTTGCAAGAATACCCACTGCCACCCCCACCAATTTCCGTCCCCAGCCTCAGTCGGTCTCCGGCCTCAGTCTTGCCCCAGCCCTGGGCTCCCTCACTTACCAGGTCTCCGCCCCCCATGATGGTGGAGAGCCTGGAAGCCTCAGGAAGGATCGAGGCGAAACGCAGAGAAAGAGTTCAGCTACGACCTCCGGAGATCTGATCCCGGGGACGACTGGCTACCACTTTCACTGCCCGATCCAGAGACCACTTCCGGGAGAGCGTTGTATTAGAGCGACTGCGTCGCGGTACCATGACGTTTAATACTCGCTGTCGCGCTGCGTGGCGGTAGCGTCACGTGCAGCTTCGCAGGTTGCGGCCGTGATATCGCGGGATCTGTGGTTTCACTTTGGTCGCCTCGGGTTGGCTCCTCCCCTGATTTCTGGAGTAGTGAGTTAAAACGCTGCGGCTGTTTCGAGTTACAATTGGTCCTGGGCCTAGCCCGGCGGTTCGGTTGCCATGGCGACGCACGGCGGCGTCCCCCTCGGAGCTCCACTCGGGGCCTCCCTAGCGAAGCCCCAGCGTGGATCAGCCTGGGCCTCCCGGAATTTCTAAACGGCCTTTCAAATCCGCAGTCTCCTCAAACCTCGACTCACAGCCAACCCCCTTACTCCAGGCGTATTTTACGGAGTTAAATAGAAACCATCGAACCGAAATTCCATCAGCTTCCCTGCACCAAACCTTTAGAATCTGCCAGCTTTCCCCTTTCCTTCCCCTTCGTTTACGATGCAAGAAGCATCCCTCCTAATCTAAGGCACGGCGGTTCATCTGCTCGGATCCCACCCCTCGCATCTGGTATTACTCAATTCCTCCCTCTCTCCTCTATCTCCCTAAGTATTGGTTCTTTGTCATCATCATTTTAGATACGCTCAGTTGATCCTTAAAAAAGAAAAAAGCTCATGTCTTTCCCCCAGCTGCTGCACTCTCCTCTCCGTCTTTAGCGAACTTGAAACAAGTTGTCTCCACTTCGGAGACAAGATGCTTGCACTTCGGAGACAAGATGTTTCCGCTTCATCTTCTGCTTAACCTAAACCCTCCGCTCAACTATTCTTCCCGTGATCTTCAGTAATACCCCTGTATTTAAATCAAAAAACACATTTCATCCTCATCTGGACTACCCCTAGCCTTTGGTATTGAGGAGCACTCTCTCCTTATCGAAACACTTTTCACTTGACTTCTTCCCATCACTCTCCAAATTTTCCTTCTCTAGATCCTTCTCAGGGAACATTTTCTTTTTTTCTTCCTCATCCGTTCTGTCTTAGGTCCTTTCACAGTAGGTGCTCTCCTTGGGTGATCTCATCTACTCACAGGTTTCAGTTACCATCTATATGCTAATGAATCCCAAATTCATTATCTCCACTCATAGCCCTCTTTCAAGCTCCAGGGTTTTAAGCCTGGCTATTAGTCATTTCCAACTGGACATCTGGAAGTCACTTAAACTAAATGTGTTATCTCACCTATACTTACTCCCCCAATCCCCTACTACCACCACTTCTCCATCCAGACGTCATTCTTAGATCTCTCCCTCATCTCCAACATCCAATCAACAAGATTCTAACTGCTCAACATCTCTCAAATCTGTCCACCTCACCATGATATTCACCACCTGCCTGGTTCAGGCCATCATCATCCCTCACCCGGTAGAAGTCCACTTCCCCGTTTTCAGTTTTATCCCTTATAGATCTATGCACTCTTTTTATAGCTAAGAGTGATCTCTCTAAAATGCAGATATGATTGTATCAACCCACCGCTTTAAAACGTTTCATAGCTCCCCATTATTCATACTATAGAGCCCGCGTTTAAAAAATGTGAAGTCCTGGGAATTCCCTGGCGGTCCAGTGGTTAGGACTCTGCACTTTCACTGCTGAGGGCTCGGGTTCAATCCCTGGTTGGGGAACTAATATCCCATAAGCCGGGCTGTGCGGCCATGTCGAGTTCTTTCATGATCGGACTCTTCTTACCTCTCCAGTTTCATTAAGACTCCCTACCTCTCACTCACTATGCTAGAGCTAAACTTTTATTTCCCTAGCCAAACACTCTTAACAACAACAAAAAAACATTTTTTAGTGGGTAATACATTGTAAATATGTTTTAAAAGATACAAAAGTCAACACAGTAGGGAGTTCCCTGGCAGTCCAGTGGTTAAGAATCCACGCTTCCACTGCAGGGGTCCTTGGTTTGATACCCAATCAGGAAACTAAGATCCTGCTGCTGTGTGGTGAGGCCAAAAAAAAGTCAATGCAGTAGAAGCCTCCCACCATCCTTATACCCTCCTCAATCAGCGTTCATTTATCCCATGTTTCCTTTATAATTTTATATTACATATTTAAGTCTTTGATCCATTTGGAATTTTTTTTTTTTTTTTTGGTCTTTCTAGTTGATTCACCTCAACACCTCTACAGAATAATCTTATATTTTCCCTACTGGTGTGAAATACATACATATATACATATACTATATTCCCATTTGTATCTGAGTCTGTTTCTGGATTCTCTATTCCATTCCATTAATCCATCTATTCATGTGGTCTTATCAAACTGCCCTAATAGCTTTATTTTAATGACGTAGGCCTACTTCTCCCTCACTACTCTTCTTTTTCTGGAGTTTCCTGGTTCTGTTTACAATTTTATTTTTCCAAATGAACTTTCAGGTCAGCTTGTCCAGTTCCAGAGACAGTGTTTTTTATGTAATTATTGAGAGATATATTAAATTTGTAGATTAATTAGGCAAATTATATTATAGCACTTACTCTGTATTATAATTGCCTATGTAAGTTCCATAATGCTAGAGACCTCCACCTTTGTGTCCCTTGTGCTTGGCACAGTTTCTGGCACATAGTAGTTGCTTAATTATTGTTAAGTGAATACATGAATGGATGGATGAGCCTTAAAGGCCCTGTGTTTTGAAGTCACCATTGACCAAAGTGTTTTGCTTAGGGCATGACTTCATAGAAATAATAATAACCATTAATATTAATAATTTCATACAATAATAATGGGGGTTATATGTTTGAAAAAGCAATGGCTTTGACTTGCATTTGAATCACAAGTCTGTCAGCTATGTTACGTGACCTTGGACAAGTTACATAACCTCTCTGAGAGTTTTTCCTCATCCTTAAAATGAGAGCAATACCACCTACCCTGCAAAGTTGTAAGAATTAGGTGCAATTACATTTGTAAAGCATTTCACATAGTCTCTGGTAGATAGTAGATGCTCAATAAATGATAACAATTCTATCCACAAAGTTACCAATATCCATAGTAACTTCTCTTCTAGGGCTGATTGACACTAAAGGTTAGGAGGAAGGAGATGGTTCTAAAAGTCAGTGGTGCCATAGTTTTGTGGTGGAAAGTACTTGAAAACAAGACAAGGCTATTTTTGAGGCAGAGATAACTGAAATTGCAGAAACTACATGAGCCAATTTCTTTTCACTAATGTTTCTCAAAGTGTGGCCTGGGGACTACCTATAATAGAATATCTTGAAGGTCTTCTTAAACATGACATGTTCCTGGACCCTACCCTTGAACCACTGAATAGACTTTCCAGGGGTGAGATTCTCAGATTCTAGAAAGTTCTTCATGTGATTCATGTGCACACTAGAGTTTGAAAACTACTGCTTTAGAATAAAGTTAGTTTTCAAAGATAAATAAATAAATGAAATAGTCTTGTCTTAAGCCAGGAAACCTAAAGGTTATTTGCAAACACTGTAATACAGAGCTGTTTTCCCAATGAGGAGAGAGGCGTTATGAGAGGCAAATCAAGGAATTAATTGCCATGACTGATCTGTGTTGCCTTTCATCATCATTTATTCATTCATTTGTCCATTCAGTGGATGTCAGGCTCTGGACAAATTGTACTATAGCCATAGTCTGTAAACTGATAAATGCTCTTCCCAAGGTAGAGTCAGGTCTTTGCTACTCCTCAGCTACTCCAGAGATGGTTTTCCCAAATTCTGCTGCTTTGGAGCTTGTACAAGCCAGCCCTACAGTCAAGTAACCATAAATAGCCCCACAGCTGTTAAGTCAGGTTAACAACTATAGGCCCTGATCAAATGGTCTGGTTAGGCACGAATCCTGCAGAAAGTGGTGGAAGAGTACGCTGTTGAGATAGGTTAAGCCAGAAAGCATCATCCAAGTTAGAGAGCATTCCTTTCTTCCTTCCTGCATCCATTCAGCAACCTAAGGGAAAGATTATTATGTGCTAGTTAGCACTATACTAAGAAAAATGCTAAGTATGGAGGCTACAAAGATGGAAACTTTCCCCTGGCCTTTATACCCCTTTATGGTATAAAAGAGGAGGCGGATGCCTAAATACCTGACATCACTATAGTGTAGCAAAGGCCATAATTGAGAAACATACAAAGTAATATATTAACCCGGGGAAATAAAGATTTTTTGCACAAACAGTGAAGCATAGTGTGTGCTGGAGTCCAAACATACCTGGGTTAATATCCTGGCATGCCACATTGCAGGTCAGTTAACCTTTCTGTGCCTTAGTTCCCCCATTACTAAAACAATGATTTTATTAGTACCTAACCGACCTCATAAAGTTGCTGTGCAGATTCAATGAAGTAATGTTCTACTTCTCCACTTCAGTCATTCAAGTACTGCTCTCAAAATTTTTGTCACATTCATAAAACAATGATATTTAATACTTTTACTTACATTGATTCACCTTTTTTAAAAAGTCCCCAACATTTTATTACAAAAATTTTTCATTCAACACAGGTGAAAGAATTTTACATGACACACCCATATAACTACCAGCTAGATTCTAGAGTTAACATTTTCTTCTACTTGCTTTATTACATTTCTATACATATATCTATCCTTCTCTCCATCCAGTAAGTCCTCCTATTTTTAGTACTTTTTTTTTTTTTTTTTTTTTAGCGGTACGCGGGCCTCTCACTGTTGTGGCCTCTCCCGTTGTGGAGCACAGCTACGGACGCGCAGGCTCAGCGGCCATGGCTCACGGGCCCAGCCGCCCCGCGGCATGTGGGATCTTCCCGGACCGGGGCACGAACCCGTGTGCCCTGCATCGGCAGGCGGGCTCTCAACCACTGCACCACCAGGGAAGCCCAAGTACATTTTTAAAAAAAATTATTTATTTTATTTATTTATATTTGGCTGCGTTGGGTCTTCGTTGCTGCGCGTGGGCTTTCTCTAGTTGCGGCAAGCGGGAGCTACTCTTCTTTGCCGTGCACGGGCTTCTCATTGCGGTGGCTTCTCTTGTTGCGGAGCACGGGCTCTAGGCGGGTGGGCTTCAGTAGTTGTGGCTCGTGGGCTTTAGAGTGCAGGCCTAGTAGTTGTGGCACACGGGCTTAGTTGTTCCGCGGCATGTGGGATCTTCCCGGACCAGGGCTCGAACCCATGTTCCCTGCATTGGCAGGCGGATTCTTAACCACTACGCCACCAGGGAAGTCCCTTTAAGTACATTTTGAAGTAAGTTGCAGACAAACAGTACACTTCCTCCTAAATACTTCAGCATGCATATCATTAACTATAATTAGATATTCAGTTTTTACAGTGTTTATGTTAAAGTTACATTAAATGAAATGCATAAATCTTAGGTGTATGTTCACTAACTCTGTGTAACCCAAACTTCCAGCAAGAAATGGAACATTGACATCATCCCTCATTCCCCTTCCCAGTTAATCTTTGTCCCTCCCCCCAACAGGCAACCACTTTTTAAAAAAAAATATTTATTTATTTATTTTGGCTGTGTCGGGTCTTAGTTGTGGCATGCGGGATCTTTAGTTGCAGCATGTGGACTCCTTAGTTGTGTCATTCATGAGGGATCTAGTTCCCCGACCAGGGATCAAACCGAGGCCCTTGGCAGTGAGAGTGCAGAGTCCTAACCACTGGACAACCGAGAATTCCTGCTATGAATGTTTCTGTATAGGTCTTTTGTGAGCATATGTTTTCATTTATCTTGAGTAAAATCCTAAGAATGGGATTGCTGAGAGGTAGGTCAATATATTTTATTTTATATGAACTGCCAGACCTTTTCCCCGAATGGTATATACCATTTTACATTCCCACCAATTTGCTTGAGAGTTGGTATCTGATATTGTCAGTCTTTTTAATTTTAGACATTCTGATACATGTGGAGTGTCACAATGTGATTTTAATTTGCATTTTTCTGGTAACTAATGATATTAAATATTTTTTCGTGGGTTTATTGGCCATTTATTTGTATCTCCTCCTTTGTGAAATGTCTCTTCAAATCTTTTCTCTATTTCTTAATTGGATTGCTTACAATCTTTTTACTTTCAGGTAGTAAGAGTTCTTTACACATGCTGGATGCTAGTTCTTTGTCAGATATATATTTTGCACATAATTTCTCCTAGTCTAGACTTGCCCATTCATTTTCTTTTGATAGGCAGACACTTTAAATTTTGATGAAGTCTAATTTATCAATATTTTCTTTTATGCTTCTTGTGTCCTCTTGGTAAAGGAAAAATTATTCATGACACTTGTTAAAGAATAATGTTATTTAAGATTAGGGCCAATAGGGACCACTGCAATGGGGTCTTGTAGTGGGAAAGAGATTGGGCTCGACTCTGAATGAAACATGGACAAGTGGGAATTTACAGCCAAGCAGCAGTGCAGGGGGTAGTGGATGGAAAATCACTAAGAAAAAACATCAGGGGTAGGGATAGAATTCTGGCTAAATCAAACTAAAGACAGGCCAGAATGATCACACATCACCGGCAGGATGATGGGGGATGAAGGACCAGGTCAGATATGGTGGAGGGAGGATTCTGATTCTAACTAAACTGACTTCGCAAGATTCTTGCTAAAATTGGACAATGCAGAGAGGAACACGGAAGTCCAAAAGTCAAGGCTTAGTTTGGAGAGAACTCAGAAGAGTGTGCATGCCTAAGTTTGCTCATGGAGAGACTCCTAGTCATGCACTAAGAAACCTTTGCCTAGCCTAAAGTCAGAGAGATATTTTCCTATGTTTTCCTTTAACATCTTTAGGTCTATGATCCTTCTAGAATAAATTTTTTTGGAGACAATCATTTATTTATTACACAGGATAAGGTCATTTAAACAGGGGAACATCATAAAAATGTGTTCAGCCTGGGGTTGCAAGCATCAATGCTCACAACTCCAATGGAAAGAGGCCACATACAACCAGGAAGGTATTGACATGCCACTCAAAAACAAGCCACAATGCTTAGGAAACTATTAGAGAGTGTTAAAAAAGTAAACAACAGGCCCCCAAATGGAGTCACTTGTGCTAAGTCTCACATCAGCAAACCAAGACTTAATACCTAATGTAACTGCAGTTTCAGCTTCTCCCAGGAATGTGACCAATCTGGAATTACCTGGTCAACACTAGTGAGGTAATCTACTTGATAGACCCCCCCCCCAACTATCCCCAAAGAAAGGTGACCTTGCCTGAAACAATTCATTCTTTGCTAGAATAACTTCCTTGCTCTGCCCCCTTCCGCCGATAAGTTTTCCATTTTTGTACAGCTCCTCAGAGCTCCTTATGAATTGTTATATAAAACCAACTAGATCTTCAAATTTATTCAGTTGAATTTTGCTTTTTAATAGGAGTCACAGAGCATAATAATAGTCTCCAGTTCACCAGTCTGCATTTTCTGTGGCTGGGTCATTAGCCCATAGCATTTGCCTGGTGTTGTGGTTATTGAGAAGGAGACTTCCCGTATTCTAGAGAGCCTTGAAGAGTACACACTTCTGGATGTCACTGAAATCATAGTCAACTCTAGGCTTAACTAGCTCACATCACTACATTTTGGGTCTACCCTAGGTAGTGATGAGCCATCTCTGGAATTTATTTTTGTGTATGGTATGAGATTCATCTTCTTCCATATGGATATCCAGTTATTCTAGCACCAATTTTTGAAAAGACTTCTTATCCCCATTGAATTATTTTGGTGCCTTGTTAAAAATCAAATGACCACATAAGTGGGATCTATTTCTGGGCTTTCAATTCTCCACCACTGATCTATTTGTCGATCCTTATGCCAGTACCATCTGTCTTGATTACCATAGCTTTATATAAAGTATAGAGAACAGGCAGTGTTAAGTCGCTCAATTTTGTTCCTTTCTTTGAGGATGACTTTGGATATTCTAGGAGTTTTGTATTTCCGTATAAATTTGAGAATCAGCTTGACAACTTAAAAATGCTGGAATTTGATTGGGATTGTGCTCTTTCTATGGGTCTGGAGAACTGACATCCCCTATCATTGCTGAGTCTTCTATATGTGAACATGGTATATTCTTTTATTTATTTGAGTGTTCTTTAATTTCAGCAGTGTTTTGTAATTTTCAGAATAGAGGTCTTGCCCATCTTTTGTTAAGTTCATTCCTAAGTTTTTGTTGTTGTTGTTTTGTTTTTGTGCAGTACGCGGGCCTCACTGTTGTGGCCTCTCCCGCTGCGGAGCACAGGCTCCGGACGCGCAGGCTCAGTGGCCATGGCTCATGGGCCCAGCCGCTCCACGGCATGTGGGATCTTCCCAGACCGGGGCACGAACCCGTGTCCCCTGCATCGGCAGGCGGACTCTCAACCACTGCGCCACCAGGGAAGCCCCCCTAAGTATTTTTTAAATATTTATTTATTTATTTGGTTGCGCCGGGTCTTGGTTGCGGCACGTGGGATCTTCGCTGCGGCATGAGGGAATCTTCTTTTTTTAGTTTATTTAATTTATTTATTTTTGGCTGCATTGGGTCTTCGTTGCTGCGCACAGGCTTTCTCTAGTACCGGCGAGCAGGGGCTACTCTTTGTTGTGGTGCACCGACTCTAGGCACGCGGGCTTCCGTAATTGTGGCACTTGGGCTCAGTAGTTGTGGCTCGCAGGCTCTAGTGTGCAGGCTCAGTAGCTGTGGTGCACGGGCTTATTTGCTCTGCGGCATGTGGGATCTTCCCGGACCAGGGCTCGAACCTGTGTGCCCTGCATTGGCCACCAGGGAAGTCCATGAGGGATCTCTTAGTTGTAGCATGCAGGCTCTTGGTTGCAGCGTGCATGTGGGATCTAGTTCCCTGACCAGGGATCGAACCTGGGCCCCCTGCATTGGGAGCGCAGTCTTGGCCACTGGACCACCAGGGAAGTCCCAGTATTTGTGTGTGTGTGTGATGCTATTTTATTTTTGATAGATTTTTTTTCTTTCACTTTTATTCTTTTTTTAGCAAGAAAAAAATTATTAAAAGAATAGTGAAGGAATTCCCTGGCGGTCCAGTGGTTAGGACTTGGCGTGGCTTGGCCAAAAAAAAAAAAAAAAAAAAGAATAGTGGAAAACTTACAGATATTGAAAATAAACTTATGGACACTAAAGGGGAAACGTGGGGGGAAGGGTTAAACTGGGAGATTGAGATTAACATATACACACTACTATATATAAAATAGATAAGTAATAAGAACCTACTGTATAGCACAGGGAACTCTACTCAATATTCTGTGATAACCTATATGAGAAAAGAATCAAAAAAAGAATGAATATATATATATACATATATAAAACTGAGTCACTTTGCTGTACATCTGAAACGAATACAACATTGTAAATCAACTATACTCCAATAAAATTTTAAGAGAGAGAGAATAGTGGAAATGACTCATATGTCCATTAATAGAATGTGTAAGTAAACTGTGAGAGTCAGACAATGAAAGATGACAATGAAAAAAACAAACCACTGATAGAGACAACAACATGAATATATCTCACAGACCTAATCTTGAGTTAAAGAACCAGAGAGTATGCACTGAGCATGTGCTGTTAATTCCACTTATATAAAGTTCACAACCATGCAAAACAGATCTATGGTGTTCGTGTCAAGACACTGGTAACTGTTAGTGGCAGAGGGACTGCAAGGGCACCTGGTGAGGGATGCTGCATGCTGGTTACCCAGGTGTGCTTGGGGTGGGATGTTCATTGAGTTGCACACTTGATATGTGCTCTTTTCTGTGTATGCATCAACGAAAGTCACACAGAAAGAAATCAACACAGAGCTACTCGGTAAGGCAAAATGTCACCGCTAAGTGCTCAAGAAGCAGGGTTGGGGCTGTAGGTCCAAGCATGCTTCCCAAACCTGGCACAGAACTTGAATGAGCACCTCTCTGTTGCTGTGGCTGAGCACTAAATGCAGCTGTTTGCTTGGGGATGCCTCTGCCTGGGTTATGCCCATATCAGTACTTAACATTGGATTATTTATGCATTTGTTTATTTTCTGTCTCCCCAACTAGGGTGTGATCTCACTGCAGGCATGTAGTAAACACACAACAAATATTTATTGGATGTATTTGTCTCTATATCCTTCCTTCCCTGAGCAGAATTTGCCTTCTCATGGATGTATTCTTTCACCTATATTCTTTTCTTGCAAACATCCATCGTCTTATATAGATACAAAATAAAAGAAATAGAAGAATTTTTCCCTATGATGAGAACTCTTAGGATTTACACTTTTAACGAATTTCATATACAATACACAACAGTGTTAATTATATTACTCATGTTGTACATTACATCCCTAGGACTTATTTATCTTATAACGGGAAAATTGTACCTTTGACTACCTTTGTCCAATTCTCCCCACACCCCGCCTGTGGTAACCCCAAATTTGATCTCCTTCTTTATGAGTTTGTTTGTTTTTAATAACTACATTATTTTTCAGAATCCAGCAGCTTTTTAAAAATATTTATTTTTGGCTGCATTGGGTCTTTGTTGCTGCGCATGGGCTTTCTCTAGTTGCGGCGAGCGGGGGCTACTCTTCGTTGCAGTGTGCAGGTTTCTCATTGCAGTGGCTTCTCTTGCTGCAGAGCACGGGCTCTAGGTGCACGGGCTTCAGTAGTTGTGGTACACGGGCTCAGTAGTTGTGGCTTGTGGGCTCTAGAGCGCAGGCTCAGTAGTTGTGGTGCATGGACTTAGTTGCTCTGCGGCATGTGGGATCTTCCCGGACCAGGGCTCAAACCCGCGTCTCCTGCATTGGCAGGTGGATTCTTAACCGCTGCACCACCAGGGAAGTCCCTGTTTGTTTTTGAAGAATAATTGACCTACAACACTATGTAAGTTGCTGGTGCACAATATAGTGATTCAATATTTCTATACATTTCAAAATGATCACCACTGTGAAGCTATTTTATTATTATTTCTTTTGTCCGCACCACACGCTCATGGAATTTAATTCCCCCACCTGGGATCAAACCTGGGCCCTGGTAGTGAAAGTGCTGAGTCCTAACCACTGGACTACCAGGGAATTCCCCACTAATTAGTTCTTGTAGCTGTTGTATACGGAGTCAATATTTACTTAAATTTATTTGAAAAAGAAACTTTAACAGAAAATCAACCCTTTGGAAAAAAATCTAGCAGTTCCTCAAAAGGTTAAACATAATTACTGAAGCAGAGCAGGACCCTGTGGTCCTTTCCCGCCATAACCTCCGCCTGCCTTTTGTCTGTGAAAAAACTTTAGCCAAAGAATAAGTTTAATCAGAGAAATAAGATAGTTTAGTCATTAAGCATAGTCAAGGACCTTTAGTTCCTTCTCAAGGGCTATAGATAATATTCTGAGCCATGTCCTGTGAGCTGTCTTGTAGATACAGAACCCCCCCCAGAAGTTAACTATGTGATGACCAGACTGTAGCCATGACATAAGCTGCTACAATTCCGAGAACCGGCTTCAAGGAAATGGGAACAAATTGACCCTGGAACTGAAGATTAACTGTACTTACAACAATCAAGATGATGCTGGTCAGACCACCGCATGACCAATTTTAAGATAACTGTCAGAGCTTTCTGCATGTAGCCCCCTCCCTCCATCTATAAAGGCTCTTGCCCACTGATTGTCAGTGGTGGGGAGTCAGCCTTTGGACAGGAGTCTGCCCTCCCCCCGGTTTCCAGCATTCAAAATAAAGCAAATTTTCCTTTCCACCAACCTTGCCTCTTTATTGTCTTTTGAGCGGTGAGCAGCCGGACCCCACTTTCAGTAACATTACCAAATGACCCAGCAAGTCCACTCCTCAGTATATATGTAGGCTAAATGATAACATATATCCATACCAAAACTTGTACATGAATATCCATAGTGATGAAATAAAACTCATATTTTATAGCAAGAAAAATTTAAACAGAAAATTTGTCTTTGCCCATTTGAGCCTCCTCCCCCTCCCCTTTAGTGTGCATCTGCATTAACCAGATCTCTTTAGAGATAACATTCCTTCTTAATCTCATCAAGGGTCACAACTCCTTGGGAGATAACCTTCTTCTTAATCTTGTGACCCATGACCCACCCACTACTTGCTTTGTACCTGTAGACCTGGATTGTGTAAACTGTCATTTAATGTACAGTCCTCAGTCTCAAAACCATATATAACTGTGCTTTGACCTCTAATGGGCAGAACAGTTCTCAGAGCTTTCTGAGAGACTGTTCCTGGGTTATAATTCTCAATTTGGCTTGAATAAAATTTTCCATTTCTTTCTTAGATCAACTATTGTTTTTCTTTGACGATAGCAGCATAAGAGCCAACACATGGAAACAGCTCAAATACCCATCGACTGATGAATGGCCAGATAAAAGTGGTATATCCACACAATGGAATATTATATGGCCATAAAAAGGAGTGAAGTCCTGATACATGCTACATGGATGAACTTTGAAAACCAGTATGCTGAGTGAAAGAAGCCAGTCACAAAAGACCACATGTTGTATGATTCAATGTATATGAAATGTCTAGAATAGGCAAATCTACAGAGACAAAAAGTAGATCAGTGGTTGCCTAGAGATGGATAGGTTGGAGGGAATGGGGAGTGATTGCCAATGGGTATGGGGTTTCTTTTGGGGTTGATGAAAGTGTTCTACAATTGATTGTGGTGACCATTTCACAACTCTGTAAATATACTAAAAACAATTGAATTGTACATGTTTGATAGGTAAATTTATCAAATACGAATTATATCAATAAAGTTGTCATTGAAAAAGGAAAACCAGTATCACTTGCCATAAATAGAATGGAAAATCAAATACAAATTATTAAACACTAGCTAGGGAATTCCATGGCGGTCCAGTGGTTAGGACGTCATGCTTTCACTGCCCAGGGCCCGCTGCGTGACACAGCAAAAACAAACAAATAAAAACCACTAGCGGGCTACCCTGGTGGTGCAGTGGTTGGGAGTCCGTCTGCCGATGCAGGGAACGCGGGTTTGTGCCCCGGTCCGGGAGGATCCCACATACCACAGAGCGGCTGGGCCTGTGCGTCCGGAGCCTGTGCTCCGCAGCGGAAGAGGCCACAGCGGTGAGAGGCCTGTGTACCACAAAAAAAAAAAAAAAAACCCACTAGCAAGATAGTTACATTTACTCTCTGATTAAAAAAAACAGAGGATTCAGAAGTGTTAGACAGTTGACACCAAAGAAAACTTTTCCCTTAAGTTACTCAGGAACAAAAAAGAATTGAAAAAGGAATCATTTTTTCACTCTGTGGTTCAGTGTTTTTTGTGACCTGTTGGCTAGCTGCTGTCAAATTGCACGTACCTGCATACCCATCCCACCCTTGGGACAGACTGAGGTACAAGATGTGAAGCCAAAGTACAGCACCGAGTGTGTGGCATGTACTCCATCCACTTAAGCAATTCTTACTAAATGGCAAAGGAAGGGACATAAAAGCATTTCAGCTATCAATGTACAAACAGGCTTCTAAAAGTGATGCCAATTGGGTTTAAGCTGTCTCTTAGAAATAGAGGGGGAATTTCTGGGAAAGAAAACTGAATTGAAATAGGGACCAGCTGCCTTGCGATGAACTATTCCACCACAGAGTTCTGACCTCCACCAGCGCATTGCCATCATCCAGTAATATACATTCCTTCTGAATACTGTAAGGAAGTACTCTCTCCCCAGCTGGGGCCCTGTGAGAGCAAAAGGAAGGGACAGCAAGTCCCTTCTTCCACACTTTGATGATTAATTAATTAATGAAGGCAGTTTCAGCTGACCGTTCTCAAACACTTTCTCAGCAACACTGGGTAGAATTGGACCCAAAGCCCCCAGGTTTCTTGGAAACTACTAAGAGACAGAAAAGGTGCAGTGATTGCAAAGGGAACAGTAGGACTTGAGGTTGGGACTCCTGCTGGATAATGAAAGATTCTAGTCCTGCTGTAATAAGCCCAAATTCTGTTAAGTGTTGCAACACTTAATTAAAAGGGTGGGGGACTCCCCTGGTGGCGCAGTGGTTAAGAATCCGCCTGCCGATGCAGGGGACACAGGTTCGAGCCCTGGTCCGGGAAGATCCCACATGCCACGGAGCAACTAAGCCCACACACCTAGAGCTTGTGCTTGGGAACAAGCCACCGAAATGAGAAGCCCGCACCCTGCAACTGATACAGCCCCTGCTCGCCACAACTAGAGAAAGCCCGCGCACAGCAACGAGGACCCAGTGCAGCCAAAAAATAAATTAATTAATTAAAAATAAATAAATAGAAAGGTGACCTTTTAATTACTAGGGTTAAAAGGTGGACGTGGCTCAGTGTGTTGAAAGCAACTTCAAATATCATCCTGGCATGTGTCTATCAAAACAAAGACACAACAAAAAGGGCAAGGAACTGAAGACAGCTTTCATTTGACCAAATGTGTATGTTGGTAGAGTTATATCTGTTGTTTGGCCAAAAATTGCCCCTATGTGGGGCATACGCTGTGCGCCCAGCACGTGGTAGGTGTTCTGTACTGTGGCTACATGAACAAATGAGTGAATGAATGAATGGGAGAATGCAAGAAAACTGTTTCCTGGCCACTGTAAAGAAAGAGCAAGCACAGCAAAGCAGTCGCTCTTAAGGAATTCCAACTCAAGAGATAGGCCACATGTATGCACACTTTAAAATCCATATAAAAATAATTATCATAGAGAAAAAAACATGGAACGTGTATTTATCAATAGCTCCATCCCCTCCCAAAACTCTTCTAAAACAATAGCATATATAACTTGACAAGGACAAAGACAACTGGAGAGGGAACAGAAGAGCTGTGTCAAACAGTTTTTGAAGGTGGAAAGCAGTGTGGGGGGGTGTGATTTAGCTGAGAAGAGGAAGCTGAAACCTAAGTATTGGCGCTGACAGTGGTTCTTCATCTTGAGTGCACATTAAAAGGACCTGGGAGATAAAGAAACAAATCTGGAGACCTGGGTCCCACTAGGCATCAAATTTTAAAATATCTCTGGGTATATGGCAGTTCCTCAAAAAATCAAACATAGAATTACTGTATGATCCAACAATTCCGCTTCTGAGTACACACTCCAAAGAATCTGAAGTAGGCACTCAAACAGATATTTGTATATTCTGTTCATACTGTTCATAGTAGCATTATACACAGTAAGCAAAAGATGGAAGCAATGCAAGTGTCCACTGACGAATGGATAAACAAAGTGTTTATATATATATGTTTGTATATATATAAAATGCAGCCTTAGAAAGGAATGAAATTCTGACACCTGCTACAACATGGAGGAATCTTGAAGACTTTATGCTAAGTAAAATAAACCAGACACAAAAGACAAACACGGTGTGATTGCACTTATATGAGGTACTACAGTAGTCAAATTCATACAGACAGAAAATGGAATGGTGCTTTCCAAGAGTGAGAACTGTGGAGAGGAATAGAGAAGAGAACTGATTGATACGTGAGGAATCCCAGAAAAGCTGGGAACTTGGCACCGCCAGGTGGGCTGCAAATAGGGAATTTTGGTGAAAGTCTATATAAGGAGCAGTTAAGATCCTTAATCTCCCTCCCCAGTCCCAAGGGTGAAAGATCTGTTGGGGAGACTGAACCTGTGAGACCCCTCCACTTCCAACTGCGTGGCCAAGGGCTTTCAGAATGGCTGTAGGGATTAAGCGAAAGTCTGCTTATTAAAAAATGGCGTCACTAATTCCCTTCCTCCTCCTTGTTCTACTCCCCAGGCAGGAGATCTCAGAATTTTTCTATGGAGAAACTAAATGACCCAAGGAATAGGTCCACAGATACAGACATTTGGAAGTTCCCAAATGAAAAGGCTGGCTCACCGTTGGACTCCCCACAAGGAAATCCATCAGTCAGCAAGCCTACTGAAGACTATAGAGCTTCCAATGGCCTTTACCCTATGGAGTGCCAGTTATCTGGTGAATGCTCTCAACACAAGAATCTAAAACCAAAGGAAACAGCAGCAAAAAGGACACTGAGGAAAAACAGACAGTACTTGGAGAAGAATACTTCAGAAACAACCATAATTTTAAAGAAACCAGAGAATAACCTGTATCCATAAAACTAGAACAGAATGTAATAGCAAAGGAGCAGTTGGAACTATGAGAAAACTGAAATCAAAAAGCTAACAAAGAAGTCGGAAGATCAAATGAGCAAATCTCCTAGAAAGTACGACAAAAAGACAAATGAAGAGTAGGGGGGAACAAAAAGACAAAGGAACAGTAGGGGAGAAAAGGTAAGTCCCCAGATGAGCAAACAATGGAGAACAAAGTATAAAAGAAAAATAAAACTTAAGATAGGATTTGAATCTCTAGATTGAAAGGGATCACCATGTACATCATTGAAAAACTTCAGAACATCAGGAACAAAGATTCTAAGATTTTACAGAGAGAAGCAGGTCACATATGGAAATAAGAATGACATCAAACCTACCAAGAGAAGCTAGAAGACAATGATTTTCAAACTTCTGAAAAAAAAATTCTCAACAATAATTTTATTCCCAGACAAACTATCTCTCAAGTGTTTGGGTAAAATAAAAATATTCTCAGACATGCCAGGACTCAAGAATTTTGCCTCCCATATATTCTTTCTCAAGAAGCTCCTGCGGATTATTCTCCACCATATAAAGAAGGAAACTAAGAAAAAGGAAGACATTGCCCAGGAAACAGAGAGAATCCAACACAGAGGAGACAGAATGGGAATTCCCAAGGCACCCCAAACTGGGTGGCGGGTCTAAACAGCCTGAAACAGAAGGATAGAGGGTGTCAGGAGGACTGCCTTGAAAAATTAATTTGGTAGGTTTGGAGCAGGTGAATAATTGTACCGTGAGGCTCTTGAAGTTCAAATTACCAATAGGCACAAAGAAAAATACACAAATGAGAAAATGAGGTAATTTTCTTCAGAAAAGTTTTCAAGAAAGGAAATACTATCACAGTATATATGGATAGACTCAATAATAAATAGTATTTACATGATCATGATAAAATGTGAACACGATTTAATACAAACTTTTGATTTAATTAATTTTAGCCAATGGGAAATAAAGGGGTATGAGAAAGCAAACCTTTGACTGCCAGGACTGAAATTTATAACTTATCATGCTCTCTCCTTACAGTAGTTTCTTCAAGGAGGAAAAAAGGTTGCATTCATTTTTACATCCAAACACCCACCCCTCCAATTCTGGGGTAATATCTCGTGTTGTCAAACCTGGTGAGGCAAGGCCAACCTTGTCCCCTTCCTGGAGGAAAACGACATGCATGTCTGACCACGGCTCGGCCAATCAAATGCTTCCACTTGGCATTTTCAAACTTGAGGTATCGTCCTGAATATGTGCCTAGGGTTCTTGGCACAAGCAGTGGACACTTCCAGGGACAAGACTGAGCTGGATCTCTAAATTATATCTAGAAAAAGTGGGTAGGTCTTTTTTAAAGTTTCTTAGCCACACAGCACCTGTGGGGTCTTAGTTCCCCCGACTAGAGATTGAACACACACTCCCTGCATTGGAAGCACTGAGCCTTAACCACTGAACCACCAGGAGAGTCCCTGAATAGGCCTTTTTAAAAGGTGAGAGTCCCTGAATAGGTCTTTTTAAAAGGTATCTCTTTCTTGAGCTACAGAGTGCTCTTCCTCTGATGGCTGTGTGTGAATGTGTCAACTTCCACTAGACTGAAAGCTCCCTGAGGACAGCTGCCCTCTTTCATCTTTTAATTCACTGCAGCCTTGTGTGTACTAAGCTCTCAACAATACATGTTGTACAAATGTCTTTATCTTTACTCTGTCATACATCATATTGCTAAATTGTGTTCACCACGCTCAGATCTAATCTCAGACTAAGAATTTCCTCATGGACTTTGTCTTAATTGAAGCCCAACGGAGTCCTCCAGGGATCTGTTCTCAGTGGTCATTTAGAATGTGAGAGTAACTAGTAATTCTGAACAAGAATCCATTGAGAATTCTTGTCTTCCTCCTCTAGTGACCCTGGGGCTGGGAGTGAAGAAATATTTACTCACTTCCACTTAATGGAAGTAAAAGGATAAAGGAGGAAGGGGGCAACCAGGATTGAACCAGAGACCTCTTGATTTGCAGTCAAATGCTCTATCTCTGAGCTATAACCCCATGGCCTCCTGGGACTCTCTTTCTTGTCCACTTATGGTGATTCAATACGAACAGGTTCCACCCACTCTGGAATTCCGGCAAGCTTTGTATTCTAAAGCTCCACCTCCTTTTCTATCCATCATTTGCTCTGGTTTTCCTCTTGGCCACCAATAAACCGGGTGGGGCACTTGAAAAATGACATGCTGGAAACTAGCTGAAAAGGAAGCTGACATAGCATTAGTAGAGAAAGCGTCCGTATACACGGTATTACTGTGTCAGAATCCTCGGCCCCAGATACATTCTGGTCGTCCCCTGACTCTTGATGAGTTGAGGGTGGGAAGGAGAAGGAAGATGTCAGTTCTTTCGGATGGGATGACTCAGGAAAATCAGGAACTCCTTCTCAGGGCAACCAACGCCAATCCCTGTGGCCGCACTGCCTGCTCCGTTCTTGATGGAAACGGTAGCCAGCTTCTGACCTGGGCCGTCCCGATGCCTGGGGAAGAGCTTGGATGTGGGTTTAAGTAGTGTCGTTCCTCCTTATCGCAGCGGCAGGGGAGACCTGAGGCCTCTCCTTTCAAGCCTGGCACTCCGTTTGCATGGAGTTTAAGGCACAGCCTGAGATGCCCTTTCTCCTCTCACCTCCTCCATAGGGTAGGGAAGCCGAGGACGGAGAAACTAGCTTGCCCCCTCCACCAGCCTCAAAGAAGAAACGGCACACTTGGAGACACACACACAAAAGTTTTAATATCAAATAACACTGAGAGTTCATATACACATCTCAGAAATTCAGGTCGAGGAGTGTGAAGAGAAGAGCTGCTGTTAGAAGAGAGGGAATTGGGTGACCTCTCCAAAGACAGATGGGCGCTGGCGGAGGGCTGGGGTGTTCCGGCGATAGCCAAACCGACCATTGAACCCCTGGGTCGCATTCAGATTGGCATTATAGTTGTCATGTCCGGTCACCTGCTGGAGGGAATGCCCTTGCGGGACAGAGAGAGAGGCCTGAGCCTGTATTCAGCCCCCTCTTGCTTTCCCCACTCCCATTGGGCTGGTATAGGAGGCCAATCCAGGTGTAGTCACTGTGCTCCCATGTCCCAGCTGAACCCTCAATCCTGAAAAGCCAAGGGTTGGTGAGGTGGAGGAGGCAGATGGCATCCTAGAAACCAAGCCTCATCCTAGGACTAGCATGCAGGGGAGCGTGAATGGTACATGCTGGGACAGGAAGGGCCAGAAACTTCTGGGCTTGGCTGAACTTGCTTTGCTGCCAGGAGAACAGAGAAAATTTCCCCCTTGCATCTGACCCAGCTGGAGAAAATGGATGAGCTCAATTTGGCCAATGGTGCCAGGGGACATGTGACTAGAATGTGGCCAAAGGGTGGTGGAGTTGGGGTGGGAGGAGGGTTCACCCTGCCAGAAAAACAGGTCTCAACTCTCCCTTTTCCTGTTGCTGCTAAATGGGGCCTAGAGAGTGAGCAGGACACAGCCTGCTCTGGGAGCAGTGAGAAGAACACAGGCTTTCGTTGGAAAGAGGAGAATTCCAACCCCAGCTCAGCCCTTCTTAGCAAATCATTTTAACTCCCTAAACCTCAATTTCCCTGGCTGTAACCTGGGGATACTCTGAGGGTAAAAAGCACCTGACATACAGCGGGTGCGCCATAACTAATAGAGAGCACTGTGACACCATCTGCTCATGTATGAGAAGAAGAGCTAGAGGATGCAGTCAGACCCTGGGTCTCCTCCCCCAACCAGGTCTCCTTATGGCCCAGTTTCTCTCTCTATGGAATGCACACCACTCTTCCTAGGTGGGACCATGGTGAGACTGGAAAGGGAGGTGTCGCACTTGCCTGCCCCTGACCAGTTTCTCCTGTTGAGGTATCTCTGTCCTTGCCCGAAGATATGGAAATAATCCACTATCCAGCCATCCCTTCCTGTACCGCCATGATCCTGAGAATGAGGGAGAAAATGCAGACTATATCAGTCATGATGCAGAGAGATGCACAGTCCAACCCCTGCCTCTGGGCTTGCTGGAGGGAGGGAGAGGTCACAGCCAGGGGTAACAGGGCCAGACAGATTAAATATACTTAGTGACTTATTGCCTTTCAGGGAGAGGCAGTGTAGCTTGGCAGTTAAGGGCTCAATGTCTAACACCAGAGAGACTGGTTCTAATTCCAGCTCTACCCCTAACAAGCTGTGTGACCTTAGGACAATGACACAGCTTTTTTGGACCTCAACTTCCTCATCAGTAAAATGGTGGGTTGCTTTGAAATTTAAGTGAGATATAAAGGGCCTTCAAATAAAGGGCCTGGCATATTAAAGTTTCAATAAACATGATCTTCATTTAAATGAAAATAATACCTACCACAAATGGTGTCTGTGACGATTAAAGAATACTTACAAAATGGAACATAGAAAAATTCAAAAGTGTGTACACCATATTATTTTTCAAGCTTTTAAACTCTCGAGTTTTCCCCCAGATTCTGGCTCCTTCTGCTATAAAAATCACGAGTAGACAGCAAGCACACACAAACATGGCACACACAGATGTGTGTCCATATGCATGTACTGAACACACATGTGCACACGCGAACACCCGGGACCACAAAAACTCCCAAGATTTGTTCATAGAATAACCCGCATTAAGTCCTCCTCTCCCTAAGTCACTGACATGTATTATAGACACAAATATTGGAAGCAAAAGTGTTGAAAAACATTGGAGCTGAGCCTATAATAGCCTCAGAATCTTTGATCCAGGGGAAGTACTCTGCGGGGGAGGGGCAACATCCACGAGGGAAAAGGCCTGGGGAGAAGCGAGGGCTGCAGAACTTCGGGAGGTTTCCTTCCAGTCAGCTCACAGAAGGTCGCAGCGAGCGAGCCCTCTTGAACTATGACGTCACCGGACCGAGGGCGCCTCACCTAGGCAGTTCTTTGTCTTTTTACCGATTGTCGGGCTTTTTGAGAATTTGCGGCGGGAGGTCACCCAAAGGGTGGATCCGTGATGCCAAAAACGACAACGAAACCCCTTTGTTTGGCAGAGGCTTGCAGAAACCCAAAATGAAATCATTCTCAAGTTCAGGCGTGGAAGGTGGTTCTGTGAGCTCCGTGAGCTCGCGCTCAACACCTGTCTCCCGCCTCCGCCAGTTCCCGGGTTTCATTAAGAAAACTGAGAGGGTGCGAGTCGGGGAGCCTCCCTGGTGGTGAGGGCGCTGCCATGAGACGCCCGGATCTGGGAAGTCGGCCCCGCCACGAGGGCCAAGCTCTGCGGGAACAAACGGTGGGGTCCTCCACGGCGCTCCTGTACCTGATCGGTTTTCCGCAAGATGGGCGGAACCACGCGGCTCCGGAAGTACCGGTGGGCGTGGTAGTCCTGCTGCGCGTTGTAGGGTGGAATCGCCGACCAGAGCTTAGGCCTCAAGTGCTCATAGGTGCGGGCCATGGTGCTCACGGCCACTCCATCCAAGATGAAGCGCTTCTCCAGCCACAGGGGACACGCGCAAAAATGCCCCATCCTAACCACCGCAGCCTCCGAGGACTTTTCTAGAGGGAGCGGAGGGTCCTAGGTGGGGGCTCCCCTGCGCATTGTTACGTTATGTCAAAGACCCCTGTGACACAAACCGTACTGTCCCCATCCTACGAGGTAGGCTCTCGGAGGCTACGGGGGAAGTTGCTTAAATGGTCCAGAGGTGAGGGATGTCTAGGAGGGAACCATGCAAGAGGAATCAAGAGATTGAAGAGAAGGTGGGTTACTGAATGTGCGCAGTGTTAACGCAGTCGGGCCCAGCTCCCTGTTTTCCTTTTAAGAGCAAGGTTCTCTGCTCCCACTTTATTATATACATTTCCCAAACCCAGTTCCCTTGAAAAGCTTGTACCCACAAAGGATCAGAAAGAGCTCAGAGAGCATCTACGTCCAACTCTCGTTGTACAGAACTGGAAGTTGAAGCTCAGAATGTTGGAATATTCCCTAAATCCATTTAGTGGCAGATCCAGAACCAGAATTCAGATCTCCTGATTTCCAGTAAACCCACTTAAAGCACTTCTCCCCTCCCCACCCAATTCTTTTCATCAGCTATTCCTCCTCCCGTTAAAATTTAAAAAACCAACAGTAAAAGTTGTATACTTATCAATAAAACAGTAAGTACCATACTTCCCTCTAATATTATGTATGTATGATAGGATACAGCAAAACATGAACAGTGATCTTCCCTATTGTTGTTACAAGTGATTTTTCCTTCCTTTATATTTTTTACTTCCCAAATTTCCCCCTTGAATAAACTCATGGATGCTTTACATATCAAAGTGGCTTATACAAATTATTCTGCTCCTCACACCAACTCTGAGGTGCTATTATCATTTTACAGATGAAGCAATAAATCCAGGAATTCTTTTATGTTATTATAATACTAGTAACATAAACATTATATATAATACAAAGGCACATGTATTAATTAGAAAAAGGTTGCATTATACCTACACGTAATAATCACCAATCCCAGCATCTCAATACTCAGCATATGTAATTTTTCTACACTATGACAGGCGAGCTCCTAGCAATCAAATTTGAAATTATAGGAAGTCTATAATTTGAGCCCATTCTATTAAAACATGAAGAGAACCTGGAAAGAACATGAGAGGACGAGGGGAAAAAAATGACAGGCCCAACTCTCACCTCACATTTGAGGAAGGCAGGTGAGAAATTTCATATTATGCAATGGGATAAAAAAAGATTCATTTTAAATGGAGTACCTGGGGACTTCATGTCACATTAAAGACTTGAAATTCACCTGCCTGGAGGATGGGGTAGGGGAGGAAGACCGGTCTATTTTAGACTTTGGAATTTAATATTCCTAAAACCAAGACTGACTCAGTCTAGACAGAGGACTGGTCCTCAATCTTGGCTGCACTTCAGAATTTCTTAGGGACCTTTAAAAAGTCTTGATACCAAGCTTCCCTGGTGGCGCAGTGGTTAGGAGTCCACCTGCCGATGCAGGGGACATGGGTTCGAGCCCTGGACTGGGGGGATCCCACATGCTGTGTGCGCCATAGCTGCTGGACCTGTGCTCTGGAGCCCACACGCCTAGAGCCCAAGCTCCGCAACCAGAGAAGCCACAGTGAGAGGCCCGCGCACTGCAACGAGTGGCCCCCGCTCCCCGCAATAGAGAGCCTGCGCGCAGCAACAAAGACCCAATGCAGCCAAAAATTAATAAAATAAATGAATAAATTTATATCACTGCTTTCTAGTTCTGGTACATCTGAAGGACATCAATCTGAAGTACAAAAGAGAAGTCATCTCACCAAGTGACTCTGTGCTAGGGTCTTCACATACACTCTAATCCTCAGCCTTTCATCGTACCCAATCTTACAGATAAAACAATTTCCAGATACTAGATACGTGGACACAAACAGCGTAAAAATCCTCTTCCAACATCTTTAGGCCAGACTGGAGTGCTCATTTTCCCCAGACCCTGAATGTCACCTAAATCAACTGTCATGGATTGGAAAAAAAAAAGCTACAATGCTCAATACCTTCAGGCAGAATTTGCCAGGGCTCATGCCTGTCGTGCTGGCATTCTATTATCTTTTATTCTCAAGCTAGGGTTTGGCAGATATAAGACCATCGTGTCAAAATACTTTTGATAGCAAAAAACTTGCAGATATTAACAACTTAGTCATCTTCCATGAGAGCAATTATTATGTGGCAGGTTTTATAAATATAAACTCATTTATGTGCCAACTTACCCAAAGGAAACCTGTTAACTGCAGAAGTGCACATATATACGCGTATACCTGGTTCCTACTCACATCACTCCTTGAACTCCATGAGTGTTCAGGATCTGACCATACGCTACCTTATCTCAAATACCTTTCTAACTGTAAGGCAGTCACCTGGGATAACCTGTCACCAAGCGGTATCTACCACCTGAAATTTATTTTAAGAACTAAAAAACTCAAGTTTTTACAGCAGAAATTGCAAAGTCCCCAAAGTCTGCACGCTGACAGAAGTGCAAAGACTGTTTATCTTTTTTTACACATGCCCACAGAAAGTCTGCACTGGGTAGTTTTATTTTACAGAGGGGGTAAGGGTTAGGTGGTGTCAAGAAGAGTGACATGGAGCAAATAATTTTTATTATCATTGTTTTCTTTTACAAATACACCGAAGAATCATGCAATGCTGCCAGCATTGGATGCAATCCTGGGCCACAAGTCTGCACATTCCTTTGCAACTGGTCCTGTGATGGCAGAACCTGCATAAAAGAATGATGTGACACATAAGCTCAGAGGGCCCTTTCCTTGTACTCAAGTTAAACCATCCAATCTCAAAAGCCTAACAATGATGTGCATTCTTTATTACCTTTCATCTCGCCTTTATTGTTTACTATGACCCCTGCGTTATCTTCAAAATAAAGAAACACACCATCTTTTCTCCGGTATGACTTTCGTTGTCGAATTACCACCGCTGGATGTACTGAGGGGGGGAAAAAAAGCAGCTGTCATTTAACCTGCCAAGTTCCAGTGCCACCACGAGAAAGCAACTTACACCTTGGCTAGCTCTCCAACATTTCCCATTTGGACAGAATGTATACTCATTAGCTTTTCATTTCCTAAAATCAAGTGTGAAAGACAGTGCAAACACCAATCACCCCTTAAGAAAAGACCTTACTCATTTCAAGTCCAAACTGCCTGCATTTCCTTGCAGGTGTGAATCTGTACTTTGGGAGGATGATTAGCAACACACCAGCAGGAAACTTGCTAAGCACTTTCTATACTTTTCCTCACTTCACCCAAGAGGTGGGTACTATTTAAGATCCTAATGTCAGGACTTCCCTTGTGGTCCAGTGGTTAAGACTCTTTGCTCCCAATGCAGGGGGACTGGGTTCGATCCCTGGTCAGGGACCTAGATCCTGCATGCCGCAAATAAGAGATCCCATGTGCCACAATTAAGACCGGGCACAGCCAAATAAATTTTTAAAAGATCCTAATGCCATAGAATTGGGAATGGGACCCTCCTCACACTGAATGAATGGAGAGGCCAAGCTATTAACTCATTATGCAATATTCCATCCCAATTTATATCAAAACTTCCAAGAACAAACCTTAACCTAAAAATTAGTACTTTATGCCTAACTGCAGGGCACATGTTGTTTTAAGAGCAAAACCTGGAATTAACCTAAATATCTCAGGACACATGCACAGAACAGAACCATTTTAAATGATTATGTACTTCTGTAATTTTTTAATATGCAAGACAATCATTTGTGAAGCAAAAATGGGTTATGGGAAGGTAATGGTCCCATTTACATTGGAAAGTAGGACATAAAATATTAAAAACGATCATCCCCTGGAGGTCTAAGAGCTGGGTAACTGAAATTCAACTTCTATTTCTTATTTAATTAACTCTAGGTTTAACTTTTTGAGGAAATGTTTTCCAGGGTCATAAGTAACTTTTAAATCCTACCTGCTCCAGGGCTTCCCTGGTGGTACAGTGGTTAAGAATCCGCCTGCCAATGCAGGCGACATGGGTTCTGGTCCGGGAAGATCCCACATGCCGTGGAGCAACTAAGCCTGTGCGCCACAACTACTGAGCCCATGCGCTCCAGAGCCCGTGCTCCGCAACAAGGTAAGCCACCACAATGAGAAGCCCACACGCCGCAACGAGGAGCAGCCCCCCCCCGCTCGCCGCAACTAGAGAAAGCCTGCACGCGACACAGACCCAACACAGCCAAAAATAAATAAGTAAAAATAAAATAAATTTTAAAAACCAAACAAAAAACGCTACCTGCTCCTAAAGTGAACATTTTTCCAGACATTCAAAGCATCTACTGCACTTAAAAGAAAACATGGATTCAAATCCTGACTGACAGTAACCTGGAGACCTTGAACAAGTTACTTAATCTTCTGGAGTTCAAGTTTTCCTCTTCTAAAGTAGGGATAATAGTTACATTTCCATATTTAATATCAGACACTAGAAATGCAGGATCTTCTAAGGACAGAGATCCTGGCTATCCTTGAAGCAAGTACTATCTATGTACATAGATGGTCTCTGAGTTTTTTAACAATGGGAAACACACTGAGGGACAGATAATATTGGCTGAGACCCTCCTCCGTTGGACTCTCATCTACTTAGTTAAATTCTCACAAATGCATCCAGCAAATAAGGCCACACGAATACAGGACTCTGGATTTCCAGTCCTGCAGTCCTACTCCTTTCCACATTTCTGTATGTTATAATTAAGTCTAAGGCCAGGAGATGTAGCTGATCCTTGAAAAATGAAGGGTTAGGGGCGCCAGCCCTGTGCAGTCTAAGATCCATGTGTAACTTATAGCTGACCCTCTGCATCCACTGATTCAACCAATCTCGGATAGCGTAGTACAGTAATATATTGTGGGGGGGAAAAAAATCTGTAAATGGACGCATGCAGTCCAAACTCACGTTGCTCGTTGTTCAAGGGTCAACTGTATTCATTTAGAAGAAACAAGGACCAAAGAAAAAATTAAGAGTTGGAAAGTCAGAACTATTTTTAAAACCATGAGTGTCCTCTGGTCTGTCCCACAACTGACTGAGAGAGACAGCACACCCTGCTGCCACCTCACCCATAGTGATGGACAATTGTTCCGCCCTTCCCTGACAGCTCCCCAGGCCACACACCAGACCCAGCAAGTGTTCTAAGAGGAAAGCCTGTCTAGTTGCATGCTGATCCCAATCAACACATTGATTTATCAATGCTTAGGCACAATGCTTATTCCTTGCCTACCAAGCCAAGTGAATATTAGAGGTCAACAAAGTACGATTTCTGACCAAAAGGCTAAACACCTGGGGATAGAGTAGGATACAGACCTTCAAAGAGTAACTGTGATACATGGCTGAGACCTGTCACACGTGTACTGTGCATTAAGAGGATTTCTCAGGAAAAGCAAAACATCCCAGGCCAGAGACAAACTAAGCAGGCACAGGAGAAAAGTTCAGGAGCTGGAAACTCAAGTACACTGAGTATCAGAAGCTCTAAAGTCAGTCAAGTCAGAAGTATCTGAGGCCCCCCCTCTAACCCATACATCTAGTAGGAAAACTTTCGGGGGTTGTCCACGATTAAGCAATGAGCAGCTCCCTGTTTTACTTTCTACCAGAAGACATTTAGAAGCAACCATGCCAAACTTTTGACAAGTCACAACCCTGAGTTAATCTTATCTATGTATAATTATTCCTTTTCAAATTAGTAGTTCCTGAAAAGGAAACTTGCCTGAGGTGACTTAAGTCTTAAGGCTGTGATCTCACCTGGAACCACCATGTTCATTTGTAGCCAAGGAGTCAGCAATTAATTAAAGACCTGCTCTCATAGAAGAGACAACCCTAGTAGGGGGCACAGCAAAAATCTGAGGCACAAAGGAAGGGATTTAAGTTGGAACAAAAAAACCAAGAACTAAAAGGAGAGCTGGGGAAAGAACTACGTGGATGGACTGTAAATCCCAGAAGGACAGAGCTTTTGTTTCTATCGGTATAAATATGTGAGGTGGTCTGTTAACTATTGGCTGAACTTGCTGGGAGAAATGGCAGGGTAAATATGAAAAGCCCCTAGCTTACGATGGAAGCCAACAAAGAACTTAACTGGGGGTGGGGTGGTGGTGGTGGATGAATTGGGAGATGGGGATTGACATACATACACTATCAATACTATGTGAAAAATAGATAACTAATGAGAATAACTAATGAACTGTACAGCACAGGGAACTCCACTCAATGCTCTGTGGTGACCTAAATTGGAAGGAAATCCAAAAAAGAGGGGATATATGTATACGTATAGCTGATTCACTTTGCTGTGCAGTAAAAACTAACACAACATTGTAAATAAAGCAACTATATGCCAATAAAAATAAAAGAATGGTCTTTAAGACAGCAAGAATAGAACTTCAACTGCAGGTTAACTCACACTGCCTCTCAAAGAAAATCAAGCTTTAAGAGGCCCTGAGAATGGTAAAACTACTGTTCTATTTTCCAATAGAGGGAGAAGTCCTTCAACAGTCCACAGACCAAAAGGAGGATTTGGTCTCTCTACTGACCCTTCTTTCTGAGCTCTGGTTTGCCTTTCTTGACTGTGGCCATCACCATGTCACCCACACCAGCAGCAGGAAGTCTATTCAGTCGTCCCTTGATCCCCTTCACAGAGATGATATACAGATTTTTGGCTCCTATACAAGGAAGTAAACAACAACAAAACGTTTTTCTTGAGAGCCTGTTAGGCAGTTCTGCATTTCTCCAACACCTCCAAGGCCTCCCCCTCCACACACACTCCCAAGAAGTTAGTCCTCCCCCAGGTGGAACACCTTGTCACACCACCGATTGAAGCAAAACAACACAACATGCTGCCGCTTCACCCAAAAGCGGTGTTTTCACTCTGCCCTTTCTTGACGGCTCAGTGGGTCATTAGCAAAAGGCCCACTGAGTGCTTTTAAAAGGGGCAGTTTGGCAGAGTGCAGCCGAAGGTCTCACCTGTGTTGTCAGCACAGTTGATCACGGCTCCAACCGGAAGACCCAAGGAAATCCGGAATTTCGCACCAGAGGACCCACCACGTCCTGTAAGTAAGAAGGGAATCAGGAGAGGTCCCTTCACATTCTTAAGCTATATAATCATTCGCATGTGCTTCGGGGAGCTGTACACCGTAGTTTCGCTCTCTCTAGGACTCCTTATCCCCTCCCCATGTGCCACCCAGTTCTCAAGGCAAATAGCCAATTCCTCACTCTTAGCACGTTACATTGAGATTAAGGGACCTGGACGACTCAATTCTCGATCCAACTTTTGCACCACGTAGTTCTTCCTACAAGGCGAGAGACCGCACAAGTCGCCCACTCTGGGGATTAAGCCAGTCTAACTCCAACCCCATTACTGAAGCGCTAGGCGCGGAGTGAACCCGCGGGATTCAGCCAAGAATCACGACTGGATCCTGCGAACTCAACCCTCCAGGCCCTCCCGTCACTTTCGGGGGCTCTCCCGGTGCTCTCGCGGTGTCCCTCCCCTCCCTCTCCGGCCCGGAGCAGAGCAAAGCGTCCCAGCTGTCCATGGCCGCCGTTCCCGGCGAGGCCAGCAGCCACCTCGCGACAGATGGTGAAGGATCTCCCAAGGCCAAAAATTACCTCGCTTCGACATCTTGAACGCCGGAAAGTGACAAAAAGGAAGTAGGGATAAAGGCCACAGAGATCTCAACCCCAACGCCCCGCCCAACATGGTCACGTGACCCGGTGTTCGTTCAATCCGCCTCTCTTCCCCAGGGCGCGGTCTTATTACGTCACAAATCCTGGACATAGCGTAGAACTCTTGCTGTGAAGTGGGCGGAGGAGTGGTTGAGGGCTGCAGGAGTGTACGTGGTACCCAGTACGCCGAATACGAACTCGAAAGTAGTTGTTTGGGACACAGAAACATTGGTTTAATTTATCGGAAAACCTCTCTGAGCAATAAGTATGTGCCAGGGACTTGGATGGACGCTAGAGGTTCAGAAATGATTAAACGGTCTGTGCTGTATAGGGGCCTCCAAAGAACACACGGCGTCGGGGGCTAGAGGGAAAGAGTTCGAAACGGTTTCATTAGGTTGTGATATAACTGAGAAGTACCATTATAGCGCTACAGATAATTCCATATGTGTGTGCTTGGTCCCATACCCATCTGTATTTTAGATATCTTTATTCATTACTCCTTTCACTGCTTCAACTTCTCCCATTCTTCGGACTTCTTTCTGCCGATATATTCATTCAAATATTTATTAAACGACTACTTTATGCCAGATCCTGTTCTGGGCATACGCTAGACTACATGAGAGAACAAAACAGATCAACATTCATGCCCTGTGGAGCTTACATTCAGCCAGGGTGGTGGTGAAGGTGGGTATTAGATACTAAGCCATAGACGTAGTAATTGCAGTATATAGTATGTTAGATGGTGATAAGTACTATGAAAACAAAAGTAGAAAAAAGTAAGAGGGATCTGGAAGTGGGAGGAGAGGCAGATTGCATTTCAAAATAGAATGATCAGTGTGGGCCTCATGGAAGAAGTTGACATTAGTGCAAAGATTTTTAAGGTGAGGGAGCTAGCAATATGACTGTCTAGGGAAGAGCAGTCCAGATAGAGTCATCAACCATTGAAAGACCCTAAGGTGGGATTGTGCCTGAACAATGTGAGGACCAGCAAGGAAGCCAGGAGTGACTGGACAGAGTAAGTGAAGGGAAGAGTAGTAGGACAGAAGGTCAGAAGTAATGGAATTGGATCATTAGAGCTTTGTACACTGCTATGAACTTTGACATTTACAGACTGAAATAGGAAAACAATGAGCCATGAGCAGAGGAGGGACATGATCTGACGTGTCAGAAGGATCACTCTATTTGAGACTAGGCTGTGGGAGGGAACACAAAGATACAATAAGGCGATCTATTGGGAAGCTCTTGCAGTAACTCAGGAGAGAAATGATGGTGGTTTAGACTAAAGAGGTAGCAATAGAAGTAATGTGATGTGATCAGATTCTGGATATGTTTTGGAGGTAGAGCCAACAAAATGTGGGGTGCAAAAGAAAGAGAAGAAAATGTTTCCAAGGCTTTAGTTCTGAGCAAGTGGAAGATGGCATTGCCATCAACTGAGATGGGGAAAGCAATGGGAGGAACAGGTTTGGTGGTAAGAGTATGAGTTCAGTTTTGGATATGTTGAGTTAGATGTCTGTCAGACAACCAAAAGAGATTTAAATAGCAAGTTGGACATATTAGCCTGGAGTTCCAGAAAGAGGGAGATATAAATTTGGCAGTCGTCAGCATATAGGTATATTTAAAGACATGATAGTGGATGAGTTCACAAAGAAGCAAGGGTAAATTAAAAAGACCATGGGCTAAGATCTGGGGTACTTCAACGTTAAGAGGTCTATAAATCTATACATTTATAAATTTCTCTTATCACTCTTAAATCCTTCACTTGCTCCTGCCAGTTTCTCTAGTTACCAGTTTTTCTCTCTCCTTCACTTCTCAGCCAAATTCCATGTGTTTCTGAATATATGATTTCATTATCATATTTGTCTCTGTTGATAAATGAAACTAGCATCCATCCAGGTGTCCCTCTGGGATTCCTGTTCATTTCTCTTCAGTCTGCCTTCTCAATGTCTCTCAAATATATCCACTTCTCTCCATCTCCTCTGCTAATGCTCTGGACCTAGTCACCTCCATCTCTTGCCTAAACTATTTCTGAAGCTTCCTAACATGTCTCTTGACCTCTATTTCTCCCCCCTCCATCCACTCACTCTTCATACAATGGCCAGAAATAATTTTTCAGAAACGTAAACATTACGATGTCACTCTCCTGAAAATCCTCCAATGGTTTCTGTACTCTTAGAATCAAAGTTAAAATCCATATCACAGCCTACGAGGCCCTGATCATTGTCCTACCTCTTAACCTCATCTTGCACTGTGCTCTGTCTTGCTCTGCAGGGTTGACGTTTTGCTGCCAGATACCATCCATGCTCCTGAATACCCGTAGGCCTCACACATGTTTGGAATACTCTACCCTGCCTACCCGTATCACGTATTTCACGTGTACTGATTTTTCAGATCTCAGCTTAAATATCTTTTCCTTAGGGAAATTCTACCCTGACCTCTCTTACATAGTATTTTTCCTTCTTACTATTTATTTCAATTCTTCAATATATATTTGATGACTTTGTTGAATAACGATCTCCCCCAACTAGTCTATATGCTCCATGAAAGGCTGAGTCCATGTTCTCCTTTGTGTTCAGTGGTATATCCCCAGCATTCAGCATAGGGCCTGGCTCAGTAAATACATGCTGAATGATTGCTGAACAAATGAAGAAGTCTACCTCTATGGTCTCCATACGTCAGCATCCTTGCGTGAAGGAATTTTTATTCATCTATGGCAAAATTAGAAATATTTGAAAAACACAGTTTCTTATAAAGCTCCATTTGCTCAATTTAAAGGACTGCCTATTATTCTGGGATTATCTTCTTTCATCTTTCTTGTTAAAAATGTTCCTTTTGGGCTTCCCTGGTGGCGCAGTGGTTGAGGGTCCACCTTCCGATGTAGGGGACACGGGTTTGTGCCCCGGTCCGGGAAGATCCCACGTGCCGCGGAGCGGCTGGTCCCGTGAGCCATGGCCGCTGAGCCTGCGCGTCCGGAGCCTGTGCTCCGCAACGGGAGAGGTCACAACAGTGAGAGGCCTGCGTACCGCAAAAAAAAAAAAAATTAAAAAATGTTCCTATGTCAACTGTCAACTTTCTACCATCCCAACACTGCCCTTTTTTTTCTCTTTGTAATTTCAGTGGTCCATGAAAACCAAAGGTCTGGGAATGATCTGTCTCTATTTCCTTACTTCCTGCATGCACATGTTCCTTGAACCCCTGTAGTGTAGTTTATGTCCTCACTACCTGACTGAAATTATACTAGAAATTATATATACTGAAAAATTATACTAGAAAGGTCACCATGACCTACTCTTTCCAAAATCCAAGGACCCTCCTCAGTCTTCATCTTACTTGACCTCACAACGTTTCACACTGGGGCCCTTCCCATCTTCTTGACGCTCTTCACCCATGGTTTCCATGATGCTAATAATAATAGAAATTACTATTTTTGGAGTGCTACTAAGTACCAGTCATTGAGTTAAGCATTTTACAGGAACGTGGCTTCTTGAATCCTCCCCACAACCCTGTGATTTAGGTATTATTCTTCTCATTTTTCAGATGAGAAAACTGAGAAATAGAAAAGTTAAGCCATGTGTCCAAGATCACACAGATCATGAAAGGTAGAGATGGAATGGCACCCGGAGTCTGGCTGATTCCAAAGCACAGACTCTAAGCCACTCTGTTGTATAGCTCTCTCCTCCTTACTCATTGTCCCTTCTCAGTGTATTTCCCTGAGTGATCACACCACCCAGTAGCTTCCATTACCATCAATATGCTGAGAACTCCCAAGTCTGTATCTCCAGCCCAGACATTTCTGCTTAGCTCTAGCCAATATATGGAACCAATGACTGGGACACCTCCACCCCACAGGCACTTCCAACCTGACGTCCAAAGCCGAAATCATGATTTTCCCAGAAATTTTGCTTTTCTGCCTATATTAGTTGTCTTGGTTGGTGCTACTAATTTTTCTGTCCGTGCATCTAAAAGTCTGCCCTTGGTTCAGAGCTATTGCAACAGCCTCCAAATGGTCTGACCATAACCTCTGGTTGCTTAAAAGCCTGTACTGGCCCTCTAGTGCCTATGGAATAAAGTCCAAGCTCCTTAGGATGGCATTGGAATCTCTTCCCGAAGTGGCTTACCTTCTCCCTGGACTCATCTCCCATCACCTCGCCTCTTACACTTCACACTCCAGAAACACCAAACTGCTTAGGATTTCAGGACTTTTTCTTGCTTTATCCACTACATGTTCTTCAAAACTCTTTCAATGTCATGTATTTTTGAACAAGCCATCTCTTCCCTGTGCCATTTCACAACCCCAGCATGCTCTTCCCCAAACCACCTCTTTACTTAGAGCAGTCATTCTCCAATATCTTTGTCTGAATATTCTTTACATTCTTAAGTTATTGAGAACTCCAAAGAGGTTGTGTTTATACAGTTATATCTATTGACATTTACCAGATTAGAAATTTAAATTGTGAAATGTTTAAGGTAATGAATCCACTGCCTGTTAAAAGACATAACATTTTAAAATGAAAAAGAACTGTATTTAAATTTTAAAAATAATGAGAAGAGTAGCTTTGCTTTACGTTCTTTTAGAAATCCCTTTAATATCTGGCTTAATGAAAGACAGCTGGATTTTCATGTTTCCACATTTAGTCTGTTGTGACATCATGTAGCCTCTGGAAAGCTCCACTGTACTCATGAATGGATAAGAATGAAACAGGTAAGTAACCAAGTATGAAATAAATTCTTTTTCCCTATGTAGAAAGTGTCTCACAGGCAGACCTCCAAGAATTCAACTCCCAAACCACAGACTGGGAACCATTGACGTAGAGATAGAGAACACAGAAAATTCCTTTGCGCGTTGACCTCATTGGAATATAAAATCTACGATGCTGTAGTTTATTACTTTTTGTATTCCCAGAAAACACTCAAGAATGACCAAATATTCGCTTGGTTAGTACCACCTTTCTTTAGTACCATCTTTGGGATGATTTAAGGTTTAAAAGGGAAGCACGAGGGGGCACCCGGATTTGAACCGGGGACCTCTTGATCTGCAGTCAAATGCTCTACCCCTGAGCTATACCCCCTCTACTGGCAAATAGGAGATTACAGCTTATTTGTAGTGTTTACTGACCAGACAGTGCATTGGTGATTAACAGTAGTTTGATATGTATGACCAATTGCTTCAGGTTTCCTGGGGTGATGCTAAAGAACGAAGAGAAAAGGCAATTCGCACCCAGGTGGTAGAAGGGGAGGGCGAAGTCCAGTCTGAGCTGGGCTTGAAGGTCCTGTGGGATGTGCGATGGGATATCTCTCCTTCAACAACAACAACCTCTTGTACCTCTGGCATCTTGGAATTCTTTAAGTCTAATTTCCATACTCCCTGCCTGCATCCCGAGCTGCACTGGATCCCCAGCCTGTGCTTTGCACAGGAGAGGAAGTGCTTCCCTTGTCCTTCCCAAGACACCCCTGCTCTTGTACCAGACGTGCCCGCAGTATCTCCATTCTCTCCAGTATCTTCAGTCTCTTCCACTCGCTTGGCTCCTTCAAACATCAACAGGCTTTCCCTAGACTGGAAAATCTTCCCTTTAGCTGTTATCGCCTGTCCATTTCTTCTTGCTCACTACCAATTTTTAAGAAAGTCTGTGACTTCATTTCTCTCCTTATCAATAACCTGTCTCCATAGTTCTGTTACTCTCTACATTTACTCCTCGACTGTCAGGTATTTTTTTCCCCTTGGAGTATGTATCTTGTTTCTCCAACTAGACTGTAAGTTCCTTGAGGGCAGGGATCATGTTGCATTTCTTTTTGTATTCCCCACAGTGGCACAGTGCCTGGTTCACTATAAGCCCTGGGTGGTACCTATCAGCCAAACCTAATTAAACTCAACTGTGGCATTCTACCAAGCTTGCACCCAAGCAGCAAAATGTTGTTAGGGGAGAGCTCAGAAGTCTGGGTCGCTCCACCAATCTCAGACAGTCTCCCTGTTTATGACTCTTCCACCACTGACTGACTAGTTTCACTTTCTCACTCTCTAAAATGACTATTTCACATACGTTCTCCAGTCTCAAACCTTCTACACCTTATCTTTCCTCCTCAGAGAGTGCTGAAGAGCTGGCCTCTTCCTTTCTGGAGAAAGTCAGGAGCAGGGTTGTGCTGATAAATGGCTGACGACTGGCTCCAGGGGACCTGATTTTTAGCATTTGCCAATTCCCATAGTGCAAATTCGCCCACCTGTCAATTTCCAGTGAAGTCAACTGGCTTTAAAAATTCCTGAAAATTTAACAATTGGTTCTCACAAGGCAGTATGAGTCGAAGCTAGCACACTTTTGGGATTGACTCCCTCTTTCACCAGCTACCAATTATACACTGACAACTCCCCAAATTATGTTTCCAACCTAGACATTTCCCTGAACTTCAGAATTAACTGGATCTCCACCTGCATACTTAGCATCTCCACTTAAATGTCTACAGGGCACCTCAAACTTAGCATATTGACCTCATACTAGAATGTGAAGTCTATGAGGATAGGAGGTTGTACTTTATTACATTCTGTTTCAGAGCTTTAAAAAGAAACTCTTGAGGGGTTTTTTATGTTTTTGTTTTTCCTAAACTTACTCCTTTCTCAGTTCTTTATCTCAGGAAACCACATCCACCCAGATAGTGAAGACAAAAAAGAAGAGTTATTCTTTTTTAAAAAATTTATTTTATTAAAATATAGTTGGAGAATTAAAGGGAGTGGGTGTCGGAGGCAGAGGTTCTGAAAGTTCACGACTCCTAGAAGGGAAGGGGAATGAAAGGCTCTCGGTGAAGAAGGACTCCTCAGAGTCTTTCTATCCTGATGACAGCATGACTCTTTCCAGAGAGCAGCAGTGACAGCTCTGGAATGTCTAGGGAGAGGAAGGGCTTAGTGACCAGAGTCTGCTGGCAGCACAGGATCCTAGGTCCAGAACCCTTCAGATCAGCTTACCAATAAGTTCACTATGTAAAACAGTTAAATTTGGTTCAAATGGGGAAGGATGAGAGTTATTCCAACCTGGCAACACTCCCTACCCCCATTCCCCCCCTCCCTACCAGAGAGGCTCCAGGGAGTACTTTGAAGACCATTGGAAAAATTCTCCTCATAAATGACTTGAAATGCCATGTCTGTAATATGCTACATTAAATTTTTTTACCCATTCCAATTATTTTTCTGCCCATCTCATATTTTAATTAATTTAGAGCCTAAGAGCTTTGTAATATAACAAAGGAAGACATTGTAATGTCTAATAAGTAAAATAACAACATGTTTTTTTGGGGGGCCGGCATATTAGTGTATTTCTTTAAAATAATGTCTACTATTGGCAAGATTTGACTAGATACCTTCAACATAGATATTCACTTGGTAAAACTATATATTGATCAATCAATCAATCAATAAATATAGTTGATGTACAATTTTGTGTTAGTTTCAGGTGTACAGCAAAGTGATCCAGTTATACATATATTTTAATATATTTTTTCATATTCTTTTCCATTATGGTTTATTACAGGATACTGAATATAGTTCCCTGTGCTATACAGTAGGACCTTGTTGTTTATCCATTCTATATATAATAGTTTGCATCTGCTAATCCTAAACTCCCAAGCCATTCCTCCCCCGCCCCTTGGGCAACCACAAGTCTGTTCTCTATGTCTGTGAGTCTGCTTCTGTTTCCTAGGTAAGTTCATTTGTGTCATATTTTAGATTCCACAAATAAGTGATATCATATGGTATTTGTCTTTCTGTTTCTGATTTTACTTAGTATGGTAATCTCTAGGTCCATCCATGTTGCTGTAAATGGCATTATTTCATTCTTTTTTATGGCTGAGTAGTATTCCATTGTATATATGTACCACATCTTCTTTATCCAGTCATCTGTCGATGGACATTTAGGTGGTTTGCATGTCTTGGCTATTGTGAATAGTGCTGCTATGAATGCGGGGGTGCATGTATCTTTTTGAATTATAGCTTTGTCCAGATATATGCCCAGGAATGGGATTGCTGGATCATACGGCAACTCTATTTTTAGTTTTTTGAGGTGCCTCCATACTGTTTTTCATAGTGGCTGCAGCAATTTACTTTCCCACCAACAGTGACTCTAAAGAAGAGTCATTCTTGATTCTTCTCTTTCCCTCATCTTTCTCAAGCCATCCAGTGTACAGGAAGGACATGGCTCCCCTGCCATGGTCAATCTGGATGCCTGCTGTCCTCTCTAGTTCTGCTGTTGCCCCTGTGATAAACTAAAAAATGGGCCTCCAAATATGTCCACATCCCAAGGCCCTTGTGAATACGTTACCTTACATAATAAAAGGGACTTTCTAGATGTGATTAAGGGTCTTGGGGTGGGGACATTATCCTGGATTATCTGAGTAATCAGAAGAGTCCTTATAAGAGGGAGGCAGGAGGATCAGAGTCAGAGAGGGAGAGACGTGAGGATAGGAGCAGAGAACAGAAGGTGAGGAGATGCAACCCTGGCTATGAAGATGGAGGAAGGGGCCATGAGCCAAGAAATGCTGGCGGACTCTACAACCTACAAAAGTCAAGGAAACTGTTTCTACTCTAAAGCCTCCAGAAGAAATGCGGGCATACTAGCACCTCGATTTTAGTCCAGTAAAATTGATTTTGGAATTCTGACCTCCAGAACCGTAAGGTAATAATACATTTGTGTTGTTTTAAGCAAATAAGTATGTGGTAATTTGTTACAGCAGCAACAGGAAACTAATACGTCACTGTCGTCTCAGACATCGCTACCATCTCTCACTTGCACTGTTGCAATAGAATCCTACCTAACCTCTCTCTCTCTCTTTTTAAAAATTTTATTGTGTCCACTTTTCTTCTTTTCCTTTATTGTGGTAAGAACACTTAACATGAGATCTACCCTCTTAACAGATTTTTAAGTGTACAATACAATGCTGTTAACTATAGGCACAGCAGCTCTCTAAGACGTATTCATGTTGTATAACTGAAACTGTGTACACATTGATTAGCAACTCCCAATTTCTCTCTCCTCATCCCTGGCAACCACCATTCTACTCTCTGCTTCTATAAGTTTGATTGTTTTAGGTACCTCATGTAAGTAGAATCATGCAGTATTTGCCCTTCTATGATTGGCTTATTTCACTTAGCATAATGTTCCCTGTTGTTGCATATTGCAAAATTTCCTTCTTTTTAAGGCTGAATAGTATTCCATTGTATGTATTCTCTGTTTCTATTCTTCACTCCCTGTAAATCTCCCCCACAATAGCGTGAATGATGATTTCCAGTCCCTCTGCTCAAAACTGTCCAACGGCTGGCTTTTCATCCATTTGGAATAAAATCCAAACTCCTTACTTGGGCCTATAAGGCTCTCTGGCTACTTCTCCAGCTCTCTTGAATCACTCTCCCCTGTTTCCTGTTCCTCCAGCTACTCTGGCCCTAGGGCCTTTGCAGTGGCCATTTCCTTTAGCTGGAATACCTGCCCCTGACAGATGGGCTGGGCAAATGGCTGTCTCTTTCATATCATTCACATCTTAGCTCCAAACTCACCTGCAAAGAAAAGTTTTCCATGACTATTCGCCTTGAAATACCCCCCTGGACCTCCCTAAGACACCGTCTTGTTTTTCATTTTAGTCACTTCCCTTATTACTACTGGGCATTTCCTTGTTTATTCATTTGTTCATTTGTTTCTATTCTGACTCCACTAGATTTTAAACTCAGTGAGACTGAGAACCTGTGTGTCTTTCTATTTGAAAGTATGTTCTGCACTTAGAGTGGGGCACATAGTAGTTGCTTCATAAAAAGAGAGAGGGACCACTAGAGAATACAGCCCAGGAAAGTCTCTCAGTGGAGATGTCTGTTCAGCTGGTGTTTGCATTCTTTTTAGAGAGACCAGGAGAAAGGATTCTCTATTCAGTTTTGCAAGAAGCTCTTCTCTGACTTCTTAGGGTGAAGAGATGAGTGGGATTGTGGATAAAGAATTGAACCTAGAAAAGGCTGATTGGTACCTAAGTTCACATGTTTTCAAAATTCCATGTTTTTAGTTAGTCTTTTTAAACTCGTTATTACTAAATTCAGTATCACGTAACAAGAAGAAACTAATTTTGGATGTTTTCAGAAGGAAAAATTTGGAATGGATTTAAAAAGAATTTACCAACATTTTGTCTGTAGAGGGGGTATAGCTCAGTGGTAGAGCATTTGACTGCAGATCAAGAGGTCCCCGGTTCAAATCCGGGTGCCCCCTTGTCTACGTGTCTGTTTTTCACAGCCACTCAGGTTAACCCCGAATAACGCAGGAGTCTGAGGTTTCTGAATCCAGGATCCAAAGAGGATCCTGGAGATCCTCTTGCACCTGGTGAATATTTTCTCTCCCCAGAAGTCACACGGGGTGACTCTACCATGTTTCAACTGAATACCCCCACTCAGTGGCAAGAAGCCTGAGCAGGCAGAAAGAAGGCTGAGACCATTCCAGTCCCTGAGACCCTTCAAGACTTACTGGTTTAATGTTAATAACAGTTTCTTTGCGGGGTGGGTGGGTGATGGAATGTTGGGGCGGGCAATATTGTTTTGCCTAGTTCATACTCTGACCAGGCAGATTAGAAGAGAATCCAAGTTCAGAAGGTTTATATAGTGGCGAAGTTTAACGGGACACAGCATAGATGTAAGAAGGAGGGTGAAAAGTGGACAGCTTTCTCCTTCTTTATATGAGTTCAAAGGCAGGGCTTTGGCCCGTTACACCTACAGGTGGTGAGATTGAGGCCTGGTGTCCAGGAAAGGGGTGAAAAATTAGTTATTTCTCGGGTCTGGGCTTTGCACCGCACAGCAGATCTGTTTAATCGCCATGTCCAGCTTCGCGACGCATCGCACAGTAATGGGAGCCGTGGGGAAAAAGTGCATTCGAGTAGTATTCCCCCGGGGCCCCGAGGGCTGACACAACCAAATTCCGAGTTTAAGATATCACAACTGCCCCCTGTCTGAAGAAGCATGCCTCTCCCACTATCCTTTCTTTTTCCTTTTTTTGGGCAAAACCTAGTCGAGAGGCCTTGCTCCCTTCTCGTTTTCCTCGGATCCAACAGTGATACTGTCAGTCACGTAGCCAATAGATATCTGTCCCTGTCTTTAGGTTATGAAACTTGATGGCCTTTTATTATTTGTTCAGTGGTTCTCAAAGTGTGGCCCAGCAGCATCAGCATTCCCTGGGAACTTGTTAAAAATGCACATTCTCGGGGTCCCACTCCAGGCCGAGAGAATCAGAAACCGGGAGGTGCTTTAACAAACCCTCCAGGTAATTCTGACGCAAGCTCAAGTTTGAGAACCACTACATTAGTTTATATCAGTTTACATCCGGATGTAACTTTATTTTTGTAAATGAACTTTGGGGTCGGCATTGGCCATTTCCACGTTCTCGAAGTGCTTTCACTCTGCCGGTGGCATGAGCAATAGGGAAAGGTGAACACGGCATGCGCCTGTCACCTGTAATAAAGAAAGTTTAAGTTGGAGAAAGTCTGTGTCTGTGGGTTTCCTTCCCTTGACCCAGCCCCACCCAAAACTGAACACGAATTTGGGGGAGTCTTGTCTCTTGAACCAGCTCCTGGAACTGCCTGACACCCCTGAGGCTGCCAGCGGTGACCGCAGAAATCCTGATACCGCTGGCGTGGGTAGTGGGGACCTGCAGCTTTTGTACCTGATTTGTGCCTGTACCCACCCCCTCCTCCTGCGGAGTACGAAATAAAGCCGAAAGCTTTCCGTTACGGTTGGAAAATGAGGAAGGAATTTTTAAATAGCTTTTCAGTGCTTTCTTTAACCTAGAACCCAAGGTTAAAATATGAGTCAAGAGTCAAGAATGAATTATATTAGTTACATAAGTTTAGGAAAAAACTACGAGGGGGCACCCGGATTTGAACCAGGGACCTCTTGATCTGCAGTCAAATGCTCTACCACTGAGCTATACCCCCACGCCGTCCCTGGGCTTGGATACTGCTCTTTTGGGCGTTAAGTCAACGCTACACCAAAGGTGGAGAGTAAGGATATAGAGAAAGGAACGAAAGAGGAAAAGGGGCCAAGCAGAAAGCAGAAGGCCCCCGGATCCGGGGAACCACAGGAAAGCTGCACGGCAGAGGCGCGGGGAAGGAAAACCTAACTCGAGCTGCGAGGCGCTGAGTCCTGGCGGGAGGGACTGGTTCCGCCCTACAAATGTGGGAAAGGATGTTGCAGGGGAAGGCTAATGAGGGCGGAGCAGGGGCTTCCCGTTCGGTCCGCATGTTCTCGCCGGGTACCAACGGGTACAAAGGAAGTCTCCAAATCTGGAGAATCTGATTTGGTGTTCGGGTGGGCTCAAACCCCACCCTGGAGGGGTGCGAGGGGTTTGCCCGCCTCCTGCAGCCCAGACGCCCAGATGTGCACCCAGATCGGCTCCGCCCCGCCGGAAGTACCCTGGGCAAGGTCGTCTGTCCGCGCCTAGCCTCCGGGCCTATCTCTCCAGGGCTCCTCCTGCTTGGGAGCTCACCTAGGCGCGTAACCCCGGGTCCGCAGTCGTCCCCGGAACCCGCCCCCGCGCAGCCCCGGGTCGCCCGGGGAGCGCGCCTCGCCGCGCGCGCCCCTGCCCGCGCCCGCGGCGCGTCCCCGCCCCGGTACAGCCCCTCCTCCCCGCTGTGTTTATTAGGGGAAGGAGGGCGGAGGCGGAGGCCAGTTCCCTAGCTCCAGCCGCCGTCGCCGTCTCCTGTGCAGTTGCAGCCGCGGCCGTCTCCCGCCAGCTCGCTCCAGGGAAGAACGTGCGCGAGCTCCGGCGTCCCCGCCCTAGCCTTTCCCGGAGCCATGAATCCCAACTGCGCCCGGTGCGGCAAGATCGTGTACCCTACGGAGAAGGTGAACTGTCTGGATAAGGTGAGACGCGGGACCCGGAGGCGCGTCTTTGCAGTCCCCGAACAGTGCTCCAGATCGGGGGAGGAGAGCGGGGCTGGGTCTATGCCGCCTCATCCCCGCGATCCTGGGAAGAGGGAGGGAGGGAGGGCGGTGTCGTGGGGTGTGGGGACAGACCCCAGTCTGGAAACCAGGAGATCGGGGCAAGGCAAGGAGTCCACGCGTGGCGGGCAGCCACTACTGGAGAAGAGTGGGCTCTGTGCCCAGGGGTTGGGAGGACGCGAGTGGAGTAGGGAAGCCAGGCCCCGGAGTGGGGGTGGGGAGTGAGGGAAGGTTAGGGGTGCAGTCCCGCCCCCTAGGGCCGGGAGAGTGAGAGGAGACGGCCGCTCCCTCTCCCCGCCTCGCCTAGCGCCAAGTAGGCGGAAGCGCTGGGCGCTGGGGGAGGGGGCGGCGGGGGGGCGGGGCAGAGGTTGGGGGCCCAGCGAAACCGTCCGCTCCGGCGGCGAATGGCCGGGCTTCCTGGCCTGGAGACTGGAGGGCGGGGGCTATCAGCCGGCGAGTGTTGCATCTGGTGAACTGGCCTTCGGATAAGGCCCCAAGCCCCACTGCGACACCCCTTTTTTGCACGACCTGCAGTTCTCTTGGTGGGTGAGCGGTTAATGGACTAGCAGACGTTCTCCGTACCTTCCCAGCCCCCACCTCAAATTGGAAGCCAACTCCCAGTGCTGGTCCGCCCAGCCGGACCGGGGAGGGGTCGCGTGCTGGAGTAGGGTGGGTGGGGGTCGCTTCACAGAAATCTCCTGAAATTGTGCTCAGAGGCTGAGTCCAGCTTGTAGAACAAAGAGCTAACTTTTCAAAGCAGGTTTCCCCAGTGGAGGGTGGGGTTGGCTGAGTTCAGGGGAAGCCAAGAAAAGGGGGAGGTGTTAGGGGGATGGGAAGGTGGCCTTCTGGAAATTCACTGTCCCCTGGGGGCCCTTACGCGTCTTCCTCCTCCCCCCGCCCCAATCATGCTGGACTCGTTCATCTGGTTGCCATTATACTTTTGGAAGGGGGCGGAGAGTAGAACTGGGTATTTCCGGCAGTTTGGGGTAGGATCCTGGCCTCTTTTAGTCTCCCGAAGACCCTAAGGCCAAATCCACCTCCTCTCTGCATCCCCTCCCCAGTCTGGAGGAGAAGCCTGTGTGATTTTGTCCCCCTCCTCATCGTGCCTGTCATCCACCTCCTAAAGCTGGCCCCAAGTCCAAAGATTCCCACCTTCCTGTCTGGACCGGCAGGGGCTGGGGGGCATGGGATGGAAGAGGGGTGCAGAGCCCACCTGGAGCCAGGTTTTGTTTGGGAGAGGGTAGTTCGTTGGATACTTTTGTCTTTCCCCTCCACCTTGGGGTTGGTGCTTCCTCAGTGACCTTTGGTCTCTGAGTCAGGGTGAGGGGGTGGGGTTCTAAGGTTCTGACATACATTTGAAATTGCTCTTGAAGGAAAGGGGCATATGGGGCTGCTGCTGTTTCACAGTCCTGGGCCTGGCTGGGCAGGTGGAGAGGAAGGCCGTGTTTTGGGTACAAGGGATGTGGGTACTGACCTTCCTCCCAATGACCATGCCGGAAGGCAGGATTTGAGCTTGCAGGCAGGACCTGAGAGCTCTCTGTCCTTGCACACTGGGGTTTTTGCCCTTCCCCGGTGATAGGGATTTTGGTCTCTGCATCTTGAGTTCCCTGTGCGCTCCTTCTTCTGCACGGTTATGAACTGGGAAGAGGCTATGACCACTTTCCACCCACATAAGGCAGAAGCAATATATGATGGAGGGATTGCTAGCCTGGGAGTTGGGAGACTTGGTCCTGGTTCCAGGTCTGCTCCTGCCAGCTCTACGAATGGCTCTAGGCCTCAGTGTTCACCATCTATCAAATGGGTATGGTAATGTCTTTTCCTTGAAGGTGGGGAAGTGCACTAAAGTGCCCGGAAGGGGATGTGGTATAGGCTGTACCCTGCCTACCTTGCTAGGGTACTCTCTCCAGCCCCACACCTTTGGAGTCAGAGCGGAGTGGTGCAGGGATCCTTCAAGGTGCCCTCCCCAGCTGTTCTCTTGCCCTCGCAGAAAGAGGACATTCAGGTGGAGGTTGCCCTGGGAAGTGAGAGTTTGTGATTCCCCTCTCTTTTTGGAACTCTCCTTACAGGAGGTGGCCCTGGGGACACCTCACCCCTGCACTGAGCAGGAGGCCTGGAATATCCAGGTATCAGACCTATTCCTCCCAACCCCCTTCAGGTAGTAAGGGCAGGCACTTGGAATGGGGACCTGGTGCCTGGAGGACTGAGACCTGAGGGGGAACCTTCGGTCCCATAGATACAGTTGCTAACCAACTTCGCAAGGCTTCCCCTTTACAACAGGAGAGAGTCAAATTAGACTTGCCTGTTTCACTGCAATTTCCCTACGACACGACATGACCCAGAGCACAAGCTACGTCCTTGGTGTTAGCCTTTTCTCCTCCCTGAAAGACTTAGCTGGGTTAAAAGCTATGTCGCCTCTGATGGCCACCCTGCCCTCAACCTGCCGTACCTAGTGTGCTCTGTGTGCTGAGTGAATATATATTGCTGGTGTTTGAGGTCGAGATCTGCTTCCCCAGAGGACTTATGGGATCAGAGTTGGGGGAGAACAGGGTGACATCACTCATTCATTCAACAAATATTTATTGAGCATTTACTTTGTGCCAGGCACTCTCAGGGGCTGCTGCAGGGCCTTTGGGGAGGGAGAGGGGCTGTGTCTCACAACGTCCTCTACATTTTGAGGGAGGTGGAGTTTTGTCCTAGACCCTGTGAGGAAACAGTCATATCTGGGGACCTGCATTGTCAAGAGTCTTGCCATGTCCGTCTGCCCTGGCTTGCTTTCGCCGGGCTCCTGAACACAGGTGGAGGCATTTGGGAAGGATTGAGGATTGGTGAGCTGCTAGTTCCCCGGACTCCCCCATTGGGGGAGTTCTCTGCCTCTGGCTGTCTGAACCACCCTCCTCTCAGCCCCCACAGGTGGCAGCAAGGTAGAGGGAAGCTGGGCTGGACACAAAAAAGGAGAAAAGGCCTTGCAGCCCTGGTGCCTCATTTCCTAGCTGAGAGCACCCCACGATCATCCCGTGACCATCCATTCATAATAGCTACGACTCATTGGAATGTGCCAGGCTCAGTCTTCGCAGGAGCCTTACCAAGCAGATGTGATCGCTCCTGTAAATTAAGAACCCCATAATCAGAGGCTCAGACAGGTCATGCAGCTCACTCCCCTTTCCGCCAGAGCTGGAATTCAAATCTAAAGTTCTTTGTGCTCAGCTCTTCTGCCTGTTGTGTTTGCAAAAAGTACTTTTATTTACACTATCCCATTAATAGTGGTCCCTCCCCTTCCTGACCCTGGCCTGAGGAATGCTCTGGGCCTGGGCTCTTGAACCAGGAATGTGGGGTGGTGCAGCCACGGTCTATGCCTTTAAGCCAGCCTCCCAGGTGGCCAACTGAGCTAGGCTGGTGACCTGGCCAGGGTGGGGCTAGGGTTGCCCCTGGAGGAGTGAGAAACTGTAACCCTGGGTGACAGGAAGGGAGGGAGAGGTCTCATACTCCAACCCTGAGTCATAGGCAGCCCGGGTGCAGAGGGCAAGGTACCAGGCTGCAGGCACAGCAACCCGAAGTTCACGCATCCCCCTCACCCAGAGCTGTGAGCAACCGCTTCCGCACGTCCATGGTGATTCCAGAGAGACTGGGCTGGCCCAAGCCTCACCCAAGTGCAGGGGATCTTGCTTCTGTCCCATCAGCCTTTGTTTGCCTTTCTGTGGAGTTGGTGGCAGCTTTGGAGCTGCAGGCAAGGGAGAGTTGAGGGCGATGCTGGAGCCTAGGAGATGGGCTGAGAGGCTTCTCACAGGCACCAGAGGTCTGGTTTTTGGTGAATAGGGAAACAGTGGACTTCTGGGGCAGCAGGGAGGATTCAAGTTGCATGCCTAGAGGTAACTTTGCTCCCTGAGTCCCGGGATGCTTCTCTGAAATCTTCTTACCTGTGGCCTCTAAGAAAGAGGGGACTCTTGAACTTCCCTGGTGGTCCAGTGATTAAGCCTCTGTGCTTCCAAAGCAGGGGGCGGGGGTTCGATCCCTGGTCAGGGAACTAAGATTCCCACATGCCGCATGGTGCGGCCAAAAAATACAAAAAAGATTTTTAAAAAAAATTGAAAAGAAAGAGAGGACTCTTGCTCTGAGACAGGGCTCGTGGGGCAGGGGAAAGAGGCAGACAGAGGCTCATTGTGGGGTTGTATTGACTTATTTCCCTAGACCCAACTGAGACAGGGATGGGGTTTTTTCATTTGGGGTCCCCTCAGAGTTCCCAGCCCAGGCTTGGCCCAAAGGGGCTGTTGAATGACTTGTCATTTTCTGCCCCTGCTCCCCTCGCTTTCCTACCCCAAAAGGACACAGTGGCAGGAGCTGCTGGATTTTCTTGAACCTTGGAGCCCTTCTCCAGAGAGGGGAGGGAAAGTGATGAGAAGCAGCTAGTGTGCCAGGCTTGGAGCCTGTGTCATCTCCCAGCACCTCTTTGGGACCAGGAGTTTTAGTTCCTCTTTACAGATGCAGAGACCGAGTTCCGTAGTTACCCTGAAGGTACTCAGTCCACTCTTGTTTTCATTTTTCTGTTCCTGGACCCCCTGTAAGAGAACAGATGACCACTGCCTCAGCCTCTAACATGTGTAGCTGAGAGCAAGGCGGGTGGGGGTGAGGTGGGGAGGAGCTACCGATGGAAATGGGCACCGTTCCCTTGTACGGGGGCTCCCGTTCCTCCCAGTGGCAGCTGGCGTGTGTGTGTGTGTGTGTGTGTGTGTGTGTGTGTGTGCGCGTGCGTGCGTGTGTGTGTGTGTGTGTGTGTGTGTGTGTCTTGTGGAAACCCCGGATTGGCTGTTGGCCCTGTACCCCAGCCTGGCCAGTATACTCTGCCCCCTTCCCAAGGGGCTTGGCTCCGGAGGGGGGGACCTGGCTGTCGGCTAGGGTGGAAGTGTCTGTGTCTCTCTCCTTCTCTCCCCCAAGTCAATCAGGGGGCAGCTTCGGAGGTCCCCAGGCCTAGGACAGTGCGGATTCCTGCCTACGTGTGTGTGAAAGTGGGTCATGGTCTGGATTCCAGAGAATGTTTTTCCTGGCAGGCCCCTGCGGGGGTAGGGGCCCAGGCAGGGACATGTGCAGCTAAGCAGGCAGAGGCCAGCAGACTGGGTGGTGACAGGGCTGGGGCACTCTGCCAGTGCCTCCCAGGAATTGGGGAGGGAGAGGGGCTTTCACTTCGCGGGCTGGTGGGGGCAGGGACTACCCCATTCTAGCTTTCCGGTGGGTCGTCTGTGCTGGGGTTTTGCACCGGGAGGAGTGTGGGCTGGACTCAGGGATAGGCCCCGGTTGGGGTGGAAGTCCAGCTTACACCAGCCATCCCTTGCTTCCAGATTTCCTGCTGACCTTCTTCCCAAAGAGCAGTTCTCCTGTCACTTCGTTTACTGTTCCACCACTGGAGAGTCCTTTGGGCCTCCTTGATGGGGAAAGTACCCTGTTAGAAGGTGATTATCCCCCAAATTACCCCGTCGTCTCTGGTTGAAGTGGGCCAGGGTGAGGGAGGTCGTATGCCAACGTCTCAGCTTCCTTTTTTCTGCCCCCTTCTCCGAAGTGTCCTAGAAGCACCCCTTGGTTGGGAAACACATTTTGAAAAGCACCTCCTTGGGGGAATTTCCTGACAGGTGGCCAAGAACTGGGCGTGTGCTGGGCACCTTGAAAGTCTCCCTGTGCCCTTCCCTGGCTTCTGGCCTCTTTCTTTGAGGGGTCAGGAGTGTCTCCCTTGGCTGCTGGGAAGTGGGGCAGGGACGGGCCAGCTGGGTCACCCCAGCAGCCCGGATTCTGGGGTCCTGGAAGCTGGACTCCTGGTGGGTGCTGATCCGGGGGCCTCGTCCCGGGCTGCCAGGGGCAGATTTCTCTCATTTGCTTGGGTTCGCGTGAGCATCAGTGTTTCTCAGGGTGGGCTCACCTCTGTTGCATCAGTTCCCCTGCCCTTATGGTCTTTGACTCTCTTCCCCTCCCTCAGCCACCCTGGATGGATCCCTGTTCTGTTCTGGGTCCCTGGGCTTCGCTGGAGTCTTCCCTGTCACGCATTCTCACTCACACGCACTGTAGCTGTGGTTGGGCACGGCAGAGCCCCACCTGTACCCCAAGACACACCCACCTCCCGCCAAGCTGCCACACCCCGCCCAGCACCTGACACCCGAGTAAGTAGGGATGCCACGTGCTACGCTGAGGGCTCTGTAGGTGATTTCTCATTTAAACCTCAACAATCCCAAGAGAGATGGGTATTATGATTTCCATTCTACAGACGCAGAAATGGCTCAGAGTAGGTCCTGACCAAGGTCTCACAGCTAGTCAGGGTGGGGCTTTGATGTCCACTATTGCGGGGGGGGGGGGTCCACCTCCAAGCAGAGGAGGGCGGTGCCTCAGAGGAAGACCAGCTGAGGGATGGGGGAAGGGTGTGGGTGTGGTGGCTACAGCCTGGGGCACCCACACCCAGTCTGGGCAGGGGTCGCTCAGGAAGTGGGGAGGCATTGGGGCTGGCGCATTGCCCAGGTCCAGGTGTGTCTGGAGGCCCAGGTGTGTCTGGAGGCCCTGGTGTGGGAGCTAGGAGGGACTGGGTGCATGGGGGCTGGGCCCTCCTTCTCTGTCAAGGCTGAGGAGCTGCCCCTCACGTTCAGCACCGGCTTCTTAGCAACCCTGGCGCAGCTTTGCATAAGCAATGAGGCTTGTCCTGCTTGGTCAGAGGGAGTGGTCTGGGGGAAGTGGCGCAGACCTTCTGGGGGCTGCTCGCCACTATTATAACTGGCTTCTTCCCCACTCAACCTTGCGTGTGCCCTTGTCCCCCTCCGGATAGCTCCAATGGGACAGGGGAGGGTGGTGTCATCAGCGGCCAGAGCCTGTGACCTGAGATGGCCCCAGCTCACCTGGGGTGTGGGTGTGTTCCAGTCCGCGGATGGAGTGCTCCTTCCTGGGGCCTGAGCCCCTTTCCTGAATCCTGGTGTCTGACGGGTGTCCTCTCTCTGCCTCTGTCCCCAGTTCTGGCATAAAGCATGCTTCCACTGCGAGACCTGCAAGATGACACTCAACATGAAGAACTACAAGGGCTATGAGAAGAAGCCCTACTGCAACGCGTGAGTCCTGCCTTGGGCGGGGCCTGGGCGGGCATTGGGCTCCCTCCTAGCGCTTCCTTGACATGGCCCAGCATTTCCACACTCTGCTCCATATGTTTTAACCATGTTGAGTCCTCCTCACCACAGCTGGATGAAGTTAGGGCTGTTAATATGCCCATTTTACAGCGAAGGAAACTGAAGCTTCAGGAAGGGAAGGGGCTTTCCCAAGATGAATGACTAGTGACAGGCCAGTTCAAACCCCGTAGAGCAAGCTTGTTCCTTCCACCGCACTCTGCTGAGAGAGGGATCCAGCATGGTCTTTCAAGAAAAAGTCCTGTTTCTGCCCAGTTGTGTTCTCCACTTCGCCTTCCACATTTCTTTCCCCATGACAGCACCTGACTGTTTCCTCTCCCCTGCCCCCTACCAGCCGGTCTGGGCACTAGGCCTGGGGGTTCCTGGCCACGGCCCTTCCCAGTAGTCATTTCTTGAGAAGTGGGGGCAGCATGAAGGGAGCGGCCTGGCCCCAGGCAGATCTATTCCCTGCCTGGTGGGAGGTGGAGACCTTCATGTCTTTTCCAGTGGAGTTTGCTCTGGTCTACTGCGCGGAGGTGGGTAGAGGTGGGTTCCCCCATTCCAGGGGGACACCCCCATCCCATCCCGTGCAGTTTCAGGTTGATTGCGTTAAGCTCAGGGCTCACGTAGGACCTCACAGCCACGCTATACTAGGCGGGGCTTCAGAAGGTCAAGTCACTGCAAGTAGGCGGCAAGATCAGTGTTCAGAAAGATTCAAGATCTGACTTGAGTCCTTTTTCTTTTTCTTTTTAAATTCTCAGTCAGGAGGTTTTCTGCAGCTGAAGTTCACCTGGGAGGGGAACGTTGGGACCTGTCTAAAGGGAGTTGGGGCTTTAAACCCCTGTGAAAGGCTGTCTTCCCCCTTACTGCCCTCCCCTCCCCTGCACATACCACAGCCTCATCTCCTTGGGGCTGGCGCTTACTGCCTGCCCTGCCGCCTGCTAGATGCCAACCTGTGCCAGGTGCTGGGAAAACAGATTTTCTGATAAAATCTCAAGCCCAAGAAGCACCATGAATCATCACCTCCCTTCTGGGAGGGATTGGGACACTGGGAAGACTGCCTGGGGTAGAGGGAGGGTCACAGCTCTGTCCTGGCTTCTCCTTCAGCTGCCCCTTCTCCTCTATTAGCTTCCACTGGTCTCCTTCCCCCTACCGACCCCTCCCACCCCCCCCCAAGGGAAATGGGACATTCTTCAAATTCTTAAAGGCTCACACAAGCCCTGATTCTCTGCAACTTCCTCCCTCTGTTGGGGAGTAGGGTGGGGTTCAGCAAAGCCAGAGGCTGGGGCAGTTAACCCCTTGATTGCCGGCCCACTTCAGGCTAGATTCTGGGCACCTAGGCTCCTTTGGGGGCAGCTTCTGCGCCTCGGGCCCTCCAGGCAGAAGTCTGGCTGAGCCCGGAGCCCAGTGGATGGCAGGGACTAAGGCTTCTTCACGTCTCTTCCTAAGACCCCGGTAGCCTAGAATGCAGCAAGCACTGGGAGTTGGAAGAAAGCGATCGGAGGCTTGTCCTTGTTTCCTCTGCCTGTTCTCAGTCTAGTGCCAAAGTCCCAGCTTGCTTTTCTCACCCTCTTCTAGGGAGGCTGCAGCAAGCAGGGGTGGGTAGCTCCTGCAGGGGTTGGGGGGGCTCCAGGGAAGGCAGAAGATGAAACACCCCTCCCGGCATGCTGCTTCCGACCTGCCGAGGGTGAGATGCCCCCGGCTCTCTCCTGGCCTCCAGCCAGAGAAGCAGGTTGACCCCTCTCCGTTCCCTGAGCCTTTACAGTCCTTCTTCCGCGCCTAACTGACCTTTGGCCCAGCTGGGATGTTCCCTGGGAAGGACCCTGGTTGAGGGGCCAAACACTTGGGGGATTTGTGGCCCAGCTGTGTTTCACTCGCGCTGTGGTAGCACCTGGCCTGAGGCAGCCACACTCCCTCAGCTGGAGTCTGCTGAGCTGCAGGTCCTCGCCAGCGAGCCAGACGTGGGGATTCCGGGATAACCCAGAGGCAGGCCCGGCTTGCTCGGGGCGCCCTCCGGACCTGTCCGGGCCTCAGTTTTCCCGTGGTTAAGAATTGCTACCCAGGGATGCTGGAGCCTAGACCAAAAAGTTTTGTGCACCTGCGATGTGCCAGGCACGGGAGTTGAGTGTTCACTCTCATCCCTTCCTGTTTTCTTCCTGCCTTTGGCTCCATCCCCCAGTGACATTCCAGTTCCTGAATCCTGGAGTTTCCAGGATAAGGCCAGCCTGGCCTTCCTTTGTGAAGCTCAGGCCTGGCTTTTCAGCACGTCCCTCTCAGGACCCAGAGGGACAGGTGATCGCTCCCGGCCCCCGGCCCCCGGCCCTTGGCCAGGGAGTTGAGCCCACCCAGGGAGGGAGTGTGCAGGTTTGGTGTGCAGGGGGGCCTCTACGTTCTGCCGATCTCTGGTTAGTCCCTGAACCAGAGTCTTGCAGGAAGGGTGGGCAAGAGAAAGAAGAAAGCTGTCTGTCTCTCTCCAGTGGCTTCCCAAGATTGAGATTTAAGTTCTGGAAAGTGACTGAAAGCAGCAAAAAAGGCCTCTTCTATTTCTCTCTTTGCACCAGACTTATCTGGGGTGAGGCCGGGGAGAGAACATAGGCCAGAGCCCACAGCCGGCCTTCTGGGTGGTAGTGGACCCCCAAGGACGTACATTTATACACGTGCCTGTGCATATCCAGACACACGCTGCCGCCAGCTGTGGGGCCAGGGAGAAACACCAGGGTGTCGGACTTGTATAGGCTGTGTTTGTGTTCACACTTCCCAGGCCACAGGCACTCAGCCTTGCTATGACAAGGTAGAGGGGAGCATGCCTGCTTTTGCATAATAGCCAGTGGAGGAAGAGCCCACTGTTAATCGAATTCTCCCTTGAAGCTTCTGGGTAGGTGGGGTGAGCCTATTCCAGTTGTTATAGGAATATTTATGCCCTCGATGATCTGTTTTGTAAACTATTCTTTCTGAAAGTGGGGCAGATGGGTCCACGAACAAACCTGGTCCTTTGTCTCCACACAAACAGTTGAGGAGCCTGGAGGACGGGGGGTGGGGGTGGGGGTCAGGGGGACACGTGCCTGTTCCTTTCTCCTCGGGGGCCATGAGTCTGTAGAGGCTGCAGACCGGAGGCAGAGTTGCAGGCCAGGGGAACCAGCTTTTGGGGTGTCAAGTAGTGGGTGGACATGGGCTGGGGAAGAAAGCGGGGGATGCTCAATTGTACCTTTCCCCTCCTCACTGACTGCAGTGGTAGGGGTCTGTCCTTCAGTTGCCTTGAGCTGTGGGCTGAGGGGCTGAGGAGGGTGGAGGTGTCCCTGGTTCTGGGGAACAAGGCACTGTGGTCCTACTCCTTCCCCAGGCCTCAGAGAGTGGAGTGGGGCCTGTGCTGGTGGGGCTTGAAGTATCTCTGGGTTCTAGCAAACTGTCTTGAATCCCAGCTGCTCTTAGGGGATGGGGCAGCAGTGGGCAAATCCAGGAATAGGGACTGGGGCTTTCCCACCTCCACAGAGTTCTCTGCCTCTGACTGGGAAAAATGGGATCAGATGTCTTGGGGAGCTGGGGGTGGCACCAGGAGAGGGCGTGGGATGGGTGTGTGTGCTGTGTTTGGGAGCGGGGAGTCAGTGTGGCCTCTGGGCAGCCCCTACCTCTCTCTCACCCCCAGATCCTTATACTCAGATGTCAGGGCCTCAAGGAACCTCAGGGATCACTTTGCTTCCTAACAGCCCATTTTATAGATGAGGAAACTGAGGCGCAGTGTTTCCATGCCTTTCCTGACTTGGCAGAATCATTTCTGTTTGTGTATTGCCCTTTTTCATTTTGTCTACGACCACTGAGGGCTGGTAAGTTCTTCTTCATGTCTAGCCTTGATCTTTTTGGCTGCTCATTTTTTTCCCTCTGGTCAAACAATGCCTCCTTGTTGCTTCCTATCCCCACCGTTTCAGCCCCTTTGGCCTGGGGAACTGGTGAGAAACTGGGTGAGAAGGGAGCCCTCCCTGCCCGCCTGCCCGTGGGCAGTGTTCCCAGCAGGGGAATCAGCAGCTCCTTCCAGAGGCAGGATGTAGGGGCTGTGGGTTTTTTTCCTCCCCCTTTTGGTGAAACCAAAGGCTCCTTGTTGCTTTTGTTGATGTATTTTTGTTCCTCCTTGAACAAAAAGCTGTGGTTTTTGAAGGGATCCAAGGCTGGAAGAGACGAGGTTGCCTGTAGAAAGGGGGAGCTGGGCTTCCAGGATATCTGGTCTGTTCTTGTTCTGCCTCTGGAACACAGCTGATGGCGGGACTGGGAGTGGGGCTTCCTACAAGTGATCTCTGTCCCCAGTAAGCCCATAGCAGGAGCCCTGCAGCTTCTCAGCATCCTCCCTGTCCTCATTGCCCCTCCAAGCAGGAAGGTGGCTCAGAGGTCCTCTGGGGCAAGCCCCCCTTCTCCTGCATTCCTGCAGGTCATGTCTGGACTCCTGAGACACCTGCGTTAGAAATGTCTTAAGGAGTAGGTGGCTTCTGACTGGGGGTGGCTGAGAGACCCCAGAGGGTTCTCTCATAATAGCCAAGCTTGGAAACTGGTTGGGTTTAGAAGAGGAAGTTCTCTACCGACCCAACCAAGCGTATCTTTCCGCAGAGCTGGGAGTGGGCAGGCGTTCACTTGGTGGGGGAGGGATGTCAGCCTGCGCTTAGCTGGCTGGGCAGGTGTGGTATAGGGGAGAGTGCATTGGGCCAGATCTCTGTCCTTGACACTGAGCCTCAGTTTCTTTATCTGTAAAATGGGCACAGTGATAACACCTGCCTTTTTTAGCCCAAAGCCTTGTGGCAGGTTTCAGGAGAGAATGTGCACAGGATACGGTGTATCCAGAAGTCACTTTATGTGACTCTCAGTTTTCCTAGAGGCCTGGGCTGCTGCCAGCAGCTGCCTGATTGTCCTGTCCCCCAGACTTCCTGTCCTAGTGGGCTCTCTCCATGCCTCTCTCTTTCCCAGAGCAGCTGATACTGCCATCGAGGGTGGGGAGGGGCATCGGCAGAGGGCCCACCGCTTGGAATGATTAACAAGGGGCCGGGTGCAGGCTGGCCCACAGAAGGGACAAAGAAGAGCTGTGCTCTGGACGCGGCTCCAGCCCAGGGTTGGGACACCCAGTTCTCCCCACCCTGGTCCCTCGTTCCCTCACCATGGCCCAGTCTGTTGGTGGGGCTGGAGTTCCAGTGGGGTCACTAGCTGGTGCGGGGGGACCCCTCTTCTGCCTTTGCGCCTGCACTGGGATACGCATATATCCATTCATCTCAACTGGGATCTGAGGGTAATGGGTTGCGGGGGCACTTCAACCTGAGGGATAGAGAGGGAGGGAAAAGGTAGAATTCCCAGCAGTTGTTTCTGGAAGGAGGTCAAATCAATTGTAGCCCTCTTGGAAGGCAGTCATGTGGATGGGGGAGGGGCACAGCACTGGCGTTCTGGCATATCCTCCCTTCTAAAAACAAACCCGTGGCACCTGTCTTCCTCAACTAAATTGTCTACAAGGATCCTGCAGACACAGCCTCCTAGTTTTGCCTTCGTGGGTTCCTCTCAGTTGAGGACCCTGGCTGTCTGTGTCTCTTCCCCCACCCCCATAGACTCTCTCTGCCTGCTCTCACAGCTCTCCTGCCTTGAGCCGAGGATGAGGTTGCCATGGGAACCCGAAGCGCAGTGAGCAGGGGATGGGAAAGGCAGAGTTGTCTCGCCAGGGCTGGGGGCTGTGGGTAGGGGACAAGGTTGACTCAGCAGGAGGAATATAGCCCGTGCTCATGGCTGCCTGCCTTTTTTGGCCTGGGGTTGGGGGTTAGGAGGCAAGGGTAAGAGGACTGGAGGCTTCAGAGCCCCTCTTTAATCTGTCTTAATCTGATGCAGGCTTAAAATCCCCCTCCTCCTCCCACCAGATTAAGCTGAGTCGACGACATCTAGGCTGGTCCCCCCCTTCCCTTCTGATGGAATTAGTGTTCTGGCTGTGGGGGGCTGAGATCTGGGGGTCATGATGGCTCCAAAGAGAGGATGAAAGACCCGCCAGCCCCATCCAGAGGCACCCACTGCATGTTGGGGGGGGTCTCCTGAGACCCTTCTGGTGGCGTGTAGGAGGTATGTGAACGTGGACCTGCTGGCGTCAGTGTCTCGGAGAAGTGCATTGCTGCAGAGGGCTCGTCTAGATATTCATCGTGTGTGAGGAATAACGCAGAGTGCACAGGAGCCTCGGAATTGCAGAGTGGGGTTGCGTCTGGCTGACCTTGGGCCACGGGACCTGGCATTCCGTTTTAACCCTGTACATTCAGGCAAATGGGAAACCACGGGTTTGCAGACTGGCTCCTGTGCATATGTGTTTTCCGAGCCTGCCAGACACCCTTCCCCACCAAGTGCTAACCAGAGCCACCATCTCAGAACTGACCCTTCAGGCTCTGGGTCAGAGCTGCCCTGAAGGTCTTCTCCATCCCCCTGCTTCAGGACCTAACCTCCCTCCTGTGCTCATGAGCCCCTACTTACAGACGCTCTCCTCACCACACTGCCCACCCCTTGACACCTTCATAACGGCTCTGATTCGGTGGGAGGGTCATCTCCAAAGCCCTCCCTCCTAGGACCTCAGGGCCCGCCATTTCTGCTAGAGATCTTACTTAGATCCCTCCTGCTGTTCTCTTTCTAGTCTCCGGGAACAGACTCCCAGTTGATCCTCCCTTTTCGTGGAACTGCTCAGGGATTTTGAATGGCGCACCTCAGCTATAGGTGGCCCTGGCTTTGCGGAGCTGGGCCAAGCCTGGGACTGGACCCACAGCCTTAGCCCCACGTTCATCTATGGGACATTTCTGTTGACGGCCGCAGGCACCTGTATTTGCTTTTTTTTTTTTTTTTTTTTGCGGTATGCGGGCCTCTCACCGCCATGGCCTCTCCCGCCGCGGAGCACAGGCTCCAGACGCGCAGGCCCAGCGGCCACAGCTCACGGGCCCAGCCACTCCACGGCACGTGGGATCTTCCCGGACCGGGGCACAAATCCGCGTCCCCTGCATCGGCAGGCGGACTCCCAACCACTGCGCCACCAGGGAAGCCCTGTATTTGCTTTTTAGTCTCTTGCCTTGCTCTTCCCTCTGCTCGGGGAGCCCTGGGCCTAGACTGATCTGGGAGGCAGGACTCAGGTGGGGCAGTGCAGGCTACGAGTTGGGACACAGCTAGAATCACCTTTTGTGCTTCTAGGTCCAAGATAATGAAGTTAGCTCAGAGGGAAAAACGATTTGCCAATCACCCTGTGAGACAGTGGCAGGGCCAGCACCCAGCACTGTGCTCCTTCTAGCCACCCCCCACCCTCCCCCCCCACCATTTAGTTGAGTTCTCCAGCCCCCGAGTCCTGCCCTTGACACGGGGAAGTCTGTGTGTGATTACCAATAGCTCTCGCTCAGGATGGGCCGGGCAGCTGGAGAACATGCCAGGCTTGGTGAAACACAGAGGTGGAGGGCTGCTGGTGTCCAGTTCCGGGGCACATCCGCCAACCTGGCTGGCTGGAAGATGGCGATCCAGCTCTTACCTGGGGACAGGCTGTGCGTCTGGCATCGGCTAGTCGTCATGGTTGTGGTGGGGTGTGGCCAGCCAGAGCTCAGAATGGCTGGCTTCTGCTCAGAGAAGCCCCCTGCCAGTCCCTGAAGTCACTGGGGCCTGTGTAGCCCCCCAGCCCTCTCACACACCAGCATCTACACACAGACCACAGTGACTCAGGGCTGCCTCTCCTCTAGCTGGTTTGCTGGGGGCCTTTGTGATGACCCAGGGGAACGGAGGAGACCCGAGTTCTAGTCCTGGCTCTGCTTCAACACCTGGTAGGACATTCGTTTATTCAACAAATATTTATTGAACACCAGGTATTATTTGGGGAGCTTGGAATAAACCAATGAAGGAAAGACCAAGAATCCCCTCACCTCATAGAGACCCAGTGGAGAGAGAAGACAGTAAACCGATGTGATAAATAATTATGAAGTCAGCTAAGTGCCTGGCACCAGCACACGACTTCCTCCTCTGGGAGAAAGGAGAGGGGTGGACCGGATGGTCCTGGAGGTCCCCGCAGGCTTGGCTCTGAGGGCTGAACTGGTTCCTGCTACCTCCAAGCCAGCCCTCTTTCTGGGGGACAGGACCGTGGTCTGTCCTGTGTCTGGAGATTAGAGGGTTTGGTTCAGGGTGTTGGGTCCTGGGAGACCGTTTGGGTGCAAATCTGGATGCGTCCAGTTACTGGCCGTGTGCCTTAGCCACATTGTTTAACCTTACCAAGCCGCTGCTCTCCAGTCTGTCAAAGAGGGATAATGGGGCGGTTTTAAGAAGTTGATGAACTAAGGCATGCACACCCTTAGCACAGGGAAACACCAGCTGTTGTTACAGTGCTCTCATCTGTCACCCGTGGTGCCTCTTCTCGGCCTCAAGCTGATCTCTCCTCTACCCTCCGATTGTGTTGGACCTTGTTAGCTGTTTGAAACACCACTCTGGATGTGTGTGTTTTTTCTGTCTCACTGCCTTTTCCTGGAAGCCCCCCTGGATATGTGTATCCCTTTCCCCTTTACTTCTGTCTCTGTATCCCTCCTGCCCTTCCTCTGCTACATTGGTCTCCACTTCTGGTCTCAGCTGAAAACTTTGTCCTAACCCCATGAGCATCTTCCTCCCAGCCTGGCTAGGCCCTCCTGGGTGCCTGGCCCCCTTGACCTTCCTGTGCAATAGACATGGATTACTTGGGTGATCTGAAACCCTTAAAGAGTGTCCCCATGTCCTCCCTTTGGAGTTCTGGGTGGCCAGCCAGCCACTCAGGCCTGATGTGTCTTCCCAGTTCAGCCCAGGCTGAGTCTGAGAAACGCTTGCCTCCCCTTGGCCATGGGCAATGGGCATTGTGGTTCTGATGCTGGGACAGGGGCAGGGGCTGCCCAAGGATAAGAGAGTGGAAGCCAGAGGTTCCCGCCCCTTCCCCCAGAATGACCCCCCTTCTTTTTTTCTGTCCTGCAGACACTACCCCAAGCAGTCCTTCACCATGGTGGCCGACACCCCGGAAAACCTCCGCCTCAAGCAACAGAGTGAGCTCCAGAGTCAGGTGAGGGGGCGGGGCCTGCCCCTTGGGGGCGGGGCCACCCCTGGATTTGGCAAGGGCTCCTTCCTTCTGTGGTTACTCCGCAAGGCCAAGGCGCTGAAATCCTAGCAGTTACCAATCTCCCTGCCCCCACCCCGCCCCCAGTTACTTCACATTTCCTGACTTGATCAGAGAAGTGGGCGAGAGTGTACCCCGCTTCCTACCTAAAGTGGGTGGGAGGGGTGTGGGCGTCGGATTTTTTCTGCTTCAGGAATTTTGTGGGGGACCCCGAGAGCCCACCTCCTCCAGGACGCTGGTCCCCTCCCCCTCCTCTCCACTCACACCCACCCTCAGAGGGCAGGCTGCGAAGGGGGCCTGTCCTGCCTGTGTCTCCTTGGGCCTGATTTTCCTGAGCGCCTGCTGGGTGGGGAGCCGCCCTGCGTGTCACCGCAGCAGGGGAGGAGACGGGCTTCCTGCGCCAGGGAGAACCCGGTCTTCAGGGGACACTGAGGAATAAGCAAAAGGTCCAGAACCTTTAGGCCAGAACGACTAACCCTGCCTGGGGGTCTGGGAGGGCTTCTGGGACAAACCTGGCCTGGACTGTGGGGTGGAGCGGGGCAGAGCGGGGCTTCATCAGAGACCCCTTGGGGAACGTAACCAAGTGGGCAGGGTGCCCAGGGCCAGGAAAGTGTCTTGCAGGATCCACCAGGGCCCCCGAGGGGGATCTCTCCTGATCCCTCCGGAGTGGGGCTCTTGCTGCCAGATCTCGATGTGACGTCTGTGGTCACATGAAGGAGAATCAGCCCTGGGCCATCTACACGCATTCTCTCGTTGAATCTTCCGAGCAATCCTGCGAGGAAGGTGCTGCTTTCCCATTGTACAGATGAGGAAACTGAGGCTCAGAGACAGTAAGGGACTAGCTAAGATCATATATGTAGCCATAGAGGTAATAAATGTATTAATAGTTAATGTATGGAGTGCTCAGTGCTCTGGGCGTATTAATGTTCAATCCTCACAAGAGCCCTGTGCAGTTGGCAGGATCGGTCTCACTTTATGGAAGAGGTTCAGGCCGCCCGTGTGTCCCACAGTGATGGGGAGCAAGTAGGGGAAGCTGATGTCAGCAGCAGCTCACATCTGCCAGCCCAGACCCTGCCCCCGCTATGGTGTGAAAGCCACAGTCACTGGGGGAGCCGGTGTGGATACCAGAGTCTTGCCAACTGAGGAGGGCTGAGTAGCCCAGCTGGCAGGAAGTAGGCTTGAGACAGCGCTGGGGCCTGGGCCCGATCTGCACAGGGAAGACCCTAGCCAGGCCCTGACCACCGCCCTGGACTCCCCATCCTGTCTGGAGCCTACTGGGGCCAGAGGTGGAAGGGGCTACATGGGGCCGGCAGACCAGAGCACCATGGGGTGACCTGTAGTCACCCCACAGCTTGAGAGGAGTGTGGGAGTGTGTGTACACACTCAGGCAGAAGCAAGGGACACACACACACACACACACACACACCCCCACACACACACACACACCCACACCCCTACTCTCAGAAGGAGAAATTCAAACCCTGTTAATTCCCTCAGCCTTTGTTGGTCCCACAAAAGCTGGGCTGCAGCTCTTTTTGCCCCTGGAACTTGATCCCTGCGGGGCGGGGTCTGTGGGAGGAAGCAACCCCTGCTTCCTTCAACCCCAGGGTCTGAAGGCTCTTCTGACCTGTACCCGTCCCCCCGCTGTCCCCCAGGGGCCTGGCCCCACTGCTCGCCTCCTGGGTCCTGGGCTCCTGGCTCTGGGGCCGACTGGGGATATCATGAGAAAGGCAGTCACTCTTCATAGGTTCTCACTGCGTCCTTCATAGGACCTCATTTAATCCTCACAACCACCTGATGACGAGGAACTCTTGTCCCTGTGGTGCAGATGGGGACACAGGTGAGAGAGGCCATGCCCCTTGCCAGAGCCCCGTGATGGAGGCAGAAGTCAAGCCCCCCCTGCAGCCTGCTGTGGCACCTGTGCGCTAACGCCCAGGATGCTCCAGTCACCCGTGGGGACAGGGGGCCTTTTAGAATGCAGAGTCCTAGGCCCCGCCCAAGGCGTTTCTGTTTGGCAGTTCTGGGCGGGTCCAGGAATCTGCATTTTGGTGGCCCTGGTGATTCTGATGAGGGCTTTTGGTCCCACAGACATGCTCTGAGAGGCTGAGCCAGGCTGTGGGGTAGGGAGGGAGCTAAGGAGCTGCTGGGAGGGGTGTGAGTTAGGGCTTTGCATTGAGGCCGCTGCTGCAATCTGCAGTTGGGCTCCTGGGGGCCGGGGCTGGGATAGACGGAGGGTGGAGACCCCGGTCCTGCCCTCTTTGCAAGCCTGGTTCTGTCTCCTGCCTCCCCCCAGCTGTGTGGTCTGAGTCTGGCCCCCTTGCCTCTCAGAGTTGTTTTTTTTTTTTCCTGCCCGGTAAAATAGGGACAGCAAACCCAGTTACCTAGAGGTTGGGGGCTGGGCCCGATGCTCTGAGGCTTGAAGGGCTGAGCAGGCCTGGCTGGGGGTGGTGATGGGTTCTGGTTCCCTTGGCCACTGTGGAGGCAGGGGCGGCTGGCGTGGCCTGTGGCTGACCGGAAGGGAAGTGGGAGCCTCTTCTACCTCGTCTGCCCCACCTCACCCGGGTGTCAGCTGGTCTCTTTCCAGGCCCCTTGCTGGGCCTGCATTGGTGTGTCTCTTCTCAGTCTCTGGGAAGTTGTCCATGCTATTTCAACTTTGTTTTCCTGTCTCTAGATTGGTTCCCAAAGTGGTGCTTTGGGTGTCTGGGACACCTGGAGCCTCCCCTGTGGGGGCAGCGGCCACAGAGCTGACCAGAAATGACCTTCTGGGTGGTCCTGCCCAGGCCTGGCTGAGGCAGGGCACTGGTGGCTGGGCCTGGTAGCTCTCCCACTGCCAGCCCTGCGCTGAGAGGCAGCAGCCTTGGGGTGGGGCTGAGCTGGGGCGGTGTGGGCCCCTGAGCCCAGGCAGAAGTGCAAGAAAAAGGTCTCTTTCATTTTTCCCTCCTCATCCATGGTGCTGCGCGTGGGCTATGCCACAGGGCACATGCCTCAGGGCACAGGAGAGTGTAGCAGAGCCTCATGCTCTGCCCTGCTCTTGGCAGGGTTCGCACTCTCTTATCTTGAATCTTGTGACCAGCAAAGCAGGCAGCATACCTGTGTCACTCTTACTGGAGCTGGCTGAGGGTCAAATGCTGGATCTGCCATCACTAGCTGTGTGCCCTTGGGCAAGTTATTTAACCTCTCTGAGCCCTAGTGCCTTCATCTGTAAAGTGTGGATTACCTCTCTCCAAAGGTTATTGTGAGGATGTTAGTATATATTAGGCATTTAAAAGAGTTCCTGGCATACAGTCGGCACTCAATAAATGTTCGCTGTTACTATTCTCCTGGAAAGGAGAGGAGATGGAACTTGGGTATGATAAAGCTGAGGAATTCTAGACCTTCTGATGATTGCTTCCAGAACTGACATTCCAGAACTGGGAACATTTGGGGTTTTTTTCCATTTATGTTATGAACTCATCACAATCCCTCTTTTTTTAATGTTGTGTATTTTCTTTCTTTATTTATTATCTTTTCTGGCTGCGTTGGGTCTTTGTTGCTGCGCGCGGGCTTTCTCTAGTTGTGGCAGGCAGGGGCTACTCTTCGTTGCAGTGCGCGGGCTTCTCACTGCGGTGGCTTCTCTTGTTGAGGAGCATGGGCCCTAGTGCGCGCGGGCTTCAGTAGTTGTGGCTTGCGGGCTCAGTAGTTGTGGCGCACGGGCTTAGTTGCCCCGCGGCATGTGGGATCTTCCCAGACCAGGGACTGAACCTGTGTCCCCTGAGCTGGCAGGTGGATTCTCAACCACTGCACCACGAGGGAAGTTCCTGTGTGTGTCTAATTGTAAAACGATTTCTTTTTTGTTAGAAGGGGATGGGTTACACAGTATGTGGGTCCAGCTCACAGTAGGCACATAATTGGAAATTGTTGGTATGTTTTTTGCAATAAAAGTTTTTAAAGTTGTGATCTTTTCTCTTATGTTGGGTCAGCAGGGCAGTTTTTTTTTTTTTTTTAAACATCTTTATTGGAGTATAATTGCTTTACAATGGTGTGTTAGTTTCTGCTTTATTTTTCAAATTATGCTGCCTGTTTGGAGCATTTCACATCTGCATTCAATTCATTCATCATTTACCCAACAAACACATGTTTATACCTACTGTTTGCTACAATAGTGATGAACAGGATAGATCCTGAGAGAATAATTAATAAATTTACATATTAAAAAGTAGAGTTTCTTGGGGCTGTGGTTGTTCAGGCCTGAGGGGCCTCAGGCATCATTCCCAGCCCTGCCTTGGGAGTTTCCAGGATGGGAGGCCCAGGCAGCATCCAGGCTTCAGTTATCTAGCTGCAGTGCTGAGTTGTATCCTGAATCTACCAACAAAGCAGGTTGAGTGACCTTGGGCAGGTAACTTCCCTCCTAGAGCCTCCTGTCCTGTCCTGGTGAGCCATCCCAGATGAGGGCAAACACTCCTGCTTCGGTGCTGAGCGAGGCGCTAGGCGGGGGCCTCCCCACGCTCTTGGTTCCCCCCCTTTTACCTCTGCCACACACTCCACCTCCAAACAGCCTCCTGGAGAATCTTCCCCGCCTTGATTCTCCATAGTCAGGGCCTGCAGGTGCTTAATAGATAGGGTCACACACTCCAGAGCTGGGAGGGCTTTTAGAGATCAGCTGGGACCCAGACAGGGGGACTGACTAGCCCAGAAACATACAGCAAAGTAGTGGTGAGCCCAGTCCTCCATCCTTTCTTGCCCCCACTCCGCCCAGCCCTGCCCTCTCTGGGCCGTCTGTGCCAGGAGTGAAATGAATTACCCTCCCCAGCAGGGAGGGAGAGGCAGTTCCTGAGCCTGGGAACCAGCTGATGTCATTGTAGTGTTGCCATGACAATTATTCCCCTGGATTAGGGGCCTGACAGCTCCCGAGGCCAGGAAGTAGAGGAGGAGTGGGGGAACTGGCATTTGTTCAGCACTCTAAGGTTGACAAAGCACTTTCACACCTGCCCTTATCAGTACGCATTGAGCCCTGCTGTGTGCTCCACAGTGTGTTTGCTGCTTTAGAGCCACTGTCTGTAATCCGCACCGTTCATTGGACTGGGTCCATCGTGATCCGCATTTTACAGATGTGGAAACTGAGGCCCGAGAGGTTCAGTCAGTTGCCCAAGATCACTCAGCAGGTGGGAGACAGCCTATGTTCATACCAGCTCCCCCTGGCTCTTTGCCTATGCTTGGTGATAGGAAGCCCCCTCCCTATTTTAACTGGTTCCTATGACAGTCCTCTTATAGGGGAGGAAACCGAGGCCAGAGGCCGTGGATCTGGGCTTCTGCATCTGGAGCTACCCATTTTTTTTTTTTGGAATTTTTGAATTTTATTTTATTTATTTTTCTATACAGCAAGTTCTTACTAGTTATCCATTTTATACATATTAGTGTATGGAGCTATACATTTCTGACTCTAAGTTTCTTACCTTTCCTGATGCCCCCTTCCCAGAGGGTTCTCTCCACCCCGCTACCCCCAACACTAAGAGTTGCTGTGCTGGCCCAGGCCTTCCTGGAGGAGCTGATGCTGGGCAATTCTGGGCCCTTGGGGTGGGTTGGTACCTGTACCCACTGTGTTAACTTCCAGTCTGATGGGAACTAGCACATCCAGGCCTTTGTTTTTAGTCTGGATCAGAACAAAAGAGGTTCTGAAACCTTTTAGGCACAAGAACCCCATGGATGGGTAAGCTGGGGCTCGGGAGACAAACAGGGACCCCAGCCCCTGGGGGATGTGCAGAGGACCTGACAGGTATGTATTGTCAGTCGGGTCACACGGGTGCAGCTTGGCCCTGTGGCCAGATGACTCCACGCCTGGGAGCTGCCTGGAGATTCCCAAGGTCCTGGGCCTCATGTCCTGGGCTGACCTGCCTCTAGGGCAGTACAGCTCCCATGGAGGGAATCCAGGCAGCTGGTGGGGTTTGGAACAGCTGGCGCCGAGGTGGATGGTGAAGACTCAGAAAGCCAAGGAGCAGTTGTCTGCCCCAGGGACATTTCCAGCCTCCGTTCTGTTCCTCAAAACCCCAGGGAAGGACAGGATAGTTTTCATATTTCAATTCTTTTAGTGCTTGGGAAGTCCTTTCTGACGTCTGACTCAAGTCCCTCTGGTACTCAGGTTTCCGTGGAATTCTCAGAAAAGAGGGGGGCAGTGGAGGTGTGGTAGGGGACTTCCCCGGCGCTTGGAAACCCGTTCTGAAGTGCTCTCTGTCCCCCGCCAGTTTCATACCCTCCTGTGGCGTTGACCTCAGAAGCCAGCCTGGCAGCCGCCGGGACCTGTCAAAGGCTCATTGATTGAGTTTTCCGAGCTGCTGTCTTACCTCCCCCCTTTCTGGGCACCAACTTTGTCCCTTGGTACAGCCCTCACTCAGCTGGTCACTTAGAAACTCCCTCGGGGGCCTCCCTGGTGGCGCAGTGGTTGAGAGTCCGCCTGCCGACGCAGGGGACACGGGTTCGTGCCCTGGTCCGGGAAGATCCCACATGCCGCGGAGCGGCTGGGCCCGTGAGCCATGGCCGCTGAGCCTGCGCGTCCGGAGCCGGTGCTCCGCAACGGGAGAGGCCACAACAGTGAGAGGCCCGCGTACCGCAAAAAAAAAAAAGAAATCCCCTCGGGCTTTCGGCGGGTAGAGCCACATCCTGGCTAGGGTGAGGGCTGGGCCCGTCATTGGAGCTCTGGAAAGAACCTTCTTCCTCTAGCTTTCAGGCAAGATGGGCCAGTGGTGAAGGAGCAGGAGTCAGGCAGATGAGGGTTCATCCTGGTGGCTCTGGACATGAGCTCCTAAGCTGCATGACCTTGGGCGTGGGACTTTGCCTCTCTGCGGCTCAGTTTCCTTGTCTGTAAAATGGAGCTAATGATGGTATACAGCAAGACTTAGATGAGATAGTTCATGAAGAGCGCTTGGCACTCAGGATAGACTGAATACATATTAATGGTTTATTATCACGAGTCTAATACTTTTTGGCCAAGGCTTGTGCTTTGAGTTGGGGCGTGGAGGTGGATGTCACTGCAGGGGGGTTTCTGGTCAGGGTCTCTCTCCTGGCTGGTTGCTGCCTTAGAGATGGCTGCAGGCTGGGGCCCTCTCTGCTCCCCGTGCCTCGACTCCAATCCCTCTCCACCCTTTGGTCCTCCAGGTGCGTTACAAGGAGGAGTTTGAGAAGAACAAGGGCAAAGGCTTCAGTGTGGTGGCAGACACACCCGAACTCCAGAGGATCAAGAAGACCCAGGACCAGATCAGTAACGTAAGCTTCCCTGCTCCCTGGGGTACCATACTGATGCCCTGCGCTCTCTTCTCGTCCCCTCCCCGCCCGTCTGGCAGACATGCATGAGGCCAGTTCTCCGCTGCTTCTGCTCTCTTAGGCGGGCCTGGCTGGCGGCTGCTTGAGCAGAGGGAAGGGAAGGGTTTGGAGTTCCCAGATGCCTTTCCTCTGTGCACCCCCAGATTCCCCCTTTGATACCCTCTGCCCACATAGTATTTCCGCCTTAAAAGGACTGGACTTTTGGGGGGTGTACAGGGAGGGCCTTTATGCTAAATCACCCCCGTACCCCTTACTCTCTCTGAAAATCCCCCCCCCCCCGGCTGTGGTGAGTGCCAGGGTCCAGACTGGCTGTTTCGTCTGAGCACAAAGGTCAAAACTGGGTGGCAGAGGTGGGGGAGGAGCCGGCCTCCCCCTCGTCTGCCTCTGGGTGCTGATACTGCAGTCATTTCCGCCCCTCCTCTGCCTCCTCCCCCACCTCGGCTTGCTCTTCCTTCCTGTGTAAAAACCCCAGCCGGTTTTGCCTGCTGGCCCCGGCCTGGCACTCCTGGGCCCAGGGCGGTGACCAGCGTCTGGCCATGGCAGGGCTGGGTGTGGAGCGTGGGCAGTGGATCGATGCGCCCCATGGCGCCTGTGGCCAGGGAACAGGCCTCGGTTCCCTGCTTGGTGGAGCCATGGGCCAGCAGCCTGAGTGGCTCTGGGCTGCGGGAAGGCTGCCTAAGGGCCTTTGGGCAATGTGAGGTCATGGGAGCACCACTGTGAGCCCCAAGCACAGGACGTGGGCCGCAGACCCATGTCGAACAGGGCCCTACAAAGGACCGGGCGAGCGGTTGTCTTCATGTCTGGAACAGGAAGAGGTTGACAAGTTGCCCATGTCACTGGGCTGAGGGACTGGAGATAGAGGCTGCAGGGGGCCTGGGTGTTAGCTGGTCCACCCGGCATCCAGCCCTCAGCCCTCCACCCGGCCTCCTTGGTCGGGCACTCCTTCTAGAAGTTGGCTGGACCGTGCTTAGCGTGGACTCCGGCAGTGGTTCAGGTGGATGTCAGAAGCCAGGGCCCAAGCCGTCAGAACCTGCCATGCCCCAGACCATGGCTTTTAAGCTTTGACAGCAACCTGCAGTATGAAATACATGTCACATCGTGACCCACCCAACAGGCCTGCTGATTTATTTAAGGGAAACAGAATCAAAGCTTCCAGGAAAGAGGGCTTTACCGCTTAAAGGGCATTCGGATATCTTCTGTTCTATTTTAGTTTGTGAAAGACGCTGGTTGCCGACTTAACTAAATGGGTTTCGCAACTAGGTTGTTGACCAGCAGCTTGAAATTCATGGCTTGAGGAAATGGAGTGCTTCCCTTGGGCTAGGATGCCTCTGAGGGCTGTAATCCCTACCTGCTCCCCTGCTCCTCTGCCTCCCACCCCCGCCAGAAAAAAAGCCTGTCTCAGTTGCTTCTTCATAAGCCAGGGCCAGACCTCACACCCTAGAGCTTCCCTGCCAATCGGTGGCCGGACCTCCAAAGGGTAAAGCCGGAGGCAAGAAGGTGTGGGTCTCAGCTCTCCACATGGAAAACGGGAGGGAGGGGAAGCCACGGGAAGGGACGGAAGACCCAGCGGGCTCCCAAAGCTGGAATCTTGAGTCTTCAGCCTCTGTGGCTTTTCACTGTGAAGACGGTCTTGTCTTGGATACCTGTTCCCCCCCACCCCACCCCCGCCTACAACCCAACCCCCAGCACAGTCACTCATTGCTTCCAGCCTGGGGCTTTTAGAAGGGAGACAAGCCCAGTCGTCCCTGCCTCCCTTTCGGAGAGCCTTCCAGAATACTTCACACGCAGCCTATTGCACCTGCACGCACCCCTCCCCCCTGCCCTCCCCCCAAACTGGTTATTGGAGGTGTTAATGTCTGAGGAGCCCTGGTAACAGAGCTCACCCTGGCCAAGACACTCACACCTGAGGAGATAACATCTTATCATTAACCACAGGGCTGCAATTAGCTGATTGTCCTCTGCTCTGAGGTGGGGGAGGTGACTCGAGCCTGACCTGGTTCTGCTTTTGCAGCCTTAGCTGGAACCTGTGACTTGTGACCACAAAGCTGGAAGACTCTTGGTTTTAGCAAGTACAGTTAGTCTGTCAACTGTGGGCCTCCAAACAGCTGGACGAGAATCACTTGCAAAGGTTGATTGAAAATGCAGGCTCACAGGCCTCCTCCCCAGGCCACCTGGGAGCAGAACCCAGGAACCAACATTTTCTCTCTCTTTTTTTAGGAACCAGCATTTTATTTTTAAAATTATTTTTGTTGTTCCTTTTTATTTTTATTGAGCTATAATTGGCATACTGCACTGTATACCTTTAAGCTTTCCAACATGATGATTTGCCTTACTTACATCATGAAATGATTGTCGCAGTAAGTTTAGGGGACGGCCATCATCTCATACAGATACAAAATTAAAGAGATAGAAAATAAAATTTCTTTTTCAGGAACCAGCATTTTTAACACATCCCCTGGGTTACCTGAAGTTTGAGAATCGTCACCAAGAGCCTGAAAAAGTTTCACCAGAGGTGCCAGGCCTGGCCACATCCCAGAACCCCCCAGGGAACTTTAAACCATGTTGTTAACTTGTCCCTCCTCCAGAAGAGTTTTGGGAAAGATGGTGTTTTGAGCCACACCTTTTGTTTTGTATCCAAAATAGTGTTCCTGTATGTAGCCTGTCACTCACTTCCCAGGTTAACGTCAGATGACTCCTCATTTGCGAGGAAAATGTCAAGCACTTAGCATGTGATAAATATTGTCAGTTGCTATTAATTTAAAGGCAGACTCCTCTGCTTTCTATACTGTGGCTAAAGAAGGGACATGCACTAAAGTTTGGCTGAAAAGTTAGGCCATTGTCTAGTACTGAGCATGTCTGGAAAACTGAGGGGGCAAGGTGCTAGTTAGACATCTGTGGTGAGTATTTGTGTCTTTTTTTTTTAAATTGAAGTCTAGTTGATTTACAATGTTGTGTTAATTACTGCTGAACAGCAAAGTGATTCAGTTATACATATATATATATATCTACGTTCTTTTTTTTATATTCTTTTCCACTGTGATTTATCATAGGGTATTGAATATAGTTCTTTATGCTATACAGTAGGACCTTGTTTAGTAATTGTGTCTTCATTAAAGGCACCTGAAGGGGTGAGAGGCCAGGACCGCAGGCTGTGAGCTGAAATTTATCCTGGCCTTTGGTCACCAGCTGTGATGGCTGTAATGGACGGGAGTCTTTAATTGCTGAGGTCCCTATATGGGAGCCACAGCCTTCAAGCAGAAAAGCTTTTATTTATCTGCACATCTACTTATATACTGACTTTCTGTGTACAATTTTGGGTCTTTTAACTTTTCCTTTTTCTGTGAAGTGTAACACATAAACACCTGTGTGTGTACTCACCATGCAAGTCAAGAAGCAGAGCGTGACAGCACCCCTGTCAAAATAGAGTTTTCAAAGTGTTAAAAAAAACAACAACAAAAAACGTAACTCTCATGCAGTGAATACCTATCATATAATTACCTTAATTTTGAGGAACCAGCTGGAGCATCTGACAGGCAGAGATGATGCCTAGTCTGTGAAAGAAAGCACTGGATATAATTAGATACAGAACTAGTTAGTGTTCTGCCATTAGCTGCAGAACTAGTTAATGTCCTCCAGGACTATAAAACCATAAGCTTTGGGCTTCCCTGGTGGCGCAGTGGTTAAGAATCTGCCTGCCAATGCAAGGGACACGGGTTCGAGCCCTGGTCCGGGAAGATCCCACATACTGCGGGGCAACTAAGCCCGCAAGCCACAACTACTGAGCCCACGTGCCACGACTACTGAAGCCTGGGCGCCTAGAGCCCGTGCTCCGCAGCAAGAGAAGCCACAATGAGAAGCCTGCGCACCGCAACGAAGAGTTAGCCCCCCGCTTCTCAACTAGAGAAAGCCCGTGAGCAGCAACGAAGACCCAACACAGCCAAAACAGACTAATTAATTAATTAATTTATATAAAAACCCAAAACCATAAGCTTTGGAGATAGCCTTGCTACAGGCAGAAATCCTTTGCGTTTCTTTCAGTCAGAAATAATTAGTAGCTTATATTCCTTAAATAAGCTTCATTCCTTATAGTCCAGGCCTAATCAGTAGTAAATAGTAAAGTCAAAGAAAATTCTAGCCCCAGAGTCAAATGCCCCAGAGGTGGGCTTGTTGGACAACCCTGTAGTTTAATTTTTGACAGCGTGTGCTGTTCTTTTCTTTACAATTTTAAAATGTAGCTATGCTTTCTTTTTTTCACTGTGTAATTTTTTTTCTTGTTTTTAAATTGAAGTATACTTGGTTTACAATGTTGTGTTAGTTTCAGGTGTACAGAGAAGTGATTCAGTTTTATATATACATATTTTTCCCCCAGATTCTTTTCCCTTATAGTTTATTACAAGATATTGAGTATACTTCCCTGTGCTATACAGTACGTCCTTGTTGATTATCTCTTTTATATTTAGTAGTGTGTCTATGTATCTCAGACTCTTAATTTATCCCTCCCCCGCAACTATGCATTTCTGAATACTATAGTTTTGTTTTTCCCAATTTTGAACACATCTGTTCTTTTGCGTCTTGCCTCCTTTGGGCAACGTTGGGTTTAAAGAATCATGTACGTGTTTGCATGCAGCTGCAGTTTGTTCTTTTTTGTTGTTGTGTAGCATTCCATTTAAGATGCTTATATTGATGCTGGTGTTGATGGTCCTTTGGAGTGCTTCTATGGCTGTGGACAGCTTCGTACATATTTCCTAGTGTCGATAATGTGGAGTGGAATTGCCAGATCTCAGAGCGTATGTTCCTTCAGCCTTACCACATAACACCGAACTACTTTTCGGGCGGTGGTATTGATTTACCCTCTCGCCGGCAGTGATGAGTTTCCGTGGCTGTGCATCCTTAGACTTGTCCCTTTAGCCATTTTGGTTGTGTGTAGTGGTGTCTCACGGTTCTAACTTGCATTTCTCTGATTCCTAATGAAATCGAGCACAGATTTACATTTGTTTTAAAAACAAAATCGTGTTAGTCTCTCACAGGGAGCACAGCGCAACCTGGTGGTTGAGAGCTAGGAGCTGACGTTAGGACTCACCCACCCCTTACCTACCTCCTGAGCATTGGTTTCCCCATCTGTAAAATGGGGATGACAGTGATTCATTGTTCTTGGGCTGGCTGAGAAAAGGAAATGAGTTATACATATAAGGGCACCACAGAGGACTGCAACAAACGGAAACACTGTTAGAAAAAAAACAGCCCCTGGCTGGTGAGTTGACTATTCCATTCAAAGCCTGATGTTCCCTTCTTGGTCATGATGTAGAATCATGTGGAAGCAAGTGTGGAGGCAGACCTTTGTTTTCCACCACAATCAGGAGAGCAGGGGTTCAGAAAACGGAACATCAGCTAGCAGAAAAAATGCATTTTTCTTAGGTTTGGAATGGACCCTCAACTAGTCATCCTGGAGTCCTGGCTGGCAGGGCCCTTGGATGAGTGAGGAGGGTCCTTAGGCCTGGGTCCCTCTACCCATGTGCACTTGGATCTCATGGGCACAGTTACAGCCTGGCATAACAGGGGATCCCAGGACAGTTTTTAGACCAGGGCTCTGCTGACATTTCTGAGCTTATGGTGACACCTTTTCAGGGCATTTAGATGATTAGAACTTTGCTGAGCTTGGAACAGGGAGGGATCAGACAGGGCCTTGGCCTCTGAAAAATGTTCATTTTCCTTTTGAATGTGCTAACACCCTTTAAGGTGCCTCTTTGCTTCTCAAACCATTAGGTTGATCAGCAAAGTAATAACAGTTTCCCCGCTTGTTGGGCAGGGGAGGGAGAGGAAGTTGAGAGGATTGAAATTTTATCAGGTGGGGCTGGGCAGAAGGGAACTGCAAACTCACTTTTTGCAGTCCATTTCCCCTCTGTGCTGCAACTCCTGACTTAAGTGCCAGGCACCCCTTCTCTCAGTTAGGGTGACCTTGTGATTATCATCCCTTTTGAGAGTGAAAGGCAGTGCTATTCCTATCTATTCCAGAAGACATGAACTGGTACTAGGGGCAGACTTGGGCATGTGGTCACCCTGACCCAGGAAAGGGCCCATCCAGCTGTGGCTTTGTCCTTGTGTCCCCAGCCTCAGCCCTGACTGAGTAATGAAAGTCATTTAACTTCTGAGCCTCATTTACTTCTGTAAAATAGGAGTTAAAGTGTACCTATCCGACTTATTTTTTAAGGGTGATTATTGTCAGGGCCAAGGGAGATTATGTGCAGAGAACTCAATGTGAAAAGCTGAGCAAAGGTCAAGGTTATTCCTATTAGATTAACAGGTGGTTCCTGCATGGATGGTGGGGAGGCTGCCACGACGCTGTCCACCCGAATCAGCTGGGCCTAATTTTATAGATATTTACGCATGTGGGGTGGCTTTTTAAGGAGCAAGATGGATGCCATCAGCCACTCGTGGAAACGCACACACGTCCATACTCGCTTCCAGCTCTAGAGTTCGGCTAGGTTCCTAGAGGTAGTCGGGAGCCTCCAGACCACGTGGGAGCAGGTGGTGCCGTAACCTCTTTTTAAGATGAGGAAACTCAGGCTCAGAGGGGACGGGACTCTTCCAAGCTCACTGAGCAAGTGAAGGGCTCATGACTCCGGGGATGAGACATGGGAGGGACACTGCAGCTCTCGATGAAGGACCAAGTCTGTAGGACACAAAAGGGGAGATGGTGCCAGGCCTGGGACCCAGACATGCCTCCTTCTTCAGAGTCACCCCTTCACTAATACAGACAGAGCCGTACCCAGAGAAGTGGGCCGTCAGCCGGGACACACCTGCCCCTCAGCCCACCTCCTGGCTCCCTCAGGGCCCGGTGCAGGCCTCTGTCGGCCTCCAGGCCTCTGTCGGCCTCCACATGTGCACTTTCCCTCCCCTAGTCATCGGCTCCCAGAGTCAGGCCTCTTTTCGTTAACAGACAGTAAACAAGGGAAGCTGACCTTTCCCACCCCCCAGGACAAAAGTCAGAAGGCCAGTTGCCTTGGGAGCCTAGAGGCCTCTCCTTGTCCCCACCCCCGACTGCTCACCAGAGGACGGGGTCACCAACGGAGTGGGGCTAAGGGACACTCACCTTTTGCCCTTGTCTTAGGAATCTGAGAGCAGGGCACTGACCCTGTGTCTTTGAACTTCACCCCTGGGTGCTCTTCCTTTTGGGAGTTCAGGGATTCGATGAGTTTTCAGTCTGACCAGGATCAGCTGCCTCCCCTTCAGGAATGGGCTCAGTTTATTTCACCATTTGGTTGTGGGTCCCTACTTGGGCGTGAAGGGAAGGGGCAGGGGGAGGAGGGGACTGGTCCTCCCTGCCTCCAGACAGGGCCCATCCTGGGCTTTGCTGCTGCCCCACCTGTTCTCCCAGCCTGGGCTGCAGTGGGTCACCGTCAGTTAACAGCTGGAAGAGCAGCTGAATGATGTGGGTGGAACGATGTGGGTGGTCCCAGCCCACCACCCCTGCAGACCTTTAGCCCAGCTACTCCTGTGTAAGGCCTGCCTGGCCGAGTGTTAACTCTTGCCCTCCTTGCAAAGCGGATACGAGAAGGCAGCAAAGAAAGTGGGAGGGGGTGGCCCACGGGAGGTCCCGGGCTGGGACAGCTGGATCAGGCCTTGGTAGGGGCTTCCGGGGCACAGGATCACTCGTCGCTTCTGCTCCGGGACACAGGGCAGGCTTTGCCCCCATCCGTTCCCTGTCCCCTCACCCCACCCCCTTTTTCACTGGGAGAAGCATGGGGCAGGATCCTGGTGAACAGGAAGTGAGAACCGGCTTCTGGTCCGAGGCCTGGAGAGAATTCAGCCCCGGGTCTGCTCAGGACAGGACCAGTTTTCTGTGTCCTGCTTTCCAGGTTTCCTCTGGGGGGTGGGGGGGAGCTATTCTGTCACTCTCTGTCCCACTTCCTCCCCGAGCCCCGGCCCAGCCCAGCGATCCCGGAACACACAAACCACGGGCTTTCCACCTCCTCGGTTGCTTCCTCCCCACCAGGGTCCTCTCTGAAAAGTGAATAGACCCCACTAGGGGTCCTCAAGGTGGGGTGTGGGCTACATGCCAGTGAGAGTACAGGGAGAAAACCCTAGAACTCCTGGAGGTTGTTCTTTTTCATCTCATCCTTTGTTTTATTCATATTTTTGGTGTGAGTTTTACAGGAGACATTCCATATTTGTAAAGTGATGCTTGTGTGTAATTGATAAAATAGATGCAGTTTGGGAGGATTGTGCTAAAACAGATTTTACCAACGGGAATATGCATTCGACATATTTGGGCAAGCAGGGGTCAGCAAATTTTTCCTGTAAAGGGCCAGAGAGTAAATATTTTAGGCTTTATGGGCCGAAGGGCCTCTGTCGAAGCTACTCAGCTCTGCAATGAAAGCAACCATAGGTAATGGGAAATGAATGGTGAGACTGTGTTCCAGTAAAACTTTATTTCTGGGCACTGAAATTTGAATGTCATAGAAATTTCACAGGTTACCAGTCTTATTCCTCTTAATCCTCCCCCCACTCCCCCATCCCCATCCTCCAAACATTACAAAATGTAGAAACCGTTCTTAGCTCGCAGGCTGTGAGCAAACAGGCTGCAGGCCCGTGGACCAGAGTTTGCCAGCCTCTGCTCTAGATCACTGGTTCTCAAACTTGAACCTGCTTCAGACTCACCTGGGGGAATCTTTGAAAAGTGCATAGTCCCGGGTTTCCCTGGTGGCGCAGTGGTTGAGAGTCCGCCTGCCGATGCAGGGGACACGGGTTCGTGCCCCAGTCCGGGAAGATCCCACATGCCGCGGAGCGGCTGGGCCCGTGAGCCATGGCCGCTGAGCCTGCGCGTCCGGAGCCTGTGCTCCGCAACGGGAGAGGCCACAGCAGTGAGAGGCCCGCGAAAAAAAAAAAAAAAAGTGCATAGTCCCCCCCACAAAAAAAAGAAAGAAAGAGAGAGAGAGAAAGAAAGAAAAAAAAGTGCATATTCCAAAACCCTAGCCCTGATTTTGTAGATTCTATGAAAGGTCCTGGAACCTGCATTCTAACAAGCAGCTCAGGTGGGTTGGGAGCAGACAGTCTGAAGACCAGATCTTAAGAACGCAGCTCTGGGTCCCGGTATGTTCAGTTCAGCCAGCCCTTGCTGAGGACCCTGGGGTGTGTGGCTTCTCTAGGCCTCTTTTTGCCCATTTTTGGAACCTGAGGAGAGAAGGAACTCATCTTCTAGATACCAACCCACCCTCAAGGGAGGGCCTGGCATTTCTTTGCCCTGCAGGCTAGGGTCCTCAGCAGAACTCTGCGAGGTCATGCCCACAAGAGGCAGAGTCGCCTGCTGGTTAAGAGCACAGCCTCTGGAGTCTCTGTGAGCATGGGTAACTCATGCTGCTTGTCGGTGACTTAGTTTCCTTCTTGTCTGTTAAATGGCGACTATACTGTACCCCCTTGTAGGTGCTGTCAAGGTAAAACGAGCATGTGATGCAGAACACCTAGCACAGTGCCTGGCGCCTAGTAGGTGCTCAATAAACAGGAGTTGCTGCTTTTGCTGCTGTGGACCAGTGTGAAAGCAGGGTAGCCCTAGCCCCTGCCACAGGCACAGAAAAATGACCACTTACATTTGTCTCGTGCTTTAGTTTACGTGGCCCTTTTACATCCATTATCTCATTGCATCCTTCAGCAACCCCTGTAAAGTGGAAATGGAGGTGTAGCAAGGTTAAGTGCTTGTTCAGGGGCACATAGCTGGTACATCCCCAACAAGAACCCAGCTCTCTTTGCCTGGAGACCTCCAGGAGTCTCTCCCGTCCCAGGATCTTGAGTGGCAGCGGAAGGGGAGCTTTGGCTGGTTTGCTGTGGGTCCTTCACCCAGCACTTTCTGCCCCCGCAGATAAAATACCACGAAGAGTTTGAGAAGAGCCGCATGGGCCCCAGCGGGGGTGAGGGCCTGGAGCCAGAGCGCCGAGATCCCCAGGACACTGGCTATCGGCGGCCCCAGGAGCAGCAGCCTCACCACATCCCAACCAGCGCCCCAGGTGAGCATGAGGCCTGTGCGGGCAGAGGACCTGAGGCCAGGCCGGCTACAGGGTTGGGAGGAGGTGAGAGGGAAGCCTCGTGTACACACACACACCCAGGTCTCATCCCTACTGAGGGCACAAGCACCAGGGTCAGGGCCCGTTCTGGGCTCCCAGCGCCATGGGGGGAGATGCAGCCCCTGCTGCAGAATTCGTGGCACCGGCAAATGTGCACACAGAGACAGAAGGCTTTGAGCAGCGTGGCGGCTGAGTGAGGCGATGGGCGGTGGAGATACATGGCATGGGCTTCGTGGAAGAAGGGAGCAGGCTGGCTTTGGCAAGGCAGTTTCTGAGCCCGTCTCCTGCCGGCTTCCAGTTTACCAGCAGCCCCAGCAGCAGCAGGCAGCCCAGTCCTACGGTGGCTACAAGGAGCCTGCAGCCCCGGTCTCCATACAGCGCAGTGCCCCAGGCGGGGGCGGGGTGAGTAGCCCTGGCTGCGGGGAGAGGAGGTGTGGGAGGTGAGTGGGCCTCGGGGAGACGTCCTGGACGTAATTCTTGCACTTTCCTTAGAAAACCCACCCAGGAGGGCTGGCCTCCCCTGACCTTTGACCCCAGCTCCCTTGCCACCTGCAGATAATAGGGGTCTCAGCCTCTCGAGGAGAAAGCAAGTGTGTTGTAGGGGGCAGATTGGGACCCTGTGTTCCAGCCATAGCTGTACATTGGGCGAGTCTCGTCCACCCAGCTCCCGGCCCACGTTTCCTTACTCCAGCTACCTGGGAGCACACAGAGCACCTTTCTGCTTGGGGCCCTCCAGACTGCGCCCTGCTCCCCAGTCTCCATGACGACGACCTGCCAGGTCCTTCAGATCTCAGCTTGCCCCTGCCTCTGAGGCACCCTCCCAAACCACCCTGTGGCGAGTGGGTCTCCCCTGACGTGTCTGTCCTTCCGCCCCACTGGTTTCCTTCAGAGCACTTTTTCCACCTTGAAACAGTTCTCTGGGTTTGTCATCTTCTGACTGTGACCCCCACTGGACTTGACGCTCCATGTGGGCAGGGCAGTGTCTCTTTGGTTCACCTACTCTGAGCCAGGCTCAAAGCGGGAAGTCATCAATTTAGTGAATAAATTAACGAGCAAAGTGGGAGGTGGGGTGGGATCAGGCTTACCAGCCCTCAGACTAGAGGTTTGGTCTGTAAGTCCTGCTACTTATCCCAGTGACGGTGCAGCCAAGCTCAGCTCCTCTGTGCCGGGTGCCTTGGAATTCAAAGTAGCTCACGTAGAAGCAGGAGGGACAATACTCCGAGAAATAAAGTAGCTTGAGATAAGTGGCCTGCTCGGGCCTCAGGCTCTGGCCACACAAACGAGGGAGTGATTGTCAGTGCTATCTGGGGTGTCAGGTGGGCCGGAGAGGTCGTGTGAAGGATAAGGTTCCAGATAGACCAGCCAGTCCTTCCAATGCTCACTAAGCCTGTTCTGGACTGAAGGGATTTGGCTCTGAATAAAAGTCCACCTTCCTGCCCTCTTGAAGCTTACATTCCAGTCGGGAGACAAACACGAAAGCCAAGAGATAAGTAGGTAAGTAACGAAAGGTCAGAGAGAAGCTGTGAAGAAAAAGACAGCCGAATGAGAAGGGGAGAGAACAGCAAAGTTCTCAGTAAAGTAAAGGAATGAGTGGTGGAGGAGAACAGCAGTTGCAAAGGTCCTGAGGCAGGAATGTTCTAGGAAAGTTCAAGGATCAGCAGGAAGGCCAAGGTGACCAGAGAGGGGAAGAGGGCAGGGAATGAGGTCTGATCATGCAGGGACTTGTAGGCCATAGGAAGGCCTTTGTGACTGGTGAGCTGTGCAGAGTAAGGGGTTTGACTTGTGTTTTTAAAACGTGGCTCTAGCAGCTGCGTTGAGAAGCAGCAACAGAAGATTGAGGGCGGAAGCAGGGAGATGAGTTAGGCGGCTATTGCAGGATGCGGGCTTAGATGTGGTGACTTGGCCCAAGAGATTAAAGGCAGAGTTGGTGATAAGAGACCGAGGTCACTTCCGTCATTTCTTGAGGGTTGTGACCTCTTATTCCATAGCCTTCGGGGCTGATGAAGCTGGTTTCTGCTGCGGGGGTGGGGGCGGGTTTTGAAATTTCATGCTGAAGAGGTTAGGGGGCCCCTGAAGGATTTAAAGCCAGGGAGGAACATCCTCAGGTTTGCATTTTGGAAAGTTCCCCCGAGATCACAATGGATGAACAGTTGGAGGAGGCAGACCAGAGGCTGCAAACAGAAGGTCTGAGCAGGGGTCCTGGTGGTGGGGCGGGGCAGCGGGGGCAGATCCCGGAGGTTTCTAATGGGCTCGTCCAGCCCCGGACCCACACTGATCCCAGAGCCTGGCCTGGGGCACCGTAAAGCCTGAGCTGACCCCCGGAGACAAGTCGATGTCAAGGGCAGTGAGGGTCAGAGGACGTTAGAATCTTGCCTACTTCCAAGATCACAGCTAGAGTTCATGTGTTTTTACTGGACATTTCCTAGAGCTTAAGCACAAGACTTTGGCTGAGGTTGGAAGGTGGGACCTGACAGATATGTCTTGTGTCACCTGGAGGTTCTTCTCACAGGAATTGGTCTTTGTCCTGAATTTGGGAACCAGATTCATCAACAGCTTCAAAAAAAGAAGAAAGACTGGTGCTTATAATAACACAGATAGGGACTTCCCCGGCAGTCCAGTGGTTAAGATTCCGAGCTTCCACTGCAGGGGGCACGGGTTCGATCTCTAGTCGGGGAACTAAGATGCCTCATGCCACGCGGGGCGGCCAAAAGAAAAAAAAATGCAGATAATAGAACACATGTCATATTTTTAACCTCTACCCGGCATGGTGTCCACCGGACATTACTGCGTTCCTGTTCCGAGAGACAGGGCAGAACTACTGTAACCTCCGTCCCTGTTTATGCCTGGCCCTTGTTAGACGCCAGATGCATTATTAAAAAGGTGGTTGCTCTCAGAAGATGAGACACAGAGGTGAGAAAATTCATGGCAGAGCCCAGCCCTTCCGTGTCTCCCAGCTCCTGGTCCACTCTGCTCTGGGGTCCCAGAGAGTTAGGCACCCCTGACTAACCGTGCCCCGACCCCTGCAGAAGCGGTACCGCGCCGTGTATGACTACAGTGCCGCCGACGAGGACGAGGTCTCCTTCCAGGACGGGGACACCATCGTCAACGTGCAGCAGATCGACGACGGCTGGATGTACGGGACCGTGGAGCGCACCGGCGACACGGGGATGCTGCCGGCCAACTACGTGGAGGCCATCTGAGCCCGCCGGGCGCCGCCCGCCCCATCCGTCTTCAGTGCATTCCACAGCATCGCATCCGTCCTGGGCGTGACCTGTCCACCCTTTGGTGTCTCTGTTTTTTAAAATCTGCAACAGCTTGTTTATTCTCCCCCTCTTCCAGCTTCTTTTGCCAACCGAAGCCTTGTTCTGCCACTTTCGCGGCTCCTTCCTCTGGCAGGTTTTCCCCTTGACCAACTCCTTGATTTTCTCTCTGGATGGAACAGGTGTGGACCTCTCTGAGGGAAGCCGAGGCCCGTGGGGCTGGTCTGGGGGGGCGACCCGTCAGCTCCCAGGCCTCTGCCTTCTCTCTTTTCTTCCCCCTCAGCCCCTCCTGCCCACCTCCTCACACACCCAAACATTCCAGGCTGGGGTGAGCCCCAGACCCCCAGGACTCCCAGGGCGGCTGGGAGTTGCTTCACACACTCCCGGGAGTGGGACCCACCGCCCTTGCCCCTGGGATGGGGACAGGGGTGCTGCCGTCGTGCAGGGACCAGTGAGATGGGCTTTGCCTCTGCTTCTCAAAGATGGGGCTGCCAGCCCTCCAAGGGGCTCCCTCACCCTTCTCTCCCCAGCTCAAGGGCAACAGAGGAGGGTGAAGTTCCTGCTTTGGGATTCATTCTTCCCTCCGGACACGGTTCCTTTTCACACTGTGATTTTGCTCAGCTGCCCACCCGAGCCTGGTGTGGGTGAGCAGCTCCCCAGGAAGCTCGGCTTGGGTCCGGTTCTCGCCTTTACTTTAGGGACAGCTGCAGGAAGGAGGGGAACGGGGTGTTCTCTCTGCAGCCCTTTTCCCTCACTCCCACCCCGGTCCCCAGGGTCCCTGGCTTGCCTCCTTGTGAAGGGTGCACCAGGGAAGCCTCGAGCCTCTCGCCCATGCAGCCCAGCCTCTCGCGAGATCTAGTTAGGCCGCTCCTCGCCGCGCCTCCTGGCAAGGTGTCTCCAGGCCTTCCATGGCCTCCCCGCTCCCCACTTCCCGCCCGACCCCAGGTGGACTGTGCGAAACCACAGGACCCTCTGTATCTCCAGAACTTTGTTGCGGGAGAAGGAGCGAGTGTCTGCAGGTGTCCGTGACAGGCGAGGGTGAGTGTGAGCGTGAGAGAAGCGGGCGGGGTGCGGGCTGTGTGTGCAGAGCTGTCCTCCCCGATATTTTCCTCAAAACCCACAGTGAGAGGGGCGGACGCTGGGGGAGAGAAATTCCTTATGTTTTCTTTGGAGTGAAAAATCCCTCCTTCTATCCCCGAATGGAGGAAGCCCACCCACCCCCTTTCCAATGTGCCAGGCGGAAGTAAGGGGGGGGGGGTGTGCTTCGTGGGGGAGGGGTGGAGGGAAGGCTTTGTGGCTCCAGGCATATTCTCTCCCCCATCTCTGTGTCCTGGGCCGCAGAATAGGGGGCCAGGGGACCCTGTGTCACCCACACTGTCTCCCCCGCCACCCTGCCCAGGCTAGCTCCCCATTTACTTAAAGCCTCCTTGAAGCAGAGGGGAGGGTCCCAGGGCTACAAAACTGGAAGCACAGACCCAGGATGAGGAAGGGAAAGATGGTGCTATCTCCAAGTCCCTTCTCTTGCTCGTTGGTGGCTGTGACGACCCTTGCCTGGCTTTATTCATCTCTGGGCTTTCTTGTCACCCTTCTGGGTCACCCCTCCCATCTTCACCCCGAGTCCGCTGACTCAGGCGCCACAGGTTGACATCCTTGCATCCTTGTGCCCTGCAGGCATATTTAGCATCAAGTCCTCACTGCTTGTGAGTTGACTTGGGAATATTTACCCCAAATCAGAGGCTTGAGCCCCTGCCTGACCAATCCCTTTCCCCCTTGGCCAGAACCAAGGTGAAGGCAGGTGGGGTGTCTTATGTTGGGCCATTTGGGGGATGAGGGAGGCAGAGGGAACAATTTTGGGAGCCTTGAGGCAGGCGCTGGCCCATTTTGTTTCCTCTTGATCTCAAAGCACAATGTGGATTCTGGGACCAAAGGTCAGAGACACATCCTGTTGGAGAGCCTGCGGTTGGCAGGGTGGTGAGAGGGTGGGAGGAGGACCTGGGGGAGCAAGAAGTAGCCTCTTTTCACTCGGCTTAAATTTCCTTCCAAAACAAGGCAAGCCAGCCGCTGGAATCTTGCTGCCAGCCCTCTGCTCCTCCCATCCTAAAAATAGGGGACCTTTTCTTACACACCCCCAGAGAGAGGAGGGACTGTCACACTGGTGCTGAGGGACCCAGGGGCTGCTGGGAGTCCTTATTCCTTTCCAGAACCATCCATCCCTAGAAGAGCACAGAACCTGAGGGCTGGGCCAAGTCCTGGTCTTTTTTTACATTTCACAGGTTTTTTAGCTGATCTAATCCCAGGAAAGCAAAGCTAGAATGTGAATATAACTTTAGTGGACCAATAATGAAATGCAAGAAGCTCAATGGTGAGAAAAGTGAATTCTCTCAATATTGCTTCCTGTTTTCTTTCTCATGTCCCTCCAGGGAAAATTGTTGCTTAATTTCCGCCTTTTCCCCCTCACATATGCACTTCTGGGCCCTTTTTTTTTTTTTTTAATAGCTGGAAAAAAAAAAATACCACCCCACAGACCTGTATTTAAAAAGAAACAGAAATGACCATGTGAAATTTGCCTCTGTCCAAACATTTCATCCGTGTGTGTGTGTGTGTGTGTGTGTGTGTGTGAGTGAGTGTGAAGCCGTCGTTCATCTTTTTATATGGGGTGGTTGTCTTTCCTTGGTCTGTTTTGGTCCCCTCTCTCGTGGGCTTGTGCTTGGGATCAAATCTTTCTGGGCTGTTATGATTTTGAACATTTGACTTGGACCACAAGTGACTCTTTCTCCTGGTGACTCAAATAAAAGTATAATTTTTACCTGCAGACTTGGTTATCTCTCTGGCTCTGAGGTGCTGCTGTGTCTGTGTGTCCCGTCTGCTTGGGGGGCATTGGCCCATCACCCTCCTGGGAGCTCTGCTGCCCTTCAGGGGGAGAATGACCAGCCTGGAAGCTGTCACCCTGGGAGGAAGGGAGCAGTGGTGTGTCTGCTCTGATGGGGGCCTGGGCATCTACTTCCTCACCAGCTAGCTCCTCACCGGCTAGCTCCTGGCTACATCCCTCTGCCCAGCTTGGTGACAGCTCTGATGGGGGCCTGGGCACCTACTTCCTCACCGGCTAGCTCCTCACCGGCTAGCTCCTGGCTACATCCCTCTGCCCAGCTTGGTGACACTCCCAGAAGTTTCTTTGAGCTCCCATATTCTTGTCTTAACTGTCTTACTTCCTTTGTTCTGCACCTGTCTCCCCAGCCAGTGCACTGTCAGGGCAGGTAATGGGGCTAACTCATCTTTCCAACCCCGCTGCCTGCCCAGGGCTGGGCACATAGCTGCTCAGCAAATGTTTGCTGAATTATTGAATGAGCTCAGCTTGGGGGTGGGGGCAATTTTGCCTCTGCCTGACACAAAGGAGGAGCTCAGCACGTGTTTGAGGAATGAAATGACAGATGGCCTGGGACAGTCTGCAGTGGGATGACATGGGTGAAGCCGTCCACAAGGTGCTCTGGCAACCCGAAGCAGCACTCACGATGTCTGATGAATGGATCTTAAACACACATTTTTTCCCTTTGACATTATTACCAGCTCTGTGAGAGAAGTAGCTACTGTGATGTCCATCTTACAGATGGGGTTCACTGAAGCCCAGAAATGCAGAAATGTTTGGTGGGAGTCACACAGCTGGTGGCAGGGCTGGAGGTGTTAGGACCCCAGTGTGATGCTCCCAGCCTCCCGCTATGACCTTGCCACATGCCCTTTGCCCCTCTCCCGGCAGTATCTCCCTTGCTCCATTCTTTGCTCCAGGTGGCCTGGGTCTGACCTCTGACCAGGCACGGCAGTCAGCTTCCCCTCTTCTGCAGGGTTGGGAAAGGGACAGTGGTAGAGAAGGAATCCAGATCCTTCAGCCCCAGCATGGGCCCACCAGTCAGGCTTTGTGGAGAGGAGCATTGCCCACTCGGGCTCAGAATTAAGGCTTTCCCTGGCTTCCGGATAGCAGCAGGCTGGAGAGGAAAGGCCTTTCCCCAGAGTAAGCCTTTGTAATTAGGGGATGAGGCGGCTGCCAGGCTGCAGCGGTGTAGAGAGTGGTGAGGCAGTACTGGGTAGGATAATTAAAGTCAGTACTGACACCTGCTCCCCTTCCGAAGGCGCAGGCTGCCTAATATTGCCCCAATAGCGGGGAATGAGTTGGCAACTCTTGCCTCCGTTGGCCTGCACCCTGTTGTCTGTGGAGCCTCTTCTTCCCAGGAGCTTCAATCACCTCCAGAGTGATTTCAGGGCTGGTCTGCTTGGGAGGGAACCAGCGCCAAGTCTCCACTCCCTAACAGCTCTGTTCCCTGCCCGCTGGAACCCATGCGGGGAGATTCTGAACCCCCTTCTAGAAATGGCCTAAGTTCCTGAAGCTTAGCATGATGAAGGGGTTGCTAATGCCCTCGTCCTGGGTCCTTCAAAAGAACTAGCTGGGGTGGAGCCAAGGACACTAGACCTCAGAGGTGACACAGGGAGGTTTTTTTTGTTTTTTTTTTTTAGTAGGAAATAAGACAAAAGGCATAAAAATTACATAAGACATAACACTACCCGCCACCCAGCTTAAACTATAAAACACCAATTCTCCTTTCCCCTCAGAAGAAGCCACTTGAAGAATAGGAAAAAGAATATATATATATGTATAACTGAGTCACATTGCTGTACAGCAGAAATTAACACAACATAGTGAATCAACTATACTTCAATTAAAAAAAAGTCACTTGAGTTGCATTTCTAGACACCTACTGCAGAGGGATGGGCCTAACCGAGAGTTCTTTAGTGCCCTCTCTGGGTATAACACTGCAATGAGTTCTGAAGAGGTTATAAGAGGGACAAGGATGTGGGAAATGACCACGAAGAGATAAGGAATCAATGGAGGAGAGACCTCTGGGGCTCACACTGTAATCGGAGGGATCTGAGCAACACGCATCGCAAACTGAGAAGTGCAGGTGGGGCTGAGGGGGCATTTCAGACTAACAGGGTGGGCCAGTCTGGAGCGAGAGAAGAACGTGGACTCCGGAGTGGACAAGCCTAGTTTTGGATCTTGGTCTCTACCCTTTCCAGTGAAACATTAGGCAAGTTCCTGACCATCTCTGAGCCTCATCTATAAAAGACTTGTAGGGAGGTTGAAATTACACCACGTGTGCAGTATCTGACACAGTATAGAAATCCCATAAGTGTTAGCTCCATCCCCAGACATGTCATCTGAGACTCACATGAGAACTTCATCCATGTCCCTCCATAACGTGACTTTACAATGTGCCAGTGGCCCACCCAGCTCCCAACCATTATTTTCTGAGCTTATTTGCCAAGGATGATGGGAGGGAAAAAGGAGAAGAAAGGCACTCAGGAGTATTCATTCCTTGGGCACCTGGATGCAGATCAGATCTCTTCCTACTTCCATAACATTCAGACTCCATTTAGATACAAAGGGGTAGGATTGGGTTCCTGGGGAGAAATTGAGCCTCTTCACTTCTGCCTGGTCGAAATCGAGCAGTTCCTTGGTTACCCGCTCCCGGGCTTTGTGATTGGTTGGCTGTGGGGTGAGGGGGGAGAGTAAGCTGCTGATGGAGATGCAGCATCCCTTAGTCTCAGGCCCTGGGAAGGGGAGGGGAAAGGAGGGCTGAGCAGTGGAGGGAAGAGGGAGCCATTTCTCTCCACTGACTGCAACCTCCGTGCTCACAGCTCACATTTCCCCGGGACCCAGAGGCCTCCTCGGCCAAGGACTCCACAATGCTGGATATTTTCATCCTGATGTTCTTTGCCATCATAGGTCTGGTCATTCTGTCCTACATTATCTATCTGCTCTAGGGGCCCGCAGCGGCGGCGTGGAGCCTACAGCTCAGGGGGGAAGGATGAAGCTGACTGGCCGAGCATCCTGCTTGCTGACGCACCGGTGGATTTTTGCTTCTGGCCATTATTCCGGGTATTGCTTCAAAAACAAAATTACAAGAGATCTTGTTTTCCTATTTTTTTCTCAGGTGCACTGATGTAGCATTTCCCAGACCACTCTGAAAAGAATAAGAAATGCCAACTTCTTTCTTTGAGACCTAATTTAAAGTAACAATTTTAAAAATGAAAAGTAAAGCCCACAATGCGAAGGATTTTTAAGTAGAATGTGTTGGGAGTGGTGTGCGTGGTGGGAGAGACTATATTTCCTAGTTTTTTCTTCAAGTTAGGTGCTCAAACTCCAATTTGTCCATTTTCTCCTGGTAATTAAAGGTAAAAAACATCTTTATATGTCAGCAGGGTGGCTTACAATTATGCTTGCATAATTGCATTAATTAATTAACTAGTGACTCATTCTAACTTGAGGATGATATAGCAAATTAAATTTACTTGGGAGTGGGGTTTTGCGGGAGATGTCAATTCTTTCCCAACTGTGGGGCTTGGCGGAGTGGCGAGAACTCCTAATTCTTGTCTTAGTCCGTGACCAGTATCGGAAGCTGATACCTTTGCTGCTATTCCCATCTGAGCCTTGCTGTTTCTGGGTTTCCCACAGCTCCTGGACTCAAGTCCAACAAGAAGCCTCTCATCAACAGCAGTCCTGCTGCCCAGCAGACCTCTTCCAGAGCCTTCCGGATACGGTTAACCCCTGTCAAGCAAGGGGCTTTTTGAGCTCAGAGGCAGAGGCACTCAGCTGGGACATCAGGAATTCATGGGCATGGCTGGCAGCTGCTGCGTGCGTTTGAGCTGTAGACAGAGGTGTTGAGAACACAGAGAGCTGAAATGTAGACTCATTAAAGTTACTATGGAGAACTGCTCAAAAATTTATTTGATAGCCTTTCCTTAGGTCTAAATGCAACTGCATATTATGCTAAAGTATGTTCTTTCCTTTCTCACACGAGGGGGTTCCCTTGTAGGTCCAAGAGCATGTTGTCTATCTTCATCTATGAAGTAGTCACTTTATCACTGTCTTTAGAGATTGCACAATCTGGGGTTGTGTGATTTCCCATGTCTCACTCTCTAGAAGGAAGTTGTCATTTGAGTTTTTAAGATTTATCATATGTTCCCCACTCCATACCCCTTGTGCTCCAGCTTCTCATTTAAAGAAAGAAACAGTTATATAGTCCTCATTCTTTCTGAATAGCTGAATTATAAATTATTGAAATAAGATGGCTACACTTATCTTACTTGTTATTTGGGAAAAATCTCTCTCTTACCCTCAAATAAATGTTTTTTATACGGTCATATGTTCCTTTTCTTAAAAGCAAAACAAAACAAAAAACTTTCAACATATTTCTCTCTCCAAGTAGGTTGAAGAAACCATATATTTGAGGGTCCAGAGTAGACTTGGGCCCCAAATCTGTGGTATCTATTCCTTTGAAAAGTCTGTCTTGATTGTTCTACATTGATTTTTATTTCTAGCTTAAAAATAAATGAGGACAAAGATTAATAGTTTTTATTTATAACATTGTGTTCAATTTCCATGTTTTAAAAAGAAAGAAAATTGAGGCAGTATATGTCAAACTTAAGATGGAAAACTTTCATTTTAAAATACTGGCCAAGAAAAAATACTGTTCTAGGAGCTTGTCTAGGCAACAAATTATGTGGCCTCCAATAAGTGATTTAACATTCAGGGCTTCAGTTTATTCTGACAAATGTAATGGTTGGACTAGAAAATTGTTAATGTCTCTTTCCATTTCAAAATTCTATAATTCTAGGATGAAAACTACATCTTCGAAAACAGAATTCCCAGGAACAAACTCTTTAACAGTTTACCAGGAGTCCACTTTTCTGCTCTCCCCAAATGACACTGTATAATGAAAACTCAACTTCAAAGTCTTTTTGGGTACCAACCGCCACATTGTGAGGAGAAAATGAAAATATTTATTTACCCCAAACATATATCAGTGATCATTTGTCTAAGCTGCTTAGGGAATATTAACAAGTCCAATACTACATGGTGGTATATAACAAAAAGGGGTAATCTGACAGATACACTAATGCAAGAAGCATGGCTCTGAACATTAATACATTCAGGGATGATCTTCTGTTTTCTGTGGAGTCCGTGACGTAACATTTCCCACTGAAACAGTCCTCTTAACTCTTTGGTATAACTTGTGTTTCAAACTAAAATTTTGTACTTCAGGTCAAGCGAGCAGCTCTATGTCCTTACCTAGGTAATTAGGGCAAGTGTCAGTATTTTGGAGGGATCCAAGTTACACAGTTAATTATGGTGGTGTAGATCTTTGTGGTATAGTCTCTAACCGAGCTCCCTCTGAAGTCTTTTACGAGGTCAAGGCTCTTCCGCCTGTATCCATACAAAGTTGAAACAACTAATCAATTCAGTGAAAACAATTCGCCGATTTCAGTTATCCACCAGTGATATGTACCACTGGTATTGGCCACAATATAAAGACAGATACCCTTATTTTCAATTACTTGTGAAATATTATGGTTTTAAAAAATAAAGTTACATTTTGGAAGAAACTTTATGACTTTGTACCTCTATCCATGCTATAATATGCCAGTTTATTTTTTTAATATTTATTTATTTGGCTGCATTGGGTCTCAGCTGCGGCATGCAGGATCTCTTTTGATTTTTTAGTTGTGGCGTGCGGAATCTTTTAGTTGCTTTTATGGGATCTTTTGGTTGCGGAATGTAGGATCTTTAGTTGTGGTACGTGGGATCTAGCTCCTCGACCAGGGAACCCAGACCCCTGCGTTGGGAGCATGGGGGTCTTAGCCACTGGACCACCAGGGAAGTCCCAATATGCCAGTTTATAACAGAGTTTTACTGGGTTCATTTCGATAAAATTTTCTAAATTTCACATTTAAACTATTTGTGTATTGCCATCCTAAAATATAATAAAACACTGAAAAAATTACTTTTGTATCAATATAGTTTTGTGTAAATTTTATAAATCTATGTCATAGGGCAATCATGTCCTATAAAAATGAGGATTGTACTTGGCCCACATGAATGTAGTAAAAACATCTCTAAATAATTGCAGATTACTTAGAAAAAAATTAATGTGGCATAATGCTAAGAATCATTATATTAATACCTGCTTTCTTGGTTAAAAAAAATAAGGGGTTTGGGTGGAAAAAGGATTTTTTTTTTTTTTTTTTTTTTGCGTTATACGGGCCTCTCACAGTTGTGGCCTCTCCCATTGTGGAGCACAGGCTCCGGACATGCAGGCTTAGCGGCCCAGCCGCTCCACATGTGGGATCCTCCCGGACCGGGGCACGAACCCGTGTCCCCTGCATCGGCAGGCGGACTCTCAACCACTGCGCCACCAGGGAAGCCCCAAGGATGTATTTTATGTTAGGAGAAAAAGAATATATTTTGGGAAACAGTTAAATAATGGGAAGATAAATGTTACTAAGTTGGAGCCAGCTAAAACTCATTGTTTGGGTACTTTATATGGAATCAAATCCAAACTTTGAGTTTGAAACTTGGCATGACGTGATTTATTAAATTTCCGAAAATTTCTTTTCTTTTAAAAGGCTTAAAATTAGCATTGTTCAAACTTCAAAATCCCTTAACAGTATCATTTTAATTTTAAATTATTAAAAAATAATGTGAATGTCCCTTAATAAAGGACTTAAACATAGTTGAAGTGGGAAAATTGTCTTTGTAAATTACATGCTTTGGCTTTATCACAGACCAAATGCTTACTAAGCCCAGAACGGCTTCTTCTAAGTTAGTTTTGCTTCCATCTATTTTAAGTAAAAATAAAAGCAAAGTCATATATAAAGGGGGAAACAGAAAAAATCACTGACACAACTTCCATTATAAACTAAAAAAAAAATCTGCTAAGGCAGACATTTTTTAGAAATATTTAAGAACTCTGTTCATAGAACTACACTGTAAGATCTTGTAGTCATGGGAAATTGCAGGTAATCCACAATACTTAATCACATATTTTGTTTTTTGAAACTGGTGTTAAACTATGACAATTGTAGTATATTAGCAGCAATTGGAATATTAATTGCTTGGGAGTTTGGTCTCTGAATTAAATAACAGAATAGTATAGAATACTGTTCTGCTTATAGATTTATTGTTCAATTTAACAGTTGTTGCTAGTAAATGAAATTATTTATTTATACACTAAAATATTAAGCATAAAAATATACATAAATATATAGCTAATTGAAACATTATTTTGTATTAAGACATTTAGTTTTTTGATCATGGTAGGGCTATAATTAACAGCTTAAATAAAAATAAGTTCTTCCACAAGAAATAATTTAAAGGAATTACATAGCAAATATTTTATAATAACTATAAATGGAGTATAACCTTTAAAAATTGTGAATCTGTAATTTATATAATATTATACATCAACTATACTTCAATTTTAAACATTTAATTTTTAAAAATACAAAAAAATTTAAAAGAATTACATGCTCAATGATTTGCATCATGACAAGCTCTGAATAAGTTAGCAATGTTTCCAATTTTAATTTTATTTTATTAATATGAATAAATAACAAATAAAATTAGCAAATATTTTAAATATTTAGGTATCAAAGACAGTTCACCAGAAATACAATTCTTTAAAAATAACAATGAATACTTTTCAGTTTTGTGCACCTTTAAGAAAGCAGTGATCTTAGAATCGTACAATTATTAATTTTTAAAAATTTAAAAGCCTTTCAAGGGCTAAATTAAGTTTTTGTTTTTAAGTCTAGTTACTTGAGGAATTTTCTGGAGTTGTATTTGCTTTCTTGATGAAAAAATATATATGTTCTTAGTCCTTTGGCTTTTTTTTTTTTTTAACCTAGAGAAGACTGTCCAATACAGCTGTCTTTCAGGTCATCTTTCCTACCTTAGTGATGTCTCAATAAGCCAAGGAGCATATTTCCATCGCCTGATTTCTTACAGGTTTCAGAGCTACCTGCTAGTGGACTTGGTAAAGAAGTCACATTGCTAGTAAGATGTCCAATAACCAAAGAGGTTTTTGTGGTAGCATTGTGTTCTTACCCTTCACAATATTTATTGACATGAAAATCTGTAATCATATAATTGAGTACTATTCACTTAAAGGGGTTAACTCTTGAGGAATCATCACACAAAGAGGCTCACGTTTGCTTTTTACTGATATAAGGTGGTTCTTCCGTTGCACTTTTTTGATGGATTCCTCATGCTTGCTCTAATCTGCAAAGGTGAATAATTATCCTGGCAATAAAATCTTTGTTATTAACAGAAGAACTGGAAGCACCAACTAAGCCATGAAGGGATGGATAAAGGTGAAATAAGGTGCCTATTGTTAATGCTATGGGGAGCGGGCCTGATAAACAACTGCTTGAGCTTCCTGAATGCTTGAATGGCTTCCCAAGTACAGTAATGTACTGCCTGCATCATGAAGATGATATAGTTGAGGGGTCAGCAGGGCATGAGAAGGAATTATCCAAAAAAGTATTAACCATACACATTCTCACATTCTATAGTTTCATAAGGTATAGAGTATTTATCACAATATATAAACTTCAGTTTCTAAGGCGTGTCATTAGATTGTTATTAGTGCTATTGTGGTGTGGTGTGTGTATTTCGAAACAATAGTAAAAATAAATATAATGATGTGCTGTTGAGCTTGCTTCTAGTGGAAGTAAAAATCATCCTACAAATCAAGGTCAAAAGAGACTGAGGATATCGTTATCAAAAGGGGAGAAAAGCTAGAAGCCCGGGTTAATCTCCTAGTTTAGAAAGACGTACAGGTGAGATAAATTATCTGACCTGTTGGTAGTTTATATCGTTATTTTATGACTGTTCTAGAATGAATTAGAAGTGGACAGTCTCCCAGTGTTTTTAGCCTATTTATTTTGCAAACGCTCCCTTTTTTGTGGCAATATGACTGCCTCTACCATCACTTAAACGTCAATACTAATGATAATACATACTTGTGCAAGTTAATTTCCCACCTTAAAAATTGATTCACACTTTGTTCCTGATGACAAATGTATTCAGCAAAAAACTGCCAAACTGAGGAAACTTCCAATTTGGTCTCAAAAGTTATTTTATCTATTAATAATTGAATGAAGAATTTGTCAGTTTATGTTTTAGTGGTAGCAAGATGATATCATTTATCTACTGTACCCAAAGAATGAATCAGATTTTCTTATGTTCCAAATTTCTGGGGAGGGTGAGATAATAATCTCACAATTATTAAGAATAATGAAATAAGGCGAGTTTTAAAAAAATTTACAGCAGCAGTCATGTCAATTGAAGTGTGTGATGTGATTCACAATCCAGATAATCAATCCAGATAATCAATGTTTTAAATCAATGTTTTAAATTTAAACCATGCTTCTTTTGTAAACCTGCTGAAAATAACTGGTGTGGAGACTTGGATAGTTCAAGGTTCAAGGAGATTTCACAATGCCAAATTTCTTTCTCTAAGGGAATGAAACTTAACATTTATTTAGCAAAATATTTAAAATATTCACTATTTATATGAAAATTTTTACTTCTTTCCTTTATTTTTCTATTTTCCCCCATATAATATTCTCAATTTGGAGTCACCAGTGTTTTGACAAAGAAAGGGATTAGGCTTTCCAAAGCACATATGGAAAAAAGGGTGAAAGAGGGAAAAGAAAAAGCTAATTAAAGTGTTATTTTTGTATTCTGGTATCTGCCAACTTTTAATCTTTATAATTTAGTTGTGGGTGAATCCTTAAATTGAAAAGAAGAAAATGAAACCAGGATAAAAGCAAGAATTTTGTACATAAATATGTAAATACTAAACTCTGGAGAAAAAATTCCTGCCACTGATGGAATTACAGTTGGACAATCCATCAAAGAAAGACAGTTAATTTCTGACCCTCCAAAAATAGAGGTAAGTCCTTTCGCTACTAAAATATAGTAAAACCTTGTTATTACAATTCATATCTTCTCCATAATTTTCACTCTTTCTCAATCCTATTAAGGTGTGTCATTAGATTGTTATTAGTGGAAGTAAAAATCATCTTTTTGCCAAACTTGAGAATTTCCCACAATTTGTACCCTACTCCTGTGGGTAATTTCTATATCTTCTAGTTCTTCTTCCCTTCCTCAATTACAGAGGTGAGTTAAGTCAAGGGCTTAGGAAAACAAGAAGTCAGCCTCTGAGAAGTCCAGTGGGAAGGGGTGTGTCTTCAGCAGAAGTAAAGTGATTAAACCCAAGGAGAAGAAAATAGGAGATCCAGGAGGGCTCCAGCATTATTTCAGCTTGTTAGGCACTATTTTTTCTATTTTAATAGTAAGAGTGGCAGTGGCAGAAGCTAGTCAAACTGAAATAGTCCTGGAGCTTCTTGGAATCCATTTACTTGAGTGAAGATAAACCCCATTCTCTCATGGGCTGCTCGAACCATCCGTGCTTTCAGTTTCCTTCAAGTCCTATTTTTTAAGATAGGGAGAAAAGCTTTAGGAGCAGAATAGCTACTTTCTTTCATTTTATATTTCTCCTTACTTGCAACATTTTACTCTAATCCCCAGGAAAGAATAAAAGATGATTTGATTGTATTAAGACAATATATGCCTTCCTCTATTTATATACTTTTTAGATTGTCTTAGAGAAGGAAATATATGTGTGTGTGCATGTATGTGTATATATATATATATATATATACACGTATGGATATATACGTACACACACACATACTTCCTTTGGTTTTTGATCTGCAAAACATGAAGCAAATAAAATGTTCTTTGTAATCATATGCCAAGAAGGTGGTAAAAAAAATGTGATTTATATCTGCACATTCCAAAACATCATACTGCAAATCTTCACAAAACATTCTAAGCTATGTTTACACAACCTAAGCAAAGTGAACAGATACACACCATTTAGTGAATTTGGGTCTGTTCTAACTATGCATCAGAATTTTCTCTTGCTTTGAAGACCCACACATACAGGTTGGCTGGCCCCAGATTCTTGAACACTAATGTTCCATTTTAGCTTGGTGTTAGGTTTACCAAAATCTAGAGCAGCTTGTTTTCTAGAGAAATATTAATACATTCTTGGGTTTGCCTGAAAGTTTTATATTAATAATTGTATAAGCAGTTGCTTCTAAATTTTTATGCAGCTTTTGAATTCTTAGGTTACTTAGGTGATAAAAAGTCCCATGGATGCTATTCTCTGAGTGTGGAAAATTAGCACTCTTCTAATAGTTAGTTCACTGAGTTATTCTCTAAATGCAAGGCTTTCTGAGTATTTAGGTAGAGAGAGTATTCATGGTCAAACACAGGACCTCCTTATGGAAGTTAGCCTGAGCATGCACAAGATGGAACAAATTCAGAAAGCTTCTGTTGTCTTCATCATGGTCTTCCATATGCCATACACAGGAATAGACAGTAGGGAAAAGAAAATGACAGTTAAGTTTCTAAATATATGATTTATTTGAAACATAAGATGTTCCAATTTCCCTAATAATATGTAACAGAAGACTAGTTAGTGATTTTCCCTAAGTCAGACGTTAACCATTGAAATCATGGAATTATATTTAGAGCTCTGAATTAGAAATCAGAAGAAAAAAATGCTGGTCCATGCTTTATTGCTTCTAACTTCATGACCTTGGGCAAGTCAGGTAATTTCTCTAAGCCTTAGTTTTCCCATCTGTAAAATAGGGTTAATTATCCTGTTGGGCACCTAATAAAACTATAAAAATTTATATGTGTAAACTATACAAATAAAGAATATCATGATGATTATGATAGTTGGTTAAGTAAGCAAGTTAAAATTTTTTGGTGTGCAGAATTGAAATTAGTTCCTTTCAGAGCAGACTCTTCAACTTTACATTTTCCATTAAAACTAATACCAGATTTAAAAAGTGACGAAACCAGGAACTTAATATATCTCATGGAAAAACAATGTCTGATTTTTCTATTTTTAGCTTGGATATAAAAGTCTACACAGAATTATCTATGTCTTAAGGGGAGACTAGAATGCAATTTACTCACAACTGAGCACCGTCTACATGCATACTCACCAGACAGAACTGATTGTAGCATTTCCATTATCACATACGCAAATGCATTTGCCACACTCTGGAGGAAGTTATTTCTTTCCACTGGAGTGCTAAAGACTTTACAGACTTTTTGCATCATTTTAACTGCCCAATCCATGCAGTATAGTTCTTTCTCACATACCTGATTTAGACATACAAAGCATTATGGTAAATCTTTATTTGAAGAAAGCAGTAGAATTTGAAAATGGTATTAACAATGACCATTTATAACTTTACAGAATTTAATACATATAACATCATGTTGAGTCTATAAATGGGAAATGCTCTTATATCTAATACTTCTTTGCTTTCAAATGGTATAAATTTAGTGGGGAAAAGTGTGAAGTAAAAAAAGCCTGGTTCAAGATTATCATAGAAAAAAAGATTATCATAGAATATTTGTTTATTAATGTAAGAAATAATATTGAAAACAATTGTTAAACATATGAAAAATAAGGCCCCTGCTCATTCATTCAATAAGTGTTTATTGACCACATGCTAAGAGCTGGGGATACAATGGTAAGCCATAAAGACATGGCCTCTATTTTCAAGGAGTCCAATGAGGGTGACAGACAAACAATTTCAACAGGCAAGAGAGCCCTATGGTGACACCAACTTTCCATCTTGAAAGTAGTAGGGAATATTTCTCTATTATTTAAAAGATAGATGAAGTGAAAATTACATGTTTATAGGTAAAACTGACTGAAAGGAAAAAGGTTTATTTACTAATATCTTAAATGGTCAATTTAACTCACATAGCCAAATAACATAGAGCATGAAAATAAACTATATAGTACTGTAACTAAATAATGTTAACCTGACAAGAAAGATATATTGCCTACTTATTATGTGTAAAGCACTGTACAAGGCATTATGAAAGAAATAAGTGGCGTAGCCCTGGATTTCAAAGAGCTTGCAATCTATTTTGGGAGATGACTTACCCCACACATACAGTGGCCTTAGAACACCACTGGTAAATGAAGATAAAGAGAAGACAAATCTGAGGCCATTTAGAGAAAATTAATGACCAGAGTTGAGATGTTAAACAGAGAAGGCTTTCCGGAGAAGGTTTCTCCACCCCTAGCGGTTTCCTCTCCATTCCTTTTACTACAGTGTGGCCAAACTCACCTTCCAAAAACGTAAAACTGACAATGTCTCCCTGCTTCCTAAAACTTGTCAGCAGTGTGGCTCCTGTGGTTCAGGCTCCACAGAATGGTCTACCAGGCCCTGCCTTACCTAGCCTCTCCCTTCCTATCTAAACTTATCATCTCCTCTTCTGCACATTTTTCCCTTCAGAAATAATACTGAACTGCTTATAGTTCCCTGATATAGTCATGCAGTTCCAATTCTCTCTTTCCTTTTTTTGTTTTGTTTTGAGGGCCTCTGCTTATTAAAATAAACATTTACATTTAGAATACAATTAATTTAGTAGCTTTCTTCACATTTTAAAAGAGCCACAGAGATTTCATTCATGTTTTAAGCAGTTGAGTTGGTGAAGATCCTGTCTCCATTTTGTAGAAAATGGATTACATTCAATTATTCCTCACAACAGCCAACTGAAGATTATTCCATTGCTTTTGAAGCACTGGTTGGGCTGGCATCTGTGATGGAAGCCAAATAAATGAGATATCTATGCAACACATGCAGGTACATGCTTGAATAATTGAACCCCTCTGTCTGGTGAACACTTCCTATTCATTTAAAAAACTTATATCTACTGGAATTGGGGAAGCCCTCTCTGTACTCTATGCCCACCCAATATTGACTCCTCTCTGATACCTTTGTATCTTTTTTTACATATTTTTGCACTTATCACACTGAATTTATTTATATATACTTTGATATTGCTTAGAAGACTGTAAGCAGCTTTTGGTCAGGGATTTGTTCTATTAATTTCCACAGTCCTAAAATCTCTCACAGGTATGGCCCATAGTAAACACTCAATTTGTGTTAAATACATTTTTAAATGTTTTTATTTTGAAAAACATTTTAACTATATAAAAGTAAAGAGAGTAGTATTATGAACCCCTAGTATCCATTCCCTAGCTTCAACAATTACTAATCTTGTTTCACTTCTACCACCACTCACTTACACCTTCTCTCCCTGCTGCCCAGGGATTATCCTGGAGCAAATCATAACGGATGCTTTATTTCTAAATGGAATTTAAGGGAAAAAAAAGAATATAACTTGGCAGAGCTGTATAATGACAATCCAGATATGAAGTGGGGAGAGGTTAACACAAGGAATGATTCCAGATATGATAGTTTATTATATAAATTAAAAAAATTTTTAAATATATAAAGTATGTATAAAAATATATACTTAAATACTTATTCTTTCAAAATGTTTCGTACATATTTCAGTTCCTTCAGGGCAGCTCCCTAGTAGGTCAACTATCATGTTAAACAATTTGCTAGAAAAAACTTATTTTATACTTACCAAAGCCAAAAAGACTATCAGCCTTGCCAGTTCAATGGCCCGTCCATTCATAGCTTTACTAGCCATGAAAGTGAAACAGACGCTGTTCCCACTTAGGATTAGGAGATGTGCATTATTCTCTAGAAGCCACTCACGGGGAACCACTTTTATTAAAGAAAGAACAGTTATTTAATGAGAAATTACACAATAGCTATAGTAAACATCATTAAATACATGCAATATTATATTACTTTATTGGAAATACAATCAGTGCCGAGGGAGAATCTCAGAAAAAATGCTTTAGTTTTCCGATTACAGCATTCAACCGGGGACAGAGATTATTTATTGCCAAGTCACAGCGACTCTCACAAATATACTAGTAATACAGTCAACGCATTTCTCCTACACATAGGTCAACAGACAAGGTGGTGTAATCCTGCTAAAGAAAGAAATCTTGTAAACTTTAGAATCTAAAGGATTATGCAGGAATGGGAAACATTGTTTCATCTCGCCAGTACCAACAGGAAAGGGCCTTCTTCTTACCCAACATTCGGACGTGTTTCTGAGAACTTCAAAATGGGAATAATTAAGCTAATTAAATTATGAAGCTTTCAAATAATAGCAATAAATACATATTTATAAAATTGGCAAGGAAAATGGAAGGAAAGTAAGTTGATTATATGCATTCTCTTCAAACATAAAGACAAACTTTAAATATTTTAAAGCATTTAGTGATTTCTAATAGGCAGTTCTTTTGTTACCTATAGAGTTGTCCTTACAATTTTATAACTGTATTCTAATAACAAATTTCTATTACTGTATGTGGTAAATAATTCCTTTTACCTGATAGTTCATCTACAAGACTGATAACATCATCTGCTGTCCATTCTTTGGTGCCTGTATCATACAGTAATTTAATGGCATCAGCCAAACCTTTCAGACTGGGTTCATCTGCAGGTCCTTCTATCATTTTCTGCCAAACCACCTGTCCTGAATGATAATTGAAACAAAAGCTAGGCTATGACAGAATAGTTGGCTTTGTGATAAAGACTATACAGATTGTTTAAAAAGGAAATTGGATTGCATAACGGAATCCATTACTTATATATGCTACTTTCATTTTAACTTTCATAATGAAAGATCAATTCTGATAACAGTATAAATTTTAATGTCTCTGACTGATGTGATGAAGCACAGCAACAATAGCTAAATGAGGAAAAGAAAAGGTAGTTTCACCAAGCAAAACACTGTTTCTGGTTTAAAGATAATGCTACCCCATAACAGAAATTAAAACAAACAATTGATGTAATCTTACTAAAATGAAATAAAACCTAGTGATAGACTTCCAAAAAGAGAGCATGCTGTATCTGAGAATTTTCCAGACATTAATATCAAAACAGAGTAATCCAGTCAATTTTTTATTATTTACCTCTGACCAATTTCTTTTTGTGAATTACACACACAAACAAAATTTGATCCCAGATTGGCTTCCTGCTGCTACTCAACACACTTTAAACTAGTTAACTCCTGATATAAGGCAGTGTGAACTAAATACATGCTTATTTTAACATTCATCTAAGCAAAACTTAATTAGAAAGGCCAAAAAATTGCAAAAAATAATATGATGCACCCCAAATTAAATAAAACATCAATTCTGACTACCACATTGCTTCCCTTGCATTATTAGTCCCCTACAGCAGCAAATATAATCTTGAGTTAAGATAATGTTTAAAGGGTTTCACTGGTGGCACAGTGGTTGGGAATCCACCTGCCAATGCAGGAGACACGGGTTTGAGCCCTGGCCCAGGAAGATCCCACATGCCTCAAAGCAACTAAACCCATGCACCACAACTACTGAGCCTGAGCTCTAGAGCCCGCGAGCCACAACTACTGAGTCTACGTGTCACAACTACTGAAGCCTGTGCGCCTAGAGCCCATGCTCCGCAACAAGAGAAGCCACCGCAATGAGAAGCCTGCACACCGCAAGGAAGAGTAGCCCCTGCTCACTGCAACTAAAGAAAGCCCGTGTGCAGCAACGAAGACCCAACACAGACAAAATAAATAAATAAATATATTTTTAAAAATAATAATAATGTTTGTTTGTTTGTTTGCGGTACGCGGGCCTCTCACTGTTGTGGCCTCTCCCATTGTGGAGCACAGGCTCCGGACGCGCAGGCTCAGCGGCCATGGCTCACGGGCCCAGCCGCTCCGCGGCATGTGAGATCTTCCTGGACCGGGGCACGAACCCGTGTCCCCTGCATCGGCAGGCGGACTCTCAACCACTGCGCCACCAGGGAAGCCCGAAATGCAGTTATTTTGGGTAAATCAGAGATGATGAGAATATATTTGGAAATGGCCTGCAGTAGAACAATTTCTGTCTTGATGCTTAAGTTATATACAAGTCAATGTAGTATATACATTTATGAAACATGGTTTACTTATTAGGAATGATGAAACTAAGCAGGTACAAAAAGATATGTTTCCTAAAGTGAAAGTAATTAACCAATTTTGTAACGTACATCCCAAAGAAATGGATGCTCACCATCTTGAGGAGCTACTGGTCCGAAGATGATATACAGTAATCTTGCCTGATTCACCATTGGCCATGGTTTTAATATGCACGTCAACCAAAATGCAGAATCACTTCGACGGGTCCAAGGATCAAGAAAAACGTTCCTACAGAACAGTCTGATCCATAACTCCAGTTTTGTGGCAATTCCTACGAAGACAAAAGCACTGTAAACAATTCTTCCTAGAAAGATTGATATGCATATTGGATAGGTCAAGACATACATCATTAAATGCTTTGTACTGAGAGTGTTACTTCATTTTACTCTGTAAAAATTTGAGATTATCAAGGAACTACTTTTTTTAAAACAACTTTATTGGGATACAATTTACACCCCATAAAATTTACCAATTTAAAGTGTACAATTCAACGTTTTTTTTTAGTATATTCACAGATATATGCGCCCATTACCAAGTAAATTTTAGAACATCTTGATTACCTCAAAAAGAAACCCTGCTCTTTTAGCTATCACTCTCCTATCCTTCTGCCCTTTACCACACCCAGCACTAAGCACTACTTGCCGTCTCTATAGATTTTCCTATTCTTCATATGAATGAAGTCACGTAGTAGGTGGTTTTTTGTGACTGACTTCTTTCCTTAGCATGTTTTTTTTTTAATACTTATTTTCTATTTATTTATTTGGCTGTGTTGGGTCTTAGTTGTGGCATGCGGGATCTTTTCATTGCAGTGCATGAGCTTCTCTAGTTGCGGCGCATGTGTTCCAGAGTGCGTGGGTTCAGTAGTTGTGGGCTTAGTTGCCCCGTGGCATGTGGGATCTTAGTTCCCCGACCAGGGATGGAACCCACGTTGCCTGCATTGGAAGGCGGATTCTTAACCACTGGACCACCAGGGAAGTCCCCTTAGTATGTTTTCAAGGTATATCCATGTTATGGCAAGTATCAATACTTCATTCCTTTTTATGGCCAAATCATATTCCATTGTACAGATATACCACATTTTTTATCGATTCACCCATCGATGGATATTTGGGTTGTCTCACCTTTTGGCTATTATGAACAATGTTGCTATTAACATTCATGTACAAGTTTCTGTATGGACATATGTTTTCGTTTCTCTTGAGGATATACCTAGGAATGGGATTGTTGGGTCATATGGTAACTCTATATTTAATTATTGAATAACTACCAGATTGTTTCCAAAGTGACTGCACCATTTTGCATTCCCACCAGCAATGTATGAGGGCTCCAAATTCCCCACATTCTCACCAACGCTTGTTATCTGACTTTTTGGTTCTAGCTATCCTAGTGGGTATGAAGTGGTATCTCACGGTTTTTTTTAAACAGCTTTATTGAAATATATATAATTTACATACTGTATACTTTACCCTTTAATGTATATAATTCAACAGTTTTTGATATATTACATTATTTTCCTAAATTGTGGTAAATATATATGATATAAAATTTGCTATTTTAACCATTTTTAAACTATACAATGCAGTGGCATCAATTACAGTCACAGTGTTGTTCAACCATCACCACTGTCTTACACTAAAATTTTTCATCTCAAACAGAAACTCTGTAACCATTAAGCAATAACTCTGCATTCCCCATCTTCCCACATCCTGGTAACCTCTAATCTACTTTCTGTTTTTATGAATTTGCCTGTTCTAGGTACCTCACATAAGTGGAATCATACAATATTTGTCTTTTGTGTCTGACTTATTTCACTTAGCATATATTTTCTTTTTTTAATTAATTAATTTATTTTATTTTACTTTTGGCTGCGTTGGGTCTTCATTGCTGCGCATGGGCTTTCTCTAGTTGCAGCGAGTGGGGGCTACTCTTCGTTGCGGTGCGCAGGCTTCTCATTGCGGTGGCTTCTCTGGCTGTGGCGCACGGGCTCTAAGTGCACGGACTTCAGTAGCTGTGGTACTTGGGCTCAGCAGTTGTGGCTCGCAGGCTCTAGAGCGCAGGCTCAGTAGTTGTGGGACACAGGCTTAGCTGTTCCATGGCATGTGGGATCTCCCCGGACCAGGGCTCAAACCTGTGTCCCCTGCACTGGCAGGCATACTCTTAACCACTATGCCACCAGGTAAGCCCCTTAGCATATATTTTCAGTGTTCATCCATGTTGTGGCCTGTATCAAAACTTCACCCCTTTTTATGAGTGAATAATATTCCATTGTATGTATATGCCACATTTTGTCTATTCATTCGTCTGTTATGAACACTTGGGTTGTTTCCAGTTTTTGGCTACTGAAAATAATGCTTCAGTGAACCTTGGTGTACAAGTATTTGTCCTTGTTCCTGCTCTCAATTTCCTTAGTTATGTACCTAGGAGTGCAGTTGCTGAGTCATATGATAACTCCACCTTTAGCTTTTTGAGGAATGTCCAAACTGTTTTCCCTGGTGGTGGTAACATTTTACATTTTATATTTTTATACCATTTATGTTCTACTTACTTGTAGATAAGACAAGTGTAAATGGAAAGTCTGCCAATGCACTAAGGCCATATGTAAGTGTCTCCTGATGTGTTAAGTCAAGTAACACAGAAGTTTAGAGGAGAGAGATTATTGCAGGTCTGGGAACATCAGGAAAGGCTTTACAGAGGAGGTCAGGTAAATTGGGTCTTAAAGGGTAAAAAGGAGAGATGGTATTTCAGGAAAAAGAGAGAATGAATAAAAGGTATGAGGTAGAAATGTGTAAGACATGTCTGAGATACAGTGAGTAGAGCAATATGCCTATGTCAAACTGATACAGAGGTAGTAGGCAATAATTTTGAAAAAGTAAGTTAGGATTAGAATATGAAGGCCAATATAAACAGTTTGGGCTTTATTTTGAAGATATAAGGAAGCTAATAAAACTTTTTGATCAACAGAGAGACATGATAAATTAATTTTGTTATTGTCTCATTGGGCTTCTATGTCTGCCTTTAAAATAAAAATCTGCCATGATTTGTTTCATAATGAAATATTTCAAGCTGACAGAAAAGCAGAGATACTATAACAAACACTGTGTACTGATCAGTTAGCTTTGTCAAATCTTTAGTTTTTTGCTATATTTGCTTCAGATTTTTAAAAATAAATAAAACATTCTGATATAGTTAAAACTTCTTGTGTATCAGTCCCAATCACCTTCCTCCCCAGAGGTAATCACCATCTTGAATTGGGTTTTATCCCTCCTGTATTAGTCAGCTTTCTCTAGAGAAACAAAACTAACAGGATGTGTGTATATACATAGAGAAGGATTTATTTTGAGGAATTTGCTCATGAGGATTCTGGAAGCTTGGCAAGTCCATAATCTGCAGGGTAGGGTGGGAGGCTGCAGACAACAGAAGAGTTCTAGTTCAAGTCCAAAGGCAGTCTGTTGGTAGAATTCTTTCTTGTTTGGGGAGGGGAGTCTTTTTCTGTTAAGGCCTTCAAGTGATTGGATGAGGCCCACTCACATTATGGAGGGTAATCTACTTTACTCAAAATCTACTGAGTTAAATGTTAATCTCATCTAAAAAATAACTTCAAAGAAACATCTAGAATAATGTTTGACCAAATATCTGGGTACTGTGGCCTACCCAAGTTGACACCCAAAATTAACTATCATACCTCCCAACTATGTTTTTATACTTTTTTACATATGTATATAACCATAAAGAATATATAGAATTGTTTTGCATGTTTTTAATATGTATATAAATGGTATCATATTAAAAGCATTGTTTGGTAACCTTTTTTTCTCAAATTATATTTTGAGATTTATCCATAGTAAGACACATGGCTCTAGTTAATTCATTTTAACTACTAATGTTTTTTTTTTAAATAAATTTATTTTTTTATTTTTATTTTTGGCTGCATTGGGTCTTCGTTGCTGTGCCTGGGCTTCTTTCTAGTTGCAGCGAGCGGGGGCTACCCTTTGTTGTGGTGCGCAGGCTTCTCATTGTGGTGGCTTCTCTTGTTGCGGAGCACAGGCTCTAGGCACGTGGGCTTCAGCAGTTGTGGCACGTGGGCTCAGTAGTTGTGGCTTGCAGGCTCTAGAGCGCAGGCTCAATAGTTGTGGCACACGAGCTTAGTTACTCCGTGGCGTGTGGGATCTTCCGGGACCAGGGCTCGAACCCATGTCCCCTGCATTGGCAGGCAGATTCTCAACCACTGCACCACCAGGGAAGCCCACTACTAATGGTTTTAATTGTATAAATATGCCATAATTCATTTATCCATTCTCCTGACAACAGGCATTACTTTGTTTGCAGCTTTCCCTGGTTACATGCTGCAATGCTCATTCTTATACATCTCCTTGTGCATACTGTGGGAGTTTCTCAGAGTGAAATTGCTAAATTGTAGGGTTCTTTTAATTTTTTTTTTTGGCTGCACCGTGCGGCATGCAGGATCTTAGTTCCCCGACCAGGGATCACACACAGTGGAAGCATGGAGTCCTAACCACTGGACTGCCAGGAAAGTCCCTCTTATAATTTTTAAAATATGAACTATTTCAGGTATATATAGAAGTTTAAAAAATACTATAATGAACACCTTTGTATCCTCCACCAGCTTAAGGAATAAAATATTATTAATGTGGTTGAAGCCCTCTGAGAGCTTCTCTTTCTCTAATCACAGGCCACTTCTGCCTCACTATCTGATTCAGTGTTTATCATTCCCTTACATCTCTTTGTCTTTTTACTACAAACGAATGCCACAATTTATTTTGAAATACACTTTAGAACTATACTTTTTTTTTTCTATTTTAATCTCTGTATAAGGTTATCTCTGAATTTTAGTTCTTTACCTGGTTTGCTGCAGACAACTGTCTGCATGTTGCGGGAGAGATTAGTCAGCTCACATAAGAAGTTATAAACACGATGGCACTCAAGTTCATCCCATCCTGCTGTTAAGGTCTGAGGATGATAAAGGAAACATTTCAGATGTTCAAACCATCAAATCAAAACATAAGTCACTATTGCCTTATGACCATAACTGCTGTAGTATAAAATCGAGGCAATGTGCAATTTTTATCCACTATGGAACTGTTCAAATTCGTAGGAAATTTTATATAAACAAAACCGAGAAATGCTCCAAAATCCAGTTTCTTTTTGGTTGCACAGGGAGTATCTTTTCAGGGAACTAAATGGTACTGAATCCTGAACTCTGACAGTATAGATACAACTTTAGACATCTGACTCACAACCATGCTGTGGCTTAGTTTTAGACTACAGTAGAACCCTTTTGGTCCCCTCTAGCTATCAGTTATGATATTGCTTACAAATGATAATGACCTCATTTTAATGTGACAATCATGAGCATTTATTTACGACATTTGGGTGTGAACAAAAAACAATTTTTATTAGGACCAAATATAGTAATTATCTTTGAGGAGACCAGAATGTACAGTTAAACATATATGAAAAATTCAAATGGTATTCAACTATATGTAGATTTTGAAAAAGTTGATTAATCATATCAATTTTTCTTAAAATAGTTGAACTATATTTCAGTAGTTTAAAAATGAATCTTATTCTCTTTGGAAGGACATAATAGAAACTGCTCACAGTGGTTACTTCTGTTGAAGGGAACTCTGTGAACAAGGAACAGGCCTGGGAGGAGACTTAATATTCACTTTATACCATTTTGTACCTTTTGAATTTTATATGAATACATGGGCTCATATTACCTGTTCCAAAGGGAAAAAGAAAAAGCAGAAATCTATCTATCTTGGAAGAGGGCTAGAAGGAGGGCCTATGCCCCTGGAATCTGTACATGCAGATGGTGGCTGGCTGGCAGGATGGGTTATAAGCAAGACTGTTGTAAGATTGTTGTAAACCTCATAAGGTTGCTGTAATATTTAAGTAAGTTAATACATGTAAACTGCTTAGAACAGTGCAATATATTAATAATATATTGAACAGCATTAATAATAATGTTATTATTATAATGTTTATAATAAAATAGTAAAAAATGTTCTTAAAATCATGCAGTTGATTTCTTCCCCCCTCCCAGGTTTACTGAGATATAACTGATGTATAACATTGTATAAGTTAAAGACATATAACATAGTAATTATATATATATAGCAAAATAATTACCACAGAAAGGTTAGTTATCCCTATCATTTCCTATAGTTACTATTTTTTTTATACAGTTCATTTCTAAGATCACATCTTAAATAACTAGCCCAAGACTTAAAACTCATTGCACACACACACCCTCTACCCCACAATATTTCTAGTCATTACAATTGGCTGGAAACTTCAAGGACATTGGTATAGAGCAAATAAGTGTTAAACATTTCTTACCAGTGAGAAATCCAAGAAGAAAATCTGAGGTGGCAAACATATTATTGGATTAACACATTCTCAAACATTTACAATGTTATTTTGTTTTCTTTTTAGATCATTATTACTTTTATTATCCTATAGAAAGACAGATTACATGCTCTACTTGATAACAGTTCAAAAAGAATTCCTTTTCTTCTTTCACTAAAAAAAAAATGTACCTGTAAAAACATGCCGTAACATGGTAATCCTAAACATTGCAATGGAGTTACACAGCCGTTAAATTTAAAACAGGAAACCTGTAAAGAGAACAACTGTTAATTCCTCCTTTTCACTGCAACTGTGCAATGATTTGACATTCAAATTTAATGGAAGTACGCAAGGATTGTTTTCAGTCTAAACTGAAAATAAAACACTAAATAACTGATTAGTCACATGTTATATAGGTGGGGATTATGAAATATAAAACAAAGTCTTTGCCTCAAGGAGCTCACACTTTATTTAGAACAATAAGATATACATACATGAAATTAATTTTATATTTCAGGATAAAGTATGTATAAATGCTAAAATGACCAAATAAACATATCAGATACAATGAAAGCAGGGAAAGGATAATTTTGAGAATGATTAAAAAAGCTTATGAAGGATGTGAAACAAGCAATGTCTTTAAGTAGGATTCAAATATAATCAATAGATAGTATTGGTGAGGGAAACAATAGGGCAAAATGGTATAGAGGTAAAAATTTTAAATATTCATTTGGACAGAAAGATATGAGCAGCTTAATTAGGCTCAAAGCAGTAGAAAGTAAGGCTGCACTATCAGGGGGAACCCCCTAAATACCACCTGTGGACTTTGGACCTTATCTTGATGAAATTGAGTAGCCACGGAAATATTTTTAAAAGCAAGAAAATTAATTTGATGTAAGTGATTCAGCATTTAGAATGTCTTGGGAAGTGAAGAAGTGAATGGCAGAAAGATCATCTTGGAAGCTGCTGCAATAACATACAGCTGAACTCAATGCAAACACTGACATGAAAAAAGCCAGTGGATCAGAAACAGTTTGCATACTATTGAGTGTAAAACTGAATCAGCAGTATTAGATATATATTGGGTTTATATAGTAAAACTCAATGTCTAACAGAGATTATGCCCAAACATATTGATACACATTTCCAAGTCAAAAATTATCATAAAAGGTTTGTCATTTTATGTATTAAAAATAGTTTTAACACAAATATTTAAATAGTAAAATGTTAACATTTGGAAATAATTTTCATTTTAATAAAATATCTAAATCACCACCTTAAAACAACCTCAAAATTCCCACATGAGGTAAAAATACTTTTATTACTCCGATAAACCTAATAAACTTGAATGATGTACTTAGTTATATGTAAAAATTATTTTATAATAAGTAAAATACTCCTATACTACATTTTGGTGTTTTATAATCTCTGAGCACTTGGTAAAGTATTAGATTATCATCAACCAACTTTTTAGTACCAATTCATGAAATTCCACTAATTAAAGATAGATTTAAAATGAGTATAAGACATTAATAATAAAATATATTTACTGGAAATCAAGACTGTGAGCTAATTCAGAAGTATGATCTTACTTCTGCGAGTATCTTGTGAATGTACTTCAGTCTTTCCTTTGTGGGTAGCAGCAATGTACATCTTTTAAACAGTAGACCTGAGAAAGTAAAGAGACATATGAAAAAATGACAACAATGTAATTAACTTAAGAATATCTATAACTCACAGCATAATGTTTCCTGAAAGTCAAGTATACGATAGTGGATTGTGAGCTGATAGAGTTTTTAAGAGGAAGTTTGGGAGGAAGGGTGCAAAACACATATATGGTGTTTACCAAGTGACTCTGGTGTCCACCTAAGAGGCTATGGCATAAAATCTTACAAAAAATTGTGAAATTGATGGTATAGTACAGATATGAGAAAGTATTCAGATTTTAAAAGATACAATAACCAAACACAAAACAAAACAGGGAAACTCTGCTGTCTTTATTCCATAGAAAACATATTCCAATACCTCTTAAAATTAAGCTCATGTCCACCATGAAAAATGTTTTAAGAGTTGCTAATGGAAAGAATGAGAAAAGAGATTTTGTACTCCTTTCTCCAAATACAAAAACTTGAAGTCGTAAGTATTTAAAATTTCAGAGATTAGAAGTCGGTTTTTCTCTCACAGAAAGTATCCAGTTTGGATGAAATATTTATCTCTTCCTTCAGAGATATCCTTTTATGGGGCTTGCATGTTAAGAATGTATAGAATTTTGTGTTTAGATATTTAAAAAAGAAAAAAAAACCTTCAATTTCCCAGTGAGATATGTAACTTGAACTACAGTGACAGGAAGTGTATGGTTATGATTTATTTCCTCTAAGTGTTCTGTTTTCCTAAAATGGCAATACATTGTTAACATTCCTATAAGGCCAAATGTCCTCAAACTAAAAATAAGATACATGGTAGGAAAATATATATCTGAATATCATGACTTTCTTCAGTTTTCATCTTCTCTGCATTTACTTTTTTACATAATATAATAACTACTTTATATATAATTCTGTAGACTCTATGGGAATTGAATCTATTTTTAGAAGTTGCTATGTTTGGGCAACACATGACCAGAATTGAGTTTTAAACATAAGCCCTCCTTATTATTGTACATAAAAAGACATTTTCAGTGTTTAGTTTTCAGGCTGAGTTCTCTTCCTTTCATGTTTTGGCATCCAGTCCCATGGCATATCATAGCTGGGGAATTGTAAGCTATAATTGTATGTTGGTTGCTTTTTCTAATGTAGAACGCCTATTTTTAAGGGTTTCAATTTACCATAAAAAACAATTCTGGCTGGGCTTCCCTGGTGGCACAGTGGTTGAGAGTCCGCCTGCCGATGCAGGGGATGCAGGTTCGTGCCCCGGTCCGAAAAGATCTCACATGCCGCGGAGCAGTTAGGCCCGTGAGCCATGGCCAATGAGCCTGCGTGTCCGGAGCCTGTGCTCCGAAACGGGAAAGGCCACAAAAGTGAGAGGCCCGTGTACGGCAAAAAAAAAAAAACCCAAAAAACAATACTGGCTGACTTATTTATTCTTTTAACACAGGTGCTCTGCTATACCCTTTAGAGACTAACTTCTTTAATTTCTTCCCACTAAAATAGAGTCAGATGTAATGTTCTTTCCACACTGGCCATCTGCTCTCTTTTGTATGAAGAAGCAAATTAAAATTTATAATCCTTAGAATGGAGAATTCTGAAAATGTTATTTTAATGTTGGAAAACAAGAACAGATCAGATAGGAATGGCAACATGAGGAAATGGTAAGTACATCAAACATTTGTCTAAAGAATTAGTCATAAGCTAGGTGTCTGCACAAAATTTAAATGGAAGGTTGAAATCATTACATGAGTAAAACCATTTTTAAAAGCTAGCTTTTGAGATCAATACATATTTGTATTTTTAACTGAATTATCCACATAATTGTCTTAATGCTATTTTGTTTGTTTATGCAATTGAATCTGGTCAGGGAGAAAAAATTCTTTCAAATTAAAACTAAAGAATAAGTTTTTCCCAAGTAGCCTTCCTCAGCATCTGATGATATTGGAAAAAAAGATATTCACAATAACAAGAAGCAAAAAGTAATTGCCGTATTCTGTTACAGGCTTCACAAAGCCTAATCATAAATACTGAAACCAATAACATTGTAACCAGATTACAGACCTTTCATTTAGCCTTACTAAGTATACCTGTCAAATACACTTTGGTGTATTTACATATCTATATAGTCTTATTTTATTATCTTAAAGCTAGGCATCCTTGGGCTACTAAAAGGTAACTTACTCTTATGCCTTTATTTACATCTCAACATCACTCTGATATTTAATTTTATTGCCATGTTTTGGTTAATTATAAGTAGCTTCATAATTAAACTGGTGTCATTAGTCAAGTCAAAATTAGAATTTTTTTTCAGCACTCTTAGGGAGAATGAAATCAATGAATGGGGTAAAAGACATAAATGATTACAAATCAAGGGAAGAAATTGTCCAGAATTTCTTTTGATAAGGTTAATTTAATAATAGCATTATGATTTATTAGTAAATATGCACAGTGCTTTAAAAAAAAAAGAAAACCACTGTTTCTGATAAGAGAATAAGTGATTTTTCACAATAATATGCTTAAATTTCTATTTTAAGAACTAGATTATGGTTGAAAGGGAAAAGCAGTACAGAGATAAAACTCATTAGATTCACAGGAAGTAAAGCATAGAAAATACATCAATTTCCTAAACTGGCAAGCCACCTAGACAATAAGCACAGGTGACATTGTATCTACATGAAATCACAAGGACTGACACTTTAAAGTGCATTCTCTCATCTTTAAATATAAGTGTAAGGGACTGTTATTAAGGGAAAGTCCTTACACTGAAGAGTAAAAGCATCATAGAAATAGGAAGTATTCCATTTCGCACAGGCCTTACAGAATTGTATAATAAAATCCCCTTAATTAAGTATAGTTCTTTACTTGTTACAATTCTCATTACATTACATAAATTACCTAGAGATCTGTAGTGTTCCAATATAGTGGAGTTTTGTCTCCTGTCAGGCAGCTCAAGGTTATGAAAGTCCTGTAGTAAAAGTCTTTTGCTTCCTGATGAGGTTGAGATATAACTAATAATGTGCTGGCTGACTGTTTTGGACACCATGCTTAGCACGCTGATATCCTTCACTATCAAAAGAAACATATATATATATATATATATATATACACATATATATATACACACACACACACACACACACACACATATATGAACGGCTTAAATACAAGAACATCACTATTAGCACAATCTATTAATTTATAATAGATTAATAACAATAATATTAATACTAAATAAATAATAAAAGTGGGGGAAAGGAAAATCTTAAAATTGTTTTAAATCTATTTCTCAATGAATTAGAAACATTGGGGATGTAACAGTCAAATTACCATGTCATTATAATTAGAAGCATGTTTTAAAGCATTTGAGTATCATATTTTCTTTAAGTAGCACTTACCTAACACTGACGAAATTTTAAAAATAAACAATGTGAACACCATTAACATTCTAGCAGGGCCTAAGATGACAAACTAGTTCTTGGGGAAAATAAAACATTCAATTGTCCATGTAGCCTACTCATAGTCCCCAAACCTCACCTGACAAACATCTTAAGATTATTTGGAATATTTCCAATGGCAAGGCTTTAAAATTTCCAAGCGTTGATAAGGGCTGAGAATCTGGGTCAAGGATGTTGGAAAAACGGTTGGATCGATGATTACGACGTCTGTATTTCTGGTTGGGAATCAAAGTGAAACTGGTATTTACTCTAGATGCCATTTTTTTTCTTATCTCATGAATTTATCCTGATTAGAAAAACAAAGTAAAAGAGACAACGAAGAAAGGAAATCAAAATGGTGAAGAGCTGTTGTTTTTTAAAATGGAGAGGTTCATACATTGAAGGGCAACAGCTGTCTCTTTGTATTTACAAAACTTTTAATGTGATGTCCAATTTATGGAGTTCCAACCAGTAGAGTCTATTTATTCATCTCAGCATGATATGAAATACTTAAAAATCTTTTCCCTCTTAGCCAAATATTTTAGATAGAGCTTTAGTAGAAAACGAGATGTGTATTTGGATGAGATATATTCTAAGAAAAGAAATATGACATTTTTATGTGACATTTTTAAAGGGGCTTCCCTGGTGGCACAGTGGTTAAGAATCCGCCTTCCAATGCAGGGGACATGGGTTTGAGCCCTGGTCTGGGAGGACCCCCTATGCCGCAGAGCAACTTAGCCCGTGTGCCACAACTACTGAGCCTGCGTGCTACAACTACTGAAGCCCACGCGCCTAGAGCCCTTGCTCTGCAACAAGAGAAGCCACCGCAATGAGAAGCCCGAGCACCGCAACAAAGAGTAGCCCCAGCTCGCCGCAACTAGAGAAAGCCCGCGCGCAGCAACGAGGATCCAATGCAGCCAAAAATAAATAAATAAATAAAATTAAATTAAATTAAAAAATAGAAATGTGATATTTTTAAAAAGTAAAAGATTTAACACAAAAAATAACAAATTTAATATTCAATATTTGTCAATTAGTATGTTGCTTTTACAATCTTTACATTCTTAAAAAAATCTAAGTATTACTGTAATATTAAAAATTTGTAGTAATGTTTCTCTATTTCTTTAAAACTGAGTACTGACATGTTTTGTTAAAACAATAAAGACAAAAGAGATTAAAAAATAGAGATTTTAGTTTACAGCTTTTAAAATTTACTAGCTCTAACAGATTAAGATGATTGCATTATGATTACCAATTATGTGCAATGAAATCAAAGTTTTGTAAAACTAATAAGACTAGAATAAATTAATAATTGCTCCTTCAATTCCACTTTTGGTTAATAGTAGATACTAAATAAGTCTTAGGAAGGGCCTACACGACTTATTTCAAAATGAATATTTCCTAGAAGGAACTTTGTTAAAATTACTGATAATTTACTTACACGAAACAATAATTCTTTTAAAAAATGTTATTCATCACACACAGTGACTTTGTGTCACTCCTCCTACAATTCGGAAAACACTGTCCTTTGTATATATACATGTATAGGTACATATGCATAAGTACAACTCCAATCTAAGGCTCCTTGTTTCTGAAGGAACCACTAAGACAGCTCATCAAAGAGTTACAATATATCTGACGAAAATGCATTTTCTCCTTTTGTCAGAAAATTTCTAAAAATCACATTGTTACTTATTCATCTAAAAGGTTACCTGTCAACTTATATCAATTTAAAATCAGCTATATATTTGAAAATGTGGCCAAGAAACTTAGTGCTTAGTGAAAAGCATACTGTGAACCTCCTTTAAAACCATACTATACATAGTGCTCTGCTTCAGCATTCAATGAGCATTGAATTTAGCAGATATTTTAAAATAATCATTAAAATTACACAAGTAACGTGCATTGTCAAAATTTTACAAAATACAGCAAAACAAAAAGAAGAAAATTAAATTCATTTGGTTTTTAACATTTAAAATTAAGCACTTTGGTTTATCATTCAGAATTTTACATATACATTTCATTTTTACAAAAAAAGAGGGAATCTCTGTTCACACTATTTTGTAATCTGCTTTTTCAGTTTTAACTGTAATTAGAATTGTAATTTCTTTCCATGCCAATAGATACACTTCTGCAAGTACATGTACTGATATTTTAAGAACTGCATGGGATTCCATCAAATGGAAGAATTTTAATTTATTTAATCCATAAGATTGTTTTTAACTTTTCACAGTAGGCATTTTAAATCATTTTCATTATAGGAAAATATACATCTGGCCTAGGATTTGTTCTGTTTCTCTGAGGACCAGGTAACCTGGGACTTGGGTGGGGGCCTGTGGGCTCTTCAGAGACTCACTGACATCCAATACCCAGGGGACTTTAGTCAACTACACACTATATATATTTTTAAACCTCTGAGAGGATTAAAACACAATAACCCAAATTCTTCTAAAACTGAACTCTCCTCTTACAATTCTTTATTTTCCTCAGATCTGAACGTTTTGGGGGAGATAGCAGGCTTTTCTGAAAACCCTAAAGGTGTAATTCCAAATTATTTCTGGTTTCCTCTCAGCTTTCTAGAGAATGAGAATCACGAGCCCAAATAATCCGAATAAGATGATGTTTCGGGCTTCCCTGGTGGCGCAGTGGTTGAGAATCTGCCTGCCAGTACAGGCGACACGGGTTCGAGCCTTGGTCTCGGGGTATCCCACATGCCGCGGAGCAACTGGGCCCCGAGGGCCATGGCCGCTGAGCCTGCGCGTCTGGAGCCTGTGCTCCGCAACAAGAGAGGCCGCGATAGAGAGAGGCCCGCACCGCGATGAAAAGTGGCCCCCGCTCACCACAACTAGAGAAAGCCCTCGCACAGAAACGAAGACCCAACACAGCCATAAATAAGTAAATTTAAATCATATGGGATTCTAAGAAGACCTCTGCTTTAAAAAAAAAAAAAAAAGATGATGTTTCTACTCCACGCCACTCACTCTTGTCCACGTATGAAAGGCTTTGAGGGCCCTCCTGGATGAACTTTTCCCCCCCTTTTCAGAGAAAACCGTCCAACAGCAATTCACTAGGATTTCTACTTTGTTTTAACCTAAGAAAATCCTTTGAAGAGACCCACCCCCATCTGCTCGGGAAGTAGCCCAAAACATCTCCAAAGAGGTAAACTAGGGAGGCCATAAAAGAGAACTGGTCAATATAAGAGTCAAACCACACTGTGGTGCATTTTTGACCCTCTTCAGCCCATGTAAAGATGAAACTATCTCCAGAAAGCATTGGGGGAAAAAATCTCTTTTTACCACAGATTTTGACAGTTTTCCGGCTAAAGGGTCACAGGAAAATGGGACTTAATCGTTTTGCCCTACCATCCTCAAATTTCTTAATGTTTAAAAAAAAAATTTCCTCAAGGTTTTGCCGCCGTGAAGAGGGAAGTTCCGGCTCGTGTCAGCTCCAGCCTCTCAGGCGCCCCCTTGGCCTCGAGAGTATTTTAGAATCCTCCCAGGAGCCCCTTCGGGAAGGAGGCCCCGCCCCCTCATGAATAGCAAGAACCTCGGCTCCCATAGTACCCTCCTTCCTCAGGGATATTTTAGAACCCTCCCAGGAGCCACAGCGGCAGGGAGGCCCCGCCTCTCATGAATATTTAAAGAACGACGCCCACAGTGCCCGCCTACAGCATGAATAATTAACGAGAACGGGGCCTTGGGAGCCTGAGCTTAGCCCGAAGCCACCCTTTGCTTCAGGCTGATGAGAGTAAGGGTTGGTGCCGTTAGAGACGCGGAGGGGAGGGTGCAAAACGAAGAGCCCCAACCTGGCGCAGCACACATCTGCTCCAAACCACTTCCTTTCCCTTTAACCTAGTTTTTCGCCGGTATTTAATTCCTCCCCCCACCCCGACCCGCCCGACCCAGAAGAGGGTAGGTTACAAGAGCTTTCATGAAAACTTCTGTTGGGAAAACCTCCAAACGTTCCTTTTTAAACCTATCTGGGTGCCTAGAATCAAAGGAGGGTGAGTGCCTCTGGCATCTCAAGATGGGGTCCAAGACAAATCTTCCTTGCATGGTCCTCCTCCCTTAAAGATTAAGTTCTCAATCATTTATTTATTCAGTAGCTATTTGTTGAAACCTGCTCTGGGTCAGTCACTGGAGTAGGCCCTAAAGATACAACAGAGAACAAGATATATAAGTTTCCTGCCTTGATGGAGCTCATTAATCTAATGGGAAATATAGAATAAACAGGCAAAATAAACTGCAGATGGAGAGCAGTGTTTTGGAGGAAATAAGGCAACAGAAAATGAGAAGGTTGGGGGTAGGGAGTGTGCACCTATGTTAGATGGACTGGTCAGAAAAGTCCCTTTCAGGAGGTTACATTTAATTTGAGAACTAATGGAGGAGAAAGAGCCAGTCAGGAGAAGGGCTGGGAGAAAATGGAACAGCAGGAAAGATCTTGGTATGTTCTAGGCATTTGCAAGACTGGCTGGTTGAGTTTAGTGAGCAATTAGGAGTGGCCTCATGGGGACCGTGGAGAAGGCAGCATAGATGGGGATGTGCAGGACCTTAAATGAGGGCCATTTTCGACCCCTGGAAGGCTCTCTATACTCCTGCTTTTGGGATCCACTCCACATATATCCAAGAAATTAATATGTACCCACATCCCTCAGTAAAATAAAATATATAAATAACTTCATAAAGGTTGAGATGAAATTTATGATTAATTGACATATATCATGCAGTTACAAATATTCATTAATTTTGACTTACAAAGTTTTTTTGGAGCCAGTTCCTTTTTTTCTCCCCTGTCTCAAGCATTTTTTATTAGTCTGTGACAAGGTCTCAGCCACTATGCTGTGGGCTATGAGTGCCTAGTGGATACCAAGGTACAGAGTGATGAGAAGTTTGGATTTTATTCAAAGTGTCATGGAAAGTCATGGAGGAGTTTTAAGCAGTGATACAATCTGATTTACATCACTTAAAGATTGCTCTGGCTTTTATGTGGAGAATGAACGAGGTGGGTGAGAGCAGAAGAGGTAAGATATGTTAGGATGTTGTGCAGGGCTGGAGTGGTGGCCTTGGAGAGACAGGTTTGAGAGATATTTGGGGGATAAAACTAACTGAATTTGCTGATATACTGGATATGGGAGGGAGGGGAAGGAAGGAGATAGGGATGATTCCCAGGCTTCTAACTTTAATAAGTGAGTGGATGGTAATCTCATTTACTGTGATATGCCAGTGGGGAGAAGATTTTCTAGCCGAAAATTAAAAGTTTAATTTTGCAGATGGTAAATTTGATATGTCTATGAGACATCCAAGCGAGATGTCAAGGAGGCAGTTGAACTACACCTGGAGGTTGGAGGAAAAAAATCTGGGCTGGATATATAAATTTAAGAGTTTTCTGCAATAGAAGAATAGTGACCTTCAGAGATTGGGAAAAGGAAGACAAGTTCTCCAAGGAGATTGAAAAGGAGTATCTAGTGGAGTAAACTGGAGAAAATCAGGAGAGAATGTAGTCACAGAGAAGGCTTGAAAGGGAGTGCTTCAAGAACGAGAGTGGTCAGCTGGACCCGGTGCTGCTGATTTCAGCCAGGTGTCCGCTGGATTAGCAATCTAATTTAGGTAGAAGTACTGTGTGTCCACCTTGTCATTCCCCATCTCAGGAACCTATGGTGACTTTGCCTTGTCAGCCACATCAAACTCAAATCCCTCTGCCATTTCTTCAATGTCCTCTATAATCTCTTCCTCCTCTATTGGTTCATTCATTATTTATGATCCATGCTCATTTTCTGCCAAGCCCCGTGTTAATTGCAGCATAAGTATGGATTCTGTCTTCTTGTGGCTCATGGTCACAAGCACCCATCCTGGAGTAACATGTAGCAGGAATCAAATCTGCTATTTCAGCGAGGATGGGGGGGAAGGGAGAGAGGGATGGGAGGAGGTGTCTCTTCTTCAGCAGATTCACCCCCACTCTTTGTGCTGAACCTTCCATCAAAAATGACTTCCTTTCTTTCTAAATCTTCCTCCAGGACCCACTTTAAGATTGACACCCTGCATAAAGCTTGTTTCTTCAATAAGTATGCTTTCTCTCCTAAACCAGGCTGTAAACTTCTTGAGATGCCGTATATCTCTTTTGTATCCTTCACAGATGAAAGAACAACAGACACAGAGATGGAGCTACCACGGGCCTTTGGAAAATTAAGCTTCAGAGCCTCCTACTTGCATAGGTCCCTTCCAAGGCCCCATACTTAATTTTGTATTCATAAACAGTAGGTGAAAATTGAAGACATATTTGCTGATGGTCTCTGAATTTACTAACTTCAAATATTTGTTGATTTATTAAGCTTGTTTTATTTATAGGACTCTATATGAGAATTGTAGTTACTGCTTATAGAATTCCCTTGCACAAAAGCCTTCAGTGGCTCCTTACTGCCTTTAATTAAATAAAAGTTTCCCAACCTGGCCTTCAAGGACCGCTTACATGTGGCCAAATTCTATGTCTCCAGTCTTATTTCCCCCAAACTGAACCCCTCGCTGTCACCTTGGTATAGTTTTTCATACTGATTTCTCTGCTCAGAAAGGTCTCTTCCAACTCTACCTTTTGACTTCCTAAGATAGCCTTTAGGCCCTTGCTCCTGGAAGAGAGGTCCCTAGATGAACCAAGTGACCCGAGAGCTTGTTAGAAATGCAGAAACTCAAATGCAGCCCCAGACCTACTGAATCAGAAACTGTATTTTAACAAAATCCACAGTCAAGGTTGAGATATACCGACTTAGGCCATTTCGAAGGCCACCTCCTCCTTTTCAACCCTTTAAAATCCCTAAAGTGAGAAATGTTTTTCCTCTTTTGAACCTTCTTCATTCTTTGCTGGTACTTCTCTGTGGTCACTTCATTCGGCCTTGAATCGTGGTTAATTATGTACAACTCTTAGTTTTCCTGTTAGATTGTGAACTCTCTGAAGGCTGTAACAGTGGAACTCAATTTAGGGATGAGTTAGTTGACTTGGTCTTTCTCTCGCTGCCCTTCTACATCCCCATATACACGTGTAAACCTACCCAAACCTAGGTGGTGCTAGTGCTGTTTTAGTTGTTTCTCAGAATTTTGCAAGGATCCATATGTAAATTGACTCTCAAATGTGCCATGTGTGGGAGGGAAAATCTGTTGCAATTATTTTTACTTAATAAAATGAGCATTTAACTATTATTTTATGTTATGAAAGCCTAAAATATCATTCCCTTTACCTTTGACTGCTGCTGAGTGATCAAATTATATCTTAATCCCTGAATTCCAGAGTAGGAGGAGAGCTGATATAAATTATTCAAAAACAGCTCGTTACTTGTAACATTACACAAAAATTTTAGGTAACGAAATTCCACAAATTTCTTTGATTAAAACAATATACAGGTTTCTTTTCCTTAAAAATATTAATTTTAAATTCCTACAAGAAATCAATGTTTATTACAGAAAAATGTAAAAATATACATATTTCCCTCCCACCCCCCAAAAATCAACCTAACCTTTCTACCTGGAGATAACCACTGATATCACTTTGGTACATCTCCTTCCTGTTGGAATCTTTCCTGGCCAATAAATATAGATCTATATCACTCCTTTTACTAGTTACATGGTATTTCACTATAAAGATATATCGTACATTTGTTTAATTGGTTCAGCATCAGTAGTTTGTTTCCAATTTTTTAATATTAAACAGTGCTGCAAGGAGCACTTTGTATATTCATCTGAGGATAAACTTTCTCAAATTCTGGTTTTAAGAAGATAGCACTTAAAATTAGGATAAGCTTCAAGTGATAGAAAACTCCAAACTACAGTAGCTTAAACAAGATAGAAGTTTATTTTTCTTATATAAACAACGTTTTGAGATAAGTAATCAGGACTGGTGTGGCAGCTCCACAATCATCTGGAACCCAGGCTCCTTCTATCTTGTTGCTCCACATCCTCAACCTGTGGCTCCCACCTCATGGCCCAAGATGGCTGCTTGAGTTCAAGCTATCATATTCACATTCCAGTCAGCAGGAAGGAGGAAAGGGGGAAGAAGGGACTTCTCCCTGACACTTCAAAGACTCTTCCATTGACATGGATTTGGCCAGAATTTAGTAACATAGTCAGTCCTAACTGAGAAATATTTTGGAGGGCCCTGTACCCAGCTTAAAAATAGGGGATTCTATTACTGTATAAGAAGGGAAGAGCAAATATCAGAGTACAACAGCAGTCCCTGTACAAAAAGTAAGCACATTTTCCACATTTTACTTTCTGATTTCCCAACCCTTAGTGAACAGTTTTTTAATGTCCAAATGAATCTAAGAGGCTAAATCAATTTCCTGTTGGTTCTTGATAGAGAAAACACATAGTTGGCTTATATCTTTTATATAATTGAAAATAACTAAAGCTACTTCTAAATTCCCTTCTTTAGACAAAGTAATTTCCTTTCTAATTTGATTTCCTTGGCATTTCCAAATCCTATTCCATCCTTCTGATATATTTCTCATCTTCTCTTGATGTTGCTTTATTTTGGTCCCTAAGTCTGTTACCTTTTCTTCTGACTAAATCATAATTGGTTGAATTGAATTGAAACAGTTATTTGTCCTTTACTTTTGTGCATTTATTTCTTTAAATACTAAGAGTAAAGCCCACAGACTGAGGACTTTTTATCTTCTCTTTTGTCCTCATTTTTTTTTTATGGAAAAGATGGGTATTTTCTTTTTTGACTCTTCATGTTTAAAGACTAGTCAGCTGAATCACAAAAATTGCAAGCAAAAATAATAAGGCAGATTCAAGTGATTGTATAGGGCAGTCAGAGAAAAATATACAAATGAGAATAAAAAGATGTATAACCTAAGGGCATGTGGAACCAGGGACTGTTACATAGAGTCCTTAGGATGTAACATGGTGACAACATTTCATCCAATAAAAGGCTTTGGCAGGAGAATAGCAAGAAATTCTTCACTTTTCAGACAAGGACACCAAGGCCCAACAAGTTGTGTCTTTCCCAAGATTTTCAACTCCAGTGTCCTTCCCGGCATGAAGCCAGTTTTAGTGATTACGTTTGGGTCATGTCAAATTTTGCCTGGAAAAGTGCTATGTTAAAAAGTCCACTATATAAAAAGAAGGAAAAAAAAAAAGAGAGAGAAGAAAAGTCTATTTTAAAGTAATGTGTGTGGTATTATACTATTTTAAAATGAAAAAAACGTATATATAAGTATATAAAATACTGGAAGTGTAAGCTGATAGGGTAGGGGGGTCCCCAGAGAAAGAGAACCAGATACAGCCTTTTGACACGAGAAGCCATTTGAGGCTTAAGTCATTTTGGGATCTAAGTCTGGTCACAGTGCTTGCCCTTGAACAGGTCTCGGTAATAATGATCTTAAGGGAACAAAAGAACAAACTGTTATCAGGCAAGATAAGTAGCAATATTAAAGATAATAAATCAGTTGTAAATACTCCAGGTTCTGTTTCAAAGGTAAAGATTGGCCTGAAGCACTTTCTTGAGCTGTTTTGCAGAATTCAAACCCTGAATTCAAACCACCCCCACCACCCCCACCCTCCCCCATCAAGCGCTCATCAGATCAACTGGAATCTTAAGGGATGATGATGTTGACATCTTCTGACCCTCTTGGCTTTAATCAACTAAAGCTTGAACTCTGTTGACCTTTGTCCCAATTCTATGCTGACTTCTCTGCTCAGACCCCTTCATGAATATGCATGTACCCTTAGCTTAAACTCTTACCCAGTTTTGCTGTTTGGGGAGATACTGCTTTGGGAAAGATCCCTAGTGCTCTCCACTTGCTGCAAGTAATAAATCCCTCTTTCTCCCTATCTTTGGCCTGGGTGTGTCTTTTGGCTCAACACCCACTAAGAGGCGAACCCAGTTTTCAGGTAACAGGAGGAATGACACTAGTAATATGTCTGCAGTAGTTTTTTGTGTTTTTTTGCGGTACACAGGCCTCTCACTGCTGTGGCCTCTCTCGTTGCGGACCACAGGCTCCGGACTCACAGGCTTCACGGCCATGGCTCACAGGCCCAGTCGCTCCGCGGCACGTGGGATCTTCCGGGACCGGAGCACGAACCCGTGTCCCCTGCATCGGCAGGCGGACTCCCAACCACTGCGCCACCAGGGAAGCCCAGCAGTAGTTATTTTTGCATGGCAATATTAAGGGAGATTTAAGTAAGTTCTTTTTTGTTTTGTGCATTTCGGGGTTTTCCAAGTTCTCTGTATTGAGTCCATATTATTTGCATTATTAGAAAAAATATTTAAAATGTACACTGTTGTATATTACTGTAGCACAAATGGAAGAGATGGAGAAGGGTTGAAAAGGTGTTTTGGATATTTTTAAACGAGTATTGTCATAAACTGAACTATAGCAATAAATAAATGTACTCAAATATTTAAGCCAGTTGATAGCTCTGTCTGGGAAATTATGAGGCCGAGGGACAAATAGCACAACAGTTAGTGGGCACTATGCCCTTTTCCCAAAATCTTTTTCTGATCTCCTTTCAAAAGGAGCCCTCCCTCAAGATTAGTTTTTAGAAAGGTGTAGGATTCTGAATTTTTTTTTTTGGCCTAATGGCTTGTGGGATGTTAGTGTGGGCAGTGAGAGCACAGAGTCCTAACCACTGGACCACCAGGGAATTCCCCAGGACTCTGATTTTATTACCCCTTAGATTGCATCAAGCTCCAGGCAGCTATACAAAAAAAACCCTGAGATAGTGAGAATTCAGATAGGAAGGGACTAGCTATTGGCTCCCACTCTCAGAAACCAACTCAACCCCAACTGGCAATAAATTTTTTAAAAATTGAAGTATAGTTGATTTACAATATTGTGTTAGTTTCAGGTGTACAGCTAAGTGATTCAATTACATATATTTTTTCAGATTATTTTCCATTATATGTTATTAAAAGATATTGAATATAGCTCGCTGTGCTATACAGTAAATCCTTGTTGCTTATCTATTTTATATATAGTGGTGTGTATCTGTTAATCCCATACTCCTAATTTATCCCTCCCCCGGCTTTCCCCTTTGGTAACCATAAGTTTGTTCTCTATGTCTGTGAATCTGTTTCTGTTTTGTAAATAAATTCATTTGTATTATTTTTTAGATTCCACATATAAATGACATATATTTGTCTTTCTCTGTCTGACTTCACTTAGTATGATAATCTCTAGATCCATCCATGTTGCTGCAAATGGCATTATTTCATTCTTTTTATGGCTAATATTCCATTGTATATATGAAGCACATCTTCTTATCCATTTATCTGTTGATGGACACTTAGGTTGCTTTCATGTCTTGGCTATTGTAAATAGTGCTACTGTGAACATTGGGGTGCATGTATCTTTTTGAATTAGAGGTTGTTTTTTTGTCGTTGTTTGGCCACATGAGTTGTGGGATCTTAATTCCCGGACCAGGGATCTCAAACCCGTGTCCCCTGCAGTGGAAGAATGGAGTCCTAACCACTGGACAGGCAGGGAATTCCCTGAATTAGAGTTTTCATCTTTTCCAGATATATGCCCAGGAGAAGGATCGCTGGATCATATGGTAGCTGTATTTTTAAGTTTTTTGAGGAACCTCCATACTGTTCTCCATAGTGGCTGCACCAATTTACATTCCCACCAACAGTGTAGGAGGGTTCCCTTTTCTCCACACCCTCTCCAGCATTTATTATTTGTAGACTTTCTGATGATAGCCATTCTGGCTATCTGTGTGAAGCCATTCTGCGTGAAGTGATATCTCACTGTGATTTTGACTTGTGTTTCTCTAATAATTAGCAATGTTGAGCATCTTTTCATGTCCAACTGGCAATAAATTTAATCCCATATTTTATATTTTATAATTGAATTATTTGGGCTGTACTTTGAGCATTGTGTTGAGAATTCTAGAAAATGGTTTTGTTTTAAAAATTAAGGCCGGGCTTCTCTGGTGGCGCAGTGGTTGAGAGTCCGCCTGCTGATGCAGGGGACACGGGTTCATGCCCCGGTCCGGGAGGATCCCACATGCCGCGGAGCGGCTGGGCCCGTGAGCCATGGCCGCTGAGCCTGCGCTCCGCAACGGAAGAGGCCACAACAGTGAGAGGCCCGCGTACCACAAAAAAAAAAAAAATAAGGCCAATAAGTCACAAACTGGGAGCAGATATTTGCAAAAGACATGTCTGATAAAGGATTGTTACCCCAAATATACAAAAAACTCTTAAAATTGTAAGAAAATGAACAACCCAATTAAACAATGAGCTGAACAGATACCCAAGAAGATATACAAATGGAAAATAAACATATGAAAGATGCCATGCATCATATGTCTTCAGGGAACTGCAAATTTAAACAACATTCAGATCCCGTTACACACCTATCAGAATGGCCAAATTCCAAAACACTGACAACACCACATGCTGGGGAGGATGTGGAGTAATAGGGACTGTCATTTGTTGCTGGTGGGAACACAAAATGGTACAGCCACTTTGGGAGACAGTTTGGCAATTCCTTACAAAACTGAACATATTCTTACCATATGATCCAGCAATCATGCTTCTTGGTATTTACCCAAAGGAGTTGAAAACTTATGTCCACACAAAAACCTGCACATGGATGTTTATAGCAGCTTTATTCATAACTGCCAAAACTTGGAAGCAACCAAGTCCTTCAGTAGGTGATAGATAAATAAACTGTGGTATATCCAGACAATGGAATATTCAGTGTTAAAAAGAAATGAGCTATCAAGCTACAAAAAGACATGGAGGAACCTTAAACTCATATTGCTAAGTGAAAGAAGCCAATCTGAAAAGGCTACATACTGTATAATTCCAACTATATGACATGTGGAAAAGGCAAAACTATGGGGACAGTAAAAAGAGCAATGGTTGCCAGGGGCTAGAGAGGAGGGAGGAATGGACAGGCAGAGCACAGAGGATTTTTAGGACAGGGAAACTATTCTGTATGATACCGTAATACTGGATACATGTCATTATATGTTGTCAAAACCCTTAGAATGTACAACACCAAAAGTGAAACCTAATGTACTTTGGACTTTGGGTGACAATACTGTGTCTATCAAGTTTAACAAATGCAACATTCTGGTGCGGGATGTTGATGCTGGGGGTTGAATGGGGGGGGTGGGGGCAGATGGAAAATCTCTGTACCTTCCATTCAATTTTACTGTGAACCTAAAACTGCTCTAAAAAAATTAAAAAGTTAAGGCCAGCACTTAGTCTTTAATTCAGGAACACTTTCCCAGTTAAAAAACTAGACTTTCCAGATATAAAGCAGTCAGGTAAAAAAATATATATACATGCATTCCAGGTTGTGTGTGAGGGTGTGAAAGTAGATGAGCATTTGTACCCTTGTCTTTTAGAAGACAAAAATTAAATGTTCCAGAAATGTTTAAAAGATACTTTAAGAAAAAATTTTTTTCTGTTCTATTAAGTACTTCTTATCAGATCTCATGAATGCGACACTAACAGCGATTATTAAAGCAAATTTTGTGTGCGTAGTTTTGGGGGGACAGTCATTACAAAACACGGGACAAGTATGGAAAATACTCCCCTGTGGGGAAAAAAATACTGCTAAAAAATTAATTTCAAGATGGTCAACTCAGATGGCTTGATTCATTTGGAATGTTTTAGAAATTAAAAACACTGAAATTGGGGAAACACTGAAATTGGGGAAACTCAGAAATCTATAATTCTCATTAATGACTGAAATTACTAAGTGAACAAGCCACAGGATCTAGAGAGCTCACTGGCTACTGAATAGAGTGCGTTTCAAGTAGAAATAGGTTCTGTAATTTTCCAGCAGGTGACAGCAGAGAGCTGTGTAAAATTTAATGTTTTCTTAAATGAGGAGTGGAAATCCTCAAGGTGGGGAATTAGAAAGAGCTTTAGTTGTCACAGAACACCTTCAGTTTATAGATGAAGAAACTGAGCTACAAAAGATTACCTGACCTTCCTAAGGCAAAACTCTTCGCTAACATAAATTCCTCGAAACACATCAGGCTATGCAAATTTCACTTATAATTACATTATACTCGAGGCAAACAAATTTAATTAGATATGAAAAATATAATATTTCACGTGAAATATTAAGGTGTGATAGAAAAGCTTTTGGAGTATTTCCCTTTTTGATTAAACCTTAAAAAAAAAAAAAGAGGGGCCATCTGAAAGCTTTCTGATGGGAGGTGCACTGACAGGGAAAAAGTACAGATTTGGGAAGCAAACCTGAATTTGATTCTTCATCCATCTCATTTCGTTGTCTCACCTTGAATAAATTATTCAAACTTTGTGTTCACTTTTTTAAAATTTCCTTTAAAAAATTATTTTGTATATTTAAACAAATTTTTAATTGAAGTATAGTTGATTTACAATGTTGTATTAGTTGCAGGTGTACAGCAAAGTGATTCAGTTATACCTACATATATATCTACTTTTCTTCAGATTCTTTTCCCTTCTAGGTTATTACAAAATATTGAGTATAGTTCCCTGTGCTATACTGTTCACTTTTAAATGGAGTGATAATAAGTATCCCATAGGGTTGTTGCAAGGTTTAAATGAGATCACACTTGCAATGCGCTTGGCTCATAACATATGACACTCAGTAAATATTACCTCCTTTTTCTACCCACTCCGGGGCACTCAGAGGTGGAGAAACTGGGTACTTCCATTAACGGGGCTGCCAGGTAAAATACAGGACACCCAGTTAAATTTTAATTTCAGGTAAATGACAAGTAATTTTTTAGTATGTGTATGTCCCATGCAAAATCTGGGACGTACATACGCTAAAAAAGTGTTCGTTTTTGCATGTGACATACTCATACTAAAAATTACTTGTTGTTTATCTGAAATTAAAATTAAACTGGGTATCCTGTATTTTTCTTTGCTAAACCTGGCAGCCCTAATTTTTAAAGGCTCCTGTTTTATTACAAAATGAAGAAACACCAAAGCAGTGTTATATAATTAGTGGTAAATTTTAACATATTTACATTTAATAAGTTAGAATGCCAAACCAAGAAATATATTGCAATGTAACTGCTAGTCAGAAGATAATGGTGGGACTTATAATAAATATCAACCCACAGGGCACTACAGGAATCATGGTCTGATATTGGGACATGCACTTCAAACTACATAACAAATGTCTTTTAAAAATCTTTTTTGTGTGCCTTTGTGACTGTATTGTAATCTCATTTGGAGATGAGGTCAAAGATCTAAATTTGGGGTTCTTTGTGGCTATGTGGGCTCTGCCAAACAGCCCTCTGCGCCCCCATAATTAGCCTTACTCACTTTCTAATATAATAGTAGAGATGCTTAGTACTTTATCCTGGAAAAATGTTTCCTTTGTCAAAAATGACAGGATCTTTTATGTGGTTGTATTTTATGTATTATTCCTTTGTTGATGTTGGGGAAAAGGCAGAGAAAGCTAATGGGATGAATGCAGCCAAGGGACATAGTGGCCCAATTTCTACCCTGCAAGGAACTGCAGCAAAACTTTAATATACCCCAAAGGAGGGCATGTTCTCCTTTTAACCACTTGCATAAAGGAGAGTTATGGTTTATTATATCCTAAAGTTGTCTGTTCATCACATCACAAGTACTTCTCTAGACCACGGAACCACAAAGGTATTAGGAAAGAAGTAGCCTAGACAAATCTAGTTAAGTAGCTGGACTCGGTGTTTGACACTGTGCCAAACTTACAAATAAAGCCAAAACTCTAAAATATATATTGTTAGGGATCTCGGTAAAAATTACATTTATTAAACACTGAATAAATTTAAAAGAATATTTGAAAAATATGTGTGAGGATAGAAGAATCGTGATGCAACAGACTCCTGTGTATACCTCACCACTCAGTTTTAGGAAACAAAACAAAACATCATCATGACCTCTGAAGTCCCCTAGGGTCCCCTCCGAGATCCCTGTCCTTCCCTCTCCCTCAGAGGGAACCATTGTCTTGAATTGGTGTTTATAAATTCCCTTGCTTTTCATTACAGGTTTACCACATACATTTATTTTCCTCATATTTATATGTATATATGTGCTTCAAATTTTAAGAGAAATATGGCATGCATACAAAATCAGGTGTGAAAATATATATGTTTAGTTTAAACAACAACAATGAATACCTGTGAATCTATTAGCAGGCCAAGATAGAACACTGTCAAGACCCATGCCTACTTCTCTCCAACTGCATCTCCTCTCTTCTTCCCAGAGATGAATATTATCTGGAATTTTAGATTAACCATTTTTTGTTGTGGTAAAATACACACGATATGTACCATTTTAACTATCTTTATGTGTACGGTGCAGTGGCATCAAGTGCGTTAATGTTGTTGTGCAACATCACCACCATCCATCTCCAGAAATTTTTTATCTTCCAACTGAAACTCTGTACTCATTAATACTAACTCTTCATTCCCTCCTCCCCCGCAGATCCTGGAAGCCATGATTCAACTTCCTCTGAGACTTTTACTACTCTAGTGCCTTATGTAAGTGGAATCATACATTATTTGTCCTTTTGTGTCTGGCTTATTTAATTGAACATAAAGTCTTTGAGCTTCATCCATGTTGTAACATATGTTACAATTTCCTTCCTCTTAAAAAAAGGTTTAAATTCATCTGTGGAATGGGATTGCATTGAATCTATAGATCTATTTGAGGACATCTGACATTTTTATTAATGCAAATCTTACAGTCTATGAACATAGCAAAGCCCTCTGTTTATTTTGGTATTCTTTAATATCTCTTAATAAAGCTTTATAATTTTTCCCGATAGAGATCTGGTGCACCTTTTGCTAGATTTATTCCTGGGTATTTCATATTTTTAATCTATTAGTAGCTGGTGTATAGAAATGCGCTTGATTTTCATTTATTGATTTTGTTTCTAATACACTTGCTTGCTAAATTCTCTCTTTTTAAAATATAAATTTATTGATTTTTGGTTGCGTTGGGTCTTCATTGCTGCACACAGGCTTTCTCTAGTTGCGGCAAGCTAGGGCTACTCTTCATTGCGGTATCCGGGCTTTGCATTGTGGTAGCTTCTCTTGTTGCGGAGCATGGGCTCTAGGTGTGCGGGCTTCAGTAGTTGTGGCACGTGGGCTCAGTAGTTGTGGCTCGCAGCCTTAGTTGCTCCGTGGCATGTGGGATCTTCCTAAGGGCTTGAACACGTGTATCCTGAATTGGCAGGAGGATTTTTTTTTTTTTTTTTTGCGGTATGCAGGCCTCTCACTGTTGTGGCCTCTCCCGTTGCGGAGCACAGGCTCTGGACGCGCAGGCTCAGCGGCCATGGCTCACGGGCCCAGCTGCTCCGTGGCATGTGGGATCTTCCCGGACCGAGGCACGAACCCGTGTCCCCTGCATCGGCAGGCAGACTCTCAACCACTGCGCCACCAGGGAAGCCCTGTCCTGCCCTTTTATATGTTTGTAGGCAGCCAGCATTTCACAGGCTGTCCTGGGACTTGGGGTTCTGTCTACCTGGGCACATTTTCAGGCTCTGGCTGGCAAAGCAGCCCCATCAATTTTTGCAGAGGGACCTGCGCTGGAAGAAGAAAAGTGAGATCACAAGGAATTCATTAGCATCCCAAATTCTTCTTCTTCTTCTTCCCTCTCTGTGCCTACTCCCACCCCCAACAACCCCAGCAATTTCTTTTCTTCCCTTTAGAGTAGCTGAGGGAAGCTGCCAAAGCCAGGACAGGAGCTTGCCGTTTCTTGTGTCTTTTCTAAAGACCCAGCATTCAGCCCTCACCCGATGAGAAGCTGTCAGAGCAGCAGGCAGATGATTGTCCTTTCAGCGGATGGAGGCTCTACCGTGAATGGACATTCAGATGTTCGCTGCATCTGTGGTCCCACATCAGGGAGGCGGTGCACACCAACAGGCAAGTTTTACCTGGGTCAGTCTGCAGGAAGTGCTGGGCCTCGGAGGTACGAGGAGGGGTGTAGCCAGGTTTGGGCTCCCTTCCCTGTGAAGCAGTGGGTAACCTGCTGGACCCTTTCCTGAGGTCTCTCCTTAGAGACCAGTGCAAACCAGCCCATCCTTTCAGCCTAGCTCAAGGAGGCCACCTCCACTAAGAGGATCCCAAACTCAGGGACAGAACTTAGGATGAACAGATTCCTCCTCATTTAATGGAGGAAAATCTTAATAACCATGTAGCCAACAATGGGGCATGCTGCCTAGCAAGGTAATGAACTCCCCATTACTATAGGTATTCAAGCAGGCGCTACTTAGCTGCTTTCCAGGAATATTACAGAGAGAAGACATGTCATGGGTGGGAGTTTAGCTACTCTGCCCTCCAAAGCCTTTTTACCTCTATGAGTTCTCATGGGGATAAGAGCATGAACTTGGAGTCATCCCAGGCCCAGGATTCAAGTCCTGGCCCTGCAATTAGGTGGCCATGGGCAAGTCACTTAATGTCTTATTTAAAATAAATGATATAAGCAAATTTTATTTTTCTGATCATGGTTGATCACTGTTTAAAAAAAAAACAAACACAATTTATTGTGGACACTTTCCATTGAAATACATTTAGTTTTTTTGGTTTGTTGTTTTTAATATTTATTTATTTAATTTATTTATTTGGCTGCACTGGGTCTTCGTTGCGGCATGTGGGATCTTTAGTTGCAGCAGTTGCAGCATGCGGGATCTAATTTCTTTTTTTTTTTTTTCGGGATCTAATTTCTTGACCAGGGATCGAAGTTGGGCCCCCTGCTTTGGGAGCACAGAGTCTTAGCCACTGGACCAGCAGGGAAGTCCCACATTTAGTTTTAACTTACCCTTTTTCATAGTTATATACTTAACTCCTTTAAGCCATGGCTTCCTCATCTGTAAAATATTCAATAGAATAACAATGAAATTGTGGAGATGATGAAAAGATTAAATAAGGAATGCACATAAAGTGCTTAGCATTTAGTTAGGCATCTAAAACATGAGGACTAATCATTATTTGAAACCAGCACTGTCCCATAGAATATAATGTGAAGCTCCACACAAAAACTAGTAGAACTGATAAACGAATTCAGTAAGGTAGCAGAATACAAGATTAGCATACAGAAATCTGTTGCATTTCTTTACACTAACAATGAAATATCAGAAACGGAAAGTATAAAAACAATCCTTTTTTAAATCGCATCAAAAAGAATACAATACTTAGGAATAAGCCTGACCAAGGAGGTGAAAGACTTATATGCTGAGAACTATAAAACATTGATAACGGAAATTGAAGATGATTTAAAGAAATGGAAAGATATACCATGCTCTTGGATTGGAAGAATTAATATCGTTAAAATGGCCATACTACCCAAAGCAATCTACAGATTTAATGTGATCCCTATCAAATTACCCATGACATTTTCAACAGAACTAGAACAAATAATCCTAAAGTGTATATGGAACCAAAAAAGACCTAGAATTGCCAAAGCAATCCTGAGGAAAAAAACCAAAGCTGGAGGCATAACACTCCCAGACTTCAGACAATACTACAAAACTACAGTAATCAAATCAGTGTGGTATTGGCACAAAAACAGACATATGGATCAGAAGAGAGAGTTTGGAAGTAAACCCACACACCTACAGTCAATTAACTTTCAACAAAGGAGGCAAGAATATATTCAATACAATGGAGAAAAAACAGTCTCTTTGGCAAGCGGTGTTGGGAAATCTGGACAGCCTCATGTAAACCAATGAAGTTAAAACACTCCCTCACACCATACACAAAAATAAACTCAAAATGGCTTAAAGACTTAAATATAGACAGAACACCATAAAACTCCTGGAAGAGAACATAGGCAAAACACTTTCTGACATAAATTGCAGCAATGTTTTCTTAGGTCAGTCTCCCAAGGCAATAGAAATAAAAGCAAAAATAAACAAATGGGACCTGGGCATATATCCAGAGAAAACTCTAATTCAAAAAGATACAGGCAGGGGCTTCCCTGGTGGCGCAGTGGCTGAGAATCTGCCTGCCAATGCAGGGGACACGGGTTCGAGCCCTGGTCTGGGAAGGTCCCACATGCTACGGAGCAACTAGGCCCGTGAGCCACAACTACTGAGCCTGCACGTCAGGAGCTTGTGCTCCGCAACAAGAGAGGCCGCATCAGTGAGAGGCCCGCGCACCACAATGAAGAGTGGCTCCCGCTCGCCACAACTAGAGAAAGCCCTCGCACAGAAACGAAGACCCAACACAGCCAAAAATAAATAAATTAATTAATTAATTAAAAAAAAAAAGATACAGGCAGGACTTCCGTGGTGGCACAGTGGTTAAGGATCCACCTGCCAATGTAAGGGACGCGGGTTTGATCCCTAGTCCGGGAAGATCCCACATTCTGCGGAGCAACTAAGTCCGTGCGCCACAACTACTGAGCCTGCACTAGAGCCTGTGAACCACAACTACTGAGCCCACGTGCCACAACTACTGAAGCCCAAGTGCCTAGAACCCGTGCTCTGCAACAAGAGAAGCTACCTCAATGAGAAGCACACGCACCACAATGAAGAGTAGCCCCTGCTAGCTGCAACTAGAGAAAGCCCACACACAGCAACGAAGACCCAATGCAGCCAAAAATAAATAAATAAAAGATAAATAAATTAATTTTAAAAAAAGATACAGGCACCTCAATGTTTATAGCAGCACTGTTTACAATAGCCAAGACACGGAACCTAAGTGTCATTGACATTTAGATAAGTGGATAAAGAAGATGTGGTATATATATATATATATTCCATCGTGTGTGTGTGTGTGTGTGTGTGTGTATGTATATAGATATACACACACAATGGAATACTACTCAGCCATAAAAAGAATAAAATAATGCCGTTTGCAGCAACATGGATAGATCTAGAGATGATCATACTAAGTGAAGTAAGTCAGAGAGAAAGACAAATATCATATGATATCTCTTATATATGGAATCTAAAATATGACACAATGTTACAGAACAGAAACAGACTCACAGACTAGAAAACAAACTTATGGGAGGGATAAATTTGGAGTTTGGGATTAGCAGATACAAACTACTATATATAAAATAGATAAACAGGGCCTTACTATACAGCATTATATTCAATATCTTGTAATAACCTATAATGGAAAAGAATATGTATATATAATGTATAACTGAATCACTTTGCTGTACACCAGAAACTAACAGAATGTTGTAAATCAACTATACTTGAATTAAAAAAAGAGAATATAATGCATGTCCCATATGTAATTTAAAATTTTCTAGTACTCACATTTAAAAAGTGAAATTAATTTTACTAATTTATTTAACCCAACATACACAAAACATTATAATGTTAATGTGTAATCCTAAAAATTATTAATGTGCTATATTTACAATAATTTTTTTGGTACTAAATTTTTAAAATCCAGAGTGCAGATTGAATTTATAGTATCATCTCAATTATCTCAGTTTGGACCAGCTACATTTTAAGTGCTCAATAGTAGCATGTAGCTAGTGGCTACCAGACTGAATAGTGCAGCTCTAAATCTTCCATCTTAGTTCTCCTTTGAGCTACTGTAGCTTTGAGAGTTTAGTCAGCTTACCAATTTAGGCCATAAATATGGATTAGATTGTATTGTTTTCTGTCTGGAAGGAGCTTATCTTGTCTCACTGACTCTACCATGAGTACCATAAAGGCAACTATCTCCTATGTTCTGTTTTTTTTTGTGGCTGCACCACACAGCTTGTGGGATCTTAGCTCCCTGACTAGGTATTGAACCCCGGCCCCTGGCAGTGAGAGCACCGAGTCCTAACACCTGGACCTCCAGGGAATTCCCTATATTCTGTATTTCTAAAGCTCCTGCTTTGCTGGGCCCAGGTTGATGCCTAAAAAGTGCATTTTGATTGATGTCCTTGGGAATCCAGCAGTGAGTGAAGGTCACTGCCTTCCTTTCCACTCTCTGGCTGAAATGCCTATGAGATGCTTAGTACTGCTTGGACTACGAAAGATGCTCCATAAACTTTAGCTGTCACTGGTATATTATTAGTGGTGGGTGGAGTTGAAGTTCTGATGTGATCTCCTGGTCCGAGGCAGTGGGGCCTGGGAAGATCATTCAGGGCTCTGAGTTTCAGTTTCCTTTATCCTTAGTATGAGATGTAGGTTTCCACCCTGTTAATCTCAAAGGAGAACTACTATGCTCAGATGATATACCATATTGAGAAAATGTTTTGAACACTAAGAAGATCTATCAATATAAAGTATGGTTATTCTAGTACTGAACTCGGCATCTTGTTTGGCATTGGGCTGGGGGGAGGAATGGCATCAGGAGGTCCCGACGCCCCCCGTGGCATGACTTGAACAAGTGAAAGTGTTTTGAGAGCTGTAAAGCCCTAAAGGAGCGATCCTTTCATTACGAGTGAGAGTGGAGGCGGGAGAGGGAGCCCCTTGTATGTCAAACTGGTGAGGAACTTTGTTTTATTAGAGCATAGGGAAATACAAGTGCTGTGAGAGCTGTACTCATTTAGGTTCTTGTAATTACTGGTTGTCAAATCTACAGCCTGAAAAGAAGGAACTCATGGAACTAACAGAAATCACTGTGGTGGATATATCTTCAACCATCACTTCCAAGTAGAAGAACTAGGAGAAAACTTATAGAAGGCCCATGGGAGCTTTTCTGCTTCTCTGAGCTCTGAGAGGCAGAATGACTTCCTCAAAGGGACTTTTCAGTAAATCTTCATAAACACAGAAAAGGGGATATTCCTTTGTAGCCCTTTGGTACTTGATTCTGACCCGCCCGGGGCCATGAACCCTTCCATGCCTCCCACTCTGCTAGGGGGTTTCCACTGCAGAAAGCGATTTTCCCAGAAATTGAAAATCTGGATTAGGAAGACCTGGGCAGGAAGGAGTTTGTTCCAGAAACGTCTCTGACACTTTGCATTTCCTCATTTTGTGTCCTTTCTTTATGCAGCAGGCTGCCTATGAGTCATATATTTGGGTGCTGAGGTCTGAGAGTTAATGTGTGCCTTTTCCCCCCAAATAACCAGAAACTGGCAGACCCAGCCCTGGGGCCTGTGTGAGTGGGAAATGCTTCCATGTCCAATGACCCATTGTCCTGCTTCTGGGGTTGCCGGGAACTTCAACAGTCTCCCCTCGTGAAGGAGAGGAAGCAAGCAAGAGGAGAAATGAGAAATGTGGGTTTTCTGGTTGTTCCGTGGGCCTAGAGATTAAAGGCTCCCTCTTCAGCCAGGCATGGGGATTCATCCCGCCCTTCCTCAGGCCTGTTACCCATCCGCACGCACAAGCCTGCAGGAGAGCCACATCTGGGCTTGTCTTGGCCTCGTGTGACAAGGCTTTGAAATAATGTGAAAGTCTTTTCCCCTTTTTCCTTTCCATCAAAATATCCCTGAGAGGGATTTCTCAGGTGAGGAAAAGAAGAGTTTCCAGATAAGAGCCATGCGTCTTGTTCTACATGTATCTTTTCTACAAATATGCAAAGTACCTGTTAGTACTCATTGTAGGTGCTCTATTAATCTGTTTTTAAAAAGGAATTGCAACAATTAATCTAATTTAGGTTTAAAAGGAAATAGAAAAGTTAAAAAAAAAAAAGGAAATGGAAAAGTCAGCCCAGTGCCTCATCTGGTCTACTTAAAAAAACAGTCAGCCTTGAGTACTGAGAACTTCCTTCAAAATTAATCGCTGAGGGAAGTTTCCAGGGTTTGTTTGTTTTTTTTCAACTTAAAGATGTATGTCTTCTTTGTTTTCTTTTTTTAAATTTTTATTTATTTATTTTTGGCTGTGTTCGGTCTTCATTTCTGTACGAGGGTTTTCTCTAGTTGCGGCAAGCGGGGGCCACTCTTCATTGCGGTGCGTGGGCCTCTCACTGTCACGGCCTCTTGTAGCGGAGCACAGGCTCCAGACATGCAGGCTCAGTAGTTGTGGCTCACGGGCCTAGTTGCTCCGCAGCATGTGAGATCTTCCCAGACCAGGGCTCGAACCCGTGTCCCCTGCATTGGCAGGCAGATTCTCAATCACTGCGCCACCAGGGAAGCCTGAGCTAGTGTTTTGAAGATAATTATAGAAAGCTAAGAATGCAATGCAATCCCTATCAAACTGCCAATGGCATTTTTCACAGAACTAGAACAAAAACATTTCACAATTTGTATGGAAACACAAAAGACCCTGAATAGCCAAAGCAATCTTGAGAAAGAAAAATGGAGCTGGAGGAATCAGGCTCCCTGACTTCAGACTATACTATGAAGCTACAGTAATCAAGACAGTATGGTACTGGCACAAAAACAGAAATATAGCTCAATGGAATAGGATAGAAAGCCCAGAGGTAAACCCACGCACGTATGGTCACCTTATCTTTGATAAAGGAGGCAAGAATATACAATGGAGAAAGACATCCTCTTCAATAAGTGGTGCTGGGAAAACTGGACAGCTACATGTAAAAGAATGAAATTAGAACACTTCCTAAAACCATACACAAAAATAAACTCAAAATGGATTAAAGACCTAAGTGTAGGGCAAGACACTATAAAACTCTTAGACGAAAACATAGGCAGAACACTTTATGACATAAATCACAGCAAGATCCTTTTTGACCCATCTCCTAGAGAAATGGAAATAAAAACAAAAATAAACAAATACGACCTAATGAAACTTAAAAGCTTTTGCACAGCAAAGGAAACCATAAACAAGATGAAAAGGCAGCCTTCAGAACAGGAGAAAATATTTGCAAATGAAGCAACTGACAAAGGATTAATCTCCAAAATATACAAGCAGCTCATGCAGCTCAATATCAAAAAAACAAACAACCCAATCCAAAAATGGGCAGAAGACCTAAATAGACATTTCTCCAAAGAAGATATACAGATTGCTAACAAACACATGAAAGGATGCTCAACATCACTAATCATTAGAGAAATGCAAGTCAAAACCACAATGAGGTATCACTTCACACTGGTCAGAATGTCCATCATCAAAAAATCTACAAACAATAATTGCTGGAGAGGGTGTGGAGAAAAGGGAACCCTCTTGCACTGTTGGTGGGAATGTAAATTGATACAGCCACTATGGTGAACAGTATGGAGGTTCCTTAAAAAACTAAAAATAGAACTACCATATGACCCAGCAATACTACTCCTGGGCATATACCCTGAGAAAACCATAATACCACATATATAACATATACCACAATGTTCATAGCAGTACTATTTACAATAGCCAGGACATGGAAGCAACCTAAGTGTCCATCGACAGATGAATGGATAGAGAAGATGTGGCACATATATACAATGGAATATTACTCAGCCATAAAAAGAAACAAAATTGAGTTATTTATAGTGAGGTGGATGGACCTAGAGTCTGTCAAACAGAATGAAGTAAGTCAGAAAGAGAAAAACAAATACCATATGCTAACACATATATATGGAATCTAAAAAAAAAGATGGTTCTGATGAACCTAGGGGCAGGACAGGAATAAAGACGCAGATGTAGAGAATGGACTTGAGGACATGGGGAGGGGGAAGCGTAAGCTGGGACGAAGTGAGAGAGCAGCATGGACATATATACACTACCAAATGTAAAACAGATAGCTAGTGGGAAGCAGCCGCATAGCACAGGGGGATCAGCTCAATGCTTTGTGTCCACCTAGAGGGGTGGGATAGGGAGGGTGGGAGGGAGATGCAAGAAGGAGGGGATATGGGGATATATGTGTACGTATAGCTGATTCACTTTGTTATACAACAGAAACTAACACATTGTAAAGCAGTTATACTCCAATAAAGATGTTAAAAAAAAAGAAAGCTAAGAATGAAGAATTTCAGTGCCTTTCTGTTTCCTTCAGAGTACCGAGAGCCACCCCGTTGCAGGGATGTCTGTCGGTGTCTGTCCCCATCCCGGGGAAAGTGGGAGGCATTCTGAGAGGGATGCTTTCTGAGCAGGTCACTCAGCAGAGTGTCTCCTTCTGGTAGATGTGATGCTCAAACATAAAGACAGCAGGAAGCACCAGAAGAGCCGTTCACTGCCCTGGGTAATAGGTGGTGTTGCATTCAGTAACTAACAAGTAAAGAAGAAGCCAAGACTTCCGGAGCACTTAGTGCTATGCGTGGCTAAACACTGGAATATTTCATCCTCATGAAGCTTGAGGAGGCAGGTGCTATTCCTTTCATCACTTCCATTTAACTGAAGTGGAAAGTACATAGGGACATTGAGTAATTTTGTAAGGTCACAGAGGTGGTGTGTGGCATCACCAGGAATCAACTCAGGCCTGGTGGCATCAGAGCCCATGCACTTACCCACTACACATGCTGGAGAAACAGCAGGGGCGGCTCTCTCACTTCCTGTGTGGTCTTGGGCGTGGTTCTTGGCTTTCCTGGGGCTTCCGTTTCCTATCTGTAAAACTAAGGGATTGGGGACTGGACAAGAGACCGCTTCTTTTTTCTTTAATTAATTAATTTATTTTGGCTGTGCCGGGTCTTAGTTGCGGCACACTGGATCTTCATTGCGGCATGCGGGATCTTTTTTTTTTTCACTTGTGACATGCGGGCTTCTTAGTTGCAGCATGTGGACTCTTAGTTGCAGCATGTATGCGGGATCTAGCTTTCCGATCAGGGATCAAACTTGGGCTCTCTACATTGGGAGCGTGGAGTCTTACCCACTGACCACCAGGGAAGTCCCAAGAGAGCCATTCTGGTAAACTGGGCTCTTACAGATGAGAAAACATCTGGTAAGAGTCTCTTAAGATGTGTGGCCCAAAGGATGGGAGGAGCACCCCCAAGAAGGTTCATTCCTACAGGGCTAAAGCCTAGTGAACTGGAGGTCACCCCATCTGTGGGGCCTCAGAGATTTAAAACTTCTACTTGAAACTAGGTCAGTGATGCCTCTTCCCACCCAATTTCACTTCCTGGCTGGGAAGTGAGTCTTCCACGGAGGACAGGGTCCATAGTGCCTTTGACAGAAGACGGGTCGAGGTGTTGAGGGTAGGAGAGTGGGCACGCTTTGGCCTCAGGAACCAAAGCTGAGGGCCAAAGTCCATCTGACTTCTAGTTACCTTTGCCGAGTTCTAGTTACATTTCCTGAGTGACCTTGCTGGTGACCTTGAGCAAATTCCCTCTCGCTCTGAGCCTCAGCGGCCTCCTCTGTAAAGTAGAGATAGCAGTAGCATCTGCCCCATAGGTGATAATACAAATAACTCTCATAAAACAGTGCCTGGAACACAGTCAGCACTTAGCAAATGTGAGCTGCCACGCCCCCATCATCATCATGTCAGAGGACAAAAATAAGTAGATCGGGGCCTTTGTAAGTAAGCATTGCTAATGCCCAAAGTTGTGAGCACAGAGGCCTTGGGGGAGAAGGGCCATGTATGGTTGGACCACTTAAGATGGCTGTTCTCTTGCTCTCTGTACATCCCCAGCCCGACCAGTGCCTATGCTTCGCCTATATCTTACACGCATGACTGACCTTCCTAGGTACTTGGCCCAGGCCCCAGCTAGTGATTGTTCTAGTTAAAGGGGTAGTGAGGGGCGTGCCCTTCTACTGGTTTCCCTGGTGACTAATGAGCCCACCTGATGTCAATTTCCTTGTAACTGGCAACTCCTTCCCCCTGGGAGCAAAGACTGCCACCATGGCCTGCCCGTCTGCTGCACATGGTGGGGTGTCGCTCCAGGACCCTGCTTCAGACGTGTAAGCTCCCCCATCCATTAAACCATCGATGTCTCTGTTGCTGACTCCAGGCTCTTTCTTTGGTCTTGAATCTGGGCAAGCACAGGCCTTGTAGGCCTGTGGGGTGCAACCCAAGCAAACCCAAGGAACAGAGAGGGGTGTCTGCAGCTCTGGCCACTGGAGACTGTGGGCCCTGGAGCAGGCTGCCCTTTTGACCTTGAGGGAGGCTCTTGGAATTACTTACTGCTCCTTGGGAGAGGGGAGTAAAGGCAAAACAATCACCATTAGGCACTGGACCCACTGCGTCCAAGTTTGTTGAGAGCAGCAAAACTGTGTATTCAAAATGGGGTCTAAACTGAGGGGAATGTAAGGCGGATCCGTGGAGGAGAGATGGGATCTGTTATTTTTATTTATTTATTTATTTATTTTGGGGGGATCTGTTATTTTTTGAGGCTTTTCAGACTTTCTCAGCTGGACACGATGAGACATACATTTTGGCTACTCCATCTGAACCCCCAGTGGTGACAGTCAGTTTCTGAATAGAAAAATTTGAAGAGGAAACACTGAAGCTGGAAGGAAAGGTTCTCACCCAAGCCTGGGAGTGTATGATGAGATTTTATTGGCTTATATTTAGATGTTTCTTTTTTCCATGCTTTTAGCTTTGTGGAAAACTGTGGGTATGATTTAGCTATCTCTGGGGACCAAAAATGTAAAAATGTTTTATGAACATCAGAAAAATCGTCCCCAGAAGAATTTCTCTTTGGTGTTAGCAGTTCAAGTAAGGATTCTCCCTCCCCTCCCCATCTCCCTTCTCTCCAGCCCCATGGGAAAAATGAAGTAATCAGTTGCCGTCCATTCAAGAAAATAAGCACCGAGGGGTGCCTTGGTGTTCTGTAAAGCCTTACGGAGAGTGTTTCCAAATCTTCACGTCGGAGGGTCATTGGAGTGGGGGATCCGGGTGAGAAGGAAGCAGTAAAAATGAGGATATTTTTAAGCTCTTGGGCTGTGTAAATAAATAGATGATAAGCTCATGGTTTCAGGACCCAAAAGTACATACTGTGCCGCATGGCACGCAGGATCTTAATTCCCCAACCAGGGATCGAACCTGTGTCCACTGCTTTGGAAGCGCCAAGTCTTAACCACTTGACCGCCAAGAAAGTCCCTAGAGTATGTATTTGACGTCGTTGTTCTACATCTTCTTGAGACTCTCTACAGGCCTGGAAGGGCTCTGTTTAATCTACAATCAGCTTCCCTGTTACACTGTGGCCACGTGGTTCTGGCGTCACCCCACAGTACCCGGGGAACAACCCCGGATGGGAATCCAAAGTCCTGGGTTTGGGGACTGTCTCAGCTACTCACTAGCCGTGTGACCTTGGGCAAGTCACTTAATGATGCCTGGCACACAGTGTGTGCTTAATGAGTATTGATCAAATGAATAAATAAATAAGTAAACCACCTGAGCCTCAGTTTCCTCATCTGAGAAATGGGGGAATAATTCTGCCCCCCCCACACACACCTGACAGGCTGTGATCATGTCAGTAAAATTGTTGCCTAGAAATGCTTCTCAAATGTTCATGCGTTTCACTTCAGTCACCTGGGGAGTTGCTCAAATGCAGATTCTGACTCAGTAGGTCTGGGTTGGGTGGGCCTGAGTTCTGCATTTCCAGCTGACCCCCAGGGGATTCCTGTGTGGACCACACTTTGAATAGGTAAGTCCAAGCCTCTGATGCTCTACAAGTACTTGAGCTTGTTAACATCTCTTCAGCCAATGGGGTCGGGATAGACTCCAAGGATAGACTAACCAATTGTCCCAGCGGGCTCTCGACTAAGGGGTTTCCTGGGACACAGGGCTCTCAGTGTTAGAGCCAGGGAAGTCCCGGGCAAACAAAGTTGATCACTTCACCAAGATAATGGAAGCGAAAGGGATGCTTCCATCTGAGCTGCTTGTGAACTAGAAAAAACCAAACAAAACAGAAACAGATGAGCGTATTTGCTAAGGAGAGGAAAACATCCCCTCCTTAGATCAATAAGTCCTCCACCCCCTGATTTCACAGAGGCTCAGAGAAGTGGGGTGACTTGGCCGACAACACACAGCTCCTCAGGGGCAGGGCTGGGGCTGCAGCTCCGCCTCCTGACGCACTGTGGAGCAGCTGGGGGGCTTTCTCACCAATCCACATGGCCTTCTCCAACACATTCCTCTTTCTTTGGCAAACACAGCATGTTTATTTATAAATTGGCTTGTTTTTGGAGCCTGAAATTTGGCATAGCTGATTTTGGCTGTAAGAAGTTCAAATTTTTCCTCTTTTTGTTTTGGTTTGCTTAACCATGTTTTGTGAGCAAAATATGCAAAGTAATAAAAACGACGAGGCTACTAAAGTGGTTCAAAGGCAAAGCCTCCAGAAATGTGGCAGTGTCAGCTTAGCACATTTATTCTGTATTTCTAGATAGTAGATTAGAAACCCATGAGGTTTACTTCCGGGGACTTACAAACCACGAATAAATAGCTGGAGTCTCTTTCCAGGCTGTTTCTCTTGAGGTGGGACAGGAGTTTGGGAAGAGCACCCCTGGTGGGCAGATTGCTGGAGGCTGTTCCTCTGCTCCTTAGCTCAGTCCTTAGAGAAGCTGGCAGTCATCAGGACTAAAGTCTGTGCGAGGATTTGTAGAATGTCACACAAAATCCTTTGCATTTAATTTTGCACACGGCAGAAGTCGTAAATGAACGTTGCCTTTTATTAACACTGAAATCCGTGCAAGGAATTTTCACGCTGAATATGGAAATACATTGCATTTAGAACAGCTAGTGTGCCCTCAGGTCCCAGATCCTTCGAATTGTGCTGTAAGTTCCGGTGACTTTTCGTTGGGGGTGGGGTAGGGTGGAGATGGTGAGAGAGAGAGGCTGGTTTTATTTGTGACTCCACCTGGTGTAGGGAGTCTGGGTGTGGCCCCTGATCAGGGCTTCATGCAAATCTCTTATCTGTTCCTGTACCCAGAGAACAGAGTCTTAGCTCTGCCCACAATGAAATAAGTGATCAGCTCTGGTGGTGAACACTCTTCTTTTCCCATAGTGTGGTTGGCTGGCAGCTTCTGCCACTGTCTTAATATAATACAACAAGCTACAGGCTGAGCGCAGCTACAAGCTTCATCCGATGTTCTTAGCAATAATCTATCTATCTATCTATAAATACAGATAGACACCGAAATATATACATACAAGAACACGTGACACAGGCAAGCCCTGGCAAAACACACACATTTTAAAGATTGTTTCCATAGGCCCACCGAGAACCTCTAACAGGGACAAAAGGACATTTTCAACCTCAGGCTCCAGGCTGAGACCTGAAGACCTGAAGAGGCAGTTTCCAGAGTCAGGGGCCAGCTGGGGTGAGTGGCTGGTGATACCTAATTATGGCGGAAGGGAGACAGCCAGTTAGTCAAGCTTGAAAAACCCCATCTGCTCTTCCCGGGGCATTTCTGGGTACTGGGGTTGGTGGCTGGGCTTATAGGCACCCATGTTCTAGAATCAGAAACCCCAGGGGCCTGACTGGACAGATCCACAAATCTAGGGGCAGCTGATTAAAGGGGAACTAAGTTGTGCTCACAGCCTGATCCAGGGGTCTCCTCTCACACTTGGCCTCTGCATTCTTCTTCTTCTTCTCATTTTCTTGTTGGCTCTCTTAAGAGTTCTGGTGTAAAACAGAGCCTCCCTGAGAGCTTCTGAGTTCTGGGTACAACACAGACAGCTGTTTCAAGGGGTTGAAGCTTCCTGTCACAGTCATTGTATCTGCCTGTGGGGTGGAGGGGACCGGAAGTTTGCAAGCTCTCTGTGGTTGTGCACAGCACAGCACAGAAGTACCACTTCGCTGGTTGACCATGAAACCCCTGTCTCCTTCTGGTCACTCACTGTGCAGGTGAGTCACTCTCTATAGTTACCCAAAGAACCCGCTCTAAACCTTGGAGTAAAACTCCTGGGTCTAAGAGATGCTTGATCTTGTGAGAGATCCTAAGGATATCTGGGAACCAGTGTTAACTCTGCGAGTTGCTGGCTGTTTCCTAGGAGCGCTTTGTTGTGGCTTGAGGGACTCTTAGTGTCCAGGGGCCTCTCTTAGGGACACATCTTTAGTTCTTTGTTGCTGTTAACAAACCAGGCTACCTGCTACCAAACAGCTCCACTGCCCTCACCACTGTCATCCCAGGCGCCAGCTAGGCTTGCTGTGACTGGTCCGAGCTATCTCATGCTTTCTCTCTCTACCTGCAGTGTTACCGGCAGAGACCTCAGGACATCACCGCCCGTTTCTTCACTCTTGTGTTCTTCCCCTCCAGGAATCAGAACAATCGGAAGGGCTCCCATTGGGAAGAAGTGTGCTGGAGTTTGGGAGTGGGACCCGTGGAGCTGTGCACTGCATTTGGCCACAGTGGGGACTGCCCCACTGGCCATTTTAGACACACAAAAGTCATAGATGCTCTGCTGGTCCGGCAAGGGCAAAAATCACCCTCCTGCCAGCCAGCAGTGCTGGGAGCCTGGAGTATTTCAGCGCCTGGCTGCAATTTTCCCGTTAAGAGAGCTCTGTTTCAGACCTTTCTGTCCTTCAGAAGCTTGAAAAGAATCCTATTCTCTTTGCTGCATTACCTTTTTACTTTCGCAAATTCTGCTACGATTTCTCAAAACCATAGCTATTCCTTTGCCTGGTTTATGAAGAATACATATAGATAGCCGAGGTCCAGCATGTTTCCCACTCTGATTGTTACCATCCTCACCAAGGATAAACCATGAAACATCTGGAAAACCTTCAGCCCAGTGTTTGGATGTGCCTGGTTATTGGCAGACTCCCTACCCCCGCCTCAGGAGGCCTTGTATTTAAACTAACTTCTTTCTTTGGCAGCATCCCGGTGACATGCATAAAAGGATGTGACTAAGTGGAGACTGTGATTTAATATTTATTTGCTGATGATGTTTTTTTACTTTGAATGAGGGTGAACTATAGGTTTTCACTTGAAATGCTCTTCAGAAGCAACCCCAACTCATCCCTGGGACAGAACTCCCTTAAAAGCAGGTTAAGTTTAGGAGCCTAAACTCTCTGCCCCAAGAACTTCCGGAAGAGCTGGGGAGATGCAAGCAACTTTCCAGGTCAAGGTCTTACGTATAAAGTCCCTCTTTCCCACACCAGCTTCCTCTATCCCAATCCCTCTGGAGGCTTTGCTTTTCAACTGAAGCTCCCTGCTGGGTATGTTTCAAGAAGCCCTCTCTCCACCTTGTTTCTCTTTAATGGCTATAAAATTCCAGCTCAGAGGAGGAAAAATATTAATCAGGCAGGCCCTGCCTTTGGAGGTACTTACTGGCACTGACAGAAGACCAGGCCAGTGAATACAGTGGACACCAAACGTGCCATTGGAATGAAGAGCCCGCAGGGTAGATGCGGCCATGCACAGCACGGCTTGCCAGGCCCGGGCTGGGCTGCAGTTGGATAAAGCCCGCAACACAGGCAACACACATGTTTGTTGCAGAAGTACTGGTTCTCAGCAGAAACGTCAAGCTGGGGTAGTGAAGCCTAAAAATACAATCTTCCCACGAGTTCTTTCTTCTCTCCTTTGGCTTTCTTCTGATGCCAGCATGCCGGTCAGTGGCTTGCCAAAAGGGCTGGGAGCAGCCATACCTGTGATTTAACAGATGGAGAGAACTCCTTCTTCAGACTTCCAGAGCACAGAAGCTGGGGCAAATTATGCTGCATCCATAGCCTTGAGGACCAGCTCTTGAGTCTATGGACCCTGGAATACAGCGGCCCCAGTCTAGAGCTGGGTTCTCTCGTGTCATATGCGGGGGCGTTAGGTGACCGGAGCAGGGCATCTGGCCGTCTCCAGGTGGGAGGGGACCTCTGAGGCAGCTACAGAGTAGACCATTGAGAGACTCAGAAGGGGAGACCCCTGGCATCAAAGCAGGCTGAAATTAGGTTACTGTTCCTTCAAAGTTCAATGTGGTGGCTTTTCTGCCTCCTGCTTCAATAGTTGGGGTGTGATGGCCAAACTATAGCTCTGGCGCCACAGACCATGGGCTCATCTTCCCAGCCAGGGTGTGTTCAGAGGAGGCCAAGGAAGGTCACTTCTCTGCTTTGCTTTGACTCGTTTGCTGAGGTCCCCGGGTCTTCCTTCCTACCCTTCCAAGGGAGACCTGGCGCTCTCAGCACTGCTCGGCCTCCACGAAGCCCTCCTTCTCGTGGCCTGAGGGCTCAACTTCTGTGTAGGTGGAGTGGTTAAGGTGGCTGCGGAACTTCATGGCCGGCCAGCGGCGAGGTCTCCGCTGCGGGGACACAGGCGCAGAGTCAGTGGGCGCGATCCCTCCCCTGGGACCCTCCCCTCCCTCCCCCTTCCCCCGGGGGACGGCTCTGAGAACTTCTCAAAGGTGCTGGTGGAGGGTGAAGTTTAGGGCCCTCTCCCCCAGAAGGCTCCCGGCTGTGATCCTTCGCCCCCCTGGGAAACCTGCTGGGAGCCCCAGGAGTTGGGAAGGAAGAGGTCATTTTATTCCTCGCCGTGTGGACTGCAGGACGCAAGATGAAAAGCGCAGTGGCACACTGAGTGGAGTCCTGAGACTGTGGAAAGTGAGCGAGTGGGTAAGAGATGGAATGATCTGGGAGGCTCTGGAAACGCTAAGGTAACCCTCCAGACAGTACAGGTCCTGCATCAGAGCTGGGGAGCTGGAGGAAATGCAGATTCCCAGGCCTCCATCAGACCTCTGGTCAGCATCCCTGTGGCTGGGGATCTGCAGGTTCCCCAGGAGAAACAAGGTTGGCCTTAGCCTCAGTAGGTCTTAATCTTAAGCTAAGAATGACTGGTTAGAATTCATAAGAAACAGGGGGCATCTAAACAGAGAGGAGGGGGCTTCCCTGGCGGCGCAGTGGTTGGGAGTCCGCCTGCCGATGCAGGGGACGCGGGTTCGTGCCCCGGTCCGGGAGGATCCTGCGTGCCGTGCAGCGGCTGGGCCCCTGGGCCGTGGCCGCTGGGCCTGTGTGTCCGGAGCCTGTGCTCCGCAGCGGGAGAGGCCACAGCAATGAGAGGCCCGCGTGCCGCAAAAAAAAAAAAAAAAAAAAAGAGAGAGGAGGGAACGACCTAGGCCTCTGGGTGATGAGGTTGGGGCTTGTGACCCATGTGGAGGATTGCAGTCCCAGAGGCCCCATCACTGTAGGAGTCAGAGAGCTGGCCAGATGCCGAGAGTGGGGGGCTGGGGCAGGGGCTGCTGAGCTCTGTGGCCCAGACTGAAGGGGCGCAGGCCTTACTTCCCATGCTGCACCTCAGGCTGACTCTTCTGAATCCTGAGATGTTGCAAACTGCAGCATCCTCAACAAAAGCTCCCAGACAGAGCAACTCTTATGATTACTATGGCCTGTCAAATCGAATCGAAAATCGCACACAGCAGGCCAAGAGGCAGAGACCTCAGTTCCATTACGGCTTTGAATAAGCACTAGGCCTGGAAGTTGGGTGTGAGAGACCATAAATCATTAGGGATGGTTGCACAGCACTCAAGGGGCATGTGAGGCGTTTTTGGCCTCTTTCTTTCTTCTGGGGACTGTTCTGATTTCACAAATGGGAGCGCAAAAGCAGAGGCTGTTCAACAGGACAAGAGGGCCGGAGGAGTCCTGAGGGGTCAAGCCCTGGGGGGTTAGGGACTCAGAGGGTGCCCGCCAGTGCAAGATGTGCCTGGATGGAGTCAATGAAGTCCCTCAGGTGGAAACAGGAGGCTGGCACGTGGTGGGTGAGGGATGAGATGGGGAGAGGCAGGTACTGAAAGGCTGGGGAAACACTGATGCAGATGCAGACGCCAGAGCGGTGGCCCAATCCTGCACTGACCTCGATGAAGAAGAGCGCAGTGTTGGAGGTGGGGTGGCCATTGATATAGATCCCGGCCAGGATGATGGCCGCCAAAAGGAGGACGGCCAGCACGATGCCCACGATGGTGCCCAGGTGCAAGGGGGGGCCCTTTGTCTTGGGGGACAGGTTGTTCTGAAGGCCTGTGGAGAGACCATTAGGTCAGGGGAACAAGGAAGGTGGGGTCATGGGGTCCTGGGTTCTGACAAAGTCCCAGAGATGAAAGCCGACAGACCCTTCAGGTCTACTTATCAAATACATGAAAAGGTGGAGTCGGTGGAACCATTATGAGTATGACATGAACTTTGTTCTTAGCACGGTTCAGGTGGTTTTCCAAAATCGCTTAAAAGTTGCCCAAATGTCTACTAAGGATCATAACATTTCTCTCCAGTACCCATCCCATATAAGTTCTTTGAAGAAATTCACAAAGGGCATGTGATGGTTAAGACTTGGGATCTGGAGCCTGGCTGCCTGGATTCAAATCCAGGCTCTGCTACTTACGAGCTGTGTGACCTTGGGCAAATTATTTAACTTCTCTGTGTCTCGGTTATCGTTTCTGTAGCACAAGGATAATAATGTTAAGTACCCGGTAGGGTTATTGAGAGGGTGAAAATGAGATAATTCATGTCAACGGCTGAGGATCACGGCAGGTATCTTGGACAACTTTAAAAAGTGTTAGCTATCATGATAGCAAAATGACCACATCTTTACCTGTCACTGTCCACTACCAGATTGTGACCTCCTGTAGGGCAAGGACAGTGTCTTAGTCATCTCTGTGTTTTCAACTCTTAGAAAAACCGGCAGACCCATCAGAGGAACTCAATAAAAGAAATGAACTAGACACTCGGAGGGCTGAGAAGCCAGCAGACACTCTTTGTGAACATTCCAAGCATTTGAAATACATTCCCCAGGAGAAGACTGGGTATTTTCCATAGACTATCGAACTGGAAGCTCATCCAGTCCAACCCCTTTCTCGTACGGCTGAAGGAATGGAAATACAGAGAGATGAAGGGATTTGTCCAAGGACACAGTTAGTGCCAGCCTCCAAGAAACCTAGTTCCCTGATATTACCTGGGGTGGGCTTTTGCTCCTTCTCCCTGCCCTAAAAGGATGTGGAGATAACGACACAGAGAAGACAGATGAGCATGTAAGCAACACAAATGTTGAATCCACTTTACATCGCTGGTGGGTGGAATGGGAGTCAACAGTGGGTAGAGATTTTTAATAAGATGTTGTGTGCATCCAAAATCATTATGTTCCCCATCCCCGTTTCTCCGTCAGCAGAAAAAAAAACCAGGAGAGAAACTATCCTGGGGCACTCCTGTGCGTGGTTCATGCCTCCATCTGCCAAGAGCTGGGGGAGCTGTGATGACACGCCCCAAGCTGGCCTCTCCTGAGCTGGCCGTCAGACCTCAGCCTTCAGTGACCCTATGATCTGAGGGGCAGAGCTTGGGCTGATGAGCACATGGTGCAGAGTAAGGGGAACGTGGCCCAGGGCCCCCTGCTTCCCCACAGCCCAACAGACACACGTGTACACTCACACCCACAGCCCACAGAGCAGCAATGGCTCCGTCTCCTGTGGGAGACCCCATTAAGATGTGCTGCGTTAATAGCCCCTCCTCTCCTGCTGGAGCCCAGGTAACAGTCTCCCAGCCCCCGGGGCCGGAAGGCTCTTCCATCTCCCCTTTGTGGTAGTTGCAGCAAGGGCTTGAGCTGGCTCTGGGCAAAGGGCAGGGGAGGGGTGGGGTCACCCCATGTCCCCAGAGAGGAGGTTATCCCCCAGGCAGTCCTGGGGAAAGGGGATCCCACCTTCTGGCACCCTGTAAAAATTGTGGTGGGCAACGTTTATGTACTCTCTGGCAAGCCACTTGAGTGAGAGAAGCTGCTCTCCACCCCTCATTGGCTGGGAGGCCCCTGGAGACAGAAGCCAGGGCCACAGGCCACACAGCCATGCCTGCCCTAGCTTAGCCCTCACTTCCTCCTCTCACTCCTATCAGGGAAGCGGATACTCAAGGGCACAGAGGCCGGGAGAAGAACCACAGGAGGTTCCTGGCTGAGATGAGAAATGTCTAGATGTAGATTTGCTCCTTCAGTCTAGGGGGTCTGTTCCCAGAAGCCCCCTGCCTTCCCACCCAGCAGGAAGTCTGGGAAGCACAGGCTGCTGTTGTTTCCCCCTCCCCCACTCAGAGTAAAAGCAAAGAGGCCAGGTGACGGCTGCACCCTCTTCCAGGGTGGGTCCAAGAGGCAGTGGTGTGTTGAAGAGGGGCAGGCAGTTCTGTACTCACCCTCTCCTTCTGCATAGGGATTCAACTTGGTGTCATCTTCAAAGGGAAAGGAGAGAAGGCACAAGATTAGTGGAATCATGATGGTCTCTGTCACTAGGTCTAGATGAGACTTTAGGGAGGTTCAAGTCCAGCCCTTCATTTTGAAGGCTGGGAAACTGAAGCACAGAGAGGGGAGGTGACTTGCTCAAAGTCACACAGCAGTGTAAAGGTAGAAGGCCAAGACAGACAAGCCAACTTTTCGTAGTGTTCATACATTCAACAAATATTTACTGAGTGTTTACTAGGAGTTGACTCCGACTGGGGGCCTCGCCCAGACAAAGGGAGTCAAGAAGGAGGGATGAGCTATGGGGCTGGGAGAAAGGGTCCCAGACAGAGGAGAGAGCGGGGGCAAAGGCTGGAGTCAGCAAGAACTTGGCCATTTGAGACAAAAAAAGCAGTTCAGTGCAGCTGGAGGGTAGCGAGGATGTGAATGAAGGGTGGTGAGAGTGAAGCGGGGGCGTGGGGGGATCAGCTGTCTGGAAAGCTAAGTTGAGGGCCTAAGGGGCAGCGGGAAGCTGAGGAAGGATTTGAGGAGAGGTGTGTGTGTCACAAGATCGAATCTGCTTGGAGACTTCCCAGGGTACAACACACTCCCTCTACACCTCAAGGAGTGTATCTTGCAGCCTCCTAAACAAGTTCCAGTGGGTGACCCTTCCTGTGGCTCTTCCCCACAGATTCCTATGGGGAAAGGACAGTGAGAATTCCACGTCAGGAGAATGTTCTAGATGACTGGAGCTTACTGCTTCAAGCGTCAAAACGTTAAACCAGCGGAACCTTCCACGATGTAGGGCCTGCAACATACGCTTCGTTCCTCCTTCCCCTCCAGCACCTCCACCGTCCTCCTCCTTTTAAAGGCTTCCACTGGCTCCCCTTTGTTCACAGATTTTCAAGGCCCTTCTCAGTCCCAATCTTCTTTTCTCCTACCACTGGCCACAGCTCAACAGCATGTCAGCGTCTGTGACAAGCTACCCAAGGCTCTCCAGACCTTGGAGCCCTCTCAGATCTCTGAGCCGCTGTATGTACTGTTCCTCCTGCAGGGGATGCCCTTCCTCCACTTCTCTTTCAAAAGTCCCAACCCTGAAATGCCCCCTGCAGGGCTGGGGCTAGGTTGATACATGTGACACAGGGGCTGATCCTGTCTTTTTAGAATTTTTTGAAATTTTGTTGATTATGGAATTTTTGGCATTAATTTTGATTTTTACAAATATTGCAAGAAAAGATTATTATCTTATTTATTACTTTTTTTTTTTTGGGGGCCTCCTTAAACTTGATACCTGCACTGAGTGCCTCACTTGCCTCACCCTAGTCCTGGTCCAGGCCCGTCACTTCCTGGAGGACAGATGGGTGTGTCCTCCTCTGTGTCCCATTGCATTTGGTATCTGTTTCTGTGGCATCTTGGGTCCCATTGATTCCATAGACTGTGAGCCTCTCAATACCCAGCTATTTACACTCCCAGTGCCTGGACGTGGCATACTGCCCTGCTCTACATTTCCAATAAATCTTCAAATATCAAAAAATCACATTAGATAATAAAAGAATAAACCATAAGAAAAATTTTAAATGGTCCCTTACAGAGGAAAGAGGGAATAGGGCGGAGGGGAGAAAACTAGAAACTAAACTTCTTTGAATATAGCTACTTTTGTAGATTTGACTTTGGAACCATGTTAATTATCATTTAACTGTTACACAATTTATAAAAAAGTTAAATTTAAAAAGCACCCCTCGGGACTTCCCTGGTGGCTCAGTGGTTAAGAATCCGCCTGCCAATTCAGGGGACATGGGTTCAAGCCCTGGTCCGGGAAGATCCCACATGCTGCGGAGCAACTAACCCCGTGAGCCACAACTACTGAGCCTGCGCTCTAGAGCCCACGAGCCCGCGTGCCACAACTACTGAAGACGGCGCGCCTAGGGCCCATGCTCTGCAACAAGAGAAGCCACCACAATGAGAAGCCCACGCACCGCAACGAAGAGTAGCCCCTGCTCACTGCAACTAGACAAAGCCTGCACACAGCAGTGAAGACCCAGCGCCGCCAAAAATAAATAAATAAATAAAAAATAATAATAAAATAAAATGATAAAAAGCACCCCTAAAAATTCAAAGTAAAACAAAACGAATAGAGAGTTGTAGGCATATAATAGAAAGATACGTTTTCTTCAGGAATTTCAATACACGAGGTATTTATGTATGCCTCTGAGTCTATTTTGTTACTACAAGTTGAAATGATGAATTGGTTACTCAACACTAACCAACGTAACCCTAAACATCATTGGACAAATTAACTTGATTGGAATCGACTTGCTTTGAATCTAGACCATTGGAAATCCATTGTAACCCAGTCCACATCTGCCCTTGGCAGACAAGAGGGCACCTACAGCCAGCCCCTCCCGCAAGGTGACTGAAGGTGACCACCCTGTGCTCACAGCAGCTTTTCTCCCACTCACTGAGGGCTGGTTGGGGTCCACAGAATGCAAACGGATTCCCTCATTAAGGGACTGTGGCCCAGGCCCATGAAAACACAGAGAGAAGAAATGTATGTGATGTCTCGTGAGTGAGTGGTCATGTTCTGTAGTTAGTGGTCGCTTCTGGCTGCTACCAACATGTTCTGTTCAGCTGCTCATCAGATGAGCCCTTACGTTGCACACAGTTATTCCGGGTCAGTGCCTGTCTGTCCTTGTAATAAAATGCATGGGCTTTGTGGCAGCTGCTCGCCACTCTGAGGTCATTCTGGTTCACTTAAGTGGGCAGCATTTAAGCAAGTGAACAACTCTTAAAATCCAGCCCTCATACCTCCTGCTCCCCTGGTCCTCTCCATTCCTCTGGATGGCTGGTGACAGAAGGGCTCCACACGCCCTCCAGCAGCTGCTCTCACTAACTTCTCTGCTCTCCAACTCTGCTCTGACCAGGTGGGTCCCCCTGGCTGAAGTGCTGTATCCCCTTCATTCACAATATCTTCCTGGACCCCGAGATATACTCTGCCTCTAGTAAGTCTCCCTGTGTGGGTTATAATTGCACAGGCAGGGGGTGACCCAAACCTGTCCCTCCAGACACCTTGAGAGTTTGGGGTGGGGGGAAGTCTTTATCAATTTTTCTTTTCTTTCTTTTTTTTTTTTTGGCTGCACCACACGGCTTGCAGGATCTTAGTTCCCTGATAGGGATCGAACCTGTGCCCCCTGCAGTGGAAGCGTGGAGTCCTAACCACTGGACCACCAGGGAAGTCCCCCCAGTCTTTTTCTTATAGAGGTAACCTAACAATCTCTACCACCCGCTCCAGGACTGGAAGGACATATGTTTTTCTTTTGGGGACTATTACACAGCAAACAGAAATGACACATTCCTGGGCTGATAGAAGACACACGCATGATAAAACTGATAAACAGAACACGCTGCCTCTATGTAGGGACAGCTCATCAGGGCAATAACCCGGGAGAAATGGAGAATACTTCCAAGTCAGAATTTGAATCCAGCCCCCAGATGCCGTGCGCTGGGCTCTCCATGCCCACACAGCCACCCTTCTGGCCTCAGGCACTGTGCCCCATGCAGACGTAAACCTCTGAGGGAAAGGCTGCGTTCGGATCTGGAGGATGGGGTGTGTAGCCCCCAGCCCAGCTCTGGGCTCAGACCGTGCCCTCAGTAGCACATAGGGTTAACTCAGGAGTGACTGGCCAGGGGTTCTTCTTTTTAAGTAGAGTGTCCTTTAACTGGAAGGTCACCCCTGGACTCAGTTATTAACTCCCTGAGGGCAAGATCTCCTCCTGTGTCATTTTTCATTTGGTTTGTTGAATCCCTCACAGCACTAGCACAGTCTCTGCTCTCAATACCTGAGCTTTAACCAGCTACTTGTTATTCCTGGGCAAGTTCAGAGTGTTGGGACCTGTCTGAATCTGCCCACTTGTTCACCCTTCCCTATTTTTCCACCCATTGAATCCATGAAGACCCTTTTCTATTTTTTTTTTCAGCACTGAGAAAGGCAGTGGGGTCGAGGGGCAAGATTGCTGCTTTTGGAGCTAGATGAGACCTGACTCCACCTCTTCCTGGCTGTGTGACCTTGGGCAAGCCATCAACCTCTCTGAGCCATACTGTCTCCTCTGTAAAATGGGGATCAAACAGCATCAACGTACAGGATTGTTAGGAAGACTAAGTGAATATTAATGGGTGCACAATGTTACCACCCTACGTGGCACATGGTCAGTCCCCTTAAATATTTGCTCTTTCTATCAACTGTTCACTTCCCTCCAGCCAGATCCATGGGTTCCTGCTCTCCAGTCCTCTAGGCTGCATTTAAAAAGTCAGGAGGGGGGCTTCCCTGGTGGCGCAGTGGTCGAGAGTCCGCCTGCCGATGCAGGGGACATGGGTTCGTGCCCTGGTCCGGGAAGATCCCACATGCCGCAGAGTGGCTGGGCCCGTGAGCTATGGCCACTGAGCCTGTGCATCCGGAGCCTGTGCTCCACAGTGGGAGAGACCACAACAGTGAGAGGCCCGTATACCACAAAAAAAAGAAAGAAAGAAAGAAAGAAAAAGGATAAGGGAGGAATTTCTCAGAGATAGCCAAAGAATCTGAGGAGCCTGCACGGGGTTCCCCACAGGGTGGCTGGACCTCTAGCAGTTTCAATAAGACCTCAGTCCTGGGTGAAACGGAGCAGGACCCTATGGTCCTTGCCCCCCATGTCCTCAGCCTACCTTTCGTCTGTGGAAAAACTTTAGCCAAAGAGTAAGTTTAATCAGAGATGTGAGAAGATGCAGAAACAAGGGAAAATAGTCCAATAAGACTGAATAATAATAGTCTAGGCATTAAGCATAGTCAAGGACCTTAGTTCCTCTTCAAGGGCTATAGATAATATTCTGAGCCATATCATTTGAGCTGTCTTATAGATACTGAAACCCCCATCAGGTGGAAGAAGTTAACTACATGATGACCAGACTGTAGCCATGACATAAGCTGCCACAATTCTGAGAACTGGCCTCAAAGAAATGGGAAGAAACGGACCGTGGAACTAAAGACCATGTTAGGTAGCTAGTCAGACGTGAGTGGGTCCCGCCCCATCCTGGATGGGGTCATCTTTCCCTCCCCACCTGGACACTGGTGACCAGAACATGCCCAGAGATCCTCCCTTTTTGTGGTTAAGGACCGCTAAGTTTCCAGCCTATGAGGACCAAGCAAGATATTGAAAACCCAACAGGGTTTTCCGAACCATCAGCACCGGTTGGTGCAGGTGCACCCAGACCTAAGAGGTGACTCAGACTAACCTGGGGTTCATTATGCGGTATTTATAATAAGTTACCATTGTGGTTCCCCACCCCCACCCCCATTTCCGATTGGGTGCTTATGGGTAAGTGTCTGCATACAAGGAGAAAAGTTATATAACCTAAAGCTGTCAATCAACTTGTCAATCCAATGATGCAAGACACAGGGAGGGACTTGCCACGATTTTGAAAAACCCAGCCCTACCCTCACTGCGGGGCTGATTCTGGTACCTAGACAGCTCACTGTCCTCCCTTCTTGAGGGTGTACTTTTGCTTTGCTTAATAAAACTCCTGCTGCTTAAAACCACTCTACGTCTCTCAGTTGAATTCTTTCCCTCCAGAGGACCAGAACCCAGGAGTCACCGTTCCACCGGTAACAGGTGCGTGGCAGAGGAGGCCCAGGGACAACCAGGCCTGAAGAAGCAGAGATGGATCAGCAGCAACCCAAGGTGGTCAGAGCTGCCCACCTACCCTCCGCCCACTGGACACCACAGGACTGTGTAGCCAAGCCCCAGGACGGCAGGGGTGGAACTCCCCACCAGGCCAGCTCGGCGAGGGCTGGGAGCCAGAAGGGAAGTCAGAAAAATCAGGCAACCTTTCCCTGACGTCTGAGTGTGTGGACTGAGTTCATACCTGCTACCGGGATGCTAAGACCTCACAGGTTCTCTAAGGATCGCTATTAAGATGAACTGCGATATTATATAAAATACGTGGCAGTGTGCTGGGACAGTAGTTTTTCCCCTCGCCACAGTGAATTCCGTCCCACAGCCCTGATATGGGCGTGGAGTCTACTCGCTCTGAACCTGGCTTCTGCCTTTCACCAGCAAGTGTCCCCACTCTTGGAGCCTCAGGTGTGAAAGGATGGAGCAACCCTCCCCTGAGATAATTCCCATCAGGGACAGTGAGGCTCCAGGGTGGTGGCTCCGCCCCACTCTTACCTTCCGTTGTGAGGCTGTCGACGAAGACAGAAGAGGAGGTGGTGGTGAGGTCTCCGTCAAAGGGGCTGAAGGAGCTGTCGGGCGAGGACGAGAAGGAGTCCTCGTCCTGGAAGTCCTCACACGTCCTGCCGTCTGCCTGCAAGAGAGATCCAGTGCTGCCCTGGACAGAGGCCTCGCCGGCGGCCATGCTGCACACAGGAGGATGGTGGGGCGCTCGCATCCCTCAGCGGCCAGAAGATTTAAGATTCCAGTGCGTGGCCCAAGCACGGTGATCTAACCAAAGCTGGGCTCTGAGTACATTTAAGCTTTCTACTTTATCCTGAAAGCGTCTTATCTTACAGGGCAATTTATCTGTCAGCTGCCTCGAAGCCCTCCTGAAAGAAGGAGCTGAGATGCCAATCTTAAATAAAGCGAATCTGTACGTTCACCAACAGCCAGCGTGAGCAGTAGGCTTCTGGATGGACAAAGTTTGTTTTTTTTCTAAGGCCAGAAACGGCTCACTCAGCCTTACTGATAAAACAGATGGTGGTGAGCACAGAGCAGTAATCCTGGGGGTTCACATTTAAATGCTGGGCCTGGCACCTTCACCACCTCGCCGGCTGCGAGCTGCAGGCCAAATCACTAAACCTCTCTGAGCCTCAGTTTCCCGCTCCGGTAAGTGGGGGCACTGGCCCCCAGCTCCCAGGGACCGTGTTAGGATTAAATCAGGGCAAGTGCAGGGCAGCACGCGGTGAAGTGCTGGGCGCATGCGCTGTGCTTGCACTGCAATGGAGGGAGGAAGGGAGGGGGAAAGGATGCGTGGATGAAAGGGTCTGTGTCAGTATAAGGTGTGAGAAGTGGAGGCTCCCCACCCAAAGTGTTGAGCATTCATGGAAAATTCCAGCAGTGAGAAGGAACCTGCATGGGATTCTAAACGGGAGGTGCCAGGAACAACCCTCCTCGTTCCCAGAACCACTGCCTTCCTCAAATGCCGGAGGGCTGGAGCCGGGTAGTCGCTTTTTGAACATCACCAGGTGCACAGCCTCCCGGAGGATCCCGCTGTGGCCAAGGCCACGCCCAACGTACCCTCTGTAAGGACCAAAAGAGCCCCTGGAGAGCTGCCACTCCAGGCCAAGTCACCAGAAGTGCTTGTCTCAGGGGCCCATCAAGCCCTCGGAAACCTCCCATGTGGGTCTAATTGGCTCAGAGCAGACAGGGAGACAAGCCCCAGGTGGAGGGGAGAATTTCACCAAGAGCCAGAGATGCCTTGAGAAGAGCTACCCGAGCTAGTAGCCCTGCTCCTCCCCACACCTGGCTCACTTAAGCCTCTCACCTCCTGGGCACAGCCATAGGACAGCCACTCCTGGCGGTAGCGGTCAAAGCCACTGGAGCATCTGCAGGGGAAACCAAAAGGCCAGAGGTGTGATGGGATTGACAGAGAAGCCCTCCCCTTCACCTCCCCCTAGGCGGTAACAGCTCTCCAATGATAGCAAGGAGGGGGCGAACCTCCCCAAGACCACCGGGCAGGTGCCGTGGGAGCGAGAGTCAGACCCTCCTGTCCCTCTACTCCTTTCCCCAAAGGAGGGGAAGCTATTTGTGGCAGCTTCTCCCTCCTCCTGACCAAGCTCCCCAGGACCAAGGCCACATCTGCCCAGATGTGGTGTGTGTAGGGAGCTGACTGATTGCATGACCTCTAATGACCTTTAAGGCCCTCCTGACTCTGGGCGGCCACGAAATTGCTGAGAATCCAGGGAACTCACACACATGTTCTCATCTGGGGAAAGTCTTACTCATTCCCCAAGCCCCACTTCTTCGTGGAGGAGCCTAAACTTGTCAAGGAGGGGCAGGGCTGAGGGTGGCCGTCAGCCAATCTGGCCAACACCCACTGTGTGATCACTGAAGGGCAGAAGTCAGGGTCCTGCCAGAGTCTGGGAGAGAGTAAACACCGGTTGACAAGGGTTCCTGGAGGACAATGAGAGCTCAGCTGGGCTGGAAGTTGTCAAGTGCTTCCCTAGGGAAGGGGTGTGGTGTGAGGATGAACCAGAGAATGTCCTCCATGGCATCAGTTCCGCTCTTCACTCTTCGGTGCCAGGAGACTCCACCAAGCCCTACTTAAGCTCAGGAACCGCCGCATGGGAAGATAATATCCCGAGCCACCAGCGCTGCGAAAGGATTCGTGGCTGGTTAACTGCACCGGCAACTGCCTGCCCATCGATCCGAGACCCGGTGAGGCTGAGGCTTCCAGGCGCTGTCAGCCTTTCCTTCTGAAGATGCCTCTGAGCTGCTCCTCCTGCAGCAGCGGCAGCTGAGCTGAGCCATCCACACCCCCTCTGTCAGGTCCTCCGTGCCCCCTCCCTTGAGGGATGGAAGATTAAGGGCATTGTTGGGGACTGGGGACTAAAGTTTCTTTTCAGCCGAACGAACTGGTTCTTTCAAGGACTGAGCCTTTGATAAATGTCTAAGAGCACCCCTTTCCAAGCTCGGGCCAACCAACCCAGATGCAGAGGAGAAGGGCATGAGAAAGGGCCACTGTTCGAGTGCCTCCTGAATGCCAGGTGCTGCCCCAGTCCCATGCTCCTCCGGCACTACCTCGTGGGACCCTCGTGACAACGCTGTAAGACAAGGGTTATGTGTGACCCTCATTTTCAGAGCCAAATCCTGGAGTCAAAGTCACCCATAGACTTCAGAGTGGGTCACTGGGGGGCAAGAGGAATGAAAGGAAAATACCTGCATGATAAGTGAAATAATCTAAATCAGATCTGGCCCCAGCACGGGGAGGGGACGCTCTGGGAGGCTGCAGAGGGCAGAGTAGGCGGAGGGGAAGCCGAGAACCCATGTGGTGGTTTCAAGCAGCTGTTGGTGGGAGAGACCATGGTGGCCGGCCCCCTGCACCAGCTCTGACCTCTGGCTTTTTAGGAACCTGGAGTCAGCTCTCAGTTGAAGCTGAGGCTCCAGAGATCTGTCAAGAAGGGGCCCGTGCTCGGTGAGCCCAGGCTCACGGACATCCGGGGACAGGATCCCTGATGGAGCTCCTTTGTCCCGTAGTTGACATAACCCAGCAAAGGCAGTATCCACACCCAAGGCCCTGCCCTCCCCCTGACCAACCCTCATTAAACTGTCATAGTTTTCTGGGTTTGGGCGTATGCATTAAGTGGGGGTGTATCAAGCCAGGGTTTTGCTTTCATGTGAGCCATTTTGCAGTTCTCATGGCTCAGCTGCTGGTGGACACTGAGTCATGCGGTGGCAGCCAGCCCCGGCGTTCCAGCCTCCTCTGCAGTCATCTGGATGATCTCCCTGTGCTCAGACAGTGACTCTCAAACTTGAAAGTGCACAAGATGGACCACACTGCAAAGCTCCACGCCAGGAAGAACCAACCTGAGGTGTGCCCTGTGTACTCTCTCTGAGGCTCTGTGCCTTTCATGTGAAGGGCCCTGAACACTTTGCAAAAATACTATCTGGTATTTGAGGAGTTAAAATAACAGGCATGTTCCTCACCCACATCTCCCCGAATCACATAACCCCAGCCCATTTTACAGGGAAAACAAACTGAGGCCCCAAGAGAGTGAATAAGAGCACAGCTGTTGGGAAGAACACCTGGGAGGCCAGATGAGCACCCCTTTCTCCTCCCGGCCCAGAGCTGTGTCTTGTGTGCTAGGCCGGCGGCCTATAAAGGCAGTGGCTTCTACTTCTGCACCAGGATACTGGAAAGGAGCAAAGGAAACACTGACAGATTCAGGACAGCTGCAAAGAACTCAGAGCCTCTATAATTTGCACTTTTTCAAGATTGCCTTAAAGGCTCTTGTAGTTCATAGCTTTTCCCACTCTCATGGGAGCCCTAGTCCCCAAAGAAATTCTCCCCCCCCCCACCCGCCATTTATTTCTCTTGGACGGGAGAACAGGGCTCAGATTCTGAGTCTAATCCGTGAGGGAATGATTTCAGAACAAGGAGAGGAAGATGACTTGGATTTAAGAACTTTATGCCTGAGCCTGGATCTCATCCAGAATTTTCCCTGCTTCCAAAACCAAGCAAACACAGCTTTGTCACTTGCTCCAGCTTTCCACAGACGCCTGCGATTTCCACACCCATGGTTTTTAGGCAACCCTTCTGCAGCCTGAGAAAGATCTTGAGGTGCCGATTTGGGGTCATGGGGCTCTCCTCCAATGGCGATGGGTCTTAAGCTCATCCCGTCCCTGAGCCGGCGGATCTCACGCTTGTTTGCAGATGAGGTACCGTGTTAAAATGCAGGTTCTTGGGCTTCTCTCCCAGAGACCTGATGCAGGGGGCCAGGGGTGGGCCCCGAGAATCTGCATGTTTAGCGCAAGCCCTAGGTGATTCTGGGATGCTCACAGCTGTGGACCACTCTTTGAGAAGGCCTGCCAGAGGATGAACCAACCCTCCCAGGTGCGAGGAGGGAGCTGCAGTAGCTGGAATCTCTGAATGGTCTTCCAGAAGTCTGGTGTCACCACAAGGTGACATGTCGTCACCTTGATGGGTCACAAGCCTCAGGGAGACACTCACTTTCATGATATTCTTGTCCTAAGTGTCACAGTAGCGCTGGCCAGAGATACCCTCATGTTGGTAATGAGGCCCGAGGCAGGGAGTGGGGCCGTGCCACCAGCTGCCCCCCTGCACAGTCTGCCTGTGGGAATAAGAGGGTGAGCCTGGTACGAACCTCTGGAGGACATGGCACCAGCTGCAGTTGAAGATCAGGTCTGAGGACATGCAGGTGTCGCAGCTCCGATGCTGCAGGCAGGCTGCAAGAGAGAAGGCAGCGGCCCCTCAGTACCAGCACCTCCACAGGCCTCCAAAAGGTGCAACTTTCCTGAATGCAACTTTCCTTACACAACTCTGGAGGTTCTGACTAGCAGGGACCCTAGAAGTTTTTAATGCCACCCTCACTTGAGTCCAGCCTTGATTCTCTAATTCTCCCTCTCTACCCTCCCTCCCTCCCACCCTTCTTTCCTCCCTCCCTCCCTCCCTCCCTCCGTCCCTCCCTCCCTCCCTTCCTTCCTTCCTTCCTTCCTTCCCTCCTTCCTTCCTTCCTTCCTTCCCTCCATCCTTCCTTCCTTTTGTCACCAGGGGGTCAGGCCCTGAGCTGGTGCTGGTGATTCAGCAGTAAGACCTGGTACTTTCTTGGGCCTTACAGTCATATGGAAAGACAGACCCTAAGCAGATCATCAAACAAAAATAACTACATAATTATCATTGTGATGAGGTTTACATAGGAAAATTACAGGGCGCCATAAGCACGTACAAAGGGATTGCACCCAGTCTGGAAAGTTATACTTCTGGCCTATTGCCTACAATTACAGGGTTGCAAAGGATTTTTTTAAATCGACATATATTGGACATATAACGTCATGTAAGTTTAAGGTGTACGACATATGGATTTGATCCATTTATATCGCTGTATGATCGCCACTGTAGCATTTGCTAACGCCACCATCACTTCACATCAGTATCATTTCTTCCAGTGCTGGGAACAATTAAGATCGAGTCTCTCGGCAAATTTAGTGTTTACAGTTGTGTTGCCTACAATCCCTGGAAAGGATTTAAGATGTCCTGGTTTGACCAGCTAGCACTCCCTGCTCCTAGGGACTGTTTGTGTGGCTGGACTGCCGTCAGAGGCCCGCTCCTGGCCTCTCCAGCTCCTCCCAGGGAAGTCTGGGGGCTGACTTATTGAGAGTAAACCAGGCCAGGCATATGGAATTCCATTCCTTTCCTCTCCCTCTCCTCTTGGAAGTGAGCTATTCCCAGGGGGTATGCTGACCTCTGCTCATCCAAGCTTAAATCTTCCCTAGAGAGTTACCTGACCTGTTGGTGCCTTGGTATCTCACTTGTAAAAGAGGGATCAGGATGCTGTCTGTGTGGGAGGCCAGCTGTGAGAGGGTTTATAACAGAGCTGGCCACACAGTGAGCCAGTGAATGCATTTGTTATCGACTCTGGTCCTTCATTCCCCTCAATATACCTATCAGGTGCTCATTCACTCATGTATTCTTTCAACAAATATTTATTGAGCGTCTACCCCAGGCCCGGCACTGTCCCAATGCTGGAGATGCAGCGTGAACAGGAAAAGACAGAAGCACTGCCCACATGGAACCTGCAGTCCAGTGGAGGAGACAGCCAACAAATACACAGACAAACAGACCCACCCTAGGGTTGCCAGTGGCGAGAAGGGCTGGGAGAAAAGCGGATCAGAACAGGGAGGTGGAATGACGGTGGGGGATGTGTTTTACTCAGGGAGGTTGGGGAAGGCCTCTGAGGAGACTGAGAGAGCGAGGAAGCCAGCCTGGCAGCTCTCCTGGGAGAGAAGTCCAAGCAGAGGGGCCTCTGTGTGCAGAGGCCCTGGAGGAACACATCCCAGGGATGCTCCCAACAGCTGTCAGCACGCTGGCCGGCTCAGCAGAGTGGAGAGCTGGAGGGTGGTAGGAATGGGGAGGAGGGGCAGCTGGGGCCTAGCCGGGCAGGGCAAGGGTGGAGAGCAGGCAAGTTAGTGGGAGCAGCTGCTGGAGGGTGCGTGGACCCCCAGCAGAGAGGGCCCGGGGAGCAGGAGGTATGGGGGCTGGATTTTAAGAGTTGTTCACTTGCTTAAATGCTGCCCACTTAAGTGAACCAGAATGACCTCAGAGTGGCGAGCAGCTGCCACAAAGCCCATGCATTTTATTATAAGGACAGACAGGCACTGACCCGGAATAGCTGTGTGCAACGTAAGGGCTCATCTGATGAGCAGCTGAACAGAACATGTTGGTAGCAGCCAGAAGTGACCACTAACTACAGAAAATGACCACTCACTCACGAGACATCACATACATTTCTTCTCTCTGTGTTTTCATGGGCCTGGGCCACAGTCCATTAATGAGGGAATCAGTTTGTGTTCTGTGGACCCCCAACCAGCCCTCAGTGAGTGGGAGAAAAGCTGCTGTGGGCACAGTGTGGTCACCTTCAGTCACCTTGTGGGAGGGACGAGCTGTAGGTGGCACTGTGTCCATTTGTCTACCAGGGCTCTGCAGGCTTTGGAAGGGTGGAGGAAAAGCCATTAGCAGAAAATAAGCAGGGACCGACTTGGCCCAAGAACAAGAGCGCTCTGGCGCGTCCAGAGGGTCTAGAACAGCGCCCAGCACGTGGTAGGCAGTTAACAAAAGTTTATGGACTCGATGAATAGTTGCTTTTGTTATCCCCATTTTACAGAGGAGGAAACTGAGGCTTGGAGAGTCACAGAGCTAAGAGTGGCAGGTCTGGGTTTGAACGAAGGTCTGTCTGAGCCGAGAGCCTGAGCTCCTAGTCTCGAGGTCCCGCTGTGGGAATCCCCCTCCCCAGCTCCCACCTTCACCCCAGGCCACCTTTTCATGAGTCTCTTCTAGAAGAGGGACCAGCCATGGAGTGCTATGGCTTGAAAACAGTCCAGCCACACCTCTGGAAGAATTTTGGCTAAAAGTCCTCCCCTACCCAAAGGTAAGGGAGAAAGCCTGGGGCTGTGGAGTGCAGAGTTTTCTGAGGACAAAGCAAACCTGCCTCCCAGGGGTTCAAATCACAGCCCTGGTAGCACTGTCCCTTCCCCTACATGGGAGCCCATGATCATTCCCAAGGACTCTGGAGACCCCTTAAATGGCTCCAGTCAAACTGAGAAAAAACCCTGGGAGCCTTGTGGGATATTCATAAAACCCACTGACCTTTGTTTCTCATCTGCATTTCAGATGTCCTGTGTGCTATTAAATGCTCACAGAATTCACTGGAGGGGTGGGAAGTGGCTTCAATGTACAGACAGTGTCCCAGAAACGCGTTCCCAGGACGTTTCACGTCTTCCGCCCCAGCAGTTAGCCCTGCCCTTGGATGTCCTTGTTCCCAAATGCAGTGTATTCATTCCTGGGTTTGCTCTCACCAGTCCTCGAGGAAGCCCTGCCTAGGGGGAGGGCCACTAGGGTGGGGGCGGGGCTGGAACCGCAGGTGTCCTTGTCCTGTGACTAGGGGTCAGGGACCGGCCTCTTTTCCAGGGGAGGACACCTGCTGGGACGTGGCCTGGCATTCTAGAAGACCCTTCCTCCTCCTCTTCTTTCTTCAACCCCTGCTCCCAGAACCTCCAGGGAAAAGGAAGAGGGGGAAAGAGAGGTAAGAAATGCCCCAGAAGGCAGGGAGAAGGCCGCGGCTTCAGAGGGAAGCTGGGAGGTACCATGAAATGGGAGAAGAGATGAAAACTTTCTTTAAAACTAGAACGAGAGCGCTGTCCTTCCCTCACTCTCCCCAGACGCCCTGACCACATCCTGAAGAACATCCCACCCGATCCTGCGGGGTCCGCAGCAGCAGCTGGGGCCCCAGCCATGGTGTGCCTTCAACGGCAGGTGAGTGGGGTACAGAAGAGGGACAGGACCAGGCCCCCTGGATCTTGGAGGGCTACTGGCTAAATCCCTCTACTGCCTCCTGCCTGTGGATGCCAGCATCGTGCCTCCTCTAAGGAAAATACAATGATAAACTTATGGACCCATTCAGTTCCTGGATCATCTTTTCTGGGAGCTCAGTCTAAGTTCTCAGAGGTACCTCTTTCCTGGGTTTCAATTATGTGTTAATAACAATAGCTGTCATGTATCAAGCACAAGCCACGCCCTGGGCCTGGGATGTGCCAGTTAATGTCTGAGCTTTCACTTACACCCTCAGCTCTACCTACTGTAGTTCTAACCCTTACTGTAGCCCTGGGAGGGAGGTGGTGTCAGGCCCATGTTACAAATGAGAAATGGAGGCCCAGAGAAGTTAGGTGGTGGTACCCAGACAGGGGACAGTGGTGGGCCTGGGATGGAACTCAGTCTGACTCCAAAGCTCTTTCCAAGATGGTGGAATGCCTCCCCCCTCATCAGTGGGAACAACCCCTAATTACTTGGTAATGGGGTGAACTCCACAGCAGATGTGCTGGTGACCTTGCTGGGGTCCAGCTCCACACGGTGGTATTCGAAGATGGTCCTTCGCCGAGATTCTGAAACATAGGCAGAGCCTGTCATCAGGAGCAGCTCATGGCCAGAGGGCTTCAGGGCCTGGACCTGGAGCCTGACAGGTGGGTAAGAGATTGTAGTGAGTGGAACCGGGAGTTAGTATGCAGCCACTGAGGGCAGGAAGTAAACCCGTCATCCTGGGATAATGGTGTTGAAACTGTGGGGAGACAGGAGAACAGGAGTTGGCCTTGAGGGGAGAGCTTTGTGTTATAAGCAGATTAATAACGCAGAGGCCCGGCTGTTCCTGGGGTCAGGACACAGGGGGTCCACACTTTCCCATGCCTCTGTGACTTTACAGCTGCTGTTCCCTTGATCCATAATGCTCTTCCACCCTTTCTCTTCTTCTCCAGCTCACCCTTCCAGATCCAGCTCAGGACCACTTCCTCTGAGCACCCACTCTAGACCAGCTGCCTCTTATCACCCCCTCTGTCCTGTGCCCTCCTCTCACTGCACTTACATTGTGTGGTCATTAGGGTTGATTTGGAGGGTGGGGACCATTCGACTATGGTCACCTGGTCCCGAACTTGACCCACAGTGAGCACTCTGCAAATGTCTGCAGATGGACAGGCTGGCCTTGGAGAACCTCTCCCCTCCTTGATGCAGGGGAGAGCAAGTTTCAGGGCCTGGAGCCAGGCTTATGTCCTGCCTCACTCCCTGCAGAAACTTCCTACAGGACCTCAGAGTCAAGAGCCCTGAGTTCTGAGTCAAGTTCTGCTCCTGACAAGCAGGATAACCTTAGGGCCTCGGTTTTTTGTCTGTGAAGTGCATCTTCTTTCATGACCCTGCCTCCCTGGCCACACAGTGATTGGTCCAGGGCTGGGCATCTGATGAAGTCAGACCAATCAGAGACCTTCCCTGGGACTTTTAAACTATAACCAGAAGGCCCTTTGCTCTCCAGTAATACTGCTAAGAAGATGCAAGCTCGGCGTCCATGAATGGCCATGGTTCCAGTCTCAAGGGGAAAGCTAGAGGATGAAGCCACCTCGTGGAGAGAAACTGGTGGCATTCCAGGCTCTGGAGTCCCCACACCTGCCCTGGTCCTATCTTCCCAGTTGTTGGCTCTTCCTTTGGTTCTTTGGGCTACTTCAGTATCCCCAGTGCACTCCTTTTCTCACTCAGCTGAAGGTGATTTGGAGAAAAGTTTCCCGAGGTGGTAGCAACACTCAGTGGGGGCATCCATGAAAAGGAGGGTGTCCTGTGCAACTGCTGGGTGGCCCATCCTGAATGAAGGATCGAGGGGAGAATCCACTGCTCAAAAGAACATCTCAGCTACGTTTCTGTAATTTATTTATCCTCAATTTTGGAAACGTTCCCTCCTACTTAACCCAGGATTGAACCCCAGGTGGTCTGACCCAAAGCGTGCTCTCTTCGCACCACACCCCACTGTCCTGCCGCAGAGCCTGGAGACACCTCAGCCCCTGAAGCATCCGCGACCACAAAATACCCTTGAAACATTCTGTGCGATGAAAAGGAAACTGCTCCGGCGCTGGTGGCCGCAGCACTACCCCGGAACTAAACAGGAATCTGCAGTCCACCTCAGAGGCCTGTGCTTGAAATGCAAGCACTACCCACTCACAGGTGTGCACATGTGCGCGCGCGCGCGCACACACACACACACACAGATTTTTTCTAATACAAGAAAGGTCCTTTGCCAAGCAGGGGTGGGTCTGAAGGAGACTGGGGTGAGGAAGGGCACTTTTCCGTAATTCAGCTGCCCAGAAGAGGCACCAATTTTCAATTCACCAAAGGCCCACATGTGCTGCAGGGCCCTCCCTGTGTGACACCAACTGCTCTGCGAAGGTGGACTGGGCTTTGGGTGAGCCTGCAGGATGTGAGACATTGGGTGGAGGATGGGGAAGTTCCAGGCAGCCTTTCCCAGCTCCATCCCACCCACTACCCCCAGAAGCCATCTCTCCTAAAGAATTACCCCTTTTAACACTGAAATGGAATAGGATACAAAATAAAGGTGAAATTTCAGGTCTTCCGAGGTGCCTGAGGCCATGGGGTCTGGACTCTGCGTAAACATTTCTTTCTTAATCTGCCTCGTCTTTCCAGGCTGAGTTCAAATGACAGGCCCCCCTTGAAGACATCCCCCACCCTTGGGTGCAGTTAGTGGCCCCTCCACAGCCTCCTGTGCACTGTCCAGTGTCACCTGTTTCACAAACATTTACTTTGCTGGCCACCTCCCCCAAGGCTATGAGCTCCCCAAGAGCAGAGCCTACAAGTTATATGTCTCTGTCCCCCAGCCCCTCGCACCAGGCCCTGCACAGAACAGGGTCTCAAGAGACGACTGTGAATGAATGAATGGCTTACAAATAGTCAGGAAAACCCCAGCAACTTATTATAACTTCAGCCCGCAGCACAAAGGAAGAATGCTCTTCTTCCTCAGCCCACCTCAGATTATGGCCTTTCTCAAAAGGGCAGCCGCCAATGGGCCACAAAAAGTCAGACCCTCCCGAAGTTAGAGTTCAAAGGAGGAGGAGAATTGGCTTTCAGGATTTCTCCACCTGCAAGGATACAGGAGAGAGCCTGCCCTTGGTCAGAAGGCAGGTGAAATAGGAGGACAAAGGGGGTCAGGGTTGGGGCATGATAGAGACACGGACTTGTCAAGGGAGTCGAATTCACGGATAGAGACACACGAACAGCAGCTGGGGAAGGCGGGGCTCCCAGCAAACCCCACACCAGAATCTCGGAATGAGTCTCCCCACCAGCCTACTGGGGAGCAGAGGTGGGGACGTGCCTCAAGTGAGGGTACGGCCAGAGATGATCAGATATCCTCCAAAAAGCAACACAGCCCTACCAGCAAGGGTGGAGGAGATGTGTGTGGTAGGAAGTGGGAGGAGGGTGGGCGGGCCGAAACATATCTCTGATTAAAAATAGCTGCTCACGGGCTCCCCTGGTGGTGCAGTGGTTAAGAATCTGCCTGCCAATGCAGGGGACATGGGTTCAAGCCCTGGGCCGGGAAGATTCCCACATGCCGTGGAGCAACTAAGCCCGTGTGCCACAACTACTGAGCCTGTGCTCTAGAGCCTGAGTGCCACAACTACTGAGCCCATGTGCCACAACTACTGAAGCCTGCTCGCCTAGAGCCTGTGCTCTGCAACAAGAGAAGCCACCACAATGAGAAGCCTGCGCGCTGCAACGAAGAGTAGCCCCGGCTCGCTACCACTAAAAAGAAAGCCCGCATGCAGCAACAAAGACCCAAGGCAGCCAAAAAGAAATAAATAGATAAATAAATTTATTTTAAAAAAATAGTTGCTCACTTCAACTGCCAACTTGTACTTTTTTAAGTGTCTGGTTTGGCAATACTTTTATTTCTTGATAAACAGATCCCTTAATATCCCTGCCTGTGTTATTTGTTTTTGGATTATCTCGCCAACATCTGGGGCTTGCCCAAGGACGATGACGTCCATCTGCCTGACCAACAGATCCCTGCTGGAACCAAGACAGTGGCCACCCCAGCGCCACATTTCTGGCAGTTTCAGACGTTTCTGTTTTATCTCTGCTTCCATTCATCAAAGATTCAAAAAACACTAAGGTCCAGACATGGAAAGCCCTGTCATGCAAGCAAGAGATGTTCATGGCTCAAAAGCGAGGTTGGCATGTCCTGTTCTGTTTCCACACCAGACACCAGCAGGGAGAGGGTTGGTTTGGTCAGAAGAAATCAGACTGACAGGTCCAGCCACAAACTTCCCTCCAAAACAGTGGTTACGATATAAAAAAATCTAAGATGGTGGCTCAGGAAAAAGTTTTTGTCTGCTCATTCACATCTTCCTTTGTTCATTTGGTTATTCTTTTACTAATCATGAATTGAGCCCCATCAGGGGACCCCAGAGATAAACACAATGAGGGTCCTGTATCCCAAGGAGCTTTCAGCCCAGGAGGGGAGGGAGGAGAGACCTCCTCGGCACAGATGCAACGTAGAAAAGGTCAGAGGGAGGAGAGGAGGTGAGAAACGGCAAGGCTCAGGGAGCAGAGTAGAGGGAAAAACAGAAAAGAAAAAAAAAAAAAGTGAAAAACGGGGCGGGGGGGATGGGGAGGGGGGAGGGGAGGGGAGGGGGAGGGGAGGGGGAGGGCCCCAGGATGGATAAAAAGCTACAGTGAAGAGCACTGTAAAGGATCCTTTATCAGGAGCAGGGAGAAGACAAACTGGGCCAGATCTGGTGATGACACCCACCACCACCACCGCTTGGCTTTTCCTTCTCACTCCTCTGCAGCCAGTTCTGGGGCCTCCCCGTTCCCCACCCAGCTGCCCAGCACCAAGGTACAGCACAGGCCTCTGCCACATTTCTCAAGCCTGCTTTTGAAAGGAAAGGAAAGTTCTGGTAAAGGAGAAGGCCCAAGTGTTCAGGCCGGGCCGTCCAAGGCCATTCTGGGGTCAGCCAAGGGGCGGGCTACAATAAATTAATGAATTAATACAATTCCATTAATTCAGAATCTCTGTCAGTTTTGACTCTGGCTACCCTAAAGTTGCTTTTATACTGCCCATGAAAGAAAGGGTTTCTTAAACAAACGAATAGAGGAAATTGTATTGACTTCTGGGGGCCCCTCCAGTCAAATAGTGTATCAGCTACCCTCTATGTTTTGCATGCTTCTTCAAACAGACGCTGCTAATCTGAATCTTTTCTCTGCATCAAAGCGTGCTCTGCAGACTCTGCTCCAAAGCCTGTGGAGCAGTTTCTGCGAGGAAGTAATGGTAAGAGAAACTCTGGCTGTTTTCAGCATTTCTTCCCTCAACCGCAGGAATGAGACTGTGCAGAATTCCCTCCACCCTCAGACAGGGGTGGGAGGAAAGTGTTTGGAGACTGGGGGGAGGAGAGAGTCCCCCAGACAGGGTTCAGGGACTGGGGGATTCTTGAATAGTGGGGAGTAAACTCCACTCCTCACAGGGCCCCAGGCAGGGAGGAACCAAGCTTGGGTACAAGGGCGGTGACATCACTCATTCTGTAGGACAGGTGGGTTGGGACAACGGGAATATTCGAGGTGAATATCCCGGTGATAGGGTCTGTGGACCAGAGGCCTCTACCTGAACTTCTATCATGGTTTTTTGGGATTTACTGTTATTTGCAGCTCAACCAAATTCAAACAAATTCCCTGCTTGCTGGGTTGAATATCAGACCCAGAGGAATCTGATCTCTCAGCCACATAAAAGCCATCACTCCGAAAAGCAGAGGTTGTAGCCCTTTTTTTTTTTTTTTTTTTTTTGCGGTACGCGGGCCTCTCACCGCTGCGGCCTCTCCTGCCACGGAGCACAGGCTCCGGGCGCGCAGGCCCAGCGGCCACGGCCCACGGGCCCAGCCGCTCCGCGGCACGCGAGACCCTCCCGGATCGGGGCACGAACCCGCGCCCTCTGCATCAGCAGGCGGACCCCCAACCACTGCGCCACCAGGGAAGCCCTGTAGCCCATTTTAAAACCCAATGAAGGCCATGGATACTGCCCCAGAAAATGCATGCACGTGATATGCTCCACCCGTACCTCCATGTTCCTTCTAAAGTCCCTGCCTGCACCCCCAAGCTAAAAAATATCTGACAAAAAGAGATGCGATTATCAAAGCACTCACCCCCCAAACTCAGATGTCAGGTCCTGTTCTCACTTAGTGTAACCACAGGGCAGGGGACAGGGTCTCTGCTCCACCCATTCCCGTCAGCGCTCACTCTCGAGCTGCTACTCGTGTTTTGAGCACCTGCCCTGCTGCAGGCACTGGGCTAAGTGCTGGGGCCACGGCCAGCCCCCAAGGAGCTCACAGCCAGTTGGGGAGAATATGGATGAGCCAGACAGTGTCATGAGTTCTATATTAAAGCTTTTAACAAAGTGCCGGGGGGATGGAGGAGGAAGCCGTGAATTCTGCTGCATGGAGGAGGCAACATCTGAGCTGGACCAGTGAATGAGTAGGATTTGCCAAGTGGTAAAAGGACTTCGGGCGGGGGGCATTTCATACGAGGAACTGCATCAGAAAGATGCAGATAGCCCTTGGCATGTTTGGGGAACCCAGGGCATGCAGACCAGTGCTGCGTGGACAGAGTAGTGGGTGACAGGAGAGTCTGGAGATGAGCCTATAAAGGTGCGCTGTGACCATAACATACATGAGAAATATAATGAACACTTGTCTGTTACATACGGAGGTCGTTAAGAGAGTAAATCCTAAGAGTTTTCATCACGAAGGAAAAAATCTATTTTTTTCTGTCTTTAATTTTGCATCTATATGAGGTGGTGGATGTTCCCTAAGCTTATTGTAATCATTTCGTGACGTATGTAAGTCAAATCATTATGCTGGACACCTGAAAGTTACACAGTGCTGTATGTCAATTACATCTCAATAAAACTGAAAGAAAAAAAAAAAGTGGGCTGTGCCCAGAATCAAAGGACTTTGAACTGATGCTTTGGGCAACAAGGAGCCAGAGAATGACGTGACCAGATCTGTCTGGCAGTGACAAGAAGGAATGGGGGACAGAGGGCATGGAGACTGGAGCCCGGGAGCCGCTGGGCAGAGTGTGGGAGTCAGGCGTGGGTTTCGCTTGGCGGGTGGACCCAGCACCTCCGAGAGTCACTGAATCCAGCAGCTCCCACAACAGAGCCCTTGCGTCTCCTTCTGGTCTCACAGGACAGGTGCAGCTGCCCTCCTGTTATTTCAGGTGGGCTCTGCTTCCTCCTCCGCCCCTCCTTACCCCACCTCCTCACATCTCCCTGGCTTGCTCTAAAACAGCCTTTCATTCCAGAATCACAGAGGAGCCTCAGATGCACACACTCCTGGGGGATCTGACTTCCTCTAATCCACCCTCATTTAACAGCTGGATCCAACACAGATTTCCTGAGACTCTCCCACTGGGCACAGAGAGAGCCCTGTGAGCTGTGAGGGAGGCACAGACCCCGCCCCGATGATGCATTAATGAATGGGGAGGAGGGTGGCATGGACACCAAGAATGGTCCTTCCTGCAAAGCAGCCTGGGTGTGTGCACAGCCTGGGTGTGTGTGGGCGTTTGGGGAACTGAGGAGGAAAGGAGTCACCCCTCTGGGTGGAATGGGAGTGGGTCAGATTTACAAAGTTTCAATAGTGGACCCCAGGGTTTAAAAAACAGAAGATTTGGGTTTCAGTTCTACCTTTCATAGCTGTGTGAAAGCAAGTCATGCCACCTCTCTTAGCCTCCGTGTCCTCATTTAGAAAGAAACAAACGCACAGACTTCATTTACAATGCTGCGAGGATGGTCCAATAAGATGCTGTAAAGCTCAGTGTCTAGGGATGGGATTGTAATCGTGTGGTAAGCAGCCTCTAAAATGGCCCCCAGGGCTTCCCTGGTGGCGCAGTGGTTAAGAAACCGCCTGCCAATGCAGGAGACACAGGTTCGAGCCCCAGTCCGGGAAGATCCCACATGCCGCAGAGCAACTAAGCCCGTGTGCCACAACCACTGAGCCTGCGCTCTAGAGCCCGTGAGCCACAACTACTGAAGCCCAGGCGCCTAGAGCCCGTGCTCCACAAGAAGAGAAGCCACCGCAATGAGAAGCCCACGCACCGCAGCAAAGAGTAGCCACCGCTCGCCGCAACTAGAGAAAGCCCGTGTGCAGCAACGAAGACCCAACACAGCCAAAAATAAATAAATAAATAATTTAAAAAATAATAATAATAAAATAAAATGGCCCCCAATGATCCCTGCCTCCTGGTGTTCACACCCTGTGTAATCCTATCCTGGGTGTGGGTTGGACGTAGTGACTTGCTTCCAACCAGCGGAATATGGCAAAAGCGATAGGACCGCACTTCTAAGATGAGGTTACAAAAAGACTCTGGCTTCCATCTTGCTCACACTCTACCGCTGTCTTCCTTGCCTGCTCTGATGGAAGCCAGTTGCCACGTTGTGAGCCATCCTATGCGGAGGTCCACGTGGCAGGAACTGAAGGGGGACACTGAATCTTGCCACAACCACATGAAAGCTCTTAAAAATGGATCTCCCCCCAGCAGTGGCTGAGGTAACCCTGGGAAACACCTTGAGAACAGCCTGTGAAAGACTCTGAACCAGAGGACCCAGTTAAGTCATGCTTTGCTTCCTGATCCACAGAAACCCTGAGATAATGTGTTTGCTGTTTTAAGCCTCTAAGTTTTGGCATAATTTGTTATGCAGCAGTAGCTAACTAATACAATCAGGGTGATACTGAAACTGTTTAGTAACCAGCTCAGTACAGACATTAACCAATCAGAGCAGATGCTGACTGCAGCAACGGAGCAGGGTCTGAGCCACTCGCTAGAGCACTGGGAGTTCAGGGTGGGGACAGTGGAGGGGCAAGTGAAGTGGTGGGAATTAATCTTATGGAAATACACAAGGGCATAAAAGTAGCTATTTGCAAGAATATTCACTGCAGTTGTTGTAGTGAAAGATTGAAACAACTGAAGTCTATGCACAGGGGACTGGTTCAATTAAGGTACATCCACACAATGGGCTATCACACAGCCATGGTGATGCAGAATGATGGGCAAGATATACTTTGTTCAGGAGCAGAACAGAGGACATCATATGACATCTTTGGTGTTAAATATACGTACGTATACTTACCTGAAGGCTTGTAGCCCTAGAAACACCCTGGTAGCCCTGGTTGCCTCCAGGAAGGGGAATTGGAAGATGGGATCAGGGACAGGAGAGAAACCTAATTTTCCTGTCTCCTGAAACCCCCTGGGATGCCCCTTGTATCAACTGGGGGTGGGGAAGCAATTATGGTTATGTTCTGGGAGGACTCATAAACCCTAATTTGGTGTCTTTGGAGATTTTCTAAATAGAGGGTGTGCTGAGTGGAAGGGCCCTGGCTCTCCTCCCCCTCCGCCACCAGAGCAGTCCCTCCCCCTGGAGATTTTATTGGAAAAACCGGTTCCTCTGCTTGAACGAAGAAAAGTTGGAACTCATTCTGCCCCTTTTCTTCCCTCAGTTCCCACTCAACTCTCCACCACCCCTCCACTCCCTGTCACTGCCATTGCCCCTGACAACCTGGCTCAGTCTGAGCTGAGTCCAGCCCCATCCAGGGATCTCTGTGGATCCCTGGGGACTCACCTGGTACGTCCGGGGATGGATTGAGAATCATGAAGGCATCTGACAGGCCTGCTTTGACGGGGTGCTGGGACGAGCTGATTTCCAGGACGGGCATAGGGATCTGCAGTGGGAAGAAGAGGCTCTGTCTACCCCCCAAACGCTCTTGGGCCAGCCTAGACTTCCCCTCCGAGCTCCAGACCCATCTGCCTGCTGGGCCTTGCCTCTTGGAGGACTCAGACATCTCAAACCCAATGGGGCCCCATCCAAATTCCAAGTCTTCCCCACACTATCTCCAAACACATTTCCTTTTTCTTTTCTCCCTCTCTGTGAATGGTGCCTCCATGCAGGCCAGAGACCTGGGAGTCACCCTCAGTTCGCACCCCCCCTTCATTTCCCTCCTCCTCCGTCTAATACATCTCTAATACATTAGCTTGCTAACTGGCTCTCAAATCTATCCAGTTCTCTCCATCGCCCCCTCCCTACCCCAGGCTGGCATTACCTGTCTCCCATATCATCTCCCAGCATCCCCTCTGAGCCCCAGCCCTCTGCTCTCCACTCTGAAGCCAGAGCGTCCTTTTCAAAGGCAAATCCGGTTGTCCCCCTGCGCCCCCCTTCTTGCCCTCACTCTCTCCCCTCCGGCCAGGCTGCCTTCCTGCAGAGGTTTCTACCGGCCATGCTCTGTCCTGCCACAGAGCATGTGTTTTCTCGCTCCTGGAGCACACTTCATTTCTTTGCTTCCTTAGCTCCTACACATTCTGCAGATTTCAATTCTTTTCCTCGGGAGAGCCTTCCCTGACCCCTGTTCAGGTAAAGAGCCCCGTGAAAGGCTTTCCTGGCATCTCCATTTACGAGCACTTGTCACAGTGGCAATTCTATACTTGTCCCCACAATCTATCCCTCCAGCCAGACTCTCAGCTCCACAAAGGTAGGGCCGTCAGCCATCTTATTAACTGCCAGCATCCCCGGCACCACGCCCTATGTCTGGCACATTGGAGGATCTCGACAGATAACTGCTGAATGAAAGAAAGGCCGTCTCTGCAGCTGGGCCCACTCACCTCTTTGTAGCCGAATACAATGCGGCCATCTTGGTGCAGAGCTGCCTGGAAGGTGAAGCTGCCCCTGTCCTCCCGGTCCTGGAGGTAGACGTGGTCCCACTGAACAACAAAGACTGTCCCTGGTGAGGAGAGCAGAGACCTGGCTGGACAGGGAGACAGTGAGGGGAGCAGGGCCCTGCGGAAACGGTGGCCAATGTGGATGGGCCACAGCTTGGCTTCCTTAGGGATGATGGGGCAGGAGGCAGGAGCTGGGCAGCCCACAGACAGCCTGACTTCCAAGCTGAAGAGGAACCAGAAAACCCTTCTTCAGCTTCCCCACCCCCAACCAGGTACTGTGATTGACCATCTCCAACCCCAAGCACGCCCTTTCCTTCTTGCCTATCCTGACCCCCTGGGATGAAAAGGAGGAGAAATAGGAGAAACAACTGTTCTCCCGGGGTGGAAGGTAGGTGTTCAAGGGACAACCTGGTGAGAATAAGAAACAGTAAAGGTCTCTGATATTTATTTCACCTCTACTAAGAGCCAAGTGCTTTCATTTCATTATCTCATCAGGTAGCAGGCATTTTTGTCCCCATCTTACAGGTGAGGAAAATGAACACAGAAAGTTAGGGTGGCTGTCTTGCTGTGTGACTGTGGGCAAGTCCCTTGCCCTCTCTGGGACTTGGGCTCCTCTAAACGGGCTGGACCAAGGGAGCCCTGGAGCTGGGTGACTTAAACTCTGAGCTCTGATCTCACCATTGTCAAAGTAAGCAACTGTGGAGTTGTCGGAGCGGCCAGGGTTGAAGTTGGCCATCAGAGGAGCCACGTACTGAGTAGCCGTGAGCATCCGATGGACCACATCACCCATGAAGATGAAGCCTGGGGTGGGAAGAAGTGTAGACAAATCATCAGAGATGGCCCAGAGGGGTTGCTTCCTCGTGCAGGAAAGAGCAGTGTAGACGGGGCTGGAAGTGAGTCTTGGACCTCCGTCCACCAGCCTCACATAGTGGGCACGGGTCTGGCATGTATGGAGCTAAGGGGCCCCAGACCAGAAGGTTCTCTCTGCCCCTCCCACCTCTCTCTGTCCCTTGGAAAGCGCACAGGAATCAAAGACAGGCTCCTCATATCAACTGGAAGCCTGGTCCCAGGAAGCAGGCTCTCAGTGCAGTCTCCTCTCTCTCATTTACAGACTCAGAAGCACAGGGGCCAAGGGACTGCCCACAGTGGCCTGCACAGACCCAGAGGGAGAGAAAAACACACACACACAGACATACACACACACACAAGCAAGTCAGTTGATGTGAGGAAGCTGGGCTGAAACACTGATGACCTCTCTCCTGAGAGTGGGGTCCCAAGAGAGCCACATGTGGGACCCTCCCCAGTCCATCTGTAAAACCCGGTCTCCAGGGAACCTTCCCAGATAGGTCCCAAGTTCTGGCTGAAATCTCCACACCCTCTCCCAGTCCCACAGACAAGGCCTTACCTCCGGTTGCTATGGTGATCTGCCGCAGAGGATGCCCGTAGAAAGGGAAATCAAAGGACAAGACCACTCTCTGCAGGGGATGGGAGAGAATCAGCATGGGCTAACCTGCAGGCCAGAGGGCTGGGCATCCACACTGCCCCATGCTTATCTGGATGGGACTGGTTGGGGGGTGGGCACAGGCATGTCCAGGGCAGTACCACAGGAGGGCGCTCCAACTCTGGCAAAGCCCCCCAGGGTCCCCTGGAAAGCACTTCCCAGACCACAGACCTCAGGCCACAAGCCATGCCCACTGACCAGGTGTGGCGGGCTGGCCCCCAGCCTCCCAGCCCAGGGCAGCGTTGCCAGGGACTGGGGCACTCACCGAAGCCTGCCGGTGGGTGTTGGAGAGGATTCGGTGAACTTTCACTTGGCTCTGGTTGGCCTTGGCCACGTCCACCCACAACTCCCGGCTGCGGGGCTCGCTGGGACCATAGAGACGGGACACATAGTAGCTGTGGTTGTCCTCCTGTCGTTATCCAAGACAGAGCCCACAGGAGGCATGAGGAATCAGGATGCCAAGAACCACAGAGTCTGGATACAAGAATTCATGGCCCTCCCAGGGGGGCAGACCGTGGCCCAGAGCTGGTTCAGGCCTGGGAGCCCTTTGGCCCCGGAGAGCTCAGTACCTGCTCCCTAGCCATGCCCCCAACAGCTCTGGCCCCAGCTAAATCCATACCTGCTGTAGCCATGCTCCACCCTGCCATCCCCAAGACAGGCCAGGAGGCTTCTCCTACAGCCCCTGAGTCCCCCGCAGAACACACCCAAGGCACAGCTCAACTTGGGAGGTGAGGGAGCAACAGGCAAGGCAGCCCCAAACAGAGCCCTTGTCTTCAGGGAGCTCCCAGACTGAGGGGGAGACATAGCCCCCTTCCCTGGGGAGCACCCAGTTTAGGGGAGAAGAAAAAACTGGATTCAGAAGCCACCGGTCTAAAGATGTTGACCTTGGGGCGTTGCTTGGGGCATTGCTAGTCTGATGGAGCAGGTGGGACTTATACAAACAGAATACACAGACACAGACCCTCCAGCAGAGAGATAAGACAGGGCCCATGTCAGTCACTAAAGGCTTGAGAGACGGGAGAGAAGCGGCAATGATGCCTTCGGGACGTATTTTTAAGCTTTACCATGTGCCTGATGGGGACAAAATAAAAGAACAAGCCAGAACCCAGAGGGCTGGGGGTTAACTCTGTAAAGCCTCCCCTGTACAGGAGCATTTAGGGGCAGGATTTAAAGGAGGCTGGACATGGTCAGCAGAAGGTATGGAAGAACCCAGGGAGGAGGCAATGTCAAAGCATTTCAGCCCATCCGGGAGTACCAGCCACCAGCCGTAGGAGGAGAAGAGGCAGAGTGGGCAGGTCCACTCGGCCGCTGCCACAGAAGTGGAGCTGCTGACTCGTGCGGAGCCCTGGCGGGTCATTAATCAGGCTGTCAGGCTGCAGTGGCCGCAGACACAGCAGAGCCGACCATGTTCTCCCTGCCAAGCTGCCAGCTGCCCAGCCAGCCCTTGCCCTGGGCCCAGCACGAGCAGGGCCGAGGGATGCCTGCTCTCTCCACCCGCCCGGAGACAGACTCTGCTCTTCTGACGAGTGACACACTCTGAGGACCTGGGGTCGGGGCAGGGCTGGGGGAAGACGAGCAGGGGAAACATGGGGCTGGGGGTAGATTTCCCACTGCCACTGCCTGGTGCCTCCCCTCCAGCCTCTAGACTGCCGGCCCCTCCACCCATCCTTAGCACGGACATCAAACAAATCTAAACAAACCTAAAACACATACGAGGCCACAGCCCGCTGCTCACAAGCCATCGGGGGCTCCCACTGCCCTCGAGACAAAATCCAAACCGCAGCCTCACATACGAGGTCTCACCGTGAGCCAGCCCCACCTTCTCTCTAGCTTCACTTCTCTCTCCCTCTCCTTCGCCTGTGCCTCCTTGTACACCCACTCACCAGACTGACCCCCCGACAGTCTGAGGCCGCCAGTGGTCACTCATGCCTTTGCACACGCTGGTCCTCCTGCCTAGAATGACCTTGCTTTCTCCCCATGGCAGATTCCTACTTCTTCAATGCACAGCTTAAACATCACCTTCTTATTGATCTCCTCCCCCAACTTGCCCAGTGAGGACCTCCACCGTCCACAGGAGTCCTCCAGGGCTGACTCATGGGTACAGTTTGTGAGAGTCACATGGGCCCATGCTTGCTGGCTTTCTGATTTGACTCATGAAGCCACCTGAGGGGGTCACCCTGATGCCACCACCTCTGGGGTGCCCATGCCAAGGATGCTGCCTCCCATTGCTGTCACAGTCACTTACCCTGGGGTCCCAGAAGATGCCCAGAGGAGGAACCGCTGCCCCCCAGTTTGCCCGTGGGCACCGGGGCAACTGTGCTTATGCCCTGAGCTCACAGCTTCCCTCAGGAAAGCGGCCCCTTCACCTTCTGCTTCTCCCCTGCCCCACAAGAGACCAGATGCCACGTCTTTTCTCCCTGGGTCTCCATCTCTCCTATCTCCATCCATCTCTGCTGGGGTCCCCACCTTGACCAAAAAAAAAAAACAACCAAAAAAATTACCTGCCACCACTATTGAAAACAGTATGGAGGTCCCTCAGAAAACTAAAAACAGAATTACCATATGATCCAGCAATCCCATTCCTGGGCATATATCCAGACGAAACTATACTTCAAAAAGATACACGCACCCCTATGTTCATAGCAGCACTATTTACAACAGCCAAGACATGGAAACAACCTAAATGTCCATCTACCGATGAATGGATAAAGATGTGGTACATATATACAATGGAATATTACTCAGCCATAAAAAAGCATGAAATAATGCCATTTGTAGCAACATGGATGCAACTAGAGATTATCATGCCAAGTGAAGTAAGTCAGAAAGAGAAAGACAGGGCTTCCCGGGTGGCGCAGTGGTTAAAAATCTGCCTGCCAATGCAGGGGACACGGGTTCGAGCCCTGGTCCGGGAAGATCCCACATGACGCAGAGCAACAAAGCCCGCGCACCACAACTACTGAAGCCCACGCGCCTAGAGTCCGTGCTCTGCAACAAGGGAAGCCACTGCAATGAGAAGCCCGCGCACCGCGACAAAGAGTAGCCCCCGCTCGTCACAACTAGAGAAAGCCAGTGCACAGCAGGGAAGACCCAACACAGCCAAAAATAAGTAAATATATTTTTAAAAAAGAGAAAGACAAATACCACATGATATCACTAATATATGGAATCTAAAATATGACACAAATGAACCTGTCTACAAAACAGAAACAGACTCACAGACATAGAGAACAGACTTGTGGTTGCCAAGGGTGAGGGGAGGTGTGGGAGGGATGTGGGAGTTTGGGATTAGCAGATACAAACTATTATATATAGAACGGATACACAACAAGGTCCTACTGTATAGCACAGGAAACTCTATTCAATATCCTGAGATAAACCGTAATGGAAAAGAATATAAAAAAAGAATGTACATGTATGTATAACTGAATCACTTTGCTGCACAGCAGAAATTAACACAACATTGTAAATCAACTTTACTTCAATTAAAAAAAAAAAAAATCACTGGCCAAGAAAAAAAGCCCCTTGCACACAAACTCATGCAAAGACATGTGAACAAAGGTGCCCAAGAGAAGAGTCTGAGGGCCCACAGCCTGCTTCCTGGGAGTCACATGGTGAGCAGTTTTTAATCCACCTCAAAGCAAAAACAACAGGGGGCCCTGACCAACACTGTGCATCTGACAGTCTGCAGGACTCCAGCGCCGAAGCCAGTTTAGGTTCAGCTGCATGGCTACAGCTCAACTCTTCTCTCCACTAGCTCCAACCAAGGAGTGGTTTATTAAAGGGCATCCATCAGCCTAAACTTTTGCCTGAAGAAAGGAAACCAAGTTTAGATGCTATTCAGCCCATCCTTTAAATGTCTACTCCCACCGCCACCGCCACCCCCAACCCCCAACTCTGAGCCCCTGACACATAGGGACAGGCAAGATCACCTCTGCACCCATGCCTGAGTAGTGTTTGGCAAGGTGAGGCGAGGCCTGTTCTGGGAGTCCAGAACCTTCCTTTTGCCCTTTTATAGGAGAAGAAAGAGGGACCGGTGCCTGGCACAGTCAAAATTTTGGAAGTAAACCTGCCTCTCCAATTCCTAGGCTGTCTTATTATGACCTGTCGGGGAGGGGGACGTGAGTGACCAACAGAGCAAAGTAGCGTCTAGGTGGCACTCTAGTCCTTTTGAACTCACAGAAGGTTTAACTGTGTCCTGCAAAAAGCTTTGTTCAAGTCCTAACCCCCGTACCTTGAATGTGACCTTATATGGAAAGAGAGTCTTTGCAAATGTAATTAAGATGAGGTCATACTGGATGAGGGTGGGCCCGACTACAGGTGTTCCAGTAAAAGAAAGGAGAGGGAGATTTAGGGACACAGAGGGGACACAGGGAAGAAGGCCATGTGACAACAGAGGCAGCGATTGGAGTGATGCAGTTTACAAACCATGAAATGCCAAGGATGACCAGGGACCACCAGAAACTAGGGATAGTCAAGGAAGGATTCTTCCCTAGCCTTCAGAGTGAGCGTGGCCTTGCTGACACCTCGATTCAGACTTCTGGCCTCCAAAACTGTGAGACAATAAATTTCTATTGTCTTAAGCCGCCAAGTTTGTGATATTTTGTCATGGCAGCCCTAGGAGGCTAATACACAGGTGTGTGTTGCTCTGCCTCAAGTGGGGCAACGCTGAATGTTTCCCCTTTCACGTCACCACCATGTTTAGAACATTCTGCGGCTTCCCAGCTGTACTCAGAGTGAAGGCCATGCTCCTCACCATGACCTACAAGGCTCTGTGGGGCCAACTCTAGACACTGCTTACCCAATATTCATTACCCCTCTTTTTTATTAATAGCACATTGATTTTGTAGCAAGCAAATTTGACTGCTTGTCCCTCTTGCCCTTGCCCTTCTCCTTATTCCTGCCTGGAATGCAGATGTGATGACTGCAGCTTCAACAGCCATCTTGTGAGCATAAGGACAAGAGCCACCTCCTAACGCTAGTGGAGTGGAGAGTTAGACAGAACCTAGGTCCCTGGAGGGATGCTCGTTAAGTCCTCGGATTCAGCACTCTGTTATACGCAAACCTGAATTCTTCCTGATGCATAGCAGTCTGGCCCCAACCCCCCACCTCTACCTTCCCCCTTGCTCTCCATGCTCCAGCCCTGTTGGGCTTCTCTCAATTCCTGAAATCACCAAGTGCTTGTCTGTCTCAGGACCTTGGTACTTCCTGTATCTCCAAACCTCTTTCTCATGCAGTTCAGAAGCTGACTCTTCTCTGTCCTTCAGACCTCAGCTCAGTGGTTCTTCCTGATGCTCCCGTTACACTCTCGTTGCACCTCAGCCTTCTCCCTCTCAATGTGTTGTACACTTGTGATGACTGACTTGACTTTTTTTTTTTTTTTTTTGGCTGTGTTGTGCAGCGTGTAGGATCTTAATTCCCCAACCAGGGATTGAACCCAGGCCCTCGGCAGTGAAAGCGCAGAGTCCTAACCACTGGACCGCCGGGGAATTCCCTTGACTTGACTTTTAGATTTGTTTTCTCCACACTTGCCTTTCCTGTAAGACCATAACTTCCCCACGGGTAAGGTCAGCTTTTTCCTATGGTGTTTAAATGATAATAAATGAATGACCATTCATAGTTTCAGAGCAGGACCATTCAAAGCACAGTTCGTTGAAAGCCTTCTCATCCTTTGTTTTATTGCTACCACCATGCATTCTAGCGACCAGGATGGGATGGTATTACCAAACAAAGCAGGACAGCAGCTCATGGGGAACAGGTACTGTCAGGTACAGTGGGAGTCAATACAGCTCCCACCTAGGAACCTGAGAGGAGGCCAATGTTTAAAACTGCTGCTTGGAGGCTTGGAAAGGGGTCCTGTTTCCATCACCTGATGCCTGGGACTCGCCTGGTCAGAGCGTCCACCAAACCTCCAAGCACCGGAAATGAGGGTCCCTGCACAGAAGCCGCGCTCTGCAGCTGTGAAACCCAAACAGACGTTAACACGTCTCTTGCTGCCTCATCTAAGAGGCAAAGGGTGGGGTGGCTGGGGACGTTTAGCCCATTGCTCTGAGTCCTTGGTCCATGAAGGACAAACGGTCCACAGCCCCAGCCGGTGCCGCTCCGCTGTGGAGCCAGGCTGTGTGCTGTTGGGGGATCCTGGGACAGACCTGTCTCATTCTTTGAGTTCCCAAGGAGCCCTCCAACGGCACCTCTTAACTGACAAAAAGTCTTCAACCGTGCTGACTCTAGGAGAGTCAGAAGCTAAACGAGTTGCTGCCTCTAACTCCCAGGCACACACTCTCTCCAATGTGTCAGCAGATCCCCGGGTGAGCACGGGCCTCCGTACCTATGGGTCCCCTGCTCAGGCCAGGTGGGTGAGGCTGAGGCTCTGCTTCTGGCCTCAGAAGTGCCAGGTGCAGCTGGCCTGCCAGGGGAAGGACTGCCTCAGGGGGCAGCGCCAGGCAGGTCCCCAACAGGCCCCAACAGACCACCTCTCCTGGCACGGGGTGACTGATTAATCCTAGGACAGTGAAGCCGGGAGCGGTATCTATTCCAAGCCCCGGCCTAGGGAGGCTCCATGGTGATGGGTGAGGCCAAACTGCAGCTTAGAGAGGAGGGGACAACTTGGACCTGGGGTCACTCCTGGGCAGGGCGAAGAACGAAGCCCTCAGGGGTTGGGGGGGGCGGTGAGGTGCTTGGGAAAATGGGAGGAAAGAGAAGGGAAGTTGGCCTTTGCAGATCTGCGAGAGTTGTGCGTGACAACCCTGGGAGATGAGTGCTACAATGAGTCCCGTTTTATAAGTGGGGAAACCGAGGCCCACGTAACTCTCTGAAACCAGGTCAGTCTCACTCAAAGGCAGTGACTTTTCCTCTGTCCACTGTTTCTCGGGTCTTTAAGTGACCGCCCCACTGGAAGGCGACTTGGGCTGCTTATTAGTGATTGGTTAAAACGTCTCACATCAGAAGAACCAGAGTGGATCCTTTCTGGAGCACAGAGTTCAGGGACCGTGTCCCAATCCCCTCCTCACCCCTAGCACCTTCCCAGCACAGGGCTGGCACCTGGCACATGGTAGGTATTAGGGACCTGCTTGTTGAATGAGTGCAATCACCAGGACCCCACAGCTGATGGTGCCGGAGACTGTGCTGAGAATGTGCTGTGTGACGCCAATAAGGACAGCATCCTCCCCCAGCACTGATAGCAGGTGACACAAAAGCCACGTGTGAAGGAAGCAGCTGCCTCCTCTGGGAATCCAAGTCCGTGGAAATCATTCCCATAGCTGGGACATCCTGTCCAAAGGAATGCACCTCCAACTCCCCGTCTTCTTTTCCTGAAATGCCCGTATCATCACCTTAGGAGGTCCTTCCAGTCAGAAGACCTGAATTGCTGCACTTGAGGCTTGAAGCATGTCAGTTGGGCTGTATTCCTGTCCCAAGTGGGGCAGAGTAGGAGGAGTTTGGGACGCAGGGAAGGGGAAAGAAAAACAGTTCTCTGTCAAAGGAGGAAGGAAGGGAGGAGGGAGGGAGGGAAGGAGGAGGAAGTGTTAGCTTCATTTCTCCGAGGAAGCGAAGTTAACGCGGGAGATGCTCTCAGGCCATGGAAGGAAACCCTGGCTCCACCTCCTCAAACTCGGAGGAAGAGTACTCGATCATGTGACTGAGAGTCCAGCAGGGTAGCAAGTGTGGAACACGGGGCCTCTGGTGTCATCAGGACCTTGTCCTGAGTGTGACTGCTGGGCCACAGAAACGAGAAGGAAGCCAGCCCTCACATCCGCCTTCAATAAATATATGCTGGGGTCTTCCCTGGTGGCACAGTGGTTAAAAATCTGCCTGCCAAAAAAAAAAAAAAAAAAAAAAAAAAAATCTGCCTGCAAATACAGGGGACACGGGTTCGAGCCCTGGTCCGGGAAGATCCCACATACCACGGAGCAACTAAGCCCATGCGCTACATCTACTGAGCCTGCACTCTAGAGCCCACAAGCCACAACTACTGAAGCCTGCATGCCTAGAGCCTGTGCTCCACAACAAGAGAAGCCCCCGCAACGAGAAGCCCATGCATCCCATCGAAGAGCAGCCCCACCCCCGCTTGCTGCAACTAGAGAAAGCCCACGCGCAGCAACGAAGACCCAATGCAGCCAAAAATAAATAAGTTAATAAATCATTTTTAAAAAGACCCAACGCAGCCAAAAATAAATAAATAAATTTATAATAAATAAATAAATAAATGCTGGGTGAGTAATAAAGAGACAGAATTGAGGAGGGTGTCGAAAGACAGAGAAAGCAGCCCTGGTTCCTGACAGCTTTCCAGGTCCCTGAGGTCAGGCTGTCCTTCATCTCCAGCCCTTCGATCCCGTGACAGGTCTCTGCACCGTCTCTATAAACCTGTCCCCTGAGACAGCTGGAATGGCTCCTTGGACCCAAAAGAGCCCTAATGAGTCTTTCTCACGGGGTGATCAGGGGAAGTACCTCCAGGGATACCACAGATAGTCCTTCACCAGCACAGACAGTGAGAATCTGCATGGGAAGAGAGAAATGAGAAACCAAATTTCTGGGAGAATTTTTTTCCTGGCAACACACTAACCACCATGTTTTTTCTTCTACAAAGTCAATCACCACTGGCTTCTTGACTTGGCGGTGGCTTGGAAGTCAACAACCTTGGGGGTGCTTCCCGTCTGCCACTGCAGGTCCCTGATCATGCTGCCACCGGCACCCGCAGTTTTGAAGGCGAAGTCCACACACAGCAGAGACTGATAACTGTCTCCCAATAACCACTCTCCTCTTCTTCCTTTAGTAGCAGAATCTTCCAGCTTTAGTTAGGCACGTGGGCACCGAGCTAGACTACGTTTCCCAGCCCTCCTTACAGCTAGGAGACATGACTATGCCTGGCCAGTGGAAGATGAGCAGAATGACTGTCCTCAGTAGGAACTGGGGGACTCTCACCTTGCCCAGTTCTCATTGTTTGGGACGCAGATGTGATGGTGGGAGCAGAAGCAGCCATTTTGGACCACAACATGCGAGGCACATGTTGTAGAGGGGAGCTGGCTCCCTAACACCATAGAGACACTACATCAACTCCTGCTTACTTATGCTCACACTATTACATGTGAGAGAGGAATAAACCTCCTTCACGACTAAGTACCTTGTCAGTTGGCCATTTTTTACAACAGCTGAAACTGTCTCCTAAGCCCAGTCAATCCGAAGCCTTCTTCACATATTCCATATAGATATGTCTCTTGAAAAGAATTTCGAGGCCGCGCCCGGCAGTGAACTTGCCTGAGGAATTCACCCAATTCACAGATGTCACCGCATCTGACCTGCTGTCTGTGGGGCAGTCCTGATAACCCAGAGGGCAGCCCTCCAGGCACTGTGGACTGGAGGCTAGAAGCTGAGATGGGGTGACCTGACATTACAGAGGGTCAGGGAGCTTAGCACGAGCCAGACCATTTGGCAAGTCCGCCAAAGGGAACTATGTTTCCTTGAAATGCCTGCAAGAAACCCCAGTGGATAAACCACATTCATTTTGGTAGGCAGCATGATGTGGCTTTCAAACGTTTTTGACCGTGAAATCCTTTCTTCCAATTAAACTTCCATGGAGGCGCGATACATAAATCACATCAAAGTAAGGCCACTCGGGGGGAAGGAAAGAGAAGGGCCTGGAGCCCAGCCTGCTGTGCTCCTTCCTTCCCCACCACCCTCCATCCTACAGCAGCCCGTGAAGCACCTCTGGGAACCCTTAGGGTTCCGTGGAGTGCAACTTGAAAACCACTGCTTTAGGATCAAGGGCAGGGGCTGTGGAGTTAGCAGACCCAAGTTCAAAAACTAGCTCCACTACATAATAGTTGGTGCAAAACATCCCTCTCCTCTCTGAGCATCAGTTCCCTCATCAGTAACCTTTCTTGCAGAGCTCTTGAAAGGATCAGACAAAACATAGCAACGTAAAGCTCTTAGCCCAGTGCCTGGTCCGCAGTAGGTGTTTGAAACGTGGGAGCTATTAGCATGATTCTGTTGGACCTTTCCAGGAAAGGTCTTGATTGTGGAGGCTGCCTCCTCAAAACCATCCCCAGCCCCCTCTTCAGCACCTGCTGTTACAACGTCTCTTCTGCCTCAATTATTCATGCCCAGAGCCTGCCAGGCACTCCATTTCTGACAGCAGGGCAGCATTTACCTTGGCTGGGCTCAAGACGTTTCTGGACAGGAACTCTGGCTAAGCTGTCACCGTCAGCCCATCACCTGCCAGCCAACTGGCAAGTGGAAATGCCGGGGCGAGCAACCAAGGGCATCCTGCAGGGCCTATTGGAGAGGTCTGGCCAGCCGTGCTGGTTAGAATGGCACGCCAGGAAGCTGAATCCTACCCAGGACATGCTGAGGGGAATGCTGGGGGAACGGGCATCCTACTCCCCGCCTCCACTGTTCTAGGAGGCGTTACAAGGCCAGTAGGAATGTTTCCTAGATCCCTGCTACTCAGAGTCTGGCCCAGAGACCAGCAGCATCAGCATCACCTGGGAGCTCAGCAGAAATGCAGAGTCCAGGGCCCAACCCGAAACCTGCTGGATCAAAATTCGCATCTGAACAAGCTTCGTAGGGGATTATTTTGCACAGTAAAGCTTGAAGAGCGCTGGTTAAGAAGCACCCTCTGTCTGGACCAACGCATCACTCATTTATGTTTCTGAAGACTCCAAGGACAGAAAGACCTGGGTTCTTGTCCTGGCTCTGCCACTCACTAGCTGTGCAACCTTGGGCAAGCACTTCACCTCTCTGTTCCCAGATAGTATTAGAAACACCTGCCTCCTGGGGTAGTTGGGTGGATGAAATATAAGGCCACAGAGTGAGGCCAGCGCTCAGGGAGGGCTCCTTTAGTTCCCTTACCTCATTCATCCACACGATGACCTCCATCTACCCTCTGGAGGTATTTACGCCTCAGGCTGAAATAAACCACCTGGAACACTTGTCATCACAGAAGTGCGGAAAACAGGTCCCCTGGACTAACCCGGGAAGGGAGGGACCCAGCCTAGACAAAGGGGTATTTGCATGGTGCTGAGGGCCTGGGGTAAAGAGGTGCCAGGGTGGGTGAGGCTGACCTGAGGAGGTCCTGGAAGTGGGGATTTGCACCAGGCTTGGAAAGAGCGTGTGAGCTGGCTCTCTAGACAAAGCATTTTTTAATACCCCTCACGCTTCATGGAAAGGAAAGAAGCATCTTATCCTGACACTGATTCTACATGTGGGCTTTTGGAGGATATCAGTCAACCAGAGATTTTGATAGCATCAATATATATCATATAACCACAAAGAATTAGGAAATAAGGAAAGACAAAAACAGGCCACCCCATCTCTCACCTCGTCCTGTTCTGCCATATTTCCTTCTAGTCTTTTTCCTATGAATGTAATTTCACGCGGTTATAATCCTGCCGACTATCCAGTTGTGTGGACGGCTTCTGTCATGTTTCATGATATCTGAAGCAGTTTTTGATGTTGAACACGGTCCTTTAACCATCATCTGTAAAGGCGTCATGGCCATCTACTCAGAAGAAAACCCACAATTTTATTAACTTTTTCCTTACTGTTGGGCACTTAGGTAGTTTCCAGCTTTTATGCTCTATTTTTCTATTTTTAAATACTACTGTGATAAATTTGTTGATACACTTTCCATGTCCCGGATTATTGCCCCTGCTTCAAAGCCTTGGCTATAAAGCAGAACTTCTCAATCTTTAATGTGCATACAAATCACCTGGGAATTAGATCCTGATACTGCAGGTCTGAGGGGCCTGACCTGCATTTCTAACAAGCTCCCACCATACGTTGAGGAGTCGTGAGGATATGAAGGGTAGCCCCTGAAGTTTCAAGGCCAGGAAATCCTCTTTTGTTGCTGGGATCCCATTTTTGTACTTCCAGCTAAGATCTGGGGGAAAAAGCACTACCCTTTTTTTCCGAGACCTTTCTGGTTAACTTTTCAACCAATTAGTTCAACCGATTTTTATAACAACTCTATGAGGCATTCTCAGTCCCACCTTACAGATGAGGAAACTGAGGTTTAGAGTGATGACATGGCAAAGATACACACTATCTTCCATATTGGGACCAGAGTAAGATGACCAACTGTCCCGATGTACCTGAGACTGAGGGGTTCAATGCCAAAATCAGGACCATCCTGGGAAAACCGAGATGGTTGGTCACCTTGACCACAGCCTAATTCAGAGTCAGCTAATGTTTATCATTTCCAACCCTGGGCGCCTTTATGTAGATTACTGTATGACACCTTTGCAAGTACACTTAGGCAATATAGCATCGCCATTTGACAATGAAGAAATGAGCTCAGAGGGGTTAAGAAATTTTCCCAAGACAAGGGAATTCCCTGGCGGTCTAGTAGTTAGGACTCCATGCTTCCACTGCAAGGAGGCACGTGTTTGACACCCGGTCGGGGAACTAAGATCCTGCAAGCAGCGTGGTGTGGGCAAAAAATTTAAAAAAAAAAAAAGAAAGAAAAGAAAATTTCCCGGGACGGGAACTAAGATCCCACATGCTGCGGGGCAACTAACCCATGCACCACAACTAGGGAGAAGCCCGAGCGCCGCAACGAAGATCCCGCATGCCTCAACGAAGGAAGATCCCGTGTGCTGCAACTAAGACCCGACGCAGGCAAAAAAATAAGGGAAAAAAATTATAAAAAAAAAGAAAGAAAGAAATTTTCCCAAGACAAACAGCCCAATTTTTTAAATGGGCAAAGGACTTAAGTAGACATTTCTCCAAAGAAGATATACAAATGGCCGACAAGCACATGAAAAGATGCTCAACATCATTAGTGATTAGGGAAACTACAAAGCAAAACCACAATGAGATACCAGCTCACATCCACCAGGATGCTATAATTAAAAAAAAAAAAAAAAGGAAAATAACAAGTGTTGGCAAAGATGCAGCAAAATGGGAACCCTCATACATTGCTGGTGGGAATGTAATATGTTTCAGTCACTGTGGAAAACAGTTTGAAAGTTCCTCCGAGTTAAACATAGACTTACCCTATGACTCAGCAATTCCACTCCTAGGTATACCCCCAAAGAGCTGAAAATAGGTACTCAAACACATACACATACACATGTTCACAGTAGCACTATTCACAAGAACCAAAAGGAAGAAACTCAGATGTCTATCAACAAATGAATAGATGAACATAGCTGTGGATATCCGTATAATGGAAAATATTATTCAGCCATAAAATGGATGAGTCTTGAAAACATTATGCCAGGTGAAAGAAACCAGACACAAAAGGTCATATATGATATTTCATTCATATATGAACTATCCAGAACAGGTAAATTCATAGAAATAGAACACAGATTGGTGATAACCGGGGACTGAAGGGGGTGAGGGATGGGGTGCAACAGCCTGAAAGGTCCAAGACTTCCTTTTGAGGTGGTGAAAATGTTTTGGAACTCGATAGAGGTGATGGTTGCACAACATTGTGGGTATATTAAATACACTTCACTTTAAAATGGTTAATTTTTTGTTACGTGACTCTCACCTCAACAAGAAAGAAAATCAACCAACCAACCAACCAAACAACCAGCCTGCAGAAGGAAAAGGAAAAGGTCAACCAAAGGGACCTGCGTGGGAGACAGACCGCCTGGGCCTGAGCAGCCAGCAGAGGGCGCTGTGGCACGCTCACCGAGCCGGGCAAGGGAGACCACCGGGACTGAGAACCCATCACATGCCTCGCATTTTGCTCTCGAGTCTCAACCCAGGAAGATCAGTACCTACCCTCCCCTATTTGGGAAATCTGAAGCTAGTAGGGGCTTGAAACGCCAGGTTCATTAACTGAGGGTTTAAGTGTCCAGCCCAAGGTCAGCAGCTGGTACGTGCCGGATGGAAGGCCAAGACTGCGGGACCCTTTCCACAGTGCTGAAGCCTGGACGTCTGGACTCCACCTCCCACCTCCCTGGACACCCATTCTTCTCACAAAATCTCTTATTGTCTGTCGCTTCAAAATTCAGCTCACGACTTTCCCTCCACCCATTCTCACCCTCAACCCCCAGAAGTCTTCCCCTAACAGCCTTGTCACCTCATCCTTTCCCCTCAGCGCCCGCACTGCCATGGCCGGGTTCTTCCATGAGCAGCGCTTGGGGCTCTTCATGTGTCGATGCTACAAGTCTGTCTGTCCCGTCTCCCCTAGGCCCTTCTGAAGGTCTCCTTTTGGGAACTGCCTCCTTTGGGAGGGTGTAGAAACCAGGAGGGCATTGCACTCACTTGTTCCTCTCGCTGCCCAACTGTCTTGGATGATGGGGTTCCTATCCCACTGTGTGGTCCCTCAGCATTCCTGGGCCTGCCATGGCGGTTGGATGAGCTGGGAAGTTTTGCTTGGGCCAGAGAGGAGAGGAATTCAGGGAAGCTGGGCCAGGAGGAAGACTGGGGTAAGAGGAGGGGAGTCAGAATTTTCTATTAGGGTGTGAACCTGTTCTATTAGGGTGTGAACCTCCAAATCTGACTGCTCTTAAACTTGGTTCTTCCCAAACTGTGACCCAGACATGAACCACAGAACCAAGAAAACCTTTAATTTGGATTTGGAAATCCCCAGGCTTGAAGACATCCTCCTTCAGCCTCCTGGAGAATAAACTGTGGTTCTTCCCGGATTTCTAACTTACCACTATGGCTCTCCCCAATCCCTCCCTCGCCCACAAAATTTCCAGTGTTCCCAGGGCCTCAGGATTGGTCTTGGTGGAAAAATCTCTGGAAAGCTTAAGTCCGGACAAGAATCCTATTTCCACAGGGATGTGGTGGTAGAGTGAGTGTGGGAATAAAATCCAAGGAGATGGCTCTGACCAGGGGCCTGCCAGCTCATCCTGGGAGCACAGCCTGGATGGCTCAAGGCCTCCAAAGCAAGAGGGTCTGAGTTGGAAGGAGCATTGTGGCGAGGTCGCCAGGCAGGAAGTGCTGGGCAGAAGGGACTAGGAAGATGGGGTTGGGCCAGAGGGGTGAGAAGGGAAGATGGTCAGAGGGGCCTGGGCCAGAGAAGGCCTGGGATGGGGGCTGGGCAGAGGGGCTGAGGTGAGGGAGCTGGGCCAGAAGGGAAGCTGGGGCCAGGAGGGTGGACTGAGGAACAAAGAAGGGAGATGATGGGGCTCCGGGGTGGGCGGGGGGGAGGCAAAGGGGATGGCAGCCTACCTGCCAGGCCCGAAGCCCCTCGATAACGGCCCCAGAGCAGAGGGAACTAAAGCCTGGTTCCTGTTGGCAGAGATTAGACTGTGATATGGATAAACCGTTGAAAGCCAAGAAAACTTTATGAAACAGAGCAAATCAAACTTGCTGAAATGTCCCCTTCCTTCCACTTCCCTCTTGCTCAGCCCTCTGCTGCCAAGATCGGGTTTCCTTCGGCCAGAGAGACCCCAGCTCTCAGAGACGCTGACCAGAGACACGGGAGAAGCAGCAGTCTCTGGGCCCCTTCCCGGGGCACCTGCAGGGACCAAGGGGGCCCACCATCCAGGGGAGGGTGAGCGCACAGCCCAGGTGGTGTGGAGGTCTGGCTGTGCTGAAGGGGGCGGTCGTCACCATGCCCCATTGACTGCTGCTCAGTGCAAGGCCTAATGGGTTCAAGGCGGGGTAGGAATGGAGCCCAGGCCCCTCTGAGGATTCCGGCACGAGACCCCCCCGGATCGCAGTGTGTGCACACATGTTCCGGCATCTATGGCATGTATAAGCACTGACATTCTCTTATGTGTGTGAGAACCCGGGAGTCAGTAGAGTTTGGTCCTTTGAGGCCACTAAGTCCAACAACTCACCCCAGGCACAACCTCTTCTCTTCAACAACCCTGTCTTTCAAGGCCTCTGGAGATGGAGAAATCCCTACTTCCTTTGTTCCTTCAAAACAGGAACACCCATCATGCACCAGGCACTGGCTACAGAGTGCTAAGACAGTCTTGGGTCTCATGGTGCCTCGGTTTCAGGGAAAGACAGGCAATAAAAACAAATAAATAGATAATTCAGGGCAGGAAGGGATATGAGCTGTGGAGGAAAATAGTCTATTCCCTCTGCCCCAGTCACAGCCCTGCAGCTATTAGGAAACAGCCACATCTAGAAGCTTCTCTATACCAGGTTAAATACCCCAAACTCCTTCAACCATGTTGGACTACTCTGGTTTCTAGAAAGCCATTTGAAAGGGGGTTCAAACCCCTCAGCTGTGGTCAGGACAAGAAAAACCCCACAGGATCCCCAGAGCCCCAACCGTGGTCCCCGGGTTTCTGTGGGTTTTCGTGGGTTTCCATGAACACAGCTGGCTTTCCCACCTCCGTCTGTGGCAGCCACTCCACACTCCTGACTCATCCCAGCCCACAGGCAGTGAGGAGCCCCAAGTCTTTTCCTCATGAACTGCTGCTAAGTCACATCTCTCCCACCTTATTCTAAACGGAAGTGCCAGGATTTCTAATTATCCCAATAGTTTCCTCTGGCCTGAGGCCAGCTATCCACCAGCCTGCCAAGGAAGCCTTCCGGTTCCTAATCTGACATTCTGAGCTCTCTTCCAGCTAAGGGAGAAGCCTGGTCTAGAAGTCTGATCCTCCAATCTTCTGGGCAGGGCTGGGGACACCCCTAGCGCAGTCAGAGGGGCCTCCTGCCAGGGTGGCCTTGCTTCTTCACGTCCACTCTTAATGTGTGGCTCCTGAGGGGGCCACAAAGCCCCCAGGATGCTGGAAGTCTTGTGGTCAAGTCCAGCCACATGGTGCCTGAGAAAGCCTCAGCTTCCAGTGTTCAGTTTGGCAACCGATTTTAAAATTGGTTTGAAATGTTACAGCTCCCAAGTTCCCACACCTAGAGAGCCATCAGGATCACATGGGGGGACTTTTAAAGAAACAGATTCCCAGGCTCCAGTGTTTCTCAGCCAATCAGTCCAGGGTGGAGCCCGAGAATTTGAGCTGTTTTTTTTTTTTTTGTGGTATGCGGTCCTCTCACTGTTGTGGCCTCTCCCGTTGCGGAGCAACAGGCTCCGGACGCACAGGCTCAGTGGCCAGGCTCACGGGCCCAGCCGCTGCGCGGCATGTGGGATCTTCCCGGACCGGGGCACAAACCCACGTCCCCTGCATCGGCAGGCGGACTCTCAACCACTGCGCCACCAGGGAAGCCCTGAGCTGTTTTTTAAGCTCTGGGGTTATTGAATCCATACTGGCTCTTAACGATCCCCACTGCCCTTTCTGAACACCCACAGATAATTGCTTCCAGAAGGCCACGCCTCTGTGGCTCTCTTCTGCAGTGGCCTCTCTGCACAGACTGGACCGTGGCCCTCTGACCATGGTGTCTGGCCCAGAGCAAATACCAGTTCTTTAACCAGTAGCCCAGCAAAGCTGGGGGTTGGGGACAGGGTGAGTTTCCAAGTGTTCCCTTACTTGGGGTACCTCTCCTGCCCTGGCCCTCCGTTCCACCATCCCACCATGGCTCCTTGGTTCTGCAGGATGGAGAAGACAGGGCAGCGTGGCGGGATTAGGGTGAGGCGAGGGCGGCACTGACCTCGGGTGTAACAGTTAAAGTGGCACCAGCAAAAAGAACTTATTTATAAAACAGAAACGGACTCACAGATTTCGAAAACAAGTTTATGGTGACCAAAGGCGAAACGTGGAGGGGAGGGATAAATTAGGAGGTTGGGATTAACATACACACACTACTACATATAAAATAGATAACCAACAAGGACCTACTGTATAGTACTCAATATTCTGTAATAACCTATATAGGAAACGAATCTGAAAAAGAATGAATATAGGTATATGTATAACTGGATACTTATGTTGTACACCTAAAACTAACACAACATTGTAAATCAACTATACTCCAATAAAATTTTTTTTAATAAAAACATTTAAAAAGCGGCACCTACAGACTCAGTCATCAAGAGAATATTTTAATGCCATATATTTTTAAATCAAATGAGTTAAACTGATGCAGAAAAATCCATGATGAACAAAAGATCAACATTTTAAATAAAGACAGGATCAGTAATGGGGCCAAGCCATGTCTGAGGACGAGGTAAAAGGAAAGGTAAGTCACAGAAATGATGCAGAAAGAGAGAGAGTTCAGAGAATGTATTACCCTGCTCCCTCCGCACCAGGCTGCAGGCTGGCCCTGGTCCGTCTCCCACCCGCACTGGTACAGCCCCTGTCCGGCACCCCTCCTGCAGAGGCATCACAGCCCTTGCTGCTTTGGGGACCCACCCTCCCTGCCAGCTCAGGCTCACGTGTAGAGGTCTTAGCTGCTCCCTGCTGCACTTTTTCCTAACGTCTTCTCTTCCTTCACCCTGCCCACACCTGGCCCTCCTGTGTATACTGTCCCTACATTAAATGGAAAGAAAGAAAGAGAGAGAGAGAGAGAGAGAGAGAAAGGAAGGGAGGGAGGGAGGAAGAAAGGAAGGAAGGAAGGAAGGAAAGAAGGAAGAAGGAAGGAAGGAAGGAAGGAAGGGAGGAAGGGAGGGAGGAAGAAAAGAAATGATGCAGGAAAAAATATTAAAATTCTAAAAATATCCTTAGAGAGAGAAGCTATTACATCCGTGACACAAGAACAATGGGAGACTATGTTTTTAAGAAATGATCAGAAAAGAATAAACAGCTCTTGGAAATGAAAAATATGAAAGTAGAAAAAAAATCGGTAACATTAAGAAAATAAGGTTGAGAATATCGCCCAGAAAGTGGATCAACAACAACAATTACAAGCAAACTAACAAATAGACAACAAAAAATGCAAAGGGATAGAAACAGAAGAGAGAAGAAAGTTTGGGGATCAATCCCCGAGATGGACATCTAATTGAGGGGTGTGGTAGAAACAGGAGAGTACATAGAGAAAAGATGATCAAAGCAATAAAACAAGAAGACCTTCCAGAACTGGCGAATGTAAGTCTCTGGGTTGAAACAGTCCATCAAGTGTCCAGCGCAGTGAGAGAGAACGAGCCCAAACAGGCACTTTCAGAATGCTGGGGTTAAGGGAACACCCCTGAAAGCTTCCAGAGGCGGAGAAAGCAGGCATCTACAGAGATCGGGCGTAAGCGCATCAGACCTCTCAACAGTGACATCAGAAGCCAGAAGACCATGTGAGATGCCTGCAAACTTGGGAAGGAAAATTATTTTTAATATAGAATTTTATATTCAGCCAAACCATCAATCAAGGGTGAGGATACAATAAAGGCGTTTTCAGATGTGCAAGTTCTCCTCTTCTGTACCCTTTCTCAGAAAGCTAAACAAACAAGGGAATGAAGTGGGAAAGAAAACACACAGGGTCAAGAGAACAGGGTGCCCAGCAAGGAGAGAGATAAGGGAGTTCCAGGATGAAGGAGAGGGAGGTCCCGGGATGGCTGTGGGCAGGCAGGCGAGCATCCGGCCAGGTTGGAGAAGGATGACGACGGCTGAGAGGTTTCCAAAAAAAAACCCCAAAAAACAAAAACTGACAGGTTTGGCCACACCAAAAATTATATTTAAGGCCAATGGATGTTTAAGATTATATAGCAGTGGACTTCCCTGGTGGCTCAGTGGTTAAGAATCCGCCTGCCAACGCAGGGGACACAGGTTCGAGCCCTGGTCCAGGAAGATCCCACATGCCGCAGAGCATCTAAGCCTGTGCGCCACAACTACTGAGCCTGCGCTCTAGAGCCCACGAGCCACAGCTACTAAACCTGCGTGCCACAACTACTGAAGCTCGCATGCCTCGAGACTGTGCTTCGCAACAAGAGAAGCCACTGCAATGAGAAGCCCGCACACCACAACGAAGGGTAGCCCCCGCTCGCCGCAACTAGATAAAGCCCGCACGCAGCAACGGAGACCCAGTGCAGCCAAGAAGTAATTAATTAAGAAGAAAAAAGAATATATAGCCATGGTAAGTACAAAAAACTAAGAAAGTAGGTGGGGATTGGGGGCAAGAAAGGCAAAAATGATGCAAGAAAGTAAACAGTGACATTACCCTGATTGGATTAGTGGTGAACAATATTTACCTGATTACAATAAAAAGCAGAGCATATGGATTTAACAGTTGTATTGAGAGCGTTAAACCACGCTTGGGGGAGTAGATAAAAGGCATATAAAAGGCACTCTTCATCTACACAACAGGCAACCAACAGATAATGTCTAAATGGATTTATCGACAGGTAGCAGTGTAAGCAAATTACTTAGAAATATGGAGATGACCTCCAGGAGAAGGTGCCCAAAGTGACACCTTCTGAGAGAGGGGTGGGCAGGTCCGGAGGAGAGGGGTGGACTGATGTGTTTTGTTTTCTGATTTTAGCACTATTTGGCCTTTTTTTTTTTTTTTTTTTTTTTTTGCTGTACGCGGGCCTCTCACTGTTGTGGCCTCTCCCATTGCGGAGCACAGGCTCCAGACGCGCGGGCCCAGCCACTCCGCAGCACGTGGGATCTTCCTGGACCGGGGCACGAACCTGTGTCCCCTGCATCGGCAGGTGGACTCTCAACCACTGTGCCACCAGGGAAGCCCTATTTGGCCTTTTTGACTGCATGCGCTTCTTGGATTTAAAAAATTAGTTCCTAACATAAAATAAAGAAATGCCAAGAAGCCCATCCTCTTGTTGTTTCTCTTTTCATAGTTTTTCTGCATCCTGAGAACCCATCCTCTTCACCGGCAGCCGTGCGCGCCTCCACACACAGCCATGGGCACATTCACACTCACACGGTCTCACACACACACACACACACACACACACACACACTCATCTCAGACACAGCAGCTCGTGGTGACAGACACACAGGCAAATGTACATAATACACAATAACCCTCAGACGTACACATGATTACAGATTCTCCCACAGACACAGAGGCCCCCATGAGCCTCCCAGGTAGCCAGCTGGGGAGCAGGGCCGGCTCTACAAGGGGCCAATTCCTCCCTGCATTGCCACCCCCAGAACTGCCCCAGGCAGAGGAGGTTTTCTCCTGCAGCATCACCCTAACTGCTTCCTCCACTCGGAGCGCCCTCCCCGGAGGCTGAGCAACCAGAGCCTCTGTACCATGAACCCTCTGGAGCCACATGGTCTGTAGATGGTGCAGAAATGAGGTCGGGGTGGCGCCAGAGCTGGCAGCCGGCTGTGACTAATAATGCCACCTTCATTCAGCTTCTAGTGGAGGCCCTAAGAAGCGGAAGAGTCCAGTGTCAGGAACCCTGCGGACATGCTGTGCATCCTTGAGCAAGTCACTTCACCTCTCTGGGTCCACAAGGAGGTAGGCAAGCCTATGAAGCTCTGAGAGGCCAAGATCTTATGACCCAGGCTTGACCCCGCTTCCATCCCCTCTCCCGGGAGCCCTGTCTCCACACCGACGTCCAGGCCCAACCTCAAAGGATACACTTGTGTGTCTGACAAGTGTACATGGGGCACCTGGGGGCCCCCCCACTGCCAATTCCCTCCCGCTCCATGTCCCTCCAGCACTTACCACCACCCTGGTCCCGTTATCCGGCAGTGTGTCAATGGCCAGGGTGCCCCCACCCAGGTCCTGGCTCAGCTGAGTCCTGTCCGGCTCCGACACCTGGCCAGGGATCTCTCGGGCTCTCCGATTCCAGCCCTGCACGGTGGTCCCCTGGACGGCCGCTCCAGAGCCTCGGCCTGCATCCTGACCTGGGAGAACGGGACAGAAAGTTGAGTCCTGACAGTCAGCGTGAAGGCCCTGGAGGGGGACCAGCCTGCTTACTCTGCAGAAGCCCTGATTCCCACGCCGTCATTGACTCTGGGGACACTGACATTCAGGGCAGGAGATACCCAGCATGCACTGAGCTCCACCCACACACTTTGCACAGGAAACACTTTAGCCCTCACTCCAGCCCTCCACCGTAGGTATGATGCTCTCCATTTTGCAGACAGGAATCAGCAGCTCACAGAGGTTAAAGAAGATCATACAGCAGGTAGGGATGGAGATAAGTTTCCCTTATCTGCTCCCAAAGGGATGATTATTCTCAACTTCACTGGAATCATCTGGGGAGTTTTAAAAATTCCTGCTGTCTGAGTTCCACCCCAGAGATTCTGATATAATTGGTCTGCGGTGTGGCCTGTGCGTGTGGATCCTTAAATGACCCCCCGGAGAGCTTTTGAGAAGACCTGGACCTTACACGGCAGACAAGGGTGAGAACAATTGCTCTGGAACATTCCAAACCAGTTCCCTATTTCTCTACCACAAGTGGCACACAATCTCACCTTCCAGGGACTAGAAGCCAGAGAGCAGAGTTCTTTTAGTTCAGGGCTTCTCATCCTTGGTACTACTGACATTTTGGACTGGATAATTCTTTGTTGTGGAGGACTGTCCTATGCATTGCAGGACTTTTTAGCAGCATCCCTGGCCTCTACCCTCTAGATGCCAGTAGCACCTCCTCCCAGGTTGTGACAGTTGAAGATGTCTCCATAGCGGGGACCACTGTTTAGTCTCATCACTACCTTCAAACACCTTGGGCAAGTCACTTTCCCCATGAAACAAGGAGCTTAGACACCATCAATGATGGCAAATAGATTTCATCTCAAAAGCCATCTCCAATCGATTAGTGACAGCCAGGAGCACTCTAATTGTGAAGAATTCTGAGGTTCCATTTGTGTTTAGCAGGAAAGGTTGTCATGATCAATTAGCAATGTCTGCTGCGGGCACAGGATTGGAGAGTGGCTGCACACAGGCCATCTAGCAGCCGTTCCTCGACTTGATGCTCTCTCCAGTTCCCTCTAGGTCATTAAATTTATTCCAAATGACACAGAAACCATGCTTTTCCATTTCAGAAAGATTTGTGCCCCCAAAGATGTGTCTTATACGGTCTCTCCAATTGCCACACCTACTATGGACGTGTATATGGGACACAGACCACCAGACGGGTGGAGGCGGCATTCCCTGTGATCTCCATCAGTTTCAGGCCTGCACTGTGTCAGAGGCCCTTCTCCACCTCGACCTGCCCCACCCCCTCCCCAGAGCTCCTGGATGTAGCCCTCTCTCCTAGAGCACCTGCTGGTGGTCTAACTGTGCCTGTCTCCCTGGCAGCCTTGAGCTCCCACAGGACCCTCCCACCTTCCGTAAATGTGTACCCTCGGTGCCTCGCAAACAGTAGGTGCTCAATCACTGCATAATTGAGGACACTCTACTGGGGGTAACTTGGGAGCCATCAGAACAGAGGCTGAGAAAAGGCTTGCCCAGGACCAGGCCTGGGACCGGGGCCAGGAGCCTGCTGTGGGGCTCTGGTTTGTCATTAGACATTTTATCCAATTAAGTCATTCTTGGCTGCTGGTGCCTGCTGGATCCTTGCCGGCCCCCTCTCACTCCCCTGCCCCTAATCGCAACCAGATGCTCTGGAAAAGATGGAGAGAGGGTGGTCTCCAGACCCCTTCCCCAAGATGTCCACTGGCTGAGATGGACCTGAGCCCAGTGCTGGGAAGGCAGCCTGCCTGTGGCCCAGACCCCAAGCCAGGGCTGTCTTGCCACTCTCGGGTGGGGCCCACAGCTGCCCCTGGTGGCAGAACTACTTGTGCTGGGCTGGTCTGCCCAGCTCCCTGGGTCCTCCTGCAAGCAGCCCTCAGGCCTGGGCAGGACCCAGAACAGGAAAGGAGCATGTGCAGAGCAAGGAGAGGAGCTCAGCTGGCCCAGAAAGGGTTGCTGGGGATCTGCAGGCATCACCGTCCTGCAACCGAGAGAGGAGGGAGCCTGGATGGTGGGGGCCTGAGGCCTGGGGAGAGGGCAGGGAGAGGGGCCTAGCCAGAGCTGGGGCCAGGGAGGGCACACCTGCCACCACAACCTGTGTGACCTTGGACCCATCAGTTTACCTCTCTAAGCCTCAGTTTCCTCATCACGAACATGGGGATGACAATCATGCCTGTGGCACAGGCCACCGTGAGCATCAAGGAAGAAAAATAAATGAGAAGGTTTTTTAAACAAGGAGGGGCTTCCCTGGTGGCGCAGTGGTTAAGAATCCGCCTGCCAATGCAGCGGACACAGGTTCGAGCCCTGGTCCGGGAAGATCCCACGTGCCGCAGAGCGTGCACCACAACTACTTGAGCCTGCGCTCTAGAGCCCGCGTGCCACAACTACGGAAGCCCACGTGCCTAGAGCTTGTGCTCCGCAATAAGAGAAGCCACCGCACATGGACCACAGGGAAGAATAGCCCCTGCTCACCTCAACCAGAGAAAGCCCGCATGCAGCAAAGAAGACCCAACGCAGTCAATAATTAATTAATTAATTTTTAAAAAAGTTAATGATATAAACAGGGATGCTCAGGGTCAGAGGCAAAGTGTCCAGGAGGGAGACAGGGGCGCGGGACAGAGAGGGAGGTTGCCGAGGAACCTTGCCCTACTCTGTCCTAACCCTGAATCTTGCCCTCCCAACCCCCGACACCCTGCCCCCTCCCAGTTGGCTAGGATGGGACACCACCCCTTCCGCCTGCAGAAGGAGCCCACATGGCTGGTTGCTCACGTGTGTGTGTTGGGGCCCACATGCACACACACACTTGCCTGAAGGCCTGGGCCCTCCTCCTGCAGGCTCACACACATGTTACACACCTATCCAACCCTCAGCCACCCCCGGCCCTGCCTTCTGCCTTGCCCTGGAGAGCTCCCTCTTCCCAGCAAGAAGCTTCCAGAGCATACGCTAGTCATGGATTCATCCATTCCACCACCCATGGCCCTAAGTGGCATACAGTCTAGTGGGATGTCACAATAGTGACAGTAATGATAAAAATAGCAGCTGACTTTTTTTTTTTTTTTTTTTTTGCGGTACACTGGCCTCTCACTGCTGTGGCCTCTCCTGTTGCGGAGCACAGGCTCTGGACGCGCAGGCCCAGTGGCCATGGCTCACGGGCCCAACCGCTCCGCGACATGTGGGATCCTCCCGGACCGGGGCACGAACCCGTGTCCCCCGCATTGGCAGGCAGACTCTCAACCACTGCGCCACCAGGGAAGCCCAACAGCTGACTTTTAGAGAATGGGTACTCTGTGCTGGTACTATTCCAAGGGCTTTAAACCCACTAACTCATTGAACCCTCACAGTCACCCTCTGAGAGAGGTGCTAGTTTTAGATCTATTTTACAAATTGGGACACCTAGGCACGAGGACATTAAGGAATCTCCCCAGGTCACACAAGTAGTCCAGGACAGGAATTGCACTCAGGCACAGAAAAAGTGCAGGCTCTGCTCAGACCACAGAAGGTACAAGAGGTGACCGGCAATGCCAGGCTGCGTCCTAAGGTGCAGGGGCAGCCCCAGGGCAGAATGCACTGGGTGCCATTGGGTCCGAACCTGGCAGCTTCTCTGGCAGACTGTAGCCCCTGGAATGCAGGGGGACGGTCCAGTGGTAGTGCCCCAACCCTCTTCTGGTGCCCCTGCCCTGCTCCAGGGCAAAAAGCAACAGGCTGACTTCACAAGGCCTGGTCACGCAATCCCAGCGCCTGGGCCAAGCCACCTTCATCCCATGCATCACACAAGCTTGCCATTCCAGCCTCATGGCCACCACTCAGTCCTGGCCACTGTCACCTCTTTCCTGGTGGCAACTTCAGCCCCCACCCTTAATGCCCTCGGGCCAGTCTCCCACACGCCTGCCAGGGCATCCTGTCCAGAGGACAGACTTCGTTCCATCTCCCCCATGCTCCCTGCTCGCCATGACCCTTCGGCTGAAAGCCCAGCTCCTCCCCTCAGCACTTGAGCCCCTTCATGACGGGATCCCTGCTGGCTCTCCAGCCTCCCATCTTCCTAAAGCCCTTTGCAGGACGCAGCCCTACTCTCCCTGGCCACGAGGCTTCACACATGCAATTTTCTCATCCTAGATCACTCTGCTCCATAAATAAATCTTTCTCCTGATGAGCTCTTGCTCATCCTTCAAGTCTCATGAGATGTCACTTCTTCCCAGTGCCTCCTCTGACATTTCTGCCCCTCACCCCAAATGCTACATGCACCGTCCCAGCCCTGATCCTGACACATTGCTGCTACCCGTGCCACCACAGGCTCTAGGTGCCTGACATAGAGCAGATGCTCATCAAACACACATGGACGATGGAAGGAAGGAAGGAGGGAGGAAGGGAGGGAGGGAGGGAGGGAGGGAGGGAGGGAGGGAGGGGGAAGGGAGGGAGGGAGGGAGGGAGGGAGGAAAGGAGGGAGGGAGGGAGGAAGGGAGGGAGGGAGGGAGGAAGGGAGGAAGGAAAGGAGGGAGGGAGGGAGGAAGGAAGGAAGGGAGGGAGGGGGGAAGGGAGGGAGGGAGGGAGGGAGAGAGGGAGGAAGGGAGGCATCCTTAAATGTCCTAAGTACCTGCAACCCACAGGGTTGAAAAGACTCTTCCCTCATGGCACAGCCTCACCAGAAACCCTCCCTGTAGTATCACAGCAATAAAAGCACAGGTTTGGGGGCTTCCCTGGTGGCACAGTGGTTGGGAGTCCGCCTGCCGATGCAGGGGACACAGGTTCGTGCCCTGGTCCGGGAGGATCCCACATGCCACGGAGCGGCTGGGCCTGTGAGCCATGGCTGCTGGGCCCGCGCGTCTGGAGCCTGTGCTCCGCAGCGGGAAGTTATAAAAAAAAAGCACAGGTTTGGAATCAGACAAGCTTGAGACTGAACTTTGAATCTATCGCTTATTGACTATGACTCTGGACGAACTGCATAATCTCTCTAAGCCTCAGTTTCCTCCTCTGGAAAATGGAAATGATAAAACCTACATCGGGCGAGTCATTCTGAGTCTTAAATAAAATAACGTGCACTAAGCACCCAGCAGAGTCCTCCTGCCTTTCCTGGGATTCACGTGACGAGCAACTTTCTGAGGGGCCCGGGGAAGGCTCCAGACCCTGAGCTGAAATCCTGCCCCTCAGTTACAAAGTCCCCAACTGCAGCCTCTCCCCTCCTGCTGGCAGGCAGAAACCCACTGAGGACCCTGATCTGGGGAGAGAGAGGGAGGCATGAGGAAGGGGCAGGGAGAGATGGCCAGTAGCTCAGAAGAAAAGAGGGGAGGAGAGGAGAAGAGAAGAGTTTGCCTCTCTGAGTTTCTCTCAAAGGGACAGAGTGGGGTCTGTGACCCCCTCTGATTCATTCACTCACTCAGTACATGTTTATTGAGACCCTACTGTGTGCCAGGCACCGTGCTGGGTGCTGGGGCAATAACAGGGAACAGGCAGACACAACCCCCGTGCCCATGAAGATTCTAGTCGGGAAAGACACACACAAGATGAGTAATTCAGCAAACGAGACAACGTGAGGCAGCGCGAAGGGCTGTGAGGGAGACAGAAGGACGAGAGGGCTCGGGATTGTTGCTACTCTGGACAGAGCCCTCAGGGGGAGCCTCTCTGAGAGGTGGCCCTTGAGCTGATGGAGACCTGGACAAAGAGAAGCCAGGGGACAGATCCCAGGGGACAGCAGCCTGAGGGTTTTGGGGGATGGCCGCAGGCAGAATGAGAGCAGGGGTGGAGGTGGGGAGGGGCTGTTCGATGGCCACTGTGAGAAATCTGGATTTCAGTCTCGCTCTGCTTGGAGGTCCCTGGTGAGCAAGGAGGAGGCCGGAAGCAGAGTCAGAGCTTCAAGGGGCCCTAGAGGCAATCTGGTCCAAACCTCATTTTATGGATGGGGAAACCAAGGGTCAGAGAAAGGAGGAAGTTGCCAGGGTCACCAGGGGTCGGTGCTGGCCCTGGTCTCCTGACAGCCAGGAAGTCACGTCCAGCCTTTTCCTTCTCTGTCTGCTGTAGGCACTTCCGGTTTCCCCTGGACCAGACCCTGAGTGCCACCACCCCAACGCTCCCCCTGTGCACCCCAGTATCTTCCTGTCTGTCCATCTGTCTGTCTATCAGCCTCTGCTGGTCTCGCCACCTGACTATATCTTTGGGTCACTCATCTTTCTCCTGCTCCCGTTTTAATGATAGACGAAGTTTCAAGGCTCCACTAAACAAGCCAATTCATCAAGTGGGAGGGGAGATCTCAGCTTCCTCCTGAGCCCATCCCCACCGCAGCGCGGAAGACTTGGAGCCTTGGGGCTGGATGGCAGCGCCCCTCAGGTCCAGCTCCCAGCTGCCCTTTCATCATCACCAGGGCTCCACCACCATTCGGAGCAACCCTCCCCCAGAATGTCCCACCCCACATCTCTTCTCCCCAGAAGACATCCCTCTGCCTCCACACAGGGCCCCCCTCAAATCCAGCCTTCCCTTGTGAAAAAAGCACAGCACTGGGAGTAACAGCTGCCCCCGCTGGCTTCTTAGAGCTTCCTTAGGTCTAACCAATCTCTCCTGCTGCAGAGAAAGTCCATTTCTCCTGGCTGAATGTCTGTCAAAGCCGAGGAGACAGGGTGTCCTCTACTGAGAGATGTGATTCAAATCTGTCTGCCCCCTCTTTCTGACCTCCCAGGGTATCTACTCTTCCAACCCAACTCTGAAGAGGCAGCCCTCAGCCAGGCCTGGGTCTGGAAACAGCACATCCTTGTTTCCTCCCAATGCCCCCTTCCCCAACCCTCTCCATGGTTCTCCCAACTCAGTCAGGTTCAGAGCCGTCTCTCATCCACCCAGTCACATCCTAAGTTCAGAAGATCCCACCAGGTTGGGTTTGCAAAGGACCTCAAAAATTGACCTGTCCAACCCATTCCTTTTTATACTGAGATCTAAAAAATTGTTTTCAATTACCCCATACACATCCTAACAAATCTGAAAAGGAAAGACAAACACTAAAAAAGAAAAAAGATCTCTCATAATCCCACCACCAAGAGTTAAAAATTTTGCCCACAGCCTCACTTTATAAGGGAGGAAATAGGCCCAGAGAAGGAAAGTAACTTGCTCGAGGTCACACAGCAAGTGAGATGCTGGGACTAGAAACCAAGTCTCTGGCCACTCTCTGCGTGGTGTCTCTGAAAACTGGTGGCTCTTCACCAGCAGCCTCTTGCCATATCAGCCTCCACTGTCCTCTGCCCACACCCTCCTTCTCAACAGGGACTCAGGCCTGTCTCAGCTACATTCAGGGATCATTAAAGTCAAGCACACTGTCACTGACGCTTTGCCTGATGACAGCACACCCCTGAGACACAGCAGCCCAACTACAGCATCACCCTCGCCAAACCCTCCACCTGCTCCATCCATCTGGGGGACATGCATGCCAATGAGGCATGGAGTACTATCTTCCCAATTCTCTCTGTCAAGAGGCTTGACTGCAATTACCCACCTCCCCAACCCCAGAGAAGTTCTATGTACATGAGGAGGAAAGAGGAGAATGTAAAATTACTTGTTGAAAAATGGTTCTCCTTTTATAACAGGAGGGACTCAAGGTAGATCTCAGAAAGGACTTCCACGTGACAGCGATGATTGTAGAGAACTGCTGTGCGGAAGAGGAGTGTGCAAGATAGGACACCCCCACCCCCCAATCTAGAGCCAGAGAAGCTAAAGGCCAAGGACCACCAGGGCAGAGCAGAGCAGGAGTGACAGGAGGACCCTGGAGGCTGGGGGTGGGGGAGCGGCAAGTTGCTTCTTTCTGGGCCCTGCTCTCCGAGTACCAAACGGAGAGAGGAAGGCGTCAGGCCCGTAGTGCCCTTGTTGGAGGAAAGATGCTGGGTCTCCTCCATCCTCCTGGCTGCTCCCACCCAGCCCCCAGCCTGGGTCAGCTTGGGAGTGGGGGCAGGGAAAAGAAAAAGGAGGCAAAACTGGGACAGGAGGCACCCCAGACTCCGCATCTCATCAGAATTCAGCCTCATCCGGTGTGACCAGGGGTCCCTATGTCTCGCCCACTGCCCCCTTTGGGGCCAGAGCCCACTGCCTTATAGATCCCCCTCTACTAGGGTCCCTCCAGTGTCCTTCCAGGAGGGAAGGAGAGCTCGGGGCATCAGTGTCTGACGCTTCCTCCCTCACTCATACACCCTGTGTGTTTAGAAAAGTGGGGTCCCTGTCCACCTGCCACAGTCCACAGGGCGCCCGGCCTCCCGCAGACACGACCCCCCGGCGCCCCAAACATCGCCAGCATGCCGGTACCTGCCCATGCCCACGCCCGCCTACCTGCCCCCCGCCCCCCGCCCCGATCCACCTCAGCCAACTCCGGCCAGTCCTACCTGCTCCGGGCTGGGGGCTCAGCCCCCGGGCAGTCTCCCTGAGCACCAGCACGAGGAGCCAGAGCTCGGCCCGCATGGTGGGGGCCAGGCCCGCCCCCGGCCCGCAGCTGCCCCGGCCGGGCTCTGGCGGCGCGGTCCCCCGGGCTGGCAGGCGGAGGGGTGGGCGGCGGAGCGGCGGCGGAGCGCGAGTCCGGCGAGAGCGGCGAGAGCGGCGAGAGCGGCGGAGCGCCAACGGGCGGCGAGCGAGCAGCGCGGCCTCCCGGAGCCGGGAGGGGGCGGGGCGGGGGGGCGCGGCGCCTCCAGAGCTCGCCCTGAGGCTTCCCCAGCCCTCCCAGCCCTGCCCGAGCGCTCCCCGAGAGCTCCCGCGGCCGCTCCCTAGGCGGGGGGAGGGGGGGCAGCGGACGCAGGAGGGGGACAGGGCGGGGGACCCTCGGGCTGGAAGAACTCCCGAAGAGCACCAGCTACCCCCACACCGCACCTTAGCTCCTGCCTCCCTTCCCCTCCTGACTCCCTGGGGGAAAGCGGTGGAGAAAAGGCTCGAGAGGCCAGACCTCTTCCTCGGACCATGAGCTCCTACCACCCACCCCCCGACCCAGCTCCACCAGGCTTCCCGACTTTCTGGGCTGTTCCACGGAGTTGTGTGGGTTTCTGATGCCCACCCCCACCCCAGAATCTCCCCTTGCAGCAGAGGCCTGAATTCCACGCCCTCCCGTGGCTCCTCTCCACTTTATCCCACCCCCATCCCCCATTGCCAGCAGACAATTGCCTTGTCCCTATTATCTTGCCCCCCAGCCCAGCAGACATGGAGGTGGAGGGGGCCTGGCTCACCCCTACTTTGAAATAACCTGGACCCCTTCCCACCCCCAGGAGGTAACCGAGGCCACCCTCCTCTCCGGGGACCCCAGGCCTCCTCAGGGCCCGACCCAGTCAATCTTCAAAGCCAGTCCCAGAGCAAGGAAATGTCTCACCCCAACTGCCACCACGTTATAGCAGCCTCTGGGAATAGATTTCCGCCTCCCCCCTTTTTTTTCCTACCACAACAGAATAAAATACCTGCAATTTAGGCTATTTAATAGACGGCAGGGAATCAGGTCAGGACACGGAGGTGCCTCTTCCCTCCCCGACCTACTTCGTACGACAGCAAGAAACTCGAGCGCTGGATGGAGGGAGATAGAGGGGCGAGGGGGGCGCCCTGACATATACGGGGCTGGGGTCCTAAAGACGCTCTAATCTTTCAGAATCCCAGTTCCTCCTTCCTCGGGACCCAGGGTCCCAGAAGCGACCTCCTCCAGTCCTAAGGCCTCTATTCAATTACAATGGGACAAGACAAGGCCTATCTGTAAGTTCTTCTTGTTGTCTCATTTAAATTGCTATTTTGCCGACGCTCAGGATCAAAAAGACTGCTGCTTCCAGCTGTAGCTTCTTGCTGCCCTCTAGTGGGCACATGACGAGCCGCAACGCGCCTGTTCTGCGGTTTTCCTCACTTTTCTGGTCCTGGCCTGGAGCTGCCCGCGACCTCCTACTCCAGCCGGGCAGGTTCACAAGTCTTTGCCCCTACCTTCCGAGAGGTCAAAGTGAGAGGTCCCAGGACGAAATTCCAGCTCCGGCACTGATTTCTTTGTACATTCCCCCGTCCGGGATGCCCCGCGGTCTGTTTTAAAAGGTCTCTTAATAAGAACTCAGGCTGAAACAGCAACTTGGAAATAATTAGAAGCAAACGACCTGTAATTTTTTTTAATGTAAGCTTCTAGAACTTGAAGAATCACCTGGAGGGCTTATTAAAACATAGATTTCTGGGGCCACCCCCAAGCTCAATAGAGATAGGGACGAGAATCCGCATTTCTAACACGTTCCCAGGTGGTGGTGCTGTTCTCGGTACCACATTTTGAGAGCCACTGCTCTAGAATTCCTGTATTTCGTACTCTCGCCGCTCCTCATCTGCCCAAAATAGAGGCGGCGAAGGAAATGTCAACACAAAATTGTGGAAGGAAAAAAAAAGCTGTAAAGAAAATTGTTGCTAGAGAATCGGAGTCCGGTGCCTTTAAAAAGGCGCTGAGGGGGCACCCGGATTTGAACCGGGGACCTCTTGATCTGCAGTCAAATGCTCTACCACTGAGCTATACCCCCTCTTGTGGCAACGCTAGGCAGATGACTTGTTAGTGCTTCTCTAGCGCAGGCGCTGTGCTGGACGCAAGAACAGAGGTGAGGTCCAATGTTTACAAGAGATGGAGAGAAAATGAATCTCAAGAGATTACTCATCTGGGTGCAGGGTTTGTTTCCTGAAGCTCTGAACTAAAGAATTCTAATGATGTAAGAAACTTGCAGTTTGAGAATGTGGGAGGGGAAGTCCCTAGAGATTCCACACTTCAGGGGCCTTCCTTTGGGCCTGGGTGCCCCTTTCCTGCCCTGCTAGAGTTCCCTTAGCGTTTCTCTTGGCGCCCACTTCTCCATCCTACACGCTCTCGTAGACTCCTCTCGGCCTTCCTTCCCTAGCCCGAGCCCGGCCCTTAGAGACTCAGCTTCTCTTGTTCCCAACAGCAATTGGGGTCCCCGGGCAGGGCCACCTGCGGGTGCTCCCGCTTCCACCCTACCATTACGAGAGTGGGCCTTTGTACAGTCCACCAGCAGACTGAGGACACGATCTGGCAGGGCCGGGGACTCCACTCCACCCACGCCCGACTGCAAAACGGGTCAGCAGTGCTGGAGGATCCTTCCCCTCGCGTTTGTAAGTAAACTTCAGCGTGTGCATTGCAAGACCAAGAAAACGCGAAAAGTCTTGCACAGAGAGGGGGCACCCGGATTTGAACCGGGGACCTCTTGATCTGCAGTCAAATGCTCTGCCACTGAGCTATACCCCCATCCTCCTACTACCCTCCAGTGAGAATGAATTTCCGTGGAATACGGGGATGATATTACCTTTGAACTATTGTGTTTCTCTTTGAAAATAATCTAGTGAAAGGAAAATAGAATCTGAACGGCGATGTTTAGAATTCCTGAGTTCTTTCTCCACAATCACGCCTTATGTAAACCACAAGGTTAAAAAAATCCTGAGCCCTCTACATCTGTGTCCAGCCTCTCACAGAGATGTCACTACCTGACTTGGGAAGGGAAGAGACCCCACTGATCTCAGGACCATCCCAGGTCTTCTGGGGTAATAGCACTGCTCCCTGTACACAGATGGGTAGCCTGGGTTTCCATCCTGTTTCCAGCTCTGCTTTGATAGGACCCCTAGGCTTTTCCAACCCCGAAGGGCCCCTCCTCCCCTCCTCCATGAGTTAGCATCAAACCACTCTTTCCCCTAGGCCCAGGCAGAGCCCAGAGCTCTAAGTCCTGGCAAGTCCGGTATCAGTCACCTGGCAGAGGGCTGCACAGCCCAGGACCAAAGAGCCAGTCCCCTAGCCAGACAGACCCTTGAGGCAGCCCCCCTCCACTTCCAAGGTGGATTTCCCCTGCCTGAGAGCTTTGTATGAAAACCAAAAGCCAGTCTGAGGCACAAGCAGAAGAAGAAATAAGAGGTGAGCAGTTTTCAATGACATTTATTACACCTTCATAAAATTCCTACTACAGTGTGAAAAAAATCACTACAAAAAGACAGGAAAAGCAAATGCTCTAGGAATCTGAGATATTTGGGAGGAGTAGGATTCACACTGGAAGGACACTGGGAGTGAAGGTGTGGCTTAAAGCTCAAAAGCTGTGGTCGGAGGGAAGGGGAGGGTGAGGGAGGAGTAGAAGTCCCTGCAGTGTGAGGGACTGTCCCTGGCCAGAAGGTCCTGTCCTCTGCCCTCTCCCCTCCCAGCCTTTGGTTCTGCCCTCCTTCCCCTGAGCCGACCCCTTCACCTTTCTGGAATCTCCTCTGATCAAAGGGTAGGGGACAAAGATGGCTAAGGGGCCAGAAACCTGGAGTAGGGGGTGAGGGGCTTAGGGTTAGGGTTCTAGGAAATAAAGAAAAATTCCAGGGTTTCTTACTCTGTCCTCCATTTTTCCTACAGAGAGGTTGAGGGCTGAGGGGAGGGGGCTCCACTTCCTAATCCCCCAGCACATCCAGCAGCTTCCCTGGTGTCTCCAAGAAGGATACCTGCTCCCATGGAGTGAAGGGCAGCTTTTACTGTTGTCCTGTCTGCAGCGATTCAGGGTGCTCAGTCTAGCTCCTCAGTGCGGGTTGGGTGGATAGTGGCAATCTCACTGCCCATAGCTGTCCCTGGTCCCATCAGAGAATCGCAGAAAAATAACAAATAGTCACTTGGGTTTTCCACCCACATCGTCCATGCAAAACCCTCAAAGATTCTGGTTGGCCTCAGGCTGACATCAGTTGACAGTGGCCCAAGACTGCATGCACTGAAGCCCAGCAGGCAGCCTGCAGGGACAGAGGAACAGGGCAAGGGTCAACATATCCCATGAGGATGATGGCCTTCCCAGCCCCCAGCCCCTGCTGACTGATGGAACGACCAAATTTATATCCAATTTTGTGTGCAGTTAACAAATATAAACGGACTGTGTACCTACCATGCATCAGGTACTGTGCTAGGGGCTACTGGTGAAAAAACAGACGTGCCCTCTAGGGCTTACAGTCTAGCAGAGGAGATAGATATTAAACAAATGATCAAACAATTCTGTAACTACGTGCTGTGATAAAGGTTAGAAAGGAGATGTACAGAGGCCTCCGGATGTCTGGGAGTCAGGGAGGGCTTCTTTGAGGAAGAGGCCTGGAGACCCACCTTAGCAATGTCTTTGCGCAAGGCTCCAGTGCCCCCTTCCCACCCGCTCCATCACTGGGTCAGTACCAGGGTGGCCTCAAAGGCCTGGGAAGAGGCTCCATAAGCAAGTTCTTCCATTATACTGTGAGCAACCCCAGAGAAGGAGTAGAGTCTTGGTCATGTCTGTATCACTTGGCACAGTGCCTGGCACATGGGGGTTTTAGGAAATGCCGACTGAATTGAACCAACTGTGGTTTGGGGGAGGGGGTCCTCCTGACCCAGGAGTTGGCAAGGACACTGCCAGAAATGTGTGGTTCCTTGGGCTGGCCTGCCTAAAGTCTCCCCTTCTTCAACTGGGCATCCATGTCCCCAGCCTGCTGTGACTCCACTTGAGAGGGAAGAGGAAGGGGAATTCTCCAGGCCTGATTCGAGGTCCTTTCTGTAGGACCATGACTTAGCTCTCACACATCCTTCAGGTGTTTAAGCAGCTACCTTCTCAGCAGCCCCTCCCTGGACACCTTATCTAAAACTGCAACATTCCCCACAACAGACATCCAGCTTCCCTTTCCTATGGGTTTTTCCCCTTTACACTTATCACTTTTTAACTTACTGTGTATTTTTCTTATTTTTATTGTTTATTGTCTGTTTCCCAACCCCCCACCCCACCCCCACTGGAAAATAAGCTCCACAAGGGCAGGGATTTTTGTCTGTTTTGTTCACTGCTGTTTCTCAGGTGCCTAGAACAGTGCTTGGCACAAAGTACAGTCATTTCTCCATATCCATGGGGGATTGGTTCCAGGATCCTCGCAGACACCGAAATTCTCGGATACTCAAGTCCCTTATATAAAGTGGCATATATTTGCATATAACCTAGGCATATCCTCCTATATACTATAAATCAACTCTAGATTACTTATAATACCTAATATAATGTAAATGCTATGTAAATAGTCGTAAATACAATATAAATGCTACGTAAATCATTGCTGGAACACAGCAAATTCAAATTTTGCTTTTTGGAATTTTCTGGCATTTTCTTTTTCGAATATTTTCAATCTGCAGTTGGTTGAATCTGAGGATGTGGAACCCATGGATATGGAGGATGGACTGTAGGTGCCCAATGAATGTTAAATGAATGATATCATTTATTCTCTATAGGAACTCTGGGAGGGAACAGGTATAATCACCCTCCTCTTTACAGACAAGGAAACTCAAGGCCAAAAGGACTCAGAGATTCCTGCCTGGAAGGCTTGTCCCCCAGGGCTTCCCATGGCTGTCTCTTCATTCAGGTCTCAGCTCAGAAGTCACCTCCTAGTAGAGATGGTCCCTGACGACCAGAGCTAAAGCAAACCCATCCCTGTTATTCAATTTCACTTTCTTCAAGCACTTCTCAGTACCTAACATGTTTGTGTTCAGGTGGAGTGTCACCTCTCTCCACACTAGAACAAACCCCTAGAGAGCAGGGACCCTGTCCTGTCTTGCTCACTGCTTACCCACAGCATCTTAACCATGGGTAGATGCTCAGCTGTCTTGACCCAGGAGCTAACTGTGAGCCAGATTCTGACAAGAGAGAGACAGGAGAAGGTTCTGATGGTCAGTCGTCAGCACCACTGGTTAGGCCAAGCCCTGGAGGTCCAGGTGGGACAGCCATTAACCTTTCCCCGGTGAGGGCAGAGCAGCCCTGTGTGTGCCATGTGCCACGGGTGGTCTTTCATGGCACTAAGGGTGAGGAATTGGGAGATCTCCACGGTGGTCATGGAGTCCTTCACGTCCTGCTTATTGGCAAAGATCAGGATGGAAGCATCTCACAGAGCCTGTGGACAGAGCTCTGTGGACCCAGCCCCAGTCAGCCTGCCAGGATCCAGCCCCCCTTCCCATGGCCCCATGAGTCCTCCCTACCTCCCCTGCTTTCCCAGGTGGGGTGGGGATGGAGGTCCTGCCCAACACTAACAACCACATCCAGTGACACCGACAGCTCCTGGAATGCCTTTCAGCCAGCTCATAGTATCCTTACAATGATCTCGGGAGGTAGGAATTTGATGATCCTCTCCGTTTATACTTGGGGAAATTGAGGATTAGAGAGGTGAAGTAACTTGTCTGGGGTCCCACAATGCGTGAGAAGTGGGGTCAGAACCTGAACTTGCAACTCTGGCTTCTGTGATCAGTTGTGCTGAGGGTGTTATTGCCCTTCATCTGGGATAATCTCGCCCCGCCCAAGCTGCTGGGATGGAGGTTCTCAGAGACTGGGGCATTAGGAATAACGCTCAGAGAGGCTAAGTGAGTAGACTGAGGTCACAGAGCTAGTACACCGGGTCCTCTCCCAACTGCAGGGGTCTTACCTCATGGGCCAGCATCTTACACAGCTCCTACAGCGTGGTCAGCAGTCGATCCCGGGCCGTGCTGTCAATCACAAGGATGATGAACTGACCAGCAAAGGCGAGTTGTGAGTGATGGGCTTTCCCTTCAATGAACGTGTCTCCTTGCTCACTGCACTCTGCCCTGATGTGAGTCCCACAGAAAACAAACTGTGCATTCTCAAGACCTCACTGCCCTAGTCCCATTTGAATTCCCTCTTCTATCCAGACCCAGGGTGGACTGAGCACAGCTTCCGATTGTGTGCCAGAGGTTATGCCAAGCACTGGGCCTTCATGACTCCATTTAGGCCTCATCACAGCCCCGTGGAACTGGAACTGTTACTATGCCCATTTACAAACTACGAGACTGAGGGTCAGGGAGGTGTGTATCTTGCCCTTGGCCACACAGCCTATGAGTAGCAGTACTGGAGCTTGAAATCAGCTCTCACTCCAGGAATGAAACCACTGGATTCTGCTGCTGCCGGAATGAGAAAGTAAGGCCCCCAGGGACAAAGGGCCTGCCCCATCCAAGGCATCAAACAGAAAACTGCCAGCAAGCAGACAAAGCTGCCAGGAAGTATTCAAGAATTTTAATGGGCTTTGCGCTGCGTTAAGTATTTGACACATCTGAATTAGCTCTTGTTTTATTATTTAATTTTCACAACCCAGGGAGGTCATTATTATGGTCTCCATCTCACAATGGGACAACCAAGGCTCAGAGAGGTTGAGTGACTGGCTAATATCACACAGCTCCTCCAAGCCCAGGCACCCTCCTCACCTCAGCATTGGAGGAGTATGTGTTCCAAGCGGAGCGCAGAGCCTCCTCTCCTCCTATGTACCCCATGAAGAAGTGGGTCTTTTGCAAAACAATCTTCTCCACGTTGCTACGGATGGTGGGACATGTAGGGACCACCTCATTCTTCAGGCTGGGGAGGCAGGAGAGGGTACCAAGTGCTCAGCCCAGTCCTCTCCCAGCTCTGGTCCCCCACCTGAAGTCAGGCTGAATCTAACTTAGAACAATTCAGCCCAGGTTGACGGAGCCTCTGCTGGGCATGAGGGAATGCAGACAGGAGTGAGACCAAGTCCTGCCTGGCTTGGACCCCAGAGAGGGGAGATTTATGAGAGCAGTCTCCCCAAACTTTAATATGCAGCTGAATCACCTGGGAGTTTTGCTAAAGTGCACATTGTGATCCAGTGGGTCTGGGCTACGGCCCAGCATTTTGCATCTCTAACAAGCTTCCAGATGATGCCAACACTGCCGGTCTGTGGACCACACTTTGAGCAGCCAGGGATCGGAAAAAGGAGACAGACATAAGTGAGGGCCATCAGAAAGGGGCTTTGTTTAAAGTGACTTAGAAAACACACACGTTTTGATACGTAGGGAATGCCTCTGGAAAATCTGGGAAGTGAAACTGGGAGTTAGGGATGAGAGGGAAACTTACTTTTCACTATATATGCTTGTATTGTTTGAATTTCTCTTTTCTTCTAATTAAATATATATATATATATATATATATATATATATATATATATATATATATATATATATATATATAACTTTTTCAGGGGAAAATTTTCCTAAGCAAATAGGTTCCAAACAGGAGAGATGCCATCCAGAGTAAATATCGGGAAAAGCTCCGATGGATAATTACTCAGCACGTGTGCCAGACTGCTAGACCAGGAGCTACAGAGACCAGGCAGACCCAAAGCTGGCCCCACCTTCTGGGTTTGAAGAAGGGGGAGAAAATGAAGACACAAGACTGGGGTGCAGGAGTTAGAAGGAGAGACCTGACGCTAGGGGGAGCGAAGAGCATGGAGACTATCGGGCAGGTTCGGACAGCTTCAAGCCCGCAACCGGGTTTGGCAGGGGTAGGGGGTAGACGGAGGGAAGCAGTGGGGTTGCTCATACCGAGCAGGATTCAAAGGCCTGGCCGAGAAGTCATTGAACTGAGCGGCCACTTTACCAGGAAGGTCACACCAGGTTCCGCCAGTCAATCCTCCTGGCTACAGGGGAACCCGAGGACGCTGGGAAGGGCTCCGGTGATTGGTCCAAATGCTTGTCAGTCTGGTGGGAAGGCCCAGCCCCGCCCCCCAGCCGAGAGTCGCTTACAACTGGTAGGAAATGGAGGTCTTTCCTGCATGGTCCAGTCCCACGATGATAACCCTGTGTTCTGGACGCATCCGGGAAAAGGGCAGGGTCAGGGCCAAACCCGATGACCAAGGGATTGTGTGCTCCACCAGGCCTCCCAGGAAGGAGACAAGTGTTCCCAGCAGGCTGGGGGGCCTGTCCCCACCTTACTACTTCTGCTCCCCCGCCCCCTTCCCCCACAAAAAACAACAGGGCAGGTTTCTTTCCCACCGGGCCGAGACACCTGCGCCACTCCAGAACAGGGGAAATGGGAGCTGAGCCCCACATTCCCTGCTCCACATTTCCAGAAAAGCGATTGTGCCAAAGGTCGGGGGCGCTCAGGACTTGCCAAGAGAAGGGGTCTGAGGAAAGAGCCGAGCGAGCGTGAAGTCACAATCGCAGGAAACCGGCGACAGCGTTGAGCCGGAGGAAGGAGGCTCGCCCAACCCTGCGCCCCTGGGCGCACCGAAGCGCGCGACCACCGAGGAGTGGGCGGGGAGGGGGCAGGGGAGACTGCGGAGCAGGCGGGGAGGCCCCACTCAGGACCCTCCGAGCCCGAGGTCCCCCATCACATCCGCCCAGACGACCCCAGATCGGGGGGATGGGGGACAGGTGGGAGCCGGATCAAAGCGGTCGCTCGGATGCCCTGTGCTCCCCTTACCCTGTTTCCCGCAGATGCTCATCAACTTGCCGATCAGTTGTCCCATGGCACGTGCCGGGTCAGACAGGGATAGGACTCGGGGGCCTTCGGGTGCCCGGGTGGGGGTCCCGGCGCTTGGAGCCCCGCCCCCTCCCACACACCTCCGGAGAGCCGGGCAAGCTTTACCTACGGGGTTGCGGACGCCCCATGAGTCCGTCCCCTAAGGGGCTTGGGAATCCCCTGGGACGGTGGCCCCTCTAGGGCGCTATGAACCTCACAGTGACAATGAGCTACGTGTCCAGAGCCCTGGAGGTGTAAGGAAAATGGGGTCCAGACTTCACATCCTCCCCCTCGCCCTGAGAAAAGCCCAGAGTTCTCTGGGTGGACTACTCCCCACTGCAAATCAAAGAGACCTAGCACAGGGGCCCACATCGGATGCCAGCTCTCCCTTCTCCGAGTGCCATGTCTGAGGCACTAGACAAACAAAACCCTAGGCCACCCGCCTTCTGTACTTACTAGCTGTGTGAAGCAGACAGAGCCCACCCATCCTCTCTGAGCTGGGAGAACATTCCAACCCTCTACAGGCCTCTAGTTGTTTCACCGGTGTGGGTCCTGTAGGCCTACTCAGAGTGAGTTCCCTTGGGGAAGGGCAAGGTGGCCCCTCCTTTTGCAGGCCCCTTGGTGATGAGCATCTTCTAGGAGTAGAGCAGTGCTGCTTCCATGCTTCACTGACAAAACTACTGCTCCAGCACAGCTTTCTGATTCCCAAGGGTGGGCATCTGAAGACAGTGACGGAGCAAAAAGAGAGATCTCTCAGCCGGAGACCCTGCAAAGGGGGCCAGGATACTAAGACCCAGCCAGGCAGAGCCTGGGCCAAGAGAGAGCCAAGCTGGAAGAGGGAGAGGAAGGGGGAGCTGCTTGTGGCTGTTTGTGAATTTCCTTCTTCGCTTAAACTGGGAAAAACCAGAAGACAAAAGGAGACATGGGGAAAAGGCAAACCGAACTCAGGCTGAGGGGGTGGTTAAGAGAGACCAGTCACCACACAGGAGACTCGACTCCTAGCCCACTGCCACTGCCCTCTTACATCCCATGAGTGCGCCCCTTCCCCAAGGGAACAACACTTTAACTGGTCTCCCTGCCTCCCCTTTACTCAGCATCCTCCGCACATCCCTATTAACCTTCCTAAAGCACAGCTCAGAGTCTGCTACGCCACAGCTCATAAACCTTCAATGGCTCCCACTGGAGTCAGATCATCTCCTCACCTGACATTGAAGAGCCACCATGAGCAACCCCCACCTGCGTCTGCAGGTTATTCCCCCCCCCCCCATGCTCTGCATCCATGGTCCTTGCCCACACAGGCCCAGCTATGATTTTGCTTCTCTATTTCCTCCACCTGAATGTCCTTCACCACCTCAGAAAGGTGGGTTCCTCTGTCCCTTTAGGTGCCTGCCATAAAAGCCACCTACTTCCCAAGCCCTGGCCTGGTTCTCCAACTAAATGGGACTTCTTTCTACCCTGAGATGATAACTGGCATGTCTGCTTTCTCCAGTCAACTGTGAGTCCTAGGGAATTCCCTGGCAGTCCGGCAGTTAGGGATCCTCACTCTCACTGCCAAGGGCCTGGGTTCGATCCCTGGTCGGGGAACTAAAATCCCATGAGGTGTGGCCAAAAAAACCAAAAAAAACAAAAACTGTGAGTCTTAGAGGGCGGGGTCATGTCATGCTCATCTGTGTACCCCACCCCCACTCCCTGCCCGAGCCAGCGCCTGGCATACAGTGAGGATGTGTTGTTATTGGATTGAAGGGCCGTAAGTTAAGTTACAGCCTGAGAAATGGTCTTTGGAGTATTAAAAAAAGGAGTATGAGCATAAGTTGAAGAGGATTGAGGAAGGCTGGGAAGTTTGTGGAGAGAAGAGGGAACAGCTCACTAAATACAGAAATTTCATCCCACCCATGGTGGTGCCCAGAGTTACAAGGAAGGAGAACTGACTACCAGAGCCCATCTGGGCTGATTCCGTTTCAGCCCTCGTTAAAAAGGAGCTGGGGCTGCATCTGGGTGGAGTAGGATAGGGGCGCAGAGGGTGCTAGGGGAAGCAGCAACATTTAAAGCATTTTTACCATCTGTTTCCTGGAGGGGAGGCGGGAAGGAACCTCTTAGTGCACCCTGACCCCACCATCAATAGCAGAATTGAAAGTGACGTTCTGCTCGCTGGAGCACATTCAGTAAACAGACAAGAGCTGCCTCTGCTGTGAGGCCCAGAGCCTGGATCCTAGGGGGTACTCATTCATTTACTCATTCATTTGACAAACGTGAGTCAGGAATTAGGAACATGCCAAGCAGACAAAACAGACCGTGTCCGGGAGCTTGCCATCTAGTTCGGGAGACAAATACACGCACCAAAACCCAAAAAACAACCCTGAGAGACAGTAGGCTAGAAGGCCTGATTTAGAAGGGAGCTGAGGCACACGTCTCTGAGGATGTGATTACCGGGGCTAAGACAAGATTTTTGTCAAGGGTACTGGGCTGGAAACCACACTCCTTTCCACCCTGCTCCCAGGCCCTGGTGGCCTCACCTCAGCTCACTTTTACAATGGTGGAAACCTTCAGTCTCTCCGACCTCAGCTCACTCTAGTGTAGAACCTACTCAAAAGACAGAAGCAGATGGTCAGGGAGGGAGATAGGAGGGGTCCCCAGCATCTCCGTTCCTGAGTCCCTGAGGTGGCTGCGGTCATAGCACCAGCCTCTCTGGGCCTAGTCCCAGCCGACTTCACGGTTGTGGAAATCCTCACCAGTTGACAACCACCAACGTGCTTATTGTGTGCTGGTTGAGGGCTTCTGGTTACCAGGAGACAAGAGTCTCTCTCTTCAGGGACTTCCCTGGTGGTCCAGCGGCAAGACTCGGCACTCCCAATGCAGGGGGCCCGGGTTCGATCCCTGGTCAGGGAACTAGATCCCACATGCCACCACTGAAGATCCCACATGCCACAGCTAAGACCCAGCGCAGCCAAATAAATAAGTAAATAAATAAATATTAAAAAATAAGTCTCTCCTCATCTCTCAATATCTCTAAGCCACCTAGAAATGCCTCTGCTGGCAAGTTCTGGGCAAATGTAATTTCAGGCAGAAGGCACGTGGAGAGAAGACAGAAACATACTCAGACACCTGCCTCCTCTTCCCCTGCACCCCTTCCCTTGCAGAAGCTAGGGCATCCTGGGTCAGGAGAATTAGCACGAGACTTGGGGGTCACGGACACCACAGAACTTGAAATCCGATCTCAGTTCCTGTCCTTGCTTGATGGCTGTGTTACTATGGACAGACTGCTTAACCTCGCTGAGCTTTATCTGTAAACTGAAGCTAATGAGCTCTGCCTTTGATTTTAAAGTACCAGGGTCCACTGCAGATGGAGTTCCTCTGTGCAGCCCCAGACCAAGCCTGTTTTCTGCTCTTCTCCTCTTGGACGTTCTCCCACATGCACCTTAAACCCACCTTGTCCAAAGCTAAGTATCATTTCTGCCTCTGACCTGTTTTTTCACCTGCTTCCTCTATGTCTGGGAAGACCCTCACCCACAGCCACCCCAGATGCCTCCTTTTTTCTCACTAGCTGCCTCCAATCACTCTCCAAGAGCTCTCAATCGTAACTGCTAGATGTCTCTGGCAGCCACCGCCTCCTTCCCCATTCCACTGAAAACCCTCCTCATTTTTCACCTGGAGCATTGCAGCTGTTTCCAAGCTAGCCCCCCCCCCCCCTCCGATCTATGCTCCAAACTGCAACCGAGACAATCTGACCATCACTGCTTACAGTCCTTCAGTTTCTGCACACCAGCTTGAGGACAAAGCCCAAACTCTCTAATGTGACTCAAGGCCCCTGTGACTTACTCCCGATGACCCCTCTCTTACCACCACCTTGAGAGCACACTTTGCTAGCAAAGTGCCAAGAACGTGTCATGCGTGTCACCTATTTCCTCTGCCTTGAACCCTTCCCCTCCTTCTCTGCCCAGGTTAATTCCTAACCAGCCTTCTAGACTCCACTCAAGCCTCACCTCCTCCACGAAGCACCCCCTGATCTCCCCAGGTTAAGGCAGGGACCCCTCTTCCAGGTTCCCTCAGGACCCACTGCTTCCCACATCAGAGAGCTCGTTGTGCTGTCCTGAATTGTCTGTAGCTCCCACTTAGACTTGTGCCTGGTACATAGTAGATGCTCGATAAATGTTTGCTCAATGAATAAACACAGGAAAGAAAGATCGATTCCATTGAAAGGCAGTGGGAGGAGCACTATGATGGCAGGCAGACTGGGCTCCAGTCCCAGCAGTGCTGGCTTTGCCATCACCTCCCTGTTGGCCATGGGCCAGTCACTCGACCTGTGGGCCTTCCCAGTTCCTCTTTCCTTGGGTTTGCTAACCCCTCATCTGGAGGGTCCTGACGTCTGTTGCCCTCTACACACACACTTTGCACAGGAGCATTCAGGTCCACCACCCCAAAAACAAGAACCATGAGAGTGGAGAAATGGTTTGTGCGTGCTGGGTGAGGCAGGATACAGGTGACAGCAGGAAGGATCAACCATCACAAGTCCACATCCGGCCAGCTGATGGTGGCAGGAACGGGCACTGTCACGTGCTGACTTTCCTCCTGGCTTTTGATCTTTCTCTCAGTCTGGGACTGGGATGGGGGTTCCTGATTCTCTGCCCTTCCCCACAAACAGACCTCTTCCCCTCCCACCAGGCTGGTTAGCAGGCCCTGGGGTGGGTAGTTGTGGAGGCATCAGTGGAGGGAGCCGGAAGCTCAGCCCATCCCTCCCTGGGAAGCTGGGGAGCAGCTGAGGCCACAGGAGCAGAGAAGCAAGCACGGGCCTCTAAGACAGTGTGCCAGTGGCTCTGGATCTGACCCCCTGAACAAAACCCAGGGCACCCCACTTCCCGTCTCAGCTTGCAGTTTTGCCTGGCTCTACTTATGGGGAGACGGACCGGACAAGCATGGGGCTTGGGGCTGAGCAGAGCCAAGACTGGCCACGGCTTTATTCCTGCACCCACCCCTTCACTCTCCCTCCCTGCACATCGGCAGCTCCCACACACCTAGGCTGGCAACCATGCGGCGGGAACAAAGAAGCAGGCTCAGGAGGTGGCCGCAAAGGACAGGATGGCGGTTTTATATGTGGCAAAATACTTCTCCTAGGGGAGTACAGACGAACAGACAGACAGATGGGGGCACAGGACACCAGACAGGAAGGGGAAAGGTTGGGCAGTGGTCTCTTCTAACCAGTAAGTGGAAGCTGCACCCCACCCCCGGGTGGGGGTGGGGGGTGGGACAACATTGGCACAGGAGGTGGCGAGACAGGCATGAGGCACCCATCCCTGAGGCGGGCAGCCGGGCAGGGCCCAGTCCTCGTTGGCACAATCGGCTCTCTCTGGCCCAGCTGGGTGCTGGTGGGGGTGGGGGACGGGGCTGCTGGGCTACGAGATGCTAGGCAGAGGGACGATCCAGGGCAGAGGGGGTACCAAGGCCTCTCCTGGGGGGCGTAGACATGGGTAAAGGACGGGATCACAAGAGGCAGATACAGAGCAGCAACAGCAGCAGCTAAGCCCCCCGGGGGGATCCGAGGTCCTGAGGCCCCAGGGGTGACAATTACCCTCTCCCCTGGGGCCTCAGGGTGAAAGTGAAGCAGTTTTTTGGTTTTAAAATGAGCTGGACCAGAGTGTTCCATGGGCTCCACACCCAGGTGACAAGGGGATGGGGGGGCTCAGATGGAGAGGGGCCCCCTCTTCTGATGGCTGCAGGCAAGGGATGTTGTAGGCAAAGCTCATTCCTGGGGTAGGCAAAGCCTTGAGGCATGGAGGTGGTGGTGGGGGTAGCAGCATCTCGGGTTGCCCCCTCCTCAGGGTTCTAGGTCCTGGGCGGGCACAGGGCACTACATCTGATGCCTGCCAGCTTCTACCCAGACCACTCCCCAAGACGAGATCCCGGTGGGGTTTCCAATGCTGTAACTTTCACCTCCCAGACAATGCTGCCAGGAAGCTAGGGGGAGGGGTGGGCATGGTGAAGGACCCTGGATCTGGGGCTTGGGGAAGACAGCCCTCATAGGAAAGAGTCTGTGGTCTCCCTCTCCAGGAAAAGCCCCCCTACCCTTCCCAAATACTCCAGGTTGGAAAAAGAAAGGGCCACCCCATTTTAGGACACTCATTTAAAGCCTGGAGTAGAAGGAGTTAAGGAACTGCACCTTTTCTCTGGGCGAGGGGAGAGAGCCCCCTGAGGTGGGGAAGGGGATACTGCAGGAAGGTTGTCATCCCCCCATGCACCCACAACATGTAGGTAAAAACCTACCGCTGAGGCTTAAGGGAGTCTCAGGAGCTGGTTGGAATGCTACCACCAAAGAAACCCCAAACATTGAGCAAAGGCATCTGAAAGGAGGGAGACAGCGCCCCCTGGAGGCAAGATACATCCGCAGTGGTGAGCCCCTCTGTCCCACCCCTCCCCTGGGCTCAGAGCCCTTCCTCCCACTGTGTGGCCCCCGCCTCTCAGCGGATGTAGACGCCCCGCCCCCAACCCTGCAGCTCATTCTTGTTGCGTCCCAGGACTGGACCCCCGCCCTCCGCGCAATAGCGCGCCTTATTCCGGCCGCGGTTCCGGTTGTTGGTCAGCTCCTCTTCATAGTCTTCCTCATCCTCCCAGGATCCCTGTCGGGCTGGTGGGGTGCTGCCCCCTGCAGGGTCTCCAAGCCCTGGCCCCTCGGAGGGGTCAGTCTCCATGTCCACACACGAGTCTCCCAGCTCCGTGTAGGCAGAGTTTCGGTTGCCAGGGGTGTCGGCATCAAACGTGTCTTGGTGGGACAGTGCGCGCAGGGTGCCCGCCCGGCCTGGCGGCTGGCTGCTGGGGTAAAGGCCTGGGGGCTGGCCCAGCTCTCCCGGGTACTCGTGCACGCTGGCGTGCTCCCCGGTGGCCCGTTCCAGTGACTGGTCCCCGGAAGCAAGGTATGGTCCCTGGTTAGCAGGCAGACGGCACACACCATGCAGATCAGGCAGGAGTGAGAGAAACACAACAAAGCAAGGCAGGTTAGTGAGGGCACCAAGACACCCAGCCTGGCTGAAGGAGAGGAGGGTGCTGACCCTAGGGGATGGGCAGCCGGCAAACGGCTCTGGAGCCCAGCCAGAGAGCCAGAGGACAGAATTCAAGGCATTTGCTCCTCCACTAGGAGAGGGGGCACCGGACCTTCCTAAGGTGGGTGAAGGCATGAACTCTCCCGGTAACCATGGTAGAGAGCCCACGAACAATTAGTCATCAATTCCTCAAGGCACACATTAATGCTGTCTTGGGCTAAATCATCATTAACAGCTCATTAGTATTGCTACTCGTTAGTGGTTGATTCGGTTAGTCATTGCCCCCGTTTCCCAAATATACTAAGGGGGGGATTTCAGCCAGCTCCTTCAGCCCAACCAGACCCTAATCACAGGCTTCCGGAACCCCACACTTCCCCCCACCCCATTGCCTAGTCAGATGACAGAGTCTCCAAGGTTGATAGGATTCCTCCCCTGCCCCCAACAAAGACTCAAAGCTGCAGGCTGGGGAAGGCTGATGGGTCTTTATCCCCCACTGGCAACAATGAGATGGCCCAATGTCCTCAGCACCAGATGCCACATGAAGATGGCCGTAGAGGCTGCTGGGTAGCGTGCAAAGAGACCTGGGTTCTAGCCCCATTCCCTGCTACTTCAAGCTGTGTGACCCTGAGCAAGTGACTCCCGTCTCAGTGGCCCAGTGTCTCTGTGGTGGTATGATGGGGATTAGACTAGAGCAGCAATTTCCAAACTATTCCCTGGAGATCTGGGGTGGGTGGACAGGGCACAGAGTGCTTCAGGGGTCCCCGTGGAAGTGAAATGGAGGCCAAGCCACTAGCTCCCTCTGAGCAGAGCAAGGATGCCTTGTCTACATACTGAGCTTCCACATAAGATTCAGTGAACAAGTGGGCTCTGGTGCTGAAAACAAATTTGAAAAGCAATGGTCTAGAATGACTTCATGGGTTTCTTCTGGTTCTAATTGGAACCCAATACTTAATGGTTTGACCTCAGAGACAGGCCTTGGCTCCCATGGGGGGAGATCAAGGCAGGGTGGAGAACCCACAGGAGGGTCTTTCCTGGAATCTGTTTAACCGGGAGAAGGATGGAAGGTTCAACTCATGGAAGACGCTTCACTTTGGGTCCCTACTGAGAAGTCTCCCGAGATTAGGGCTCTGGAGGAGGGGGGCAGTTTCTCTGGTTTGAACGGCCCTGCTCTGTGGGATTCCCTGCGTCTCAGGGCCCTTGGTCTGCTGCGTCTAAAATGCTGTGACCTCTGTTGGGTCTAAAATGGGTGTAGAGTCCAGCAAACATATATTGATTTTCCTGTTTCTTCCCAGTCACTTATCCTACAAGGCCCCCAAGGCAAAAGCCCCCAGGGCCGCAGATATGGTCCTTTGAGACCAGGCCCAGGGAGGCCCCACCAGCCAGCCCCAGTCCCATCAAAAACCACAGACACCAGAAGCTGCCACTCACCACATTTTTTACAAAATAAAACTCTTCCCTTCCTTGCCCGCGTTCACTGTGCTCAGTTCCTCAGTTCCGAGCCCTGGGCGGGAGGGGACATGGGTGGGGCACCTACACGGTGTGCTCCTGCTGCTGGGGCACCGCCCTGGCCCTCTGCGAGGCCTCCAGCCCTCCCCAGAAGCTGAGATTTCTCCTGAGTGAGGTGAGCACCTGTACCTGGAGGTTGGAGACAGGGGCAGGGCTGGCAGCAAGGGCTGCAGTAGCCATGGTGCGGTTCAGCAGCGGATTGGGCGGAGTGCTGCTGGGCGGGTGTGTGGCCTTCCAGTAGGCTTCCAAGTACTCGGCCAAATGCTCGCAGGCATCCTCCAGTTGATTCTCATCCAGGATGATGTCAAACATTTCCTGTGGAGGCGGGGTTAAGGGCAGGGCTGGGATGAGCTGGGCATGACCAAGGGGTGAGGGTGTGGCCTGGGGCAGTGGGTGGAGTCAAGGGGTTGAAGGACAAAGTTAAAAAGAAACCTCTGGATGTCCAGGAAGAGGAGGGCTCTTAGACATACAAATCGACAGAACTACAAGAGGTCTTCGTACCCCGATACTCCAACTCCCTCATTCTAAATATAAGGCAACCAAGGCGTGGAGAGAGGCTTAACTCCCCACAGAGAAGTGGTGCTGCTGGGACTTGAACATCCAGCACTCTTTTCCCTGCATCTCTGGACCCCGCCCAGGCATTCCCGGTCACTCTCTCAAGCAGGCCAGAGGACACGTGGAGAACCCAAACGTTGCCCCTTCCCTTCCCCTGGGTCTGAGCACTCACAGGAGGACACTGCGCGAGCTTCTCCGAGGCTGCTATTTGCACATTGAGGTGTTTGGACTGAGACTTCCCTCGAGACTTGATGAGCCTCTGAAGAACCTGGTTTGTGGGGGGAGAAGAGGAGCTAGAGGGACCCTGCAATGCACCACGCCGGAGAGGCAGGTCCTGGCTGGAGCCAGTGTGGAGAGACAGTATCGGGGCCAGGGGATGTTCCATGACTCTCAGCCCTGGCCGCCTCTTCAGAAATGACCTCACCAGTCCTGTGTCCATCCTACACAGTGCTCAGGCTCTCTCCTGGGTCTCATGCCAGCCTGTCCTGGGAAGTTCCAGCAGTGGCTGTAATGAAGGGCAGTGATTCTCCTTCCCAACCCCTGTAACCTTTATAGGCTTCATTCTCTGGGCCAACTTCCCCTCCACGTTAGCAGCAGTAGCCATCCTTTACAGGGACATGTGCTATGTCCTGGCACTATTCTGTGCTTTTTACACAATCAATTCATTTAGTCCTGACAATAATGCCATTATGCAGCCACTATTATTATTCTCATCTCAATGATAACAGTAATAATGATGATAATAGCTAAACATAAAGCTACAACCTTAACTAAGTGATCAAAGTTAACAGCACCAATGATACAACAAACCGACATCCTGTGCTTCCTGATGCAACGCACTCAGAAGGACACATCGCTTTGGTGATGTTCCTACCTGAAACGTAAAACCTAAATCTAGTCATGGGGAAACATCAGACAAACCCACACCGAGGAACAATCTACAAAATAAGTGATCTGTACTCTTAAAAAATGTCAGTGTATGGGGCTTCCCTGGTGGCGCAGTGGTTGAGACTCCGCCTGCCGATGCAGGGGACACGGGTTCGTGCCCCAGTCCTGGAAGATCCCACATGCCGCGGAGCGGCTGGGCCCGTGAGCCATGGCCGCTAAGCCTGCGCGTCCGGAGCCTGTGCTCCGCAACGGGAGAGGCCACAACAGTGAGAGGCCCACGTACCGCAGAAAAAAAAAAAAAAAAATGTCAGTGTCATGAAAATCCAAGAAAGGCTGAGGAAAATTTTCAGCTTAAAGACTATAAAGAGATATGACAACTAAATGCAACACATGATCCTGGATTGAAGGGGAAATTGCTATAAGGGGCATTATTGGGACAACTGGTGAAAACTGAAGATGGACAGTATTTTAGATAAGATTTCTTAAATTTGACAATTGTACTGTGGTTATGTAAGTTAATATCCTTGTTCTTAAGAAATACATGTTGAAATATTTAGGGATAAAGGCACACAATATCTACAACTTACTCTCTAATAGTTCAGGAAAAAAGATACACATATATAAGCGCACATATACATAATACATACATACATAAAGTAGTGGCAAAATGTTCAAAATTAGTGAGTCTGAAAAAAATTAAATTGTATACTTTAAATGGCTGAATTGAATGGCATGTGAATTTTATTTCAATAAAGCTGTTAAAAAAGTAGTGAATGTGAGTGAAGTGAATTCAAAGATAGTCCTACTATTCTTACAACTCTTCCGTAAATTTGCAATTATTTCAAGATAAAAATCTAAAAAAAAAAAAATAGAATAGATACAGTGCTTAGTAGGTACCAGGCACTTTGCATGGTTAATTTGTTTATTTAATCTTCACAAGCACCATTTGAGGATTCCTATTTTGCAGGTGAGGAAACAGAAACATAGAGAAGTTAGGTGACTTGCCTAAAGAGCACAGAGCCGGTAACTGGTGGCACTGGTACCTAAACTCAGGCAGTCTGATTCCAGAGTCCCCACCCTTAACCTCAGTCAGTGCTCAGTGGGGGCAATGGAAGTGTCTGTTAACTTTCTAGTTCACAAAGTGTTTTTGCAGCCATTGTCTCATTTGATCCTTTCAACCACCCCAGGAAGTACTTAAATCCCATCACCCCTTTTATGCTTATTAGAAACTTAGGACTCAGAAAGCTTAAGAAACTGGGTGCTCAGGGACTTCCCTGGTGGTCCAGTGGTTAAGACTCTCAACACAGGGGACCAGGGTTCGATCCCTGGTTGGGGAACTAGATCCCGCATGCCGCAACTAAAAGATCCCGTGTGCTGCTACGAAGATCCCACAGGTGGCAATGACGATTCCGTGTGCCGCAACTAAGATCCAGAGCAGCCAAATAAATAAATATTAAAAAAAAAGAAAACAAGAAACTGGGTGCTAGCATGAGATGTTAACAGTTACCACCTCTGGTTGCCTTCATCAGTCAGACAGAACTCTGGGCTCTTTACATCATTACCTCCAACCCTCTCAATAATAACATATGAGAATGATTATAATTCCCATTTTGTAGGTAAAGAAATTGAGGTGCAGGAGCTTCCCTGGTGGTGCAGTGGTTGAGAGTCCGCCTGCCGATGCAGGGGACATGGGTTCGTGCCCCGGTCCGGGAAGATCCCACATGCCGCGGAGCGGCTGGGCCCGTGAGCCATGGCCGCTGAACCTGCGCGTCCGGAGCCTGTGCTCCGCAATGGGAGAGGCCACAGCGGTGAGAAGCCCGCGTACCGCAAAAAAAAAAAAGAAATTGAGGTGCAAAGGCTAAATAATCCCCCCAAGATCACAAGCTCAATAAAATACAACCCAAAAAACCAAAACCAAGATTTAATTAATTAAATAAAAATAAGCCAATCAGAGCTAGGATTTGAACCCCATACTGTCTTCTCATTTCAAATCCTTCACCTAAGCTCACCTTCCATGTTTCTCAAACCCCTACTAATGTCTAGGAGGGAAAACTAACGGAGCCACTATATGACCAGAAAGTAAATCAGCCTTCCTACCAATTTCATCTCTATCGAGGCCTACATGAAGGCAGTGCAGCAAAAAGGGCTGAAATCGAAAGACAGGAAAGGTCTTTTCCCAGCCACCAAGCAGCTGCGTGACACTGGGACAGAAAGCACAGAATTCTTTCTGTTTTCTGGACTCAGGAGAAGTCAACAAAGTAGAGACAGGGGACTGGCCTGCATGACCCTAATAATATTTAAAATAGTTAATACATGAAAAGGGGGACTTCCCTGGTGGCGTGGTGGTTAAGAGTCCGCCTGCCAATGCAGGGGACATGGGTTCTATCCCTGGTCTGGGAAGCTCCCACATGCCGCGGAGCAACTAAGCCCGTGCACCACAACTACTGAGCCTGTGCTCTAGAGCCCACGAGCCACAACTACTGAGCCTGCGCTCTAGAGCCTGCGAGCCACAACTACTGAGCCTGTGCTCTAGAGCCCGTGAGCCACAACTACTGAGCCCACATGCCACAACTACTGAAGCCCGTGCGCCTAGAGCCCGTGCTCCGCAACAAGAGAAGCCACTGCGATGAGAAGCCCGTGCAACGCAACGAAGAGTAGCCCCCATCACCACAACTAGAGAAAGCCCACGCGCAGCAACAAAGACCCAACGCAGCCACAAATAAATAAATAAATAAATGCTTTAAAAAACAAAACAAAAAACATGACCAGGTATATTATACCAGACCCTTTGCTAAGTGCTAAGTATTCGCATTAGGTTGAATCTTCACAATATCCAGACAATGGAGTTCGACAGAGCAGGGAATCTGGGCTCGAGGAGATTAAGCCACACGATTAGTAAGCAGCACCTGGGGTTTAAACACAGGCAGCCCAACCAGAGCACTCCTGTCTCCAATCGGGTCAGACTCCTGCACCCACCTTGGGAGAGGTGATCTTGATGTAAACAATGATGGGGGCCAGTGAGGTCTTGGAGAGCTGGGCTGGGTGGTTGATGGTATCGGCATCCAGGGCAACCAACTGAAGGGTCCGGGCCAGCTCGAAGATTCGCTCGATCTCGCTCTGAACCTCAGCTGGGGGAATGGAGTCATGGGGCAGGCGGAAATGTAAGGGGGCCTCCCAGGAGGCCGTGGGCAAACAGAGCATTTCCGGAGATGCCCCCTCCCCCCCCACATCTGGCCCCAGAGCAGGGGTGCGGGTGGGGTTACGGGGTGGGCTCACCCAGGCTGGAGCGTGTGTTTGAACGCTCGATGATGATGTGTTTGCTGGGGTTGTTGAGGACTGAGCGCTTAGCCAGGGAGATGTCCGCTGTCACACGAGTGATGGAGATCCTGGGGGATGGGACAAGAGGAGTCAGGGGTCAGGGTGGCCTAGAATGCCCTGCCTGCTCCCCAGGCTCCAGGACAGCCTCTTATCCCTCAGTCCAAGAGTTCCAGGATTGTCCTTCCAGCCATCCTGCCCATCCCCAGCAGCAGAGAACCACAGTGGGAGCGGAGAGCCAGCTCCCAGGGTCTTACCTGCCATCAAACCGATGCTTCAAGAAGTCAAATAAAGCTTTCTGCATCATGTCTGTAACCTGAGGTTGGGGGGTGGGGTGGGGGGAGGAGAAGTCAGGTGTTTAAAGCCCCTCAGGGAAGGTGGACCGCTAGGTATTTGCCCCCTGACATTCCATTTTCTTCTTAAATCCCTGAGATGAGGAAGTCCCTGTTGTGGGGAGGGGGCAGTCCTTTTGAGTCTGAGGGGCCTCCACTGGGGTCTCTGATTGCAAAGATCCTTTTAGGTGGGATCTCTGGGAGGACTTCTCTGGGGCTCTTTTGAGAGGACTAGACCCTTCTGGGGTCTCCCTGGGGGTTGGGCCCCCCATGGAGGGGGGTGTCTCTGAAGGTATGTAGCCCTCTGGGGAAGAAACCCTGGGAGGGCCCTGCTGGGGGATCTCTCTGGGGTCTGAAGACCTGTCTATGGAGTCTTTCCGGAGGTCTGGGCCCCTCTGGGTCCACTCGCCTCTAGGGGCTCCTACCTCATAGCCCTTGAGCGACGGTCCCACCAGGATGATGGGCCTCATGGAAGGTACCACGTCATAGGGGGGCACATGCTCTGTCTGGGGGGGGAAGCAGGGAGGGGAAACCCCAGAGTGGAGATGGCATTAGCCCCTCTTCCCCCACCTCCAGGCTCCCCCATGCATCCTTTCCTCCCCCTGGTCCCAAAGTCCAGATGTGGGGATCGGGGCGGGGGTGGGGAGGCATGGCGAGGAAGGGTTGGGGAAAAGGGGGGCAGATATGGGAATGGGTGTTAGAAGGTCCCCCTAGCTCATCCCAGGGGGTGGGGAGGGGGACACAGAAAGCTGTGATACTCACCAACTTCTGCTTCTGTTTGGCTGGGTCCAGAGATTGCCAAGAGGAGGGCGGGGGAGGAGAAAGGGGAAGGTACCCAGGCAGGGGCAGAGGGCAAGGGAGGAGCCAGGACAAGAGAGGGAGGGAGAGCGGGCAGACGAGGAGAGATAACAAGGCATGCGTGTTAGTGACAGACAGAGCCAGAGAGAGGGGACGGGACCCCGTGCCAAGGGGGAGCCAGAGGTGGCCCTGGATCAGGGCTGGGCGCAGGACTGACAGCCAGTCCAGTGAACTTGGGAATGTTCAGACATCCTGTACCCCCTTTCTGGGTCCTGCTCTGCAGCCAGGAGATCCCCGTGTGCCCACCCGAGCCCCGTGGAGTCCGGAAAGGGCCAAGAAGGTCACCATTCCACCTTCCCCTTCACATGTGGCAGTGGGGGCAAACACGGCCTAACCCACTGGCAGTGAGGGGGAAAAGTCAGGTCTCATGACCCAGACCCTGCTTTCAGTTGAGGGGCGGGGGCAGCCTTCCAAGAGAAAGGGTGCTTCCACTGCAAGAACCATCCGTTCCAGGGAAGTGGGCCAGGGTGTAGTTGTGTGTGGAGACAGACGTGCCTATCCTCGGTGTCATTCTACCCTTCCCTCCTCCTTGGCAGGAAGGACTGATTCCCACAGAATCAGGCTGAGACCACGTCGGAATCCATTCCAGCCCCCTCCCCCCCCAAAGCACTGGGCTCTGACCTCCCCTATCACAAGAACCCAGCAAGAATTACCTTCTTGAAGAAGGGGATGCGCTTGCCGTGGGGTGGCGGGGTGGTGACACTGCTAACGCTAGTCTTGGCAGAGCCACTATGCTCACCGAGCTCTGCCTCCTCATCCTCTAACTCCAGGGGGTCTAGTTCAAAGGCTAAGTTAGTCATTTCATTACCTGGACCGCAGAGTCAGGATGAGGGAGGAAGGAGGCGAGGTGGGGAGGAGTGAGATGGACATGAAGACACAAGTACAAAACGCAGGGATGGGATGGGGAAAAAAGAAAGAAGAAGAGGTGAATGGAACAGGGCTGGGAGAAATGAATGGGGGGTAGGGGGCAGGGCAGTCAGGCAGAGAGATGGAGCTACCAAAGAAATGGGAGAGTAGAGACATGAAAGAATGGGCGCTGAGGGACAGGCCCAGCTTGTGGGGTGTCCTGCTCTTCATGGAGGGGGTACCACCGGAGGTGTCTGGAGGACTCAGGATTGGGGTACCCCCAACTGCAGGGAAAGGAGGGGACAGGCAGTGGGGAGACCACCCCGCCCAGGAGCTCCACCCGACCCCGTGGGGTGGCGGTAGCTCTTACCACTGGCAGGGGGCGTGGGGCGGCGGGTGCCAGTCACCACGTCTCCCAGACTGGAGCTGGAGTTGTCACCTGATTTGCTGTGTGGGCAGAGAGGCAAATGGAGCCGTGAGCAAAGGAGGTGGGCGTGAGGGTGGGGGATCTGTTCTCTCACAGGCTGCCCCCTGCGCCCCGCCCTCATTTGCCAGCCCCACTGGTGATGCCACAGACAGTTTTGTGTCCTCAGGGCAACGCGTCAACCCTCAGGGTCTACTCCCGGCTGGCTGGCTGGCCTCTCCCGGAGGTGCCCTGGCCCCAGCCAAACACCTGGAGCTGAGGCGGTTCTGGCGCAGCTTCTGTTCCTGCAGCAGGCGCAGGCTGTCCAGTTTGACAGGGCTGGGGATGAAGCCAACCTCACAGCCCTCCTTCACCAGTCGCCCAATCCACCAGTCATTATTGTATTTCTGCAAACGACAACGGCAGGTGGGGTGGGGGAGACCAAGAGGGAGATTAGAGGCACAAGCCAGCAGCCAGCTCCAGGGGACACCACCCCCAGCCTTGCCTACCCCGCCCAGGGGGCGGCACCCTCAAACAGCCCTGGCACCAGCCTCTGATTACAGCCCCCAATTCTCAGGACTCTCCGGAACCAGCATCCTCTTGTGCCATGGACCACCCACACCCCCAAGCACATCCCTGTTCTGAGAGTCCTTCCTCCCCCATGTGCCAGCTCTACCCTGGAAAGGCAGGGAGAGAAGTTAATGCTGACACCTCCATGTGCCTGGCACACTGCCACCCCACTGACAGGCCTCATCACAAACCCTCCCAACAGCCTTGTGACCTAGGCATTACCATCCCATTTTACCAATGAAAAATGCAAAGCTCAGAGAGGTGGAAAGATTTGCCTCAGGTCACACAGCAGATTTAGCCCAGCTCTGCTTGGCTCAGAAGTCTTTTTCCACTAGAGGTCTGACAGCCCCTCTCCTGGCACCCACTACCCTGCCCTCCCTCCAGATGCCAACACATCCTCCCCACCTCTTTGATGTGCAGGAAGTCCTTGGGCTCGAAGGTGATGGCCACTCCCTGAACAGGCACCTCATCCCCTAGAGATGGGTTATAGCCGACATTTGTCCTCACAGCAAATGCCACTGGCTTGGTCTAGAGGAAGATGACAACCAGAGGGTTAAATCACAATGGGATGTACAACTTCCTGACTGTGGTGGTGATTACGGAGAGGTTTGTTTTGTAAATTGTTTATTAAAACATATACTGTACACCCTACTATACATAAGATAGATAAACAACAAGGACCTACTGTATAGCACAGGGAACTATATTCAAAATCTTGTAATAACCTATAATGAAAAAGAATCTGAAAAAGAATATACACATATATGTATAACTGAATCACTTTGCTGTACACCTGAAACTACACAACATTGTAAATAAACTAGACTTCAAAAAAATTTTTTTTAATAAAAACATATACTGAATGGCTTATGCAGTTTTTTACTGCATATATTAAATTTCACAATAAAAAAAAAGCAAACCATAGAACTCAGTCCTCTCAGGGTGGAGGGGGGCATCAGGGAATGCTAAGTATAGGTGGTGGGAGAGCCTAGAATAACACCAAGAAGGAATAATAATAATAGTAACAATAACAATAAGAACAAATAATAGTAATAATAATGATAGCAGCTACTGTGTAGTGTAACAGGTACTGTGTTATATGTTTCACACCCATTATCTCATTTATTTATTACAAAAACCCTATGAAGTTAAGTACTATTACCATATTCATTTTATGGGTTTTTTTCTTTTCTTTTTCTTTTTTTTTGCTGCGCCACGTGGCTTGTGGAATCATAGTTCCCCGACGACCAGGGATTGAACCCGGGGCCACGGCAGTGAAAGTGCTGAGTCCTGACCACTGGACTGCCGGGGAACTCCCACCATATTCATTTTAATGAATGAGAAGACTAAAGTTCAGAAAGGTTAACTGACTTGCCTAATATCACACGGCTAATAAGAGCCCAGAAAATTTGACTCTAGAAATGAGTGGAAATGTTTAGCTCCTATTATGTGTAGAAATTAGGCACTTATTGTACTTCATAAGGAGGCAGGTATTACAGCTTACACTTTACAGGTGAAAGGCAGAGGCACATCAGAGGGGTACATGAGCTAGGAAGTGGCTAGGCCAAGACTTGACCCTGGGTCTGTCCAGGCTGTCTCTGAGGCCTGGGGTAAGGGAAATAATGCCAGCACAGCCCTTCCCATCTTTCTCACCTTGGCTTTCTCGAGCTGGGCTAATGCCTGGCGCTCTGCCTCCTTCCTTAAGGCTTCTCGGTCCTCCTCCAGAGACACATCGGAGTCTGACGGACGGCTGGTATAGGACTCTGCTGATCCCTGAAAACAGACAGGGCCAGCTCAGGGCCAACGCTGCCTCCCCAGCTCCTGGGCCTCGGAAGGCACCCGTCGTGGTTGCCTCAAGCCCCAGCCAGCCCAGCATGATACCACAAGGGCTAGGAGGAGGTGGTATTAGATGGGAAGAGCCGGAGAATGAGGTCTGCAGGCCCCTGGAAAGAGTGTGGCCCTAGGAAGGGTGACAGCAGCAAACAGGGGATTACGGCAGGTCCAAGGACAGCTGCTTGGGGCCCAGGGAGGGGTAGGAACCTGATAGGGGCACAGCGCAGGGGTGGAGTGCCAAGGGACAGTCTCCACTCCCTGCTCCTCCTTCCCTCCCCTGCCCCCAGCACCGGCTGAGACAGACTCAGCACAGGCCCAGTGAGTCCTTCCAGGGGCTGTAGCCACCAGCTTAGGCCTGAGCTCTCGGCACTGGCGGCAATGGGCAGCCTGCTCCACGGGCTAGGACCACACAAAAATTTGCCATTTTCTGCTCAAGGGTGAGGGAAGATAGAATCCTACCTCCTCTTCCAGAAGCTGGGGAGCCCCAGCCCTCAGGCTCTCATAAGATACAAAAAAGAACCCAGGATTCCTGGGATGGCGCAAGAAGAGGCAAGTTAAGAGAAGGACATGAGCAGGCCTTTCCTCAGTACTAGGGCTGCCGGCTGCCAGGGTTAAGGCAGCCTCAGGAGTCTGGGTGTGCCAGGAAGCAGGCCTTGATCACACCGACCATCCCAGAGCACAAGGAACTCCCTCAGTGATGCAGGCACAAGTGTAAGACACGCATAGCCTGTCCAGACCCAGGGCGTGAATGAACATGCTAATTCACGGATGTGCTTGGATGTGCAACTTCAAGGGTATGTTCTATGGTATGTCCTGGTGTGTATGACTGAATGAATACAGGTACACGTGCGTGCATACGGGGCGGAACGGGTGGACGCCCTCAGTGTCTGTGTCCCTGAGGGCATGTGAGGGCAAGAGCCAGGAGGTGTGGATTTGTGTGACCGTGCAGCGGCGGTGTTGCTACAAAGGGCAGGAGGGGACCTGAAGAAAGAACAAGACTGCAGAGGTGAGGGGGTTCTTTCCTGAAGACAGAAAAGGGTCACCTGGCCAGGAATGCCCATTAGCTTCGTATGGAGGGAACCTGGGAAAGACAGAAGACCAATTCCCACCTCCCCAGAGCGCCCTGGTGCATCAGTGAGAGCAGCTGCCCATCAAATCATGAAAATGGGAGAGTGGAGAGGGGAAAGGTGGGGGGTGGGTGGGGTACTAAAAGAAGCTGGAAAAGAGATGCAAAGGAAAGAGAGTGAAAACCAGTTAATCTACCACTCTCCACCCCTCCCGACGGGAGCACTCAGAGTCAGAAAGACAGATGCCAGGAGAGCCAGGGGAACAGACCCAGAGATGGAGTGGCAGAGAGACACTTACTAACCCCAACACACACGCAAACACGCATACACACACACACCCCCCCAAGAATGGTGGGAGACAAGGAAACAGTGAGGCAAGGAGACAGGCTGGAGTGAAGGCCTCCCACCAGCTTTCCTGAGGGGCTGTTCCCACCTCCCCCCACCTTCACTCCATCCCCAGCTCACCACTACGAGGGTCCGGTTGGACGCCTCCATCCCGGCGCCCTCAGTGCCTGCCCCTGCTGGCCTAGGGGGTGGCCCAAACTGCCCGTTCCCCCAAGGGGCTCAGGTTACAAGCAGAGTTGCTACATGTGCAAACTGCTAGGGTATATTTAGCTCAGAGATGTGGCAAGGACTGCCCCCCCACTCCCTGCCACCTACGGGGGGTCAGAGCTGGGGAGCTAAGAGGAGGAAGGATTGGAGACTGGGGTCTGATCCCCTGGGTCAGCAAACACTGAAGGAATGAGGCCCTTTTCTGTCAAGAGGGGCTCCACTGAGCACAGTGTCATTCTTCCTAGCCTCGGCCCTGGCCCAGTCCTGCAACACAGGGGATGAGGGAAAGATCAAAGAAAGGACTTCGTGTTTGTATGGAGGTGCTGGGATGAAGAGCCCCTTTCCTGACGCTCTCAAGTCAGGCCCGGGCTCATATGTGCCAAGTGTCGTGGAGACAGAAGAAGTGAAAAGAAGGGCCCCTCTCCAATCTGTAGTGGATCTGCCTGGCATCACCCTCTCTCTCCTGGCCCGGGGTGGGGGGGGCGCGGCTGACTTCCCTACTGTCCTCTGCCGTCATATGCTGCCCATGTTTTCTTCAACGTACTCCTTTCCTTGTCTGATCCTAAGCCCCTCTTGCCTTTTTTGGGTACCAGGCTTTGTTGAGATGCTCTGTAGTCATAGCAACTGCATGGCTCTCTCACTGCTTCTCCCTGAGCCTGAGATGGCCTGGGGTTGACAGAACAGAGATGAGAACAGCATCTTCCTGATGGGAGAATAGAAAACCCCAGAAAGCCATTCAGCTACACTACCCCCCTTCACTCAGGGATGCTGGGCTAAAGTCCTCTCTAATATCAACTTCCTCCTGCCTCTCCTCCACCTCTGTCAACACACGTTCTCTCTCTGCGTATTAAAGAAGTCACATCTGGATGTGAGGAGGGTGTTTCCCTGACCCACACCTAATCAGGGCTCCAGGGACCCAAATGTCCTGGCTCCTCATTTCTTAGGACCTGCCTCTACCCCATGCTGTCACAGATTCTGGGGGAGGACATGGAAGGAGACAGCCGGCAGGGGGAGTGGGTGACAGCCTGAAGCCAGCTAGAAGGAGGCAGGCCAGGCTGTCCCTGAATGAGATGACGCAGGCAGGCAGGCAGCAGGGGCTGGTGTCTGGTGCTGGGAGAGGGATTGGGTGGGGGCTGAAGGAGTGGGTACAGCTGACAGTATATGCAGAGGAGGTCATGGGGTGTAAGGGTATGGGGTGGTTGTGGGCAGGTGACAAATGACACGGGGGAGGGTGCCTGGAGAAAGCCTCAGACCCAGCTCACCAATCCTGGTCTCCACCAACCAGCCATCTCCCTCCTCTCAGCCCAGCCTACCCATTACCTGGCGGACAAAGCTGTTGGATGTTGTATCCGAGGATGTGCTCCCATCCGACCTTTTGAACCGCCCTTTCCTCTTGCTGTATTTGCCCTGGAGAAGCCAGGAAGGGACAAGAGTAGAATCAAAAAGGCCCTTTCCCAACCCTCATCCCATCAGGCCCAGAACCACAGCAAAGCCTTGGAAATATCATTCCCTGATCTCAACAGCCCGCCCCTCTAGCTTCTTCCTGAGATGGTACAGCCCAAGCGGGAGGGAGAACCCAGACCACAGCCATGGGGTGGGGGACAGTGAAAGAGAGCCCTAGGAAGCACACACAGAAACCCCCAAACCAAGACAGAGAGGTTGGGAAGGGGGAGGCAGTGAGAAGCTGGAGACTCATTAGGCAGCAAAGCTAATTGAGACGCTGGGCAGGCGGCAGAGGCCTCAGGGGGAAGGGAGAGGCTGCCTGCAGTGCTGGGGGCGCGGAGAGAGCTCCTGGGAAAGTTCCCCTCCCTCTCTACCTCAGCTGGAGCAGAGTGGGGCTGAGTGTGCCTGTGGCCCCCAGAGAGAAGAGGATTCACCAACCCAGGCCCAGCTTGGCTTTCCCCATGCCCAACTCCTGCCTTGTTTCTCGCAGAGTGGGGAGGGGAGTTGCAGCTCTCAGCTCTTGGAGACCTAAAACTAGATTCCCAGGGAAGGGTAGGGGGCGTGGAACTGTATTTGGAAAGTAAACATCTAACCCCAACCCCGACCCATGGGGGCAGATTTAGCACCCTGCCTCCAACCTGGTAGGACTTCTTCTCAGCCCGTCCTCACAGTCACAGTGATCATACTTCTCCCCAAGGGGGCAAGAGGGATCAAGCCCTCTAACCCTCAGCTGCCAATGCCCACGTCCTGTCGCCATGATATCCACCAGGCTGCAGCAATCTAAATGTCCCCTGGCCCTGCCCCAAGATGAGTCTAGGTCACAGCCCCCGCAGGGCCTTGGTGAAGAGTTGCTCAGTCCCACAGGCTGGGCTCCTGGCTTCGGTGGCGTGGACACTGCCCGACCTCTCACGCAGCCACCCATTCAGGTATTTCCAGGCCTCCTGTAAAGGGGGCTACTTCTTTGCTCTCCCCAACTCAAATATACACATTGGCCCCCAGCCTGTCTAGAGTGGGGTGGGGGGGAATCATTGATGGTTCAGGCCCTCCAAGCCCCTGCCCCCAGCCTCCATCCTAGAGTTTCTTTGCCAAAGAAGCTAGGTAAGCCATGACCAGGCTAGAGGCTCTGGTTCCTTGGGCCTGAGTACAAGGAGGAGGGTGGATAGATGGGAGAGAAGGGCACCTGGGAACCCTTTGAGAATCCTCCCTCCCATCACCTTCTCTCCAGCAAGACGTATCTCCAACCTCGAGGACTGAGGATCCCTATGAACTTAAGAGGATTCCCCCAGTGAGCCCCAGACTCTTTCAGACCACGACCACTATCCCAGGCAAGGAAAAGGGAGTGGCACCCAGAGGGACAAGGGACAGCTGAAAGGAAGGCCCCAGTCAGCTGCCTCCCAGGCTCCAAGGGGCCTGGGGTGGAGAAGGGAGGTATTTTTAGGTCTGACCTGACCCCCGCACCCCACGTGCCCACATTATCATGGTGGTTACAGTTGCTCCAGGCTCACCACAGCAAGAAAAGAGTTAATGCTATCCTAGCCTTGGGGTGTTGCCAGGTTGGATAAGGACACGTCCCAGAGAAATCCCCTGGCACGACCACCCCAGACCTTGCTGGTCACTCCATGGGCACCCTCCCTACCCAAGAATACCCCTTTCTGGGGGTAACCTGGGGGCACAGGAGAAGTGTGAGTGAGGGGGGCGGCAGACCACCCCCATCCCCGCGCCCCCCAGGTAACACAGTTTCTTCCTCTCCAGTACAGTGAGTTGGCATCCATTCAACTTTCCAAACTTTGGAGGCATTTTCTGGGGCTGGGGGGATGGGGTGGAGGAGGGACAACGTGGGTGTTTGTTGGGGGAGGGGAGGTGGTCCAATATAGGGGTGGAGCTGAAGTGGCTGGGACGGGGGCCTGGCCCGGAGCTGGCCCCTTCCCCGCCCTCGAAGGCCAGTGTCCGCAGCTCTGAAGGCCTGCTGGCACTGCCCGGTGACCACCGCCTCGGCCACCCCCGCCCCACCCACACCCGCCCGGCGCCCCTGAGCGTGCTCTGCGTCCCCCCTTTGCCTGAGCTCTCTCTCTAGCTTCCTTCAACCCCCGGGTCCCCCCGCCAGCACCCACACTCTCAACCCACTGGAGCCGGTACCCGAGCAGCAGAGACCCTGACGCGTGGGAGAGGAGGCGAGGGTGACAGGCGGCCCGACCGCCTCCTCCCCGCTCTGCCAAACCGCAGCACAACTCCCGGCCAAGCGCCCATCAATCATTCACCGGCAGAGCTGGGGGGCGCACAGCCTTCTCCCCTGGGCGCCGGGCATGTAACCCCTTTTTCCCCGGCCCCCCTCGATCCGACCCCACAGGGTCCGCGGGACAGGCCCCCTTCCCTCGATCCCGGCCACCACGCCTCACCTGTGGGCTGGGGTCGAAGACCTCCATGGGGATCTCCTGGGAGGATGGGTAAGGGCCCCGGGACATGCTGGTCTTCTGGACCATGGAGAGGAGCCTCCCCTCCGGCCGCCGGTCCGGCCCAGCCGGGCGCCCTCAACGCATGAGAGAGGCCGTCGGAACCGAGAGCAGCGCAGCCAGCACCCGGTCGAGCCACCTGGCCCAGCCTTCGGTTGCCCTCTTCCTGCCTTCCCTCCCTCCTCCCGCTCTCTCCTCTGCTGCCGCCGCCTCCTCGGCCCCTGAAGGCTCAACATCTCCCCCCGCCCCCTCCGCTCCCACCCGCCCCTCCCTCCCTCCCTCTCTCCCTCTCTCCCTCCCTCCCTTCTCCGGCCCCGGCCCCGCCCCTCGCAGCCCCTCCGCTGGCTCCGCACAGACAATGGGAGGACGGCGGAAGGGACGCATGTCTCTCCCGGCGGGCGCTAGCCTCCGACTGGCCTAGGGTGAGGGTGGCCCATTATGGGGGAGATTAGAAACCCGCCAAGGGGCTGAGAGCGGGGTGGGGTGGGGGTTGCCGTATACCAGTGGATGCCAGGCGCGGATGGAACTGAAGCGCGGATTAGCATGGCTGGCACCGCCCCCCTCTTGCGTCCCAAACCGCTCTTCCTAGCTGGTCTCCCCATTCCACTCCAGCTTGGGCCACCGGAACTTCACGGCCCTGGTGATCCTGGGACCCGGCTTTAACTCTTTTCGCCCCACTGTGGTCCCAGGCAGACTGGAACCAAACGGAAAGTCCCCTCCCTCGCCAGTATGGTGGTGCTGGCCGGCTGGGGGCTGAAGCTGTGGTGGGGAGGGTGTCCAAAAGGAGTCTCAGCAGAGACAGCAACAAGAAATCCTAGGGACTCAGGAGTCCTATTGCCCTAGTGCTAATATCCCCCAAGCCCTTCCAAAAGGCCAGGGGTGGGCCTGGGTGAGGTCTGTGTTCCTCGAAAGAAAGGAAAAAGGAAGAAATGTGGAGTTGAGACAGGAGAGACTGGCAAAAATCAGATCTGTGACCTCCTGTTTTTTTTTTCTTTTCCCTGTATTTTGGCCGCGCTGTTCGGCATGCAGGACGGTTCCCTGACCAGGGATCAAACCCGGGCCTCCGCAGTGAAAGCTCTGAATCCTAGCCACTAGGCCACCAGGAAACTCCCAGATCTAATGACTTTTGACCTAGAATTGCTCCCGCTTCATCCTTGAATTGGGGACAGATACCCAAGGCCTGAACCCCACCCACCATGATCTATGGAGAGAAAAAGAGTAGGGGATTCTGGCAAGAGACCTTAGTGCCAACTTGGTTCAGGCTCTTTGTGGTGGTGGCCCTGGACGGATCAGCACACCTCTCCTGTAAAATGGGTTTGCCGGTACTGTGGTGTCTTTGTCACCTGGGATTACTGGGAAGAAGAGGGAAACGAAATTAAACGATGGATTGCTGGGGTGTTTGGAGATGCTGTAAGGTGCTGTGCAGGGGTCAATCATGACAGGAAAAACTTACCTCCTTGTTTGACCCCTTCCAGGGCTCCACAAAGAGGAGAGATGAGAAGTAGAATGAAGAAGATTTGTGCAGATTCAAAGACCCTAAAGTAAGCCAACCTGGGAATTCCCTGGCAGTCCAGTGGTTAGGACTCCGCCCTTTCACTGCCTAGGGCCTGGGTTCAATCCCCGGTCTGGGGAACTAAAATCCCGTTAAGCCAGTGCGGCCAAAAGTAAAAAAAAAAATAAGGCAACCTGCTATGTTCTGCTGGAGGGGAGACTGTGAACACACTGACTCCTTTTTACCCTGGGTTTTGCAACAAGTGATGGCCAGCCCCAAGAGCCAATACTGAGCAGGGCTCCCATCTTCCCCTTGGGCACAGGAGAGCCTGGCATGACAGAGAAGGCATGGGTTTTGTAGTCAGAAAGACCTAGATTTTCAATTTTTGCTACCTCAGCTGTAAAATGGCAATGACACTACTTGTGAGGAAGTGGCATAAATTTTGCATCCCTTCCTCTTTTTAATTTTATTTTGGGGGGTGGGGGCGCACCGCACGACTTGTGGGATCTTAGTTCCCCCGAGCAGAGATCGAACCCGGGCCCTTGACAGTGAAAGCACGGAGTCCTAATCACTAGACCGCCAAGGAATTCCCTTCCCTTCCTCTTTTTGACCTTCTCAGCTCTATTTAGCAGCCAGGAAAAGTTCAGATGATAGATACAGGATTATCAGCTGGAGCGAAGCAAGGAGTTGGAGCCAGAACTCAGATCAACGTTTCTTGGACCCTGGAATGTTCTCCTTGGTTTTTTGCCTTGGATGCTCCAGAGCAAGAGGAAATAACTATGAGAGGGCCTGTCATTCGATTTTTCTTTTTTAGACTTTCGCAACTATTCATTCACTCACTCGCCATTTCTCAAGTGCTTACTACCTGCAGAGCTCCATGGCCACTGGAATACAGTGTGAGCCAAACCAAAGACTGGTTCCCGCCATCAAGGAGCTTGTCTTAATGCCTTCTTTTGCAAGTTGCAAACGTCAACTCATGTGATTTTCACAACTAGACGACGGATATATTAGAACTAGGTACACTATACATAAGAGAAAACTGAGGCACTGAGAGATTTAGAGGCGCAGTGGCTCAAAAACATACACTTATGTCTTTGGTGATCTATTCTGCACTCCAGAGGCTGCCAATTACCGGAAGAGTGAATAAAAGGTTGCTTTTGTCTGATATCTGCCCTTATTACTCTCTCTTGCTTCATTTTTTTCCCGCTGATAAATCATCCTTCCATAGAATCCAGTATGCCTGGGAGGAGTGGGCCGCTCTAGTCAAACTACTTTATCCCGCCTGCGCAATCCAGCTGACTTCCGGCTTCCACTGCCCACGTGATCAGGTACCATTGCTGCGCATGCTTAATAGGAAGTCGGACTATACCACTTTGCCATGCCGAAGGGAGATATTTTCTATGTTTTAAAGTTTAAAACCGATTCCTGATATTAGACTTCTGTTATCCCGGGTATTAACAGAATATATAAGTAAGTTTAGGGTGGCGGAAGATTAAAGGACCGGAGGGGAATACGGGCGAAAGCGGAGCGGGGGGTGGGCTCTCCCCTTCACAGATAATGGGAGGAGCCTGGGGAGAGCAAGCTCTTTCCTTTGGCCCCTGCGGTCGCAGCCATGAGGTAAGGGCTCTCGGGTCTCTGATATTGATTGATTCTGGCTGCGGCCGCACTGCGGGGCTGTGTACCGCAGCCCGTGCTGGAAGAGACGGGGTGGAGGCGGCCCTGAAGCGGCGCGTCCCGGAGCTTGGGATAGGCCGGAGCACACTAGCTCCTAGCCTCGAGAGGAGGGGGTGGGGGAGCGTTCCCGGAACTCTAGGACGGGGGAAAGGTGGGCTTCGCGCCCCACGTGTGTCTGAGGAGACCCACGCGGGCAGAGGAAAGGCGGCGGCGGGGACTGGGTTGTGGCCCCCTTACTCACTGGGCCGATCTATGGCTCCGAGCAGATCTCTGCTTCCATGTGACGTAAGACAGGTCGCGAGTAGGCCCCAAGCCTCCGACTTTATTACTGGGATAAGAAAGGGAAAAAGAGCCCAAGAAGCAAAGGACTAGATTAACTAGCACATCAGGCCCACTGGCCTCGGATTCTTCACGTTAAACACTTGTTTTTAGTGTTGGGTACCAGAAAGGGCATAAGCCCCATCTTCATTCCAATTGTATCCGTTAGTCTCATTTTCCAGAGGAGAAAACTGAGACACAGAATAAGACATAACCTAGAGGTTGTCGACATCCCAGGGTGGGCTGTTCGCCTACAGGAACGCACAGGCAAAGCTTTACAAAGGTCTTGGTATAGGGAAGATTATTAACCTGGGGCTGCGTCGTGGGTGGCCGAAGTCTGGGGGGACGTGTTTGTCTTTAGTACTAAGTGCATATACACATGCACCTCCCCCCGCCATGTTTCACGACATTAGAAGACTTGGAAGGGCAGGTCTTGTTGGGGATGCTCATTCTTGCCCAGGAATGGTTTCCAGGGCCTGATAGTGTTTTCTGTTTGTCGCAGTATGCTCAGGCTTCAGAAGAGGCTTGCCTCCAGTGTCCTCCGCTGTGGCAAAAAGAAGGTCTGGTTGGACCCCAATGAGACTAATGAAATCGCCAATGCCAACTCCCGTGAGTTCTTGGGGTCTAAGTTCCTTCTTCATCCTACCCCTTTCTCATCCTTTGTGCAATGAAAGTTGACACGATTGTGTTGACTGTTAACAGACCTAGGAGAGCTCATAGTTTGGGGGGTGGTTTATAAAATGGAGGAGTCACAGAAATACGGAGTGCCAGATGTTCTCTTCCTGCCACTTGCCAGAATGACAGGATGGAAGTTAATGGAACCACCCGATGTTATATTAATAAATATCGCTAGAGTGGATATTCTGTTTTATGGCTGTGAGAAGGATTTGTGAAGAGACAGTACAAGGACTGGGGCGGGGTAGAGATGGCCGATGAAATGATGAATTGGAAAGACCTGGGGCCTCAGACTTTATTAGAGGCCTGTTTGCATATAATTCAAAGTAGTAAGACAGTGTCAGTCCTGCAGATAACATCAACATGCCCACATTACTTCAACATAATATTGTTACAGGGAAAAAGTATTCAATGAAATTGTTTAAAATTGTAAGGCAGACTTTATTCAGAACAATTGCAGTAGTTACAGGGACCAATGGGATTTTACTTTGGGGGAGAGAGATTGAACTCAAGTCAGAATATAGCATGGGCAAGTAGGAATTTATAGCCAAGGAGCATGGTTTCGGGGATCCGTGGATGGAAAATTAATAAGAGGGCGATAAACTATAATGGAAAAGAATATATAAATATATAAAGAATGTATATATGTGTATAACTGAATCACTCAGCAGAAATTAACACAACATTGTCTTAATTGTTTCTTTTTTAAAAAAGAAAATTACTAAGGAAACAGGGGTAAGGGGGATTCTGGCCTGGGTGGTCAGTTATCAAGGGTAGGGGCTTCTGCTTAACTAACTTAAGCAGAGTTTTTTACTAAAACTAGAATTTACAAGGAAGCGTACAGATGGGCCTAAGAGAAGCTTCAGGAACCTGATGAAAGTTTGGTCAAGCAGGAATCTGTGAATATCAGGGAAATCCTTTACCTGTTTGGGTTTGTGGTATTGTAATGTGTGCTCAAAAAGTCCTTATTTTAGACTGGTAGCTAATAGGTGAAACAGGATCTGAAGGACTAGGCCGTATTTGTATGCTATTTTGATCACATATCCCTAAATATGTATATTTGGAGTGTGCTGTAAAACATCTAAAAGGGTAGAGGTTTTCTGTTGTTGCTGCTGTGTTTTGTTTTTTAAGAAATAAATAGAAGTTCCCCACTTCCCACCGTTTTTGAAAACCAGGGATGTGGGCAGCGTTTCTGGCATGTCCTGTTTGGACTCTGCGTTGTGACTGGTGTACTTGGGGCTAGGCCCCACCTGACTGACCAGGTGCATTGTGGTTTCCCAGGTCAGCAGATCCGGAAACTGATCAAAGATGGGCTGATTATCCGGAAGCCTGTGACAGTCCATTCCCGGGCTCGATGCCGAAAAAACACCTTGGCTCGCCGGAAGGGCAGGCATATGGGCATAGGTAAGTACATTCTTCCCTTTTCTCCAAGACTTAGGGAATGATAAATGATTAAGTCTAGACTAGGATATATTCAGAAACCTTTTCCATTCTGACTCATTTTGAGCCCTTTTCCTACTCCATGATACTTGGTGTGTTTTTCTCTCTGCAAATCAGAAAGTTGGCACTGGTGTTGGAGTTGAAGGTCTTGGTAGAAAGAGGTCACATTTATTGAGCACCTGTACCCCCGTACCCTACCCATCCATTCTACTGGATGCTTGGGAAATGTCCAATAAATCCTAAAACCGCTTTCTAGGCTCAGGATGACCTAGGGAGATGACGGTCACATCACCTTTTTAAAGCCCTTCCAGCTTACCGTGCTGCCTTGGTGCATGCCCTGTCATATCCACATTCTGTGGAGTGAATGGGGAATAATTGCCTTGTTTGTGCTTCCTTAAAAATTGAGTAAATGAAAGAAATTAAATACTTGGGATCATCATCTGTAAAGTGGAAATAAAGCTACTTAAAGTGAGGTACAACTCTTGGCACATGACCCAAAGAGTTATAAAGTGTTTCAGAAATTGGTAGCTATCGTTGTGACCAGTCAGCTGGCTCTAGTAACCCAGATGCACTACAGGGAGCCTGAGTCATCTTCCTCGTAGGTAAGCGAAAGGGTACTGCCAATGCTCGAATGCCCGAGAAGGTAACCTGGATGAGGAGGATGAGAATTCTGCGTCGGCTGCTCAGAAGATACCGTGAATCTAAGAAGATTGACCGCCATATGTAAGTACCTTCTCTCGGGCCCACCAAGACCCATTGCTGTTTCGATGGCTTGTTCTTTGCACAGATACAAGCTCTGTCTCATTGGTCTTGGGGAGAGAGCCATGTGTCTTGGTATTTTCTAAGAAAGTTCTTCCGTTCTGTCCTGTTCTGCTCACATACACCATCAGGACAGCCCAAGAATTAAGTTTATCTGCCAGGTGAGCTCTTCTGTCTAGAAATTGCACAAAAAGTCCTAGTTTGGGGGAAAGAAGTCCCTGCAGCAAGAAGAGAGGAAAGGAACCCTACATGCTTAGGGGCCTTGTGTAGAGGAGCAGATCACAGGCCAACCTCGGTGTTGGTCCCATTGCTGACCAGAACCTCTAATCCTTGTACGCTACAGGTATCACAGCCTGTACCTGAAAGTGAAGGGTAATGTGTTCAAAAACAAGAGGATTCTCATGGAACATATCCACAAGCTGAAGGCAGACAAGGCTCGCAAGAAGCTTCTGGCGTAAGTTTCTTTAGGAATTGGTGTCTGTCACAGGGGCAAGTTCTGAGACATTTAAAATGTGCTGATGTCTAATCTCGACTTACATGCAGTCTGTCCAGAATACAGTTGTTGTGTTAGAGGTATATGCTGCTCTGTCCTGTACATACCCACATACCACCTACCATCAATGTCAGGGTAGTGTGGGGACTTATTGGCTAGTTGAAGCAGGAGCTCTTGGTGTCCCCAGCAGCTCACCCATCTTCTCTCTTCCATTACCCAGGGACCAGGCTGAGGCCCGCAGGTCTAAGACCAAGGAAGCCCGCAAGCGCCGTGAGGAGCGGCTCCAGGCCAAGAAGGAGGAAATCATCAAGACTCTGTCCAAGGAGGAAGAGACCAAGAAATGAAGTTCTCCTTTTCTTCTCTGTACATAGTGGCCTCAGCAGTTGCGTAGATCACTCATTCAATAAAAAACAAGGCTTTATCTGCCTGCCTCTCTGCTTCCAGTTTCTGGCTGCTTGGTGGGTCTTCACTGTTTACAGGGCCAGCACTGAGGAATGAGATACAGGCCCTTCCCTGGGTTCCTGCTTCATTTCTCCCTTGGCTCCTGGCCTCTGGTCAGGCTCATGCCCCCTCCGTCCATGGGGTGTGGGACCTACTTTGAAGGGAGGAGAGGAATGGCTTCTACCCAAGCCTCAAAGACTGTGCCTCAAAACTGCTCTTTTCAGCAGAGCATGAGTGGCACCTCAGACATGGTCTCAAATGTTGGTTGGGAACCAGTATTCAGTTGTGACATGAGTTGTCACATTATTTTAAAACAACAGAAAATATATGCTTGCACTGCTCAACTGCACTGAGGTTCAAGGTTGTGGTCTACTGCCTTGGAACTCCAGGACGGTGGGAATTTGAACCACCACCAGTCCAGAAGGTATGGTCTGGACTTGAACTGCTGGCGACTGCCTAAGCTGTCTTCAGACAGCCTTATTGAGATAGAACTGAAGCTGTCATCTTGAGCATCCCAATTTCTATTTCTAAACTTTTTTTCTTTCCTGTCCTTAAAAGAAGGATTGTTTCCTGTTTTGGTTTTTGGTTTATAACCATCAAAAATGTCCCAGAGAAAAAAGGCTTTCTCAGCAGAAATTGGAATAAAGGCACATAACATACAAACTTGTCACAGCAGTTTTGAGTTACTTAATTCATATCCCTTTTTACAAATGAGAAGTAGGTTTTATTTTGCCTATTAACTGGTAGTAGTAACCACCAAGGAATTTTTCAGTAAAGTATCTGCTCTGTGAGCCAAGTACTGAGGCACTTTACACTGACTTGTATTGATTCTATAATTTTCACAACATTGTAAAGTAGGGTATTAGCGTCTCCATTTTGCAGATGAGAAAAGAGGTGAAGCCAGGTGTTGGATTCACCTGTTAAGACGACCTGAATGGGAAAAATGGGTTCAAGATGAAGTAAGATAGGACTTTGTAGACTTACTACGGAGGCCTCAGGAAGGCTAGCTTGGTCCCCAGGCCTCGAGCTTTGGAGGACTGGGCAGAAGATGCCTTTGGTGATCAGGAGAAGAAACTAGTTGTGGTGGGGAGGATGCCTGGAAGAGCCAAGTTGAACATTTTGAGTGGGTGGCAGTTTGAGTGACAGGTGTCCAGGTGGAAGGGGTCAGTCAGCCAGTTAAATACAGGAGTGTCAGCTCAGGTGAGAAGTCGGGGGAGGAAAGTTGGGCACAGCTATGGCTGGTGTGCCCGTCCTGGTTACCTCTGTGGTCTACCGGTCTCTGAGGAACTCTTGTGGGCAGTAATGCGAAGGCCAATGAGGGGTCTTCAGGATGTGTACTGGGCACATGTTTCCATCTGCACTTGGTGTGGGAAAGGCAGGGCTAAAGCGATCCTGGGGGCAGCAGACCTATCCCCAACTCTGCCTGCAGTGTCCTTGTCCAGTCTGGACAGGTGGGGATGTGGGTAGCCCAAGCCAGGGAGGCCCGGACGGAATAGTCCAGACAACCTCCATCACCACCCATGTGCATCAGAGCCCCAGCTAGGACACTGCTTTTTGGTTTCCCTGTTGCCGCCATAGCAGCCTGTGCATAATGTATCCTTAGGCTTGCTCTAAGCCTGTTATTCCACATGGGGAAGCTGTGGCCTGGAAGAAGGGCCTCGGCTAAGCTACTTGGAGCGTGAGATGCCTTCTTCTCAGAGGAGGAAGGGCATTGAAGGCCGCCCACCTCCACTTCCTCCAGGCAGTAGAGGGATGACAGGAAGGAGATAAGGACCTTTACTGAGGCTCGTGAGCCTGCAGCACAGAAAAGGTTTCCACCGTGGACCAGGAGATGGTGCTGTTCTCTCACAGGTCACTGAAGGTGTAGGAAACTGCCTCACTTTTGGCGGAGTCGGGGGCGGGGGGGGGGGGGGGGGGGAGGAAGAATCAGGTTGTAGGAACCTATCTCTTGGGAAGACTTGCATGTAGAAGACACTTCTTTCTGAAGCTCACCCCAGGCCTAAGCTTACCTCTTTCCACCACAGGCCTCTAAGCCCTTCCTGGGGCAGGGCCTAGGAGGGCCTCCTTAGCAGGCAGACCCCTTAAAGTAACCGCTGGGTCTCTTCCAGGTCCTGGGGCCTTGTGAAATTCTGATGAAAAGACATGTCCATTCTCTCAAGAGTTTGCAACTGGTCCCATCATATAATTTTACCCTTTAAAGGGGCTCATGGCCCTGAGGTAAAGACTCCATGAGCAAGTCCAACTCCATTTCTGGAGGAGGAAACTGAGTCCTGGAGGGGCCAATGACTCCCCAGAATACCAGTGTGGCTTGAACACTAGCACCCACCTTTGAGTCCTCCAGACCAGACGTGGGAGGGGGTGACTCGGAGTGGGCTGCAGCCAAGAGGTACGGAGCACAGCTGCTGCTGCAGGGCCACAAGCTGGAGGAGGGGTACAGGGTACAGTGGGCGCTCTCTCTGAAGCTGAGACGGACCACCTAGGCTGGCTCCCCAAAGCACAGGGAGGGCCGAGGCCGGAGGTACACTGGCTGGTCGCACTCTCCAGCAGATGCCTCCAATGTCCTAAGCACTGGGGCGGGGGTGTTAAGAATGGGGGGGTAAAAAAAAGGCTGAAGGGGCCAAAGAGAGTGGTGCTAGCAAAATGGGTGGGGTTGCACAGAGGGGACCTGTGTCCCCACCCACTGCCTCGTATCCATCTCTCTGCCCTTTGAGGCCTCTTGTCTCTTGCCCCCAGACTCCCCCTCTTTTTGTGTCTCCCCTAAACCTTCATCCCCACAGGATACATGCCAGCTTAAGCTCAGGCTGAGGGGGGGGGGATGGAGGGCACGTGTGGGTCAGACAATAGAGCCAAACGGTGGGTTGGCACCACCACAGGTTGCTTGACATCCTCTGCCCCAGGCCAATGGTGTTGCTGGTCCTGCCACCCCCAGAGTGGGCACGGAGGTGGGCAGAGGCTACAGTGGGGGCACCAGCTGTTCCCAGCCCCAGGCTGTGAGCATGCTGTTAGTGGTCCAGCTACCACGGGAAGAAGCTGCTGTGCTCAGCAGTGCGTCAGATGAGCTGGGGAGGAGGCAGGGGTCCAGGCCAGCTGCTGGCCGGTGCAGACACAAGTTGGTGTGCAGAAGGTTTGGCTGAAAGGCTCTGACCCTCTCCAGTGGAGTAGGGTCTTGATCCCTGGAGCCCCCGGCCCAGCATTTCAAGGTGTCTCTGCTTCCATCGTGCTGGTTTAAGCCACTGAGGAACCCAGGGTCAGGTGGGGGAAGAGATGAACTGAGAGGCAAGAGATAGAATTTCTGAGACCAGTTTGACCGTTAATTTGCTGGGTGACCTTGGGCAAGTTTCTAGTCTGCTCTGGGCCTCAGTTGCTCCAAGTATAAAAGGGGAAAGGTTGGGCTGGCTAATTTGTATGACCATGGACAAGCCACCTAATATCTCTGGGTCTCAGTTTCATCATCTGTGAAAAGGGGACACCACCACTTTCCTCACTGGGTCCTCAGAGGATAAAATAAAATTAAGTTCCTGGCATAGTTTCCCAGGCACAGTAGGTGCCTGTTTGTGTGAGTTCCCCTCTTTTTAAGACTCTGGACTGGGTTTGTGACCCCTTTATCCAGTCCCATCATCAGGGGTCCTAGGAAGGGGGTCACCCTCCTTCTGCTCCCCCTACCACCTCCAAGCTCTAGAGTCATCCCTGAAGCAGCCCAAGGAAAGCGGTTGGGGACCCAGGGTCTGGCCCCACGGGGCCTACCTTGATTTCGGGGGGCTGGAAGGCAGAGCCGGATGCATTCTGGCAGCACGGCGTTGCCCTGGCACCGCCACAGCCTCTCTCTCTCTCTCCCTCTCTCTCTCTCCCTCTCCCTCTCCCTCTCCCTCTCCCTCTCCCTCTCCCTCCCTCTCTCTCTCTCTCTCTCCCTCTCTCTTTCTCTCTCTCTCTCTCTCTCCCTCTCTCCTCTCGGCGCTCCCCATAAATAGCACAGGACGTGCTCGCCTGGGCGATGACGCGGCCGGCCGTGCGGACGGGAAAGAAGCGGCTCAGCCGGAGCAGGTGGGCGGCGGGCACCGCTGGGGGCGGGGCGCCACCGCGGCCCCCTGGCGCCAGGCTCCCGATGAGTCATCTCGGGGCCCCACCGTCCGCGGCTGTCCTCGCCGCCAACGTATCTGCCTCGGGTTTAGGGGGCTGCGGGGGCGAGGCTGATCTCGGGTGGGTATTGAGCCCCCCCGCCCCCGACCCTGGGTACGGAGACTGCTGGTCTCCGAGGGCATCTCTGCCTGGGCAGGAACGGTCCAGACGCAGAGGTGTGTGCCCGCCCCCTGCGCGAGGCAGGAGCGCCTCGAACCCGAAAGTGGCCGCAGCCCCACCCTCTCTCTTTCCGGCGTCCCCCAAACCTCCTGCCCCACTTCCTCAGATCCCGCCTGGCTCAGGCTGCTTGGGTGGAAGGGAATGAGAAGGCTTGGGGACCCTCACTGTCAGGGCCAGCTGTCCCCATACCCCTCCTCTCGGAGATGAGCGCATTCTCCGATCTTCAGGCTGTCCCCTTTCCGTACCTCCACCACCCCCCGACCCCTTCCCCCTTCCCTTCCTCTAGCCCAAGCAGATAGAGCAGACAGGTTGGGACAAGAAACATTTAATTAGGAGTCTGGGGGCTCAGCAATGCCCCAGCAGACGCCTCATGCAGCCTCATGTACAGTGGGCATTGGGCCCGCCCCTGGGACATTGCTGGAGGGGGGGGGGCCTCATGGCAGCAAACAGGGCAGTGTGGCTTGAGTACCCCTCTCTGCGAGGGAGAGGTGGGGCAGGGGCCAGTGGGTAGGAGGATGTGTCCCTCCCACTGCATGGGAGGGTGTGACTGTGCCTAGGATGGGGGGTGGCATTGGCTGGCACGATCAAGGGCACAAGAGGAGGCTCTGAGCTTGGGGGGAGAGGGAAGTTGGTACCAGAGAGAAGCAACCTGCAAGGGAGGGGTCCTCTTTGCGTGTCCCCCCCCCCCGCCCAGGATGCCTACCCCCTTCCCCTCCTGGTGCTCCAACAGAATTCTTTGTCTGTCTCCCACTCCCTCTTCCTCCCAGGGCTCTGTGTCCTGGACAAGGGAGCAGATGCAACCAGAAAAGGAACCCCTGCAAAGGCAGCCCTGTCCCCTGCAGAGCCTGGAGAGAGGGGGTGAGGGAGGGTCACTGCGGGGTCAGCCCTGAAGGTTGGGTTCCTGGGGTGGGCCTGGAGAGGACTGGGACAGGAACTGAGCTTTTAGAGTCCTGACAGTGAACTGGGGGTTATTTTGAGCAGGCGTGGGCCAGTCTTTTGTTCTTAATCGGGTTTCTGTGTTCAGGCCGCTCTTGGGTGTCCTTTCCCAGTGCACAAGGGGAAGATGAGGCTGCTCTGTGGTGACTGCACTACTTGAGGGACAGTCTCTGATTTACCACAGCTTCCCCAGACCTCAGCCCTCCCCTCCTCTGTCCACCCAGGTTTCAAGTAATGGGAGAGATAACCGCAGAACTTTCCTGAGAATTGATGGAGTGACAGAGGTGGTGAGACGAGGATCCTCCTGCAGCCCTGAATTCCCTCCCTACCCAGAGCTGGGGCTAAGGGACCCGGGAAGGCACCTTCCCAAGGCCCCACTTCCAAAGGGGCAGCTGCAGGGTCACACACACAAAGACCCAAGCAGAGGCTCTGTGAGGAGAGGGGAGCTGTCAGGCAGGCAAAGATGCTGTGGGCAGGGGAAGGTCTCTGGAAGAGGCAGCAGGGAAGTTCCCCAGGAACTGCCTCTCAGGGCTGGACTCAGCATGGCAACGGGCTTTGGGAGTGCATGGGCACCAGGGGGTCCCACCTGGAGCTTTCCCCTCCCCTCCCACTTTCTCCTCCTCCCCACCTCCAAGTCTCAGAGCAGCAGCCTCCTCAGGGCACTCCAGGACCCATGAAATAAAACCCTCCTCAGTGCAGAAGCCTCCCAAGCCATGGTGACTGGCCCCAAGGAGAAGGGCAGAGGGAGAGAGAGTGTGGGCAGAGGCCTGCTCCCCTCCTGGGGCCAGAAGCAAGGGCCGGGCACAGGCAGGGGTGGCTTCCGGGTTCTCTTGGCTCTTCTCAGATCTCGGTCAGGACGTTGGCTGGCACCAGACCCCGCTTCTTGCCGCTGCTGACGCGGATGAAGCCATCAGCATCCTTGCTCCTGCCCACGCCCACACAGATCTGAGCAGAAGAGACATGAAGCTGAGGCTTGGCACTGCCTGCGTCCCTGGCCCCAAGTCCTGCTGGTGGCTCCCAGGCGGTCCATCCCAGGGGATGAAGGGACCAGCGTCAGATGTGGTTGGAGCCCGGGTGATGGGAGCAGATCCCAGGAGAGTACAGGGTGCAAGACCAGGCAGTCAGCAGACACAGAGCATCACTTCGGGTCTGACCTTTGAGATCAGCTGGTCTAATGCCCCTGACAAACCACCATTTCACAGAGGAGGTAACAGGGGGAAAAGGACTTGCCCATGGTTAACAAGAACCCAAAGGCAGAGCCAGCATTCAAACCCGAGCCTCTAGACTCCTAATCCAGTGTTCCTGCCCCGACTCTCTAACATAACTCAGCCCTCTGCCTGTGTTAGCTGCCAGCCCCAGTTCCCAGAGGGGAGGACAGGAGAGCCCTGCAGTCCCACTGCTGCTTTTTTTTTTTTTAACGGGAATTTCAGTTCCCGGACTAGGCATTGAACCCGGCCACGGTAGTGAAAGCCCAGACTCCTAACCACTAGGCCACCAGGGAACTTCCCAGTCCCACTGCTTCTAGCCTGCCTTCCCTCCTGCTGCCAGGCTGCAAGCATCCTCCTCCAGGGCCCTCGCCCACACCCTTGCCGCCTCTCTCCCACGCCCACCTCTCCAGCCATGCAGGGCCCAGGCCCTCACCTGGCTCTCCTTGAGGCTCATGTAGCCCTGTTCCTTGTTCCCGGAGAAGGGTTGGCAGCAGCGCCAAACGTTCTCGCCTGGCCTCACCCGCTGCACAAAATTGGCTGGGAAGAAGCCAACCCGGTCGCCGACCTTGCCCTGGGGATGAGGCTGGCAATGAACACTCGTGCCACCCCCTGACCCCCACTGCTTTCTCTAGACCTAATGCCCACTCAGAGCCAATGCTGTCATCCTCCAGATTTGGCTTCTCTGTATTTGAGCCCCTAGTCGGGTGGCTTCTGGGCTGGAAAGGGCACAAGGTGGACGGAGGAACAAGGCTGGGGCGGGGAGGGGCACAGCGAGAGTAAGACCTGAGGGTGGGCCTAGGCCTGGCTAGGGCCGGTGGAGGAAGGAGAGGAGGTCTTTGGGGCTGTGTTCTCTGAGGGTGCGGGCTAGTGATGTACCTACCACCCCCCACCCTCCGCTCCCCACCCTGCCAAGTCACCTTCCACCAGTCCTCGTTAGAGTCATCCACCAGCATGATCCGGTCTCCAGGCCTGGGATGAGAGAGCGGAGGTAGCACATGGGGCAGGAGGGACCCTCCCACTCTGCATCCCAACAGTCCTAGGCCCCCAGATCCCCTGCATGCCCCCCTCAGCTGGGAGAGAGTTCTCGATGCCCTTGGAGGACCCTGAGTGACTACAGGTATGGCAGACGCTCTCCAGGACAGAGGCCGGGCAGGGGGCAGGAATCGTGACATTAGCACCAATCCCTCTTGGACTCTGGCACCTCTGTCTCCTCTTTGGGCTCAGTAGCCTCAAGTGTGCCAGGAGGAGGTTCCTGAAGGTCTCCCTCACACTCGTGTTCCAAGGTCTGGGAGCACAGAGCCCTGAGGTTGGAGCCAGGCAGCTGCCCGGGGCGGGGACTGGGCCGCTGGAGGACTTACTGCAAAGCCAGGTCGTTGTTTTCCTGGGGCAGAAACTTGTAGAGCGCGACGTAGGAGTACATGGGCCCCACATCCTTCCGTAGAAGGGGCCTGGGGGCCTGTGGAAAAGCTCTGGGTCATTGTGGGGGGGACACCTTTCTTATTCCACCTACTCTCCCCTTGCCCTGACCTTGCCTACCCTGGGGGCTAGGAGATGGGGCACAGCGCTCCTGGGTCAATGACAGGGGAGGTGAAGACTGTCCTATCTGCCGTGCTTACACACCCCTGAAGGGACTGGGCCAGGGATGGAGAAGAGGGATCCTCCTCTGCCTGCTGCACCCTAGAACTGCCCACCCTTGGGGCAGTAGGAGTGGGCACAGTAGGCACTGGGTCAGTGGAGTGGTAACACCCCTGCCTCCCGGGCCTACTCACCCCGGCATTGCCCATCCCTGTAGACTGAGGATAAATGATGGAACAGGGATACTCCCACTCAGCACGCTGTCACCCACCTAGGGATCAGTGACAAGGAGAAGAACAGTCCCTTCCCACCTGGCCTGCCGGGGGCTCACTGCCAGCCCAGCCTCACCTGCTGTCCGGGGCTCTTCTCCTCTGGTCCTGACCCTTCGCTCTCAGCCGCGGCTGTGAATACTGGAGATGCCAGGGTGGGGCGAGGGTGTGAGGCAGCAGGCAGCGGCCCGTACTGCGCTCCATTCCTGCCCCTGGTCCCCAGTCCCACTCACCGCTGTCGCCAGGGCCCTCCTCTGAGCTGCGGATGCTGCCTTCCCCGTCCTCAATCAGCTCATCCCGCTCGCTCTAGGGACACAGCGAGGGGAGGGCTCAACCCCTGGACCCCCCACCCTCTGAGACCTCTGCCCCCGAGGCTCCCCTTTGGTGCTCCCCATACCTACCAAGCTCCGCGTGGGGGACTCAGAGGTGCTGCTGAAGCTGGAGCGGTTCATCAGGGCCAAGGAGGTTCCGTAGCGCAGGGTCTCATAGACGGGGTCCACCTTCCCGCTGGCCCCTACTGAGGAGTCACCATCAGGGCCGGGCACCCTGCTGCCAGCCTCGCTCTGCCCTGAAGTCCTGCATCTCAGCCCTGTCTGCCCTGCTGGCTGTCCCGCTCAGCCAGCCCTAAACTGAAATCTGCACTCCTCTCACCTGCCCCTCCCAGGTCTCCCTCACGGTATGAGAGCTCCGTGTCCTCCCACGGTGCCCAGGCACAAACCTGGAGCATCCTGGACCCCTTGCCCGCCTCACTGCCTGTGTTCACTCCATCACCTCATCCTACCTCCCAAACACTTCTAGAATCTGCTCACTTTTCTCCATCTCCACTGCTACCAGCCTGGTCCAAGCTACCAAACTTTCCTGGCAACCATCATGGCCTCCCAACTGGTCTCCCTGCTTCCAGTCCAGCCTCTCCAACCCACACAGTAGCCAGAATGCTCTTGTAAAAACACAAAAATTGACCTTATAATAAAGTCCAAAGACCTGTGGTTACCAAGGGGGAGGCGGGGTGGGGGAGGGATGGATTGGGAGTTTGGGATTAGCAGATGCAAACTGCTTATACGCAGAATGGATAAACACCAAGGTCCTACTGTAGAGCACAGGGAACTATATTCAGTATCCTGTGATAAACCATAATGGAAAAGAATATGAAAAAGAATATATATATGTATAACTGAATCACTTTGCTGTACAGCAGAAATTAACACAACATTGTAAATCAACTATACTTCAATTAAAAAAAAAAAAGAATAAAGTCCAAAGAACACTCTTAAAATGGACCCCGAGGCCCTGCACCCAGGGTCCCATCTCACCCTTTTACTCTGACTCCCTCAGTCCCATCCTCATTATCCTTTCTTTAACTCTCTGCCTCTCCCTACCTCTGGCCTGCCTCCTGTCCACACTGGTCTTCCCCAGATCCTCAGACTAATTCCCTATCTGTCAAGTCTCCCGGATGCCTTCTTTGCCTCTGTGGATGAGGTCGGTGCCGACTTTATCCTCTCTTTATTCCCTATCCTTCCATTTCAGGCATTCACCAAATGATGGTTAATTGATGATTTATGTGATTATTTATTTCATGTCTAGCTCCCTTACTAGACCATGAGCTCCACCTTCTTCAGGGCTGTGTTCCCATGTCTAGCACAGTGCCTGGCACTTAGTAGGTGTTCAATAAAGTGTTTGTTGAAGGATGGATGAATGAATGAATGAAGTCTACATTCAGGACAGCAGCATTCAAAGAAGGGAATTGGGGAAGAAAACCAAAACAAACAAACAAAAAGAAGAAGAAGAAGTCTAAAAAAAAAAGAAGGGAGTGGTAGTCGTGCCAAGAACGGGCAGTGCCAGTGTGACTCAGGTGCTCCTCTGAGGAGTGCATGGGTCTCTCATCCCACCACAGTGGGATCAGGGGCAACAGTGGACACTCACCAGTGGGTGGGGACTCCTTGCTCATGGCACAGGCTGGTGGCGGCTCATGCACCAGGAGCGGGGAGCTGAAGTTGCGGCGGAAGGAGGAGGACTGTGGCGGGGGGTGGGGTGGGGCAGAGAGAGGGCACAGGGAGGTCACAGCCCCTTGAGAGTTTGGCCTTCCCCAAGCCCAAGCACCACCCCACATGAGGAACCAGCCCTGCAGGGCACTCATTCCCCCACATGCCAGGCCTGGGAGCATCAGCCAGCCATCTCTGTGTGGTCCCCACTCACCGTCTTGCCTGGGCATTGCTGGTGGGAGATCTCCTCGGAGCACCAGAGGTGGACGCTGACTTTGCATGTCTTACACCGCAAACCCTGCTTGGAGTTTCCTGGGAAGAATGTGGGTTTGGCAAGAGGGGGTGGTCAAGAGAGGCTACATCCAAGGACAAGGAGCAAAGGAGGCAGGTTAGGGCATGAGGGAGCAAGGGACTGGGCATCCTCATGCCAGCCTGGGGCCTAGCTCCGACCTCCACACAGTCAGGGTGGAACCTGAGCTGTTAGTAAACACAGCAACACGGGGTCCCCACCCCCCCCCAAGGGTGCTCATGTGTCCTCCCAGAGGGAGGGGCACAGTTAGGTTTAGCAGCAGCCCAACATCAGGCAGTCAGGTCCATGGGCCCACACCCACACTCACCCCGACCCCTTCTGTTGCCACCCAGGCACCTACCCACAATGAACTGTTGGCACAGCTCACAGGGGCTGGCTCGCTTGAAGACGTGTTCCTGGAAGCTGTGCAGCCTCACTGGTTTGAGTGGTGCCAGGGGGCGTGAGATCGGGCAGGGGGACAGGGCTGGGGTGTGTAGGCCCCAGTCTGCAGACGCTGGTGGTGGGGAGGGAGGTGGCAGCGGGGTCGGGGGCGTCAGCAGCACCTCGGTGGGGCATTTGGGCTCAGACCCCGAGCGAAAGAAGAAGTTCTCCATGCTCTTACTTCGGAGGATGTTCTTGAGGGAAAGTGAGCGCTTGAACCTCTGGAGCTGAAGGAGGAAAAGGGGCTGTGAGCCTGGAGGGGGCTGGCTCCCCGGGATCTCTCCTTGGCCAGCGGCAGCCTGAAGGCTGAGAGCCAGAGGTGAGATGAAGTACTGAGAAAGAGGCTGCCAAGTCCCAGAAGGCAGGTCACCATCCCAGGTGCCCACAAGAGCCAGGCAGGGAACCTCCTCGAGCAAAGGAGCTCTGGCTGGACAGGCACCTAATTAGGAGTGGTGGGGACTGGACAGTCAGCGAGTAGCTGCTGGTCTCCTTCAGCCAGCTGAGCTAGTCTCTAGGGGCAGCCCAGCGTTGCCAGGTTTCTCAATTTTCAAAAAGAAATCTAGACTTTGTTTTTTAAAAATATTTATGGGGCTTCCCTGGTGGCGCAGTGGTTGAGAGTCCGCCTGCCGATGCAGGGGACACGGGTTCGTGCCCCGGTCCGGGAGGATCCCACATGCTGTGGAGCAGCTGGGGCCAGGAGCCATGGCCGCTGAGCCTGCGCGTCCGGAGCCTGTGCTCCACAACGGGAGAGGCCACAACAGTGAGAGGCCCGTGTACCACAAAAAAAAAAAAAAAAAAAAAAATGTATTTATTTGGTTGCATTGGGTCTTAGTTGTGGCAGGCAGTTTCCTTAGTTGCAGCTCACCAGCTTCTTAGTTGCGGCGCATGGGCTCCTTAGTTGCAGCATGTGAACTCTTAGTTGCAGCATGCATGTGGGATCTAGTTCCCTGACCAGGGATCGAACCCGGGCCCCCTGCATTGGGAGTGCGGAATCTCAACCACTGAGCCACGTGGGAAGTCCCTAGACTTTTTTATTTATTTTTTTTAACCTCTTTATTGGAGTATAATTGCTTTACAATGGTGTGTTAGTTTCTGCTGTATAACAAAGTGAATCGGCTATACATATACATATATCCCCATATCTCCTCCCTCTTGCATCTCCCTCCCACCCTCCCTACCCCACCCCTAGACTTTTTGTTTATATAAGTAATTTTTTAGTAAAAAATATTCATCCATTTCATGAACTTATGAAATTTAAAGTCAGTTAAGAGGGACTTCCTGGTGGTTCAGTGGTTAAGACTCTGTGCTTCCATTGCAGGGGGCACACACAGGAAGGTCCGCACGCTGCGTGCAGCCAAAAAAAAAAAAAAAGTCAGTTAAGAAACCTAGAACTTTATGTGACGTTGGATAGAAACAAATTCAAGAGGCTTTATTTCCTTTTTAATCTGCAGAAATGGTAGTATACTATTTCTCCCGTGCCTTGCGTTTTTCTTGGAAATCCTTCCATACAAATACACAAAGAGTTTCACCATTCTTTTTGTACGGCTGCACAGGAATTTCACTGAATGGAGGTACCATTTACTCGACTTGACAAAATAATACTTTGGGGGCCAAAACACACCAGGTCCTCGGTCCTTGAACAGGGAGTGGGGGAGTGGTCACCCTGGACCCTCATCCTCAGGGCTGATTCTCCCTCCAAAACACCTCTCCGGTTCATCCCCTGTAACACCTCAGCACCCCAGAGCCCGGCCCTGGTTCAGGTTCCAGCACCCTGTCGGGTTCAGGGCCATAGCTCTTTGCCTCCACCTTGCCCATCCCCACCTGTTCTCCATGCACCTGCCAGGGAGGTGATCCCTGACCCCGCAAAAAACCTTTCATGGCTCCTCAGGACCCAGGCAGGGCCCCTGTCCCAGCCATGAAACTGCAACTTGGCCAAACCTGCCCTTCCAGCCCAGGCCCTCCACCTGAGCCCACATGTGAGGACTTGAACTCATCCGTATTTCATGCCTCTGCGCTTTTTACATGTCTGTCCTCTTTGCCTTATCCAGTTATTCCCCGCTTTCTTCTTCAGGGTTTCCTGTGATGCTTCCTTCTCTGGGAAGCTGTCTCTTCTTCTGCAGGAATTCCCTTCGGTGGGACCACTCCCTCCTCTGGCTGGCTGCATCTGGACGGGCTTCCATGATAGCTCCGATCAGGTTTATGTTGTCATTTACTTCTCCCTCCTCCGGGAGGCTGTGAGCCCCTGGAGGGCGGGGAAGGTTGCTTCAAATCCCCATAACGGGCCTCAGCACATAGTGGGTGCTCAGTCAATGTTTGTGGAATAAATGATGAGCAAGTGGCTGGAATCCTAAACAGAGCACGTGTTCTGGAGTGCACGGTGGATTCTGCGGTGAGGCCAGAGTTATTCCCATTGCTCACCCAAACACACCCTTATTCTACCCGGAGTGAGATCTGGACCTCTCTAGCCAGACCCCTGCTCTACTCCCCTCCTGTTGAAAGCCCTTACCCCTCCCATTCCTTTCTACCAGTTAAAAAAAGAAACGGGTGGAGGTGGGGGGCAGAGGCCTGGCTCTAGGCAGGGACACTTGGCCAGGGTTCCCAGCTGGGACACCAGGCAGCCTGTGTGCCAAGGGAATGGAAGTGGTGGCCCCTCTAACCCTAGGGAAGCCAGCAGGCCACATGACAGAGGGGAAAGCAGAGGGGGAAATGTTTGGGCAACAGGCAGGCCCCGGTAGGCCAGCTGAAAGGCCAGAGCCCTAGGGGGACTGGCATGCTGAGTTGCTCAGCTCCTTCCAAATCCAGCTTCCTGGCCAGCACTGTGGGCTTCTTTGTGTGTCTCTGAGAAGCAGGGCCCCGGGCCCCAGCTGCCTGGGCATTGGGGCAGAGGTCGAGGCCCAGAGGGACAATTAATTAGAACACGAATATGTTCTATGTGGCTCTCGGGGCTCTGACAGACCCAGAGGAGTGGGTGAACCACCCACTGCTCTGCACAGGGGCCGTGGGCACAGAGCACAGGAGGTCTCTGGGAGGATGTGCTGGGGGGGTGGGGGCAGAATGCAATCTGCTGCCTGAAGGCAAGTTACTTCACTTCCTCTCTCTCTAAGCTTCAGTTTCCCCACCTCCAAGTCAGGGTTAGATGCTCTCTAAGCAATACAGGCTCAAGTCCCCAAAGCAAAACCTAAACTTATGAACATAATGAGGGACTGTCGTTGTCAGAGTCCTGGAATTGATATGCAGAATCTCATTAACCCTGGCACTACCCACTGAGGTGGTGACAATTATTGGTCCCCTTTTTCAGATGAGGAGCTGAGGGGGTTAAATCACTCACTCATCATGAGTCCGCAGCTGCTAAGTAGCAGAGCCGGGACTTGAACCAGTGGCTTTGGCTATTGAGCCCAAGTGACCAGGAGCACCCTGCCTTGGCCCTCAGCTCTGGCCCTCAGTTGTGCCATGGGCTTGTCATGAAATGTAGGGTTAGAAGGGACTTGAAAGACTGGGCACATAGAGCAGTCCCCACCCCGCACTGCTCTGGCCATGTGCCCTCTGAATTATTGTTTGACTCTGTTGGTCACCTCTTGTGACGGCAAGCCCATCCTCTCTTGGGACAGTCATTCCATCTTTGGGCAGCTGCAATCGCTGGAAAGTGCTTCCCTATTTAGAGCTGAAAAACCTGCCTCCCTGCCTATCGGCCCTTGTCCCTCCCTTGGCTCCAGGAAGGGATACTCTCGCTTACACACATCAGTTCTTCAAATATTTGAAGACATCAATAATGTTGCCCCCTCCTGAGGCCATTATTTCCAAAGTAATCCTCATAGGATGAGATTTCAAGCCTCCCTACTCTCCAGCCTGTGCCCTTTCCTGGTCCCCGCCTGGCCTCAGTGCCAAGAGCCACCTCTGCAGGGTACCAAAAGCCTCTGGAACAGAATGTTCCCTGCCACCAGGGCAGCCCCAACTCTGCCCCAGATCCCAGGAGGGTGGAGAAGTGGGAAGGAATGCCACCTGGGGTGGCTGGCAGATGTCAAGGGCTGTGGCTGGAGGGCAGACGACGGCATCTCTGCCAAATGGCTTAATGCCCGCCCACACCAGAGACATCTGGCTTGGCCACCCAAACCTCATTTGGGCTCAGCCTGGCCAGGTATTTCCATTCCTGGGACTCCTAGTTCCCAGAGAAGACCTTTCTCTACCTCCCCACCCTCTATCTTTTTGGTGCCCCCACTGTCCCAGGACCCATTCCCTGGTGTGAGAAGAAGTCACCATACACCCTGGCAAGATGGCCCACCTGGACCCCATTCCCTCCCAAAGCACCAGGAGCTTGTCTGGCTTGGAGTCTGGACCATCAGACCTGTTATTCTGAATCCCCTCCTGGAGGCAGGACCTGGCCTGCCTGCCTCCTCCCCACCTCTCCACACCCTGGACAGTCCTTTCCTTCCTCAGCTCCTGCCAGCTCCTGAAATGGCACTAGGCAGCTGGCAGAGGGTGGTGGCAGATGTGACACAAGCTGACTCAGATGGCAGAGCTGGCATGGCAGGGTCTTTCCAAAGATGGCAGCAAAGTGGGTGCTGGCAGGCCCCATGTAGTAGGATGGGATGGGGACCCAGAGAGGGCGACGCTGACACTAGGAGGGTGGCTGAGTAGCTTGGGTGCCGGAGTGAAACCCGACTTTAGGGTGAGCAGGAGGCTGGACTTGGGCTGGCAAGAAATCCCCAGGGAGCCCCAAACACTGATGAATAGGTCTGGAATGTTGACTTCACTGCCTAATGAAGACAAGTACACCAGCCACCTCTGTTGTACCTGCCTCAAACTGAGCTGGGTGGGCAGCACCGACCCTCTCCCTTCCTCTTCTCCACCTCTACAGTCTGAAGACAGAAGCTACTTTGGGACAAGTTGAGGTGGGGGAATGGAAAGAGGCTGGCAAGTGTTCTGAATCCTCTCTCTGCCCACCTCTGCCCTCCTGAGTACCTTCCCCCAGACCTGCAATCCAGCCTGTGTTGTTATTACTGAGTCCTTCGTAAATGAGGTACAGGGGAGCGCGGCAAAGGGGCAGGGCTCCAACTGGCCTGGCACAGAGGGACCAGGTCAGGTGTACACTCCCATTCCTTCCCTGCTCCTCAGATCTCCATGGCTCAGACCCAGAGGTGATGGCATGGGACAGTCCTTGGGCTGGGAGGAAGGAGGTACAGACCTGCCAGGCCCTGACCACCCCTCCCCACACAGCTGAGCTTGCAGCCTGCTGACTGCTGAGGCAGCACTGCCCAGCCCTCCTGCCTGCTCTGGAGAACTCTTAAGGAGGGGGCTGAGTGGCCAGGCCGTGGTGTGGGAATCAGGGCAGGACCTGGGAGGCCCTCAATTCCCTGGGAAGCAAGTAAGGAGTTTGTATGTGTCTGTCCAGGGTGACTAGAAGGCAGCTGTGAAGCTCAGGGGCGCTGGAACTCAGGATGCGGCTCAGTTCCCTCAGGAGGGGGATCTTCTGCTTGAAAGAAGCTGTCACAAATATTCCAAGCAATATTCTGCCCCCCAACACCTCATTCCTTTCCCAGGAGGCTTGGCTTTCTGAGGGGGAGGTAACTCTGTGGTCTGAGAGCCCAAGGTCTAGTTCTCAGAAGGGAGCAGGAGAAGGTCAAGTGTGAATCTGAAGACTTGGCTGTGGAGACCCACTGGGTCGCTTTGGTTTAGGCATGGGGAGCCTACCTGGGGTGCCTCAGCCTACCTGGGGTGCCTCTGGTCCTACTCATCTTCCCTTGGTCACTCCCTTGAAGACCTTGACCTTGAATTAACCTCATATCCTGGGGGCGGTCAAGACAGAATTAGGAGGAAGACGGGCATTGGAAAGAGCTATAGATGAGCCAGTGATACCAGGGGGAGCCAAAGACCCCACCCATTTCTGGTCCTGACTGCCCCCCTCCTCATCTGGGTAACAGAAGCCTGGTGGGAACAATTTACCAGGGTGGAAAGGGAGAGAGTAGTCTGGGCCTGAAATCTGGGGGGGTGGGGGTGGGCAGAGAGAGCACTGCCCCTTCTTCTCTCCCCATCCCCAGGTCCCCCGCTCAGGTCGCTTCCTGCAGAACTTCTTGCGGGTCAGCACCTAGAACTCGGGGAGGGAGCAGGCAGAATAGAGGCGTGGGGGGGGTTGAATGTGAGCAGTGTTCTCCCCCACCCCACCGCCTTCAGCGCCAGGAGTCTGCGCTCCGCCTGACTTCTTTGGGGAATAATTTATTCATTGTGACTCCCGCAGGAGTAGCAATCATACATAATTAGGGTTAATTATGACATTCATTAATTATGATGACTTCCCTTTTTGTTTCTAGCAGCTCCCCGCCCCCCTCCCCGGCACACGGCCCGCTGGCATGGGCTGCCTGTCTTTCTCATCCGGAGCCGCAACAACAGTCCCCGGGTCCCCGCCAGTGATGGTCCGCCCTGCAGCAGCCCCCAGCGCGAACTCAGAAGCTGCGCAGCCCCCGGCCGCGGCCTCACGTCCCCGAGCCTAACCCGGTTGGCAGGGGGCGAATGCAGGACTGCGGCGGGTCAGAGAGAGACATCTAGAGAGACTCAGAAATAAACACACAGAGACGCCGAGAGGACCCGAGACGCACACAGAGAGATACCAAGACAGAGACAAACAGGTTGTAGAGACATTTTCAGAGAGACACAGGCAAAGAGAGAGGCACAGACAGAGACCTGGCGGACACGGGAGGGGTGCGCCTCGCACGCACACGCGGGCGAGTATACCAGCCCACACCCGCTACACACCGCTACACACTGCCTCCGCCTTCGCTGCGCCGACTCCCTCCAACAAACGCGAGTTACATACAATCTCCCTGGAGGGTCGCGGTGGAGCGTCCGCTCATCACGCGCTCAAGGGCGTGTCGTGCTTGTGTGATGGGGCCTCCTTGTGGCCCCTCGTCACGAGCCCACTGCCCCCGGGTCGCCGCGCGGAGCGTTGGGGACCACACGGGCCCCGCTACTGTGACCCCAGGGCACCCGAGGCCACAGTGGCAACCGCATCGGGAAGAGGGCGCCCGGGCTGGGGGCGCGCTGGGCAGGGGTCCAGGCCTCGCGCCTCCCGAGTTACCTTGGTTTCCTGGAGGGCAGAGACTGTCCCCGGGGGGGTGTGGGTGGCCGCGTCATCCGGTTCGTTCTCCTTCTCGCTCATTTCGGTCATGGTTAGGTGAGAGGGTGCCGAGACCCGACGGCAGCCCGGCTGGAGGCAGGCTGAGGGTGGCAGGTGTCTCTGTGGGACCCTGAAGCCCTTCTCTAGAGACTGCCCCCCAACGAACCCCAGGAGAAACCCGCCCAGGCAAAGCACCCCCCCCCACTCCCGGGTGCTGGCGGAGAAAGTTCCCGGGTTCGTGGGTGAGAGGAGGTAATTACACGGAGCCGCGGGAGCAGGACGACCCCAGAAGTGAGGACCAAGGATGCTGCTCCGAGCGAGGGGAGGAGGGAAGTGGGGACTCGGGGATGAGCCGAGGGAGGGAGCGATGGAGCTGTCAGTGTCCGGCAGGCTTCGCTGTCCTCTACGTCCGTCCCGCCACCCCCTCCCCCTCCCCCCGCCGGCCCCAGCCGGGCACCCCCTCCGCCCAGTCCTCGCCTCCCAACTTTGATTTAGGAGGTCGCCTGGTCCCTCCCCTTTCCCTCCGCAGCTCCCCAGCGCCTCTATGCAAATAAGGTTCTCAGCTATTGGCAGCCGCGGTGGCCAGGAGGGCGAGCTGGGCGGAGCCTGGGGGGGGGCTTGACAAGATGGGGAGGGGCTTGGAGGGTAAAGAAGTGGAGGGAGCAGTTTTACCTGAAAAACCCGGAACTGGGGGCGTGACAAGGTTGAAGGAAGCCTCAGGAGATCATATTGAGTCTGGAAGGGTTGGGGGGGGAATAGAAATAGGTTGGATCTGCAGAAGGATAGCTGAAAGTGAGATAAAGGTAGGACCTCCTGATAGCGACGTGAAGAATGGGGACACTTCTGCCCAATTAACTGGATGTCTCTCTGCCCTGGAGACACTCTCCCCAAATGTGTCTCTCCTCGGACTATGTAGGGGTTTCCTCAGCAGAGAATGGACAAATGAACATCATGTGTCAAAGGCCAGCCCTGTCCTGGAAAGCAGGACAACTATATTGTTTTCCAGTCTTGTTGCCTGGACTTCAGCAGAGAAGAGGCCTCGGTCGCCACACTTGAGGTCCCCAAACCTCTCCAAGACATGCCCCCTCCTAAAGATCCTACCACAAATGGAGTTAGATGGGGGTAGGGAGAGGTGAGGGGGAAGAGGTTTCTTACCCTCCAAGGTGTCCTCTGTCCACTTGGCCTGAAGCTAATGCATGTCACCTACCTGCTATTTCCCGAACTTCCCCTACCTCTCCTCCTGCCTCTTCTGGTCCTGATCAAAAGGTCTAGCTTCATCTCTGGGCCTATCCAAGAAAATGGAGGTAGGTTGCAGGTTGAGAGAATCCTTCCCTGGGTGTGGGTGGAGAGACTTCTGGGTCTAAGTCTCCTTCCTCCTCATCTGCTGTGGGTGATGAGATGAGGGGTGGGTGGCACTCAAGAGGGTCCTGCCTTTATGCCAGCCCTGGAGAAGGGGCTGAACCTAGTGTTCCCTCCTCCGCCCGCCCTCCCCCCATGCACCTAGCCATTCATGCCATCTATCTCCTCCTGAGGATGAGCTCACCGGTGGAGCACTGCTCAGGTTACTGCGTCCAGGAGTAGAGATTTATTTGCCACTGGCAGAATTAGGACAAGGGTGGACGGGAGGGTTTGTGGTAGTGGGGGCTTAGTCCCCTCCCCCTCCAGATCCACACACTGCAGACTCTCTGAGTGCTAGCTTTCCTGAAAGGAGTTTGAATAGAACCTGGCCTCAGCCCTCAGACCAGTTTCCCCAAAGGCCCATTCATTACCAACTGCTCCCCTCTGAGGGCCACCCTCCTCCCTCCTGCCCAGCACAGGTCAGCCCAACGACCCCCACCTAGGCAACTCAGACTTAGAAATGCTTGGAGCACCTGAGTTGGGGTCATCAGCCCTCTATCTCTACCTGTCCTGGGCTGGAGCAAACAAGGGCTTCGTCTGTGTTTGTGAGGCCTTCTGGGGGGAGGTACCCCTGTTTCCCTCCAAAGAGGAGAGGCTCTGGGTTCCTTCGAGTCCAGTACCTGTGTAGTCACTAATTCACTTGACCCTGGGTAGGTAACTTTTTTTTTTTTTTTTTTTTTTTTTACGGTACACGGGCCTCTCACTGTTGTGGCCTCTCCCATTGCAGAGCACAGGCTCCGGATGCACAGGCTCAGCGGCCATGGCTCACGGGTCCAGCCGCTCCGCGGCATGTGGGATCTTCCCGGACCGGGGCTTGAAACCGTGTCCCCTGCCTCGGCAGGCGGACTCTCAACCACTGCGCCACCAGGGAAGCCCTGGGTAGGTAACTTTTAAAGCCTTGATTTCTTCATCAGCAGAATGGAGGTTGTGCCTACCTCACTCCCGGGAGAATGAATGAGACAGTGTAGTATACCACTTGGCCCAGAGAAGACAGGCACAGAAAGTTCATTTTCTTCTTTCTCTCCTTTCATCTGGGAGATTTGTCTCTTCCGAGGTCTTTTTCTGAGGTAGAGAGAAGAACAGCTTCCTTCCCTCGCTTTCCTCGGCTGCTTGCAGCCTGCTACTCCATGAGAGAACTGACCCAGGAGACTCTGACTAGACGTGGGAAAGAATTCCCAGGGGAATCAGTGGGGCAAGGCAGGGAAGTCGGTGGGCCCTGGGGCCCATCTGGTCTGGGTTTGAGAAATCTGAGGTGGGGCAGCTGTGGAGGAGGCAGGGGGCTGGATCCCATGACCTCTGGATGTCCTTTCTGGCCTGTGGCCTTCCTGTTTCAGAGCGGTCTTTAATGATCTCAGCCTGAGTCACTGTCTCAGTGCCAACAGTTCCCACTGCAGTGGCTCAGAGATGGGGCAGGAGCAACTGGGCTAGCTTCTCTGGGAGGAACATCTTAGATTTGGAGGGCAGAAAGGAGGGGTTGTCAGAGCAAGTGGCAAGGTGGTCCAGGAGGATGAGTGGCAGCCGTAGTCTCAGAAGGGCTCTCAGACCAGACGTCATGATAGAACTACCAGGGGGCCTCTTACTAGGAGAGCTGAGTGAATGAGCATGGGCGCTGGGCTCTCGGGAGCCTGGGGACAGAGGAATGGATGGAGGGATGGACAGATGGCTTCAAATCTGCATATGGCACAATGTCCAGCACATTAAGAGCACCTGGTCCTCATCCTGGTCTGCCCTTTTTTCCTGCTCTGTGACCTTGGGCAGAGAGCTATCCGCCTCTGGAGGGTCTTTGGTTTCCTTGTCTTCTGATTGGCAGAACTGGACTAGATTAGTTTGAAATGGAGTTGGATTAAATGGGGGCAATAATTGTATATCTCTTAGTGTTCTTTTGAGGATTAAATGAGTTAACATATGTAAAGAGCTGGACAGAGTAAGTGCATGATAAATAGTTATTATTATTATTTTATTTTTAAAAAATATTAAGGATTCTTAGGACTTCCCTGGTGGTCCAGTGGGTAAGACTCTGCACTCCCAATGCAGGGGGCCGGGGTTCGATCCCTGGTTGGGGAACTAGATCCCACATGCATGCCGCAACTAAGAGCCTGCGTGCTGCAACGAGGATCCCTCGTTCTGCAACTAAGACCCGGTGCAGCCAAAATAAATATATAAATAAATAAATATTTAAAAAAATTTTTTTAAGGATTCTTAACCTTGGGCTTGTAGGTAAGTTTCAGGGAGTTCGTGAACTGCTTGAAGCTGTATCAAATTTTGGAGGATAAGCATTTTCTGGGGGAGAGTCCAGAGCGATCATCTGCTCCTCAGAGAATCTTAGATCCCCAAAAGATTAAGAACCACTGGCCTAAATGACCCAGGGCCCCTCCACTAAGGTGTTGAGATTCTCTAACGTGAGGGATTGCCTCTGCCATAAGGACTGACCTATTTTCTCCCACAAACACCTTCAGTTCAAGCCCCTCCCTGCTGTGGCCTCTGCCCCCATGGGATACCAAGGACAGCCCAAGCTGAGCACATGAGTGGCTGGCCTCTCCCTCCAGCTTTAGAATCGGGGCTCCTAGGGTAGGGGGGTTCATCACGGTTGAGGTCAAGTCTGGGTTCTCATCTCCCAGTTGGGGAGAGGAAGAGGACCCAGCCTCAGTGGGGCTGGGGATGCCGAGAACACAGTGAAAAAGGTCTGGCCTTGCCCAGTCTCCCCTATGTCCCTCTGCCAGCCCACCCCAGGGCCTCAGAGGCAGATACCGCTCTAATGAGCTAAGGCCCACGGCAGGCATCGGTAATTACGATTTTACAGAAATATAGAAGGCTCTTATGCAAGTGCCTGACATACTTCCTGGCTGTGGCATCTGCGACAGCTAGGTCCCCAGAGGCTGGAGAAGGGCCCCTCCACCCGCTGCTGCCAACAACCCTTGGAGCTTGGGACACTGGCATAGAGCCGCCTTCCCACTGCCTGTGGCGCTGTCCCTAACACGCCCTGGGTGAGCTGTTCCCTCTCTCTGTGCCCCAGGCTCCCTGGAGCGGAACAACATGGGCTCCAGTGTGTGCACCCCTCTCCCTACCCTGCCAAGTCGAGGCTGTCCAGGAGACTTGTTTCCATGGGAGGGGGATAATGGTTTTGGGGGTGTTTCCCTTTCTCTCAGTAAGAAGACCTCTCTTTCCACAAAGATGTCCCCTTCTATTCTATTTCTTTTCCCCTTGAGGCTGGGGACATAGGGATGACAGCAGCCTGTGGTGGGGGTCACAGCCCCTGGCTGCCCCTCCCCAGGCCCTATGCCAGTTTGCCCACCCCCATCTCCCATGCCTCTGATAGTGTCCTGAAGCCACCCCTTTCTTTCCCTGGTCCATTCCCCATACCCACCCACAAAGCATCTGTTACCAAGGTAACAGCAATGTCATCACTTTGGGGTGAGCAAGGAGGTGGAGCCCAGTGGATGGGATGGGGCTGTTAGGGGTTAGAATTTTAGAGATATGAGCACTGAGGGCCCCCAAACTCTTAAAGGAGGATCTTTGGCTGCAGAGGGGCCCTGGGCACAGACTGGGCTGCAGGGTGCTGCTGAGAGCTGGTGGAAAAGAGGGAGGATGAAGCCTGGAAGCAACTGGATCTGGGTGTTAGGGGTGAGGGTGACTGGCTTACTAAGTGGGAGAAGCGTGAGGGTGATGATGCCAAAGAGATGTCGAGGCAGGGAGGATGGAGCCTGCCTGTAACTCCTCCTTTGGGATTCAGCTTGTTAACTCCTCCTGGGGAGAGGTTTTCTGGCTGGGAGAGTCTAGACCCAGTGGAAACAGCAGCTGGGGATCCTGGGGCCAGCCTGGGTCCACACTGCCCCCTGCAGACTACACAGAAAACAACGTTGCATGTCTTCCAGGGAGGAGTGTGTAGGTGGGGCCTTTGAGGGTCTACATTTGAGACATCTAAACCATGTGGTCCTACTAAGTGCCTAGAGAGGCTCTGGGCACCCGGGGTGCCAGTTTCCTGCATTTGAGGCCCTCCTGTAAATCCTGACCCAGAGAGTGCCCTCCTGCCCAGAGGATCCCTCTGAGCAGACTTGGGGGTAGGAAGCAGCGGGGACAGAGATGCGCCTTCAGCTGAGTTGACAGAGGCCATCAAGAGGACTAGAAGGCAGAGGGGCCAGAGTATTCTAGGCAGATGCAACAGCCTGGGCAAAGGCACCGAGGTATGAAACAGAAAAGACTGTTCTGGAAGTTGCCGGTAAGCAAGGGAGAGAGGGAGTGGTGACAGGGAAAGGCAGAAAAAGGTGGACAAACAGCCTTGGATGCTGGGCCAGGAAGATGCATTTTCCTGCACAAACGGGCTTCTCAGACTTGCTCATTGGAACCCAGGTGAACCATCCAGGGGTACCATGGAGGCATGCGGGGCGGGGGGCAGGTAGGCAAAGTGGTTCACTCAGAAATTGAAAGGAATTTAAAAACATGTCTCTAGGGCTTCCCTGGTGGCGCAGTGGTTGAGAGTCCACCTGCCGAGGCAGGGGACACGGGTTCGTGCCCCGGTCCGGGAAGATCCCACATGCCGCGGAGCGGCTGGGCCCGTGAGCCATGGCCGCTGAGCCTGCGCGTCCGGAGGCTGTGCCCCGCAACGGGAGAGGCCACGACAGTGAGAGGCCCGCGTACTGCAAAAAATAATAATAATAAATAAAATAAATAAATAAAAACAAGTCTCTATATTAAATGTTTGTGCAAGCCTTGCGTTTGAGTCCAAGAATATCTATACTCATATCTTTGAGTCCAAGGACTGTAACCCGGTGGCCTGGGTTCAAACCCTGGCTGTGTCTTCTCTTAGCTGTGTGACCTTGAGATAGTTACTTAACCTCTCTGTTATATAAATAAACCAACAAATGATTTTAAGCACTAACTATGGTGTGCCACAGATGCCCTGGAATATGGGCATGGTTACCCAGGTGTTTCCAGAGCCCAGCTTGAGAATAGCGCTGCGAGTGATTATGGAATGGTCATTCCTGTGTCTTAGGAAGATCCCTCTGGCTCCCAAGGGCAGCCACGTGGAAACAGAGCCAGAGTAGTGGGCTCAGGGTCTTCTGGCCAAAGGCTTCATTGCAGGGATGGCCTGGAAGGAGTCCTGTGTCTTGGTCTGGGTGCATGGCAGTGAGGTGACTCAGGTTCCAGCCCACCCTCACTAGCTAATAACCTTGGACAAATTGCATAGACTGTAACTGGGGACCTTCTTACTTCAAGGGGTGGTTGCAACGTGCAGTGGGACCTGGAGGATCGCATACCCCTGAAAAGCTGCTTCCCTTGCCTGCAATGCCTTTTTTTTTTTTTTTTTGCCACGCGGCTTGTGGGATCTTATTTCCCCGACCAGGGATTGAACCCGGGACCTCGGCAGTAAAAGTGCAGAGTCCTAACCACTGGACCGCCAGGGAATTCCCTCCTGCAGCCTCCACTGCTGCTTATCCCAAGGGAATTGTCAAGCCATAGCCATCCTTGAGGAGACAAAAATCCCGTTTCCTGCTCCTCCTGCCGTTATTAATACCCCCCCCCCGCCCCCATCTATCAAAACCACAGCAGACCAGCCACTGTCATTCATATTTACTCATCCTCAGGGCTCACAGCCCAGGACTGGAACAGAAAGTATTTTTCTCCATTTTGCAGTTGAAGAGGCTGTAGCTCAGAAAGACCAGGGGTCCCTGCCATCCAGGTTCCGGGGTCTGATACTTCTTTGGGAGCCGTTAAATAAATGAATGCATGAACGATGAACACTGCCCCCCATCAGCCCCTCTTTCTTTGGGGGAGGGGTGGTAGACCTCATTCTCCAGCTCCCCAGGTTGGACTGTTGCCTGGTTAATTTCAGAATTCCACACACATTTGTCCAGCAGAGTGGTCATAGTACAGTCATTAGGAGCAATGTAACCTGGTGGCCTTGGTTCAAACCCTGGCTGTGTCTTCTCTTAGCTGTGTGACCTTGAGATAGTTACTTAACCTCTCGGAGCCTCAGTTTCACCATCTGTATAATGAGGGGGGCGGTGATAATAGAATAATAGAAAAAAAATAGCATCTGTCTTAGAAGATAGACTGAAAAGCACTCTGGAGTCATACTGAGCACTGAAGAACTGTTTGCTAAATAAGAAGACCCTCTACATTTATAAGTGTTATATAAATAAACCTACACTTTTAAGTGTTAAATAAATAAACCTGTATGATATACTAGGCACTGGAGATATGTAGAGAAAAAGACACCTACATTTACTGAGGGCTCATTATCTCATTCATTATTATCCAGCCCTGTGGGGCAGAGGTTCTCACCATCCCCCCCCCCTTTTTTTTTTTTTTTGCAGTACGGGCCTGTCACTGTTGTGGCCTCTCCTGTTGCGGGGCACAGCCTCCGGACGCGCAGGCTCAGCGGCCATGGCTCACGGGCCCAGCCGCTCCACGGCACGTGGGATCCTCCCGGACCGGGGCACAAACCCGCGTCCCCTGCATCGGCAGGCGGACTCTCAACCACTGCGCCACCGGGGAAGCCCACCATCCCCTTTTTATAGTTGCAGCACGAAGCTCAGAAAGGCTAAGTTACTTGCCTAAATCCACCTAGTTGCGCTTGCACTCAGGGTCTATCGAGAGGTATGTTTACCTCTTAGTCCCTACCTTCAAGGGGCTTCCACTCTGATGGGAAAACAAACATTAGACAAAGTACATTAAGAATAAACTGCACATCAGACGACTGCTGTGAAGGAATTTGGTGAAGGGCAGAGGAGGGACATGGGGAACATAAATGCCAGCTGGCTGGGTTGCAGGAAGGGTTTTAAGAAGGAAGCAGTAAGTTTGAAGTGTGAACAGAGTACCTTTCCAAGGTGAGACTTACTGGTGGTGAGAGGGACTCTCAGGAATAAAAGATTGGAGACTTAGAGCCAGGCCTGTGCATCCTCGAACTCTAGGGGTGCGCTGTTTAGTGTGGTGCCCTGTGGAGCTGCACACCCAGAGGCCTCGGAGACAGTTTGCTGGAAAAAAGGACCCCCCTCCTAGGGTGGGGGCATTCGTGTACACAGACACACAGAGCACACAGGGATTGCCATATGGTATTGCCAGCTTCCTGTGTGTGTGCATGTGTGTCTGAAAAATTGTGCTCTCATCCATTCCTTTTAGGGAAGGGGAGGGTGGGACGAATTGGGAGATTAGGATTGGCCTGTATACACTACCATGTGTGAAATAGATAGCTAGTGGGAACCTGCTATATAGCACAGAGAGCCCAGCTCGGTGCTCTGTGATGACCTAGATGGGTGGGAAGGGCCGGGGGTGGGGTGGGAGGGAGATCCAAGAGGTAGGGGATATATGTATACATATAGTAGCTGATTCACTTCATTGTACAGCAGAAACTAACAAACATTGTAAAGCAATTATACTCCAATTTAAAAAAGATAAAAAAATAAAAATCATTTCCCTGGAACTCAGTGCCCAGACCTTTTGACCACGAATGTAGGGGTAACAGCGGTGCCTGAGCCCTGGATAGGTTAGGATTCCACCCACCCAGGTACCCTGCCCCAGGTCCCACACACCAGGGAGGGAGGGAGGGAGGGAGAGAGAGCCTGGTACATAGTAGGCTCTCAATAACATTTTGTTGAATGAATGAATGAATGAGGAACACTCCCCTCAGCCTCTGTTTCTCTGTGGGAGTGGTAGGCTTCACTCTCCAACTCTCCGGGTTGGAATGTTGCCTGGGATAGAAGACAAAACAAAACGATACATTTTGGTTAGAGGAGAAAGACACTGACTTATTTCTCAGCAATTTTGACAGATAAAAACTTACTTCCTTGGCTCAGGGAACCCCGAGGGTATTATTAGGATCGTGTTATGCCGTGGCCTAGAAAATGATAGAGCATTTGGGGTATGAAATTCATCTGTGTTGGGGGAAGTTTCTGGGACAGTCATGTCTGTACCTCCAGAACTAGCGAGGGACACCGCCAAGGAGGCTGGGGCCCTCAGTGGTGTCCTCGCTACCCCAAGGGAAGCTCCTGAGGGTTAAACACTGGGATAAGGTGCAACTCCACAGAACTTCCTTGGATCCTCACGGCCACACTGAGTGGGAGGGAGGCCTTGATCCTATTTTACCGATGAGGAAAGTAGGTTCAGAAATGTGTCCCTGCCTCGTGGGGGCCTCAGACCACCCAGAGGCTGAGACTCCTCTGAGAGTGGGGAGCCTGGACCAGAAATTTCCTGAGGCCTCTCTGGGCCTTGGATGGGCTGTTTATACCCTGTGCTGTGCTGGCCCGGGAGGTACAGCGAATGGGTCTGGTGGGGGCTCTCAGTGACCAGGTTCTGTCTGCCTCAAGCCTGGCTGCTTTCCTTGGAGAGACAGAGCCAAGGAAAACCAGCAACAGGCCCAGGGACACCTATTTGGGGACAGAAGCCCAGAGACTCTGAGATGGGCGGAAGGAGGGAGTAGCAGCAGGAGTAAGGGAGAGGTGGGCCTTCCCTGGTGGTCCAGTGGCTAAGATTCCGCGATCCCAGTGTAGCAGGCCCGGGTTCGGTCCCTGGTCAGGGAACTAGATCCCACGTGCCGCAAGTAAGAGTTCACATGCCGCAGCTAAAGATCCCTCCTGCCAGCAAAGAAGATCCCGCACGCCACAGCTAAGACCCGGTGCAGCCAAATAAATAAGTAAATATTTTTTTAAAATATGAGTAGGAGAGAGGGGGTGCTCAGAGGGGGAGGTAGAGGACAGGCTGGGGGGCGGTGCAGGGGGTGGGACTGGCTTATGGAGCAGGAGTCCCCTCCACTGGTGTCCTCGAAGGGGGCCCGCGCCAGCCTCCACCTTTCCCACCTCCATCCCCCATAGCAAGCATAACAAGCCCCGCCCCCCCACCTACCCCCATCCCCTCTGCCCCACTGCCACCCTTACACCCTGCTCCCCCGAGGCCAGGGCCAAGCCCTCCCTCTGGACCCCTCCTACTCCCCTTACCCTGGCCTTCCTGGGATCTTGCTCTGTCCAACCTTGCAGGGTCCCATGGGGGGCCTCCTGACCTTGGATCCAGCTTTGGGCAATGGGTGAGTCTTGAAGTCTTGGGGGTCTTACTGCAGATCTTGGGGACTCAGGTTTCTTTGGCCCCCATTGTCAGGAATGTTCCCATCCCCTTTTCCTCCTTTTGTCCGGCTTCATGAGAGAAGACCAAGGGCCAAGGTACCTGGAGGTACCCTGCCTGCCCATTGTGTGTGTGGGCATACTCTTTGGTTTTCCCTCTCCCTGCAAGGGAGGCCCCCCAGAATCACAAAGCCTAGATAGTTAGGGTCACATGAGGTCAAGCCGCATCTTTAGAGCCCCATCTGTGCTCTCTGCAAGGCCCTTATCTATTTACACCCAACACAGTAGTGGGGGGTGGGGGCAGGGGGGCCCCTGAGCTGACTGTGTACAGTGACAACAGGGGCTGAGCCTGGGGAAGGGGGTCGTCCCCCAGGCAAACTGTATTTGTCCATAAACACAGTGCACCCCGAGCCCCAGGGCAGAGGAGGGGCAGAGAAACCAGCCCAGCTGGAGCGCCTCTCCTTCTACCTCCCTGGGAGGGGGGGCTCTCCCGGGCCCACCCCCTCCTCCTCACAGGCACGCTCTCTCTCCCAGCACCACCCCCCGAGTTGTTTCCACAGCAAGCTGGACTATGTTCTGTAAACTCCAGTCCCCTAGCCAGGTAGCCCCCAGCGACAGGACAGGTGTCAGGCCATCACTGCACCTGTGTGTATGGGGGCGGGGTAGAGACAAGGAAGGAGGCCAGGGGGAGCAAAGGCCCTTTGTTGGTCCATGTGATGTTGTTTGTCGCTCTTCCCGTCCCCTGGAGCGGTCAGGCTCCACCCTCCCCCCATGGGGTCCTGTGAGGGGTCTGGGCCCATAGGTCTCCAGGACTCTCTACGTGGCTTACGGATCTGGGGCCAATCTTTTAGCCTGAGGGTGCCCCTCGTTGTTCTGGGCCTCTGGGGGAATGGTGGGGCAGTGGATGTCCGTCCCGGTGACTTGTTTTGCTGCACCACCACTTCCCCTTTGAGTTAATGATTGGTGGGGAGCCCTAGGGATGCCATTTCTTGATTCCCCTCAGCTTGGGCTGCCTAATAGGTCCTGAGTTTCCTAGAGCCCCGGTTGCTCAGCCAATAAGAGGCTGAGGCCTTGCCCCACCCTTTTGGGGCTATGCTCTTGTATATAAAGCCCGAGGCCCCGGGTGGATGGCCCAGTGGGTCCAGCCCAACCCGGTGCTGAGCCTTCTGTGACACAGCTGGTCCTGCTCTTTTTCCAAGATGCTGTTTTGGCACAGCCAGCCGGAGCACCTGTGGCCCAGCCCCGGGGAACTGTACCCCGGGCCACCAAGCAGCTTGCTCAGGTAAGGGCCACATGCCCTTCCCACAGTCCCTGCGGAAGGCCCTGCTCTGAGTTGAGATGGACACGTCAGGGCCCCCTGTTTCAAGCGAAAGCTTATGGGCCTCCTGATCTTGAGTTCCTCTGGGGGTGGGGAAGTGGTCAAATGTACCTGGAGTTCAGTGGGTCCCAGGACGTCTCAAAACATCCTGACCACCCACCCACTCAGGACACTTGCGGTGGGCATTCACTGGGTGTCAGGCAAGCCCTGAGGGTGCAAACGAGTAATTAATAGCAGATGTTTGCAAAGGCTTGGTAGTATCTGGGATCTGTACCTTGAGGGAGGTCTGCTGGAGGCCAGAGGAGCTGAACAGGGGCCCCTTAGGCCCTGGCTGCTGCAGGGGTGCCTGCTACAGCACACTGTGGGCTCCCTGAAGGGAGAACCTAGCAGAAAGAGTCAAAGCCTCTTAGAGGATGGGGTGGACAGGGCAGAAAGCCAGCAGTGCCCTCCTCTCCCTGGCAGGGAGGCCTTGCCCTTGCCCTACCTGAAGCAGGAAGAGCCGCCCAACATCCCCCGTGCGGAACCGCCCTGCCCCACCTTCCAGTACGTGCTCTGCGCAGCTACCTCGCCAGCTGTGAAGCAGCAGGAGGAGACCCTCACCTACCTGAACCAGGGTGAGCTGGGCCTGGGGAAGGAGAGGGGCTAGCGAGGCAGCAAGCTCTGGAGGCTGGGCCCAGGGCAGGCTGGGGGTGGCAGGCAGCATCTCTGCCCCTCAGAGTGGGTCTCACACATCCCTTAATCTCTCCCAGGCCAGTCCTATGAGGTGAGGATGCTCTGCAACCCCAAACTGGGCGATGCCACCCAGGGGCCCCGGCTGCTGAAGGTAGGTGCATTCCTTCCAGAATTGGCAAAAGCTTGGCTATGACTATCCCTCTGGGCAGGAAGCCAGTGTCATCACTATGATGTCATTGTCAAGTAGAACCCTCTCAAGTCCACCTTTCAATCTGACCTTCACTATAGCTCAGTGGTGGGCAGGAATTGTTGAGGAAACAGGCACAGCGAGGTTAAGTATTTTCTCAAGGACACAGAGCCAGTAAGTAGCAGAACCAGGACTTAGAAATACATTTACATAGCATTACTCACACACATGATTCCTTCTTTCTCAAAAAAAAAAAAAAAGTATTTAGCTCCCATTCTTTGCCAGAAACTGTTCGATGAGCTAGAGATTCAGGGGTAAAGAGACAGATGCAGTTTCCTTCCTCAGGGGGCTTGCATTCTGCTGAGTGAGACAAACATGTAATTACACAAATTATTAATATATGCAATTACAAATTGATTTACAAATCGCAAACTGATAAGTGCAGCGAAGAAAAGAAATGGGTAGAGTGACTACGAGTGGGAAGGGATTAACTCCTCCATTTTACAGATGAGGAAACTGAGGCTCTAGGTTACTTCCTCAGTTTCACAGCTTGTGAGTGGCAGGTGGCATCTGGACACGGATCTAGTGATTCTAAGTCCTTCTGCCCCTGGAGGGTGGGAAGCAAGGTGGGGGAGAGGCTGGAAAGGTTGGCCTGCCCCAGGTGTGGGAACTGGTTCCCAAATGCCCAGGCGCCCTCCTGTGCCCGCAGAGTGTGGTGCGTGTGGTTTTCCACGACCGGCGCCTGCAGTACACGGAGCAGCAGCAGCTGGATGGGTGGAGGTGGAGCCGGCCTGGGGACCGCATCCTGGACATAGGTGAATGGGGAGGGACCAGGGACCCTTTAGGGCTGCTTTCTGTCTTAGAGGCCCTTGTGGATGGGGAGGGCTGAGCCCGACTCCCTGCCTGCAACCCTGTGCCTGCAGATGTGCCACTGTCCGTGGGGGTGATAGAACCCCAAGTGCTACCCTCACAACTCAACACGGTGGAGTTTTATTGGGACCCGGCCAAGAGGACCTCCCTCTTTCTGCAGGTGAGTCTGAAGCTGAGACAGGGAGGAGGCTGGAGCTCAGATGTGGGTGGCAGCAGCCTAAGTGGGAAAGGAAGGTGATTTTGGGTGGTGGTGGGGGGCGTGATAAGAATGAACCACTTCTAGAAACACCTTGAGGAAAAAAAGACGGATAAATGTTGATCGAATCTCACCAAAGGCAAGGACTTGTTAAACATTAAGGCAATGGAAGAAATGAAAAAACATAGGACAGAATTTAGCTTCATAAAAAGTAACGGTCTGCAATACACAGGCAAAATTAAAAGGAGACATCAAATGGGAAAAATAGTTGCCACATATGACATATAATGTGTTATATAAAATGCTAATAATGCTAATAAAATTATATATGTGTGTGTGTGTGTGTATATATATATATATATATAACTGGCAAAGACTTTTTAAAAACTGTTATTGGTAAGGTTTGGAGAAACAGACACCCTCATATCCTGAGAATGCAAATTGGTGCACCCATTCTGTAGGTATGTGGCACGTGGGCAAATTTTATTAAATTTAATGTTCATACTCATTTACCCAGTAGTTCCGCTATCGCAGTGTTCAATAAGTACACAGAAATATATTTACCAGCTATTCATGCCAGTGTCGCTTTATATATTAAAAGATTTTAAATAATCAGATGTCCAGCAGAAGAGGATTGACTTTGATATAAGTGTTTAGTACAGGTTTATAATGGACATTGTGTAGCCATTAAAATGATGTCTCTGAGAAATATTTCATGACAAGAGAAACTGCTTTCCCATAAGTAAAGGCGGAATATAGACTTGTATTTAAAGTTTGATTTCTATTTTGTAAAAATAAAAGTGTGTGTGTATACAAAAGTTGTGGGGTTTTTTTCCTTGCCCAGAGAAAAGATAGGAAGAGACAATACTTGAATGTTAACAGTATTATCTCTGAGAGGTGGGGTGATGGGAAATGCTTGTATTCTTCTTTATACTTTTTCAGTGTTCTCCATATTTTCTATGCTGGAAGGTTTCCTTTTATAATCGAAAAATATTGTCAAAACTCACCTGTAAGTCCCTTTTCTGAGTGTCCACTATAGTCTAAGTATCTGGATTTGGAGTCAGGTGGATGTGGCACAATTTCAGTTCCACCACTTCCTGGCATGGACCTTGCCCAGGTCACATGATCTCTGTGAGCCTCAGCTTCCCTACCTTTACCTGTTCTTCACAAGATTTGGGGAGGGCTACAGTGGGTGTGCAGGTCAGGAAGGCTTCCTGGAGTAGACTGCTAGATTTAGCAAATAAAATACAGGACACTCAGTTAAATTTGAATTTTAGCTAAAGAATTTTTTTTTTTTTTTAGTATCAGTATGTCCCATGCAATACTTGGGAATACTGATGCTAAAAAATTATTTGTTTCTTATCAGAAATTCAGATTTAACTGGGCATCCTGTATCTTAACTGGCAACCCTACTCTGGAATGGGATGTATTGGCTCAGATGTGAGCAGAGAGAGCTTTCCCGGTAGAGAAAAAGCTATGCAGGTGTATTGAGGTGATGATTAGGCTGGATCGGTAGGTCAGCGGGTTCATTGATGGGGGAGAGAGAGCAGCCGGGCAGAAAAGCTTGACTTGACTCTTTAAGATGCTTGAATGCCAGCCAGGGTCAGGGACTTTGCTTCTCATCTCATAACCCTGGGGAGCTGCTGAGGGATTTTGAACAAGGGAAAGAACCTAATAAAGTTATATTTTAAGAAGAAAGTAGATCTTAAATGATCTCACCACCAAAAAAAGGGTAATTATGTGATGGGGTGTTTCTGTGATGGAGGTGTTAGCAGCTAATGCTATGGTGGGTGGTAATCATTTTCCAATATATAAACGTACCATATCAACACACTGCAAACTTTAAACATACACAATGTTATATGTCAAGTATATCTCAGTAAAGCTGGAAAAAATTGTTCCCCTTAAAAAAAAAGTTATGCTTCAAGAATAGACACTGGTTGGGGGTGGGAAGTTGCTGTGATTAATGGCTGACAGGTGACAGACAGGTAACAGCTTTCAGGTGAGATCCCTTGAATGTGGGTGGGACCTGGAGTCACCCTTCTTTTCCACCTCAGGTTCACTGCATCAGCACTGAGTTCACTCCTAGGAAAAAAGGTGGAGAGAAAGGTGTTCCCTTCCGCCTTCAGATCGACACTTTCAAGCCCTGTGACAAGGAGCTTTCGCCGGAGCACCTGCATTCAGCTGGCTGCCTCATCAAGGTGTTTAAGGTACATGCAGCACGGGGGCCCTGTCCCCTCCCTCTCAGGGCTGTCACCCTGCCTTGCTGGCTGTGTGGATCTGGCTCTGCTTTGCAGCGGACCCTTAGCCTGCGGTTCCCCTCTCTGGGACTGTTTCATTCTCCGTGCACAGAGGGATGGGGCTTGGTCTCTTTCTCAGAGCCCCTCCTGTAATGAGAAGTGGGCAGGTGAAGAAGGCCTCTGAGGTTTTCTTGTCACCCTCCTGCAGCCCAAAGGAGCTGACCGGAAACTGAAAACTGACCGGGAGAAGGTTGAGAAACAGCCCGTGCATGAGAGAGACAAGTATCAGACAGCCTGTGAGAGCACAGTCTTCATGGAGGTGTGTGTACTGGGTGCAGGGGCGGGAGGGGAGGTCTGGAGAAAAGATCCTCGTTGTATACGCTGGGAAACTGAGGCCTCAGGGGCTGCGACTGCTCCAGGATCATCACAGCCTCCCAGTGATTCCACCTGTTTCCTGCGAGGACAAACTGCACTGCCTGTTGTTCAAGACTCCCAGGAGATGACGCCTTGCCGGCTGCCTCTCCTTGCCCTGCCGTGGCCGCCCCTCACTTCTGCTCCCTCTGCCTGGAGCACCTCCTTTCCTGCTGTAGCTCCTCCAGGAAGCCTTCCCCAAATCCCCCAAACAGAGCTGCAGGCTAGTTTACTCTCTTCTTTGTGTGGAAACTTGATCTACTTGTCAGGGACTCCTGGGGCAGGGGCCAAGTTTGGCCCAAGGCAGGCCAACAGCCACCACTGCCCACCGCCCCCACACACACCCGAATGTCCAGGCTAACCTCACTGCTTGTCTACCTGCAGTGTTCACCGTGGCCAGAGCCCAGTTCGGGACCCCACCCGCCTCTGAGCCCTCTTGCTCTGACCTCCCCCAACTCCTGCAAGCTCCCCCCGGAGAGGTGAGGCAGGACGAGCACCTTCTGTCAGCCCTTGGGGGTGAGAATGAAGAGAAGAGCCCCTCAGCCTAGGCAGCGGGGGAGGGGCCGGCCTGAGGGTGCAGCTGAGGCAGCTTCTGGGGAACACGTGGGTGACACCGGGACAGGCCTGGGGAAGGATGAGGGGGGCAGGAGACTGGCCGCACTGTTTCCCTGAACCTGACTCCCTGCTCCCCACAGGCTCTGCTCCTCACCACCATTCGCCTTGGACACCTTGGGGGGCAGCCCAGCTCAGGTGAGTCTTTCCTTTCCACACTCCCACACCCCCTATTGCAAAGCCTTCTCAGCAGTGTCATCTCACTCTCCAGAATAGGGTGGCCCTGCCCCCTGGTGGGGAGATGTGGTATGGCCACAGATAGTCAAATGGTTCGCGGAGGGCGCTGGGCACTTGCCTCCGGCAGGACGAGCCTCCCGTCTCAGACTTGGGACCTCCAAGGGCAGGGGCCATGTTTCCCCTCCACCTTGTTCTCAGTCCGTGGGTCCACGGTGTTATCTGGACCGCTCTCTTTATACCTCAGGATCTGAACCCTGGAGCCTCCATCCTAGAGACACAGCAGTGGTTGCATCGGCACCGGTTCTCCAACTACTGTCGGTCGCTGGCCAATTTCACTGGTGAGGCTGGGGTCTGGTAGGGACCTGACCTGTAGGGGACTGAGGGCAGACAGTCGGGCAGGAAGCCTGTCTCTGTCCTGGCTTGCTGTGTGACCTTCAACTAACTTCTATGTAGAACTAAGAGTTGGCAAGCACACTATGCTGGCTAGGCTCTCTTCTCGTGTATTATCCCATACAATTTATACACTACCCCTGAGGACAGGGCTCAGAGAGGTTAAATAACTTACCCAAGGACACACAGCTAGCAAGTGGCAGAGGTGGGATTTGAATCCAAGTCTGGTTCCCATGCCTGGGCATACGAGGGCTATTTGTAGACTAATGTTGGATTGTATCCCTTGCCACCCTTGATCCCAGTGCTCTCTTCCCCTAATCTAGCCCTGTCTGACTCTGCAGGCACTGATCTGCTGAAGCTTACCCGCCAGGACCTTATCCAGATCTGTGGAGCTGCCGACGGGATCCGCCTTTTCAATACTCTAAGAGCCAGGTGCTGGGCACTGCCAACCAGGGTCCCCTTCCCACTGTAGTGGCACTTACCAACTCAGCTGACACTCACGTTTCATAGACTGTTCAAGCCAAAGGCTCCCAAAAGACCACTTAGCCCCACTTCTCTCTTTTTACAAAGGAAGAAACTCAGGCCCAAAGGACAGCGACCTGCCTGAGGTCACAGAGCAACAAGGCTAGCAGAATTGGGCTTAAAAGTTAGGCTCCTGTGACTTCTTCCTGTGGCCAGCCCATCTGCATCACTCAGTTTCTGGGGACAGAGATGGATTCTTCTCATCTTCTCTCCCCTAGGGTCCAGCATTCACTAAATACCTAAGAAAAGTTTGGTGACCCCCTATCCGTAGAGACCTGGGAGGACGCAGGGTTTCTCCCAGGGATGGGGGCTAAAACTGGAACCTGTTAGTTCAGGTATGAATGTAGACTATTTTCCTGGCCCAGGCCCATGCGTCACCGGCTGACCTTATATGTCGCTCAGGAGGCCTCTAGGCAAGAGAACGAGGTTCCTAAGAACCCTGACTCAGGTGAGGTTCTGGCCTCTTCAGAAGACGAGAAACTCAGGTGTGGTTGCATGAAACCTCTTCTGGGCTGGGGAAGGGGTGATGCTCCGCCATTCCTGGGACCCAGGATGCCCTTGGCATTCTCATCTTCCATGACTAGATTAGTCTTCTTTCAGGATGACTCCCTGGGTTTATTCCTCCATGCTCTATACTCTGACTCCATCTGATTCTGTCATTCTATCATTCGGTGTCCCATCTCTTCTTTAAACTGGGGGTTCCTCTCAGCCTAGGCCTCCCCAAAGGTGAGGAATAGGAGGTGAAAATGAAGAGGATTTGTAAGGTTTTTTCCTTCTTCCCTGACCCGGGCCCTCCCAATGAGCCTGTCGCCTTGTCTTCTCCTTTCTCCTGATATCTGGGGCTCCCTCTGGGCCGCAGCCCCCACTGACTCCTGCCCCTGTGCTGCCCACACCCCCAGGCTTTTATCAAGAGATCTCTCTGGATGAACTCAGTGCTGTAGAGCTCATGGGGAAACTGGCTGAACTGCTGGCCCTCCCAGCCAATCAGATCCATCGGCTCTTCCACCAGGGCCCTGGGGGCATCCTCATTCTCCTCAGTGACCAGGTAAATCGGGAGCGGTTCCCTGCAAGGCCCCACAAAGGCCTGGATCATTCTCCCAACACCAGGCCCAGTCTCCCTCTCCCTGTCCTAGCTTATTCCGTTTGGTTCTAAGAACAGAATCATCTTAGTGACCCCTCTCCCTTGCAGGTGGTTCAGAATCTTGAGGATGAGTCGTACTTTGTGGCTGTGGTGAAGAAAGGTAGGGCTTTGAGAGGGAGAGGCGTGTGTCTCACAGGCCCTAGAAAGGGTAAGACTGTTTATAATACTGTCTCCTAAATGAGATTAAAAGGTTCCTTGAAGGTGTGTTGCGGGTGCTGTGTCCCAATCAAGGGGTAAACATCTGCTCAACACCAGCTTTGTGTCAAAGGGACAGGGTCATACAGCTAAGAGACAGCCATTTATTGCTCAGGAAGAAGGAACTGAATAAACGCACTCTCATGCCCTAGTTTCAGGGAGCTTATCAGAAGGGAAGGAAAGGCCCCTACCCCTCTTCCCGCACCCCCCCCCCCCCCCCCCCCCCGTCATACAAGTCAGAAGGGCAGGTGCTTGCTGGACACCACCTGGAGCAGAGCACTTCTGATCAGCATTTCCGATCAGCTGGCTCGTGGTCCTGGTTATTCAGATGCCTGCCCTCTATCCCTCCTCTGTGCTCCGGTCCCCAGGGAGGCTTCCTAAAGCGCTGGATCCAGGGTGGGGCTGGAAGAACACTCAGGTGTGGCAGAGGCGCTGCAGGCCGCTTGGAGGTTCAGAAGCAGCACAGTAGTTAGTGGTGGTTGGGGCCCGTCTCATCCCGGTGGTGCCCTTTCTTTTTTTTTTTACTGCTTTCAGTGCAGAATCCAGATGGCTACTACCTGGTTCTGACCTAGGCCCAGGGGTGCCCTGCTGCAAGAGGAGGAGACTGGTGCCAGCCTGGTTCTCTGGGGTCCTGTGCTCACCAGAAGCCTTGTTAACATCCTCAGCTGCTTCACCAGGCTTCAGGTGAAGAGCCAAATCGTCATGTGTCCTCCTACGCCTGGGGAGGAGCCAAGCAGCCCCCAGGCTCACGTTTCTTTCTGCTCAACAGCAAGTTGTTGGAATCCCTGAGACACAGCCTTCCCTGCTGAGCTGAGCTGGCCAATCCTGTGAGGCAAAAAAACCCTGGCAATATGGATAAGGAGCTTTTGCCCCAAGCAGTGCTGCTGAACAGAGTGCATTAATTCATGTTTATTTAAAATTTTATTCATCCCCTTTAAAAGTAAAGATACATATATATATATATATATATATATATATATATATATATATATATATTTTCAATGTGTTGTCCAATTCTCTTGGTGTTATGGTCCTCTCGGGGATATGTCCCCTGCTTAAAGAGACCAGGGCAAGGGACGGAGAGTCTGGGACAGAAATATAAATAAATCCGACTGGACTCTTTTCCCAATTAGTTTGGGCAAAAACTAACCACTAAAGCCTCCAAAAGATTATTCAACTATTAAATCACTTATTTAAAACTTCAGTTCTAGAGACTTGGGAATTACTATAGCTCTCTTCTTGAACAATGAGGCTATAGGGCTTTATTATTTTTTATTTAAATGTAGTTGAATTAAAATTAATCTTTTAATTTTTAGGTCTTAACAAATCTTTCCGTACATTAAGGTAAATATAATTTCCTATGAATGTCTTCCAAAGTTCAAACTTTAATTTTGTGTTTCACTTTTAGGCCTATAATCTACCTGAAAGTGATATTCTCTGTGTATTTTTTTCTGTGTAGAAAACCAATTTTATATTAAAGTACTTTAAAAAAAGATAAGTGATTTGGGGCCATATTTTATTCCACTCCTCTTTTTTCATCCCCTTCCCTCAAAATTTTTATTATGGAAAATTTCAAACATACTGAAAAGAGAAAACCCATTTGCATGCACTGGGAGATAGGCCAGGATGCCATTATTAATCATTTACCCCATTTATCACTTACTGATCATCTTTGTTGAGTCCTAAACCTGGTGGCCTCTGGCTAGGGAAGGTAGGAAGGAGGAAGGCTCTACACTGGCTGCATTAACAGGATTAAAGCACAGGGGAAGGGAAAGTCTGCTTACTGAAGTTCAAAGACCTCGAACTTGCCTCCCTCAAAAGCCAAGGCTGTCTCAATATGGACAAGGAAGCAGGCTTGCTTCCTTGCACCCCTGGAAGGGACTGTGGGACCCCGCTGGCCCCAGATGACCAATCCAGATTAGGCATTTAACTCATGCAGGATGAGCGGATTTCGAGTGAGGCCTCCGATTCCACAGGGCTCCCCAAAGGTGTTTCAGGGCACGGTAGATACCCTGAGATTTAAATCGAGGTTGCTGGTTTGGCTCCACTGCTCGTCTCCACCAAAAGGATAGGGACCAAAGGCATCAGCCCTTGTGCATCTCTCAACCTAGGAGCCTCTGGCACAGATTAGATACTGAAATATACTGAAATGAAGCGAATAAAAGCAGGTAACATGTGAGCGTTTACTATGTGCCACTCTTATCACTTTTAATCTTCACAACTCTAAAGCAGGTACTGTTATCCCCACTTTACCAACAAAGAACTGAGATAGAGGGGTTAACTGGCCAAGGTCACGTGCAGTGAGTTTGTTTAACCATTACACAGCTCCCTCACTCCTTCCTAGTCCAGGTAAGGGCAATGCTTTGCACAGATAAGGGACTCAGGTTGAATTGTTATTATCCAATTAAGACAAAAGCTTTTTAGAAACTCTGATTTATATTATGTCTTCTGTTTTTCTTAGAAGCAAGTGGAGTGCAGGGTATTAAATAAAGGCTACTGAAAAGGTACTAAGTAAAGATTATTAAACAATTAATAAATAAATAAATAAAGGGTACTCACTAAAGGATATTAAAAAAAAATAAAGATGCCAAAAAGAAGTCCCTTCATTCAGCCTCAGGAGCCTTTACAGATCAAGGGTTCAAGGAAGTTAAGAATCACAGCTCCAAGTCAGGCTATTTCCACAGTAAAACGAAAAGTCTTCACAGCTTATTTCCTTTAATTACATCATAAACCAAAAATTAGAACATACAGGAAACAATAATAGTTACATAACAATTTACTTTATATATTCATATATAAAAAAACATTTTTTTAATTTTTTTTATTTTTTTAGTCCAAAGATTTTTAAAGCAAAAGGAATCCTCTACTGCCACCTTGGATTTTATTTATTTTAAATAACCCTCCCTCCCTCCCCCCATCCTCAAGCGCCAAAAGTACTGGGTGGAAACGCAGTCGCTTGGACAGCTAATGGAGGCTGGTGTTAAGTCACCATGTAGGGAACTGTGTTGGCCCCAGGGACCGGCTAAGTGTTGGGGCAGGCCTGGTGGAGAAACAAGCAAGCAGCAGCTCCCACACACTGAAGCTCTCACTCCAGAGCAGGCCGAATGGCTGGACAAGGCTTAGGCCAGACAGCAATGTTGGGGATCAGACCCTGCTAGTCAACCATCCTCTGCACTTTACCCCTTCCTCAGGGGAGTGGGGATGGAGGCGGGGCAGTGCAAAGGGCGAAACAGCCTGGTTTGAAGATAAAAATTGCTCCCGCAGCACCATTTACCCATCCATCTCTGTCCCCAAGTAGAGTCTGAAAGGCAGGGGTAGTCCTCACAGTTCTCTGAGCTCTGCACAGGCCCCGTCTCTCAGGTCTGTGCTCTCAGGGTCACTGGAAGGTGGGCAAAGGTGAGGAGAGCAGTTGGGAAATGACAGAGGCAGGTTACTTGGAAACAATTCCTGGGAGGAAAAAGGAGGCCGCCAGAATGGGAGGCATCTGAAGGGTGATCATAAAACAGGAATGGAGAAAGGCAAAATTGAGAGAGCCTTTCTCTGCCTGTAGTAACCCTTCGGACTGGGTAGTCACAGATCCTCAGGGGCCAGCTCTGAGAGCTGCAGCATGATGAGAAAAAAACCCCACAAGCATCTTATGATGGGCCCCATGTCATGGCTCTTATATATGTTAGAGGTTAGTGTGTAACTTGGGGGTAGCGTGAGGAGGGGGGTAAGAGGAGAAATCTCGGGTTCACCTCTTCCTGTACTTACTAGAAATTAACAGTCATAAGAGAAGCGCAGATAAGACATTATTTTTAAGGGAAGGAAAAAACTGACGTAAACCCAGAAAAGTAGCAGCAAAGGTTTCACTTATTACAGATCTATTATATAGCACTAGGGAAGAAAATCATTCAAGTCTTTAGGGGGAAAAGGTAAAGTAATTAATCAAACCATGCCAGTTAGAGACTCCTTTTCAAGTTAGGATTTTCTAAGACTTTAGGTTCTCATTCGCTAGTGCCATAAAAAAAAGAAAACACAAAACAGAAAAATGACTTCAGGGGCTGAGAAGGGTTAGGCTAAGGTAAGAAACACATACATGTATGTGAGCAGCAGTGTAGTACAGATTTGAATGAATAACAACAAGTAGTATAAGAGACAGTGACAAGCTAAAACTTAGTGGGGTAAATCTTTCTTCATCCACTTTAATTAAAAAAAAGAAAAAAAATCACTTCAAAGATTTCCCTGGGTTCTTGGGGATATGGCAGAAGAGAACAGGTATGTGTCTGAACACCTCTCTTCTCTTATCTCTCCCTGGGGTGGGGATTCTCATTTACTGCCTACTTGCTCTTGCCCTGGTGAAAATCATGCCCAGAAGCCGATGGGAAGCACTGGTGGTGTTCAGTGGTGCCAATCCCCACCTGGATGACACTGGTTAGGTGTGTAGAAAGTAGAAGCCCTCCTTGCCACTAAGAAGGGCATGGAGTTCATTACACGGAGAGGAAAGTAAACCTACTCACATGTGAGGCAGCCGTTTCTACATATTCAGGACAGATGCTTGTACCTGAAGCAAAGTACCCCAGTTCCAGAACCGATTCTCTCCTCTACTTTGAATGTCAACTACCATTTCCCCACCCCAATTCTTCAAAACAAGACACTGAAAAACACAGAAAATAAACAATGTCAATTGATACAGTTTTGGTTGTTCATGGTTCTTTTTCCTAAAAGGGCAGTGAACTACCCTGGCTGAGGAAGCACTAGGTCTCAACACCTATGAACCAACCTCTACTAAGGGGTTACTCAACAAACACAGAAGGCAGAGACGGAGGAAGCACATTATGGAATTTTCTTAACACACACATGATTTTGTCCAACAATTTTTTTCTCTGCTGAAAATTAAGGGTAACTCTCTTGGGCTCCAAAGATTCACTCAGACTCAGCTGAGAAGGTCTTACTGACTTTCCAAAGGATCAAAGGCTTCAGAGATGCAGAACTGATGTTTTTAAGAATAAAAATGGGCAAAATAGGTAGACTTGCCTTGGGAGGGCACGGGGCGGGGGGTGGTGGTGGCGGGGGCGGTGCCGCAGAAGCCCTTCACGCAGAAAACTCACTTGCCTCAAATGGTAGTTTCTGGTAGGTAGAAAGTTTGTCACAAGTGAGAGGGCAAGGTTAGAGCAGCACGTTCTTTGCTGGAGAACCAAGATGTTAAGTCTGGGCATCTGGATATAGCAAATATAAGCCAAATTTTATTCCCAAATTACCTGGGTTAATTATACCCTATCGACATGGTTGTGTACAGCTCTCTGTAACTTCCAATCTTACAATTAAAATTTATGAGAGAAATAAAGGTGAGGAGAGGCTGAGACTATTAATTCCCCTCACCCTCCTGACACTTTAGCATTCTTTGGTCCAAGATCATTGTAAGCGGGAGGGTTCTGCCTCAAGACCTCCAATGAAACATCCTACATGTCTTCTCAAACAAGACTTGACTAATTCACATGGCCTGGATTTGAGGTGGTTAAAAATCCTAGAACTGGTGGGCAGACAGAGAAGGCAATCTTTGTATAAAATGTTCCGGAAGCTCAGAGCATACCACTGAAAGAGTCTGTCAGCCAGGATGCACAACAAGGATAGAAATCTAACCTTAAATCATGTACACAAGGAGGGAAAAAGCAGAACAGTCCAATTTTCTTTAAACCCTTCCTCTCTCACTAGTGGCAACTGTCATAAGCAATCTGACTTTCAATAAACATTAAATGGACAAGGGTCCACCATGATCAAGTGTTCCTCCCCTCTAAACAATACAGTCACCAAGGATACGCTGCCCACAGGCAGGCAGGAAACCACCTCTTCTTTCCAGGGACACTCTCACACTTCCTAACAACTTCAAACCAAGACAGGTTCCAACTCATACTTTGTTTAGCCCCCCCATGGCATTAGTGGGTTATCAGACCAGTAACAATGCATTTTACAAGGCAATTAGAAGAAATAAAAGAACTTGACTGCTATATAGCATTGTAGCTATACTGAACCATTCAAACAGTTTGGAAAGCCCCAAATAAAGCATTATAAAAATATTTACCAGGTTGCCCTCTAAAATGTGATATAAGGCATATGAAAAATTTCTGACTTGTATGTCTGCTAAATCAACTTAATGGATGTGGAAATTTATAAAAACCACTTAATCTGAAATACTTTTACATCCACTAAAGAGCAGAATAGGAGGAGAAAACATTTTTTTACATAAAGCACGATGTGCTTTCACATTCCAAATATTGGAAAAAGGATGAGGGCAGATTCTCTTACTCCTCATGTCTAACAGTTTGATTTCAAATCCAGTAAGCAAACATCAAAGATCACCCAGTGAAAAATGGCCTGAGCTACCTGACAGTTACTGAATTCAAGGCTGCCCAGGATAGTTTGCCCAGATCAGGACAAGGATCCAAAGAGGAAGCTAAACTGAAGACACGAGAATAAATTAGCAGCATTGCTGGGAGTGAGATGGAAGCTTTCCAAATAGAGGGCAAGGATGGGTATAGAAAGGACATATGAGAAGTCAATGCAAAAAAAAAAAAAAAAAGCTGGAATCATCACCTTGCTGGGGCCAATGAAGGTGTAAAAGATACTGATGATGCTAAAACATGTAAGGGGAAAAGGCTGCTTAGGAAAGAGATGATCCGGATGCATAATAACTTTGAGGGCACCTTCTTACTTATCCCAAATCTCTTCTCTCCGTTCCCTCTGTATTTTTTTTTTATTATTGAAGGCATATTGTGGAGTGGCTCTGGAGTCAGACAAATGGACCAATAAGCTTTTCCTATGGAAGAGTTTCTCCTACATCAGTAAAGCCTTATTGGATTTTCAAGAGTGTCCCTGAAGATGAGACAGGAAATACTATGTTCAGATGGCAGGGCCCTTCCACCTGACCAAAACTTACCATGTTCTGCGTTCTCGAAGTCCTGGTACATTTCATCAGCTGACATCGGTTTTAGATTGGCATAAAAAATACATGCCCTTCCAAGCTTGGTGGGCCAGAAGTTTGCTTCAGAAAGGAGCAAGGTTCCTGCCTGACCACATACATGCCAGTGCTGCACACTCCAGGGCCTTTATTCCCTCTCTTGACTCTGTTCTTGGCCCAGACAGGCAGGGCTCGCCTCCACATGGACCTGCACATGGGTACACTCTTTGAGAACAGAAACAGCATTTCTAAGATCTTCATGTACTGGTGAATAGGGTTTTTTAAATAAAGAAGTACCTCAAGAGCTTCAACTATTGGGAAATCCGAATCCACACTCACTAATAAATCAGGGTTTTGTTCAGACACTATTTTTTTTTTAAACTTGTACGTTAGAGCACCTGCACCCTAAATATTCTTCTTTTTAGTTTTATTTGAGTGAGGACCCAGGGATCTGAATATTATCAACCACATCTGGAAGTGTGTGTGCACATGTGTGTATCTGTATATGTGGGGTATAGCCAGGAGAGTGGGTCTCACTTTAAAAAGTATATTCCTTATATGGTAATCTGAAAAGAGGATAAAGGAAGGGAAATGAAAAACACACATAATCTGAGCTTAAAAGGGCACAATGGGATTTAAAATAAATTAAGCGCTAAATAATGGTGGATAGTACAGATTCCTAGGACCTTTTCAACTGATCGCTTGTGGAAAAACAAATCACACTTTATTCTTACATATGCTGGTAGAACCAGCACCTACAAGCATTAAAACAAGCCTGATAACAGCCTGGATCATGCAGAAGATGACCTAAGATTATAGTGGACTGGACATTAATGTCCTAAAAGACAAAAAGTCACCCTACTAAAAATCACACAAGGTCTCTAACCTTGATATTTAGAAGTCTACTTCTCGTACTTCAGAAACTCATTATATTTCCCTCATCCTCCATGATTTTTCTTTTTTCTTTTTTTAGTGGGGGGAGCTTCTTCTTTGACTCTGAGTCACGGGCACTAAATTCCCTGCCCTCAGCTCTGGTGACCAGGCTGGGAAGAGACACTGAACCCCCTACTTCCTCTCAATGTTCTCTTTCTGCTGCCCCAATGCCTTCACCTGGCTACTACAGTATTTCATTCACAGAAACTCTGGAGCACAAGAGAGATATGGCTGACAGGTTCTGGTCCTTTGAGGCTCCAACATTAGATATGATACCATCAACAATGACATACAGTTGACCAGCTGTGATAGGGTCATTCTTGAACCCCTGATAGGCTGAAATGGGGGGGAAAAAGAGAAACTACCCGGCTCAACCGCACAACTCCTCTAGCAGCATTCCTGCTAACGCAGAACAAACCTCAGAGACACAAATCTTAGATGCCACTGATCACACCTAGATTTCGGTGAACACACAACACATCTGAGCTTGGGTGGCGGCAGCTTTCAGGTTCAGTTTTGGGATTTGCCATTCCACCGTTTCCTAATAATGCATTTCTCTCTCCTTATTAAGTTAGATGGAAGGAAAAATGTGCAGGGGGAATACCGGGCGTATCATGCATATTATCATTTATCACAAGATATAACAGAAACCAAAAGGCAAAGTTTGTTTTCATCAAAATAGTCTTAGCTCAGTTTCTTCTCAGAATTTTTCTTGCTTTTGTTATAGTTTCCCTTTAGACTGGCAAAGATTCAGGCAGGGTCCCCTAACGGTAAAATTTAGAATTAAAAAAATATTTATTGATAATGTCTCTCTTAAAAATGTTTGGTAACCCCAACTAATCATCCAAAATGCAAACTGTAAACATAACAACAGTGAAGGAGTAACAAGTGTGAGTAAGCAGACTGTGCACAGACGACAGACTGAGCAAGAGTGCAGGAGGGAGCAACAGAGAGTGAAAGACAGGTACACAGTGTGCTACAGAGAGTGACAATTTGAGTGAATACGTCATCACTTTTGGACCACAGCGATTTCAATGCAACCATTTAGGAAACCTCTGGGCCAAATACTAAAACACAGGAGGAGGAATGGACAAGCCTTCTTTGTGAGCACGCTCGGCATGTTGGCATGGGAACAAGGAAGCACAGAAGCTCTGCAGTCATCTTACAATGGATGGCTACCATTGATAGGATGCAAAGAAATCTTCTCTCTGGTCCCTGGATACAACATGTATTGTTTTTCTATGCTTTCCTTGACCCTGGAGGACTGCAGCTGCTGTTCCAAAACTGCCAAAGAAACCCCTTAACAAAATAAAGAAACCACAGTAGCAGTAACACTGGGTTTGCTGGAATGCCCCCTTCCGTCTACCTTGCTTCTGATTTTCTTCTGGGCACATCCGACAGGAATGGTGAAGTTTTACCAATCCGCATGATAAAGCCAGCACAAACCCAATCCCCTGGTCACAGAGACAGAGTGGGTGGGGGTGAGAGTGGGTATGCGTATGTATGTGTGGCTCTGGGGATCTGGACGCTGCCCTCACTTTGTAACCTTTGCCCGGAACACTGGGGTCGCTTCCAATGGAGATCCATGGTAACTCTAGAAGTGTCATTAAATACTCAGTTCACCAAGGTTGACCACCTCCATTGTCATAGGATGATGCAGCATCTGCAGAAGCGCTGTCTGCTGCCCCCTACTGATGGGGGTGGAGTGACAGGTGCGAAGTAGGCGTGGACTTTAATATTGGGTAAATGGGTCTGAAACAAGACAGAAACATTACTAAGAGAGAGGGCTTAAACAGAAAGAGCGATCTTGCTTTTCAGAAAAACCACTGAGGGACTGAGTGTACATGAGGGCAGGGCAGAAGCTGAGCACAGACGGGATGTTGAGAGACCTGGGTTCTACTTTGTACCATCCCATGTTATTCTAAAAGACCAAAAAAGCTCACATAACTGCTTCCATAATAATAAAACTGGGGAAAAAATTCATGCTAATCTCTTAACCTGTCCCAAAGGGGTTCCCAGAGCTGGAAGAAATTATATAAGCTTAAAAACTCAATTTTTTCCAAGCCATTATGGACAATGTTTCTTCTGATATTTAAAAAAAACCTCATTATCCTCTTTTAACAACATGCTTCTAATTTTTACTACATAGTTTCTAAATTCCTACTATGTTCAAGGCACTGTGCTAGTTATGTAAAAGGGCTGCAAAGATGGTCAAGATGGAGATCCTGCTTTTAGGGGACTTACAGTCTAGACATGCACATAAATAGCTAAATTAAGAGTGTCAAAGTGCTAAGTGACTCTTGAGGATTCAGAGGTGGAAGAGACTCCTGACAGCCAGGCAGGTCCAAAAACCCTAATGTACGTAGGCCATAGAAGACGCTCTGGTTGACCTGTGGCTCTCTTCCTCTTTTGGTGTTGAAGACATATGGGTACAAGGCCTCCCCATTGCAGTTATGTTCTCAGTCCTCTAGGTCTGAAGGGAGAGGCGGAACTGAGGTCAACTGGAACTCAAGATGAAGTGTGCTGCTCCTTTATGCACTCAGATGCCATAAGGCCAACATGGATATTTTTAAAGGTTGATTGTAAGGGCCAAATTAACACAGTGCCTTTCCCACAACAGGCGTCAGGCAGATGTTCCAATAAATGTCTGTTGAGCTGAATAATTCAACATATAGATTCATCCAGTCTTTTATAAGCTCCTTGCTGGCAATCTGTCTTTTAGTCATTTGGCTATACATGGGTCTCTCTATTATGAAGGATGGGGCAAAAGGAAAAGGTAAAAAACTACGTGATCCATTTGTTGCCTTAAAAAAATATGAACCGCAGCAAAACACTTTGATATGAAAGGAAATACAAATTAAAAATTTAAATCCCATTTAACTAAATATTTTCTTTATGTTACTCCTTTTTTTCCTTTAGAACCAAAATCTGACATTTGCTTTTCTGACTCTGGGCATGTTATCAGAGAGACTCTGCTGGGAGGAGATCTACTTTTCGTCCCTTCAGTGGGTATTTTCCTACCAAATATCCGGAACAACAGGTAAGAACTATCTACCCTTAGGTTTGCTCTCCATCTTTTTTTCTCTTTGCTGAATGTCCACATAAATATAAATAATCACAGGAATCTAAATCTAAAAAAAGGAAATGGAGGGAAAAAATAAAGAAAGAAGGAAAGCGTGCTGAGAACACTAGAGCCAGAGGGTGATGCCACCATCTTTACCCTGAGTCTCTTGATTCCAGCCCGTGTGATTTGCTGGCAGTCATAGAGTTCTATCCGTTCAAGGCTGTGACAGCTCTTCAAGTGCTCCAGGGATGCATCTGTAATTAGGGGGCAGTTGTCCAGTTCAATCACCTCCAGCTGGTCATGGGCGCAGGCCCCGTTCCCCAGGTGACGAATTCCATCGTCTGTGATCAGCTCACAGTGAGACAGACTCTGCAGCCAAACAGAGCAAGGAAGGACACTGAAATATTTAATGGCATTCTTCTACCCAGAGGCCTGTGTGCAACCAAAAAGGAGAATTTTCTCGTTTGAGTCTGAAGTATACGGAGCCATCACTGGAGCCATGTGGTGAAATAAAGAACGCATACTGGAGTTGCTTGGGTTCTGCTTTTGACAATCAATGATCAACATTTCTCTGTGTGATTCTAAATATATTTTGTGAATTCCTATAATGACTGTGAAATAGTTGATAAACAAAATATCTCCCCCCACGCTCTCCACACACAAATTATTGATACTTTTCTTCTCTACAGGGACAAGTGGGGCTTAAGCTTTTCCTGTAAAAAATTTTCTGGAATTTGGACTAAATGTTGAATACCTGGTGCAGGGGCATGCCCAAATAGTTAATTAACCTAAGATAACTCTTACAGCTGTAAGATGTGGTCATCTCTTCACTTTACGAGTTTTCCTTAAATCCCTGGTTCCTCCGTGTGAAACTCAGAACCCTCGACCGAAACATAGTTTAATGTGCCACAAAACACCAAAATAAGCCTAGGTACAGAACAGTCAACCAGAATGCTTTCCCACAGTGTTACTGGAAGCAGTAGCAGAGAACGACCCCTAGTAAAGCCTTGATTGGTTCTATTTTATAGGAACACTTGGTCCCAATGGGAAGCAAACCGTATTTCAGGCCATCTCATCTCCTGGATCTCTGGAAATTTAAGCACTGTTCAGGCTGGAGTGTAATTCATGTGGGAGCGAGAACTCATACTCTCCATGTCAGTTTTCAAGCTCCAAGCATTGATACAGAAAATGTTTAACTTTTCCAGTTTCTATCTCAGTTTCTCCCTTCACGCAGGTCCTCCCTTGGTCCTCTGTAAGTTGACAATTTGGAGAAATATGCTTTCCCCAAATGGTAGCCAGGCACCAAGATGAAAGTAAGAGCTGGGTTTTGATTAAATCCAATAGATACATAAAACTTCCACAGTGAAACTCACCAATACTTGAAGTCGAGGACAGTGTATAGAAAGTTGGATTAATGTGCTATCTGTTATCTGAAAGAAACATATAAGTTTATTTTAGGTATTAATCCCCAAAAACTCATAGGTCATACGTCATTCTTGACTACACTAGTATTTTAGACTGATATCCTGATATCACTCATCAAATAACAGAATCGTAAGGTTGAAATCCCATCAGCTACCAGAACCTGTTCTTCTTCTTTTTTTTTTTTATAAATTTATTTATTTCATCTATTTTATTTTTGGCTGAATTGGGTCTTCGTTGCTGCATGCGGGCTTTCTCTAGTTGCAGCAAGCAGGGGCTACTCTTCATTGCGGTGCACAGGCTTCTCATTGCAGTGGCTTCTCTTGTTGTGGAGCACGGGCTCTAGGTGCACGGGCTTCAGTAGTTGTGGCTCGTGGGCTCCATAACACAGGCTCAGCAGTTGGGGCGCATGGGCTTAGCTGCTCCGCAGCATGTGGGATCTTCCCGGACCAGGGCTCGAACCCGTGTCCCCTGCACTGGCAGGCAGATTCTTAACCACTGCGCCACCAGGGAAGCCCCAGAACCTGTTCTTTGAGAACCTATCCAGGCTGGGCTTAAACTCATCTAGTCATCTTTGAACAGGTCTGTCGAAATTGTTTGTTTTTGAAACAAATGAAAATGTGTTCCCTCGTAACTTCCACCCACTGGACTTTGACCTCCTTAGAACCATCACAAAAGTGAATCAGAAGACACTGCTCCATGAAAAAAATTAATGTAGGAACATCCTCAAATTTTTAGATATCTGGCCCATATTTTTATAAGCCATGTCATAACTCAGGATTGATAATTGGCATGTCAGTTATTTTCCCTAAGGGTGGCAGAAAGAGGCTGCTGCTGGGTTAACTACGAACATTCGGTAGGAAGAACTCCTGAAGGAAGAACAGTATTTTATAGTTATCTTAGGATGGAGAGTAAATCAGCATTTCTTTTCAAATTTCTCTCCAATTCTGAGATTGTTGTTATAATACACATAATTTCACAGGGGCTAAGAAATGGCAGAGGTGGGGGACTGGAGTGGGCAGGCGTGTGCACATCACTCAGAAGGACTAACACTGGAAAGGACACACAGGACATTTAGGCATGTGCAAGAAACAGATGGATGTGAGTAAGTTTTACTTTAATAAGAACTAATAGGGACTTAGTGTCCGGATAACAAGTAATTTAGAAAAATTGGCGTCTATAGTTATTGAAGTATGTTCTCTTCTTTATTTTTACCATTAAAAAAATTCACTGTTCTATCTTCTTTTTAGGAGTCCCTCTTTAAAATTTCTCCCCAGCCAACTAATAAGCTGAAAGCTCTTAAAATTGGTAATAAAAAAAAACTGTTGATAAGAAGCTAAGTCTGCCTGCCTGAAGGGCAGGGTTCCATACAGAGTTGGGTCTCCAGGGTTAATGATGTAAGGGGCACTGGGTCCAGTTAAGCTAAAAAGGGGCAGTGATATCTATCAGTGTGCTGGGCCTTTAATTGTTTATTAGCATCATAACCCTGTAGGTCTAAGGAAATATCTTAGTATCTTTATGGTCCAAATGCCTGAGCCATCTTTCTTTCCAATGGCAATCTTACTGATGGCATGTGTTTTCCTAGTTCCTTAGCAAAAATACCATGAGCACCTCTGCTGGTATGCCTGGAGGACACCTCAATAAATGGAGAGTCAGCAGTGCTGCAGGCTCCCCACTATACTAGGGTAGGGAATTGAACGTTCTGATGTGCATGTATTGTGTAAGTCTCTACCGTACTATATTTCTGAGTAAAAATCCACAATCTTACCTGAACACACTCTTCCAGGTCCATCTTTTCAAGCTCATGGCAATTCTATAAGATATAAACCCAAACATTACAGTACAAACATTTAAAATTGGGAAAAAATTAAGGTCAGAAAACTAAGAAGTCGTATTAAATAGACTGATGAAATCTTAAGAGCTTCAGTGTTGGTATCATTCTTACATCACTTCCTGCCTTATTCCATTAATTACACATTTTTTAAAAAATTTATTTTTATTTATTTATTTTTGGCTGCATTGGGTTTTCATTGCTGTGTGCGGGCTTTCTCTAGTTATGGCGAGCGGGGGTTGCTCAGCAGTTGTGGCGCAGGGGCTTAGCTGCTCTGCAGCATGTGGGATCTTCCCGGGCCAGGGCTTGAACCCGTGTCCCCCGCACTGGCAGGCAGATTCTTAACCGCTGCGCCACCAGGGAGGTCCCTAATTACACATTTTTAAAAGGCCTTTATCACCGTGAAATTTCTCGACTATTCCACACTTAAAAGTATCTAACATCTTAAAAGTCCAAGGGAATAAATTTCCTGAACATTGATACTGAACTAATACAGAGATCCTTTCAACCAAAAATAATTTAATGAAAATGATTTCTTTGTAAGCACAGAAGGGGAATTTGTATGTCCTCATCTAGTTATGCCATGGGCTGCCCCCGCCCCCATTAGTATTCCACTGACCTGCCTGAAAGCAAATGCCCTTCCCATGTTCCATTACACTGGTCAAAGACGGTATAATTTTAAATACTATTATTATACAGTGATTTACAAACCACTCCATGTATTAAAATCTTGTGGAGAATACAGAAAATCTCTTAAAACCTCTCCATTTAAATCAGGCTTATATGTTTCTTTCAACATTACTCTCATCCACCAGTTGCATACCAAATAACCAAATAAGCTTCTTTCAAAAGCACTAGGAAATTCCCACTTAGTTTAACATAATCTTATGAGGCGGCGGAAAATCAAGTCTCACGAAGGAATGTCATGGTCTCCAACGCACGTCTGCCTTTCCAGAGCAGCTGCCTGTAGCTGCAGCCCAAGGACGCTCAGGAACACCAGCCACAGAGACGTCCCCCCACATCCTACACCCTCAATTCTGCTGCCATTCCACATTTCCCTCATTGCTCATTCTTCTGAAATAAAACAAACCCTGAACAAAACCTACAGAACCTGAAGAAAACACTTACCCTGGCCAGAGTGGTAAAGCCTACATCTGTTAGTTGAGAACACCTTGCCACTTCTAATATTCTGTTAAAAAAACAAAGTGAAAGTCAACCCATTGGTCCCTGAAAACTGGGTTTATTAAAACAGCCAGAATTTAAGAAAACAACCTCTTATTCCCTAAGGACTATATAACACGGAGTTACATTCACAGCTAAGCATGTCTGTATACAGATCTTGCTATTCATTTTCATGGAGTCATCATAAAGTGGTCCTGTAAATACCACATTTTAGGGTGATGCAATCAGAAGAATATAATAGAAGCTTGTAGTTAATGCCAAAATGCATGAGAAACGCATTTAAAAGCCTTCTTGATGGCATACTGCTTACCCCCAGAGGGCAGCCTGCTCCTAGAAAACAAAGGAGATGGAGATAAATACTCTGTCTCAGTTAATCTGTTGCTAAAGTAAATTATTCTCTTTCCCTATTTTACATGTAGGCTCACTAAGATTTAAATAGCTTTTCGAAATACTATGAAGGGACTGGTTAATCATAGACCTGTCCCAAATATGAAATTCCATACTTATGAAAAAATACCCTTAAGCTTCCTGCCTCCTCCCACAGGCTCCCAGGGAGGCCCAGTGGAGAGGGCAGCTGAGCCCCTATCGGAACTGCTGAACACCACCCTAAATATCAACCACAGGGCTGGGGAATCAAAAATAGTAGCTCTTCTTTGTGAAAAGTCTGGTGGTGCCTGCACAACAGTACCAAAGAACACTGTATGTTTGCTTACAAATTACTATAGAAGTTGAAAAAAAACATAAAGCTAAAGTATAAGGAATCATTATCAACTGACAATCAATTAAAATACTGTATCTAATGGGAAAGTATGATCTGACTGAACCCAACTTTTAAGTATCACATTTGAGAGCCTTTCTTTTCTAACAATAAAATAAACCATGAAGGAGAATGGAGCTGAACATCCCTGTCTTTAAAACAGAAAAAGGTAATACGTAATGTTTTTTAGAGAGAAGACTGGCTACCTCCTCAGCTCCTGGCGAGTATTCTACTCTAGGCTTCCGAGATTACGAAGGCCCGTGGCCAGGTGATTACAAAAAAGTTTTAAGAAAGTTTTTATTGGTTTACAATGATTCTTATGTGTAAGACAAGTGGTTTCATAGGTTCTGGAGCTAGACTGCCTGAGATGGAACACTTGCTCCTGCACTTACTAACTGTGAGACCTTGAACAGGTTACTTGACCTGTGCTTCGGTTTTCTCACCTATAATACAGAGATAATAACAGTGCTTGTATGGTGTTATGATGATTAAATGAAGTAATATTTGTAAATAATTTAAAACAGTGGCTGACATGTTTACTATATAGTAAATACAATGTAAGTTTTGTTTTAAAGAACAAAAAAGGTATACGGGGATTATCCCTATTTATTACAAATAGTGTGCTGTGTGCTCTTACAAAATCAATACGGGCTTGATACCATGTGCATGCTAACACTGCATTCTTAGTGAATAGTCAGCCAATCCTGTATTTAGGTAGAGAAGAGGAGCCACAGAGAAATAAAGCTTGCTTTAAAAGACCATCAGCACAAAGGAAGAGCTGTTTTTTCTCTTTAAATACTCCCTGCTATGTACCTGGCATCATTACTACAATATAAATGATCACAGGGTGGGCTTCTCAAAACTTTCTTCAGAAAGGAATTATATGAAAGCATTAATAAGAGAAAATGTCTTTATTTCTTTTCTCAAGTAATGTGATAAAATGTTGATATTTTTCTAGTATGGATAGCCAAGAAGCAGAAAATGAGGACTATTACCCCCTGGTTCAGGCCAATTACATGGAATCAAATGAGGTACAAAGCAAGTAGGTGCGCATCTGAAAGGGTAGTAGTGGCCTTGTAGTGTCTACCTTAAAAAATTCAAGGTTCCAAGGAATAAATATGAGTGAAGGAGGCCACTGCTCCTTTCCCCTGATTTTTTGAGATAACCAAGAAATGTTTACCTAAGCCGTGGGCAGTTCTGACCTAAAGCGTTCAGGATGGCATCTGTGATGTTGGAGCAGCCAGAGGCACAGAGGGACTGTAACTTATGGCACCCTCTGCATATAGTAATGAGACCTTCATCTGTGATTTGCTAAAAAAAAAACAAGAGGGAAAAACCCATAGTTATTAGTAACTTGGCAGAAGATAAAGACAGAAAAAAGTTACCTCTGTGAAACAAGTGCCAAAAAGAAATAAAAGGAGATTTGATATTAACCATGTAGCAGACCTAAAAGAAAATGAATACACTTTGTTTCTTCCTTCCAGTTCCTTTTGATTTAGCTTTCAAGAGAATCTGTGCTCATTTCTGGTGCAAAGGGAAGAAGCTATAACAGGGTTCTTTTAACCTAATGGGACTGACAAGACTGGGAACAGATGGGGTGCATCATGGTGTAGGTTCAATTAAATGATTTTAAAACCTAGAAAACAGATAAAAACAGCAGTATTTTAATAGTATAAATGCATTTACAAGTTCAAAATTGATACTGATATTAAGGTACTTTAAAAAAATGAAACAACCTGTGGATCACAGCTGTAATCTCATATCAACCATAAATCCATTTATTTCTAAATTTTAGTTTTATAATATAAAGACTATCCTACCTGGAAACAACCTAAATGTGCATTGACAGACGAATGGATAAAGAAGATGTGGCACATATATACAATGGAATATTACTCAGCGATAAAAAGGAACAAAATTGAGTTATCTGTAGTGAGGTGGATGGACCTAGAGTCTGTCATACAGAGTGAAGTAAGTCAGAAAGAGAAAAATAAATACTGTATGCTAATGCATATATATGGAATCTAGAAAATTGGTACTCATGAGCCTAGTGGTAGGGCAGGAATAAAGATGCAGATGTTGAGAATGGACTTGAGGACACAGTGGGGGAAGGGGAGGCTGGGACATAGTGAGAGAGTGGTACTGACATATATACACTACCAAACGTAAAATAGGTGGCTAGTGGGAAGCTGCTGCATAGCACAGGGAGATCAGCTCAGTGCTTTATGACCACCTAGAGGGGTGGGATAGGGAGGGTGGGAGGGAGGCTCAAGAGGGAGGGTATATGGGGATATATGTATGCATACAGCTGATTCACTTTGTTGTACAGCAGAAACTAACACGACATTGTAAAGCAATTATACTCCAATAAAGATGTATTAAAAAAAAAGACTATCTTAATTTAATGGAGATAAATAGTTGTATCCAACTCAAATATAATTTTGTAAGTTTTAAATTATTATTTTATATTATTTTAAAATGAAAAAACACAAAAGATGTTACATTGAAAAAAAGATGTCATATATAAAAATCTTAACATGTTGGATATGATCAGCATTTTAATTTGTCCTGATAGATTTGCTAATTTTTTGTAAGCCTCAGAATAAAGCTCTCCTGTCATTTCTGTTTAATCAAACAGTATTCTTAGGTTACAAGGACAACTGAAACAGAAATCAAACTTTAAATATTCACTGCCTAAATCAGTATGTTCTCAGTATTATAGAACTGAAACAACATACAGATGAAAAATGGATGCTAAGGCAGATGCAAGATCTGTCATGAGAATAAACTGATGAGGCATATACACATGTAGAAGTACCTTAAAAAGGTGCCACACAGGGGCTTCCCTGGTGGCGCAGTGGTTGAGAGTCCGCCTGCCGATGCAGGGGACGCGGGTTCGTGCCCCGGTCCGGGAAGATCCCACGTGCCGCGGAGCGGCTGGGCCCGTGAGCCACGGCTGCTGAGCCTGCGCGTCTGGAGCCTGTGCTCCGCAACGGGAGAGGCCACAACAGTGTGAGGCCCGTGTACCGCAAAAAAAAAAAAAAAAAAAGTGCCACACAAATGTGACGTATAGTTATTACTAAACAAGGATAACTGAAAGAAATGTAAATAAAGAGAGAAGCAGCAATCCATAAACCTGCATATTTAGCAGGCCAATGGAGTTTGCGTCACACATTATTAACAAAATACTGGGAGGGCTGTGCTGCCTTTTCTTTCTTAATGTTTTGAAATCTACAAGGGATTACTGAGGAAGAAAGTCATATTACCAATACTTTAAATTGTTAAAAGAGCAAAATCTACTAAACTTTTGTGTTTTCAAATTAGTCAAGAAAAAGAGACTACATTAAGTGTGTACTTTGGTCCCTTCAATAGTTCTGGGCAGACACTTCAAGAAGTGTCACGAATGCTGAGAATCATTTCATCACATTGTACAGAATGACAGAAGGAATGACTCATGCCCTATGATCTGGGTGAAGGTAAACAGTAAAATAAACATGACAGAGCTGGTTCTTTATGCTTACTAATTGGTTTCTGTCTGCTGGAAGGGTAAAGGAAATGAAACTAAAATGGCAAACGGTAGGTATGGTATACATGTATTTATATGTATGTATGTGTGTACGTACGTAACATACACACACACATATACAGAGTGCACGTGTGTATATTTATGTATGTATATAAATAAAATCTGAAGATGTGCAAGAACAGTTTTTTCCTGCCACTGTAAGATGACGGTTTCGTGTTTACAATAGCTGTGTAAGATCTTTCTTTCAGGCCAAATATTTGTTTCATAAATGAAAGTAGGCAAATTCTGGTAGTTAGCAACTATGGAAATCAAAATATCATTCCTTTAACTCAGTCTCTAGGAGCCTCTGAAACAGATCGCTATCAGCACCATCCCTTAAGGGCTGGGAGGCCAGGGTGCTTAAATTGCACAAAACGTGGCCCTATATGTGTCACCTTTAAACTAAACAACCACTATGCTCTAAAGTTTCAGGTGACCAAACAAGAAGGAGAGAGTATTATTATACACAGAAGGCTTAGCAAAAACAAAGAAAACCCTCACCAACTTTTTTCATTGCTGTGAGAGGCTCTCACTCCAAGGCAACACATATATGCAATTTTCAAGGCAAGAGGCAAAAGCTAAAGGTGTATTGTCAATGTTCTAGGATCCTGAATAGTTTCAGCAAATTCTCTGAACAAAATTCAGGGGGTTTGGGATAGACACAAAAAAGCTGATAGTCTAAACAAGCCAAATGTGAACTACAAATACTACTTGAAAATAATTTAAAGGGTACATTTTGCTTGTCATCTGCTTATATCAATGATTCCCAATAGTCATTACTCCCTGATAAATGTTAGTCGGTGTGACTGCAATTAATTTACCAAAAATATTTTAAATGCCGTAGTCTGTGAAAAATTTACTTCTAAAAAGTAGAGTTTTCTTAAGTAGAAGAGAAAGGGGTGGAGCTACAGTTTAGCTTATTTGGAATTCTGTATAAGCTACCCTCTATCTCATCTACGTCAAAGCCCCTAGGGGCGAGTACTGTTGAGCATTTAAAAAGTCATCTATGATTACTGCATCCCCAGGGTTGAAGCAGACAAACTACTGGTCTTTATGACTGAAACTCTTACAATAATATTATTGAAATGAATTACTAATACAGAAGCGTTGTGGGAAGGACTGCTTACTAAGCAAGTCTGCAAGTTCAAAGTCACCAGTTCAGGACAGTGTGCACCTATGTACTTGAGAGCTTCATCTTCTAGCTAGAAAGATTAAAAAGAGAGAAGAAATTATTACTGACATTGTTTAAAATATTAAAACCTTAAATCTTAAAGATTTAAGAGTGTACACATTCATCAACACATTCTAAGTATAGCCAACCAACTTTCAAAGGAACAAATGAACCAGAAACAATGAACTATGATCATATAAACGTGTCATTCAAATGATTAGTACAGTTATCAGTATTTGTTATCAGTTCTGACCACGTCAAATTCATATTATCACCAAATCAAGGGAAAGATAAAATAAACATTGCCTAATGTTTATGGATTTTTCTTCTGATAAATTAAAGATGCCTTGCAGCATTTTGCTGAGGGATTTTGAAACTAAAATAACTTTCACATTGCTACACTCCCTGTAAAGTTTCTTAACAACAAACTTTTGGGAACAGGAGCTGAGAAAGAAATCTGTAGTTTATCTGCTGCTAGAAGATCAGTGCTATGCGTGCAGTGCGGAGAACAGATCACAAGTAATTGACTATAATGACGCACCCCAATCAATATTTTTCAGGATTCCATAAATAACCAGGAGCTCAAGTTGTTGTTTTAAGGTGGTCATACTTTCAAAGCTCTGTTTCAAACCGTGGAAATCCTCCCTTCATGGTGAAAGAATGAGGGCATTTTTGAATAGAATACAAGGCATGGTTTTAGCAACCATTAATAAAATAAGGTAATAAGAGCCTAGCCCTACTTTGTCAGTCACTTCTAAACTCACTCTTGATCATTTCCTTCCAGGTGTTGTTACCATGTCAACTCCTTTTTTTTCCCCACTGTAAAACACTGTGATATTAAAAATTTTAATGACAAAATATGTTGGATTTGTGATGTGACTGGCAGGAAATTAGCATCAATACTATAAAATGTAGCTTGCTGTATACTTGGCACATTTAAGAAAAGCTCTTGGTAGTTAAACTAGTGGAAACTGCCAAGACTGTCTTCCTTGCCTATCCAGTTCAAGGTCTCAGGCAGTGACAACATGACAAGTTGTCTTTTCAGATTAAATTACATGAAACCCTTCTTGCCTGTGGCACCTGTTCCGTATTATGATTTTGTCTTCCCATCTTGCCTCCCCTCAAAAATTTATCTTTGGTCAGGCAGATGTTAATTCTTCTATTTTTTCACTCTAGGGAAAACCCTTTAATTTTTGGTAAGCATGGGTCTTTGGTCAGTAATACACAACTACTACGTATCTCTCAAGCCAACATCTTGGGCTGCCCACCAAGTTCATGGTGCCTCTATCATTCACAAGTAAGACAGGGAGTATTACCTGTGTGCAGCCTTTTAAGAATAAGGCTTTAAGACCTCCACAGCCTCTCACTAGTGCTTGGATACCATCCTTGGTTACTTGGTCACACCAGGAAATGTTTAATTGCTCCAACAGTGGACATCCCTCACTTAGGATAAAACAAAATGAAACAAACATATGACTAAATCCAATTCCAAAGGCACCAAAGTCTCATGTTATTGGCCATCTAGTTGGGGACATATTTACTTAATGTAGATTTAGAATACAGGCAATTCTGTAACAAAAGGGGCATTTATCAACGCTCATGGTGTTCATGTCCTACATCACTAGGAGGGCTAGCTCAAATCCACCTTAACTAACAAGCTCAGGCACAATGCTGTTTTTCAGATACATCAGATTTTTATGGAGGTTTATACTTTTCAAAGTATATTCTTTTTGCACTTATCACAAATGTAACGGTCTCTATATAGGAAATGGAAATTAAGCGACTGGTTCAAGTTAACAGAGTAATTAATGAAGAGTCAGATTCAAACTCAAATTCTCTATCAAATAATTCAAGTACTTATCAAAGTAATAATGAGGCCATTTAAACTTTTATTTAAAAACTTACAAAGGATCTGTAAATTCTCTCTCTTGGGAAGTATCTAGGGTACAGTTTCCACAGGCTGAATTTAGGATATATTGTATTATGAGATCTCTGCCTTCTATCAAACACTAGCTTCATCTTTGATCTTTGATTTCACATTTAAACTATGGAAGAATCCCAAGCTCTGTGGCATTCTTTGGAAAATACTGCTTTAATTGTTTTATAAAATAAAGCCAGGGGATCTTAGTTCAAGTTTATTCTTCAACATTAATAGTGTGACTTCAGGCAAGTCACTTCGGGAAGCCTGACAGAACCTCTCTTAAACCAAGATTAGCAGTAGCCCTTCTATGTTCGCCCCAAACTAATGCACTCATTTCTACCATAGCACTTATCCCGCTGTAATATGACAACACATTTAGTTTTTTTTTTCTTCTACGAGACTCTGAGCAACTTAAGGGCAGCAACAATATCTTATTCAGTTACCTCCCATGGTGGAATCACAGTACCCGGCATTCAAAAATGTTTTAGATTTTCTTATCTGTAAAGTGTCTGTCCTATCTACCTCACAAGATTTCAAAATAAATGAGATCATTTATGTGAATTACTTATGAACTATAAACACTGTTATACTATCTTATTTATTATCCTACACCAGCCTTAGATACATGTGTTCAGTGCTCATACGGAAGGTATAGAAGGAGACACAGTTTCAGATTACTTACACTCTACTTAACTAAATTTACATTTCATCTTTTAATGGCTTAATTCTTACTATTCATAAATGTAACTAATACATGGCACCATGATCTTTTATAAAAGGCTGATAAAAAAGTAAAAGTACAAAGACATTGGGCATTTCACCCTCCTTTTAAGATATACCTTTTTGTAATGCACTTTTAAAAAATACAGTAACATTAAAACAATGAAAACTTACTGAGCACTTACTATATATACAGAATCCTGCTAAGCACTTCATTCATGTACAAACTGTACTATTCTGTTCAGAAATCCTAGTTACCTCTATCATTTCACCTGAATGTGTCCTGTAATTTGGGCACGTAGTAAAACAAAAGATCTATTTTGAACTACAGTACGTATCTATAAAACATAGTTTCCTTCAATTCCAACTTTATTTTAGTTAATAAAAAAATAAGTATCTGTTCTGATTATTGGACATTCTTGTTGTAAGAAATTTACCTCAGAGCTTTTAGAGACATGTTTGTTATTGATGTACAGGAAGCCAAGTCAAGGTGCCTGAGTTTGGAACAGAACTTGCTAAGGCTAGTACATGTACTGAAAAATGGAAAAAGGAGAAAATAATGAATAAACAAATAAGAACACATCCTACTAAGGATATTAGTATGATATACCAATATCATACACAATTCTCAATAAACAAATACGAACACATCCTTGGAATATCATACATGACTCTCACATGTTACAAGAACTGTAAAATTTCCATACCCCAAATAAAAGCAGTTATAAATCCAGGGACCTTTCATGCTGAGGAAGAGGCAGGTTTACGAAGGATAAAAAAAGCTGTGCTGTTTATGAGAATGTGCATGAGGGCAGGATGGTGCCTGATTCACATTTGGAAATGTTAGTAGCTACTGACAGCAAACTACATTTGTGCTGATAAGAGATCTACATGCATTTTGTAAATTCTGGAACACCAGAAAGATAGCTAGTACCTGCCAGCAAGTGGTGAAACATGAAGCCCAAAACCTCTGTCTCTGCTCTTTCACTTAAATCTCTTTCTGCTCAGATAACCTTTTGCATGGCAGTAATGAAAAAATAGGATTTTTGCAAGGTATACAGAGGATGGACCAGTGTTGGGCTGAAACAAACTAAGTTATGTAAATTACTGCCTGCTTTCCTCTATGAATTCCTTAAAGGCTCTTTTCCCACAGTGGTCAAGTTCCTCATTTAAAATTTTTTTAAATTACAGACAATCTCAAATATACTCAAGAATGAATAACAGAGAATGCACATGTACCATCATTAAGCTTTGACATTTATCAATATTCTACTATTGCTATTTCATCTATTTTTCTCCTTTGTTTGTTTCAGTATTTTAGAGCGAATCCCAGACATATTATTTTACCTGTAAATATTTCAGGACATATTTCTAAATAAGGATTTTAATTCCTTAATGTCTGACACCCACTCTGTGTTCAAGTTTCCTCAATTGCCTCATAAATGCCTTTGTCAAACTGCCTCTTGTGGTTTTATTTTGCAATTTTGTAATGAACACTCTTTCTTGTGTTTGTTAACCATTCATCTCTTTCCTTGGTGAAATGTCTAAATGCTCAGGCTTTTTTTTTTTTAATTAATTTATTTTTTTGGCCATGCAGCACGGCATGCAGAAAGAACCTTAATTCCCCAACCAGGGATTGAACCCATGCTCCCTGCAGTGGAAGCATGGAGTCTTGACTACTGGACCACCAGGGAAGTCCCAGGCCTATTTTTAATTGGATTGCCTTGTTATTGATTGTAAGAATTCTCTATATATTCTTGATACACATCTTCTTTAATTTCTCTCAGTAATGTTTTATGGTTTTCAGAGTCGAAATCTGGCATTTCTTTTGGATTTATGTTATCTCCAAAAGAGACAGTCTTCCTTCCTTCCTATTGGTATGCTCTTTTTTTTTTTTTTTTTTTGTAAACTTATTGCATTGGCTAGAATCCCCAGCAGAATGTTGAATAGAAACGCACTTTGCTCCTGACTTTAAGGTAAGGCATTCAGTCTCTCACCATTAAGTACATTGTTAGCAGTAGGTTTTTCATGGAAGCTTTTGATCAGATTAAGGAAACTCCCTTCTATTCCTAGTTTGTTGATTTTTTTTTTGGCTGCGCCTGGAGGCTTACAGGATCTTACTTCCCCAACCAGGGACTGAACCCGGGCCCTGTCAGTGAAACTGCTGAGTCCTAACCACTGCACCTCCAGGGAATTCCCTGTTTAAAATTCTGATCACGAATGAATGTTGCATTTTGTCATGTGCTTTTACTGTAACTAAAGATGTATTAGTTAGCTACTGTTGCACAGCAAATTACATCAGAAATGAGCAGCTTAAAACAATAATTATTTATTATCTCATGGTTTTCATGGATCACGAAAATAGGCACAGGCAGCTTAGCAGGGCGACTCTGACGCCACGTCTCTCACAAGGCTACCATCAAGGTACTACTGGCCACAGCTGCAATCATCTCAAAGGTAACTAGGTACAGATTCCCTTCCAAGCTCATTTAGGCGGATGTTGGCAGACCTTAGACGATCTAATTCCAAGCTTACTCATTTGGTTTTTGATAGAATTCAGGTTCTTGCTGGCTGCTGGCCAGAGACCTCAGTTTCTTGCCACATGGACCTCTCCACAGAGCTACTCACAACAGGGCAGCTTGCTTCCCCAGAGCTGGAGAAGAAAGTAGAGCAAGACAGAAGTCACAGTCTTTTTGTAACCTAATCTCCAAAGAGATATCCAATCTCTTTTGCAGTATTCTATTGTTAGAAATGAGTCACTCGGTCCAGTCCACGCTCAAGGGGAAAAGATTACACAAAGGTGCAAATATGAGGAGGTAGGGATTATTTGGGGGTCATTTTAGAGGCTGCCTGTCATAGTGAGATGATCATGTGGTTTCTGTCCTTTATTCCAGAGGGCAGTAAATCTCACCAGCTGCCTATTTTTATATGGCCACAAGTCAAGAATGGTTTTGGCATTTTTAAATGGTTGAAAGAAGATACTATTTTGTGACATGTGAAAATTAAATGAAATTAAAATCTCAGCACCATGCAATAAAGTTTTATTGGAGCACAGCCATGCTCATTTGTTTATGTATTGTCTGTGGCCACTTTGTAAAACATTGGCAATGTTTGTAAAACACTGGCAGAGTTGAGTAGCTGTGACAGAGACCATATGGCCAACAAAGCCTTAAATATTTCCTTATCCAGCCCCATACAGAAAAAGTTTGTTGATCTCTGCTTTATTCTACTAATTATTATGAACTATTACATTAACTGATTTTCAGATGTTATACCACACTTGTATTTCTGGGATAAATCCCAGTTGGTTAAGATCCAATCCTTTTATATGTTGCTGGATTCAGTTTGCTAAAATTTTGTTAAGTATTTCTGCATCTCTGTTCCTGAGGAATACAGTAGATTTCCTTTTATTGTGAAATCTTTGTTTGGCTTTGACATCAGATATTTTTGGTATCAGAAAAATATTGGCCGGAGAAAACAAGTTATGAAGTATTTCTTCTTTTACTTTATGAGTGAGTTTGAGTATTGGTGTTATTTTTTCTTTAAATATTTGATGGACTCACCAGTGAAGTCATCTGGGCTTGGGCTTTTTTTGTGGGACAATTTTGAATTACTGAATGTACTTGCTATCGATCTATACAGATTGTCTATTTTTCTGTTGAGTCAAATTTGGTAATCTGTGCCTTCCCAGGAATTTGTCCATTTCACCTAGGTTGTCTGATTTGTTAGTATGAGGTTATTTATGGTATTACCTGATAAACATTTCATCTGTCTTTTGGCTACTTAGTTCTCTCCTTTATTCGTGCTTTTGATAATCTGAGTCTTCTCTCTTATTTTCTCAGTCTAGGTTTGTCAATTTAAAAAATTTTTTCAATGAACCAGCTCTTGGTTTCATTGATTTTATTACTGTTTTTGTTTCCTATTTCTCTGATATCCAATCTAATCTTTATTTTTTCCTTCTTTTTGCTTTGGGCTTTGCCCTTCTATTTTCTTAAAGTTGAAGGTTGTTACTGATTTGAGCTTTCTTTCTTTCCTCTTTTGTGATATAGGAATGCAGAGTTGTATCATTACCTTGGCTGAATCACGTAAATTTTGGTAGCTTTTCATTTTCATTCAGTTCAAAATTATTTAGAAGCATGATGCTGAATTTCCAAATACTTGAGCATTCCCCACATTTTGTTCTGTCATGAATCTCTAGTTTAATTCTCTAGTTCTGGTCAGAGAACATATTTTGAATGATTTTAATCTTCTTAAATTGATTAAGACTTGTTTAGTGGCCCAATCTATGCTCTATCATGGAGAATGTTCCAGTATGTTTGTAAAGAATGTCTATTCTGTAATCATTGGGTGGAGTGCTCTATCTGCATAGTATGCATTTTTCCATCTGTTTACTTTCAACCTATTTGCGGCTTTGAATCTAAAGCATGTCTCTTGTAGACAGCACACAGTTGCGTCTTGCTTTTTGTTTTTGGCTACATTGGGTCTTCGTTGCTGTGTGCAGGCTTCTCTAGTCGTGGCAAGCGGGGTCTACTCTTCATTGCAGCGCATGGGCTTCTCATTGTGGTGGCTTCTCTAGTTGTGGGCCACCGGCTCTAGGCACATGGGCTTCAGTAGTTATGGCAGGTGGGCTCAGTAGTTGTGTTGTGGGCTCTAGAGCGCAGGCTAAATAGTTGTGGTGCACGGGCTTAGTTGCTCCGTGGCATGTGGGATCTTCCCGGATCAGGGCTCGAACCCACATCCCCTGCATTGGCAGGTGGATTCTTAACCACCACGCCACCAGGCAAGCCCCGGGTGTTGCTTTTTAATCCATATTGATAATCTGTCTTTTGGGTGAAGAGTTCAGTCTGTCTACATTTAATAAAATTATTGATATGGTTGGATTTTCCCTCCCATTTTGCAATCCTTTTCTGTTTGCTTCATGCTTTTTCTGAGTTTGTTTTTCTGTGTTTGTTTTCTTGTTTTTAAGTGTACTGTTTCAATTCCTCTGTTGACTTTTTACTTTTTCTTTCTCCAATTATTTTCTTATAGTCTGCTCATGGAATACCATATGTATCTTAATTTACCACAATCTATTTCAAAACAATAACTTAGGGACTTCCCTGGTGGTCCAGTGGTAAAGAATCTGCCTTCTAATGCAGGGGATACAGGTTCGATCCCTGGTCAGGGAACTAAGATCCCACATGCCATGGGGCAACTAAGCCCACGCGCCACAAGTACTGAGCCCATGAGCCTCAACTAGATAGCCCGTGTGCTGCAAACTACAGAGCCCATGTGCTATGGAACCCACACTCCACAACTAGAGAGAGAAAAAAACAACCCGCACACCACAACTAGAGAGAAGCCCGCGCACCACAACTAAAGATCCTGCACACCTTAACAAAGATCCCACATGCCACAACTAAGACCCAACACAGCCAAAAAAATAAAATAAATTAAAACAAGCATAAAGCACAAGCATGTTGCTTCAATACATAATGGTTCCCTCCTCTCTCCTTTGTGCTATTATTTTCATATGTTCAAATGTATTTCATATATTACCTCTATATATATATTATAGACCTAACAATACAATGTTATAATGATTGCTTTATACAATCTTCTATTTTCTAAAGAAGTTAGGAGAAGGTATGAAAAAATCAGAGTCTTAGATTTACCCACATATTTACCGTTTCCGATGCTTTTCATTTACCAATTCCTATGGATCCGAGTTACTGTCTGGTATTTATTTCCTTTCATCCTGAAGGGCTTCCTTTACTATTTCTTGCCAGGCATATTTACTAGGGACAAATTCTCTCCCTTTTTGTTTATCTGGGAATGTCATTATTTTGCCTACATTTACAGAGGACAGTTTTGCTAGATACAGAATTCTTGTTTTGTTCCTTTCAGCACACTGAGTATGTCACATGGCTCTGGTTTCCATTATTTCTGATTAGGTCACCCATTAACCAAATATTCTTTTTGTATACATGAATTATTTTCCTTTTGCTGCTTTCAAAAATTTCTGTGTTCAATTTTCCACAGTTTGGCCCTCACATGTCTAGGTATGGATATTTTTATCCTTCTTGGGGTTCACTGAACTTCTTAGATCTGTAGAATAACGTTTTTCATCAAATTTGGGAGGTTTTCTGCCATTAATTTCTCACTTTTTTTTTTCTTCCTGCCTCTTTCTATCTTGTCTGGGATTCATTCACATTCTACTCTTGATGTTGTTCCACAGGTCTCTGAGGCTCTGTCCATTTTTCTTTAATCTTTCTGTTCTTTAGACTGGATGGATAATTGCTACAGATCTCTAAATTTATTACTTTTTAATATTTGTTTATTTTTGGCTGCATGGGTCTTCATTGCTGTGCAAGGGCTTTTCTCTAGTTGCGACGAGTGGGGGCTACTCTTTGTTGCAGTATGCAGGCTTCTCATTGCGGTGGCCTTTCTTGTTGCGGAGCACAGGCTCTAGGCGCGTGGGCTTCAGTAGTTGTGGCACATGGGCTCAGTAGTTGTGGCTCACGGGCTTAGCTGCTCCGCGGCATGTGGGCTCTTCCCAGACCAGGGATTGAACCCGTGTCACCTGCATTGGCAGGCGGATTCTTAACCACTGCGCCACCAGGGAAGCCCTACAGATCTCTAAATTTATTGATTGATTACCTGTTTTTCTGGGGTTTTTTCCCTCTAGCCTTATTGACATGTAATTGACATATAACATTATGTAAGTTTAAGGTATACAATGTGATGATTTGATACACATATATGTTGTGGAATGTTTACCACAAGAAGGTTAGTTAACACACTGTTTACCTCACATAAATACCATTTTGTTGTTGCTACAGTGAAAACATTTAAAATCTACTCTCAAGTATACAATACAGTACTGTTAACTATAGCCACCATGCTATGTATGTTTTAGATACTGTATTTCCAATTCTAGAGTTTCCATTTGGCTCATATTTTACAATTTCTTTTAATTGATATTCTCTATTTAACAAGTTATTATTATCATACTTTGCTTTTGAAAATTGGGTATATAATTAACATGTAACATTATATTAGTTTTAGGTGTACAACAAAATGATTCAATATACACATATATTGCAAAATGATTACCACAATAAGTCCATCCGTTACTACGCACGGCTCCAATTTTTTTTTCTTGTGATGAAAACTTAAATTTCTTTCTTTCTTTCTGGCTGCGTTGGTTCTTCGTTGCTGTGCACGGGCTTCTCATTGCAGTGGTTTCTCTTGTTGTGGAGCACAGGATCTAGGCGCACAGGCTTCGTAGTTGTGGCACTCAGGCTCAGTAGTTGTGGCTCTCAGGGTCTAGGGCTCAGGCTCAGTAGTTGTGGCACACAGGCTTAGTTGCTCTGCGGCATGTGGGATCTTCCCGAAGCAGGGCTCGAACCTGTGTCCCCTGCATTGGCAGGCGGATTCTTAACCACTGCGCCACCAGGGAAGTCCATGAAAACTTTTAAGACCTACTTTCCTTTAATTTTTAGAAATCTGATTTCAGTGTATGTAACGTGCACATATTTTTATTAAGTTTATCCTTAAGTATTTTATGTTCTTGGATGTTACCACGAATGTTGCTATATTTAAAATTTCATTTTCCATTTGTTCGTTGATGGTTTACAGATACAGAATTAATTTTTGCATATTAGCCATGTTTCCTGTGAACTTGCTAGAACCCTATCATGCCATTTAAAAATTATTTTCTAATCTGTATGACCCCGCTTTTTCTTCCCTTATTGTACTAGGTGGACTTCCAGTACAATGTTGAATAGATGTAGTAGACCTAATATCCATGCTTTGACCTTAGGGGGAAATGTTCAGTATTTTATGACTAAATACAATGTTAAAATTAGGTTTTTCATATATACAAGTTATCAGGTTGAGGAAGTTACCTTCTCCTAGTTTGTTTAGAGATTTTATCCTTAATGGGTGTTTAATTTTGTAAAATGCTTTTTCTGGATCTATTGAGATGATCATGTGATTTTTCTTCTTTGATCTGTTATTAAGTTGGAACTTAATAACACTGACTGATTTCGCATGTTAAAACAACCTTACATTTCTGAGATAAATCCAAATTGATTATGATTTATTACCCTTTTCATATGTTGCTGGGTTCAATTTGATAATATTTTGTTACGAATTTTTACAAGTGCATGTGGGATATTGGCCAGTAGTTTCCTTTTCCTGTAATTTTTATTTTATTTTTGATATCATGGTAATGATGATCTCATATAATGAATTAGAAAGTTTTCCCTCCTCCTCTATTTTTTTGAAAGATTATTCCTTTCTAAAATATTCAATAGAATTCAGTACTGTCCAAGCCTAGAGGTTTTTGTTTTTATTTTTTGGTGGTAAGGTTTTTAATCACCAATCCAGTTTATAAAGATATAAGGCTATTCAGATTTTCTATTTCTTTACAGTTTTGGTAATTTGTGTCTTTCAAGGAAATTATCTATTTCATCTAAGCTGTCAAATTTATTGGCATAAAATTGCTCACAACATCCTCTAATTAACTTTTGAATCTGTGTAGAAACTTTAGTGATATTTCTTTTTATAGTCTTGGTACTGGTGATTTGTGTCTTCTTTTTTTTTTTTTTTGCAGTATGCGGGCCTCTCACTGTTGTGGCCTCTCCCGCTGAGAAGCACAGGCTCCGGACGCGCAGGCTCAGCGGCCACGGCTCACAGGCCCAGCTGCTCCACGGCATGTGGGATCTTCCCGGACCGAGGCGCGAACCCGTGTCCCCTGCATCGGCAGGCAGATTCTCAACCACTGCGCCACCAGGGAAGCCCCTGTGTCTTCTTTCTTGACTAATTTCGACAGAGGTCCATCCAGCTTATTGATTTTATTTCAAAGAAACCGCTTCTGGTTTCATGGATTTTTCTCTACTCTATGCCCATTTTTTATTTCATTGATTTCCACCATTATCTTTTTTATTTCCTTCCTTTTACTTATTGTAGATTTACTTTTCTTTCTCTAGTTTTCAAAGGTGGAAGATTTGATTTTAAACCTTTCTTTTAAGATAAGCATCTACAGGACTTCACTGGTGGTACAGTGGTTAAGAATCCGCCTGCCAATGCAGGGGACACGGGTTCGATTCCTGGTCCGGGAAGAGCCCACATGCTGCAGAACAACTAAGCCCGTGTGCCACAACTACTGAGCCTGCGCTCTAGAGCCTGCGAGCCACAACTACTGAGTCCGTGTGCCACAACTACTGAAGCCGGGGCGCCTAGAGCCCGTGCTCCGTAACAAGAGAAGCCACCACAATGGGAAGCCCGCACACTGCAACGGAGAGTTGCCCCTGCTCGCTGCAACTAGAGAAAGCCCGCGTGCAGCAACAAAACCCAACGCAGCCAAAAATAAATAAAATAAAATAATTAAAAAACAAAAAAGTTAACCAGTTGTAACCTCAAAGAAAGCAATAAAATAAACAATGTGTACCCTGTGCTTGGACTGTCTTCTACTTTCCCTCATTCAAGCAATTCTAAAGAGCCCATCTCTTTCATGAGGCCTTTTTGAAAAACAAGAGGATCCACTGACTAATCCTGGCCACTCCCTGTGTAAACATCTTCTTCACCTTCCAATAGGCAACAATTTCCCTACATAATATTTAAATGTTATTTGATACATGTTATTACCAACAGATCCTTAGGCTGAATGTTTTTTATGTCTACCTTCTTATGTCTATTGGGTCTGTGACAGTAAACTCTGAAGGATGGAGGATTATGGTTTCTTTCTTTTATATTGTGACTGACACAAGACACTGTACTTTTAAAGAGTCATTAAATAAACACTCTATATTGATTACTCTAAGCTATGTTTAAGATTTTACATCTTTTTATAGCATCACCTGTTTATGTGTCTTTTGAATGATAGCTACTAGTGTCTTTTTGAAATATAGGTAGTCCTATATTAGTATTCCCTACTGCACATTCACTGACTACAATTTTAAGTTTTCTTTTAAAAATCAAAACAGAATTTGAGCCAAATTCTAAAATAAGTATCTTATTCTATTTTTAAATTTAAACATCTTTCCTCTATAAAACCAAAATGAAATTTGCTAAATATATTTAGTAGTCTGCATTAAAAGCTAGTATAGGCAGGACACAAGAGGCTATGACTTACCCTTCTAAAACATAAAATACTTACGCATCTGTAGTCTTTGTACACCCATTGAGATTCAGTACTTCAATGTTCCTACAGTTTTGTGCAAAGGTCCTTTACAGGAAAGAAAGTAAAGGGTTTGAGGTAAAACGGGCACAATTCTCGACATTAAAAAAATAATAGAAGATACCAATAGTGGTAATAATGGATATTACTGGTACAAAATGGTACAAAAAGTTGTTCACAATTACGAATAAGTTACTTTTCAACCATAAACTTATAAACATCAATCTTTTTGTCAACCAAAGTTAAAATTATCCTAACTTCGAGTAAACAAACTTAAAACAATTTACTCAAAGCTCCAAACGAACCATTTATAATATGGGGAATCTGGCTTTTTGGGGGGAGCACTTGTTCTTGTTTTATTCTCAAAACCACACATCCCACTACTGGATATTTGTGTTGTAAGCAGTGAACGTGTATTTGGGTTCAGAATAGCTTAGGAATATGAAAACTATTCCAGCCTTTTCTGGGTGAGACAGTGCTGTGTTAGGTGTTGTTCTTCACTTCAGTCAAGAAGATGAGTTAATCGATAGCTATGTTTTTACCTTAATGCATTGTCTCCTACTCCGAGACACCCACGAAGACTTAACTTTCGTAAAAAGCCCCCACACCTTTTTGAAATATTCTCCACTACCCGGCCCTGCAAAAAAAGAAGACAGGTATACAAAGGTAAGCCACCACATCGTTTCTGAAAAGACCACATCCTCGTTTTTAAGAGATTTCTACTCATTTTAAAGACCTAATTAAATCAATATGAAAATTTCAACTTACTGGGAGAAAGCTTTCCTGATTAACCCATCTACTTGAAACATACCTAAACCCTATATTGTTATTTACTTTGTTCCTCTTGTAAGATACCCTGCATTTGAGGAAATGGTGCTCTGTAGTTCTCTTATGCCACTACATCAATGTAGATTCCCCTCCTGCAGCCACAGGACATTAACTCTCTCTATTATTTCTGTGTATTTACTATAGTGCTCTAAATACAGCAGAGACTCAATGAACACTTCACAAAAGCTTGCTGAATGGTTTTGTAGGCCAGGCTGCTTTAAATATTTACATCCATGAAGATCAGAGAATTGTGAAAAACAGAAAAATCCAGCATGTCGGTGGGTATCATTTTAAAAGTACTTTATGGGACTTCCCTGGCAGTCCAATGGTTAAGACTTCGCTTTCGAATGCAAGGGGTGTGGGTTTGATCCCTGGTTGGGGAGCTAAGATCCCATATGCCTCGTGGCCAAAAAACCAAAACATAAAACAGAAGCAATATGGTAACAAATTCAATAAAGACTTTAAAAATGGTCCACATCAAAAAAAAAGTCTTTAAAAAACATATTAAAAAATAAAAGTACTGGGCTTCCCTGGTGGCGCAGTGGTTGAGAGTCCGCCTGCTGATGCAGGGGACACGGGTTCGCGCCCCGGTCCGGGAAGATCCCACATGCCGCGGAGCGGCTGGGCCCGTGAGCCGTGGCCGCTGAGCCTGCGCGTCCGGAGCCTGTGCTCCGCAACGGGAGAAGCCACAACAGTGAGAGGCCCGCGTACCGCAAAAAAATAATAATAATAAAATAAAATAAAAGTACTTTATGAAGATAATATAAAGTTCATGTGAGGTTTTTTTAACTTCTTACATGGATTCTCAAGACCACTCAAAAAAAAAACCACTCAAGACCACTCAAAAAAAAAACAAACCCAACAGAAAAAATAGCTACATCTAAATCTAATTTAATCCTTATAACACAGTGAGGAAGCTATTACTTCCACTCTCCAGATGAGAAAACCAAGGACTACAGAGCTCAAATTCAGGTTAAAATAATTTAAGCTTAAGCCATTCTTCTCCATTTTAGAGAAAATAGGCAATACTAAGAGATAAAATATGGGGGAGAAGTGAGAAGGGAAAAAATCTCTCCCCAATAAAAGTAATCCAATTCATTCTCTACAAAAACTATCTATAGGCTCCCCCAGAACCCAGAATGCTCATCAAGAAGAATTTATGCAGATATCATGCTCCAGTAAATTAACTCCACTTATTTTTAAATAAACAAATATGAAAAGACTTCCTTAAAAAGAGCAAACAAAGGTTCACATTTCCACCACAAAAATAAAAACAAAAATGAGTCCTATTAAAACTAAATAACTCAGTATTATTTCAGTAAAATAATTCTGCTCATTCTCAAAAACTGAACCAGTTCTTGGGAAAATTGCAAGCTCCCATGAAGTTCAGATGCGCTGAAATGAACAGTCTCTCTCTCCAGGGAAAGGAGATTTATGTGGTTGGGGCTAATCTGTCCTATATGCTGCAATTACATTCTAACGAGAGAGATGGGGCCACACACCACGCAGTCATACCTCGATATCCCTCTGGAAATCAAACAGGTCAATTCGCTGCCAGTTACTGCCATCCAGAGCCAGAACATTCCAGGCCTATTTTGAAGAAGAAGAGACAGAATGAACAGAAGCTGAAATGAAGGGGAAAAGCTAGCAAAATTCAAGTTCACAATTCAACCTACTAATGATTGAAATTGACCAAAAAATTTCTTAGCACCTCCACCATTAACTCCCCAAAAGTCAGTCTTATTTCTGATTCATACATTATTCTCCAAGTAGATTATCTCATAAATGAGTGGGTACAGAAATTAGTAGCTACGAAAGATCTTACATTAGCGGGCTGGGGAAAGAACAGGTTGTGATAAGTATCACAGCCGGAAACTGTTTTCTAACTTGAGTTTCCAATCTCAAAATGAGATAATCCAGCTAATGAAAAGCAAGTCTGTTACTCTATCCCTCAACTAGGAACGAGGTGAGTGTGAAACCAAAGAAAGAAGATGGCACTCTGAATGTAGTGTGTTCAATACATATGCCATGTTCAATAAAAATATGCTATTCATAGCATCACTTGTTTGGACCCAAAACTGTGATATGGTGACCTGGGATTTACAAAAGACACTATCATTTCTCAGTATACATGACAGAGACTTAAGGCTTTCCTCATTACCAATTTGCTCACTCAGGCATGTTTTTCAATTGGTCATCTTTTCCTTCAACTTGATTCAGTGGTAATTTTAAACACTGAAAGTTTTAAGACTTCTCATACATTTCTTTAATTACCTAAAGGGAGGCAAGAAAGCTTCCAAGATTTTCAACCTTTCAGGATAAGGTGAAAAATGACTCCACTAAGAGTTAACCTTTTGCGGATCGTTCTGTATTTTAATCAGAAAGCCTTTAAACGTTTTCCCTACTAAATTTAAAGTGTAAACAAAAGTCTTAACACTGTTAAGTTATAAACTTAGAATATTATCTCTTACTACAACAATTCAAAACACAGATTCGATACTGAAATTCTAAAACGGAAATTAAAGATACCCTTATAAGCCCCAGGTAACTATCACACAATCAGTAAGAAAGATGTCAGGGGTATGAGGGTTAACAAAGTTATTATTATAGAAATCTTTAAGGTTTTCTCAGGATTTCGATGTTACTTTTCTTTTTGTGGCTTCATATTTTTCCAACAGTTTCTTAAATGGCTCCATGGGAGACAAGAGATAAAACCTTTAAAGATCATATGTTTACTAGATTCTTAGGCTAACTCTATCTCTGATTTGATACTTCTCATTTCCTTATACTATTTTCTTCAGCAAGCAGGACACATGCTAAAGTGAGACTAAAATTAGGAATGACAGGTTCCTCTCTAGAGTTTTTGTTGTTGTTGTTTTTTTTTAAAGCAAATTAACTAAATACTTCAAGTACAGAGAATAACAGGCTAACTACCGATGTTCCAATTGTACAGATGTAATGAAAATTGGCATTCTGCTTCCTTTTAAGTTAAAACACATTAAGAAGGAAGAGGAACCTGAACATGAAAACAACAATTAAAACTCACTCAAATCAACATTCTTGAGATGAGACTCTGCAACCAAACAGGTTAAGACACTGGTCTGGGAATTTTGTTTCTCAATGATGACCTCAGCTTCATATGGAGACAAAAGAGAAACCCCACTCATTTGTACCAGCCATGACTAAGGCAACCACTCAGGTACCAGGAACAGAACTGTCATGAATAGAAATCATCAAAATATGCCTGATTGTTTCTTAAATAGCTGAGATACAGATTTAGTATGGCTTTTAGGATGTAGAAATTACATTAAAGTTAGCAAGATGAGGTGGATTTTCTATGGCAAGTTTTGTGGGGGTTTTTTTTGAAGGAAATTGGTGATGGAAATTTGAAGGAAAACCTGGGTCCACTTAACAGAGGTAAACACAATACTCTGATGCTGAGTATTGTGATATAACCATATTACATACTCAGCACCTAGGACTATACCTGGTACATAGTAGGTTCTCAATAAGTATTTGTTAAACATCAAAAAGCCATTGTCCAGTTTATAAAAAGATGATAACTGTATGTACTCATTCATTTTATTAATTATTATATATCTGTATTACAAAAGAGACTATGAATGATTCATAAAGCAATTTTCCCACAACAGAGATTCTATTCTTAATATTAATGGCAGCAATAAGATTATGTCTCACTGTTTTGTCATAGTAATGTCAATTGACAAAAATGGATAAGTAAGAGTAATGCAGAAACTGACTTTGAGAATGGAATTTGGTTTGCTCTACAATTTCTTAAAAATTAAATTCTAGCTATAACCTTTTGAGAAAAAAATATAGGGAGATATCAAGAGCCTTCCATGTATGTACATAAAATGAATAAGGGAAACATAATGAAATACTATATTATTACAGTTCTGAGTAAAGCCTATTCTTTTAATTTGCATGTTTAGTGCTTTTTCCTTGAAAATGTTTCTTCTGTTTATATTACACAAATAGTCAAGAATTTCAAAAAATTAAAGTTAGAGATAGTACATATAGTAGAATTCCACTGTAGAATTAACATGGGTTTGGGTATCCCATGGGTGAAACCACAACCTTGGAAACATAACATACAACTACCATCTGAAGTAAATAGTCGGCCTACTACAGAAGCTGATTATCATTAATGTCAGGAAGGGATGCTCTTGTAATCATGTCAGCCATTCTTACCCTGGAGACCTGAGCACAGCGACACAAGGTTACAACATCCAGAAAAGAAAATATCCTAAAAAGAGACGGAGGAAAACTTTATTATATGATGAATTACTTTCTCTTGATTTTTCCTTATAAATAATTGGCGATGTTAACACATGCACAAAAGGGCAGATGTTCTTTAAACAATAACACAAAAAGCTCTGGCACTTTACAATACTGCCCATAAAAATGTAGGGGGAAAAGGTAATCTTTTACTTGATAATGTACGTGTAAGTACCATAACGAGTTCATTTATTCACATCAAGGGATGATAAAATATTTCTGATACTTTTTAAAGTAAAAAACCAATTTCCACATTCTGGTTATCAAAAGAAACAGGCTAGGGGATGGTTATGTTTATAAAGAATTTTACAGCTATGAAGGAAAAAAGATAAAATATTGGTAAAACCTAAAACTGAGCAACTATAAAATGTTAAATCTCTATATATTTAATTCCAATTTGGGAAATTATAAAACTCAGTTAACACATCAATGTCAGGACACACCATCTAAAATTCTTCTCAGTCTTAGAGAGGCTAAATATTTATTTTGTAGCGTTATTACTTGAAATAATTAATTTGCCTAAAGGACGATAACTCTCTATACCATAAACCACCTGTAAAAACAGCTCAGAGCATCCTGGGAATAAAGTGAACGGGTTACTTGTGCCTACAGCTCTCCTTACTCATGAATGCCCTTAAAGATCATTTTGATCTGAATAACAAGTAAAGCTCTTGTGCAGGTGGCAAAAGGTACAACATAGCGTATACTTTAAAGATGATATTCCTTGAGATAGCTGGAGTGTTACAAAATGGAGGTCAGGAAGCATTAATCTGGAGACGAATGAAAGCTACACTTTCTTTTCCGTTATTACTCTGAGTTAGCTTAATAGAGCAAAATTTTGTTATTTAGTGATTAGAGGCTGTCAATCACATTTTAGAACTTGGAATAAACTGAGTTAATAATTACATCAGACAAAGTTATATGCATTTTGTAAATAAAGTTTTTTGAAACTCTTTAAAATTTGGGTAATATACATAACATTAAACTTACCATTTAACCACTTTTAAGGGTATAGTTCAGGAGCATTTAAGTACATTCACACTGTTGTGCCACCACCACCACCATCCATCTCTAGAACTTTCTCATCTTCCCAAACTGAAACTCTGGACACAGTAAACAATGACTCCCCGTTTCCCTCTCCCCCAGCCGCTGGCAACCACCACTCTACTTTCATTCTTTACGAATTTGGCTACTCTAGGTACTTCATATGAGTGGAATCACGGTATTTGCCCTTTTGTGATGGGCTTATTTCATTTAGCACCAATGTCTTCAAGGTCCATCCAAGTTGTAGCATGTAGTATCAGAATTTCCTTCCTTTTTAAAGCTGTATACCACATTTTCTACATCTGTCCATAGACGGAAACGTTGAAACTTTCTTGTTCCCCTGAGGCAGACTTGCTACCACCCTGATGGCTCTCTTTAATAAAATAAATTTCAAATGGCGGAGGAGGAACCAAGTTGGTGGAGTAGAAGGACGTGCTCTCACTCCCTCTTGCAAGAACACCAGAATCACAACTAGCTGCTGGACAATCATCAACAGGAAGACACTGGAACTCACCAAAAAAGATACCCCATATGCGAAGACAAAGGAGAAGCTACAATGAGACGGTAGGAGGGGCGCAATCACAGTAAAATCAAACCCCATAACTGCTGGGTGGGTGACTCACAGACTGGAGAACACTTATACCACAGAAGTTCATCCACTGGAGTGAAGGTTCTGAGCCCCACGTCAGGCTTCCCAACCTCAGGGTCCGGCAACGGGAGGAGGAATTCCTAGAGAATCAGACTTTGAAGCCTAGTGGGAACTGATTGCAGGACTTCGACAGGACTGGGAGAAACAGAGACTCCACTCTTGGAGGGCACATACAAAGTAGTGTGCGCACTGGGACCTAGGGGAAGGAGCAGTGACCCCAGGGGAGACTGAACCTGACCTACCTGCTAGTGTTGGAGGGTCTCCTGCAGAGGCAGGGGGGTGGCTGTGGCTCACCGTGGGGACAAGGACACTGGCAGCAGAAGTTCTGGTAAGTACTCCTTGGCGTGAGCCCTCCCAGAGTCCGCCATTAGGCCCACCAAACAGCCCAGGTAGGCTCCAGTGTTGGGTTGCCTCAGGCCAAACAAGCAACAGGGAGGGAACCCAGCCCCACCCATCAACAGTCAAGTGGATTAAAGCTTTACTGAGCTCTGCCCACCAGAGCAAAAGCCAGCTCTACCCACCACCAGTCCCTCCCATCAGGGAACCTGCACAAGCCTCTTTAGCCTCATCCACCAGAGGGCAGACAGCAGAAGCAAGAAGAACTACAATCCTGCAGCCTGTGGAACAAAAACCACATTCACAGAAAGAAAGACAAGATGGAAAGGCAGAGAGCTATGTACCAGATGAAGGAACAAGGTAAAACCCCAGAAAAACAACTAAATGAAGTGGAGATAGGCAAACCTTCCAGAAAAAGAATTCAGAAAAATGACAGTGAAGATGATCCAGGACCTCGGAAAAAGAATGGAGGCAAAGATCAAGAAGATGCAAGAAATGTTTAACAAAGACCTAGAAGAAGTAAAGAACAAACAAACAGAGATGAACAATACAATAACTGATATGAAAACTACACTAGAAGGAATCAATAGCAGAATAACTGAGGCAGAAGAACAGATAAGTGACCTGGAAGACAGAATGGTGGAATTCACTGCTGCGGAACAGAATAAAGAAAAAAGCATTAAAAGAAATGAAGACAGCCTAAGAGACCTCTGGGACAACATTAAACGTCAACAACATTTGCATTATAGGGGTCCCAGAAGGAGAAGAGAGAGAGAAAGGACCCAAGAAAATATTTGAAGAGATTATAGTCAAAAACTTCCCTAACATGGGAAAGGAAATAGCCACCCAAGTCCAGGAAGCGCAGCGAGTCCCATACAGGATAAACCCAAGGAGAAACACGCCAAGACACATAGTAATCAAATTGGCAAAAATTAAAGACAAAGAAAAATTACTGAAAGCAGCGAAGGAAAAACGACAAATAACATACAAGGGAACTCCCATAAGGTTAACAGCTGATTTCTCAGCAGAAACTCTACAAGCCAGAAGGGAGTGGCAAGATATACTTAAACTGATGAAAGGGAAGAACCTACAACCAAGATTACTCTACCCAGCAAGGATCTCATTCAGATTCGATGGAGAAATCAAAAGCTTTACAGACAAGCAAAAGCTAAGAGAATTCAGCACCACCAAACCAGCTCTACAACAAATTTGCTAAAGGAACTTCTCTAAGCGGGAAACACAAGAGAAGAAAAGGACCTACAAAAACAAACCCAAAACAATTAAGAAAATGGTCATAGGAACATACATATCGATAATTACCTTAAACGTGAATGGATTAAATGCTCCAATCAAAAGACACAGGCTTGCTGAATGGATACAAAAACAAGACCCATATATATGCTGTCTACAAGAGACCCACTTCAGACCTAGGGACACATACAGACTAAAAGTGAGGGGATGGAAAAAGATATTCCATGCAAATGGAAATCAAAAGAAAGCTGGAGTAGATTCATATCAAATAAAATAGACTTTAAAATAAAGAATGTTACAAGAGACAAGGAAGGACACTACCTAATGATCAAGGGATCAATCCAAGAAGAAGATATAACAATTATAAAAATATATGCACCCAACATAGGAGCACCTCAATACATAAGGCAACTGCTAACAGCTATAAAAGAGGAAATCGAAAGTAACACAATAACAGTGGGGGACTTTAACACCTCATTTACACCAATGGACAGATCATCCAAAATGAAAATAAATAAGGAAACACAAGCTTTAAATGACACAATAGATAGATTTAATTGATATTTATAGGACATTCCATCTAAAAACAGCAGATTACACTTTCTTCTCAAGTGCGCACGGAACATTCTCTAGGATAGATCACGTCTTGGGTCACAAATCAAGCCTCAGTAAATTTAAGAAAACTGAAATCATATCAAGCATCTTTTCTGACCACAATGCTATGAGATTAGAAATCAATTACAGGGAAAAAAAATGTAAACAACACAAACACATGGAGGCTAAACAATACATTACTAAATAACCAAGAAATCACTGAAGAAATCAAAGAGGAAACCAAAAAATACCTAGAGACAAATGACAATGAAAACACGACGATCCAAAACCTATGGGATGCAGCAAAAGCAGTTCTAAGAGGGAAGTTTATAGCTATACAAGCCTACCTCAAGAAACAAGAAAAATCTCAAATACACAATCTAACCTTACACCTAAAGGAACTAGAGAAAGAAGAACAAACAAAACCCAAAGTTAGCAGAAGGAAAGAAATCATAAAGATCAGAGCAGAAATAAATGAAATACAAACAAAGGAAACAATAGCAAAGATCAATAAAACTAAAAGCTGGTTCTTTGAGAAGATAAACAAAATTGATAAACCATTAGCCAGACTCATCAAGAGGGAGAGGACTCAAATCAATAAAATTAGAAATGAAAAAGGAGAAGTTATAACAGACACTGAAGAAATACAAAGCATCCTAAGAGACTACTACAAGCAACTCTATGCCAATAAAATGGACAACCTGGAAGAAATGGACAAATTCTTAGAAAGGTATATATAACCTTCCAAGACTGAACCAGGAAGAAACAGAAAATATGAACAGACCAATCACAAGTAATGAAATTGAAACTGTGATTAAAAATCTTCCAACAAGCAGAAAGTCCAGGACGAGATGGCTTCACAGGTGAATTCTATCAAACATTTAGAGAAGAGCTAACACCCATCCTTCTCAAACTCTTCCAAAAAATTGCAGAGGAAGGGGCTTCCCTGGTGGCGCAGTGGTTGAGAGTCCGCCTGCCGATGCAGGGGACACGGGTTCGTGCCCCGGTCCGGGAAGATCCCACATGTCGCAGAGCAGCTGGGCCCGTGAGCCATGGCTGCTGAGCCTACGCTTCCGGAGCCTGTGCTCCGCAACGGGAGAGGCCACAACAGTGAGAGGCCCGCGTACCAAAAAAAAAAAAAAAAAAAGTTGCAGAGGAAGGAACACTCCCAAACTCATTCTCTGAGGCCATCATCACCCTGATACCAAAACCAGACAAAGGTACTACAAAAAAAGAAAATTACAGACCAATATCACTGATGAATATAGATGCAAAAATCCTCAACAAAATACTAGCAAACAGAATCCAGCAACACATTAAAAGGATCATACACCATGACCAAGTGGGATTTATCCCAGGAATGCAAGGATTCTTCAATATATGCAAATCAATCAACGTGATACACCATATTGACAAACTGAAGAATAAAAACCATATGATCATCTCAATAGATGCAGAAAAAGCTTTTGACAAAATTCAACACCCATTTATGATAAAAACTCTCCAGAAAGTGGGCATAGAGGGAACCTACCTCAACATAATAAAGGCCATATATGACAAACCCACAGCAAACATCATTCTCAATGGTGAAAAACTGAAAGCATTTCCTCTAAGATCAGGAACAAGACAAGGATGTCCACTCTCACCACTATTATCCAACATAGTTTTGGAAGTCCTAGCCACGGAAACCAGAGAAAAAAAGAAATAAAAGGAATACAAATTGGAAAAGAAGAAGTAAAACTGTCACTGTTTGCAGATGACATGATACTATACACAGAGAATCCTAAAGATGCCACCAGAAAACTAATAGAGGTAATCAATGAATTTGGTAAAGTTGCAGGATACAAAATTAATGCACAGAAATCTCTTGCATTCCTATACACTAATCATGAAAAATCTGAAAGAGAAATTAAACACTCCCATTTACCACTGCAACAAAAAGAATAAAATACCTAGAAATAAACCTACCTAGGGAGACAAAAGACCTGTATGCAGAAAACTATAAGACACTGATGAAAGAAATTGAAGATGATACCAACAGATGGAGAGATATACCATGTTCTTGTATTGAAAGAATCAATATTGTGAAAATGACTATACTACCCAAAGCAATCTACAGATTCAATGCAATCCCTGTCAAATTACCAATGGCATTTTTTACAGACCTAGAACAAAAAATCTTAAAATTTGTATGGAGATATAAAAGACCCCGAATAGCCAAAGCAGTCTTGAGGGAAAAAAAACGGAGCTGGAGGAATCAGACTCCCTGACTTCAGACTATACTACAAAGCTACAGTAATCAAGACAATATGGTACTGGCACAAAAACAGAAACATAGATCAATGGAACAAGATAGAAAGCCCCGAGATAAACCCACGCACCTATGGTCAACAAATCTGTGACAAAGGAGGCAAGAATATACAATGGAGAAAAGACAGTCTCTTCAATAAGTGGTGATGGGAAAACTGGACAGCTACATGTAAAAGAATTAAATTAGAACACTCCCTAACACCATACACAAAAATAAACTCAAAATGGATTCGAGACCTAAATGTAAGACCAGACACTATAAAACTCTTAGAGGAAAACATAGGAAGAACACTCTGATATAAATCACAGGAAGATCTTTTTTGATCCACCTCCTAGAGTAATGGAAATAAAAACAAAAATAAACAAATGGGACCTAATGAAACTTCAAAGCTTTTGCACAGCAAAGGAAACCACAAACAAGACAAAAAGACAACCCTCAGAATGGGAGAAAATATTTGCAAACGAATCAACGGACAAAGGATTAATATCCAAAATATATAAACAGCTCATCCAGCTCAATATTAAAGAAACAAACAACCCAATCCAACAATGGATTTAGGCAGGAGACCTAAACAGACATTTCTCCAAAGAAGACATACAGATGGCCAAGAAGAACATGAAAAGCTGCTCAACATCACTAATTATTAGAGAAATGCAAATCAAAACTACAATGAGGTATCACTTCACACCAGTTAGAACTGGCATCATCGGAAAAATCTACAAACAACAAATGCTGGAGAGGGTGTGGAGAAAAGGGAAGCCTCTTGCACTGTTGGTGGGAATATAAATTGATACAGCCACTATGGAGAACAGTATGGAGGTTCCTTAAAAAACTAAAAATAGAATTAACATATGATCCAGCAATCCCACTACTGGGCATATACCCAGAGAAAACCATAATTCAAAAAGACACATGCACCCCAATGTTCACTGCAGCACTATTTACAATAGCCAGGTCATGGAAGCAACCTAAATGCCCATTGACAGACAAATAGATAAAGAAGTCGTGGTACATATATACAATGGAATATTACTCAGCCATAAAAAGGAACGAAATTGAGTCATTTGTTGAGACGTGGATGGATCTAGAGACTGTCATACAGAGTGAAGTAAGTCAGAAAGACAAAAACAAATATCATATATTAACGCATATATGTGGAACCTAGAAAAATGGTACAGATGAACCAGTTTGCAGGGCAGAAGTTGAGACACAGATGTAGAGAACAAACGTATGGACACCAAGGGGGGAAAACCACGGGGGTGGGTGGGTGGGTATGGTGGTGTGCTGAACTGGGCGATTGGGATTGACATGTATACACAGATGTGTATAAAATTGATGACTAATAAGAACCTGTTGTATAAAAAAATAAAATAAAATTCAAAAATTCAATAAATAAATAAATAAAATAAATTTCCCACCTTTAAAAATACTGATTACAAATCATTCCCAAATAAATATATATACCCCCAGGTACCTCAATTCCTAAAACAGTAAGTTTATCTAATGCAACAAACCTTCTTACACTGCTTAAATGCTGCTGCTTTTTCCTGTCATCCACTATATAGTGCCTTTATGTGGAGCTTCATAGTCTAAAGATCCTGTTTCTGCCAAATTACCACTAATCCCTGAGCAATCTGTATAAATATAATATTACACATGGCGGGGGCACAGGAGAGAAATTTTAGATAACGATCCTAGTTAGACTTTAGTAAACTTTCAACAGATAGATTCTTTACAAAATAAAGATGGACATGAAACCTCAGGCTATAGGTCAAATGCAGACCTAGGAGACTCTCTGAAGCACATGCCCCAACAATCATAATTTCATTCTTAGAATGTACTGCCTGGGGTACTTAATGTCAAAATTCCCATAAGTTGGCTTTTCACCTGGGTTCGACATTATGATACATTAAAAAGAGAGAGAGAAGACAAATACAGTCGCTGTGCTCCTCTATCAAGCAATAAGAGCTTGGACTCTCCACTCCTGATTTGGCTCCCTGGTATGTGATAAGCCTCTGTGCTTAAATCCCTTCTACCACTCCACAAGCAGTCTGTCTAAATGTCTGCTATTATTTAGTAGCTTCCGACTTCTATTTATTCTACGTACTTGACAATAGAGACAATTACCTTTAGAAACCCAAATATAAGGATTGATGGGATAAGCTGCCAGAGTTTTAGTTACAGTGATTGGGGGGGTGGGTGGGGATGGAGGATGGAGAGGAGGAGGTTCACAGTGACCATTTATTCTTCTAAATATGGTAACATTAACTTAAATAAAAAACATCACTGTAAGTATGTATTTGTAAGATAAATCAAGGGGAAACGACAGTGACATTTCTATATGATAGGCCAGAACAATAAAACATTATACTTAGAACGTTCCTGCTTTTCATCATCTTCAGGCTTGGTACCTTACACTTTAACCCTTTACATAATTCCTTCTTGAGGACACCTATTATCCATAACCAGAATGGTTATGATCAAAGAGATAAGAAAACTGACACAGAATGAAAGGTCTTTTATTGTTGAAGGATCCTGCTTGACTGCTTCAATAAAAGTCCTCCTCCTTCTCTTATCAACAGATTGTTGAAAAACCGGCCTAGCTTTGAGGCAAAGTGGGCCTCACCTTCCCCACTCACACAAAAAGACTTTGGCCAGGTCTCTGAGACATTATGTGGAAGAAGACGGGGTCTGGTTATAAATAAATCTATTGCTGTATAAAGAAAGAAACAAACAAAAAAAAAACCCAAACCCTTAATACTAGATTCTTGGAGAACATGGAGCTGGCTGCTAAAGTAAATACCGAGAGTAGATTTGGGGATATGGTTACCCATGGTATGGTTCTGCAAAAAAAAGATTTACTCCCAACTTCCTTTGGCTTGACAGTCTTATGACAAAAATCCCAAACCTTCTTGAGCAATACCTCTTAATATAGTTCTGTTTATTAAATAAATTTAAAAAGCATAGCATGATCCTGGAGAAGGTATAACAAAATAAGTAATTCCATTCATATCATGGGGATATCTATGGGTACGACTCTTTTGGAGAGTAGTTCAATAGTACCCATTAAAATAAAAAACACAGGGCTTCGCTGGGGGTGCAGAGGTTAAGAATCCGCCTGCCAGGGCTTCCCTGGTGGCGCAGTGGTTGAGAATCTGCCGGCCAATGCAGGCGACATAGGTTCGAGCCCTGGTCTGGGAAGATCCCCTATGCCGCGGAGCAACTGGGCCCGTGAGCCACAACTACTGAGCCTGCGCGTCTGAAGCCTGTGCTCCGCAACAAGAGAGGCCGCGACAGTGAGAGGCCCACGCACCGCGATGAAGAGTGGCCCCCGCTCGCTGCAACTAGAGAAAGCCCTCGCACAGAAACGAAGATCCAACACAGCCATAAATAAATAAATAGGTAAATAAGTAAAGAAAGAAAGAAAGAATCTGCCTGCCAATGCAGGGGACACAGGTTCGAGCCCTGGTTTGGGAAGATCCCACGTGCCGCGGAGCAACTAAGCCCGTGCACCACAACTACTGAGCCTGCGCTCTAGAGCCCGCGAGCCACAACTACCGAACCCGCACGATACAACTACTGAAGCCCACATGCCTAGAGCCCGTGCTCCGCAATAGAGAAGCCACCACGATAAGAAGCCTACGCACTGCAACGAATAGTAGCCCCTGCTAGCCGCAACTCGAGAAAGCCCGCACACAGCAACGAAGACCCAACACAGCCAAAAATAAAATAAAATTTAAAAATAAATAAAATAAAAAACACAGACACTACATCCTGTAGAAGCAAAAGTATGAGTAAAGATAGTTATCAGAATGTTTATGGCAGCATTATTTGAAATATCAAAAAGTTCGAAAATGACCTTAACATACATCAATTAAAAAATGCTTAAATATATTATGGTACAAAAAAAAATTTGCACTTTGCAGCCATTTAAAAGAATGAGACAGAGCTACATGAACGGACCTAAAATGATGTCAATGATTATTAAATGACAGAAACAAAAACAAGTTGTAGAACTGTTTTTATATGTTTTCATTTTTGAAAAATATAATAGGTACACATGAACACATGCATGTAAGCATTGTGCATATTATATATCTAAATATAAGAGGATATATGTTAGCTTTGTGGGGAAAATAGGCTTTTTGTGGGGGGGTGTTGAGAAAGTGGAACAAGGAAGCCATTTGTTTACGATTTTTCATTTTTTAAAAAAGTGCTGGGCTCATGAGTGATTTATATTTTATTTGTTAAAAAAAATTTTTAAGGCACTAGATGCAGATCTTTGGCCACATGAGTGTTAAAGCCTGCTCCGAATGTAGAATTCTGATACTTGTCTACTGTCTGACAGAAACTATACTATATTTTCAAAGTTGCAAACCTATTCCTCATGAGACCATCGGTTTGCAGGACTTGTTCATTAAAACTATATGCTAGGGCTTCCCTGGTGGCGCAGTGGTTGAGAGTCCGCCGGCTGATGCAGGGGACACGGGTTCGTGCCCCGGTCCGGGAAGATCCCACATGCCGCGGAGCGGTTGGGCCCGTGAACCATGACCGCTGAGCCTGCGCATCCGGAGCCTGTGCTCCGCAATGGGGGAGGCCACAACAGAGAGAGGCCCGCGTACCGCAAAAAAAACCCAACAACGATATGCTAGTGTCTTTATTAGCAGACTACAGATGTAGGTTTGCTACGCTCCTGTTTTACTGGGATGTATCATCTTAGTTGTAGTGGCTGGACACTCAACTAAAAATGGGTGGTCTACTACTATGGGAGGGAAATGTAACATGAGTAAAGTCTCTGCCTCCAAAGAAGCAAAAATGCAGATATGCCACGTGGAAAAAAAAAAAAAAGAATCCTGTGGAATATAATTTACATTCTAGGAAAGGGAAAATGTGTTTCTCATCATTGGCATTCTTGAAAATGCTCCTGACATATGGATGAGTGAAAAACACAGGTTGAATAAGAGCATGATGCCATTTAAGACAACTGATAAGAGGACTTCAGGTATAATTATGACATTGTAATTAACCATGATCTTGTGAAGAATTCTGCCAAAAGCAACGTATGCTACCTGTAGCTATAATGGACTTATTTGAGTTTGACTCTTTAGACAAGAATGAGTTGTTATATATTAAGTTATAAAAGTTCTCTGTACTTGCTTAGTTATTAATGTGAACACAAAGATAACATCTTCCATATTACTAACTGAATCAAAGCTGGTACACATAATCTGCTACATCAGATAATCTTCAACCTCCTACTGTGCTTTGGTCCCCCATTCCTTTTAAACTTGAACATCAATGCAAAATCACTCTTAAATAAACCAGATGCACAACCCTGGCCATAAAGGAGAGAAAACTACGTCTCCTACTCACTTTTGAAATGACCTTATTTCAAATAAGAAAATACGAAGAGGAGACACATCAGACAATTGGTCTTGTTATCCAGTTACTTACAGTTAACTGTTATTATTTTTTTTAATTTTAATTTATTTATTTCATTTTATTTTTGGCTGTGTTGGGTCTTCGTTGCTGGGTGCAGGCTCTCTCTAGTTGCGGCGAGGCAGGGCTACTCTTCGTTGCGGTGCACGGGCTTCTCATTGGTGGCTTCTCTTGTTGCGGAGCACGGGCTCTAGGAGCACAGGCTTCAGTAGTTGTGGCACGTGGGCTCAGCAGTTGTGGCTCGTGGCCTCTAGAGCGCAGGCTCAGTAGTTGTGGCACACAGGTTTAGTTGCTCCACAGCACGTGGGATCTTCCTGGACCAGGGCTCCCACCCCTGTCCCCTGCGTTGGCAGGCGGATTCTTAACCACTGTGCCACCAGGGAAGTCCTTAACTATTATTTTAACCAAGGTTATATTCAGCAGAAATTATGCAAACCTAATCTATCCATATCTGGTAATCCCATGTACAAGATGTGACCATATGAAATCTGTGACTGATTTAGCCATGGAATTTTAACTACCAAATCTAAGTAAACTCCCATTTGAGAAATTTCTCTTAGAAACCAGTGCTAGGAAGCACTCTGTTTTTATGGAATAATATGTATTTTTCTTCTTTTCTGTTAAGAATGACATTTCATTTATGCTATCAAGGAGTTTAAAGCTAAATTTGAGATCCATCTATAGCAACTACGTAGGCTCGTACAAGGGTGCATCTGTTTACTTTCTGGCTTTGGTTTTCTACTTTTCTTTACATTTCTCATGATTCTGATTATTTATTTGTATTTATTACATTTGCTCCCGATCTAAGCTACCCCAGATGCTCTGGAGACAAATTAAATAAATAAAAATCAAATAGGTTTCAGTTATAGCTGACATATTGATTTACATATATTAGATTAAGATACACATGAAATATTGCTAACTCATAAGACATCAATCACCTTAATATAAAATATTTAAGCCAAGAGAGAATATGTAAGAGTACAATTGTCTGGACGTATGGCCAAACCTCAACATCTACCATGTACAGCTCTTTTCTAAAGAGTTCCACATCAACTACCAGGTGATGATGCCAAGCTGGTATCTGTCTGAACCTGGTTGGACACCTGACCCAAAGGCTGCCCATCTACAGGACAACCACTAGGCTATATATGATGTTTTGGCCCCAAAGCTCTTTATTTCAGTGTCTGAGAGGCCTTGTGTTTCCTTCTGGTTTCCTTATTTCCCACGGGTACTGGTAAATCGAAAAGAGCTAAATATAATACAGTGTCTCATGGCTTTAGTTACTATATATATGTTGATGACTTCTAAATCATGCTGATAAGCTTTAGACTTGTATATACATCTGCCTTTTGACAGCTCTACTTTGATATTTTCAATTATCAAAACTGAACTATTTTCATTGTTTTCCTCCCATTAGTCCTGTTTCTCCACCTACTTTCTTTATCTTAGTGAGTATTCCCACTATCTACTTAGTAGAAGGAAAAAAACTTGCGCATCATCTTTCACTCCTTTCCAATACATACCCCCACTGACAATGCGTCAAATCAACCAGCAAATATGTCACCAAACGTTAACTCTTAAAAATCTCTTGATTGAGTCTATTTTCTCTCTAGCCTATCACTATCATGAGGTTCAGGCCATCACTTTCTCCCAATAAAGGGCAGAATTTTTTGTTTCAAATTTTATATAAGTAAAAATGTATTATGTAATTGTATATTTTACCACAACTATATTTATTATTACACATTTATTATAAATTATATTACTTACTGTAAATTAAAATAAGTTTATATACAAGTTATATACACATGAGGAAATTCACAAACCATAAAATTTACCATTTTAAAGCACACAATCCAGTGAGTTTTAGTATGTCCACAATGGTGTGCAATCATCACCACCATCTAATTTCAGAACATTCTCATCGCCCCTAAAAGAAACCTTGTACACATTAGCAGTCACTCCCCATTGCCCCTTTACTGCAGCCCCTGACAACCCCTATCTCCATGGATTTATCTATTCTGGACATTTAATATAAATAGGCTAATACAGTATGTGGCCTTTGTGTCTGGCTTCTTTCACTTGCTGTGTTTTTAATCATACATTTATGTTGTAGCACACATCTGTACTTCATTCCTTTTTATGGCTGAATAATATTCCATTATATAGATATATCATACTTTGTTTATCCATTCTTCAGTTGATGGACATTTGGATTGTTTCCACTTTGGTTACTATGAATAATGCTGCTATGAACTTTCACATGTAAGTTTTTGTGTGAATATATTTGAGTATAGGAGTAGAATGCTGAGTTATATGAGGAAGGACAGCATCCACAAAGAGGGTGACCTAGTGAGATATTGGACAAGCAGGGTGAAGGGGAAGCCTGGTGTGGGGTATCACAGGTTGAGGGGGCTGAGAAGGATGTCGGTGTAGGTGATTCACATGACGAGTTGAAGCCCAAAAGAAGTGAGGGCATCCATACACTGGGGTGACCTACCATAATGTGTCAGTGCCTGGGCCATATGAAGAGGGCAACCACATGGAGCAGAAATCCACCATGGGTTTTGGAACCCAAGCAGAGTAGAAGGGTGTCCGTGCAAGAGGAGGGGAGTGGTCTGGCACGAGTTGTGTGAACCCAGTGGGGTGAAGATGGAATCCTTGTGAAAGGGAGCAGCCGCAGTCGGAGATTGGTTACAATCAGGAAGTCTGAGTAAATAACAAAATACATTAAGGATAATGACAGGTTTGTCACAGAAGGGAATTCAAATATGGAAAGGGAGGAAATTAGACTTATATGGTGCTGGATTGGAAAACACAAAATAAAATATTAAGGACCTACTCATGGGGTATCAGGTTTGCAATTTATTCTAATGGCTTAGGAAGAAAAGTTTTTTGTACCATAGTGCAACTTTTCTGTAAATTTGAGACTGTCAAGGAAAATACTCTTCACCTTAATAATCCACGTCTAGGATTCTATCCTAATGAAATCATAAAGGATGGTTTCAAATACTCAAAAGAAGAAAGATCATTATAGCTGTGCAATGATAGCAGATAACTGGGGAAACACCTAGAGGCTAACAAGGAATGGATTTTGAAAACTAGGTAAGGTTAGGAACAAGACAAGAATGACTGATAGCATCACCTTCATTCAACATTTATTTTGGAGGTTGTGGCTAAAGCAATGATGAAAAAATTACTATAAATAATTGGAAGAGTTTTTTTTTTTGGGCAGGAGACAAATATATAGAAAATCTAAGAAACAACTAAAAATTACTAGAATTAATATTAAAGATGTGGCTAAAAGATGAAAAATTGATAGCTTTCCCTACAACTAGCAATAATAGAAACAGAATGAAATTTATTAAGAAACTGTAACATTAAGGACATGAATCAAGACAAAAATAATTAATAACACACAATGTTCTTGGATAGCAAAACAAACAAAAAAAGTTAATCTTGTTAATATACAGTCACACAAGAAAAAAGGTTAAGTCATCAAGTGTTCACAGAGTTCTTAGTTATATCCAGCACTCTATTAGGCAGAGAGGAAATTCAATAATATAAAACAACGTATTTGCCTTCCAGAAGCATATAGCCTTTGTAAAAAGAAACATGTAGACACAGGGCAGCTTATGATTAACCGATATAATGTGTGACCTGAAAATATAAGTGCTGCTGAAAGTAAAAAAACAATGGGGTCAATATGGGTGGAGATAGTCAAAGAGAAAAGGGTTTTTTGTCATCACTCCTTTTTTCTCACTTTACAATCTAATTTCTATCTTTACTACTCAATTGCAGTTGTACCTTGAAGAACACTAATGGTTTTCTTGTGCTATCCAAAGGCCGTTATCAGTCTTCAATAAGCCTTATCCCTCCAAATATATTGACCATTCCCTTATTAAGAACCTCCTCTTCTGGCTTCTCAGATACCATCTTGTAACTGCCACTTACTATACTTCTGTTTTCAAATGAAGGCATTTCCCAAGGTTTAGTTCCTATTCTTTTGCTTTACTGTTTACTAAAGTGCGGTTCATGGATCACTTGCACCAATGTATTGAGTGGGCCAAGAGGTCTGTTCATTTTTTTCCGTAAGGTGGCTCTAGTAGCACTTAGTTGTCTTTAACTTCATTTGAAAGAATTTTGTTAGACTGTATGTGACAGCTGTCATATCAGTGTGTGTTTAAAAAGAGACTTATCGGGCTTCCCTGGTGGCGCAGTGGTTGAGAGTCCACCTGCCGATGCAGGGGACACGGGTTCGTGCCCCGGTCCGGGATCCCACATGCCGCGGAGCGGCTGGGCCCGTGAGCCATGGCCGCTGAGCCTGCGCGTCCGGAGCCTGTGCTTTGCAACGGGAGAGGCCACAACAGTGAGAGGCCCGTGTGCCGCCAAAAAAAAAAAAAAAGGCATCAAAATTGGTGAATTTTTGTGTAGCCATTTTAATATTGAAGATGGAAGAAAAAACCCAACATTTTTGGTATATTATGCTTTATTATTTCAAGAAAGGTAAAAACGCAACTGAAACGCAAAGAAAGATTTGTGCAGCGAATGGAAAGGTGCTGTGACTGATCGAACATGTCAAATGTGCTTACGAAGTTTCGTGCTGGAGATTTCTCGCTGGACGATACTCCATGGTTAGGTAGACCAGTTAAAGCTGACAGCGATCAAATCAAAACAATAACAGAACAATCAATGTTATACCCCGCAGGAGATGGCCGACATACTCAAAATATCCAAATCAAGTGCTGAAAATCATTTGCACCAGCTCAGTTATGTGAATCGCTTTGATGTTTGGGTTCCACATAAATTAAGCGAAAAAACCCTTCCTGACCGTATTTCCACATGCGATTCTCTACTGAAACATAATGAAAACGTTCCATTTTTCTTTTTCTTTCTTTTTTTTTTTTTGCGGTACTCGGGCCTCTCACTGTCGTGGCCTCTCCCGTTGAGGAGCACAGGCTCCGGACGCGCAGGCTCAGCGGCCATGGCTCACGGGCCCAGCCGCTCCGCGGCATGTGGGATCTTCCCGGACCGGGGCACGAACCCGTGTCCCCTGCACCGGAAGGCGGATTCTCAACCACTGTGCCACCAGGGAAGCCCCGAAAACGTTCCATTTTTAAAACAAATTGTGATGGGTGATGAAAAGTGGATACTGTACAACAATGTGGAGCAGGGGAGATCAGGCGGCAAGTGAAATGAACCACCATCAACCACACCAAAGACCGGTCTTCATCCAAAGAAGGTGATGTTGTGCATATGGTGGGATTGGAAGGGAGTCCTCTATCATGACCTCCTTCCAGAAAACCAAACGATAAATTCCAACAAGTACTGCTCCCAGTTACACCAACTGAAAGCAGCACTCGACAAAAAGCATCCAGAATTAGTCAAAAGAAAACGCAAAATCTTCTATCCGAATAACGGAAGACCGCGTGTTTCTTTGATGACCAGGCAAAAACTGTGTCAGCCTGGCTGGGAAGTTCTGATTCATCCGGCACATTCACCAGACATTGCACCTTCGAATTTCCGTTTATTTCCGTCTTTACAAAATTCTCTTAATGGAAAAAATTTCAATTCCATGGAAGACTGTAAAAGGCAACCGGAACAGTTCTTTGCTCAAAAAGATAAAAAGTTTTGGGAAGATGGAATTATGAAGTTGCCTGAAAAATGGCAGAAGGTAGTGGAACAAAAGGGTGAATACGCTGTTCAATAAAGTTCTTGGTGAAAATGAAAAATGTGTCTTTTATTTTTACTTAAAAAACCAAAGGCACTTTTTGGCCCACCCAATACCTAGAGTGTTTAATAGAAATATAAATTCCTGGTTCCTAGCCCAAACCTACGGATTCAGAATTTCTGAGTGTGGAGCCCAGATATCTGCAGAATATTTTTTTAAAACCACTCTCCAGGTGATTCTTACTAACATTATAAAGGTTACTAATTTATCACTCTCAAAAACATTTATAAAAGATGTGAATTTTGAGGTCAACAATTCAGATATTTTTAAAGCAAACTGCAAAACAAGTACACCTTCATGTTTTTAACCCCCTGATCACAGACTGAAATATACCAGGCTAGAGAGATGACAATAGTGCATGGCAGCAAAGTTTTATCATTAATTTACAAATTCACGTCTCTAGGTGAAGATCAATCTTTTAGTTAATCCATAACCACTGACAAAAAAAATGGATGTCAAAGATGGCATCTGCCTCAGTTTGAAATCTAACACTCAAGAGAAGTGAAGGTCAAGAATCATTCTTCAGGTACTTCCCTGGTGGTGTGGGTAAGACTCCACACTCCCAGTGCAGGGGGCCTGGGTTTGATCCCTGGTCAGGGAACTAGATCCCACATGCATGCTACAACTGAAGAGTCTGCATGCCGCAACTAAAGGTCCCACATGCCGCAACTAAGACCCAGCATAGCCAAAATAAAATAAATAAATACTAAAAAAAAGAATCGTTCTTCCATCAGAACTCTTGTTAAATGATTCAAAATGGAGGATGGGGATGGGGTAGAAAGGTGGGGGTGGAGGAACATATCTCCTGTTGTACAGATCTGACTTCTGAAACCATGTCTGTTTTATATAGTCAGAAATAAACAAAATCGGTTCTATTTCTGGTCACGGCTGAGTAAATTTTCACTGTTCTAATCTTCTAACTTCAAACTCTGAACAAAATATAAAAACAACCATCTGGGGCTTCCCTGGTGGCGCAGTGGTTAAGAATCTGCCTGCCAATGCAGGAGACATGGATTCGAGCCCTGGTCCAGGAAGATCCCACATGCCGCGGAGCAACTAAGCCTGTGCTCTAGAGCCCACGAGCCATGGCTACTGAGCCCACATGCTACAACTACTGAAGCCCGTGCGCCTACAGCCCATGCTCCACAGCAAGAGAAGTCACCACAATGAGAAGCCCGCGCACCACGACGAAGAGTAGCCCCCGCTCGCCTCAACTAGAGAAAAGCCCGTGCATAGCAATGAAGACCAAATGCAGCCATAAATTAATTAATTAATTAATTTAAAAAAACAAAACAACCATCTGAAGGCAATGGAGAGTGAACAAATGCAGGTAGCTACTAAAGAGGAAAAGGGAAGAACAAGCGACTTTCCAGTTGTTTTGTTTTGTTTTTTCATGGGTTTTATCCTGAGGGCAGGTTATACTTGGGGCCCTTAGAACTTGGATAGAAATCTGTGAAGGAGAACCAGAGAACAAAGTTTGGAGCAACCACAGGCAATGGGAAGTGAGGAGAGAAGGGAGAGAGCCAGAGTGAGGTGAGGGGAACACAAATCCTGTCCAAACCTCTGAGTGACCTCTGAATACTACGTGTGTGGGGCAGACTCCAAGCTGCTAAAGTTAGAAGAACTGAACTTACATTTCAGGGGCCAACCACCACAGGGGACACAAAGTTTGTAGGTTGGTAACTGCCAAGTTACCTATCTGCTAAAAACAAACAAATAAATCCATTGAATAAGGATGGAAAGGAAAACCCCAAACTGAATACAAACAGAGATGAATAAAATGAACTACTTTTATTTAATTTATTTATTTATTTATTTTTGGTACGTGGGCCTCTCACTGTTGTGGCCTCTCCCCTTGTGGAGCACAGGCTCCGGACACGCAGGCTCAGCAGCCATGGCTCACGGGCCCAGCCGCTCCGCGGCATGTGGGATCTTCCCGGACCGGGGCACGAACCCGTGTCCCCTGCATCGGCAGGCGGACTCTCAACCACTGCGCCACCAGGGAAGCCCTGTACTATATTTTAAATGAATAATGTAAAAAAAGAGAATTAACCAATGTAACTTTTTTTTCCAATGTAACTTTTGAACTCAGTATTTTCTGTATATCACCAGGCAAAAGACCAAAACAAACAAAAGTCACACCAAAAAACTATAAATAATGAATGAACTTTAATTAGATTTTTTTCACAACGTTATGGGTTAATTATTTCATGTGCATTCTAAGATTGAGTAAATAAGTAAACATATTGTGGATAGAGTCATATTTCTCCCTTAGAGAAGACAGTTATAAATATGGAAAGGATGAGAGCTAAAATGAGCCCTATAGTATTAGACTGGGATTGGGGGTGTTAGTATAAACTAGTTATGTAAAAGTATTGTCATTTTTAATCTATCTATCCACCTATATATAGATACAGACAGACATAAAATTGCATAAAGATATGTTTACGTACCACACACCCCCAAACATGTATTTAGCTCTACCTGATGAGAAGATCTACGAGCAATGATGCTCCAGTAGCAATAAGCATAGCTTGGGTAGAGATCTTAGCTTCTAAATACCAGTCTCCACTAAAAAACATCCCTGAGCTCCTTGCAAAAATGTCTGATTCCAGGACTGGGTCAGGAGAAGTACAAGAAGGTCCTAGAATATCTTGTGTCAAAAAACAAGGATAGTGGAGCGGCTGGGCCCGTGAGCCATGGCCGCTGAGCCTGCACGTCCGCAGCCTGTGCTCTGCAACGGGAGAGGCCACAACAGTGAGAGGCCCGCATACCGCAAAAAACAAAACAAAAACAAACAAACAAAAAAACGAGGATATATTCAAACAATGATGGGGCATATTCCAAGAACACAGAATATAACTGTAGGGGCTCCCACTGGCTAAGTCTGAAACATTCTGAGCAGAAAACAAGGATAACCCAAATGGGATTAAAACACACTGAATAAAGTAGGAATCCATGAGTCTATATTGACATTAAAAAATAAAGGAAAAAATGGGATAGAACAAATACTGAAGCCTGCGCACCTATAGCCCGTGCTCCACAACAAAGAGAAGCCATCGTAAAGACCCAATGCAACCAAAAAAAACTCCCAAAAAACAAAAACTAGCTTCACAATATCAAGCTGAGCCTGGTGGGAGTTCACAGTATTAGGATGTTTAATGATAGGAAGACAAAAAGGACTTAGAAAAAAAATAGTATCTTCGCATGGCCAGGTGGCTCTTAGTCTCAAAACACAAACAGCTCTGTGTGTCCACATATATACACGACCTAAACAAAGGCAGTGTGTCTAATCTTATTAATAGTCCATCACTAACATGCTATCAAGGCAGCACAGGAGTTGCTACTGGCTAAGAAAATCTGGAGCCAAACAAGAGCTGAAGTCTCTCCCTGACAGACCTAAAATAAAACATCCAATTTACTCCTCAGAATATTTTGTTGTTGTTGCTCCTCCAGGCAATGAAGTGTAAGGCTTGGAAATATTAAAATAGCAAATTGTGGGACTTCCCTGGCGGCCCAGTGGTTAGGACTCCACGCTTCCACTGAAGGGGGCACAGGTTCGATCCCTGGTTGGGGAACTAAGATCCTGTATGCCGTGTGGCACAGCCAAAAAAAAAAAGCAAATGGCAATTATGAAGAAACACGCAAACCAGGGAGGAGATGAAGTTCTATACACAGGCAGCATCCAATTTACTAATGGACTGTATGTGCAAAGTTTGTAAATTCTCCAATATAAACAGTATCACAAATGACAGTTTGCTTGCCAGGCAAACCTTAGGAGAAAAAAATCCTAAACTACAATACTGTGTATTATGCAGAAGAGATTGAGCCTCAAATCTTGTAGTATAGCTGAATCAAAGACCCTTTGCCTCTGTCCACAAAGGGGAAACAATAATCTCACATTTGAAATGTTCTTCTCCCTCACTCTTCTTCTCTGTCCAGTTAATCACTACTTACCCCTTTACGACTCAACTCATGTCTCATTTCCTTGAAAGCATCTTCTGAACTCTCCAAGGTTGGTTGTAAAGTCCTACATGTGAGCTTGCTGTAACGGTCTAGGCAAACCTCCATTATAGCTTTATATTGATTATTTTCTTGTTGGTGTTTTCTACTACTCGCTGAGCTTCTGAGGACAACGACTCCTGTTTATTTCTATATCTAACATAATGCCTGGTACACTGCATGTTTGCTCCTATAGTAAGGTTGAAAGAAATTCCAACTATGTAACATTTTGGAAAAAGCAAAACTATGGAGATCAAAAGGGAGAGAGATGAATAGGCAGAGCGTGAAGGATTTTTAGGGCAGTAAAAATACTACGTATGATATTGTAATGATGGATATATTATTACACATTTGTACAAACCCATGGAATCTACACCACCAAGAGTGAACCCTAAGGTAAACTATGGACTTTAGATAATTATGACGTGTTAACGTAGGTTCATCCTCGGCAAAAAAAAAAGTGCCATTCTGGTGGGTTATGTTGATACTGGGGGTGGGGGGGTTATGCATGTGTGAGGCTGGGGGTACGTGAGAAATCTCAGCACCTTCTTCTCATTTTATTGTAAACCTAAAACCGCTCTACAAATACAAATTCTTTAAAAGAAAGAAAGTTGAAGGAATACAAAGTACAAGAATGAGGTCTGTAGTAATTTTTAAACTGTGCCATTCTGCTAATGCAAAATTCTCTCACCAAGAAAACATATCGATTAATTGCAGTAGCAAGCTCAAATGAAAATGCATCATTCATACATGGTATAGGAAAAAACCAGCCTAAATATACGTTTATAGTCATATATGTAACTACTGTGTTAAAAATCAGTAAAGAACAAGATGTACTGACTTATTTTTCTTGGTATTTAATTAAATTTATCACTTGAGCCACTTCCTCCCCAAAAGGTTTAAGGGAATATAATTTAATTATTTCTTGATATTGCATAGCTTTCATAAAGAAAATCACTTGTCATCCTATACAGTGAAATCCTCATGGGTAACTAAGCGACTAAAACGTCTCCTCATTAAATAAGCAACCCTGTACTGTATTGGTTTTGAATGTTACTATTTATTTTTAATTGAAATAACACTGATTTATAACACTGTATAAGCTTCATGTGTACAACATTATATTTCTACTTCTGTATACCCTATAACAAGCTCACCACCAAAAATTTATTTTCCATCCATCCACCATACAGCTGACCCCCTTTACACCTTTCGCCCTCCCCACCACCCCTTCCCACCTGGGATCCACTGCTCTGTTCTCAATCCTACTTGTTTGTTGGTTTGTTTTTTTTCCTTTTTCTCCTTTCTCTTTTTTTTGTTAGCAGCACCACGGGGCACGCAGGATCTTAGATCCCCGACCAGGTGCCGCCTGCACTGGAAGCGTGCAGTCTTAACCACTGGACCACCAGGGAAATCCCCTGCTTTTGTTTTTAAAATTAGTTTTTATATATTCTCCCTTACTATCAGATTGCTACTTCTTAAAACTCAGTGGACCCTCTATTAACATAACTCTTCTGATCCCATTTTTACGTACTGCTATTCATAATCAAATTTGTAATAACTGTGTCTAAAGAAAAAAAAAAGAAAAGGAGTACATAGGGCCTGAGAAATGGCTGGCATGCATCCGCTGAGTAAAATGCACATTTGTTCTTCCAGCTTGCTTCCTGTTTCTTTGATTTGTTCTGGACAATTGAGAAGGCTAGAAAACTAAATGCTCAGTAAGAGCAATATTGGTTTTCTGTTCTTTCATTCAGGAACATCTGCCAATGCACCTTAAAGTTGACAGATGATCACTTTTGGTAGTCTTAGCATCTAATCACATCATTTTATGGTCTATGAGTAAAAAATAGAAATCAATAGTAATATACATAACATTTTTATTGCACTTCTTATGTGCCAGGCACTCTTCTAATAAGCACTTTACATTTATCAACCCTTTTGATCCTTAGGATAACTCTAAGAGGTAGGTACTAAAATCCTCAATTTACAGCTAGTAAATGACAGAATCCAGGTGTTCAGATTCCAGAGTCCATGTTCTTCATCATTATGTGCCTTTAAAAGTAAGAAAACACACAAACCCCTATCTGCCCTAAATTCCTGGCAAATACACTGAATGAAAATCTACTAGATAGCATCAATGTTGTAAGCTTCCTGGAAGAGAATATAAGATAGCATGTGTACAGAAAAGAGTTCACATAGCAGGCCTATCCTTATTAGAAAGGCCTGCTTGCAGTGCTGACCCTTGGATGGCATTTGAGAATTTGGATTGGGGAGGGTTCCCACTATTCCCTGATAAGCTTCCCTGGTAGACAACATTTTACTTTTTTTGTTATAATTTATTTCTGGAGGAATTAAGCACATCCTGTGTGACTCCACTGGGAAAGGACTCATAAGCCTACACCGGGTTTCCTCTCTATTTCACTCCATGTGCCTTTTCCTTTTGCTAATTTTGCTCTGTATCTTTTCCCTGTAATAAATCATACCCATGAGTATGACTATATGCTCATAGCCTTGAGTCCTCCCAGTAAAACACCAAACCTAGGAGTAGTCTTGGGGACCCCCAACACAGCATGATTATCTCTTTTAGACAAAAAATCCCAGCCAATTCATTCTTTCCATCTAAGTTCAGAAAGTTCATCTACCAACTCACACGTACGTATTACATATTGCATGACAATTATGACCCAACACCCCAAGAGTTGAAAAATTAATGAAAAAAGTTTCAGATTCTTATAAGCAATGATAATCCTCATTCTGAAACTGCACTTTGTTTTATAGCCAAAAGGGCATGTGTGGGCTCAAGCAGTCTTACCACTCACATTATTATCAGTTATCAATATCATCCTCAGAAGGAATCTTCGAGAAACAAAGATTCACTTTGCATTTCACTTTAATGAATGTAATGTAATTTCACTTTACATTAGCTCTTGGAAAACACATAAGAGTCTCTATCTTATAAACACTGACATTCATTTTTCAAGAGGTACTTCTAAATAAATGCATATGGTTCTTCTCTCAAAGGAAGTACTGTCAATCCTGCTAACTGAATTTCACATTATGCAAGCAGTGGATTCCAGCTTGCTAGAGCATTACTAATAAACTTTGTTTCAAAAAGGAAGGAGAAAAATTAGTAAGGTAAAGTAAGTTACAGTTAAGAAAAAATAAGAACACTTCCTTAATTCATTGGTAACTTGGTTGTGGCTCTGGGTTTGCAAGAAAATAGTACAGCCCTAGTAACACAACTTTTCTGCTTGTAGATTGATATTTGGTGGATCAAATAATGTTAACATGTAACTTAAAATCTAATCAAACCAAATATTCTATGCTACTTATTAATCTGTATTTTTTAAAATAGCTAATACAGGGACTTCCCTGGTGGCACAGTGAATAAGACTCCATGCTCCCAATGCAGGGGGGCCCCGGTTCAATCCCTGGTCAAGGAACTAGATCCCACATGCATGCCACAACTAATGAGCCGGTGAGCCGCAACTAAGGAGCCCACGTGCTGCAACTAAGGAGCCCATGAGCCACAACTAAGACCCGGTGCAACCAAATAAATAAATAAATACATAGTTTTAAAAAGTCTTTATTGAATTTGTTACAATATTAAAAAAAATAAAATAAAATAGCTAATACACAGACATGGTATGAAATTCCAAACACACAGACACACACACACACACACACACACAAATTCAGAAGACATAAAAAGGCTGAACAATAAGTCATGATAGTAACAATATAATTCATAAAATAAAACAAATATCCATGAGTTTATACTGTTATAAATAACTGAATAAATAAGTAAATGTAATTGAAGTGAAGGCTCTTCCTTCCAGTAGAAGTCTAATTATTATTAGTTAGAATAATAGAAATAGAATTTATATGCACGAAGAATTATAGAAATATAAAACTTTGGCAAACATAACAGTGGTAACTGTTTCAGGTAACAGCAATGAATGCTAAAATTAGTGGACAAAAATGAGTAACAACACATAGTCTTGTAACAACACATATCTCCCCACAAGATAACACAGGTCTAACAACACATATCTCCCCACAAGATATTTATCAAGGTATTCAAAGTTCTTAAGGAAATATTACATTCAACGAATTTCAAAAAATTACAAATGCCCTGGATAGAATTTATTAATATTTATACTAATCTATTGTTACCTGTTTAGTGTAATTTCAAAGATACCACAAAAGCCTCTTTTCTATTTGGCTTAAATGGTTTAAACAAAAAGTTGACCCATTGCCTGAAAGAGAGCCTCAGCTAACCCATAGCTTCATGTAATGGTAAGAAAAGGCCACTGAGATTTAGGAGTTGTTTGTGGTAACAAAAACTGGTTGATACAGAAATTCCTCTTTATCCAATCTTCCCCAAAATACCATCTGTTTTGGCAACTATAGACCTTACAGCTCATCAACAGGTACTAGAGTAAAGTCGAAACAGTAACTAAATCAAAACCATAATGACATATCACCTCATTCCAGTCAGAATGGCAATTGTCAAAAAGACAAGAAATAACAAGTGTTGGTGAGGATGTGGAGAAAAGAGAACCCTCATACACTGTTGGTGGGAATGTAAATTGGTATAGCCATTACTGAAAACAGTATGAGGTTCTTTAAAAAAGTAAAGATAGAACTACCATATAATCCAGCAATTCTACTTCTGGGTATTTATCTGAAGGAAACAAAAACCCTAATTTGAGAAGATATCTGCATCCCCCATATTCGTTGCAGCATTATTTATAATAGTCAAGACATGGAAGCAACCTAAGTGTCCACTGGTGAATGAATGGATAAAAAAAAATGTGAGATATGTGTGTGTATGTATATGTGTGTATATATATACATATACATACACACAATGGAATATTATTCAGCTCTAAAAAAGAAAGAAATCTTGCCATATGCCACAACATGAATGAACCTTGAAGGCATTATGCTACATGAAGTAAGTCAGAGAGAGAAAGACACATACTGTATGATCCCATTTTATGTGGGATCTTAAAAACGACAAAAAACAAAACGAAAAATGGAACTCATAGATACAGAGAACATACTGGTGGTTTCCAGAGGTGGGGGGTGGGTGAAATAGGTAAAGGTGGCCAAAAGTTATACATAACTTCCAGTTATTTATAAATAAGTCCTCAGGATGTAATATACAGCTTTGTGACTATAGTTAATACTGTAACATATGTTTGGAAAGTTGCTAAGAGAGTAGATCTTAAAAGTTCCCATCACAAGAAAAAAAATTTTATAACTATGTGTGGTGATAGATATTTTTCTTTTCTTTTCATAAATTTTTATTTATTTATTTATTTTTTGGGCTGCATTGGGTCTTCATTGCTGTGCGCGGGCTTTCTCTAGTTGGCGGCGAGCAGGGGCGACTCTTCACCGCAGCGCACAGGCTTCTCATTGCGGTGGCTTCTCTTATTGCGGAGCATGGGCTTTAGGTGCATGGGCTTCAGTAGTTGTGGCATGCAGGCTCAGTAGCTGTGGCTCACGGGCTCTAGAGCACAGGCTCCATAGTTGTGGCGCACGGGCTTAGCTACTCCACTGCATGTGGGATCTTCCTGGACCAGGGCTTGAACCCGTGTCCCCTGCATTGGCAGGTGGATTCTTAATCACTGTGCCACCAGGGAAGTCCCTTTCTTTTTTTTTTAGATTTTTTTTTTGATGTGGACCAATTTTAAAGTCATTATTGAATTTATTATAATATTGCTTCTGTTTTATGTTTTGGTTTTTTTGGCCACGAGGCATGTGGGATCTTAGCTCCCCGACAGGGATCGAACCCACACCCCCTGCATTGGAAGGCGAAGTCTTATCCACTGGACTGCCAGGGAAGTCCCGTGGTGATGGATATTAACTAGATTTATTGTTGTGATCATTTTGCAATATATCTTTTTTTTTTCTTTTTTTTTGGCTGCACCACATGGCATACAGGATCTTAGTTGCCCGACCAGGGATCAAACCCGTGCCCCCTGCAGTAGAAGCATGGAGTCCTAACCACTGGACTGCCAGGGAAGCCCCCATTTTGCAATATATACAAATATTGAATCATTACGTTGTATACGTGAAACTAATAGATTATACGTCAATTTATATCTCAAAAAGGAAGGAAGGAGGGGAAGGGAGGGGAAGAGAGAAAGAAACAGTGACTAAAGCTAGAAATGGCCAGGGCAGGCAATGCAGTGTAAAAAATTACACAAAATGTTATCTGTGTTACTCTCATCTCTTGCCTGGATTTCTTTAAAAGTTTTCTTGTTGCTTTCCATTCCAATCCCCCAATCTGGTTGGAACATAGTACCCAGACTAATTCTTTAAAAATATACACCAGATCATGTTATTCCCCTGCCATATCATGAGAGGTCTTGTAGGCCACAGTAAGGAATTTGAGTTTCATGGCAAAAACAGAAAAACTCTAATAAAATATAAAAATATAACCACAACAGGATGCAGCCAGTTACCAAAGAGTCAAATAACTTCCATATATCTTTCTGAGTCTCAAGGTAAACTACTGCAGTACAAAATAACGCTTAATATTGAAAATAAGTGTGTCTTAGTCTTAGTGTACTCAGTTTATGGTAACAGTGAAGAACATAACCTGTTTTAAAAATATCTTTCTTTAAGATGGCTAAAATTTCGCTGAAATTTGAGGGATACCCAAGATATTCAGGATACATTTTTCCAATGGTTCTGGGTAGTCTAGGAGGTTCTTTACACTATAGTCAACCAGCACATATGTATGTTTTGCTTTCACAGAAAACATTCATTCCAAGTTCAATTCAGTTCCTTTTTCTTAGCATCTTCAAAGTGTAAGTCCTACGTAAAGATTTATAGGATTTTGTCCCTGCTTCCATGGATCTTGCAATCTAGTGGAGGACTCAGCATGCAAATACTTAGGAATGCCAGGAATACTCTTTACCAGCACTAGTGCAGAATTTTTCACCCTGAAGCAGGGACTGGGCTGGTTATGGGCTAGACTGCAGTAGCAGCTATGAGCAAGAAAAAAATGTCCCGAGCACAGTATCTTGTTAACTTCCAACATTTGCAAAGAGAATGTGCCTTTCTCAGTCATGATATTCTACAAAAGTGAACAAAGAATGGTATGATTATGTGCCCAAATAATGGGCACTGAAAATAACTTCCCTGGATGCCTGTTTCTTCCCAGGTGATTCCTAAGTCAGAGGTATATAAATTGGGAGCTGTGTGTTTTATGTTACAAGTGATCCCAAATGTAGTTTCTACACATTAAAAATAAGGATGGTAAAATCATAAGTCTAACAGAGCAAAGTGTCAAATAACTTGTCTTTTTAATTTTTAAAAGGCTATAACCCCTAGAATAAGATTGTTTAACAAAAGAATCAATAAATTTTAAAATCTACATAATCCAGATCCTATACATATATGAAAATTAGCAACAAGTCTAAAATTTTTTTAAACAGGCAAATATGATACACACACACACAAAAAAAACAGCATAAAGTTAGACTTACCGTAATAGGAGTTCTTTGGGAAGTTTTTTATTAATTACAGCTTCATCACTATTTGAGAACATCTGCAAAAACAAAATCATTGTATCAAGTGTCACTTAACATTTTATTATGTTCAACTCAACAGTTTAGAGGTAATCCTCTTAGGAGAGAGGTGAATAAGTACAGTGGGTGTTATAAGCCAAAGTCATATTTTCAGAAACTCTTTAGGCTAAAAAATGTCTGAGACATTTAATTTGTTCCCTGTCTTTAGAAAAAAATGAACTAATAGCAGTCAGAAGGATGACATTATGTGCCAGATGCTATTTTAAGTGTATTTTATGTATTAGTGTACTGAATCTTCATACTACCCTTAATCTTCATTGTACATATAAGGAAACTGAGTTACAAAAGGTTTATTTGCATATCAGTACAGAGTGACCATTTAAAAATGCCATTAAGGTAAGGTTATTCTCCAAATCTAACTCACATTTATTTGTTCACAGAGATGTTCAGAAACCTAGGATAGGAAATGTTCTCTTTCAAGTTTTATATATCATGCAGAAGAGTAATAATGCCTCATAACCACCACCACATGCATTCTGGATGAATGCAGGATCATTTAACAAATTAATGAAATAACTCATAATGGGTACTGTTAACAGAGCCGTCTAGTAAGCTACATAAAAAAACCAAATATCTATATATCCAATAAAAAGCAACTAAAAACAATACACATGTCACTGAAGCTGAGAGGAATATGTTCAGTCCCTGCTATTAGGTATTACATAGATGCCTCTTGACTTCATACAATGAACATTTACTGAACACCCTGTGTTAGGCACTTTTCTAGGCAATGAAATACAAAAACAGTAAGATGTTATCTCTGTACTTAAGGAGCCCCTGCTCTACAATGAAGAACACAGAAATAAGCAAATACTAATTTTGGACTGGCATCAAGGAGATAAGCTAGAAATATATTAAAATTATAGTTCAAGTAAAAGATGATGCAGGTAAGATTACAGGGGTGGTGGAAGTGGAAAATAAAAGTAGACAAAAGGATTTTTAAAGAAGCTACAGGATTTGCTGATGGAAAGTTGGATCATCTACCAAGTTTCAGTGCAACAAACACACTATGTTAAAATAAAAGTAATGCTGCCTGACAATTACATGTTTTTGGAAATTGCCTGACATCAAAGAATAATCTGCTTCCCTAAATTCTCTACCCATTAATGGAAGGTATTAAGAAAAAATCATATCCCTTTTCTGTAAGGCAGACTTTCAAAATGAAGCCATCACATTTCCTCCTAAACAAGTTCTCAAATTCCACGGTTTCTAAGACTCTACACCATTAAGATCATTCTTCTTCAGGTACACTTATAGGAAAGAATGCATGAAGTAGTTATAAAGTATACCCTGAATAATCTAGGGTTGATGACATAAATAACAATGTTATTTGTTGATAACATTATAACATTATGTTATTTATGATGACATAAATAACATTAGCAAAGACAGCTAATGTATCCAAAATTGAGACCTGCCTGGGGGACTTCTTAGCACACAACATATATCTTAAGCTTGAGATCTTGGGGAAAAATCAAGTTAGTAAGTATAAAACAATATCACTAAGCTAAGCACCCAATATACTAGACTATGCCCAACTCAAATCCACAAAATATAAAAGATAATCATTTTTATACTAGAAATACTAAGCTCTTTATCTTGTATATTCAAAGTATTTAATTGAATGCTACGTACCTCACCCACCAAGGCACTTTGCTCACTTGAATATACAGGGTAATTAAATTGATAAAAAATATAAACCTGTTATGTGTTGTTCACATGATTTGTGCAATTCTAGATACAAAAAGGAACAAAAATCACATCCAGGGGCTTCCCTGGTGGTGCAGTGGTTAAGAATCCGCCTGCCAATGCAGGAGATATGGGTTCGAGCCCTGGTCCGGGAAGATCCCACATGCCGCAGAGCAAATAAGCCCATGCACCACCAACTACTGAGCCCACGTGCCACAACTACTGAAGCCCACATGCCTACAGCCCCTGTTCCGCAACGAGAAGCCACTGCAATGAGAAGCCTGCGCACCGCAACGAAGAGTAGCCCCCACTCACCACAACTAGAGAAAGCCCACGCACAGCAACAAAGACCCATCTCAGCCAAAAATAAATAAATAAATTTATTTATTTATTAAAAAAAAAGGTCACACCCAGCAGCAATTTTTTCCCCTAAGTCACTCTAAATAGACCAAATGTTGTCTCTGTAAGAACACGAGGTATATGAAAAGAGAAAAGAAAAAAAGGAATAGACAGTGTCCTGGGAGTATCTGGGAAACATCATGTGTATAGGATATCTGTCCAGACTTATATTTCCCTCCAATTCCTTCTGCACATATGTATCCTACTCCAAGTCTGCAAGAAAAAGATCAGTGGTTCACAAACCATGGTCACCTGACTAACAGCATCAGCATCAAACAGAACCTTGTTAGAAATGCAAATTCTTGGGCTGTACTCCAGACCTATAGCATCAGAAACAGGATGCCAGGGGTGGTGGAGGGAAAGACGGGCAATTTGTAGTTTAACAAGACCTCCAGGTGATACTGATGCTTCCTAAAGTTTGAGAACCAATGGAACAGATAAAATAGATTGAGAATCTCAGGACTTAGGAAATTACAGTTATAACACATAATCAGAATATTTTATTATTTGAAGTAACATAGCAATGGAGCTTAGAAAACAATCCTAGAGGTAGACACACATTAATTTTAGATGTTTTCTAGGAAACCCAAATGGTTTCTGCTCCAGTTCACGGTATTGGGTTTTTTTGTTTGTTTGTTTAATTTTTTGGCTACATTGGGTCTTTGTTGCTGCGCATGGGCTTTTCTCTTGTTGTGACGAGTGGGGGCTACCCTTCATTGCGGTGCATGGCCTTCTCACTGCGGTGTCTTCTCTTGTTGCGGAGCAAGGGCTCTGGGTGTGCAGGCTTCAGTAGTTGTAGCACGTGGGCTCAGTACGTGTGGCACACAGGCTTAGTTGCTCCAGGGCATGTGGGATCTTCCTGGACCAGGGGTTGAACCTGTGTCCCCTGCACTGGCAGGCGGATTCTTAACCACTGTGCCACCAAGGAAGTCCCCATGGTATTGTTTGTAAAATAAATGTTTCACAGAAGCAATAGAATACATGTTTTAGATATCTTACTATTTCAGCTGAATCCAAACTCTAGGTTTCTCATACAAAATATAAAGGGTGTCAAATCCAATTATATCAAGGATATAATGAATTATAACAAATTTGTGAAGGTTTTAGATATAATCGTAGAGAAAGTCACTGTTCAAACATTTGACATTCTTAGGTTATCTGGTTTCATATTAATGTGTGGATAGATTATTATATATTTTAATAATCTATCCACAAAAAATTACAAGGATATTGTGGGGGGGAACATGAGAACAACTACATTGTTCTCTCTCGATTATTTCTTTCAAGGTAGGACATCATCCCCTAAACAAACAAAAACAGACACTGAAACAGCCCCCCTGTCTTACAGGGATAGGACATTCTTAAATATTCAGGTTTTTAAAAAACTAAGTGATTTGTTTTGTCATACATTAGCATTTATTGTTGTTTTGTATAAAACTGTAATCGTTTTTCTATAAATAACCTAGCTGAGAAATATAACTGTGAAACCACTTGTTGCAAACTGTAATTACAACATAGAGTTCCTGAAGAGTAAGAAGCATTTTTTTTTTGGCTATTATTTTAGCCTTTCTGATCAGTTTTTAAATCTTTGGCACATTCTGGGTATTAGTTTACTAACATAGTAAACTTAAATGCTTAGCACACAAAAAAGACACAGGAAACCAATTCAAGAGGCTTTAAATACAGGATCTGGGTGGGAAATGCAGATGGGTTGAACAAAGGAAACAGGAAAAGAAATACTTTCGCAACAGTGACCCCTGCTGATTAAAGTATAGCTACCAACTCCAAAAACGGAAATTAAAAGGTCTGACCTATGTTATTCAAGCATTATGGAAGAAATACAAAAGTTAATATATGTATTTTGGCATAGAATACTAGTATCCCCTCATATCCTCTCTACTCATCTAGAGTAACAGAATTCCCAATGTTTAGCTAGCACATGGCTGTGTGGAAAGAAGACTTTATTTCTCATTACGTTCTGGCCAATGGAATGTAAGAAAAAGTGATGTGTGTGGTATCAGGAGAATCCTTAATGAGAGAGAGTGTGCCCCTTCTTTACTCCTTCCTCTAGGATGATGTGTCCATTACATCAGAGTGTAAACTCTGAGAGGAAAGGGGCCTTGTCTGTTTAGTTCAACCCAGTATAGTCGGTAAGCAACACAATGCCTAGAAATTCCTCAACCAATGAATGTCATTTTTACTAAATAGATCAGGAAGTACTTTTTGACTGTAAATTCCCAGCAGGTTTCCATGGTTTTTTCACTTTGTATCTCAGGAGGGGAGGGAAGAGGAGGGGAGGGGAGGAAGAAAGAAATTTAATAAACTGAATGTTACTCTAAATTCAGCAAATAACATGCAAATGACATCAACACAGCAACAGACTGACTACATTACAAAAATAACGATTAAAATACCTGAGGAAAAAAGCTTGAAGATTCAACTTATGGCCCATTTATTTCAAGGGATATGATACATTTCTTGTTTAAAAAAAAAGAAGTTGTAATAATTCCTAAGTTTTCACCATCACGGGATTTCATCTGTATACAGCAATTTTAGCAGCTTTATTATGGCATAATGCAAATATCGTAAAATTCACTGGTTTTAATTATACGCTTCAATAATTTTTAGTAAATTTATAAAGCTGTGTAACCATCACTACGATTCAGTTTTGATCAATTTCCATCACCCCAAAAATATCCTTTATGCCCATTTATAATCAATCCCTGTGCTGATCCCCAACCTCAAGCAACCACTTATCTGCTTTCTGTCTCTGTAGATTTTCCCTTCTGGGCATTAAAAAAAAATGGAATCATAAAATATGTCATCTTTTGCATCTTTTTTTATTCTGCATGTTTTTGTTTTGTTTTGTTTTGTTTTTTGCGGTATGCGGGCCTCTCACTGCTGTGGCCTCTCCCGTTGCGGAGCACAGGCTCCGGACGCGCAGGCTCAGCGGCCATGGCTCACGGGCCCAGCCGCTCCGCGGCATGTGGGATCTTCCCGGACCGGGGCACGAACCCGTGTCCCCTGCATCGGCAGGCGGACTCTCAACCACTGAGCCACCAGGGAAGCCCTCTGCATGTTTTTAAGTTCACCTATGTTATAACATGTACCAGTTGTTCATTCTATTTTATTGTTGAATAGTATTCCAGTGTATGGAATTCTATATTTTGTTTATTCATTCCTAGCAGACAGACATTTGGATTGTTACAATTTTTTTTACTATTATGAATAATGTTGCTATGATCATTCTCATACAAGTCTTTGGGTTGAAATATGTTCTCATTTCTCTTGGATAAATTCTAAGGTGGATATTTTCTGGGTTGTATCATATGGTTAAGTGTTTTTTGGTTTTTTTAAAAATAAATTTATTTATTTATTTATGGCTGCGTTGGGTCTTCGTTGCTGCGCATGGGCTTTCTCTAGTTGCGGCGAGTGGGGGCTACTCTTCATTGTGGCGCGCGGGTTTCTCATTGCAGTGGCTTCTCTTGTTGTGGGGCATGGGCTCTACGTATGTGAGCTTCAGTAGTTGTGGCACGTGGGCTCAGTAGTTGTGGCTCGCGGGCTCTAGAGCTCAGGCTCAGTAGTTGTGGCACACGAGCTTAGTTGCTCCGCGGCATGTGGGATCTTCCCGGACCAGGGCTCGAACCCGTATCCCCTGCATTGGCAGGCGGATTCTTAACCACTGCGCCACCAGGGAAGTCCTATGGTTAAGTTTATTTAAAACTTTTAAATTGTTTTCCAGAGTAGCTGCACCATTTTACATTCCCACCAGCAATGTACGAGGTTTCCAGTCTGTCCCCATCGTACCGTTCCTTGTTGTTGCCTTTTTTATTTCAGTCAGTCTAATGGGGTGGTATCTCATTGTGGTTTCAATTTGCACTTCCCTAATTACTAATGCTGTTGAGCATCTTTTCATGTGCTTTTCAGCCATTCAAAAGACTTCTCTGGTGAAATGTGTATTCAAATCATTTTCCCTTTTGAGTTATCTTCTTACTATTGAGATTTAGGGGCTCCTTATATATTTTGAATACACATTCATTATCTACTCTATGACTTGCAAATAGTTTCTCCCATTCTGTGTGTCATGACTTCTATTTCTTAATGGTGTCTTTTGAAGAACAAGTATTTTTAATTTTGATATAGTCCAATTTATCCTTTTTTAACACATCATGCTTCTAAATATCATACATGTGAACTCTGCCTAACGAAAGGTTATACAATTGTCTTTTAAATCAGAAACTTTTAAAGCCATACCTAGCTGACTCTCTTGACTAGACATAATGGCCTCTAAGAAGCTAAAGGGAACTTATGCCACAGCAGATAGACACAACCAAAGTCAGGAGAGGACTGTCTTTAAAGAGTTATAATGATGTAGCTTTTGGGACATGGAATAACACAAACCAGATTCACAGAAAATTTCAGAAATTTTAAAGGAAGTTGTACCTGCTGGGTACAACAAGGGACAGAAACTATTTAAAATGAAAAAAAGGCCACTGGGTTCCCAACTTTCTATAGGGAGGAAGTACCCTGAGAAAGCTATTTAGCTTCATAAGATATTTCTTATGTAAAAGGAGAGACCTCTCAGAAAGCAGTGTTAAGAGCTCATAATGCAGTACCAAGAATCACAGAGAACAATGGATTAGGGAACCATTCCCAGGAAGCAGAAATGGGCCCCAATCAAGGCACGTTTCCTGCTTCTGGGTTACCAAAAGTAGGGTCCAACTGCTTGCTGCTCGAAAGCCAATACTTGAGAGGCAAGGTTGGTGGAAAGTAAAATTTGCTTTATTTCAGAGGCCGGCAACGAGGGGAGAGGGTGGACTCATGCCCAAAGGCCAACTCCCCACTGACAATCAGTGGGCAAGAGCTTTTAAAGGGGAGTTTCAGGTGTGTATAGGCGGAGGTAGGGGGCTACATGCAGGAACCAAATAGTCAGCTCTGACAGTCATCTTGAAATTGGTCATGCGGTGGTCTGATCAGCGTCATCCTGATTTTAAGTACAGTTAATCTTCAGTTCCAGGGTCGGTTTGTTCCCACTTCCTTGAGGCCAGTTCTCAGAATTATGGCAGCTCATGCCATGGCTACAGTCTGGTCATCATGTAGTAAACTTCTTCCACCTGGTGGGGGTTGCAATATCTACAAAACAGCTCAAAGGACAGAATATTACCTACAGCCCATGAGAAGGAACTAAAGGTCCTTGAATTTGTTTAATAACTGAACTATCAATATTTGGTCTTGTTTGACTGTTTTCCTTTGCTTCTGCATTTTCTCAATTCTCTGATTAAACTCTTTAGCTAAAGTTTTTCTACAGACAAAAGGAGGCAGAGGACATGGTGGGGAAGGACCATAGGGTCCTGTTCCATTTCACCTGGAGTAGGTGACCTGACAATGCGTCTGCTATATTTCAGAATTGATATATGCTATATGCCTCCTGTTACTTCCCCTTTTTAGGGTGAATGTATACTGCCGTTATTCTATCTCTGTGAATAACGGTATATGTTGAGTGTATGGGGCAGATAACTTTTTAGTTCATAGGTCTCTGGATCAAGAGGAACTGCAGGTGAGGACCCTCATCTACCTCTAAATCAAATGCAGATAACAAGTTACAGGTTTTCACCATTATTTATTTGTGTATTTATACAGGTTGTTTTTGGATATAAGACTTTCAGATGTCTTGGGAGGGAATGATTTGCATGAGACAAGAATGCGAACCATTGGAGCCAGAGGGCAGACCATGGTAGAACCTTATAATAAGGGCCTCTGAAGAATCTTATCTCCTTGCTACAATACCCTTTTGCAGTGGGCTTTTGCTGCACCTCCCTTCAATAGGTGGAGTCTGTTTTCCCACCCTTTGCATTTGAGTTCACATGATGACTTGATCTGACCAAAAGAATGTGGTGAAAATAACACTGCAATTTCCAAGCTAAGCCTTAACCAAAACTTTACCTTCTTCAAACACTCCTGCCACCATGTAAGAAAGCCCAGGCTAAACTTGTGAATGATGACAGGCCTTGTGGAAAAAGAGTACCAGCTGACAGTGCCACCAAGGTCTCAGACTGTAAATGAGGCCATCTTAGACACTCAAGTCCCAGTCAAGCCACCAGAGGACTGCAGCCTCACGGGCAACCTTTTTGGGTGACTAGAAGAAGTGCCAGACTGAATAACTGTTTCAAGCCACTAGGTTTTAGAGCGGTTGTTAGACAGCAAAAGCTATGAAAACACATTCTACATTTTAAAAGTTCATGACTCGTGATCTAAATTTCATAGATTTGAATAAAATTTGAGACATACTGAAGCAGCCCAACACAGGTAAAATCTTTGGTGGGAAGAAAATTTCTGAGAGAGATTAAGAATGAACCATCATAAAGAAATCCAGAGTTGAAGCTGCAGAGATTTTTTTAAAACGATTTTTTCCTATAAGTAGTTTTTACTGATTATGCCATTCCCTCACTCAACCAACACCAGATGTTTTTCCAACTGATTTCTCGCCAAAATCTAAGAGGAAAACATTTTTGTATGCCTAAATAAACCTAAAACAAAGTAAGTTTGTCATTCCTCCACCCAACATCTTGTCCCTAGTAGAAATATAATTGCTTTTTAGAAGCAAACTGCTGTCAGTGCATTACCATATCATGACTAAATTTATCTTAAGAAAGAAATCCCTAGATAAAAACACCAAGGAAGGGATACATTTAGAAAACAGATACATTACTTAATAGATCAAACTTTCTGCTATGGACACTTTCTAATATCTGACTCAATATTACAAGCTTTCTTTTATCCTGACTTCTGTTTCTTTAACCGAAATCAATATCCACTACCAATTCATTGCTCTCAGTCTAAAATAAGTATACACTTTTATTCTGTTTTCTGTTGAGAATTTCTTCCACTTAATCAGTTTTAACTATCCACAGCAACATTCCAGAGCACCAACGACTCCATGAACTTTGATGAACTACTGGATATGACTGGGACTCATTTTGGGTACTGCTCAATCCTGGAAATCTTCCATGCCCTACTGAAAACTTCTTTTGAAGTTATGAAGTGAAAGGAAAGAATTTTAAAGTCAAGGTGGCAATATAATTATATGTCCTCCCCTTTTCTCCTCCACTTACCCCAGCTCCACCACACTATATACACACAAAAGAAATACTAGTAGATACAACAAGGCCATGATGGGATCTGACTCAGGATTAGCAAGCATTTAACTGAATCTCATATTCCAAAATGCCAGAGCGGGTGGTAAATCAGAGGAAAGTAGGGTTTGACTTCCTCATGTACAAATTCTAGTCGATGTGCCAGAAACTGAAAACTGGCAGAATCTGTGGAATTTTCCAAGACATATGTCAGATAGCAATTTTACAACTCACTCACAAACACACATTCTAAATCATCTTACTGCTATGGAAATATTTCCAAAGCAATGGTATTTTAATACAGCCATGCTACTTATTTGTAGAAAAAGCATTCCCCTGTTTTAGATAATGTAAGAAACAAAGTACACAGTACCCTAGATACCCTAACTGCATGCCAGAAATTATATTTTAGATTTAAAAGGAACCAAAAGAAACAATATGTTAAATCAGAACAAAGGTTCTTTAAAAAGGAAGGGAAGATATAACTTTGTAAGAAAGTCATTAAGGAAAAGTGATACCAAATTAACAAAGGAAATCTATTAGACTTCCTAGGCCATGATATGAATAAGACAGTGGCTATTATGAACAAGAGAGCTAAACAAAGGATGCATGATATAGCTAAATATTTGGCTGTTATTAATTGATATATATATATCTAGAAAGAGGTCTCTATAATATACCATATAACTTAACTGAATTTTTATATAAAAATTCAACCAAGACAAAAGGACATTGGAAAAACAGTAGGGTCCGCCCTACCCCTATACCCCATCGAATCTTCTAGGGGGTTCTTTTGATATTTACCTCTGTTTTTCTAAATATGCTTGATTTATCAAATTTAGATATTACCTATTGACATACTGCCAAGGAATATAAGTATTTAGTTTCAACCTCTACCTCTAGCCTCCATACCCTATGTAATTTTATGACAATCTTTGTTTAAATAAAGAGTGAGTGTGAATGTAATACTGGACAGATACTACTGAGTGCTGAGCCAGCAGAACAATAGGACCATGTAGTCTTTGTCCCTACAAATTAATGACAACCTCATTTTTCCTACTTTCTATATATTTTTAACTTTTCCTCAAATGCTCCAGCATCTGTCACATGTCTATCAATATTTTCCATATGCTCAAACACACCAGATATTGCTTTTTCCCGGAGCCATAACTTCCCAGAACCCTTTGGTCTTTCTTCTGCTTCCCTCTGTGGGGGGACTCTCTAGACTAGGTACAGAGCTGTCACCTTGGGCTCTCCCTTGGCTCTTCTCTTTGACTGAATTCTGAGTCTTGGACCCGATTTCTTTTCCCTTCCTATTTAAGAGTACATTCACTAGTAACTTACGGGGGAAAAAAGGCTCATGAGAACTGAAATCCTGGTCACTTGCATGTCTAAAAATATCTTTATCCTAGACTCACATTTGATTGATAATATGACTGAATAAAATTATAGGTTGGAAATCCTTTCCACTGAAGATATCTGAAGATACTGCTTAATGCATTCTGTCTTCCTATGTTACTACTGTGATATGTAATGCTATTCTGATTAGTCCTTTGAATGTAACCTCTAGCTACTCTTGCTGGAAGCTTTTAGTACAGCCTCTGTATCCCCAGTTTACTGAAATTTCATAATCAGTCCTCTTGGTCTGTGTCTTTTTTATTATTCTATCAGATCTTTCAACTTGCAAATCTATGATTCAGTTTGGAAAATGCTTTGGAAATCTGTTGGTATCATCTCCCACTATTTTCTCTGTCCTCTCTTGCTCAAATTCCTATTAGTCAAATATTGGACCTTCTGGTCTATCTTTAATTTTTTAAATTATTTTCCTCATTTAATATTTTCTTTCTAATTCCTAGGAAATTGCTTCAACTTTACTTCCAATCTTTACACTAATTTTTTTTTGGGGGGGTATCATTTTTTATTTCCAAGAGTTATTTCTTATTTATTGAAAGAGTTTCAAAAGACCATTCTGTTTTTTGAAGATGCAACATTTCATTTCTTAGAGATTAATATTTAGTCTCTTAATTTAATATTTATTAATATTAATAATTTCCCCTCTGCCCTACCCGCGGTTTTTTCCTCTCTGCTCTCTACCTTGTTTCTTTTATGTGTTTGTCTGGCCTCTCATTTTGGAGGCTTTCCTCAACTATCAGGTTATCCTTGGCTGTCCACTCCTTTTCATGGCATTAAGAAGCTATTGTAAGTTCATTCTTTGGCTCCACATCCCTATCCTTTTCATACATCTGATATTCCTGGATCCAGAACCCTCAGCCTCCATTTTCTTGAAGAAAAAAATGCCCAGTTTCCTAGAGGGGGAAGAAGTAGTTTACATAGGATTCAACCACTTAATTTAAGATTTCTTCAGTCTTTCCGACGGTGACGACCTCCCCATGAGAGCATGCCTCTCTCAAAGGATCTCCTTCGTCCCTCTCCAGAAGAGGAGAAGAGGAAACACAAGAAGAAGAGCCTGGTGCAGTGCCTTAATTCCTATTTCATGGATGTGAAATGCTCAGGATGCTATAAAACCACCACTGTCTTTGGCCATGCACAAACAGTAGTTCTGTGTGTTGGCTGCTCTACTGTCCTCTGCCAGCCCACAGGAGGAAAAGCAAGGCTTACCGAAGGATGCTCCTTCAGACGGAAGCAGCACTAAAAGCCCCCAGAATCAAGATGAACGGGAAACCATCCCAATAAACACATTTTGGATTAAAAAAAAAAGACTTTCTTCAACCAGTACCTACTTTTAATCTCAAGCCTCATTCTTATATTTTCACTTTTTACTACCAAGTGTTGAGTCTTTTTGGAGGTTTTGTAAACTTGCTTGCTAGTCTCTGCAGACAACCCAGAGTGTACCTCCCTCTACTTGGCTAAATTATTTAATACTATTCTACTAATTTTTTTATCTTCTAAATTTTTTTTGTCATTCTTGTGCCTGTGATCTTATACTCCTTTTTATTCTTTTATTATAATGTTAGTGCTATTTGAAAAGAAAGGAAATAAATGTATTAAAGTCAAACTCCCATGGTTAGCCAAAACACCCATGCAATAGTTTTAGATATCTTGAATACAGTCATAAGCATATTTACTAAACTTCTGGATACCATGAAACTCATTAGGATAAATAATAACGTTGGATAACAGAATCAGGGTTCAACATGATTTTAAAAGGACAGTATCAAGAGGAAACTAGGGACCTCCCTGGTGGCGCAGTGGTTAAGAATCCGCCTGCCAATGCAGGGGACATGGGTTCGAGCCCTGGTCCGGGAAGATCCCACATGCCACGGAGCAACTAAGCCTGTGTGCCACAACTACTGAGTCTGCACTCTAGAGCCTGCAAGCAACAACTACTGAAGCCCGTGCACCTAGAGCCCGTGCTCCGCAACAAGAGAAGCCACCACAATGAGAATCACGTGCACCACAATGAAGAGTAGCCCTCGCTCGCCGCAACTAGAGAAAGCCCGCGCACAGCAACGAAGACCCAACACAGCCAAAAATGAATAAATAAATTAATTAATTTAAAAAAATGAGGAAACTAAACAGGGTAAATTTTTTTTAAATCTCTCACTAAAATTAAGCAATTACCAGTTATATAAATATGAAACTAGAAACCTAGTTTCACAAAAAACAGAGTTTTAGTTTATCATGAGTTACTTATGTGACTTCCTGTAACAAATTTTAAAAGAAAAGAAAAACTGTATCTTAGGATACACTAATGGAAAGCAGACCAGACCAAGGGACAAAACTACTGTATATTCTGAGTGGTTGTCAATAACTCTAACGTCACATTTGAGAAAGGAAATCAACTAAATATCATTTAGAAAATGGATCCCAGGATACTGAGAGGTTCTAAAGCTAAGTTTTGTGGAAGATGGTAAAGATAAGAGGAATACTCAAAATGTTCAATGGAAGAACATTATAGCTGCTATTGAATAGCTGAAGAATTGTCCTTTACAATCAAGTAGCTCTATACTGTTCAAGATAACCAACCTAGGAGAAGCGGAGACAATGTGTTTAAGACAGATTTGGCTTAACTAACTGTGTAAAGCTGTGAGCTCTCCCCATTACTGGTCAGCCAGTCTCTCCAATATCAGCGATGTCATAGAGTAGATTGTTCCATTGAAGGAGCTTTAACTAGATGACATTAAGCCTGGTTCCACTAAAGGAAGACAGAAATAAAGAAACCAAGAGTCAAAGAAGGTCATTGTATAATGATAAAGGGGGTCAATTCATCAAGAAGATACAACAAGTGTAAATATTTATGCACCCAACACTGGAGCACCTAAATATATAAAGCACATATAACAGAACTAAAAGGAGAAACGAACAGCAATACAATAGTAGCAGGGGATTTTAACACCTCACTCTCAATAACAGATCTTCCAGAGAATTAATAAGCAAACAGAAGATTTTAACAACATCACAGACTAAATGATCTAATAAACATACACAGAACAGTCCATCCAGTGGCAGCAAAATACACATTCTTCTCAAGCATACACAGAACATTCTCCGAGACAGAACATATGTTAGGCCACAATACAAATTTCAACAAGATCAGTAAGACAGAAACCACATCAAGTATCTTTCCTGATCACAATGGTATTCAGACGTGTGTTTTCCAACACCCAAGCAATACCCGATTTCTTAGCAGACACTGAATGGGTGTCCTACAAATTTAACTCAATTCTGACACTATCTACCAGGAGATAGCATAAGATCTCACAGGTGAAAGGCCCAGTCCCACAAGACTACCCCCACTTCAGACACCAATTGCAAGTCCAGGGTGTTACTTTGTGCTTCTGACCAACTGGCTATAAATTAAAGGTTCCTGCAACCCACTTCTCAGGTTCAATTAATTTGCTAGAAGTGGTACACAGAACTCAGAGAAACATTAACGTATGTCTCTCAGTTTATTATTTTTTTTTAATTTACTTAATTTAATTTTTATTTATTTTTGGCCACGTTGGGTCTTTGTTGCTGCGTGCGGGCTTTCTCTACTTGCGGTGAGCGGGTCTACTCTTCGTCCTCAGGTTACAGGCTAAGGGGTTCAGCAGTTCTGGCTCGCGGGCTGTAGAGCACAGGTTCAGTAGTTGTGGCGCACAGGCTTAGTTGCTCCGCGGCATCTTCCTCGACCAGGGCTCAAACCCGTGTCCCCTGCATTGGCAGGTGGATTCTTAACCACTGCGCCACCAGGGAAGCCCTCTCAGCTTATTTAAAGGATTCAGATGAACAGCCAGATAAAGAGGTAACACAGGGTGAGGTCTGGAAGGGTCCTGAGTGCAGGAGCTTCTGTCGCCATAAGAACTGGGGTGCACCACCCCTCTGGCATGCAGATGCTACCAACATGGAAGATCTCTGAACCTCATCCTTTTGGGTTTTTTTAATGGAGGCTCCAATACATTGACATAATTGATTATACCACAGGCCATTGGTGACTGCTTCAACCTTCAGCTCCTCTCTCCTCCCCAGAGGCAGGGAAGGGGGAAATGGGGAGTGGAACTGAAAGTTCCAACCCTCTAATCATAGTTGGCTCCCCTGGCAACTGGTCTCCATCATTCAGTTACCTAGGGGCCTTCAAAAATTCACCTTATTAACAAACTCAGGTGTGGTTGAAAGGGGCTTGTTGTAAACAAAAAGACACCCATTTCACCTTTATGGCTTTGAACTGAGAACAAAAGATGTTCCTACTGCTTGCTTAGGAAATTACAAGGGTTTTTGGGAGTTGTGAGTCAGGAACCAAGAACAAAGACCAAAATATATGTGTTATAAATCACAATATCATGAAACTAGGCATGAAACTAGAAATCAGTAACAGAAGGAAAATTGGAAAATTCACAAATACGTGGAACTCAATCAACACACTACTGAACAACCAATAGATCAAAGAAGAAATCAAAAGGGAAATCAAAAAATATCTTGAGACAAACAAAAACGGAAACACAACAAACCAAAACTTATGGGATGCAGCAAAAACAGTTTTAAGAGGAATGTTTATAGCTATAAATGTCTACATTAAGAAAAAAGAAAGATCCCAAATAAACAGCCAACATTTCACCTCAAGGAACTAGAAAAAGAACAAACTAAGCCCAATGTCCGCAAAAAGCAATAATAAAGATTAGAGCAGAAATAACCGAAATGGAGAAAGGAAACCAATATAAAAGATTAATGAAACTAACACTTGGTTCTTTAAAAAGGTAAACAAAATTGACAAACCTATAGCTAGACTAACCAAGGGAAAAGAGAGGACTCAAGTAAAATTATAAATGAAAAAAGAAAGAAAAAAATTGTAAATGAAAGAGGAGACATTACAACTGATACCACAGAAATATAAAGGATCATAAGAGACTACTATGAACAATCATACCCCAATAAAATGGACAACCTACGAGAAATGGATAAATTCCTAGAAGCATGACCACTTACTGTTAAGGTAATTAAACAAGGAGGCAATTGGGGTTTAATTGTCTGAGGTGGTTCTAATGCCTTGGTAGCCCACATTGCAAACCAAAACCTAAGCCAGCATAAATGCACTGGAATCTGAGAAAATGAAACTTAAGAACAATCCCAAGTAAGGCAACTCCTTAAGATACAGCCAATCAAATAACTATTTTGCTTCGGTGTCTTGTCTATAAAAACCTTGCCCGTAGCTCCTGTGCATGGAGCACTTCTAAAATCACTTCTGGACTGGTGCTATGCAATTGAAATTAATGTCTGCTCAAATAAACTCTTCAACATTTTAATGTGCAACAGGTTTTGTTTTTCTTTTTTAACACTTCCAAGACTGAATCATGAAGATGTAGATAATTTGAATAGATAAATAATGAGTATGGAGACTGAATCGGTAATCAAAACCTCCCAACAAAGAAAAGCACAAGACTAGATGGTTTCACTGAGAAATTCTAGGAAGCATATAAGAAAGAATTAATGTCAATCCTACTCAAACTCTTCCCCAAAAATTGAAGAGGAGAAATCACTCCCAAACTCATTTTATGAAGCCAGCATTACCCAAAGCCAGAGAAGGAAACTGTAAGAAAACTATAAGCCAATATCCCTGATGAATTTAGATGCAAAAATTCTCAGTAAAATAACAGCAAACCACATTCAACAGCACATTAAAAGAATCATACACCATGATCAAATGGGATTTATCCCTGTGACACAAGGATGGTTCAATGCACACAAATTAATCAATGTGATAAACCACATTAACAGAATGAAAGACCAAAATGATATGATCTGAATAGATAGAAAAAAAAAACACTGGACAAAAGTCAACATCATTTCCTGATAAAAAACAATCTACAAGCTGGATATAGAAGGAATGTACCTCAACATAATAAAGGCCATATATGACAAGCCCACAGCTGACTTCACAATGGTGAAAGGCTGACAGCTTTTCCCTAAGATCGGAAACAAGACAAAGGTAATCTAAACACTCCTAGTCAACACAGTACTGGAAGTCCCAACCACAGCAATTAGGTAGGAAAGACATAAAAGGCATCCAAATCAGAAGGAAGAAGTAAAAGTATCTCTGTTCGCAGATGACATGATTTTATACAGAAAAATCTTAAAGACTACACCATAAAACCATGAGAACTAATAATTCATTAAAGCTGCAGGTTACAAAATCAGCATACAAAAATCAGTTGCACTTCTATATACTAAGAACAAACTAGATGAAAATATACAATCTCATTTAAAATAATATAAAAAAATAAAATACCTAATAACTCTCCCAGACTTCAGACAATACTACAAAGCAACAGTGATCAAAACAGTCTGGTACCGGTACAAAAACAGACATATGGATCAATGGAACAAAATAGAAAGCCCAGAAATAAATCCACATACCTATGGTCAATTAATCTTTGACAAAGGAGGCAAGAATATAAAATGGGAAAAAGACAGTCTCTTCATCAAGTGGTGCTGGGAAAGTTGGACAGCTGCGTGTAAATCAATGAAGTTACAACACCCTCACACCATGCACAAAAGTAAACTCAAAATGGCTTAAGGATAAGACATGAAACCATAAAACTCCTAGAAGAGAGCATAGGCAAAACATTCTCTGACATAAATAGTACCAATGTTTTTTTAGGTCAGTCTCCCAAGGCAATAGAAATAAAAACAAAAATAAACAAATGGGACCTAAGCAAACTTACAAGCTTTTGCACAGCAAGGGAAACCATTTTAAAAAAAAAAAAGACAACCTATGGAATGGGAGAAAATATTTGCAAATGATGCAACCAACAAGGGCTTAATTTCTAAAATATAGAAACAGTTCATACAACTCAACAACAGAAAAGCAAACAATCCAATCAAAAAATGGGCAAAAGACCTTAACAGACATTTCTCCAAAGAAGACATACAGATGGCCAGTAGGCACATGGAAAGATGCTCAACATCACTAATTATTAGAGAAATGCAAATCAAATATACAATGAGGTACCACCTCACACCAGTCAGAATGGCCACCATTAAAAAGTCTACAAATAACAAATGCTGGAGAGGGTGTGGAGAAAAGGGAACCCTCCTACACTGCTGGTGGGAATATAAATTGGTGCAGCCACTATGGAAAACAGTATGGAGGTTCCTCAGGAAACTAAAAATAGAATTCCCATATGATCCAGCAATCCCACTTCCTGGTCATATACCCAGACAAAACTATAGCTCTAAAAGATACATGCACCCCTATGTTCATAGCAGCACTATTCACAATAGCTAAGACATGGAAACAACCTAAATGTCCATCAACAGATGAATGGATAAAGAAGATGTAGTACATATATACAATGAAATATTACTCAGCCATAAAAAAGAATGAAATAATGGCATCTACAGCAACATGGATGCAGCAAGAGATTATCATACTAAGTGAAGTAAGTCAGAAAGAGAAAGACAAATACCGTATGATATCACTTGTATGTGGAATCTAAAATATGGCATAAATGAACCTATCTACAAAACAGAAACAGACTCACAGACATAGAGATCAGACCTGTGGTTGCCAAGGGGGAGGGGGGAAGGGAGAGGGATGGACTGGGAATTTGGCATTGGTAGATACAAACTATTACATTTAGAATGGATAAACAACAAGGTCCTACTGTATAGCACAGGGAACTATACCCAATCCCCTGGGATAAGCCATAATGGAAAAGAATATTTTAAAAAGAATGTCTATATGTATAAAACTGAGTCACTTTGCTGTACAACAGAGATTGCCACAACACTGTAAATCAACTATACTGCAATTAAAAAAATTAAAAATGAAATAAAATACCTAGCAATAAATTTAAGCAAGGAGGTGAAAGATCTGTACATAAAAACTGTAAGGCATTGATGAGAAAAATTGAAGACACAAATAAATGGAAATATATCCATGTTTATGGACTGGAAACCAAATCACCCAAAGTGATCTACATATGCAATGCAATCTCTATCAAAATTCCAATGCATTTTTCACAGAAATAGAAAATCAATCCTAAAGTTTACATGGAACCACAAAAGATCCTGAATAGCCAAAGTAATCTTGAGAGGGAAGAACAAAGCTGGAGGCATCACACTTCCTGACCTGAAACTACATTACAAAGCTTTAGTAATCAAAACATTATGTACTGGCAGAAAAACAGACACACAGACCAATGGAACAGAATCAAGAGCCCAGACATAAACCCATGAATATACGGTCAACTAATATTTGAAAAGGGAGCCAAGAAGACTCAATGGGGAAAAGATAGTCTCTTCAACAGTAGGTACCGGGAAAACTATATATTCACATGCAGAAGAATAAAATCAGACCTCTATATTACATCACTCACAAAAATTAACTCAAAATGGATTAAAGACTTAAATAAATGTAAGGCCTAAAACTCCTAGAAGAAAATATAGTGAAAATGCTCCTTAACATTGGTCTTGGCAATGATTTTTTTGGATATAACACCAAAAGCACAAGAAGTAAAGCAAAAAACAAGTGGAACTACATCAAACTAAAAAGCTTCTGCACAGCAAAAGAAACAATCAACAAAATGAAAAGGCAACCTATAAAATGGGAGAAAACATTTGTAAACTATATATCTGATAAGGGATTATTATCCAAAATATATAAGAAACTCATATAATAATAACGAAATAAAATAAATAAATAAATAAAAATGGGCAAAGGATCTGAACAGAAATTTTTCCAAAGTATATGAAAAGGTGTTCAACATCATCAGGGAAACGCAAGTCAAAACCACAATGAGGGGGGCTTCCCTGGTGGCGCAGTGGTTAAGAATCCGCCTGCCAATGCGGGAGACACGGGTTTGAGCCCTGGTCCAGGAAGATCCCACATGCCGCAGAGCAACTAAGCCCGTGTGCCACAACTACTGAGCCTGCGCTCTAGAGCCTGTGGGCCACAACTACTGAGCCTCCATGCCACAGCTACTGAAGCCCGCGCACCTAGAGCCCGTGCTCTGCAACAACAGAAGCCACCGCAATGAGAAGCCCGCGCACCCCAACAGAGTAGCCCCTGCTCACCGCAACTAGAAAAGCCCAGGCACAGCAACGAAGACCCAACACAGCCAGAAATAAATAAATAGTTATTTTTTAAAAATTATTAAAAAAACAACAACAATGAGATATCACCTCACATTTGTTAGAATCACTATAATCAAAAAGACATGAGGGGGCTTCCCTGGTGGCGCAGTGGTTGAGAGTCCGCCTGCCGATGCAGGGGACACGGGTTCGTGCCCAGGTCCGGGAAGATCCCACATGCCGCGGAGCGGCTAGGTCCGTGAGCCATGGCCGCTGAGCCTGCACATCCGGAGCCTGTGCTCCGCAACGGGAGAGGACACAGCAGTGAGAGGCCCGCGTACCGCAAAAAAAAAAAAAAAAAAAAAGACATGAGGGCTTCCCTGGTGGCACAGTGGTTGAGAGTCCGCCTGCCGATGCAGGGGACGCAGGTTCGTGCCGTGGTCCGGGAAGATCCCACATGCCGTGGAGCGGCTGGGCCCGTGAGCCATGGCCGCTGAGCCTGCGCGTCCGGAGCCTGTGCTCTGCAACGGGAGAGGCCACAACAGTGAGAGGCCCGCGTACCGCAAAAATAAAAGACATGAGATAATAAGTATTGGTGAGGTGGAGAAACGCGAACCCTTGAGCAGTGTTAGTGTGAATGTAAATTGGTACAGCCACTATGGAAAACACTATGGAGGTTCCTCATAAAATTAAAGACAAAACTGCCATATAATTCAGCAGTCCCACTTGAGGTATATATCCAAGGAAATGAAATTACTATTTCAAAGAGATACCTGCACCTCCATGTTCACTGCAGCATTATTTACAACAGCCAAGATATGGAAACAATCTAAGTGTCTGTCAACAGATTAATGGATGAAGAAAACATTGGTATATATATACAATGGAATATTATTCAGCCACAAAAAAGAAGGAAATCCTGCCTTTTACAACAAAATGGATGAACCTAGAAGGCATGGTGCTAAGTCAAATAAATCAGAGAAAGACAAATACTGTATAATCTCATAAGCGGTGGTTGCCAGGATCTGAGAAGTGGGGGAAATGAGAGAAGGTGGTTAAAGGGTACAAATATCCAGTTACAAGCTGAAGAAATTCTGTAAATCTAATCTACAGCATGGTGACTATAGTGAACATTAATTACTATACTGTATACTTGAAAGTTGCTGAGAGTAGATCTTTTTTTTTTTTTTTTTTGCGGTACACGGGCCTCTCACTGTTGTGGCCTCTCCCCTTGCGGAGCACAGGCTCCGGACGCGCAGGCTCAGCAGCCATGGCTCACGGGCCTAGCCGCTCTGCAGCATGTGGGATCTTCCTGGACCGGGGCACGAACCCGCGTCCCCTGCATCGGCAGGCAGACTCTCAACCACTGTGCCACCAGGGAAGCCCACTGAGAGTAGATCTTAAATGTTCTCCCACAAAACAAACATCACTGGAACTTCCCTGGCAGTCCCGTGGTTAAGACTCTACTTCCACTGCAGGGGGCACAGGTTTGATCCCTGGTCAGGGAACAAAGATCCCACATGCCATGCAGCATGGCCAAAATAAAATAAAATAAAAACACATTCAAAACAAACATCATTAACTATGTGAGATGACAGATGTGTTAACTAACTTTACTGTGGTAGTCGCAAAATACACGTATGTCAAATCATCATGATGTGTACCTTAAACTCACACAATGTTATATGTCAATTATATCTCAGTAAAGCTGGATACAAAAAAAGAAAGAAACCAAAGAGGGAACCAACATAAATAAAGAAATGTAATTTACATAGGCATACAGAATATACTAAAATAGGTTTACATTTAGTTATTTTTCTTAAACATTAAAAAAGAATCAAAATTAGGACTTCCCTGGTGGTCCAGTGGTAAAGAATCTGCCTTACAATGCAGGGGACGCAGGTTCGATCCCTGGTCAGGGAACTACGATCCCACATGCTGCAGGGCAAATAACCACTGAGCTCACGCGCCTCAACTAGAGAGTCCATGTGCCGCAAACTACAGAGCCCACGCGCTCTGGAAGCAGAGCGCCACAACTACAGAGCCCATGCGCCCTGGAGCCTGTGCGCCACAACTAGAGAAGAGAAAACCCACACACCACAACTAGAGAGAAGCCCGCGCGCCGCAACGTGGTATCTCACATGCCTCAACGAAGATCCCACCTGCCACAAGTAAGACCCGATGCAGCCAAAAATAAATAAATAATGAATAAATCTTTTTAAAAAATCAAAATTAAAATCAACACAGACTGAGAAAAAGCAAGCCAGTGTCATTACCGGATGTACAAACAAATTAGGACTTAGCCTAGAACACAGGCTTGATAACTCTGTTCTTTGGCAGTATGCTTGACCCTATCTCCCCAAACCAGTGGTGACCCAAGACAAAACAAAAACTATTAGGACAATGATATTTTTCATAAATCTACATGCATTCCATTTTTAAATGCTGGGATTATACCCTTTAGAGTTGGTTTAAATTAATCTGTATTTTGTTTTAAAATATCAATGGTATATGACACATTTAAGAAAATGTTGGCAATCTTTTATTAGTTAGCCCCCCTCCCTTTTTTTCTCTCCATTTTACTAATCCAAGGCTTTTGAAGATTTCCTAGAATGTATGTTTTATGGGACAGTTCTATAAAGAGTTTGGTCATGAATAACTTTACAAGGTTGTCTGCCAACAGCCATAAAAAATAAACAAAAACATGTTTACAGATTTTTTTTTAAAAAATCAACACTGATAGGCACAAGCCTATTGATACATAAGCAGAATTTTAAATTCAGCTACCTTTTCTCTGGAGCCTTCTCTTACTAGAAGGAAGACTCTAATCCCTTACCTGCCTGATGGAATTCTGGAACTACGTGAGGGAAGGAGACTAGCAGGTTCCACTGTTCACTGTGGCATCTTAGCCTCATTCGCCTCTGGGCTTAGTGTCCTAGGTCCTGAACTTCTCATGTTCAATTCCTCCAAAGAATAATGTCCTGACTTCTGTAAGTCTGATGGCAGTCATTCAACTGATCAGGGTGCATGGGGTGAGTATGGGGGTGGGGGTGGTGGCAGAGAGGGGTCCATCCCCCATTATAGATTTTTCAGACAATGCTCCCTGTTCTCAGCCTCCATCTGTGGTACATGGTACTTCCATGTACTGAGCTTTTCAGGGGTCTTGCAGAGAAATCATGATCTGTCTCTTGCCAGTATTCTCCTCTATAGAGTTTGACCTTCCTCTCCTCTGTTAGGTCACTTACTACTTCTTTTTGCTTTCCTTCTTCCTATACAAGTAGGATTACAGATGTCTTATCCTTTCAAAATGGAGTTTATTCCTGTCTTTAGGTGATTTTCAAAAAAGCCTGGAAATAATTTTACTTTGCTGTCTTAAAACCTGAAAGGGATAGTTTTTGTAATCTTTTAAGTCAAATAACCTTGAAATAGAGCCAACTACTGTTCAAGAGCTAAATGTTTATGTTTGATAATAACCCCCAAAGGATAACACTATTGAAACCAAGAACTCAAATGCTCGGTTAAATTAGACTACTACCTCTTTTTCAAACAAAGCCTATACTTTCTCATCTCTATGGCTTTATGTCTTCTACCTAGAAATCAATCCATTTTTTAAATGCTCTGCTCCAATTTCATATCCTCCATGAAAGCTTCACTGATTCTCTCTCCTAGGAGGGAATGCCTTTTTCCCACTTCAGGTTTTCATAAGGAAGGACTTGCACTAAACACACTCCTGACTTCTCTGTACTTCTTTACTTACAGAGACAGAGTGACTTATCTGAACCTGTCTGACTAGTTAATCTTAGAAGAGTGAAGAGCAAACTTGGCCCATCTCTGTGCTTCTACCTTTCCAAGGTGTGGAGCAAGCATTCGCCGCTTATTTAGGGCCAGACGCTCCCTTGCATAGGGAGGCTTGAGTCAATATAGCACTGCTTGGAGGCAGGTTGGTCTACCTAAAGGACTTCAGTTAAAAGGCACAATTTGGCTCACGTACTGAAAGTTGTATCCTCCAACCTGGTCTCTGTTAGTAATAAAAGTGGTATTTTGACCCCTACCTGCCACTCTTGTTTTCTTTATTTGTTCAGAACTTCAGAAAGGATAAGGGATGCTTTACCTGAAACCTCTTCAGAAATCCCAATCTCTAGGTGGAAATGTTTTCCTACTTTCCTATAATCCAGAACTTTGCTTATAGTTCTATTATAGATCTTAAATTTTTTCTTACTGTGTTGACAATCTTCTAACCTACTAGGCTGTAAGCTTTTAGAAAGTGGATTAACCACAGTGCCTTACACATGACAAATCATAATATAAATATTTGTTGCACTGACTGACTGAAGGGCTAAATGTTTCTTTAAAGTAAAAGTAAAGAGAATTTTATGGTTTCTAGCTATTTCAGGTTCTACTCATTCTAAAGTCACAGCAAGTGCATATCAAAGACTGCCAGATTATAATTAATCTTATAACTAAGATGTTGTTTTCCCTTGTCAAATTTCCTCTGCAATACATTGGGTCATTATCACCAGTTCTGTTTTTTTGTCTGCATGCTCTAGGAATTTTAAAAGCTAATTAGGGGCTTCCCTGGTGGCACAGTGGTTAAGAATCCACCTGCCAATGAAGGAGACACGGGTTCGAGCCCTGGTCCGGGAAGATCCCACATGCCATGGAGCAACTAAGCCCGTGTGCCACAACTACTGAGCCCGTGCTCTAGAGCCTGTGAGCCATGACTACTGAGCCCACGTGCCACAACTACTGAAGCCCACACGCCTAGAGCCCGTGCTCCACAAGAGAAGCCACCACAATGAGAAGCCTGCGCACCGCAACAAAGAGTAGCCCCCGCTCGCCGCAACTAGAGAAAGCCTGCACAGCAACGAAGACCCAATGCAGCCAAAAATAACTAAATAAATTTATTAAAAAAATAAAAGCTAATTATACATCCTATAAACCTAAAATTGAAAATAATTCAGTTTACACTGAGGAGATGAATTCAAATGAAATGGATAGAATCTAAGCTGCTATCTCAAGATACCTTTCTATAATATAGGACAAAGACAATAACCACTCAAATTCACTGTATTAATTAATCATCATCAGTAACTGTAGTGGTTAAAAATAAGTAGTACGTAAAAATGATTAGGAGACGACATGGCCAAACTAGTGGTTGTGGTCACTCTTCTGCAGAATAAAAATTAGAAATTGAGAAAGTACATTTTTAGTATAATTGGAGTATTTCAAAATTAGGGAGCCAGAATTGGGTTTCTTCTAAAACCTCAGATCAAAAGCGTACTCAGAGGTGACATCAGCAAAAATGGTGGAATAAGGAATTTTGAAATCCCACCTCCCCATAAAAGTAACCAAAAAACTGACAAAATCAAATATTTTTGAACTTCAGAAACTAACCGAAGGCTTGCAACAGTCCACGGAGTGTATATTCAAGAACAAAGGCTGAATCTCAGTAAGAACAGAGAGCTTTGAGGCATTTTAAGTTACCCCAATCCCCACATTTGCAGTAGCACTATCTTGAAAATAACAGCCCACACTGCTGGTAACTGAGGAACCAGAACATATCTCATTTTCAAAGTATTGTAATGATTTGTCTTGACCTGTCTGGTTGCTCCCTGGAAGATCAGCTCAAAAGGCTTGTCTTTATTTTGCCCAACTCAAAAGGGGTCTAGTGCTAAAGAAATTACTCCACTTTGTTCAAAACATTTACAGGCAAATGTTTTAGTCACTGCTGCCTAAGGAACAGATAACAATTGGGGCAAACAACAGACTAACCAAAGAGGTTGAGGGGAAAGGGCTAGAGAATGAGATGTCCATAACAGTACTGAAAAGCTCCTATATCCTGGGAATCTAGAAGGCCACATGCATGCCCAAGGTTGTGCACACACTCAGGAAAAACCTGAGAAGACCCTAAGCTGTCACTTCTGGTTGATCTTGAGGCGTTGCAGAAACAGGAAGTGAAGGCTAAGGCATAATTGTAAACTGCCTGGCTGAGTGCTGAAGGCATGCCCTAACATGTACAAGAAGCCCCTCAGCAAAGACTGAGAGAATTTCTGGTTCCAGATGTTTAAGGAAATCTCTGTACAATCATTAGCTGACTACTAAGCTAATAGAACAGAGATTTCAGTGGCCACACACGACAAAGAATAGAGTTTATAGAACTAGTTCAGAAAAAGACACTAAACAAACAAACAATACTACTACAATAAGCAGCATCAACAAACCCAGGAGGGGAGGGAATGTGATTTCTAGAGTTGCTATATTTTAATATTCAAAATGTTCAGCTTTCAGCAAAAAATTACAAAGCATGCAATGAAGTCATTTGCAAATTATATGATACGGGTCTAGTATTCAAAATAAAGAACTTTCACAACTGAACAATAAAAATACAAATAACCCAATTTAAAAATGTACAAAGAATATAAATAAACACTTCTCCAAAGAAGATATACAAATGGCCAACAAGCACATGAAATGCTCAACATCATTAGTCATTAGGGAAATACAAAGCTAAACCACAATGAGATACCACCTCATACCCACTAGGATATTATAATTTGAGAAAAAGAAAAAAGAAGGGAAAAGAATAACTGTAAGAATATGGAGAAATCTGAACCATTGTACATTGCTGGTGGGAATGCAAAATGGGCAGCTGCTGTGGAAAATAGTTTGGCACTTCCTCAAAACGTTAAACATAGAATTACAACATGACCTAGCAATTCCACTCCTAAGTACATACCCAAAAGAACTGAAAAAAGGTTTCAAACACATACTTATTCATAAGAATATTCATAGCAGCTCTATACGCAACAGCCGCAAGGTGGAAACAATCAAAATACCTGTTAATAAATGAATGGATAAACAAAATGTGGTATAGCCATACAACGCATTATTCAGCCATAAAAAGGTAAACATGCTAAAACATGGATGAACCTTGAAAACATTATGCAAAGTCCAGAAGCCAGTCACAAAAAACCACATACTATATGATTCCATTCATATGAAAGTCAGAAAAGAGAAATCTACAGAGACTGAAAGCAGATGAGTGGTTGCTTAGAACAAGGGAGTGATAGGGGATAAGGAGTGATGGATAAAGGGTACAAGTTTCTTTCTGAAGTGCAGAAAATGTTCCAGAATTGACTCTGGTGATGGTCTGCACATATCTGTGAATATACTAAAAGCCACTGGATTGTATACTATAAAAAAGAGAACTTTCTTGTAATGTGAATTATATCTCAATAAAAAATATAATTTAAAAATGTGTACTCAACAAGCTCTTTGAAGAAGAAAGATAAAAATAAATTCACAGGAAACTTCTCCTCAGTAACAACAGAACTTGGAAGATGATGGAGAAATATCTTTAGAGTACTCAGGGGAAATAACTGCAACTGAGAACTTTGTACCCAGCCCACCCTAGATGACCCTAGCAATGAGGAGGAAAAAAAGATGTTTCCACACATAAGTAATTAGGTAAGTTCACCACTTAGGTCCACGGTAAAAGAACCTTTTTAAAAGGATCTACTTTCAGAAGAAGAAAAGTGAACCAGGTACTTCTCCTGCTTTTGGGAGTAATGGACCAGATTATTTTCATGAACCTTTTAAGAACGACTAAAAACTCTGGTGAAATATTAAAAATAATGACAACAATAATAGTAGATTTTTTTAAAGCACGGATGAGCAAAAAATAGTATAAAGAACTACCAGTCCAAAATCTAGAATGTGAGAACCCAAAGTAAGCCCAATACTCAAAAATAAAATGACTTTACAGCAATATTATTAGATAAAATTAATTCAAGGAAAAAATCATTAAGAGTTGAAGGAGAGGGCTTCTCTGGTGGTGCAGTGGTTGAGGGTCCGCCTGCAGATGCAGGGGATGCGGGTTCGTGCCCCGGTCCAGGAAGATCCCACATGCCGCGGAGCGGCTGGGCCCGTGAGCCATGGCCGCTGAGCCTGCGCGTCCGGAGACTGTGCTCCGCAACGGGAGAGGCTACAACAGTGAGAGGCCCGCGTACCGCAAAAAAAATAAATAAATAAAATAAGGGTAGTTATAAGGTAGAGAGTTAAAATTATCTATAGGGACTTCCCTGGTGGCACAGTGATTAAGAATCCGCCTGCCAATGCAGGGGACAGGGGTTCGATCCCTGGTCCTGGAAGATCACATATGCTGTGGAGCAACTAAGCCCGTGCACCACAACTACTGAGTCTGAACTCTAGAGCCCGCGAGCCACAACTACTGAAGCCCGCATGACTAGAGCCTGTGCTCCACAACAAGAGGAGCCACTGCAATGAAAAACCCACACACGGCAACGAACAGTAGCCTCTGCTCACCACAGCTAGAGAAAGCCAGTGCGCAGCAACAGAGACCCAACGCAGCCAAAATTAATTAATTAATTAGGGGACAAAAGAGAGACAAAATAGACGAAAAGTTAATAAAAACCTAGAGGATTTGAATACCACATATTACAAGTTTGATCTAAGAGATATGTGTAATGAATTGAGTCAAATAATAACAATAAACTTACTGAATGTATATTGTATACCTTGCGGCCTTGTAAACACTTTATATATCATGTAACTCTTACAACGACCCTGGATAGAAAGATTCTATTTTGTCTCCATTTCCTAAATTAAAAAATTGAGGTGCAGAGATTAAATGTATTCCAAAGTCACACAGCTTTAAATAGCAATCTCAGCCAAAATATGAACTGATAAAAATTTAGCTTTGCCATAATTCGACAGTACTGCATGTCAGTAATTAGGGATCGGTAAGACCCTAATAAAATAATAAATCCTTAATGTTTTATTGGACAAACAGTATGATCCCTTTCAAAAGTGTCATCAGCCCTTTTGAAGTTTTCCAAGTTTAAACTGACTTTTTAAAATGTTGTAAGTCAGAAATATGAGGTCCCCTTTGTATTTAGGGTTCATCATTAGGCTTTTCCCTCTTCTACCTAAGAGTCTTCTTAAGGGTTCTGAGGCTTGCCTCCTCTGTTGATCCATCACAATTTCATATTTAGATATAAATAGAAAAACCATAATTTTAAGAAATGTTAAGAAAACGGGGTATTCTGGTCTTCAGTCTCTGACTGGTAAGTACTTCTCTTCTTCCTTCCTACAATGCACCCTTTAAAAAGGCAGTCTAATTTTAAAATTTTGTGTCTGTGATTTTTTTTTCCCCACATCAAACCCAAGCATTCAATAAACAAAATCTTACTTTGTTCCAACACAGAACACTTACAAAAACTGATGATGTACTTGGCCACAAAGAAACTTTCAAAAACCAGTTATCACGGGACTTCCCTGGTGGCACAGTGGTTAAGAATCCACCTGCCTGCCTGCAGTGGTTAAGAATCCACCTGCCAACACAGGGGACACGGGTTCGAGCCCTGTTCCGGGAAGATCCCACATGCTGCAGAGCAACTAAGCCCGTGCGCTACAACTACTGAGCCTGCGCTCTAGAGCCTGCGAGCCACAACTACTGAGCCCGCGAGCCACAACTACTGAGCCTGCGTGCCACACCTACTGAAGCCCAAGCGCCCAGAGCCCATGCATCACAACAAAGAGTAGCCCCTGCTCGCTGCAACTAGAGAAAGCCCACGCACAGCAAGGAAGACCCAACGCAGCCAAATAAATAAATAAATAAAATTAAAAAACAAAACACCTGTTATCATAAACCACTAATACACTTATATGTAACACAATAAAATTAGAAAAGAACAACAAAATAGCCCCTTGAGATCAATATACCTGAAATTTTAAAATAGATAGGAAATAGCAGAGCTAAGATTTGAACCCAGTCAGTATGGTTCCATTGTTTTGCTCAAACCCTAAAGTCCTCCTAATTATTAGGCTCCAAGTCTGTGTTACCCAAAGTGTGGTACTCATTTAGGCATCATCTTTATATATCTTAGAAATGCAAGTTCATGGGCCCAGGTGATTTGCCAGTTTTCCAGATGACTGTCAAGCAAATTGAAGTTTGAAAACCACCTCTCTGAACCAAGGCTCTTAATCCTGGTAAAAGCTCTGCTTTTGACTCCTTATAATGTGAGATAAGGAACACCTTATTCTTTAAGCCACTAAAAGGGTTTTCTACTATTTGCAGCTCGGAGCATGCTAACTGGATACAAAAATGAATACACAAAAATCAATACACCAACTTTATAGGTTCCTAATGACAGTAAATCCTATCATTTCTACCTTTAAAATATATCCAGGAGCCAATTACTTCTTACACCTCCATCACAATCAACTTCATACAAGATACCACTATTACTTTTCTGAATTACTCCAAGAACCCTTAACACCAGTTATATATATACTACTTCTCTACAAAGCAAGAGTGATCCTTTCAAAGCCTGAATGTTCCTCTTCTGTTCAAAAATCCCTATGGCTTCCCTTGTCAGAATAAAATCCAGAGCGCAAAACGGCCAATAAGTCCATTTATGACCTGCCCTGCTCTCCCATGCTCCCCACTCCCCACCCCACCCCGACCCCCGACTTAAAACATTAAGACTAAAACAAGAAGATACTCAACTTCAGTAGTAATGAGGGAAATACAAAATACAATAAAACACAATTTTCCTTCTATCACTGAAAAACTTTAAAGTTGGGAAACATCACATGTTGGTAAAGATGTGGAGAAACAAGTTCACTCACACACTATGGGCCAAAACATAAATTAGGAAGGCAATTTGACAATACCTGATAAACTTAATAATCATATATTCCCTATGACCCAGAAAACCCTCTTCTTGGTATTTAACGTAAAGGAACACTTGCACATATATAAGAACATTCATTGCATTTGTGTTTGTGATGCAAAGGAGAAAACCTAAAGGTTAATTAATAGCTAGCTATACAAACTAGAATATTCATATAATAGAATATTATGTAACTGTGAAAAGAAATATATCTAACAGACCTCTAAGACATATCGTAGTTAAAATTTCCGAATGCCAGATACAGTATGAGGCAACTTACATAAACACACACACAGAAAACTAAGGCTATGTAAAAGCACAGAAAAAGACTTGCAAGGACACTCATCAAATTTAAAATTGGTCCTTATCTCTCTTTTTTTTTGGTTTCCCCTTTTTTAAATTAATTAATTTTTTACTGAAGTATAGTTGATTTACAATGTTGTGTTAGCTACTGCTGTACAGCAATGTGTATATGTTATACATATACATACATTCTTTTTTTTTAATTCTTTTCCATTTTGGTTTATCATAGGATATTGAATATAGTTCTCTGTGCTACACAGTAGGATCTTGTTGTTTATCTGGCCCTTATCTCTTTAGGTGGAGAGGATCAGGATTATCAGCAGTATAAAAAGGAATTATCATACTCAAAATGTTTTAATTTTTAAATAAAAATGTATCCACATATTTCTTATATAAATTAAAACTTACTATAATTTTTTAAAAGAAGAAAAAAGCGAGTTTCTAAACTGTATGTCCAGCATAATTTTGCTTGATCATAAAATGTGAACATATCCATACATATTAAATAGATAAATAATTTTTAAAAGGATACATATTAAACAGTTAACAATTGTTCTTCTAGAGAACAGAGAGATGGAGGAATTGCTTTTCACTTGAAACTCACTTTAAGGTGCATAGTAAATTATAATTTAACTTCTCTTCCAAGAACAAATACTAAAGCAACAACTTAATTTAACCCCCATTACCAGTCCCAAATTAAATCATAGGCCTATAACTGTCTTATTTTTGCAAAATACAAGTGGGCAGAAGAAAGACACGTCCCTGAAACACATTAAACTGAGAGATCTGAGGCTACTTTAGGACGGCCAAAGCAGATGATGCTAAAACTGACTTTGTCTAAAATAATGGTACACTTCACGGAGACTGCATGCCATTTAATAAGCCATAGTCCAACCCAGCCACAGTAAATAAAAGCTACAAGAAAGTTTACTAGGCTAATTCTTGGTTAAGTTTTACTTAGATTTCAATTTGATCATTTCCTTTTTAGTACCACTGGCGTTAAGCAAAACAACTACTTACAAATACTATTTGGCTGGCTATGCACCTTCAACTTGAATGCGTATCCAGGCCTAATTCCACAAGAGAAAAACATTATTTCCAATTAAGATAATGTGGAGTGGCATGGACATATATACACTACCAAATGTAAAATAGATAGCTAGTGGGGAAGCAACCGCATAGCACAGGGAGACCAGCTCGGTGCTTTGTGACCACCTAGAGGGGTGGGATAGGGAGGGTGGGAGGGAGATGCCAAGAGGGAGGAGATATGGGGATATATGTACATGTATAGCTGATTCACTCTGCTATAAAGCAGAAACTAACACACCACTGCAAAGCATTTATATCCCAATAAAGATGTTAAAAAAATAAAAAGGATAATGTGGAGCATATATATTCTCCCCTGGTTCCCAGCCTAATGTTGAATTGAATCCTGTAGTTTTTCATTTTGTTAATTCATCTCTGAAACAATATCGTTACTGGAAATACCGACAAGACCCCAGTCACTTGACAACAGCCAGAACATGTAAAGTATAGAAAAATAAAACTGGATCCTAGGTAGGTATATAGTATAGACAAGACTAAAAAGGTAATGTAGTGAATTATCACACATTTCATATAAATATATATTTGATAGCTGTTAGAAGGGTCAGATAGATCTTGGCCATAACTCCAGAACAGCTTGAATTTTATGGATGGGATCATTTTTAATGCAAATTTCAGATTATTTAAATAATTTAAACACTCTAGAAGATGATAATATTGCTTCTTGGTATTCTTTCTGATATTAAACTTTTTTTATTCTACTAAACCTACTTGATCTTTATCTAGACATGTCTGTTTATTCATAAAATACTATATCCTAAATGTTTACTATTTTTCACTCAACAGTGGTATACTGCTACCTTTCATCTTTAATAATATATTATGATAAATTGAGTAAAATGCTGCCCAGACTTTATACATCAAGCCTAAGAGCAAAACTTGCAAAGAAGCTGAACATGAAGCCTTATAAACTTATATTCAAGATTCTACAAATACTTATTATAAAACTTTTAGTATCTCACTCCTAGTTCTCATGAGGAAGAATTATAGTAAAGAAGGTAATCAAATCAGTTTTATTCAACATATGAATGATACACTAACAGCTTTTGCTACAAATGTAATTTATTACATAGGTATCTGAAAGGAATTTACAACTTAGCGTGATTTATCCAGAATATTTGTTCATGGCTGTTTAAGAGTTACTTAAGTTGGCTAGTAAGCCAAAGTACAGGTTCAATGCCCATGTTTTGCAGTCCCCACAAAATTAACTTTGCTCAATTCTTTCGCCACAAACTCAAGTGTTAATCAACCCTAACCAAACATCTTATAAATACTTGCTATAGATCAAAAGAATAACAATGGGTAAACTGTTCACAACAACCCATTCTCGGGGCTTCCCTGGTGGTGCAGTGGTTAAGAATCCGCCTGCCAATGCAGGGGACATGGGTTCGAGCCCTGGCCTGGGATGATCCCACATGCCACGAAGCAACTAAGCCAATGAGCCACAACCACTGAGCCTGCGCTCCAGGGCTCGCGAGCCACAACTACTGAGCCCATGTGCCACAACTACTGAAGCCTGTGCGCCTAGAGCCCGTGCTCCACAACAAGAAAAGCCACTGCAATGAGAAGCCCGCGCACTGCAATGAAGAGTAGCCCCTGCTCGTTGCAACCAGAGAAAGCCCGTGCACAGCAACAAAGACCCAACAAAGCCAAAAATAAAAATAAAAAATAATAATAATTATTACTATTTTTTTGCAGTATGCGGGCCTCTTACTGCTGTGGCCTCTCCCGTTGCGGAGCACAGCGGCCATGGCTCACGGGCCCAGCCACTCCACACCATGTGGGATCTTCCAGGACTGGGGCACGAACCCGTGTCCCCTGCATCGGCAGGCGGACTCTCAACCACTGCACCACCAGGAAAGCCCCAAAAAAATTTTTTAATAAAATTAAAAAAACAACCCATTCTCAGCTGATTCACTTCACTGTACAGCAGAAACTAACACAACATTGTAAAGCAATTATACTCCAATGAATGAAAAAAAGAAAGAAAGAAAGAAAGGAAGAAAGAAAGAAAGAAAGAAAGAAAGAAAGAAAGAAAGAAAGAAAGAAAGAAAAAAAGAAAGAAAGAAAGAAAAAAAGAAAGAAAGAAAGAAAGAAAGAAAAAGAAAGCAAGCAAGCAAAAAAAAAAATTCTCAGTCAGCATGCCCTAGAGGCAAGTATAAGAAACTTCAAGTCAACTGGATTGAAGTTCCGGCTTTTATACTCAGCTATTTAATGTTGGTAAAATAACAGCCTTCCAGAGTATCTGCTTTCCTACCTATAAAATAGCAGAAAAATATCCCCTACCTAACATACAAGATTTTTTTTTAAGTTCAAATGAAATCATAAATGGGAACATGCTCTTTAATGTGTAAAACACTATATTAAGTGGTTATTTAAGGCAGTTCAAAATATCTGCCCTACTAAAGGAAGGTTAGCAGGATGCCCTCCATAAATGAGGGTCAGTATTACTCAGTCATTCATAAATTCCTTAACAAAATTTATTCTTTGCTTTAAAAACAAATGGAACAATATGTGTATAACTACCTACTATATAATTAATTCCCGGAATTACTGGTGAAAGTGTTACTTTCCTGTTACTCTTCTTCTAACCCTGTTTAATTTCTGCTTACATCTCAGAAATGTCCAGCTTTAGAGAAGAGCAGTTACTCTGATTAGCTCTATCATTAGTAGTCCCACTGTTTTGTTTCCCTAAAGATGTACCAGTAAAACCAAAGAAATTACTAATGAAAACATACCTCTTTTCCCTTGGTTGTCCCTGGTACAGATAAGTATAAGTAATTCATACCTGTACTTTTTAAAATAAATTTTGGACTTCCCTGGTGGCACAGTGGTTGAGAGTCCACCTGCCAATGCAGGGGACACGGGTTCGAGCCCTGGTCTGGGAAGATCCCACATGCCGCGGAGCAACTAAGCTGGTGCGCCACAACTGCTAAGCCTGTGCTCTAGAGCCCGCAAGCCACAGCTGCTGAGCCCATGTGCCACAACTACTGACGCCCACGCACATAAAGCCCATGCTCTGCAACAAGAGAAGCCACTGCAAGGAGAAGCCCACATGTCACAACGAAGAGTAGCCCCCACTCGCCCCAACTAGTGAAAGCCTGCGTGCAGCAAACGAAGACCCAATGCAGCCAAAAATAAATAAATAAAAAATAAATTTATTAAAAAAATAAATTCTTACACCTGACAGTATAGTGCTAATATTTTTTAAAAGCAGCCTCAATGGATTTTTTCTTTTAAAAGCACTAAGTAAAATGTAATGCGTCTCATATAAGCAGTATGAGGATAACAGAAAGTGTGAATGCTTTTCATGAAATTGGTTCTTATCACGCTCCCATATAGCTATCTCTGCATTTACCAGAACCCACTAAATTATTTTTCTCATGCAGTTTTCTTCTTAACTAGACAACAAACTCCCTGAGGAAAAGACAATGCTTTGGAGCAGCTTCGTACCTCTAACACCTATCAATATCTGACACATATTGGTGCTAAATAAAATCTGAACAGAACTGAACTATCAATACCATGCCCTGGTTTTCTTTTTCTTTTTAATTTATTTATTTTATTTATTTATTTTTAGCTGTGTTGGGTATTCGTTGCTGCGCGGGGGCTTTCTCTAGTTGCAGCGAGCAGGGGCTACTCTTTGTTGAGGTGCGAGGGCTTCTCACTGCAGTGGCTTCTCTTGTTGCGGAGTACGGGCTCTAGGCATGCAGGCTTCAGTAGTTGTGGCACGCGGGCTCAGTAGTTGTGGCTCACGGGCTCTAGAGCTCAGGCTCAGTAGCTGTGGCACACAGGCTTAGTTGCTCCACGGCATGTGGGATCTTCCCGGACCAGGGCTCGAACCCGTGTCCCCTGCATTGGCAGGCGGATTCTTAACCACTGCACCACCAGGGAAGCCCGCCCTGGTTTTCTATAATGAGATTTTCTGTGCCCCGGACAAGGTCAGATAAGCTTTGCTGAGTTCCCAGACATATTTGTTCTTGGTAGTTTGAGAGGCTGTAGTGTGGTGTGGTGGTTTCATTAGTAAAACTGAACGTATCTGATTCATGTAAAATGTACAAGTTGTAAAAGAACTGTATTTTAGGTGCTATACATTAAATATTGCTCCTGTTTCTAGGGCTGAAACATCTAGGATAGGATATAAACTTACGAAGAGATATTGGTTTTATAATGGCAAATCTATGGTATGTAAATTGATTTCCCAGCTTGCAAATACAAGTTAACTTTGTACTCTTTATCCCAGTGTTTCAAGGGATTAGTACTGTACAACAAACTTCACTGGTGATTCTGATTAGACATTCAGGTTGTTACTTATTTATCTCTACTATGGAATTCAGTTGCCATAAATTAAATTTAGTTTCATTTATTTCTCCTTAATAATACCCATTTAACTCAGGGAGTACTAGAGGTTTTAGGTTTAATCTTTTTTGTTTCTATTGAGGTATAATTGGCATACAACATTATATTAGGTTTAATCTTTAACATTAATCCAGTTTGTATTAAGACAGGGAAATAGATATTGGAAATCTTATTTTAGAGCTGTAAAGACAGAGAAGTAAGTGGTTTTCCCCAGCGTTCAGTTTGAGTTCACCGTACTGTCAACATTAGGCCCCTTGAGTTCTTGATTCCTATAGGCCAAACTTTTCTGTCTGGACCATTTAGGGCCTATAATCCACCTTCTGAGGCAAAAAATCTAAATACAATTTTTCTTTCTTAAGGAACGTGTTGACCTCAGTAAAACTGCATTTTTTGTTGTTGTGTAGATCTAGATTTGGGAAGCTGTTTTTGTATAACTCCAGTCAGCTGTGACTAAGAACACTGAATATAAAGTCCTTTATCTTCCTGAAGTTACCATTCATGATAATGTTAGGAAAGTTACATTATTAAATAAATGCTTTAACTTATCCAAGGATACTTCCAAAATATATCATGTTTCCTTCCTACAAACGGGTTGCAGAAGTAAGTTATGATGTGATTTTTGCAACGTGAGTGTCTTCAAATGAAGGACATGTAAATAATTTTCCAAATAAACTGATAAGGATGAGTGTGGGGAAAGGGTATTAGCAATGCGGTGCTCTTTTAAAAAAATAAATGCATCCCTACTTACTTGTCCATGTTCAGTCATGCCATAGCTTTATTTTCTACAAATCAGAGATGGAAGAATGACCAGTTTCTGGGGTAAAAGCTGACTGTTTTAAATGTCAACTTACAATTTAGTTCCAGATTCTCATCTTAGGAGACATATATCCACATTTGCCTAACAATGAATGCAATAATGGTTACAGTATAAACTCCAAATTGAAACACTGTTAATTACTGTTCAACTACATTGGTTAAAATTCATAGATGTTCCTGTTCAATAAACCTGATATATAAAATTGAATCAGATGAAAAGAGATCATTAGTTACATTCTTTCCTTTTAATACACTTTTTCCCAGCCAGGGTTCAAACTCAGACTTCAAACCTAATGCTCTTAAATAGGTTCTCTATATATAAATACATAAATTCCATAAATATTAAAAACTGAATCATAACACCCTAAACTCCAGGATATCACACAATCATATCCATTCCTCACTCCCTTGGCAAAGGTCATTTGGACAGATACACCATAGTTGTATATACATATACATGTACATATGGTTTACACGTACTTGTGGTATATACACATACCATACTTTTTGTCTTTTTCTTTTGCCAGTGCCCACCTCCATTTTTATCAAAATTCAGGGCAAAAACAAGCAGGAATCCAAAGCAGAATATAGGTTCAGGTCACAAAGGCTAAGTAAGTGTTTTGTGTTTAACAGCAGTTAAAAACAAAGAAATGTAAGAACACTGGCAATAAATTGAATATCTAATATCTAACTCACAGCAAGTTGGGGGATTTATTTACAGAGAATCACAGAATTTCCATGTGAGAAGGAACCTTAGAGTTCAGATAGTGGGGTCCAGAAGGCAATTAACCCAAGGTCACATAGATACACACGTGTATGTGTATGTAATATACATACACGTGTATTTCATAGTTCAGAAGTTACTTCCCCCTGTAAAATCCTAAAGACATCATCTTAACGTTTTCATTTTCTTTTTTTTTAAATTATTTGATTTATTTTATCTTATTTTTTGTCTGCATTGCATCTTTGTTGCTGCACATGGGCTTTCCCTAGTCGCAGTGAGCAGGGCTACTCTATCTATCTATCTATCTATCTATCTATTTATTTATTTACGGCTGTGTTGGGTCTTCGTTTCCGTGCGAGGGCTTTCTCTAGTTGTGGCAAGCGGGGGCCACTCTTCATCGCGGTGCGCAGGCCTCTCACTATCGTGGCCTCTATTGTTGTGGAGCACGGGCTCCAGACATGCAGGCTCAGTAATTGTGCCTCACGGGCCCAGCCACTCTGCGGCATGTGGGATCCTCCCAGACCAGGGCTCGAACCCGTGTCCCCTGCATTGGCAGGCAGATTCTCAACCACTGAGCCACCAGGGAAGCCCCAGGGCTACTCTTCATTGCGGTGCGCAGGATACTCATCGTGGTGGCTTCTCTTGTTGCGGAGCACAGACTCCAGGGGCGTGGGCTTCAGTGGTTGTGGCACGTGGGCTCAGTAGTAGCTGTGGCTCACGGGCTCTAGAGCACAGGCTCAGTAGTTGTGGCGCACGGGTTTAGTTGCTCTGCATCATGTGGGATCTTCCCAGACCAGGGCTCGAACCCATGTCCCCTGCACTAGCAGGAGGATTCTTAACCACTGCGCCACCAGGGAAGTCCCATCTTAATGTTTCCGTCCTCTCCTTACTCAAATTAATTTCAAAATTAGAACATTAAAGTACATAGATGATCTAGTTCAAAAAATAAGATGACAAAAAAATGGATAACGTATTCTAACAAAAAACTCTGGAAAACCTTGCAGCTAACATTTATAGTTAATATTAAATTGTTAATTTTCTCTTTTTTTTAACATCTTTATTGGAGTATAATTGCTTTACACTGTTACGTTAGTTTCTGCTTTATAACAAAGTGAATCAGCTATACGTATACATATATTCCCATATCCCCTCCCTCTTGTATCTCCCTCCCACCCTCCCTATCCCACCCCTCTAGGTGCTCTCAGGGAGCTGGTCTCCCTGTGCTATGCGGCTGCTTCCTATTAGCTATCTATTTTACATTTGGTAGTATGTATATGTCAATGCCATTCTCTCACTTCGTCCCAGCTTACCCTTCCCCCTCCCTGTGTCCTCAAGTCCATTCTCTATGTCTGCATCTTTATTCCTGTCCTGCCCCTAGGTTCTTCAGAAATACATTTTTTTAACTGTTAATTTTCAAGGAACTGCAAATCCCTTCTCTTTTTTTTCCTTTCACCCCACCCACCTCAAAAAAGGAAAAAAGAAAACAAAGAACAAAACAAATCTGGCTCTTCGCTGGTAACTGCAATTCAGGACACAGGCAGTTGGCGATGACATTTCCAGGGCCTAAACTGTCAACCAAGGATGACAGAAAGAAAGCATAAAAGAAGAGGTACTCTACATTTAAAAACCTGCCCTAATCTAGAAATTTACTGCTTTCTTTTGGCCTGTCCCTCCTGCCACATAAATACCTTCATACTGCATATAGTAAAAAAAAAAAAAAAGTACTCAGAATAGCTATACCTATGGCATATTCTTATTATTGTAAATTGTAGTAAAACTGAGAATGTTTTTCCATTTTTTACTTTTGAATGATCATGAAGAGTTAGTATATGCACCCCTTGTTGTTCTAACCCATTCTGAAAGTACAACTCTTTTCGTGTCAGCAAAGATCTCCCACTTTCTCAGTCCCCGAGATATCTATTTCTTCTTGGTGGGAAAAAAAAAAACAAAGAAACCCTTAGCTACAAATTCTAAGATAGGGAATAAACCACAGTCTGACTCTGAATTCTTGAGTTTTGTCTGTGCATGTACCCATAATTATCCACTCTTGTTAAAATATAATTAATTTATAACTCTTTAAGTCATGTAGGAAATATTATATAAAAATAAAGTAGCAGAATAAATCAAAAATAAATAAATAAATGATCGTGAAATTATATCTGCCTGCATCCTTCAGTTAATCAGAAAGTTACACTCACCAACAAATATCACAATAGCTTTTACATTTGATTATATAAAACTGGGCAGGCATTCGATATATTGCCAACCTTCACCTCCTTGTTACTAGATATGATTTCTGTCTTAGCACCAAAGTAATGCATAAAATCAATTTACTATTTACTTTCAGTGTTCTATTTCCCTTTTTTTACTTTTTACTAGAAATTCCTGGGATCAAGGATAAAAATGACAGAAGACATTGCCAATATATGTTTCATAACTGACTAAACCCTTGTCTACCATGTTTTAATAGGTGACTTTTACCTCAGAGCAACTTAGAAGACAGCAAAATGGACTAAATTACTTACATTTCCACCTGATTACAACTGTCAGATATGAGGCTTATTAAAGCCAACAGAATATCATAAAATCAAATTGGAGGAAATATGATTCGGGAATAAATAGGTTACTTACCTATAGCTTTAAATCACATGCCTGCTAAATCGTTACTCGATATGTGCTGAAAATAACTAGCCAGCAAAGCCATTCTTTTAACAGAAATAGTCTTCAAAAGCTAATGCAAATCTGTTTTGGATTTATTACCTTTGAATACATACCTTTCTTTTTAAAGTTGTATAATAAAGCAACATGAATCAAGCATATAAATACTACTGCATAGTTCAATACCACCACCTACTGTAGTTGCTATTAAGTTAAAATCTTTTTATCAAATGGGTTCAAGTGCATTAAGACATAAAACTATAAAACCACAGGTGGATGCCTTCATTTTTCTGAGGCAATTTTTGGGTAGGGGTCTGATCTAAGAATTCACTAAGTCTGGGATATTAAATAGGAAAACAGTGTAAAGACAACTGCACAAGCAGCTAAATTTGGTCAGTTTAAGGGCATTCTTTCTTCTTCCTCCCTCCCTTGGATTTTCCTGGTGTAACGGAATATTTTATTTTGGACATCTAAAAATACCCTTGCAAGACCACAGTATTAGTTAGATTACTGAAATTTTTAATTTAGTTTCCAATCTGTCACCAGTTGGGAAACAGTAATCTAAGGGCTAGCAATAACAAAAGTACTCATTAATTTAGAAGAAATATGAGACCAAAATTTCAAAAAAGGCAACTCTGAGGATGAAAATTGAAGGATTTTTTAAAATTAAGATTAAAAAACAACACCAATACTAACAGCTAAAACTGACAAAAGGCCTAGAACATAAAGACATGACTTTAAAAGTGTGGATACTTCTAACAGAAATACTGCTTTAATGAATGAAAATCTTCAATGTAGAAACAGATTACATCGGGGCTTCCCTGGTGGCACAGTGCTTGAGAATCCGCCTGCCAATGCAGGGGACACGGGTTTGAGCCCTGGTCCGGGAAGATCCCACACGCCGCAGAGCAACTAAGCCCGTGTGCCACAACTGCTGAGCCTGTGCTCTAGAGCCCGTGAGCCACAACTACTGAGCCCACGTGCCACAACTACTGAAGCCCGTGCGCCTAGAGCCCATGCTCCGCAATGAGAAGCCACCGCAATGAGAAGCCCACGCACCACAACGAAGAGTAGCCCCTGCCCGCCGCAACTAGGGAAAGCCCGCACGCAGCAGCGAAGACCCAACACAGCCAAAAATGAATAAATAAGATAAATAAATTTATTTTTTAAAAAAGAAATAGATCACATCTTATAACTAGGATTAAATATCAACAATACATCTTGTGAAGTTTTTGCCAAGTTAAAAAAATTTAATGACTTAATGGAAAGCATAATTTTCAATACATAACTGTATCTTATATATACTATAGCAAGACACAAACATATGTTTATTTTAAATAATGAATGACTACAATATAAGTACATGATACAGTGTACTGTGCTTCAAAAGGACCCATGATTATACAATAAAGAAATATCAGTAACATTATTCAAAAAAGGACAGATTGTCTGAATGGGCCTAAAAAGCCCAGACTTTTAATTTGCATTTTCTATAGTAATGTTAGATAATTGCTTTCAAACCAATCTCTAAAGCATTAAAAACAAAATTCCTTAGTTTTACTAGTACTCTTTCCCATTGCAAGGCCTTTCAAATAGAGTGACACAAATGACTCTCACCCACTGGAAAATATAACATTTTCCACATGCACCAACTTGGAAAATATGGTTATTTACTATGCAGAATGTTCTTTAGGTTAGAAGATAAAACCTTAAGGGAGAAAAAGGGTCATTACTGCAGTCTTAACTGTACTGTGTGACTGAGCCTACAAACTTTGACAAAATACTGGAGTGGCTATTTCAGAAGAAAGGACCAAGGTCGGCTTTTATTCAAAAATTACAGATTCATAGGATCTGGAACAAAAGGAACCTTAATAATTGATTCTAACTCCCTTTTCTTACAGAAGAGGTAAATGACCAAACCAGAGAAGTGAAAAGAGATGACCAAAGCTACAGTTAGTTGGTGACAAAAATCAAGGTTATCTAATATCCAGTTCTCTTAACTCCCAAAGCAGTATTTTCTTTCTGCCACAGAACAGTTTATGATTTTTCTTATTTTGGACAAATTGAAGCAATAAAATGAAGCAGGTAAAGAAATATTACAACCTAATCATACAAACTGTAGTATTACAGATTTATCAGAGAGGCAGTGAGGTATAATGAAAAACAATAATGAACAGGGATTCAAAATACCCAAATTGGAACTCATCACTTCCTAGCTATGTGAGTCTTAACATCTCCGGGGACTGATTAAACTGTAAAATGGTATGTGAATGTCAGTGAATGTTACCACTATAACTTTTTTTTTTAAGTTATACTTTTTAATAAACCCAAATAAGAATTTTTTCCTCCAATAATACTACATTCTCATAATGGAGCTACTAAGAGTATGACAAGTGGAGAGTCCTAACTGAAAAAAATCTAAACTTGGATTCAAGGGCTAGCTTAGATATTTACACATGTCTGTCATTAATTTCACTATGTTAAGATAGCATTGGCTACAGCACTTAAAAAGGATAGCTGTATTCTCTCGATAGCAAAAGCAAAATAAAATATACTGGATGAAGAACTTTAGGAAAGCTCTTTTCCACACATTTTATGGGCTTTTATACTATGTTATGCTAAAAACAGAGCAGAATGATAGAGTGGAGTAAAAAAAAAATTGCAGATTGGAATCTTGGCTCCCAAAAATACTAGCTGTGCAACTTGAATACTTCTTGGGCCCTAGCTTTCCTCAAAAGAGAATTGTGAGAATTAGAAGTAACCAAGGTAAGACATCTAGCTCAGTGCACCTGGCATACAGGACATATTTAATAATCATTATTAAATTTGAAAGGAAATTATCAAAATTTGCCACAAAACAAAGTGTACTGCAAGTAATATAAAAGTATTTGGGGCTTCCCTGGTGGCGCAGTGGTTGAGAGTCCACCTGCCGATGCAGGGGACACGGGTTCATGCCCTGGTCCTGGAGGATCCCACATGCCATGGAGCGGCTGGGCCTGTGAGCCATGGCTGCTGAGCCTGCGCGTCCGGAGCCTGTGCTCCGCAACGGAAGAGGCCACAACAGTGAGAGGCCCGCGTACCGAAGAAAAAAAAAAAAAAGGATTTTAATGAATTTCAATTAGAAGACTAAGACAATTCAGTACGCATGATGTTAACTTATAAGGGTTATTATAGTACAGATTTAATGCCAAAGTGATACAGCAAAGAACAACAATAATTTTCACACCTCCATATCTTTTTTTAAACTCTTTTATCCAACAGTCATCTACTTGGCTATTCTACAGGATACTACATAGCTGCCTAACAGATACTCTTCTCCCTTGATTTTAACTTAAAATTTTTTTTTCTACAACTCTACCACTGAGTGTGAGATTTAAAGTGTGTGGCCTTCACTTACAACATCCAAAAGCATAATACACAGAATATTCCCTAAAAAAGGTTTTAAAGAATTAAATAAAAAACAATAAGCTTTAGTTATCTTCTGCCCAGAAAAAAAAATGTGGCCAAGAAAACAATCTTTCACTTTTTGTATTAACCATAACTAATTTGAAATTAGTTGTTATATATTTGCTATAGAAATTTCCCGCACTCACAAAAATTTTCAGAGCTATCTGCTTACAATCATAAAATTATCAGTCCTTTAAAAACCTGTGATTTTTGAGAATTAAAAAAATAATGTAAATATTTTAGATATGAAAAGGCTGCTTCATCTTATCTACATCTTTTATCCATTGAAAGTAAACATTTAAAATGTTTTCAACGAATTAGCAAGGTTTATTACTTCATGAGAGACCAAAGTTTATTGCTTTATTACCTGTAAATTAGGTCATTAAGGGGTAAATGACTTTAAGAAACATCAGACAATGAAACTCATTAACACATATCATTTCCAGTCCCTTCTCATTTTTATTTCAGCATGAACACTTCACTTCATAATAAGAGTAGCCTTTTGTTTACAAATAAACACTGCAGAAGAAGGAGTTTTCCCTCCCTTTTTATCTTAGACATGTTAAGAAAACTTTAGTTGTACCAATCAAGGTAAACAGACATGCTTGCAGGACTTCCCAGGCAGCACAGCAGTTAAGAACCCGCCTGCCAATTCAGGGGACATGGGTTCAAGCCCTGGTCCAGGAAAATCCCACATGCTGCGGAGCAACTAAGCCTGTGCGCCAGAACTAGCCGGTGTGCTGCAACTACTGAAGCCCACGTGCCTAGACCCCGTGCTCTGCAACAAGACAAGAAACCACAATGAGAAGCCTGCGCAGCACAATGAAGAGTAGCCCCCGCTCGCCACAACTAGAGAAAGCCCGCGCACAGCAACTAAGACCCAGCGCAGGCAAAAATAAAAATAAATTAAAAATAAATAAATTTATTTTAAAGACCCAGACATGCTCAAGAAAGCAATACATTCTCTTATTATTTTAGTACCACCAGTACAGATAAACTACAAATTAAAATATAAGATAATTACAAAAACAGGATATAGCAATGCATTTTTAAAGCACAAACTACAAAGAACTCTTTCCAACAATTACTCACACAACCTAAAAGTGAATAGCAAAATGATAAAGAGCTGACTGTAATGGCAAAAGGCCACCCTCCACTCAATTCTTCAGCATTTGGGTTTCCCTTTGAAGATTTCTGTTAAGTGCTAAATATCTATTCAGTAATTTTAATGGCAGTCTGTACTTTTACAGTAGTACTGAATAGGAAACCATCATAAATTAAGTTTACTGGGTCTCTCTACACTAGGGCAACATAAAATTCTATTAAACACCAAAACATATCTACTATAATAATTCCTTCCCATGATGAAGGTAAATATGAAGACTCTAAGGAGACCAATTCCTTGATTTTTCTCCACTCCTGGCCTGCAACAGTAACACTGTAGCTCTGCAGTTAAACTCTCCCCAACACTCCCTGTCTTGATCTTTATGGGCAAATTAAAATATTTTTCCCATAAGCATAAAAAGAAATCAAGGAATAGACTAAACTGAAGACCTTGGGTAACAATTTCATCCTCTGCAACTAGTTGGCAAGCTTCCTGAAACTTCTGTCTCACCGTCTTACAATTTCATCCTTCAAATGGAAATGAAGAAAAACACCAAGTGAGATGTACACTGAGCTGTGAGTGATCCCAGGTCAGCCTGATTCTCTGCCAAAAAAGGCCAGGCAACATTTACTCTTCTTGCTGTAGTTTCTTTCTCTTTCTTATCCCCTCAAAACACCTTCCCGTAGATTACTATACTACTGTAATTCACCTGTAGCTACGATACTTCACTTCCCAAAGGAACCACTTCCTGACACTGACTACCCTCTAAAGACGCTTTCGGATGTTTTATTTCTTCACCCATTCTTTAATTCCATTACTATAAACCTCTCTCGCCAGAGGTGGAGTTCTTAGAGACAAAGAGACTTGAATGGATTTTAAGTCTCTCAGACCTTCGTCCCAACCTCAAAGCCTGTACACGTCTAAGAGTTCCCAGAAACAATGAGCTACAAAAGTACAGACTAAACGGGAAAGAAGAGGAAGTATCAGAACAATACCCAAAGCAAACAGCACCGAAAACTCGTGGTCGTCTCTATCATCTCAGTCTACCACCCCCACTTCCCTAGTTTAACCAAGGTCTCTCAAACTCAGAGAAAAGTCCCCTAGCCCATAATTTCCCCCTCGCTTCACGAAGAAAGTGGCAGAAAGAAAAGAAGCTAGCTCCCTCCGGTCGATCGGAGCTGTGATGCTTTTTCTGCCGGGTGAAGGGAGGCAAGCCAAGGGTTGTGTAAAGAATGGAAAGCTGAGTGATACTGGGGGGAGGGGGAATTAGGGCGCCAGAGCTAATCCCCCGCCGGGGCCCCGCTGGTGGAAGAGGCAGGAGGCGACCGGTCGGGAGGAAGAGGGAAGCCGGGCTGCACTGGGCTTTCGGGTCGCGAAAAGGGGGAGAGAAGTCTGGCAGTCCTAGAGGCCGGGGGGTGACGGCGCCAGACAAGGGAGGAGGCTCAGTGCGGAGCGAATTTTTCGGGGCACGAGAGAGGGAATCGCCTTCCTCCCGCCACCCTAGCCCCCTCCAAGCGCACACCTCAAACCTGCTCTTGGTCACTCCGTTCACGTCCCTCCTCATGGGGCCGGCGGGTGCGGCCGGGGCCGGGCGCTGCGGCGTGCGGAGTGCAAAGACTGGGGGCCCCGGGCAGGCCCGTGAGTTCCGGCACCGAGAGGAGGCAGAGGAGCTGCGGGCAGGGGCCGTCGGCGGGGAGGAGAGATCTCTCGACTCCGGCAGGGCCTCCTCCACCTCCCGCGGTGTGGCGACGACTGCTCGTCGCTAGCTCTTCTCTCTCCTCAGCCTCAACTTCAACCCAAAACAAAAACACTCCCCACCTACCAGCAACGCCGCTCCTCATTGGGCAGAGCCGCTCGGGCCTCGGAACTGCGTGGGGAGGGGGAGGAGGAGGAGCGCGCGGCGGCGGCGGTGGCGGCGGCGGCGGCGGCGGCGGCGCAGGACCACCCCTCCCCCACCCCCGGGTGCAGCCGGCGACCATCAGCCTGGGAGCAGCCGGAGCGCGGCGGCGGCGGCGGCGGCGGCGGCGGCGGCACGAGCCCGCTCTCGCCTCCAAGGCAGGAAAGCCCACCGCGAGAAGGAGAGGCAGGGAAGTGCCTATGTGTCTGTGTGTATTTATGTATGGGAGGGGCTGTGGGGCGGATGCGAGTGCGCGCGTGCTCGCCGACCGGTGAGAGAAGAGAAAGCAGGACAACTGCACACAGCACCCGAGCCCACTCTCCTCTCCTCCGCGGGCAAACAGCACGCACCAACTCACTAAGCACTTGAGCTGTCTGTCTTGTCCTCCCAGCCCCCTAAGTCTTGTCGCTTCCCCGATAGCCTGTGCTGGCGCACATGTCCTTCCCAGCCACCCAACTCCCTTCCCCTATCACTCACTGTCGCCTTGAACCCAAAGTGCAGCAGGCGGTCCCTACTCGGAGCCATTTTCCTCGTCTCTGGTTGTCTCTAGATTGGGGCAGTGCTGCTGCCGCCGCCGCCGCCGCCGTTGCTGCCGCCTCCCCCGCCCCCGTGAATTGCATTACCGGGTGTTGCAGGGAGGCTTGGGGGGCCGCTGCGGAGCGTGGATCTTCCTGTGCATGGATCAGGAGGACAGAGGGACAATTGTGCTGCCCTCTGCTCCGGGGACGTGCGGCAAGGCGCACCTCGTGCCTTGGGGTCAGGGGGTGCAGTGCAGGAGCTGGGCGACCATTCCTTTAGCCGGGGGAGGGGCGCGCTTTGGTGGAGGTGGGGGCGGGTGAGGCAGAAAGGCCTCGGCTTCACCCGCTCCTCCGCCGCCCGACCGCCGCAGGCACCCAATGGGCTCTAGTGCCTACCCGCCCTCCAATCAGGGCTCTGGTTGGTGAGAACCTGATCCTGACGCCACTTTGGCGGGAGAAACAAGCGTGTCTGAAGGAGCAGGCGGGGGCGCTTGCCCCGCCGTAACATTCATTATGACTCTTTCTATAGAAGCTAGATTGTGTCATATTTTAGCAACCCCAGCCCTCAAGGTCTCAAAACTTATGATCTAATTTCTATGAATTAACGAATAAGAGTTTACCCTTAGAGCGACAAACTACAGAATTGTATCCCAAAGATAAAATATTAGAAACTATTATAAATTCTAGCAGTCCTGGCTGGACCACTTCTAACTGTATTACAAAGTAGATGAGTTTGTCTTCTTACCTCTTTTCACTTGCACATTCAGTGACTGGCTTATTAGGAATGTCTGATTAAGAGATGAGCTTATTTAAGAGCAACTAGTGCTGGAGATCTTTTAAAATAGGCATATTTTTGCTGGAAGGCTTATGAACCAACTCTTCAAGAACTTTTTAAAATTTTTTTATCCTAGAAAGGGCTTCCTAAGCAAGGAACCCAGCTTCAGAAACTCATTCTCAGGCCCACAAAGCCAGGTCTAGATGTTACAGCCTCCTCCCGTCCCAGATACTTTTACTGTTATTGCTTCAGTTCAGTCAAATAAGAACAGCATTTTAGTTGCATCTCATCTAAGAGCAGTTTTCTCCCAGCAAGCACTGCTGATGAATTTAGTGACGAAGGCCTGCAAAAGTTAGTAAAACTGGCTTGAGCAGATAAATCAGATGAAAACTTTCACGGGTCTGTTTCCCTAATTTCAATTATACTTTCCAGTTAATTTCAAGTAATACTCAGCAAAGACTTTTACTTTGTTAGTTAAAATTTTTTGACTGGACTTTTAAAAAGCTGAATAAACAAAAATTATTCAAAGGTTAAAAATTTATTACACATAGGCATGTTGCTTTTTATCAAAGAAATTTATTCGCATGTAAATAAACACGTTTTTGTAATGTTTGGGGGGAAAAAAATCCCACAGATTTTTATCTACTTTCAAAAAAATGAAAAACCCCCAAGTATTTACAGAACGGCCATATGCACAGAAAATCAAATTTGAAAAGATTTTAGAAAAGACCCTCCCCATCTGCTCCTGATGTACATTTTTGAAACAAAATTTAAAGCTCAGCTTTTGCAACTGAGCATGTTTCCCAACCTAGCTTCTGATATGTTAAGTACTTCCTACCCCTCAAAAAACTAACTCAAGGGTAGAAATCAGGGGGGAGGGAGATTGGGGGGGAAAAAAAAGGTAAAAGAAGATGAGATTGCTTAGGGATTGTGAATAATGAGTTTCCTATACTGGAATCTGCTTTAAGTGACTCAGCTGGATACTATGACTCACTGGCTCCCTGGAAGGTTTCTTTTGAGAATTCATAATAGTGCTGCCCTAAATTTTCAAACCTAGGCCTTAAGGAAAATCCTTCCAAGAGCCACCAACCTCAAGCCTAGTTTTGGCAATTATATCCTGCTTCATTCCCACCGCCTCCCCCCCCAATACTTGTTTTAAAAGAAATTGATTTTTGAACCTGGAATCTTCATGTACATCAGAGCAGGTTTTGACCAAGAACCCCTAACATGAAGCCAAAAGACAGAAGAGGAATCAGGTCAAACTAAGAATACATAAAGACTCCAGCAGCAGAAGATAGGTAGAAGTTGACTTCATGTCCTTGCCGTCTTTTGAAACAGGAGAATGAGTACACCTAGACAGGAGGGAGGTGTCCCAGGCTTGGTTTATTCTGCCTCTTCTCCTCCACCCTGTGGAGAAATGCAGTGCTCCCTGGTTCTCAGGCAGGGTGAAGCAGTTTAGCCCCGGCTCCCTGTTAAGCAAGTTCAGATGCTGGGTCAGTGTGTGGGGTGTGCCCATCGACAAGTCAGGGGCTTATCCTTCATCCAGATCCTAACTCGGGATTCTTTGATCTGGGATGAAGACAGAAAGAGAGAAAAAGCTTCCCAGTTTACTCATTTTGGTATTTGTTGGCTCTGCTTGGGGGAGCTGAGCCCCTGATACTATGCAGTACATTCCCCATAAGATTTTCCCCACCCAGACCAACTTAAAAACCATTTTTTTTTTCCTGCAGAAACCAATGGGATAGGATTCAAAACTAGGTGAGAAATCCAACCTGGTTGTGTGTCTGAGAGGCTGCTACTGTATCAGCATCACAAGATAAAGCACTCTGGTATCACCTTGCCCATGTCCTCCTTAGTGTCACCCAAGACATTTGACTCTGATACGGTAACCGATAACTTTTCTTGCTCCACTTTGCAATGTTTCGTTTCCTACTTCTTATTACCTTGGGACACAAAAGTGGCAGAGTTGTTGTGAGCTGATGACCAGAAAAGGGAGAACACTAAAGGAAATCAGAGACAGTCAGGAAAGAAAGCCAAAGCTGATTTTCCAACTCTATGCTAACTCCAACCTGCAGAAAGGGATGAATATAGAAATCTTCAATATCTGATGAAGTCACTCCATTTATCTCACACACATACATCACACACACACACACACACACACACAAACGAATCACCTGGCTTTTTTTTTTTTTTTTTAATCCAGAAGAGTTGTGCTGGGGATCATGCCCCGTCCTGCTGACACAGAACCTGAATGGAATCATCAGGAATGGCACAGTGCAGGTGTCAAAATCAAAGTAAGGCCGCAGAATTTTGAGAGGACCCTCCAAATACTGAGAACTTGTGTTGCACTCAAATGGTCTCCTGGATTTCTATATTTATTATGAGAAGGGCTTCTTATTGATGTCCCCCAGAATCCAGACTCAGACCTGTTCCTCCAAAAAGGTCCAATTGTGTTGCTACATAGTAGCAAGGGTTTATCTTCATACCCACCTAGCATTCCAGGCCCCCCCCGCATTACTTCAAGTGAGCTTGGAACTGTTTTAAGTGAACTATGGCTGCAAATTTTTTACTGTTTTATCTAAGGGAGCATACAATGGAATAATTAAAGTCTGGACTCCTTATCCTTGTGATGAAGGGAAACAAGGAGCCCAGCTCTCAGGAATGGCATCAGTTCTCCTACTAACAAAATGCTGGGATGTGGACTTTTGGCACATTGTAGAAATAGGAGAACTATTAATTCTGTACTGGTTTTCATGCCACTGGATCAAAGAGGCTGTCCCACTTTTAAACCTCACTGCATCTGAAAACACGTTTACATCCCAAAAAGCCAGCCCAGCTTTCTTTAAAGGAAAAAGAAACTATAAATCAATACCTCCACAGAAAGATATCTCTTAATATTCCTATGATGTCTGAACCATATGAAAAACCTCCTAAAACAAAAATACCATTTTGGTTTTCTACGTAACTCCAAAGGTGGACTCTGACTAATCTGCTTCAGCTTGATACTGCAGTACCAGCACAAGCTCCAAGCTCCCTACCACCAAATAAGCCTCGTTCTTCCACCTCCCATCATTTTGAACCCTGAACCTCATAGAATTAGAAAAAAACACTGTATAAAAGCAAACAGATAAAGGATTGAAATATTACAAATAAATAGCTAAAATCATCTTCCCTCCCCAATCACTCCTAAGAAACAGACACCAAACATTACTTAAGTGTCCAAAATGACCAAAGTCCTTCATTTGCCCACGCCTCAAATGGACAACTACCCAAACAAAGGTGAACAACCTTCATGCAAATGCATCAAGGAATGTATTGCTTTTTCATTTTCTGCCCAGCCCTTCAAATACATGCACTAAAATGTGTTTAAAACATGGCCTAAAAATGGAAAAAGGGAGAAAAAATATATATGAATATTTCCCACAAAACTGGTTCCCACCCTTCCCTCTCCCTAAGCCCTTCCCACCCCCTCCCTTTCATAAACAAGTATTTTAACTTTTTTTTTTTTTTTCTGGCAAAGGAACAAGTGATTCGTGGTAACCAGAATCAAACCCTATGGTCTCTTTAGTAGGGTCTGGCTATGCCTTTCTAAATTCACCCCACTTGGTGTCAAAGCCATGCCATTTAAGACTCTTAAAACACAAAATCAGACCTGTCTCACTCCTTATGGTGATTTGCCTATACACTTAGTTTTTCTCTGGCCATGGTTTTTGCTTTAAAAAGTAAGGTTCCTAGTTGCCAATCAGGGCCACATCCATAAGATCGTCATCTTCCTCCCCAATCATAAAGTCAGGGCTAAGCCTTGAGGGCCTGTCTGTAGATAAGATTGTGTTACTTGTCATAGACAAGGACTGGTCTGAAGAGATGGGTGATTTAGACCAACTCTCTGGCTTGAGGCTATGAGATTTTTTCTTGTCTCGGTCTTTGTCCCGGTCCCGGTCCCTATCTTTGTCTTTTACTTTCTTCTTTTCTTTTTTGTGCTTCTTATGCTTCTCTGTGCTGTACTCTGGAAGAGGTCGGATGCCATCATCTGAGCTGGGACTGTTCTGATAAGACTTCTCTGCTATGGAGGAGCCTGACTCACTCTCACTGTCCAGATTCTGGGGGGTATATGCTGGTGACTTACTATGACTGGGAGAGCCACGCTCATGCTTTGGAGTGGAACCACTGATGAGTGGAGAGCCATAGTTTTTGGAGGAGGCCATCTGAGGCCTCAGCCCTTCTCCACTACTTTCCCCAGGTTTCTGCAAAGTCACTTTGGCTTTAATGCTGGGGGATCCCCCATCATGCTTGCTGATGATAATTTTTGCCACACCCGTGCTCCCCACATTTTTTGACTCTGAGGTCTTCTTAGTTGAATCCACCGAGCCCCCCAAGGTGGAAACCTTTGATTTGTCTTTATCACTTTTCTCACGCTTGCCCTGGAACTCTCCTCCTGACATGTTATGTTTGGAGGACACAGGATGGCTAGAAGAATTTGTGCTCACCCCCACCTGGCCGTCCATTGGGTCTTCACCCCCAGGGCCACTGGTGACAACCCCATGCTTCAGTTTATCTATGACAGCTGTTAAGGACGGCTTCTTATTTCTGCTGGGAGATTTCCCTTTGGAACTCCCATGCTGGTTCTGAGAGGATGACATGGAAGAGCCACTTGAGGAAAAGGAAGAGGAAGATGCTGTACAAGAGTTAGATGATGGGGGAGTTTTCTGAGACAATGAGCCTGAAGATCCTAACCCTGAAGATGACTTCATGCCAGTGCTTGAACTAGTTCCAGACATGTGAGAACCACCAGAACCTGAACTGATAGGAGACTTGGCTTTAGAGGATGGGGGAGTCCCAGGAACAGGCTTCATTGGAGAGGCAAGCTTATCAGAGCCTCCAGGTGGCCTTGAATGGGAAGGGGATATGTTTGGTTTACTCAAAGAAGGATTCATAAGTGATGATGGCTTCCCTTGAGGTTTCATCTTGGTGCTGCTGGAGCCACTGCTCAGTCCATGCTTGGTAACAGGAGAGGAGCCAGGCTTCCCCCCAGACTGGGATGAATTTTTGGACTGGCTAGATCCCGAAGACCCCTGGCTAGAATATATACTGCTACTTAACTTGGAACTTGATGAACCTTCTGATTTACTGCTTTTCATCTTGCCTGAGTTGGAAGCAGAAGACGAGGAAGAATGGCTATGGTGGCTTTTACTTCCTGAGGAAGACACAGAACCACTGCTGGTATACTGACTGTGAGAGGAGGGCTTGCCCACCATCACGGTTCCCTTAGGAATCTGAATAGTGATTTTGGGAATGGGTGGTGTGGCAACACCTGGGGGAGTCTGAGATCTTCCTGAACTGCCTGGAGATTTGGATCCACCTGTACTAGTAGGTGGGGTGAAAGGTCGGTTAGAACAACTGTGAGATGGAGACTTCCCCTCAGTGTCTGCCTTCTTCCGTTTTGGAGGCTTATCTTTGCTTTTGCCATCATTAGAAGGGGTTCGACTGCGCTTCCCTGGTTTGCTGTCTAATCCTGGCCCTGATAGACTACTGTTACTGGTGCCATTGCCTTCCTTTACTCTCTTTTGAGTCTTTTCTTTCCCTAAGTCCCCAGTGGTCAATAAAGGACTCTGGCTACCACTGTGATGCTCCATAAGATCTGTAGGACCCAAAGCCTTACCAGCCACTGCTATTATACTGAAATCAACTGTGTCAGCTTGGCTATTGCCTTTAAACTTAGTCTCCCCATTATCACCTCCAAGCATTGGCACCCCCAAAGTATTTAGTGCCTGAGATGTAAATCCTTTGAAATCATCATTATCTCCACTTTGGCTGCTTTCATCAAAATATTCTTCTCCAAAACCACTTTGGCTCTGGCTGTTCAACAAATCAGGATTGAAATCTACTCCATCAGGAAAAAAATGATTGGTAGGAGAGTCACTACTGGGGCTTCCAGCAGCATCTGCAATAAGGTCAGCTGGATCAGTGTATGGATTTTCATTATTATTGGCTTGAAAGACATCAGGGTCAAAGAGGGCACTCTGAGAATGCCCAGAGCTTGAAGAATCTCGAACAGGGGTGCCAATGGGTGGACAATCGTCACTAGTGCTGGGAAGCTTAGAAGCTTCTTCTGCAATGTCTGAAAGGATATCAGTTACATCCGGGCCAATGCTGTCTGAACTGGATAGTCGGACCATCCTTTGAATACTGGATTGGGGATGAGGTACTGGTTGTGGGTAAGTTGTTGGGGGAGTGCTACACTGGCTTGGAGCTGGAGTGATGTGTGGCGTATCCAGCGTGTCAGCTGTCATGTTGACATCAAAGATAGGGTTCTGTGAGTCAACATCCATTGAAAATAGCTCCCTCTGAAAGTCATCTTCAGTCTGGTGCTTGGGTTTGTCAGGTGGTAATCTTGATGACTTCTTCTTCTTTGCCTTGTTGCTTCCCGAGCACATTTCCATCCGGGGTGAGCCGGAAGAGGAGTTCTGCCTTTCTAAAGGGCTGCTTCCATAAAGGGTTGAGAAATCCTGGGCAGGATTATCTTTAAGAAGGTTCATGAGCATCGGGTGGTTCTTGGTGTTGCCGGCCATCGAAGAGACAGGTGGCGGCGTGTGATGAGGAGGGGTCGGACTCGAGCCAATGGTAGACCCCCCGTTCCCTGTGATTTGCAACAAACTGGTAAGAATTGGGTTCTGAGATACCTTGCTGAAGTCCTCCCCATGGCCCACCGACTCATGCCGATCTTTGATGCTCATGCTCATATTAAACAAGGTGGTAATGGGACCCCCCGGAAAGGTGTTGGTTGGTGTAGTGGTACCACTCATTGGGTTGTTGCCTGTGGTCATGCCATACCCTGGGCTGCTAGCCGGGGGCAGGTTCTTTTTCACCATGTCTTCAACTGTCTCTGCAATGAGGGACAGTGCTGGAGTGTCGGCCTGAATGGTTTCAGCTTTCCTCCGAATAGCCCTCATCGTCACAGGGATGGACATACATCTGTAAAATAAGATGGAAAAAACAAAGTTAATATTGTACTAGCTGCTAATGAAACCAATTTTTTATTTGGGAAAACAGGCTTTTAATTTTGCCTGAGACTTACATATGCCAAAAGGTTTACAATAAGCAGCTTTCAGGCAAGGCAAATAACCCGCAAGGCAGGAGCAGTTCTATGAAATGCCAGAGCTTTGGGTAAACTCATTCTAAAAGAATCTGGGGGCTTCCCTGGTGGTGCAGTGGTTAAGAATCCACCTGCCAATGCAGGGGACACGGGTTCAAGCCCTGGTCCGGGAAGATCCCACATGTCGCAGAGCAACTAAGCCCGTGTGCCACAACTACCGAGCCTGTGCTCTGGAGCCCATGTGCCGCAACTACTGAAGCCCGTGCGCCTAGAGCCCATGCTCCGCAACAGGAGAAGCCACCGCAATGAGAAGCCCACGCACCGCAACGAAGAGTGGCCCCCGCTCACTGCAACTAGAGAGAGTCCGCGTGCAGTGACAAAGACCCAACGCAGCCAAAAAAAAATTAAAAATAAAAAGAATCTGGATGGAATTCCCTGGTGGTCCAGTGGTTAGGACTCCATGCTTCCACTGCAGGGGGCACGGATTCAATCCCTAGTTGGGGAACTGAGATCCCGCAAGCCTCACAGCACAGCCCCCCAAAAAAAAAAAAAACAATCTGGACCAGAGGCAATCATCAACCTCTTTTGAAGTGCCACCAAATAAACCAACCATAAACAAGAGTCCAAATAATTAGACATCATACTGAACTAAAATAAAACTGGTAATAATGAACTTAGTAAGAAAATGCCGTCCTTTTGGGCTTTACATGTTATTAATGGTATATATAATTTATCTTAATTGATGAATCATTAGAAAAACCTCTTGACCCATCAAGTTCTAAACTTTAATGGCTTAGATCACCCCAAAGCTATACTGTGAAAAGTGCTACCACTGGCAGTAAATCTTTTTTATTTTAAAGCAAAGCACTTTTGATGTTACAGATAAATTTATGTTTATAAACATGTTTGAAAATATTTTGCTCTAGAATATGTCAGCAACCTTTCTTAAAGGACCAGATAGTAATGTTTTAGACTTTCAAAGATCATATGGTTTCTGTCCAACTACTCTGCCATCTTAGCTCAAAAGCCACCATAAACAATATGTAAATGAAAAGATGTGTTCACTTACAGGTATGTTTTATTGTGTTCCAATAAAATTTATTTACTAAACAGACCACTGGTACCTACTCCAAAAAAATCTTGAAATTACATATTAATGTTTATGGAAAGCTGACTGGCTTAAGGATCTTCCCACATACTGCCATGTGACACATTGTATGTGTTTAAAAAAAAATGACACAGAGGAAAAAGTGGAAAAAGATCTACATCTTATTTCAGCTCTCTCCCTCATAAAAGAACCCTAATGCGGGGCCTGAAGTTACCTACCTTACTTCCTATTACTCTCATAATGAGATTTATAAAACCAAAAGCTCATATTGCTTCTGATGCAAAAGCAGAGAAGGGTGAATTCAAAGCAGTGACTAAATGCTTTCCTACTAAATTTCCAATTCACTCTAATACTGAAAACAACATTCCTTATACACCTCTTAATGGGACTCTGATGGAAAAGGGCCAGTGCTACCTTTGAACAACTTTGGCAATGAAGTCATCTGTGCAGATGAGTGCATCTGACAGCCCCTTGTAGAGTTTACAGCTCACATGTGTTGAGTCCTGCACATCCATTACCACTGAAAGACAAAATATATAGGAGGCATTTAAGATAGAGTCAGCTTCAGTTTCTGACTTTCCAAAAAAGATAAAGGGACCAAACTGCTGCCCTGAGAGAGGTGCTAGCCACCCACATAACTCACCACACACCAGGGAGTCATTCACAGGGTGCTGAAAAGATACGCTGAAACGGGATTCTGAGAGGGGACACACTTCAAATTGGAGTAGCCCAGGAGAATCTAAAAGGCAAAGAAAAGGATCATAAAATAATCAACCAAATAAAAGACTTGAGACATGTAAATGGTAATTATTAACTATGAAATTTTCTCTCCCTCACTGGAAACTAAATCCCACACACATTTTTTTAATACACAAAACCTACTATGTCACCCACAGGTGACTAAAGGTATCAGATTCCAAGGAATCTACCAGTGTATGTTACGAATACTCCAAAACAAATAAGTAACTAAACTTCAGTTTTCTAAAATGAAGGCACTTAATCCCAATTGATGAAGTCCTTGGCAGATATAAACACCCTGCCTTGAAAGTGAATTCTGAAAATAAATGTGGCCAAGAGGAGCTTCTCATTCTATTTGATAAGCAGACATTAGAACCACTACCATAAACCCTGCTTTCTACCAGTATACAGCTGTTAGCTATACACTCCATAGTTTGGTAAGCACAGATGTAGGGGCTACAATCTAAAATGATACATTTATGCCAAATTCTCTCTCTCTCTCTCTCTCTCTCTCTCTCTCTCTCTCTATCATTGGTTTCTAAGCCAAACAGGCTGACAGCCCAGAGACAAGGATTATATACTTTCTTGGGAAAAACCATGCATCTCTGTAGGACTAACTTCATAACTACCTCACAAAAACTCATTTTTAAATACCATGAAGCTATGTGGAAAATTCTCCTAGGATTGAAATATGTGAAATAGAAGGGTCATAAGGACACTTGCACATGCTCTGTGTCATTACTCCAACTTTCTAAAATTTCTCATTTCTAAAGCAATTCTTATTCCCATAAAAGATGTCTCCTGATTTACCTTCCATTTCTTCTTGCCTACCATTTGTGCTGATACAGCTCTATCACTGAAGTGCTTTACAACTAAAGTAAAAAATTAACTATGGTTAACTAGAGAAGTCAAAATTCGTATCAAGATTTCTAATAGCAAACTGTTTGAAAAACATCAGCATTCCAGCATCCTGGGAGAAAAAAGAGAAGGGCACAGGTCTCATCCCTTTTTAAGCTATATGATTAAGTTCTCCAAAGAATGGGGAGAGGAAATATACTCAGGACTAAAATGTGGGAACCACTGTCCTAACAACCTAAAATTTAGATATCAAGAACTCCTCTCTTCCTGCAGAATCCCAAATTCTACCTTATATATCTGTTGCAAGGTTCAGGCCCTTAGGTACCCAATTATATTGCTGCATGCAGAACAAGAGTAAGTCCATTGCAACAAAATCCAGTGGTTTCCAAATGCCAATTTACAGACTGGTTCCATCAAAATTATTCATGGAGCTTGAACTAGATTCCCAACTTCTCCCACATTAAGTTCATTTGAGTATGAAAACCAAATGTATGTAGTTTTAAAAGCTCCACAGGTGATATGATGGGCCACAAAATTAGAGAACTACTAGAGTAATCAGTTTCCATTTACCAGTAAGTGTATCAAAAGGAAAGGCAGTACCTTCTTTCAGAATAGTTCTTTTGACACAGCTTCCAATTAGGGTGTTATAGGCCACTTGGTGTCTGATCAGATTCAGGATAAGAGGAACCCGGCCAGGGTGCTGAAAGGTGATTTTGCTAACAAGGGTTCCCTGTAGACTTCTACCATCTGGAAGAGGAGCATCTTTGTTGAGGAAATAGCAATGCTGCTGACCTGGAAGAGCCTGGGCAAAAAGAACAAAGGAAACGAATGCTATTTACTCACCCACTGTACTCCAACCGCAAACTATCCTTAAAAAAACCCTACTCCTCAAAAATCAGCAATTTCTTGCTGAATATTAAAGCTCCACAGTCAGTTCTTTGGTCAGCTAATGTTAAATGCCAAATACTCGCTTGGCTGAAAAGACCCCTTCTTTGTAAATGTTCCGCTAATGGTTTCCTAATCTAGCTAATATAAAAATTACCTCAGAAATCTGTATAAGAGAGGTCCCTGGACCACAAGTGCAAAATCTATATTTTTAATAACACCCTATATAGTTATAACAGAGCCAGAATTTGGGAACTATTACTTACTCCAGACTACTGTCAAACATTCAAATAAATTCAAGTCCAGATGTGGTTTTAAAACGCTCCTTAATTTATTCATTCCAGTACTTTCTTCTCCATTAAATACTTTGCAGATTATAAGCTCATGGCACTTGAAAGAATTAAACAGCAATAACTCTTAATACCTACTTATGTGCTTGTAAAAGTTCAGAATACCATTAAGACACTTTCACCTGAAATTTCAACAATGAAATGTACGTTGTTTCCTGACTTGGAAACTCATGCTTTTCCTTCAGTATGTTTCACAGATTTCTGTAATTTCCTGCCTGACTGAGGAAATAGGACATGATCCAGCGGTCCAAAAGAACATCATCTGACCTCAGTTATCCTATAAAAGGAAGATTCTGATCTTGGGTCCAAACATAATCTACAACAATTCATAAGGACTTACTTACAGCATAAAATCGCATGTTGTGATTCAAAGGTATAGGGTCAGGGTCCTTTGACAGCTCAAATTGAGTGATCAGTTCATAAAGGGGTACATAAGTTGGTTGGGTTTCAAACAATGGAATTCCTAGAAAAACAAAGATCAATACAATGATCACAGTGAGATGCAAACGTTGACAGCTCAGTTTTCCCTTCATGAGTTCTACTTCATACGCCCATTTATTCAAAAAGTACTTACTAATAAGCAAAAGCACCATGACATCTATACCCATCAGTGGTTTTTTGAGGCCAAGACTGAAAGGTCTAAGATAATCTGAATGTGAAGTTTGCTTTTCACTTTTATAACAATTATTAGCTCCTGATGCTTCCTAAAACTCACCTGTGCAGTTCTGAAGTTTCTGAACAAATGCTCTAGATACTGGGATTGGCTGGGGAAATTTCAAGAAGAAACAGGCAGGAAGATCAACACTGTTGGCACTGGTGATTGAGGAGAAGGAGGGAGTCCTTCAAAAAAAAAGAAAAGGTGGAGGATTGGGATTTTGAATGATGTGAAAATGAAAAATCTAAACACTCATTCTTAGACATGTCTGTATCATATAACCACCTACTCACAAAACCTATCAAAAGTTCACTCTTTGAACTTCCTTCCCCCAATTCCAAAATATCCTGTTTGTTAACCCTAGAGTATCTTACCAAACATCTATCCTGAGGCACGTTCTCTAGTTATTACTCCAGTATAGCTCTAAATCAACATAAAGTCCCATAGGAAAATCCCATAGAGCAATCATTAAACCAGTGCAAGTAGCACAGTTCTCTTCTTTCTCTCTCAGGATAAGAATGTGTTCTATGAGCAGACTTCAAAGAGGAACATGCAGATATTAAAAAGAGAAATTAAATGGGTAAAACAAAAAGCCCATCTCTAGAAAGTCCACTGGGGGAAGAGCCAAGTCAAAGTAATACCCGTTTCTTACTGGGCTTAAGGTTGAAATAAATGGACATTGCTAACCTACAATTATATTTAACTTACCATTTGTTGTCAACTGGATGTGACCCCATAATTAATGGTGCAATTGGGAGTTTATACATAGCAGATGTTCCTTCGATTGTCACTGATGCATTCATGCCCAAAGATCGAGGAACTGAGAAAAGGAAAGAAAAATGGTATTCTCCAAAGTAACACGAATTATAAGGATCTTGAGTTTCCCTGGTGGCGCAGTGGTTAAGAATCCGCCTGCCAATGCAGGGAACATGGGTTCGATCCCTGGCCCTGGAAGATCCCACATGCTGCGGAGCAACTAAGCCCATGTGCCCCAACTACTGAGCCTGTGCTCTAGAGCCTGTGAGCCACAACTACTGAGCCCATGTGCCACAACTACTGAAGCCCGTGTGCCTAGAGCCCGTGCTCCGCAACAAGAGAAGCCATGACAATGAGAAGCCCACACAGCACAACAAAGAGTAGCCCCGGCTCACCGCAACTAGAGAAAGCCTGCGCACAGCAATGAAGACCCAACACAGCCAAAAATAAAAGCAAATAAAAAAATAAATTTATTTTTTAAAAAAAAGAAAAAATTATAAGTATCTTAACATTAAAAAAAAAAGCTAAAAGCTAACTTCTGTAAAATTTGTCAGCCCTAATTTGTTTGTCAGATACTATAATACCTATATAACTCAGAAACACTACAAGTTATCTTTCTAACCAACCAATATTTCTGTCAGTAAATAAAACAAAATACAGGAAACAATGCAGTCAAAGGAAAAAAAAATTTTAAAGGCTCATTACCAATATTTACTTATTTTCTCCAACTTCAGAAAGCATTTAAGTAGAATTATGATTATAGGATAGTCAATGATTGAAGTTAAAAGGGGACCAAATGAGGTATTAGGCCATTTCTCATTATGTTTTAGTCTATTAACGTGCAAATATAGGGAATTCTCTGGTGGTCCAGTTGTTAGGACTTCGGGCTTTCACTGCCAAGGGCAAGGGTTCAATCCCTGGTCTAAGATCCCATCAAGCCGTGCTGTGCAGCCAAAAAAAAAGTACAAATTCAAAGTAAGATCCATTATTTTAGTTCTTTAGTAAGTTGGCTAATTTCTTTACCTTTAAAGTAATGATTAAAGGGAATTATTTCAAGTCAGATGGTTTACATTTTTTTATTCACTCATTTACTTATTCAAAAGGAATTATTAAGTTTTTATTATTATGTATGTATGTGTACATATAGATATGTATATCTGTAGGAGTGTATGTGTATGTATCAGATGCAAACTCTGGTAGAAATGGAAAACTTTGGTAGGGATGGCAGATTTATTTGGGAGTAGCAAACCAGAAAGTACAGGCAGGCCTGGGCATTCAAATTTTTTTTTTTTTTTTAATTTTTTTTATTTTTTGCAGTACGCGGGCCTCTCACTGTTGTGGCCTCTCCCGTTGCGGAGCACAGGCTCCGGACGCGCAGGCTCAGAGGCCATGGCTCACGGACCCAGCCTCTCCGCGGCATGTGGGATCTTCCCGGACCGGGGCGCGAACCCATGTCCCCTGCATCGGCAGGCGGACTTTCAACCACTGCGCCACCAGGGAAGCCCGGCATTCAAATTTTTGAAAATATTTTTTAAACACTGAGCAAAACCTTCAGTTAATTTACAGTGAAAGTCTTACCATTATTCTCATGCAAAATGATAGGGGATGTAGTCTTATCATCCAGCAGGTCAGAAGGAGAAGCATAATACTTCAAGTTCATCAAATGACCTATGCAAAATAAAACTTATCACTACTTTTTTATCAGGTAAATTACAAATAAAGAAAAACATTCCCATTCCTATAAACCTATATACAAGAAAAGAGTTTCAGATATGAGGACTAATGATCCAAAACAGCTTATGAAATATGACAGAAGCATAAATATTGATTCTAGCAGCAACAATTTACTTCACAATTTTAAAAAAAAAACTAGGGGAGGGCAGGTGTTGACACCTTAGAAACCATTAAAAAAAATACACAAATGAGAGAGGGATAAATTGGTAGTTTGGAATTGGCATATACAAACTACTATAAATAAAATAAACAACAGGGTCCTACTGTTGTACCATACATAATATCTTGTAATAAACTATTATAGAAAAGAATGTGCAAAAGAAAAAAAAACATATACACACATATATATAACTGAATCACTTTGCTCTATACCAGAAACCAATATAACACTGTAAATCAACTATATTTCAATTAAAAAAAACCAGAAACACAAATGACTGGTAATTTTCACCTTCTGCTTATAAACCCAAGGTGAAATTGTAATAACCCCTCAACTAAAATTAGACATTTTTCTAAACAGGTAAAATAGAATCACATACCGCCACTTCTTGGAGTGAGATAGCCAACACTTCCATGAAGAATCTTATCCAAGGGACCAGCATTGGTTGCTTTCCTGCAAGACAAATGATCTATGTTTGCTTATATTTAAGCCCTGAAGGTATTAGTGTACAATGTGATAATGAGTTCAGCTCTTAAACATATTATAATTCTATCCTAATGACTCTATGTTGTACCTGGGCATTTAACAATTGTATTTCAACTTCAAAGTGAAGGGATTATTTCTAAGAATACATGTATGTATTATGTAATACATGTATTGTATGTAATATGTATGTAATATGGTGAACAAAAATTACAACTATACTATTATTTATCAGAAGGGAAGCCAGGGCTTCCCTGGTGGTGCAGTGGTTGAGAGTCCGCCTGTTGATGCAGGGGACACGGGTTCGTGCCCCAGTCCGGGAAGATCCCACATGCCGCGGAGCGGCTGGGCCCGTGAGCCATGGCTGCTGAGCCTGCGCATCTGGAGCCTCTGCTCCGCAATGGGAGAGGCCACGACAGTGAGAGGCCCGCATACCGCAAAAAAAAAAAAAAAAAAAAAAAAAAAAGGGAGGCCAGGTTTGACAAGTCTTCTGATAAAACCTAAGAAATAAAAATTTTAAAAAAATTAAAAAAAATAAAAAACCTAAGGAATACCAACCAACAACTTAGGGATACTGATACTCAGAAAATGGAATGCAATCATTTGGGAACTGAAAGGATATGGACAAGATGTACAATACAGGTAAAACACAGATGCATAGTAACATACATCTATAATATATATTTAAAAAAATAAGAGCCTAGTAACCCCATAGACGAAAAACTTTAAGAACAAGGTCAAACAGAATTGACACTTTAGCCAGTCTTACCAATACATAACTGCCATTTTAGATAGATCCTGTTCTAAGGATTGGAGAGCCAAGTACATTTTAGTCTTTAGTTTGCTAGAAAGTAAATAAAGAAAACAAGAATTAAATAGTTGACAAATATATGTACACACACACACAAACATGAAAGCCTAGAGAGCAAGTCTACCTTGGAGGCAACTAAGATATCTATTTAAAAAACAAAATAAAACTTTAAAATGTTAAAAAATCATTACTGATCTACCAAAGCTAACTTTTATCTCTACTTAAAAGAGCCAAGCAGGTATACAGAATCCCAGGTAGGTTAAAAATAAAAGTGGCAACCCAGTTCCATAACAATTTCTTTCAGCCTAGAAATCAGTATGTTGAAGACATCTCAAGGATTATCTTCTAGCACTATAATCCATTAATGCAGATATTTGTTTATTTAATATACCTTTAAAAGACATTAAGCTGGAAGCTGAGCTATACATTGTCAGTATGAGTAGAAATCACAAATGAGCTAGGGCCGAAGACTTGGCAAATTTCTAAGTACAAAATGGTTTATAGATTTATACTAATTTTTCCAAAAAAAGCAAAAAAATAAAAATACTTACTTGTCCCCTGGAAGGTTATAAAGATTAACAAGACCCTTAAGGTGCTTAGAAAATTCATCAAAATTTTTTTCCCTATAAGAAGTTCAGGGGAGAGGGAAGAGAATAAAACATACAATTACTATTCAGTCTTATCAGCAAAGTGCCAAAAATCATGGCTATATAAAACTAATCTTAATAATTTACTTTACTCTTTTTCCCCCAAAGTTTTCTAGAATCAATCAAAAGTAGGAAAAGAAAATGCAGTGTATCCCTTTCTCTGCCCCATTTTTCTGAAGGAGGTGCTAATAAGCAGTATAAAAGATAGTCAGAAAGACCCGATAACTCATATAGTAATTCGCTCTTAAGTAATGAGACTTGGTTTAAATAAATCACTTCTTCTCCTCTTAATCTGTAAGTGAGATGATTGGATGTCATGAGGAAAAAAAACTTTTGGAGAGAAAATGGAAATAAATAAATTGGGAAGATAGAACACTTTTCATGTATACAGATAGAACACTTTTCATGTATACGGCAACATAAGAGCAAAGAAGGAAAATGAACACTAGGAGAGAGATGGGAGACCTAAGGAAAAGGGGAATGGGTACTGTGGAGGCAAACCACATATTCCAAAATGTTCCTATGACTAGCTTTACCCCAGGAAAAAGTAACTACTACCATGAACCCCTGGCTTCCTAGAACCTAATATTCAGGCATGGTTTCTTAGTCGAATAAGGTTTTGTGGACAGGAATCCAACATAACTCGACAATTCTAACTCTCTACATCTATTTCAAACTTAAAAACAAAAAAAATGTCCCTTGAAAGCTGTACTGCTCTGACAACGTCAGATACTTGGTCGGGCATTTATTGACCACTTACTGCCCAAAGTGCCATGAAGACATTAAAAGGAAGCAAGAGCAGCAGCAAAATATATTCCCTACCTTAAAATTACCATCTATACAGAGTGATCAAAAATACCAGGTAGGACTTCCTTGGTGGCGCAGTGGTTAAGAATCCACCTGCCAATGCAGGGGACATGGGTTTGAGCCCTGGTTCAGGAAGATCCCACATGCAGCGGAGCAACTAAGCCCTTGCACCACAACTACTGAGCCTGAACTCTAGATCCCACGAGCCACAACTACTGAAGCCTGGGCACCTAGGGCCCATGCTCCACAACAAGAGAAGCCATCGCAACAAGAAGCCCGTACACCACAACGAAGAGTAGCCCCCGCTGGCCGCAACTAGAGAAAGCCCACGCGCAGCAACGAAGACCCAATGCAGCCAAAAATAAATTAATTAAAAAAAAAAAATACCAGGTAAAGACCAATATTCTTCCTAAGGTTCCCACTTTAAAACACGCCTACAAATTAACTTTAGAACACCATCAGTTCATAAATTGGTATGGTCTCCTACTCCACATTAGAGCCAGACATATTTTTTTCCTGGACTATTCTGGTAATACAACTTTGCTAGACTTATTGAGTTAATGAAATCATAAAATGTTATTTTTTATGTTACACTGCAATTTTTCAAAGCTCGTTCAAATCTGGTGTATTTGGCTATAAGGACATTAAACTGATCATTGAGAAGACTGAGTGTAAAACTTATTTCCTCAATATTAACACCCTTTCTAAGACGCCTCCATGTGATATCTGATAACTTCACTATAATTTAAAATATAAAATAGATGTAATGACTTTCTCAAATTCCCAGAGAGTTAACTCTGGGTTTAAATTTAAGCATGAAAATTTCCACTCAATTCAAAGAGAAAAGATAAGCCAATGGCAAAAAACATCAATTACTAAAAGAGACTGTCTTCAAGCCTAGCACTTTACTATAATGGGACCCATATACCTTAAATAGAAAATAATTTTTCTCAAAGTTGAAGTGAAAAGAAGTTCTTTTCATGGTATAGACTCAAATTTCTCAAGCTTTCTTTGATTCAATAATTAGGTTCTATTTATTTTTGTTCCACACAGAATTCCTAAGGTTAGCTCAGTAGTTCTCAACCAGGAGTGATTTTGCCCTCCAGAGGACACCTGACAATACCTGGAGATATTTTTGATTATCATAATTCAGGAGATATTGCAACTAGTTGGGAGAGACCAGGGATGCTGTTAAACATCCAACAATGATCTGGGCATCCCCCTACAGCAATGAATTTCCCAAACCAAATTTCAATACTGTCAAGGTTGAGAAACCCTGGGATAGACGGAATACGGTAAAAAAAAATCAAGCTAAGTCAATTCTGAAAGTGAACAAGTACAGACTGTGAAAAATCTTGACCCAAGAAAATAAATTTGTTCCTCAGGAAAGTAACTTCTGACCATCCTCAAAACTTAGCTATAAAGAATAGCACTGTCGGGCTTCCCTGGTGGCGCAGTGGTTGAGAGTCCGCCTGCCAATGCAGGGGACACGGGTTCATGCCCCAGTCCGGGAGGATCGCACATGCCGCGAAGCAACTAAGCCCGTGTGCCACAACTACTGAGCCCGCGAGCTACAACTACTGAGAATGCATGCCACAACTACTGAAGCCCGCGCACCTAGACCCCATGCTCCACAACAAGAGAAGCCACTGCAATAGAAGCCCGCACACCACAACAAGAGTAGACCCTGCTCGCCGCAACTAGAGAAAGCCCACGCGCAGCAACAAGGACCCAACACAGCCAAAAATTTAAAAAAGGAATTAAAAAAAAAAAAAGAATAGCACTGTCTGCCAGTATCAGGGAATATAAATGTCATCTGCTCACCTTAGCTGCTGTACAAGCTCTGGACAGCTCTGAAATTAAAGAAATTATGTTAAAACTTTAAACTACTTTAAGACACTTGAAGACATCAAAAGTTTTTCTCTTTTTTTTTTTTTTTTTTTTTTTCAAAAGTTTTTCTCTTTTATTAATAACACATGCTTTATAAAAAAACATTAAAACTATAGAAGATTCTTATATTAAAATATCAAAAATATCTTCTTCCTACTTGGTAAACCATGGGTTGGGTCAGGAAATTAAAGATTAAAATATATATGAAATAGCTTATAAAGGAATCAACTTTCAGCTGCTTGTTTAAAACATTAGGACCTCTCTTTAAAGCCATCCTTGGAATCCATATTCAACTGTCTGGTTATACACATTTTACATTCCTCTCTATTACAGGGTTTTTCAGATACATTAGTTATGTACAAGATTATCTGTCCTTCTTGATTATAAATTCTTTGAGGTAGGAACTTTAAATTATTTGTATCCCCAGAAACTATTGTTCAATTGCGGCTCATGTTTGTTGATATGAAATGGAAAGGGTTCCTCTGGTGTTTCCTTTTGTCAAAGCCTCTGGATGATGTCAGAGATGGACCCAGATTATACTAAATTCCACTCTACAGCTACTGATGTTGTAGCCCATCACATCATCTCTATAGTGGCTCATGAAAAAACCTAAACCCAAGCTATTTCAAACCCCAACAATTCCTTTTAAAATTAATGTCCCTAAGTAAACCCCACAGATTCCAGTGAAATATCAACAACACATACCACAGGATTCTCCCCATGGTGAGCCACTTTTACATCACAAAGCTGTCCTGCAGGATCTAACTGCACTTCCACATAGAACATATCTGACGTGATGTAACATTCAGTGCCACTGGCACTGAGATGAGAGCCCAGTCTAGCAGGAACAAATCAAAACAAAAATTAATAGAAGACACATAAATAAAGCCACCCAAAGTCAACACTAAGTTAAACATTTCTGCCTACAGATAGACTACTTACCCGTTCTGTCTTGCTATAGACTCCAAACGGTCAGTCATTGCTGGTAAAGATGTTACTACAAAAGGGTGAAAAAAGGAAATCACAAAAGATGTTCCAAATAAATTGTATTCTTCAGAGTCAGAAACATCTCAAGAGTATATCTATCCTTCCAAAGCCAGAAACATATTCAATAGTTCAAATGCTTATAATGCGCATAAAGTTCATTGGTAAGGCTTAGCTGTGGCCTAAGCAGTAATAAGGATCAAAAAAAAGATCTATTTGAAAAAAATGATTGCACCTTTCTCGTCTCTCTTTTTCATTACTCATTTGGGACAAGTTATCTTTAATTTAAAGAAGACACACTTAGGGACTTCCCTGGAGGTCCAGTGGTTAAGACTACGCGCTTCCACTGAAGGGGTCGCAGGTTCAATTGCTGGTCAGGGATCTAAGATCCTACATGCCGATCAGTGCGGCTAAAAAAAAGACACATTTATCTGCTAATGCTAGAATAAGGAAGATTAACATCAAAACCAGCATAGAAACAAATATTCTATGTTCACAGTGGCATTATTTACAATAGCCAAAAGATAGAAACAACCTAAGTGTCCATCAATGAATGAATGTATAAACAAAATGTTATTTTGTTTACATATAATGTATACATACAATAAAATATTATTCAGCTTTCCTAAAAAGGAAGGAAATTCTGATATATGCTATAAAATGGATGAACCTTGAAGATATTATGCTAAGTGAAATAAGCCAATCACAAAAGAACAAATACTGTATGATTACACTTATATGAGGTATCTAGAGTAGTCAAATTGTTAGAGTCAGAATATAGAATGGTGGTTACCAGGAGCTGGGAAGAGGGGAAATGACAAGTTACTGTTTAATGCGTTCAGAGTTCCAGTTGGGAAGATGAAAAAGTTCTGGAGATGGATGGTGGTGATGGTTACACAACAATGTGAATGCACTTAATGCCACTGAACTGTACAATTAAAAATGGTTAAAATGGTAAATTTTGTTATATACATTTTACCACAATTTAAAAAAAACAATATTCAGCTGAATCAGGTTCATTTGTGATAATCAGAGTAAAATCTGTTTTTACTTTCATTTTCCTTCAAAAACAGACAGAAGTACTAATTATAAGCTTGAATAATCAAGTTCATGATTTGAATTTTATGTTTGCTTGCCTGAAAACATTCTTTATAAACACTGTAAAAATCTCTTAGAGTCAAAAAGTCCATCTTCTTATTGAGTTAATTAGGAGAGAACATGTGAAGGAAAAAAACTTTCCCCTGCTATCTGCAATCTTATAGCTACCCTCCATCAATTACCTTTTGAGTTTCTACCAACCTCCAAAATGGGATAAAAAATAAATGTTTCAAAAGTTCAGGTAAGAGCTCATCTCAACTCCATAATGAAAGCAAGAACAACACCTAGCATAGAACGGTTGACCTATCTCAAATTTATATTTCTAGTGTAAGTATAAAATAGTCTTTCCTAAACTGGGTTTTTTTTAAAGAAATTAGCATATTTCAAAGATGTTTACAAACCTTTGAGAGCTTTCTGCAGCGTCTCCAAGCAGCTGACCAAATGTTGGTGCCCTCCAGAACTCATCACAACCCTCTTCTCCTGTATTAAGAAGGAAAACATTTCAGGTAAAAACTAACAAAGCCAACAGTGTTTTGGGTAAACATACACATTATCCCAGAAATAACATTTCAGGATAGTCTATATATTATGGTATAGTTTATATACTCTATATTTTCTATATATTCTAGATAATCTATAGATTTTTAACTGTTAGTCTGTCCATCCATCCAAAAGAGGAAAGGTTAATATACATGGATACAGGCATATCCATATCCATGAAAGCAGAAAAAGGTATTTCCAGATCTAGGACTTCCCTGGCAGTCCAGCGGTTAAGACTCTGCACTTCCAACGCCGGGGACGTGGGTTCGATCTCTAAGATCCCACATGCTGCATAGCATGGCCAAAAAAAAAAAAAAGCCTATACCAAAGGTATTTCCAGATCTAAAGTAAGATAACTTTCAGGGAAAAATTAGGAAGAATCAAAATGTAATAAATGAGATCAGCCTCCTGTAGAAGTGACTACATCCTAAGATTCAGTAACTTAAATGGGGTGGCTCAGATGGGACAATTCCCAAATCTAATAAGGTGATATGCATGTAATCTAAGAAATACAGCCAGACCTTAGTCAAACTAGATTGACTCTAAGAAACAGGATACGTAGTCCAGAAAAAGCCAAAGAGCAAAAAATTTAGCATAGTTTTTCTAAACATATCCAGGGAAGAAGTTTCTCTTTGCACAACATTCTAGTCCCCAGAAGTATGAACAGTTTTATGATACAAGGATAGTTTTTCAGACTTTTCCACGCCCGAAATCCATCTCTCTTGGCTCTAATTCCACCCTCACAAATATCTGACTAATTAATAATCTAGCTCCCTTTGTACCTTGAATATACAAGGACCTTGTCCATTGCAAGGACAATGGATACCAGTACTTTGGTAGCTGGAAAGACAAACACTCTGCTGTAAATTAATAAACTGGCATTCTGATTTCCCCGTTAATCTACTGAAATTTTGTTAGTATGTCAGTTGTTGAAAACTCTTCAAAATCTTTTACGTACCAATAAAAGTAGGTTTCTGAATCTGCAAAAGTGAGAAGTAGACAATGGAAGCTATGGTGACCAAACCAAGAACTGGTAACCCAAAAGAGGGTCTTAGTAGCCACCTGGAATCCCTCTATGTCATAATGTCTCCCTAATGACAATATCACTTATAGACCATATTTCAAACTAGAATATGGCTGCCTTATAGTATAAAAATGACAACCTCTGAATTCCCAGACTGGAAAAATTGCCATTCTTTAAGACTTCTAAAAAAAAACAAAAAACCTTTTTTATGTACACAATCCTGAGCCAGAAGATATCTGTAGAACTTAGTTATAGAAATCTTTTAGCAGCATGACACTTTGGTGTCCATTATCTCATTTGATCCCTACAGCAAAAAACTGGTGTTGTGTGTCTCTACTTTCCAGATGAGGAAACTGAGGATCAGAAAGAACAAATAATCTGTCCAAGGTCACTTAGGTAGAAGTACTGGAGTCAAGACTAAAATACAGGTTTTTTGACAGCAAATTCAGTTTTTTTACTAGGCTATATACTGATATGATCATTTTAAGCTCTAATAAATCTACTAAACTGAACTTACACTGGACCCGGTGTAAGGTTTGGTAGAGGGGTACTTTCACTGAGTATAACATGTATACAGAAAAGTAGATGAATCTGAAGTGAAGAGATCGTTAATTATTACAAAGTGAACACAGACATATAACCATTGCCCAGGTCAAGTCATAAAAAAGTACTCCTGTAACATTTTACTACCACTGGATTCATATGGATGAACTTTTAACATCCAGCCTCTACCCTCACCCCACTCCCTGTATTCCACCTAACTAAGGGCTCCCCATACTGGTGAATGACTCAGAAAGGAGAAGTAGTACTGTACAGAAAGAGGGCCACAGAGTAAACAGGTGAAGTTAATTAAAAATGAATTGCAAACTCAACTAGCAGAAGAGATACAGTGACAGTATTAGCACATTAGAATCAAGGAGCTTGACAGGAAGTGAAAAATAAATGTCTCTCTATATCAGTCTGTCATGTGTATCTTTTTTTTTTTTTTGGCGGCACTGTGGTCCTTGTGGAATCTCAGTTCCCCAACCAGGGACTGAACCTGGGCCACGGTAGTGAAAGCCAGGAATCCTAACCACTAGGCCACCAGGGAACTCCCTATCAGGTGTATCTTTTATAGGTGTATTTCTTAGCACTTTGCCTAAAGTACCCCAGTGTACTATAACTCACAATTAACACAATTCTATAAATATACCTCCTTCTTAGGTAGACTCTTAAAAGTTGAAAGCCATCATGTGCTTATGATTTTATGAGAAATAAAACTGAAGACACACCATAATAACTAGTTAGAAAAAGTCTACACAGGGAGCTTAGCTTATTAAATAATTATCTAAGCACAACACTTTATCCACTTCACCACAATCCTCACCATGACTTGACGCACAAGCTTAATGGTTTCACTCCAAGGTCTATTTTGGTTAAATTTTGCATGGAGCCGTTCCAAGAGAGAACTCATCTTACTCAGCTTTTCCGACTCTAAGATATAAATCAGAAAACATCATTAGCAACTGTTCTTTCAAGACCTTCCACAGTTTTTCTTGCAAACAAAACTCCCATACTTCATCCTGGTAAGAGCTCAGTTAAAATATTTTCCAATATGATTTACTTCAAAACATATGAAGAATTTGTTTTTAATGACAAGAAGACACACACAATTGTGGGTCTAGTCTAACAAACACCATAGAAGGGGACTGCTTTCTATTCACACTTAATGAGAACCAAAAAAAGAACCATCTCTAATGCTGTTTAAGGATCAAGACTACCATTTAGTGACAAAATAATTTCATGGTATTCGTGAAATCCCTTATATGATATATGCAGAGCACACATTTGAACATGGCCTAACTACGGTTAGTTGGTTTTCAAAGTGAAAATACAGACTTTCTTAATTTTTTCACATAATTTTAAGAGATCAATTTATAAGTATTATCAAGAAAACAGGCTTTATTTGCCATTCAGATTTTTCCTATTTAAACTCAAACTATATGAACAAGGAAGATGTCAATGACTAAAGGATGAGTTTCCAGAAAAGTTAAGAGAAAGGCAGAAAAGAATGGCTCCTGGATAGTGTGTGAAGGAACCTCCTACACCCTCCAACACTCCTGTAATTCTTGTAACTGCTTAGCACGAGCAAGGACCTGTGCTGGAGACCACCGGCAGTGTAAAAATACAATATGCCTGAGATGATACCTGTGAGGGGGTGTGGGTAAGTTACGTGAAAATAACCGTCACACAAAGCAAAATGAGATTTGTTCTTAAAAACAGAGACACATTACTACTGAAATTCAAAGGAGGAAAAGTTTGTAATTAGTTGTGGGGATGTTACAGAAAAGGTGCCATTGAAAGATGTACAGAATGTCAGCAATCTGAGTTGAGGTAGTGACATCTTCTAAATCAAGATTCAACTCCTCCCTCCAATGCCTTCATCTTCTGGAAAACTGTTTTTTGGTTTGTTTCAGCCAATTTATAGTTCTGGAGAAATGTCTGACAATTCCCACTTTCAAGACTCATTCACTCAGGCACTATTTTACATGATGGAGATACAGCAGTGAGCAAACTAGACAAAACTGCCTCATCTAGTTTCCATTTTACACTTGTCATTCCTCTGCACCAAGAAGTATACCTTTTTTCTTCCTCCCCTTCAAAACACACCCCCCCTTCTTTCCCTTAAGAAGCCTGATAATAAATATCTTTACAAAAATGCTCTAATGAAACATTTTTTGAGCAACTATTATGTGCCAGGGACTGTATAATGATGAGTAAGGCAAGATCCTGATCTACATAGCTCAGAGCACATTGGAGAAGACAAGTATATAATAGTGAGCTGTATCAACAGAACTATGTCCAAAATGCTAAGGAAGCATTTAAACTGTAAAGTGGAACGTCAGAGAATCTATGTAAGGTTACACAGAAAGTTGTTTTTCAGCAGTTCTGAATTAGTTCAGACATTGAAAGATTGAAATTCAACGCATTTTTAGAATATACAATAGCACAAGATGTGAACACTGTGACATTCTTGAGAACTGCTGGCTTTTAATACCATAAGTACCTAATCATTTCATTCACGCGAAAACATTCTCCAGTACTTTGACATACAGCGCTGTGTTACTGTTTTTATGTCATCATTCACACTTCTCTTCTGGAAGGAGCAAGTTTTACATTCACTCGCCGCGTCTCCCATCCCTTTAGGCTAAAAATGCCCTGAGGCCCAAATGATTGCCCCTAGCTAAGCAGGAAACCTTAACATAAGTTGGGAGCCCCCATCTCCCCAAAGTCAAAGCTCTCCATCACCAAGGAAGGCAGTCGGAATCTAAAACTCACACACATCCCGCCTCCTACACTCTGAGCCCTCGGGAGAGTGGCCCCCGCGGAAGCATCTGCCCCCCAGCTCCTCTCAGAGATTGGCTCCCCCAGCTGTGTCCCGCCCCCTGCTTTTCCCCTCAGTCACTCACCCTCGGTTTCCCCCTGAGCCTTCATCCTGACAGCGGGAAGGGCCTGAGTCCTACACAAGAGGATATGCCCCTCCTCACCACTAACAGAGGAACCAAGTTGGTTCGGGCTCCCGGGACGCAGGGCGCCTGCAGTCCCCACTCTTCCCGGGAAGGCTCAGTCTGAAGTCCCCGGCGGCAAGAAGAGAAGGGTGCTCGCGGCCGCCGCCATCTTCCGCAACAGAACTTCCGAAAGATCGCGAGATTAACCGTGATCCTGCGAGAGAGAGGAAAAGGGTTGGGCACCAAATATCGCGAAAAATGGTTAATACGTTGCTACTCGCGAGATTCTCCCCACCCTTCCTTCTCTCTCAATTGTCTTAGGCTTCTCGGCCGTAGGTATGGAGTTTGCTAGTTGGAAGTGTTCGGCTCCTCTGCGAAAATTGGCACTTTCGTTTTGGCTTTTAAGCAGTTTGCAAATTTAAATCCCCAGCTCTCTTTACTAAAAGACTAGCTCTTCGAAAATACTGTTATCGGGAATATTTTATTAAAATACTCGCTTTCTTGAGATACTAGGTGGAAAAAAATGTTGGGTATTTGTAACAATGTCCCAAGCTAGCCCGGTACACTTAATTTACATGTCCTAATTTTCTTTTTAATTTCAGAAATATTTTTCTTGAGCAATTCCAATATTTTTGAAGATCTGGGAGATTCTGGATTAAGAAAAACTTGTTTGCAGCAGTCAGATCATCGGATGCTGTTAATTATCTTTAGGATCCCAAAGGTGTTCACAATTGATTGTATCTTTTTTGTAATCATAGTGAAAACAAGCAGTTTAGCTAATACTCTACACTACAAATCACAAAGAATGTGTAGTCATATCTCTTGTATCAGTAAATCCTCCCAAAGAGAAAGCTGGAGTAATGCCGATAAGTTCGTGGCCACTGGAACAAGAGCCAGGCTAAAATACAATTGTGCTAGCATTGGGTGGAAGTTCTTAAAATAGTTAAGGCTGCATTTTTTTTTTCAATGTTCTTTTTTTCCATACACACCCTTGAGAATAACTGCTGAAAAGTTGGATTTTACCTAGTTTGCTGTAAGGATATTAAGCAATGGATTTCCACTGGTTCTTTAGTCTCAGACTTTCCCCATATTTCAAAAATGATATGCAAACATCCTCCAAAGCCATTCCAGCAGGTAACTGCAGTTCAGATGAGCAGGCACAGCAGTGTAAATTTAATAAGAATAAATCTTTATTTGCCACATGCTTATTGCCACAAAGATATAAACCATGCTCCTTGAAAGTAGAACTTAAATTTTACTTCTTGTCTATTCCTCGTGCCCTCATTCCTTTCAGTCACTACACAGTGAGTTTCTCGGGGCAGGAATTGCCTCTCATTTCTGAATCCCCACTACCTAGCACTGTACCTGGGCTTAGTAGACAAATGTTTTACTGGGCCTAAAAAGCTTCTCTAGACCCAGCTCTTCTCCCCTTGCCAAACCCCAGCCACACTGACCTTCCACCTGCAGACAATTCCTTCACTCCTTCCTCTCCCAAGGTCCTTGAACATGCCTTTTTAACTGCTGGGAGGTCTTTCCCTACCCCACCCCCCTCTCCTCACTGAGGCCGACTTATTCAGATCTCAATGTAAATGTCTCTTGCTCTAGACTAGAGAAGCAAGGCTTCTCTAACCCGTCACTTGATCAGGTCCTCCGTTATATTATTTCAAATTTCTCTTTAATACCACTTTCACCATCAAAATTAATTAAGTACATGATGATGCATTCAATACCTGTCTTCCCTGCTAAACTATCAAATCCAGGAAGGGCGGCTGCTTTCACTACTGTCTAGTGATACTGCCTAGCCTAGCTCCTGACACATGTCAGAGACTCAATACATATTGTTGGGATAAACTGATAGTGTTGTCAGATAAAATACAGAACACTCAATTAAATTTGAATTTCAGATAATCAACAAATTTTTTTTAGTGTAAAAGTATGTTCATGTAAATCTAGCAAAAGCATTTATCCAAATGAGAATTTCCAAAGACAGTTCATATTTAAAATGCTGTGGGAATTCCCCGGCAGTCCAGTTGTTAAGAGTCCATGCTTTCACTGCCAAGGGCCTGGGTTTGATCTCTGGTTGAGGAACTAAGATCCCACAAGCCGTGTGGCACAGCCAAAAAATAAATAAATAGAAACAAAAAATAAAATAAAATGCTGTTTCCTTTCCTGTTGTCAAAGTACTCTTCATCCAACAAATATCTGTGGAGTCCTAATACTTGTGTATTAGGAGCTGGTAATATAAACTTGAAAGCACAGTCCCAGCCCTTGATGGGCTCACCTGATTTAGAGTTCTGAAAATATGACTGGTCACTGTAATTGTAGGCACCGAAAAATTTTTTGTTAATTTATTCTTACGCCCAAAGCATCACTGTTGGATACACAGTTACATTTCCCCATGAAAGCTCTCTGTACAAATAAACAATAATGTCTGTACTAAGTGTGGCTAGGAAATGTTAAATCATATAAAACTTGAAAACAGAATAAACTTTACCAAATTTTAGTCACAGAATAGAATAAGTTATTATTTCTCATCCGAAAATGCAGCTGAAATGACATTGTGGAAAAATTTGTACTCTAAAAGTAAAGATAGGAGAGACGTGTCATTAAATAAGAAAAGCATTTAAGGTACACATAGGAGTAATCTTATATGCCAAGAAGAGGAGGATGGACAAATTTTAAATGACTAAGCTTTGTGGGAGACTCCAGAGGACTCTTTAAACCAAAATCTAAACTAACAAATTGGCCTTGGGGTGAGGGAAAATTATTATAACTTTAGTTAAATATTTCCCCTTGTGTACAGCCTAAGGAGAAGCTTTCTGACCTGCTTTGGGGGATTTACAGGGAAACTACAGTCATCACCTGACTGATCACCTTGGGCTTCCCAGAGTTGCCCTGACTCCCTGCCCTGGGAGGTCATGCAAATAAAGCAAATCATGCAGTCCTGGAATTTCAGAGTTCAAAGTTTTTCTGTAGAGGGAAGCAACCCTTGTTTTACAAAGGCACAATTCTCACCAGTTTTGGCCAATCTCAGCAGTTGTATTTAAAAATTTAGACACACTCAAAATGGCTTGAAGGCTTAAAGACATAACACCATAAAACTCCTAGAAGAGAACATAGGCAAAACATTCTCTGACAATAAATCATACCGATGTTTTCTTAGGTCAGTCTCCCAGGGCAATAGAAATAAAAGCAAAATTAAACAGGGGACTTCCCTGGTGGTCCAGTGGATAAGACTCCACACTCCCAGTGCAGGAGGCCTGGGTTCGATCCCTGGTCAGGGAACTAGATCCCACATGCGTGCCTCAACTAAGAGTCTGCATGCGGCAACTAAGATCCCATGAGCCACAACTAAGACCAAGCACAGCCTAAATAAATAAATAAATATTTTTAAAAATGTACCATATCTTTTAAAAAATAATAATAATAAACAAATGGGACCTAATCAAACGTATAAGCTTTTGTACAGCAAAGGAAACCATAAAACGAAAAGACAAGCTGCAGACTGGGAGAAAAATATTTGCAAATGATGAGACTGACAAGGGCTTAATTTCCAAAATATACAAACAGTTCATGCAACTCAATAACCAAAAAAAAAAAAAAAAAAATCGAAAAATGGACAGAAGATCTAAATAGACATTTCTCCAAAGAAGACATACAGATGGCCAACAGGCACATAAAGAGATGTTCAACATTGCTAATTATTAGAGAAATGTGGAAATCAAAACTACAGTGAGGTACCAGCTCACACTGGTCAGAATGGCCATCATTAAAATGTCTACAAATAATAAATGCTGGAGAGGTTGTGGAGTAAAGGGAACCCTCCTACACTGTTGATGGGAATGTAAATTGGTGCAGCCACTGTGGAAAACAGTATGGAGGTTGCCCCCCAAAATAAAAATGGAGTTGCCATATGATCCAGCAATCCCACTCCTGGGCATGTATCTGGACAAAACTATAACTCAAAAAGATACATGGGGCTCCCCTGGTGGCGCAGTCGTTGAGAGTCTGCCTGCCGATGCAAGGGACACGGGTTCGTGCCCCGGTCTGAGAAGATCCCACATGCCACAGAGCGGCTGGGCCCGTGAGCCATGGCCGCTGAGCCTGCGCATCTGGAGCCTGTGCTCCGCAACAGGACAGGCCACAACAGTAAGAGGCCTGCGTACCACAAAAAAAAAAAAAGAAAAAATCAGAGTAATTTTGATGAACTCATGCCAACGCTTAATAAGGTGGACCAGTCACTTCATCTAATCGGCTCATTAAGTCTCATGTCATCTGCCATCATGTTAGACACTGGTGGAGACCTTTACATCCAGGCCTCTTGCAGCAATGAATGAGGAGTTACCACACCTGAGTTCAAGTACTTAATTCTATCCTCTTTTATTCTTTTTTCTTGATAGTATTAATTTTACTTCTGTAGATGATTAAAAAGTTGTCATGAAAAACTTGGTCTTTTTCTTTTTTCTTTTTTTTTTTTGGCTGAGCTGCATAGCGTGTGGGACCCTAGTTCCCCCATCAGGGATGGAAACGGGGCCCCTGGCAGTGAGAGCACAGAGTCCTAACCACTGGACAGCCAGGAATTCCCTGTCTTTTTCATTTTTTTTTAATGAAGATTTATGGGCTCAAACATTTAAGTAAAAAACTTTTTTTGTACCCATGTGACCCAAAGCAACAAGAACATTTTCAGGGAGTGATTTGGAGAGTAGATTTTTCTGCCTTCATTCAGAATGTTTTCTGGCTCCTAATTTACTGGATGCTCTTTTCATATACAAATCCTTATCTACGTTTTCTGGTCCAACTCAAATGTCATACTTTTTAAAAAAATTTTATTTGTTTATTTTTGGCTGTGTTGGGTCTTCGCTGCTGCGCGCGGGCTTTCTCTAGTTGCAGCAAGTGGGGGCTACTCTTCGTTGCAGTGCACGGGCTTCTCATTGCGGTGGCTTCTCATTGCGGAGCACGGGCTCTAGGTGTGCGGGCTTCAGTAGTTGTGGCACGCGGGCTCAGTAGTTGTGGCACACAGGCTTAGTTGCTCCGCGGCATGTGGGATCTTCCCAGACCAGGGGTCGAACCTGTGTCCCCTGCATTGGCAGGTGGATTCTTAACCACTGGGCCACCAGGGAAGCCCCTCAAATGTCATACTTTTATAAAGCTTGCTCTTACCACTCCCAACCTTCTTTTGAACCTCCACACTGCTCTGTATCATTCTTATGACATTTATTACCTTATGTTTTGAGGTATGAATATATTGTCTATATCCTTCTTGAGGGGTCTCAGTGGGCACTAGTACACGGAGAAGGACCTTAAAGTCCCACACACATATTTATTGAAGAAAAGAATGGGGAAGCTTGGACAAGCCACTTAGCTTCTCTGTTCCTTAGTCGCCTCACTAATGCAACCTATTTCAGGGGTAAGTTGTGAAGAGGTAAGTTGTGAATGGAATGAGTTAACATGTGCCAAGGAATTTTGAAAGATAAAAAATGAGGGGCAGTGTAAGATACTTTTTCCTGTTCATGAATACTATGCTTTGCTTGTTCATAACTATAATCTTCTGTGTGAAGATAAATGGCTAAATGATTCCAAAAGAGCCAGAAGATGATCTCAAGAGGTGATGAGCTTTCAAGATTCTTAAGATTTTAAGCAGACTGGAGAGTGGTAGTGCCACACAATGAAAGAGATTGTAGCTTAAGGTCAGACATGAATTTTTTTTTTTTTGGCTGTGTTGGGTCTTCATTGCTGTGCCCGGGACTTCTCTCTAGTTGTGGCGAGCAGGGGGTACTCTTCACTGTGGTGTGTGGGCTTCTCACTGCTGTGGCTTCTCTTGTTGCAGAGCGCAGGCTCTAGGTGCGCGAGCTTCAGTAGTCGTAGCATGCAGGCTCAGTAGTTGTGGCTCATGGGCTCTAGAGCGCAGGCTCAGTAGTTGTGGTGCACTGGCTTAATTGCTCCACGGCATGTGGGATATTCCCGGACCTACGCACCCTGCATTGGCAGGCAGATTCTTAACCACTGCACCACCAGGGAAGTCCCCAGACGTGAATTTTTATCTCTTCTTTGGCCCTTGCTGGGTTAGCTTTGTTACCCTAAGTAACTTACTCAACTTTTCTGAGTCCGGGTTTCCTTATTTGTAAAATAGGGATGAGGAAATTGTGTTATTGCAGGGCAGTACGAGAATTAGTAATAATGCACGTAGTAGTATATGCTACCTAAGTGGGAAGAATCGTTAATACTTAGGGACTTGGGTTGAAATAGCCCCACATTTGCTCTTTATTCTGTTGACAATATTTTCATCGTGGTATTTAAAGGAGCTGTTACAGAGTATGCAAAAATTAGTTTGCGCCGGAACTTGGGAATATGTATTTGTTCAATGAGTTATTAATAAAGTCTTGAATTTAAAAATTCCTCCTAAGTCCGTTTCAATAAAGTTTTGCTCAAACGCGGAGCTGGGATCTTATCGCGAGAATCTGGCGGAATGCGTTTCTGGCCCGGGACTTGCTCTCGCGTTGTTTGAGCAGGCAGTGGGGAGAGGTGAAAGGAAGCACGAAATACCGCGAGAGTACTGCAGATTCTCGCGATATTTCCTGGGATTACCCCCTCCCCCTTCCTCCCAGTGCTGTTTCGGTTTAACCTAGTGTGTGACTGTGAGCCTCTGTGAGGGAGCGAGTGAGTGTGAGGTACTGAGGTGAGGCGGAAGCTAGAAAAGGGACTCTTTCAGTAGCGAGGGACAAAGGGGGCGTGAGGCACCTAGGCCGCGGGACCCCAGCGACAGGAAGCCGCCCCGAGCCGGGCTACCGGGAAGGGGAAGGGCCCGCGCAGTCCTCACAGGGCCCCAGAGCCGGAGTCGGCCCCACAGCCCCGGGCCGTCGGCTTCCTACTTCCTCGACCTCCCCGGCGCCTGGGCCTGAGGATTGGCTCGGCGTGGGGAGGAGGGGAAACAGACTCGAGCGGCTACCCGTTGTCTCGCAACTCCACTGCTGAGGAACTCTCATTTCTTCCCTGGCTCCTTCACCCCCTACCTCATGTAGGAGGGTGCTGAGGAGTCGGGAGGGAGGAGGAGCCTGGGCTACCGTCCCTTCCCTCCCCACCCCCTTGTAGGGGCGCTTTGGTAGGCGTGGGGCTGGGGCTGGGGGGGAGGGTGGGGGTTACTTTTTGGAGTGCTGGGGAACTTTTTCCCCATTTTGAGGCCAGGGGAAAGGGAATGCCCAATCCAGAGAGACATGGGGGCAAGAAGGACGGGAGTGGAGGAGCTTCTGGAACTTTGCAGCCGTCATCGGGAGGTGGCAGCTCCAACAGCAGGGAGCGTCACCGCTTGGTGTCGAAGCACAAGCGGCATAGGTCCAAGCACTCCAAAGACATGGGGTTGGTGACCCCCGAAGCAGCACCTTTGGGTACAATTATCAAACCTTTGGTGGAGTATGATGACATTAGCTCTGATTCCGATACCTTCTCTGACGACATGGCCTTCAAACTGGACCGGAGGGAGAATGATGAACGTCGCGGGACTGATCGGAGTGACCGCCTGCACAAACACCGTCACCACCAGCACAGACGTTCCCGGGACTTACTAAAAACTAAACAGTCAGAGAAAGAAAAAAACCTGGAAGCCTCCAGCAAGTCGGGATCGATGAAGGACCGGATATCAGGAAGTTCAAAGCGTTCAAATGAGGAGAATGATGACCATGGAAAGACGCAGGTCTCCAAAAGCAGCAGCAACAAGGAATCCAGGTCATCCAAACTCCATAAGGAGAAGACCCGGAAAGAACGCGAGTTGAAGTCCGGGCACAAAGACCGGAGTAAAAGTCATCGGAAAAGGGAAACACCCAAAAGTTACAAAACCGTGGACAGCCCCAAACGGAGGTCCAGGAGTCCCCACCGGAAGTGGTCGGACAGCCCCAAGCAAGATGATAGCCCCTCAGGAGCTTCTTACGGCCAAGATTATGACCTTAGTCCCCCGAGATCTCACACCTCTAGCAATTACGACTCCTACAAGAAGAGTCCGGGAAGTACCTCAAGAAGGCAGTCAATCAGCCCACCTTACAAGGAGCCTTCTGCCTACCAGTCCAGCACACGGTCACCCAGTCCCTACAGTAGACGACAGAGGTCTGTGAGTCCCTATAGCCGGCGACGTTCTTCCAGCTATGAAAGGAGTGGCTCTTACAGTGGGAGATCACCCAGTCCCTACGGCCGAAGGCGGTCCAGCAGCCCTTTCCTGAGCAAGCGCTCTCTGAGCCGGAGTCCGCTCCCCAGGTGAGCTATTTGTCTAACAGCCCGTTCCTTCTTTCGGTGGCTTATGAGGAACAGGTGATTAGACATGTTAACATTTTGTTGAAGCCCCCAGTGTTCATCATTGACTGGAACACTTTGCTATTGGCTAGTCATCATGTAGGTGAGTCTGGTCTCCTCTTAACCCAGAATTGGAGAAGTGCAGAGTTCACATGCCTACAGCTGCTAAAGGTAGGTACTTCCAGTGGTGGGATCTTCAGTTGTAAGCTCCCACGTGAGAAAAATCATAGGCTTCTGCTTACTGACTGCATAGGATTGATACTGGTGCCCAGAGTTTATCCAGCTATTTCAGTTGCTTTGTCTTAACTTTTTAAAAATCACTTTGGTATTAGTGCCTTAGGCTTCATTGGACCTGATTGGAGATGTAAGAAATTAAAATTTTTCATTTGTATTATCTCGGGGCTATTTGCCTAAGTCATCTACCATTTGTGCTGTCCACTGAGTCTCCAAACTTGTAAGTTTATTTCCTAATTGACAATTTTTTGATAACTTACAAGAGACTCCTGTCTTTTTTACGGTATGCGGGCCTCTCACTGTTGTGGCCTCTCCCGCTGCGGAGCACAGGCTCCGGACGCGCAGGCTCAGCGGCCATGGCTCACGGGCCCAGCCGCTCTGCAGCATGTGGGATCTTCCCGGACCGGGGCACGAACCCACGTCCCCTGCATCGGCAGGTGGACTCTCAACCACTGCGCTACCAGGGAAGCCCGAGACACCTGTCTTTTATGTGATGTTTCTAGTGGAAATTCAGCCAATTAGTTCTTTTTCCCTTTTATGGTATAACCTAGCAGAAATTGTTTCCAAGGATAATTTGATTTTATTTACAGCATCACCATTGACTTATTTGTGACCACAGGTTAATTTCAAAATCTTTCTCTTAAAAATTGGTAATAGTACCTTCACTGTGATATTTTTGGTGAGAAAGTCATGTTAGTTTGAAATTTAATTGTTGAAGTGAATTGTCTACAGAAAACTGTTCTTGTTCCTAGGTGGTGAGATGTACCTTCCTCTTTGCTTTTCTTCAAAAGCAGAACTTGGGCTTTGGAGTTATACCTGAGTGGAATCCTAATCTTGCTTTTGTGACCTTTGGCGTATAATTTAATTTCTCTGTGTGTGAAATGAGAATAATAACTACCTACTTCTAGAGTTGTTGTGAGGATTAATTAGTAAATATGAGTGCATAGCCAGGTACAGTGCCTGGTACTTGGAGCCAGTCAGTAAATTCTATCAATGAATGAGGGAAATGTTGTTGAACACTAGTAGAGAAATTATGCGAATTTGAAAAAATCCATGCATGTCTTTTATATGTCAGTGTGAGTAATTTTTGCTGACTTAAAGTTATAATTATTCGTAAACTAGTTTGAATTCATCAAGCTACAGGAGTTCCTAGCTGTTAGAGTCTGAAGTTCCTTAGGCTTTTCCCCTCCATTTTATTACAATTTTTCAAGCACAGAAAAGTTGAAAGAATTGTAGTGAGGACTCAAGTATGTACCACCTAGATTCTGCAATTAATATTTGCTATACATTTTATCATCTCTATCCATCTCTCCACCTTCATTTGTTTTGATTCATCTGAAAGTAAGTTGCATACTTACTTGAAGTTTATAGTGAAGTTCCATTCCGTATACTTCACTATAAACACTTTAGCATGTACACCATTAGCTAGAGTTCACTTTTTTTTTTTGGAGGGATGAGGGGTAAATTTATATACAGTGAAATGGATGTCTTAACTGTACCATTGTAAAATTGCTTAGTTTTTTAAGGATGCCTTAGAAATATTCTCAGAATATTTGTTTTCTTGAGGGAGTAGTTTCATTAAGCCTGTTCTGAGAATTTTTGATTGTTATGGGGTTTGGGAATACAGAATTACATTGAGGCTAAAACACTAAAACAAGTTTCAGTAAAAACTGCTACTTTGCAGTGATTCCTTTTGGATTCAAATCTCAAGTTCTCTCTTCCTCTACTCACTTAGTTGGAACTAGTGCAGTGATGGTAAAAATAAATCAAGAAAGAATTGGAGACACAGTATTATAGGACACAAATATAAACACTACATAATAATTCTGGAGTCACATGCACATTTTTAGTTGGCTTGAAAAGAGCATTATGTGTTTGTGTGTGTGCGTTATGTATGTAGTTTTCCTCATTCAATTTCTTAGAGTCAGGGTGGAGAAACATACAGATCCCTTTTATAGTATTCTCTCTTTTTTTTCCTTGAGAGACAGTTAAGATTAAACAAAAGATTTCATTTTTAAAGACTGAAAATGCTTTGGCAGAAACGCAAGGTCTTTGCATCCACCAAATTATTAGTGATTAATAGTAGAAATTTCATTTCAAATGGTGGGACCTAACTTAATTTAGGGAAAAAATACATTTGTTTTTGAAGACAATTTTTTTTGTTGCCTGCATTTACCTATTTGTTGTTCCCTATACCCCCTTTTTTCCTTGAAGAGTGGACCTGGACCTCAAATGTAACGTTTATATAACCTATGGCCATCCAAACGTCCTATTAATTGTAGGCTTCTGTTCAGAAGTTTAAGGTTTGTAGCAGAGTTCCTTAGGAAGATTTAGTCATGCTGAAAGATGAAAGAAACAGTGGTTTGTAGAGCACGGTCTCTGACATTACTTAGTGTTTTTCTGAGATAATGTTAGTTTTAGACCAGCCTATAATTCAATCAGAGAAAACCTCTTGTTTTAGCCACTTATTTATAAGAGAAGTATTAGTTTTCTGAAGGGTAAGTGGATACTTGGTAAATTCACTTAACTACTTTCAGTATTTTATATTCTCATGTTCATATATACATTGTTGTTATTGTTGTTTTGAGCACTTTGATTCCAATGATAACTTTACATTTTAATAAACGTGGAAGAAAGTTTCCAAAAAGCATTATAGGTATAAGAAAATCATGACTAACATCATGTGAGTTGTTTCACCTACCATGTATATGCTATTTGTTTTGAAACATTTTGAATCACATCAGCCTTACCAATGATCAACGATAAAGGGAGATATTGAAGATCTGGAATGGGAACAATTTGTTTTACACTACTGCGCAAATTATCTTTTGTCCAGTCACATTTTTTGTGCTGATTTTTTTTCCTCCTCACACTGAGGCCTGAGCACATTAGGCTTTATGAAAAAGCAAAAAAGAATTAATGAGGGTTTGGGTTTTAATTTAGAATAATCTGCCTTATAGATTCCCAGATTTTACTTTCCAATCCTTCCTTAATAATGGAGAAGATAAGTTGAACATGCAATAATACCTTGCTTTATGAATTCCTAAAAAGTTTATTGGAAATCATTTTATATTTGAAAGTACTAGAAGCCATCATAGTTTTAATAACTTCTAATAAATTATTTTGGTAAGACAGTTTCTCTGGTTTATCTAGTTTTTGTAAATCCTAACTCTTGTAATTGGGGGTTTGTTTAGTATAGGTGCAACTTAATTATAAAGTGAGGATACAAGGAACAGAAACTTTTCCTGGGATTTCTCAATAAAATAGCTGTCTAGTTTAAAAAATTTAGGTTTTGGTGAAGTGTGCTAGTTACTTTTAACTTCCTAATTGATATAACCCACGTTTAGCATTAAGTATGACTTTTTAAAATCATGTTTTCAGTTTATCAGATATTTAAACCAAAGTGCTAAAAGTAATCATTGTGAATATGGGTATTTTCTAACATGGGAAAAAAGTATCCATCCATCTTCCTTCAGTTGAATAAGTAGTGGATAATTTTTAGATTATATGATTGAAGTATGTTGCCATGCAGGATTTATTTCCTTCTAATCTATTTTTTAAAGTAAAGAACAGTTTTAAATTTACAGAAAAATTGTAAAGATAGTACAAAGAATTATTTTATGTCCTCAAACTCAGTTTCCCCTATTGTTAACATCTTACATTTGTTACAATTAATGAACCAATATTGATACATTATTATTATTATTTGATGGTACCTAATCTATTTTTAAGATTGCTAAATACTCAGTGGGTTTTTTAAGTTACAGTTCTTCATAGTTTGTTTAACTGATCTATTCCACATTGCTGTAGTCTATCCATTTTAAACTGCTTTTTTCTTTTTCCAGTAGAAAATCCATGAAGTCTAGAAGTAGAAGTCCCGCATATTCAAGACACTCATCTTCTCATAGTAAAAAGAAGAGATCCGGGTCACGTAGTCGACATTCCAGTATCTCACCTGTCAGGCTTCCACTGAACTCCAGCTTGGGAGCTGAACTCAGTAGGAAAAAGAAGGAAAGAGCAGCAGCCGCTGCAGCAAAAATGGATGGAAAGGAATCCAAGGGTTCACCTATATTTTTGCCTAGAAAAGAGAACAGTTCAGTAGAGGCTAAGGATTCAGGCTTGGAGTCTAAAAAGTTACCCAGAGGTGTAAAATTGGAAAAATCTGCCCCAGATACCGAACTGGTGAATGTAACACATCTAAATACAGAGGTCAAAAATTCTTTAGATACAGGGAAAATAAAGTTGGATGAAAACTCTGAGAAGCATCCTGTTCTTAAAGATTCAAAAGGACAGGGAACAAGAGACTCTAAACCTGTAGCACTGAAAGAGGAGATTGCTACTCCAAAAGAGACAGAGACATCTGAAAAGGAGACCCTTCCACCTCTTCCCACAGTTACTTCTCCACCTCCTTTACCAACTACTACCCCTCCACCTCAGACACCCCCCTTGCCACCTTTGCCTCCACTACCAGCTCTTCCACAGCAACCACCTCTGCCTCCTCCCCAACCAACATTTAGTCAGGTTCTTTCTTCTAGTACTTCAACTTTGCCCCCTTCTATTCACCCAAGGACATCAACTCTGTCCTCTCAGGCAAATTCTCAGCCCCCTGTACAGGTTTCTGTGAAGACTCAAGTGTCTGTAACAGCTGCTATTCCACACCTAAAAACTTCAACGTTGCCTCCTCTGCCCCTCCCACCCTTATTACTGGGAGATGATGACATGGATAGGTAAGTCCTGTGGTTAACTGGGAAATTTTAACCCTCTTGTTCTAAGTGTAATGTATTTTTTGTTCTCAAGCTTTGTCAAAATTGATCTAATGAATGGCTGTTTAGAATGCTTTCATGAATAGGAAATGCCTTTGATGTTTGGTTTTCAGTGGAAAAGTCCTTATATATGACATTTATTAGGAAAAGAGAATTACAGTTTGAGGTCTACGTAACCCTTTTTCTCATAAGTGTATTTATTGATAATTTTGATTCAAATTTTTAAAAATCATGTGTTTTTCTCCTTAAATTTTTATGTTGAAAATTTTAATATTAAATAGCTGCAGAAAAGTTAAAAGAATATAATTAACACCTGTATACTCTTCACCTTGATTCACCAGTTGTTAATTTTCTGCCATATTTGTTTTAACTGTAGATATCATGACACTTCTGAATACTTGAGCATGTCTCTCCTAACAAGAACATTTTCCTATATAATCACAATACCTTTATCACCCTAAAAAACTTATCATTCATTTATTAAATAATATCAGTAGCATATCAATAATAATAATATCCTCAGTGGTCCCAAAAATGTCTTTTATAGCTACTTTTTTTTCCCTCCTGATGCTTTAAAAAAATTAATTATCCTGTAAGAAGAAAAGAACAATATATAGAATCTTTGCTAATTAGAATATAAATTCACAGTGGGGTGATGGGAAGAGCTCTAATTTTAATGAGTCCTCTGAGTGTTGAAAACTGAAATAATTTGAAGCATGAATCTGATTTCATGGAAGGCATTAGGAAATATATTTGTTTAATTTCTTGACAGGCCTAGCCAGGCAAGTACCACCAAACAAACATGATTTAGCAGTGACATATGCCATGGCAATCTTTGTATTATTCTTTTTCCTGTGGAGATTCTGCCCTCTTGTTCTGGAGGATGAGTTTCACTTATTGCAACAAACTTCCACTGTAAGCACAAAAATAAGTATTATTGGTCTTGCATCCCAGACCAATTCCCAAGCTTCCCTTACTTTCCAGGTGACATCAGTAGTTTGAACAGTGATACATTTCAGCCCTTTAGATCTATATTTTTTCAGATTACACTCTGCACTTTTTTTAGAAGGTGCAAGTGCAATAAATGAGAGGGAAAGAGATTATTTAAGAGAATGGCTCCATTACTATACATAGCTGTAAATCTGATTTTAAAGAAAAATTTCACATGCTCTTTCTAATATTAATAGGTATTTATGAATTCTGCCACATCCTGAGAACTGCAAAGGAGAACAGAACCTGAAATTTATGTAGAAAAATTTGTTTGAGGTACACAATATACTTCTCATAGATACAAGCGATATATTTTTACAGTTTTTGTTGGAAAATAGTCAATTGAGTATCATCCAAAGGGAACCTAGGCCACTGTCTATCCGCAGGAACCTTGTTTAAATCTTAGTTTACGTAGTGGCTAGGACAATATCAGTGTGGCTAAGGATCTTGCTTTTGAAATGTTTACTTGGCTAACCAAATAGCTGTTGAACCTCCCTACCATGCGTCAGCATGGAGTGCAGGTTTCCAGAGGTGGAACAATTTTGATAGAAAGCACATAGGAATTTTTATCTTTCAGATTGCAGATGAGGGGTAAAATAAGACCATTCAGTGCTTATTTGAGTATGTGTAGCTATCTTTAAAAATGTGTAAGCGAGAGAATGAAGTGAGAAAACTTATTTTTGTTATATATTCTGATTCCAAAAGTGTAACTATTTTATTTTATAGTCCTTACTAAAGGTAGAAAAATGGAAGTGAAGATTTCTTCCACTATCAGTTTTATTTTTTCACTATAAAACTATAAATTCAAGATAGTTTTTCTGTTCTTGTTTTTATTTACTTATTTGGTGCCACCCTATCCATGTACCAGCTGCACCTATCTTTCACATGACAAATATTTATTTATTTAAAAAAAATTTTTTGGCCACACCGCGCAGCATGCAAAACCCTAGTTCCCTGAGCAGGGATTGAACCTGCCCACCTTGCATTGGAAGCGTGGAGTCCTAACCACTGGACCACCAGGGATGTCCCGAAAAATAATTTTCTGTAAGAAAACTTTTTAGGAAGGAATCTGAAAGTTGCACATGGGACTCATATTCCTCCTACTTTCTCTCATGTGAGGCTTCAGGAGCTTAAATGTTGAGAATGTGACTTACACATCTTTTTATTGCCTACAGTGTTTTAAACATAGAACACAGAATGCAGTCATTAAATATTGATTATTTGAATAAGTAAAACTGCTGAAGGAGCCAGAGTCAGGGCTTGTGTGAAATGACATCGGGCATGTAGTTAAATTATTTGCCACCTGGATGACATAAGGCTTGTATTAGAGGATTTGTCCTTTTGGGAAAAGATTGAAATTTTTCTTTCAAACATATATATTGGGCAGGAGTGTATTAACCCAGGTATCAAATGCAGGAGTGAATTTAATTAATGGTACTGCAAAAACCTTTATGATTCATGGTGTACAATTCTTGGTTTCAAGAAGCAAAGGCTGCCAAACATCCACCGTGATATGGTACATTCTTCATGAACATAGCTATTCATGGGGATCTGCTGCTTTTTAAAAATTTTCAGTTAACCACATAGGGTTTTTTTAATATTGTTTTCTTTATTTTTTTGAAAGCCTTGTTCATTTGGAGTTTTATCAGACTTGAATAGAGTCTACGTTATTCTCAAAGGCTGTATTTTTAAAGTACCGAGCTCGTGTAGAATAGGCCTGGGTAAACATTCAGATTAGATTTTAGGATTTTTGTAATAGAATGCTTGTTTTTTACTAGAATGCTAATACAATGTTTTTAATGTATTCACTCAAATTTTTAATAGAAGTTTGTAAAAATAAATCACTTTTTAAACAACCTGCTTTAAGGGGAAGGAGATAAATGATCTATTTAAAGTAGTTTATTTTACATTTTGAAAATTAATAAGAATTAATTTTGGGGAATTCCCTGATGGTCCAGTGGTTAGGACTCTGTGCTTCCACTGCAGGGGGCTCGGGTTCTATCCCTGGTCGGGGAACTAAGAGCCCTGAAGCCACGTGGTACGGCCACCCCCCCCCAAAAAAAATTAATTTCTTTTCACATAGTTCATATGTAAATTCATATTTTTTTTCTTTATTAACAATAAAGACTTATTAGAGGTGTTACATTGTATCTACAGATTAAATCCAGCATCGTAAATTCCAAGAGACTATCCGGATTCTAAAATTTCAGCATCTTGGAGCTTGGCAACTTTTTTTTTTTTTTTAATTATATACAAGCATTATGCAACCTTGTCACTACATGTGAACCCATCTGCAGGTATAAATGGAGAACCAGGAAATACTGATATTGGTAGGGTAGATCAGCACTTCCTGGTACTGAATCTTCAAGTAATGACTTAGATGTTCAGTATCTGCTCCAATATGTTAGGCTCTCTGCATCTACTGTATGCCCTCAGAACTATATAGAGCTTTATTTTAGTGAGTGCCCTACACTAAAGGCTAAAGAGCATAATGTTGTTAAGCACTGCAATTTTATAGGTCATCATTATTCCAAGGTTTTTGGTACATTTGGAATTTATTGAAACAGAATTTGATCTCTATTAACTTGTGCCCTGAACTGGTAGTACATATCCCATCAAACACTCATTCTTTCTTGACATAAACATACTAAAAATATAATTTTTCAGAAGTAATGTACATTTTCACAGTAGCAAACAATATTTGAACCCATAAAGTAAATTTTGGATAAAACAAGTGTAAATATAAAATATAGACTGAACGTAAATGATGGTGAAAGAATTCAGATAATTTGATTCTAGTGACACAGAACCAAGATGGAATCTATTTCTGAGTCATGAGGAATTGAAATTTATAAAAAATATTTTGACATTAGTTGAAAAATTAGGAATTTTCTTTCCCAAATGTCTTAAAAATTGGGGAAATTTAAAAAATCTATATGGCATCCTGACTCAAGAGTTTTCTGGTAACAGGCTTTGTTCCCAGGGTAGAAAAATCTTAGTGCAAATTATAATAATGTTGTGTGTTCATCTCTATCAGTAATTAAACAGAAAGTTTCAGGTGATTGTTTTGCTCTCCATTGACTACCCCAGTTCTGGTTGATATGGTACAAACTAGATTCTATTGTTCTGTCTGATTTATAAGAGATTAAAATGATGAAAATTGGTAGGAAGTAGTAGCTTTTGAGATTGTGTTTCACACACAGAGGGCAGCAGTATGCTTTAAAAAGATACATTGTGGGGCTTCCTTGCTGGCGCAGTGGTTAAGAATCCACCTGCCAATGCAGGGGACACGGGTTTGAGCCCTGTCCCAGGAAGATCCCACATGCTGCAGAGCAACTAAGCCCGTGAGCCACAACTACTGAGCCTGTGCTCTAGAGCCCATGAGCCACAACTACTGAGCCCGAGTGCCACAACTACTGAAGCCCACGCGCCTCGAGCCCGTGCTCTGCAATGAGAGTAGCCACCCAATGAGAAGCCCGTGCACCGCAACGAACAGTAGACCCCGCTCTCCGCAACTAGAGAAAAGCCCGCGCCCAGCAACAAAGACAACGCAGCCAAAACAAACAAACAAACAAACATACATTGCAAGGGGTAGATCTGTTCTTTATGGTTCTGTGGAAGTATTCATGAAAGAATTCTTTTTTAAATAACCACTTGTTGAAAACGTAGAGGAGGTTTGTACTGTGGTTAGGATTCTCAGATTCTTTTTAATCTTCTGATACTGTGATGGAATACAAAAGACTATCTAGCATGGTTTTATTTGTAGGCATGAATTAGTATGCTGCACTATCTTTTCTGAGGACATGCATGGCACAAAATCCTTCCTTTACTCATAAATAGAGGTGGTTAAAAATTCGATCTGAAAACTGAATTTTCTAGTCTATTCCAGGAAAGCCATCCCTTCTGTTTCCCCCACTGACTATTAAAATTTGTTGATTATCATGAGAGACCTTCTGCTATCAGTGTTTTAATGATTCTGAAATAGTCTCTTGGACTCTTCTCCTTAGATTTTTAGTTTGAAGGTTATTTATCCATTTTGGATGGTCGGATATGGTTGCCTTTTGCTTCCCAGCCAGTAGAATAAATAAGTATATTTTTCACTTATTTTGATTTTCAGCTTAGCTGTATTTCTTACAAAACACTGTAAAATACTATTTGCTTTTTCCAAGTTTCTCGCCACATCTTTAGTAACATAATAGTATTGGCTTGGCCAAAAAGTTCGTTCAGGCTTTTCTGGAACATGGAAAAACTCGAACAAACTTTTTGGCCAACCCAATATTACATTGCTGGGCTTTCAGTCATTTAAATCTTTGCTGGTTAAAATATGGAGCAGGTTTGGTGACTTCATGAGTTGCATTGGTGCTTTGCAAATTTAAGATTATAACTTCCTGCATTTTATTTCATCTCAATAAAAATCCACATAGAATCTTAGGAAGGACATTAAAGAAGTTTATTAAAGTTGCTACAGGGGCTTCCCTGGTGGCGCAGTGGTTGAGGGTCCGCCTGCCGATGCAGGGGACGCGGGTTCATGCCCCGGTCCGGGGGGATCCCGCATGCCACGGAGCGGCTGGGCCCGTGAGCCATGGCCGCTGGGCCTGCGCGTACGGAGCCTGTGCTCCGCAATGGGGGAGGCCACAGCAGTGAGAGGCCCGCGTACCGCAAAAAAAAAAAAAAAAAAAGTTGCTACAAATAATATGCCAAATTTTTTATTAGTTTTTTTAATATACTATAGATTTCTTTTTGCAAAATCCAAGTCTCTTTAACTGTGATAAACTCCATTTCATTACGTTATATTACTGGGGTTTTTTCCCCTTAAAAGTAAAATCTTTGTAATCTTTTAACAGCCAGACATTATAATCTTTGAAAAGGTTTATTTGCACATCCTTTAAGTAATTGTGATCTTTTTCATTTTTTCCTCTCTGTTGTTTAGTCCGAAAGAAACTCTACCTTCAAAACCTGTAAAGAAGGAGAAGGAACAAAGGCCACGTCACCTACTCACAGACCTCCCTCTCCCTCCAGAGCTCCCTGGTGGGGATCCATCTCCCCCAGACTCTCCAGAACCAAAGGCAATCACACCACCTCAGCAACCATACAAAAAGAGACCAAAGTGAGTTTTTGGAGGGACCCTTCCTTAATTACAGCTTTCTTCCTTACCTTTGGACCACAACCTACACCAGTAGGCTTATAGAGGATTGGGCGTAATGTAGATCTTATTTTATTTTAATGGATAAAATCCTTTCATCTACACTCATAGATACCATGTTGTGTTTTTTAGAAAAACAGTAATTTCCCAAATCCAAGTATACCATGAACATTGATCCCAGTGTATCTTTTGAATTCATAATACTTAGCGTATTGAAGAAGAAAAAAATCCTTTAATTCAGAGGGTGTCAACCATGTACACATTAATGAAGAATTAACAGATGGGGGATTTTTTTTCCCCGAACTACATAAATTGCCATGCCATAAATGTAGTAGAATCTGAGTTTGATCTTCAGATTGTTAGCATTCTTCTCTTGGTAGTAAAAATAGTTGCCATTTATTGAGCACATATTATTGCCAAAGTTTTGTATTTTACTTTCATAGTAACCCTATGATGTAGGGATTATTTTCCCATTCTATGGCTGAGGAGGCCAGTACTCAATAAAGTAGCAAATCTATTGTTATTTGATCTTATGTCTTCCTGAAGCAAAAAAAAAAAATCTGTGAGAGATTAGCCACTGTGAGAGACTGTTTAAACTATTTATTTCATATCATTTGAGTCCTGCTTTTTTAATAAAGAAACTGATAAAAGACTCAGGAGCCAGAGAAATCATCATAAAAGAATTCTGTTTTGTTCTTTGAATACACTTAGGTAATTCCTTGGCGTGGTTAGGACTCCATGCTTCTACTGCAGGGGGCACGGTTTTGATCCCTGATCGGGATCCCTCAAGCCGTGTGATGCAGCCAAAAAAATAAATAAAAAAGAAAAAGAAAGGAATGCACTTAATTTTTTTAAATAACTTTTTTGTTCGTTTTTATTTTTGTTTTGCCTTTTTTAGAATTTGTTGTCCTCGTTATGGAGAAAGAAGACAAACAGAAAGTGACTGGGGGAAACGCTGTGTGGACAAGTTTGACATTATTGGGATTATTGGAGAGGGAACCTATGGCCAAGTATATAAAGCCAAGGACAAAGACACAGGTAAATATTGCCACAAAATTTTAGATGTCAGAAGGTTAAAAATTTAGCAGTACTGATGTCTTAGGTGGATTTAGCAAAAGTAAACTTTGAGTTCTTATTTGATCTCCAAAAGTTATGAAATAGACTAAAATTTTCCAAAAGAATAGTATAATTATTACTGTCTAAAAACCTTCCTCCTTCTGTCCGTTGTAAATGTTTTATAATAAACTTGCTGGGAATTTAAGAGAAGGTAAAAATAAACTTTATCAGTTGCTCTTTGGTAAGGGGCTAGTCCTTGAAGATAAAATGAAGTAGCTGGATTATTGATATATTTTAATAATACAGAATTTTTAGGCTTAACAGAATATTGAATTAAAATTTTAAGGGCTTCCCTGGTGGCGCAGTGGTTGAGAGTCCGCCTGTCAATGCAGGGGACACGGGTTCGTGCCCCGGTCCGGGAAGATCCCACATGCTGCGGAGCAGCTAGGCCCGTGAGCCATGGCCACTGAGCCTGTGCATCCGGAGCCTGTGCTCCGCAATGGGAGAGGCCACAACAGTGAGAGGCCCGTGTGCCGCAAAGAAAAAAAAAATTTTTTTTTAAATCTTTAAAAAGACAAAGATAAGAAAGGGAACATGGGGATTTTTTTTTTTTTAACAGTATAAAAGTATCTGCCATGTAGCATTAAAGTAGGCATTAAGGGGCTTCCCTGGTGGCGCAGTGGTTGAGAGTCCACCTGCCGATACAAGGGACATGGGTTTGTGCCCCGGTCTGGGAAGATCCCACGTGCCGCGGCGTGGCTAGGCCCGTGAGCCGTGGCCGCTGAGCCTGTGCGTCTGGAGCTTGTGCTCCGCAACGGGATAGGCCACAACAATGAGAGGCCCGCGTACCGCAAAAAAAAAAAAAAAAAAAAGTAGGCATTAAGTCTGTTTCAGAGCAAGAGCATATATTGGTTGATTCATGATGGTGGCCAAAAAATGCTAATTGTAATATAACAGTTTGAATTTGTTGTAACAGGAGAGCTAGTGGCCCTGAAGAAGGTGAGACTGGACAATGAGAAAGAGGGCTTCCCAATCACAGCCATTCGTGAGATCAAAATCCTTCGTCAGCTAATCCACCGAAGTGTTGTTAACATGAAGGAAATTGTCACAGATAAACAAGACGCGCTGGATTTCAAGAAGGACAAAGGTACTAGCAAAGAATCATGTTTCTGCATGGGAGATTGGTATATTTTATTTCCCTTTCTTAGCTTGTTTGCCTGTTTGCATTTTTTAACAAGTTGTACTGAAGTCCAGCTTCTTTCTTTAATCCACATCAGAATTAAGATGTTAACAGATTGTTCTTGTGCTGAACAGTGCTTATTTTATAAAATGTCCATTCGTCATTATTGTACTCATACTTTTAGAAATCATTGTTAATCATTAAAATTAGAGTCTGCTGTTAACACCTAATAAGGCCAGCACACGAACAATATAAGATTCTCCTCCAACCAACGTTTTGAAGTCGGTTTTTTTTGTTTCTGTTTTTTACAAATTGTAATAACAATAATGGAAATTAAAACCCAGATTTGACAGTTACTCTCATTTTTACATCCTTCATTTATATGCATCCTTTTTTTTTTTTTTTTTTTTTTGCGGTTCGTGGGCCTCTCACTGTTGTGGCCTCTTCCATTGCGGAGCATAAGCTCCGGACGCTCAGGCTCAGTGGCCATGGCTCACGGGCCCAGCCGCTCCGCGGCATGTGGGATCTTCCGGGACCGGGGCACAAACCCGTGTCCCCTGCATCAGCAGGTGGACTCTCAACCACTGCGCCACCAGGGAAGTCCACATCCTTTTTTTTAATGTAGTTTTGTACTTATACAGTTTCGAATCCAAAGCAGGTATTTCTAAAACAGTTTTCAGGTCACATAGTGGTTTGTTTTCCTGGATTTGTAACTTTTGTCTATGGGGATACATTTGTTTATTGTTTTCATACTTATGTTTGAAGTAGTCTATATATGACATCCAGCCTACTTTTATTAAAGTAAATCTGAAGGTTTAGAGAGGGGCAGCTGTGAAGAGGTGGCATCTGTGAATATAGCCTGAGATGTTAACAGAGAATATGATTGAAATACATAAAATTAGGAGGGTAATGGATAAAGTTAAGTTGGACTTCTTTACAGAGCCTCAAATATATTAGCTCTAGGGGGGTAATACCTCTTGAGTTTAGTAGAAGTAGTTTTAAAGAAAAGAGGAAATCCTGCTTAGATAAATTTATGAAAGTTAGATTGGAATAGAATTAAGTATACTAGGTATATTTCTGGGTGTGTTTTTTTAACCTTTTCTGATTATAAAAATAATACAGTGTAGGGGCTTCCCTGGTGGCGCAGTGGTTGAGAGTCCGCCTGCCGATGCAGGGGACACGGGTTCGTGCCCCGGTCCGGGAAGATCCCACATGCCACGGAGTGGCTAGGCCTGTGAGCCATGGCCGCTGAGCCTGCGCGTCTGGAGCCTATGCTCCGCAACGGGAGAGGCCTCAACAGTGAGAGGCCGACGTACCGCCAAAAAAAAAAAAAAAAATACAGTGTATAGCTAGTTTCTGTGAGGATGCGTAAGAAAGTGTTAATCGGTTGCTTCTGGAGAGGTGCTTGCTTTTCATCCATGCCCTTCTGTACTGTTTAAATAATTTACCTCGTACTGTTTAAATTCTTTTTTAAAAAATCGTAAAATAATGGGTGGTTAAGACTCTGTGCTTCCACTGCAGGGTTCATGGTTCGATCCCTGGTCAGGGAACTAAGATCCCACATGCTGTGTGGCACAGCCAAAAACTTAAAAAAAATTTCTTTAATCATAAAATATTAAATGAGTGAATGGATGTGATGCATGCCCCTTGTGGAAAAATTGAAAACATAGGCGAGTAAGAAAAGGAAAATGGCAATCATTTCTCTCCCACTCCCAGTATATGAGCATCCATAGAAGATCACTGTAGTATTAGCATGTTGGCATTTTTTTTCTAGTACTTTATATTTTATATATATTGTATTTATTTTAACATAACCAAGAGCAAAGTGTATTTAGTGTTTTATAACTTGTCATAAGCAATTTCTTGTATCATTAACATGTTTTAATGACTGTGCATATAGATGAATCCAAATTTATTTCACCAGTCCTTGTTGAACAATTAGTTGTCAGTTTAAAAAAATATAATAGCACTGCATTGAGCATCTTTGTGCATAAATATTTGTATTTTGATTTATTTCTTAATATAGTTTCCTAGAAGTAGAATTATTTGGTCAAAGGAATTTTCATATTTAATGTTAGATTGCTTTTAAGAAAGATAGTAATAATTTATGTCCCACCAGTGAGTCCCATCCCACTTTATCCTCCCTAACATTGAGTTTATCTTTTTAAAAAATTGTCATCTTACCTGATAGGTGAAGTATGAATGATATCATTATTTTGGATTGCATTCTTTATATTCTGAGTTTTTTTCCATGTCTATCAATTTTACTTATTTCCTCTTTTTTTGAGTTGTCCGTTTGTGTCCTTTATCCACTCTCTTCTGCAGTTTTAGTGTTTTCTTAATTCATACGAGGGCTTAGCTAAAGCTAAGATATTCCTTTAATGCAGTGGTTCTTAACTTTTTGGGAGTCATGAACCTTTTAAAATATCTTATGGATTCACTCTTCAAAAATATACATTTAAAATGTTGCATACACATGTGTTTAAAATGTTGTATGCTATTTAGAGAGTTCAAAGAGTCCTTGAAGCCTATCACGTAGACGAAGAATCCTTGCCTTTATGCTACTGAGAGAAGAATTTTAGACTGGATGGATCATTGTCTAACTAGGTCTAGTATTTCGTATGTTACAGTGTTTGCTTCTATCATGCACCTGTTGAAAGTGGAAAGACAATGTGGATTTCAAATCTTTCATAATTCTCTTAGCCTTTTATCTACTTTTAAATTTAGGGAGTTGAATTAGATGATTCATTTTTCTTTCAATTCTTAAATACTATAAATTTCATTAATAATTCGTACTAAATGTACCCCTGGCGTTATTACGTGAGTGCTGTTAACTAGGGTAAAGATTTCTACAAAATAGTCTTAGACAATGTGTAACAAATGGACATGTTTGTATATTACAAATAAAACTTTATTTACAGCAATAGACAGGCCGGATTTGGCCCAAGGAGTCTGTAATTTGCCAACTGATTTAGATCATAAAAGACTAGTTATACAATCTAATTGGGGCAGTTGTCCCTTTAGAGAAGTAAGTAGTCCAAAGAGCACTGGACTATGAGTCAGAAGATTAATTCAAAAAATAGTTCTGTTATTTATTGTTAGAATGGGCAAGTTATTCAACTGCTTGAGTTTTAGTTTCTTCATGTGTAAAATTAAGTGGTTTTTCCAGAAAGCTTATGGTCAACTCCAAAATTATGTTAAAATTTGACGCATTGTCATTTTGGCATCCTTTTTTTTTTCTCTTGTTTTTAATTTTTTCCTTCGTCCTATGTAGGAGCCTTTTACCTTGTATTTGAGTATATGGACCATGACTTAATGGGACTGTTGGAATCTGGTTTGGTGCACTTTTCTGAGGATCATATCAAGTCATTTATGAAACAGCTAATGGAAGGACTGGATTACTGTCACAAAAAGAATTTCCTGCATCGGGATATTAAGTGTTCTAACATTTTGCTGAACAACAGGTAACACAGTAACCATATGAGGTTAAGCATTTTCTTCATCTCTTCTGACACCCTTAGTTTCAGCTAGTTAATTGGGGTTATAGGTAAACCCAGTAATGCACTTTTTTGCATTTACGTACATCTGATGTCTGTACCTTAGGAACAACTTGTGATAGGGGTACTCTGATCAGCAGAGTCTCCAGACTCAGTGTTGATAAGGACTAAAAGAGGTAGGATTGTAAAGGTTTTTTTAAATGCAGACATTTTAGAGAATTACTTACATCCTATAGGAATATTCAAAGAGCTTTTGCCATAGTTAGTAAATAATACTTTTGTGGTCTTAGGCAAATTCAAACACACATTGAGTTCTTAATGACATTCTCCTTTGTTTAGTGGGGAGAGACATACCTGCTCTTTTAAGTGCTCTTGAGACTTTCTCAGTTATCGAATTTCAGAGTAAACACAGATGTAGTTGGTGACTGACCTTGCTGCCCAGCACTTACTCCTGGGTTTTAATAGTATAGACAGACAGGAATTTGGTAAAGAACAGTGTTAATTCTTCAGAAGTTTTTATCATCTGCTTTCTTCCTCTCTGGCTATTTGCCTAAATTGCGTTGGTGATATCAGTTGCGTTACCGTAGTCTTTGGTGATAGCCCTACATACTGAGGAATAAAAAGCAAGTCTGGTACCATTGAAATAAGGCCAGTGTTTTGTTCTGTAGGTAGTGGGCTGTTTATGGCCATCTTTGTCTGATGCACCCTTTGTTTTAAATATTTCGGATCAGTTCTATTTAACAAACATTATCTAGATGGGAATATGGAATGGTTATGACATATTTCCTGTCTTTGTGGAGTAGGGTGACCAACTCTCCAGTGTTGCCCGAGACTGTCCTGGTTTTAGCACTAAAAGTCCCACATGGGATGGTTGGTCCCTGAAGATTTCAGAGTTTAGTAGGGAAGCTAAACAAATAAGTTGCTCAATTCAATAAACATTTATTAAGCTTTTTTTTTCCCCCCTTGAATTTGGGAGCATCTGGGAAGATGCAGTCTTGAGGAATGAACAGGAATTTATCAGAAAGACTGACAACAGAGGTTCACATTTCTAGGCAAAAGAAGAGTGCATGTACAGAAGCACATAAATGTGAAGATAACATAACACATTATGTTTGGAAAACTGTAAAGGAGTCAGTATTGCTAGGGCAAGAAGAGTGAAGCACATAATGGCAAGAGATGAAGCTGGACAGTTGCAAGGAGCCAATTTAAAGATCTTGTACATCTTGCTAAGGAGCTTAAATTTTATTTACAGGTAACAGCCATTGAAGGGTGCTGGTTAATTTTTTGTTTTTAAATTAGACAATTAATGCATTATTAATTGTACAAATTACTGTAAAATTGTTATTTGTAGTTAAATACCTTTTTTTTTTTTTTTTTTTTTAATTTTTTTATTTTTGCAGTACGCGGGCCCCTCACTGTTGTGGCCTCTCCCGTTGTGGAGCACAGGCTCCAGACGCGCAGGCTCAGCGGCCATGGCTCATGGGCCCAGCCGCTCCGCGGCATGTGGGATCTTCGCAGACCGGGGCATGAACCCGTGTCCTCTGCATTGGCAGGCGGACTCTCAACCACTGCGCCGCCAGGGAAGCCCTTAAATACCTTTTTGAGACAAAACACGATATTAAAAATGTCATTCTTTTCTGGAGACTTCCCTGGTGGTCCAGTGGTTAAGACTTTGCCTTCCAATGCAAGGGTTGCGGGTTCCATCCTTGGTCAGGGAGCTAAGATCCCACATGCCTCACGGCCAAAAAAAACAAAACATAAAACAGAAGCAATATGGTAACAAGTTCAATAAAGACTTTAAAAATGGTCCACAACAACAACAAAAAAGTCTTTGGGGAAAAAAAAAAAAAAATATATATATATATATATATATGTATATGTCATTCCTTTCTGTCACTATCCCTGTGATCCACCACAATTCTCATTAAAGCTGGGCTTGGTTAATCTGTATCCACAGTAATAGTGCTTCAGAAATTTGATGATGGCTATCATCTTGCAGCTTTCTGGACTATAGTATTAATATACTTTTTTCTGTTCCTTTTGCTCCTCTATTGGGGGATATTTCAGGCCAGGGAATAACTGCAGTCCTGCTTGGTGTCCTTTCTGGTGGGTCAGGCCCCTTTCTGTCCCTGACTTCCCATATTCAGGAAGTTGATAAGGTTTTAGACTAAAGTGAATTTCCTTCTCAGGTTGCTAAGCAGGATGCAAGAGTCTCATGGTGTAGTCTGATCCAGCCAGCTTCTGCTCTTGCCCATTTAGTTCTGTCTGCACAGAGACTTCTTGGTGAGATGGCCTAGAGAGGAGTCCTCAGGTGGACAAAGAAGAGAAAGCATTGACGGGAGAGGGAGGAGAGCAGCGTTGGGCTCCATGATGTTTATTTTATCTTAATTACACAAGTATAAATGACACCAAATTATTTTAGATATAGGAGAGACATAATTAGTCTTCTGTTTTAGAAACATCACTAAATGGTCACCATATAGCATGTGGACTGGAGGCAGAGAGACTTATTAAGAACAATGTAAGAAATGGTCAGTGCTTGAACTAACCAAGGCATTGCTAGAAGAGGATGGGCAGGATAGACTTGGTAGATCAGTAGACTTTGATGAGTGAGTGAATGGTGGCGAATGAATCAAAGTACTTTAACTCAAAGATTTCTGACCTGAGAAACTATCTAGATGGGTGGCACAGTGGTCAATATAGGGAATACAGAAGGAACAGCAGGATGCGTCGGGGGAAGAGTAAACCCCTTTTGGATATGTCTGTTATATATCCAGGGTAGTGATATCAAATAGGCATATGGTCACATGGGAGTTTCAAACTAGCATTGTAGATTTAGGAGTTATCAAGCATAGAAAAGATGTGAGAAGATGGAACCCCAGGGGCTGATTAGACACAGAGGAAGAAAATAAGGAAATATGAATGCAAAATAGGCAGGTTTAAGAAATGAGTGGTCATAGATGTCAGGTGATGCAGGTAGATTTTAAGGCCCAAAGAGAGAATCTGAAAATTAAAAGGTCAGTGGTGAAAGTGTGGGGTAAGTGGGTGGGTAGCACAATTAATGGGAAGGTGATTGTAGGTGTGACTTCAGTTTTTTGTTTTTATTAATTTTTTTATTAAAGAAGCAGAGGTTTGAGCTTATTTAAATGCTAAGCAAAAAGAAAATCAGTAGAGAGGGGGAAGTTGAAGATTCAAGAAAGAACCAAAGTAATTTAAAGAAATGAGTTTCTAAAGGAGATGGGGGTCAAGGCCAGAGGTGGTAATACTGATTATCCTTGAATAAGAAAAGAGATTGACGCACTTTTCTGTAATTGAAGGGAAAGGAGAAAGCAAGGTTAGAGGTGTAAATAAGTTTATAGGTAAAAGTATGTTAAATAGGTCCCACCTGATGGCTTCTGTCTCCAATGAAGAAGGTTATTTACTGAGAGTGAGAGGGGGGAGGGAGGGGATGGATTAGGAAATATGCTAGGTGCTGGTGATGTTTAGGTCTAGCCTCATTTTCCATAACTGTATATCTATTGCCATTTCAACTTTCAGTCCTACCATAGTAGGACTTACTTTGAGTCTTGGGATCAAAGTAAGGATACCAAGAAATTTGAGGAACGCTTTTTGTCTCAATATAGGGCTCAAGTCAGCTATTTCTTTCCTTTTTGCTTCTCTTAGAATTTGCTTATAAATCGAACTTAAAATGTGATGATGTCTGGGACAGGTGGGTAAGGTGCCCGTAATCTTTACGAGGAATGGTAAGAGTTGATTTAATGTAAAATTTCGTTGCTAGTAGCTTTTTTGTTTTACTATTTTGTCCCATTGCTCAGACTTTGAAGAGCACCTCCTAGAAGAGCCCTTTTTTTTTCTCTTCTATCTCACTTTTCTGCTTGATCTGAGCTATCAGGCACCTGAGATCTCCCCAGTCCTTTAAAAAAGGTGAATTGGCTTTTCATTCCGCAAGATGTAAGGCAAACTGTAAATGTGAATAAATAGACTACACAAGAATTTAGATAAATATGATTAATCCAAAATAGTTAATGATGGTTTTTAAATAGTTTCCCAACATTTTGTGTTGCATTTTATTAAAATATTGCTTGACATCACTGTCAAAGACAGAATATTTAGCAGAGTGAAATGTGGATGTGATCCCTTTAAGGGAGTGGTTCTCAAAGTGTGGTTCTCGGATTAGCACCATTGGCATCACCTGTGGGCTTGTTGGAAATGCGGATTCATGGACCATGACCTACTGAATCAGCATCTCTGGGAATGGGGCCCAGAAAACATTTAACAAGCTTTCCAGGTGATTCTTATTTCGTATTAACGTTTGAGAACCCCTCTGAAGTCATAATTGTGTATCTTTATGGTATAGGAAGTGATGGCAGTTTGTTGGTAGAAGGGGCCTTGTTCATCATAAAAATTGTTTGTTCAGATCAAAGGTATGTTCTCTGTTTGAAAAATCTGTTATAGCCACAGAATTGTTGCAGTTTACTTTTTGTTATGAAAAATGTCAAATTATAAGAAAAACTTGAGACACTAATATAATTAATAATACATATACAATTAACATTTTGCTATATTTGCTCCCTTTTTATTTTTCTGCCTGACGTATTTTAAAGTAAATTACAGATATCATTACGTTTGATCCAGTGGTTAGGACTCGGCACTTTTACTGCTGGGGCCCAGGTTCAATCCCTGGCTGGGGAACTAAGATCCCGAATGCCCTGTGGCATTGCCAAAAAAAAAAAAAAAGCCTTTTGTATAGCTAGTTTATTCAAACCAGAATCAGTCAAGGATTATGAATTGGATTTAGTTGTTAGGCCTCTTAAATCTCTCTTAATCTAAAACAGCCCATTCCGTTTTCCCCCAACAGTAGGTATTTAATCTAGCAGGTTCTAGCCACTGTTGTTTGCCAAGAAATAAAAGAAATATTTAGTTAAGGAGTCAGATCCAAAAATACAGTAGTAGTCCAAAAAAAACTCTCTAAGGCTTTGTATAGTGGAGTCCTCAAAAGAGGCTTAATCTGGCAGAGTGACCATTAAGAGTAGAACTGAAAGCAGAGGTTAAAAATTCATTTTTGTAATTCCTTTAACTCCTAAATTAGCACTTGACTTTTTAGGTGTAATTTGGAGGCTGCTGTTGTTACTTATGAAAATAATTAATTTTTGTTTTACAGTGGGCAAATCAAACTAGCAGATTTTGGACTTGCTCGGCTCTATAATTCTGAGGAGAGGTGAGTCATTCAACAAAATTACATGCGGGAAATAGAAAAGAGTCTTTTTCATTCTTGGATATGCTAGTATTCTGCAAATTGCAATAACTCTCTGAGTTCCTAACTTTTTTCTAAATGTGTTAGAAAAAAGTTCCCTAATTTTCTAAATGTGTTACCACCTAGATTTTAGACAGTAAATTATATCTAAATTCTTGAATCTGCCTTAGACTGAAATAAATCAACCCAAATTGGAATGGAAGTTATTTCTTCATCACCTTCTGTCCAGTTTACTTTTGAACTCTTAGGTTGCTATGGAGCTGTTTTGATGATCCCGTCTCCAGTTGGCAGCTATTTTAATTTGCATTTATTTGTACAAGTATTTTTCATCAGAAACCATTGTAACCATTGTAAATTTATGTCATGGTTATGATTTACATTTCAGCCGCCCTTATACAAACAAAGTCATTACTCTGTGGTACCGACCTCCAGAACTTCTGCTGGGAGAGGAGCGTTATACACCAGCAATAGATGTTTGGAGCTGTGGGTAAGGCTTTTTTCACCTTTTCTTTTGTTTGTAACTCACATACTGTTGAATTTGTAACCTGTTTTATCTCTACTTTGGCTTTTTGCCGCTCTTATTTAAGTTCAAAAGGATGGGGATCAACTTTTACCCAGATTTCAAAGAAATCTGTTGAATATTTCTTAATATCAGACACATATTTTTTTTTAACATTTCCCCAATTTTCTTTTTTTTTTTTAAGCTTACTTTGAATTTGGATCCAAATACATTCAAATAAGGCTCATAGATTGTAATTGATTATCTCAAGTCTTTTAATTATAGATTCCCCCTCCATCACTCTTAGGATTTTTTCCCCCCTCTTATAATGTTTTTTAGAAGAAACTGGGTCATTTGTCCTACAGAATTTCCCATAATCTGGACTTTGCTGGTTGCATTCTCATGGTGATCTTTTAGCATTGTTCTCTATTTTTTTTATTTCCTGTAAATTGTAGGTGAATTCAGGTTTGATTCCCAATACCCACTGACCCTGAAACTATTTTACAGGTGGTTTTGAGTACTTCTGACAGATTACATAGTCACTTGTACATCAGAGTTGGGGGTAGGTAGCAGTGGGAGCCTCTGCCCATAGTACAGGCAATAACTGGATACATTATCTGTAGAGAACTTAAAAACAATTTAAAAATGCATTACAAATTAGTCTACTTTTTATTATCCTCTTATACAAGCAGTTCTAAACAATGTCTAATAAAATATTCATCCCTATGGGAGCAGATTTACACATACACACACCACTTTATATAATATGTAATTGTCTCTTTTTGAAATGTTATTAGCTATTAATGATCCACATCCATCAATCCATTTGTGGTTGTTTTGTGATACGATAGTCTAATCATTTTATTCTTTCTTGAAATAAAGACAGTTTATCTATTTGGGTACAGATGATACAGAAAAGGTTTAATTAGGGAATTCCCTGGTGGTGCAGTGGTTAGGACCCCATGCTTTCACTCCTGAGGGCCTTGGTTTGATCCCTGGAAGGGGAACTAAGATTCCACAACCTTCATGGCACAGCCAAAAAAAAAAAAAAAAAAAAAAAGTTGAAAAGGTTTAATTAAAGGTTGAATTATTTCATTTTATTTACCAGTTTTCAAAATAATGAGGTGGCTTACTATTATCCTCCAAAGATGACCAAAGAGAAGTTATTTGGGGTTTGTTTTTTTTTTTTTTTTTGGGGGGGGGGTTTGTTTTTTAGTTTCATTATGAACTCATGGATTTAAACAAATTTGACATGTTTTAATTCGTTGTAGTTATCATCTTTATTCCTCTTCAAACTGTCCAGTCTTTGGTCAGTGGGAGTTTATGCAGGTTAATTCTTGGGACCTTTTGACTCAACCATATTAGTCTTTGATAGCCTTCATTGTTTTCTGGTTCTAGGCTCATCCTGTTCATTTCCTGCTACAGACCTGGAATTGGCCATTTCTCTAAGGAGTCTTAGTTCCTTTTAGTACAAAATGATACTTAGAGGCCACAATTTGTATGTTAGGGGCATAGACATTTAAATGGGCTGTGTTTGTTGTTTCATTTTTTTTAATATATAAATTTAATTTATTTATTTTTGGCTGCGTTGGGTCTTCGTTGCTACACGTGGGCTTTCTCTAGTTGAGGCAAGCAGGGGCTACTCTTTGTTGCTGTGCGCAGGCTTCTCATTGCGGTGGCTTCTTTTGTCGTGGAGCACGGGCTCTAGGCACGTGGGCTTCAGTAGTTGTGGATTGCAGTCTCTAGAGCACAGGCTTAGTAGTTGTGGCACATGGGCTTAGTGACTCCGTGGCATGTGGGATCTTCCCGGACCAGGACTTGAACCCGTGTCCCCTGCATTGGCAGGCGGATTCTTAACCACTGCGCCACCAGGGAAGTCCCCTAGTTAATTGTTTTCTTACACTGTATGATTTATGTATGCACACTGACCTTGACCTCCGTACTTTAGGATTCTGACACACATACTTCCCAGTGGAGCGTATCACTTTTTTCCATTTTCTCTCCTCTGTTAATGTCATTCTTTAAAAGGAGCAGTATAGGGCTTTTATTTCAAAATTCAAAAGGGTGATGGAGAAAGAGCATAATTTCTGTAGTAGCCTACCCAATTCAAATGAAGCTTTAGTTAAATTTTACTGACTCAAGCTGGGTGTGTTTGTGTTCTGGACTATTTGCTCTAACAGTATTAGCATTTAAATTGTCACAACTAGGCTCTAAAGTTAATGCCCCATTAAGATGCACAGGGCAAGTTCATAGCTCTGTTGGTACTATTTCTGTGCAACCTGCTACATTAGTGCAGTAGCAAAGTGTTGATTACATAATGATGTCTTCCCCACCAAAGGACTGGAAACTGAAATAAAACACAATTGGAAATTAAAATTATAGAAAATTATACTTTCTTTAAAGCTCAGTGACTCATTGAATTGAGATTTTGCTTGACTTTTGATGTGCACTTACTGCTTTGGTGATCCATGGTAGTCTCTCAGAGGATACTTTTGTGGGATGTTCTTGACAGAATTAATTGATGGAGCAGTTCAGTTTGAAAATCCGGGGAGAAACCAGAAAGACTAGTACAACACATTATACCTAGAGTGTGAAAACTCATCTGGGTTTGTTCTTTTTGCGTTTTATTTTACATGTTGTGATAACACTGTATTTGGAATTTGATTTGGCAGTTAATATTAGAAACAGAATTAAATTTTACTTATACTTTTCTTTCTTTGGATAAGGTTTGTGAGAATATTGGAAATAAGAATTTGAGGTTAACAAATACTAAAAGAAAGGTGCTAATAACTTTAAAAGCTGGGTTTGTTTGCTTTCTCAAATTTTGTCAAGCTGAAAAATTTCAAAGTTAAACTATATACAGTTGTCCCTCTGTATCCACCGGAGGATTGGTTCCGGGACCCCCTGCATCCAAAACGCGGGGATGCTCAAGTCTGTTATATTAAATGGTGTAGTGTTTGCATATAACCTACACACACCCTCCCACATATCCTCCAGTATACGCTCAATCATCTCTGATTACGTATAATACCTAATACAATGTAAATGCTGCATAAATAGTTGTAAATACAATGTAATTGCTGTGTAAATAGTTGCCAGTGTGGCAAATTTAAGTTTTGCTTTTTGGAACTTTCTGGAATTTTTTTTCTAAATATTTTCAATCCATGGTTGGTTGAATCTATGGATAGGAACCTATGGATACGGAGGGCTGACTGAAAACGTTGGTTTTGGGAATATTTGTAAATTAATCTCATTTCAGAGCACAGGTTAGAAGAGATGCGTTCACTCTTTTGTTCCCCACTTTTTGAAAAAAAAAATATTTCAGGCACACAAAAAAGTATAGAGTATTCATGTAATTTTTTTCATGTTTTAAATTTATTTTGAAATAATTTTAAATGTACAGAAAAGATGCTAGAATAGTACAAAGAACTTTAGTATAACCTTTATCCATATTCACTGATTTTTTTTAACCTTTCAATTGAGATTTACAATAAACTGCATATATTCAAAGTGTATAATTTTTTTGACATATTATTTATATACACCAGTGAAACCATCACCAAGGTCACCTCCAAAATTTTCCATGTGCTCCTTTGTAGTCCCTCTTTACTGTCCATACCATCCCATTCCCAGGCAACCACTGTTCTGCTCTCTATCACTTTAGATTGATTTCCATTTCTAGAATTTTATGTAAACAGAATCATACTATATATGCTCTTTTTTCCCTATGGCATCTTTTTTTTTTTTTTTTGCAGTACGCGGTCCTCTCACTATTGTGGCCTCTCCCGTTGCGGAGCACAGGCTCCGGACGCGCAGGCTCAGCGGCCATGGCTCACGGGCCTAGCCGCTCCGTGGCATGTGGGATCTTCCCGGACTGGGGCACGAACCCGTGTCCCCTGCATCGACAGGCGGACTCTCAACCACTGCGCCACCAGGGAAGCCCTGCCCCTATGGCATCTTTTACTCAGCATTAATTATTTTGAGATCATTTGTGTTAGATTCACTAATTTTTTGTTTGTTTGTTTGTGTTACGCGGGCCTCTCACTGTTGTGGCCTCTCCCGTTGCGTAGCACAGGCTCTGGACGCGCAGGCTCAGCGGCCATGGCTCACGGGCCTAGCCGCTCCGCGGCATGTGGGATCTTCCCGGACCGGGGCCCGAACCCGTGTCCCCTGCATCAGCAGGCGGACTCTTAACCACTGCGCCACCAGGGAAGCCCAGATTCACTAATTTTTAACATCTTGCCACATTTCCTTTTATATTCACATATGTATATATTATGTGGTATGTATATGTATTATATATATGTACTTACATATAATACAACGTACAGTATATACATAGAATAAAATGTGCGTTTATATATGTATACCATATATGTTTTTCCAGAACTATTTGAAAGTAGTTCTATGTATCATGCTCCTTTCCCTCTTAATATTTAGTGTACGTTTCCTAAAAACAAAAATATTCTCTTACAATCACAGTATAATTATCAAATACAGGGAATTTAACATTGATACAATATATTTAATAGAGTACTTTAACCTACATTCCATACTCTGATTTTGTCGGTACCCTCATAATGTCCTGGAAACAATACTTCACCTGATAGAGGATCCAGTCCTTTATCATATACTACATTTAGTTTTCTTTCTTTAATCTGGAACAGTTCCTTAGCCTTTTTTTGGTTTTGATTTTGGCTGGAATATTCCATAAGTGTTCTTTTTTAAGTTTAGTTGATTTATAATATTAGTTTCAGGTGTACAACATAGGGATTCAGAATTTTTGTACATTATGTTTCATTTAAAGTTACTATAAAATATTGACTATATTCCCTGTACTGTACAATGTATGCTTGTAGCTTATTTGTTTTATACATAGTAGTTTGTAGCTCTTAATCCCCTACCCCTATCTTGACCTTCTCCAAGTCCCTCTCCCCATAACCACTAGTTTTTTCCCTCTATCTGTGAGTCTATTTCTGTTTTGTTATATTCATTCATTTGTTTTATTTTTTAGATTCTACATATTAATGATAATATACAGTATTTGTCTTTCTCTAGCTGACTTATTGCACTAAGCATAATACCCTCTAGGTCCATCCATGTTGTTGCAAATGGCAGAATTTCATTCTTTTTTATTTCATAAGTGTTTTTTTTTAGGGTATTACATTTGTATTTACATGAACCCTGTTTGCCTCTTACTGATGATGTTAATTTTGGTTACTTGGTTAAGGTGTTGTCTTTTTTCCACACTAAATAGTTATCAGTTTTCCTTTTGTAATTAAGTAATTTGTGGAGAGATACTTGGAGACTGTGTAAATATGTCAATATAGTTTTGAAAGGCCTTTTCAAAATGGTAAGAGTGTTTAAGCATAATGTGTTTGAAAGTCCTATTGAAACTGATCCTGACTGATGACAATAAACTTTTCTTTACAAATACAGTGCCAAGAGGGCTGTACATGTACATAGTGCACATTCTGTAGAGCAGATGAATGAAAAAGGCTAATATTCTTTTTGCTGAAACTGCTGAGCATCTTTGTAAAATTGAAGTGTGTGTTTTTCAGTGTTTAGTTATTTCCTAAATTTACAGTGGAATTGATAGAAAAGGCTTCTTGACTCCTTTTTTCTGCTTATAGACTGTCCTTTATAGGTGGCAAAAGTTTGATCTACCAGCAAATCTAAATCTTTTGTACTATTTTCACTGCAAGAAATATTTTCTTTTATGAAACTCAGACCCTGAGTTTTGGGCTTATTTAGTATATCAGATACAGTCTGATATACTATAAAAGTTTATTGAGACACACTTTAAATAGGCTCCAGGGATTTCTCTTCTGACCTCTCATTTTTATTCTTTCTAGATGCATCCTTGGGGAACTGTTCACAAAGAAGCCAATTTTTCAAGCCAATCTGGAACTGGCTCAGCTAGAACTGATCAGGTACAGCTGTGCATGTGCTCTGAGTGCCCAGGGGTGATAGGTAATCTCATCCTCTAATTTCTAACACTTTTCAGTCATTCTACTAAGTGAGTTTATGCTCCTTATGTCTACGTAAGTTTCTCTTCACTCAGTCAGGTTTACCATATATTTTGTCATGGGTTGTATATGGAAAGAAGTTGTATTCCACTTACTTCTTAGGTCTTTCTTGGCATTTTTTTTATTAGTTCTTCATATAAAAGCATGCTGTTTTCAGGATGGCTGTTGCATTCTTATTTAGGTTAGATTAAGATCAACTTTATCCAGCAAACATTCGTTGAGCCTGTTCCTAGAGCCTGAGATAAATTCCTATCTCTTAAACTTTAGGATTCAGAGATAAATAAGATAGGTCCCTGCTCAGAGAACTCAGAGTTTAGTAAGTGATGCATCAGGTAAACAGATAATTATAAAAGGGAGTCTGTAATAGAGGATTTGGGGAAGGTCTGGGGTTGGGATGGAACTTGAGTTTTGTTTTCTGTTTTGTTTTATTTCTTTTCAATAAGATTAAGGGGAAGAATACGACAGGCTAATATAGACCTTTTTTTTTTTTTTTTTGTGGTACACTGGCCTCTCACTGTTGTGGCCTCTCCCATTGCGGAGCACAGGCTCCGGACGCGCAGGCGCAGCGGCCATGGCTCATTGTCCTAGCCACTCCGTGCCATGTGGGATCTTCCTGGACCCAGGCACGAACCCGTGTCCCCTGCATCGGCAGGCGGACTCTCAACCACTGCGCCACCAGGGAAGCCCTAATGTAGACTTTTTTTTAAAGGTGGTGTGTAACTCATGTGTTATGCAGTAAATTCAGTTTTCCATCAAAATTCCAGACTTAGGCTCTCTTCTGCTAGTTTTCCCTTTTAGGGACATTATAGGACCAGCTCAGCGCTTTGAAATTATTATTAACTGAACAGAACAAAATTGGTAGTTGAAACCTATGTGGAGGATTAAGAACATGTTTTACAAAACCAAATCTGTGGATCATTTTGGACTATTGTGCCAGTATTATCTCTTCACTATCATGTAACCAGTCTTTCTGTCCTGTTCCTTCTGTCCTTAAAGCAGTGCGGTCAGGTTTTATCTCTCTGCATGCCTTTTAACTTAATAAGCCAAGATCCCCCAGACCTGAGGAGGTAATAATTTCTGCTTCTAGAATCTCCAGAATTTATGATGCTGACTCACTGACTTCCTTGTTCTTGCTTTTTGCTTTGTTTTCAGTCGACTCTGTGGTAGCCCTTGTCCAGCTGTGTGGCCTGATGTTATCAAGCTGCCCTACTTCAATACAATGAAACCGAAGAAGCAATATAGAAGGCGCCTACGAGAAGAATTCTCTTTGTGAGTTTGACAAATGTGTACATCTAGTTTCTGTGTTTGGCTGTTGTTTGGACTTGACTTTTTCCTGTCCTAGGGAGTTAGTGCTGTCCCAATTTATTATGAAAACACACCATAGGAAAACATTTTATTTTTGAGCAGTATGAGTTTTATCATAGCCCTTTTGTAATTTTCTCATATGAAGGCTTTAGCTGATAGAAAACCATTTTATTTTGAATGATATACAAGTTTTCTCATAGTCCTTTTGATCTTCCTAAAACAAAAAGAATAAAACTGCTGGCTTCATGTTTTCTACCTGTATTACTATTGCATTTCTTGAATCCTTTGTGGAAGTAAATCTGCTTGCTTGTTTAGCCAGGTTCCAACTCCCTTCCCATAGTTTTACATGGAGCTGGAAATTCAGAGACCTTTGACATAAGGTTACCGGTTTAAGAACTGTGGGGTCATTGTGAACTCATTCTTTCTCTCTTCCTTTTCACAGCATTCCTTCAGCAGCACTTGATTTACTGGACCACATGCTGACGTTAGATCCTAGCAAACGTTGTACAGCTGAACAGACCCTGCAGAGTGACTTCCTTAAAGATGTCGAGCTCAGCAAAATGGATCCTCCAGAGTAAGTGCTGGTGGCCATGTAGTGACCCTAAACCTTCCCGAGGCTTCAGGAGATGAGAAACTCAAAATAATAGGTTTTTTAAAAAAGGAACTGCAGTGGCCAACCAAATAGAGAGGTGTCCTTGAGTATTATGGTTGATAAGTTTATTGCTTTATGTTTTTTTCTTAAACAAGGAATAGATTTAGATATGATATTTGTTCTAACTGGACTCATGCTATCTTCTTTTGTCCCTGGATCCCCAGCATATTGCTCTATATAACCTCTTTGAAAGTATTCCTTCTAATTTTTGCTTTTAACCATTTCATCTTTTTTAATTCCCTATATCTGTGGTGACCATGTTATCCCACACGTGCAAGGACAGTCCTAATTTTAAATAGTTTGTCTCACTATCAAGCCATATGTCCTGAATTTTGATATAGAAAATATGGTCTATGAATGTGTCTTTCTTCCATCAGAATCTTATTAATTTCCTGTATTGTATGAGATCCTCAGAGGTTCTACACTCACATCTCACATTCTGATAGATAAAAATCTTTGACTCTCACTGACAGCATTATAGCTTTCATGTCAGAGTTTTTGGGCATTTCTTTCTTATAGAAATACTGTGTATCTTAAATGTATGAGATGTTAGTACACGAACAGGTAATATCTACAAATCTGATAATCCAAAGAGATGTTCGAATTCATTTATTGTGTTTGAATTTTGATACACTGAATGTGATTGAAATATGTAAGCTTTTTAGTAAAAATTGGAAACTTGTTATAGAGAAATTTTGGCTATGATAATCTTTATTGTGGTAAGGTTTGACTTACTGGAATTTATTGAGTATAGGAAAGTCTGGAAATACGTTAAAATATACTAATAAACCTCACAAATGAAAATATCCAGTCATGAAATTCAGTGGGCAGAAAGAAGAAAGAACCAGTTTTTTGGTCCTTACAGACCAAGTAATACATAAATCGATTTTACACAGAGGTGATTTAATCATGATATTCTCACGTGGTTCCAAGATTTAAATTACCTTGCCTGGACTTTTTGTAGATATTAACAAGGCAGTCACCTCTGTTCTATTTATTCCCAACTGAAACTTGACCAGTAAAGGTCTCCTTTATTTTTGTTATGCCAAGCAAGAACAGTTATAAAACTTAACTGTTTGACTGGAATATGGGCATTTATATAGCAAGTGTGTCTGTGGTATTAGCAACATCTTCATTTCTCACTGTAGAAAGAAATTCTTTGGGCTTTTGGATTTTTAGTTTCTCAGACTACAATATGCCATGATTCTATTTACACTGCTACTATCTGTTTACTAACTTTTCTGGTTAGTTTTATATTTTCCTTATCCTTTCTATTTCCCCTTGCTCTTTGCCTTCCCATTTTATTTTATTTATTTTTTAAAATTTATTTATTTATTTTTGGCTGCGTTGGGTCTTCATTGCTGTGCGCAGGCTTTCTTTAGTTGCGGGGAGCGGGGGCTACTCTTTGTTGCGGTGTGTGGGCTGCTCATTGTTGTGGCTCCTCTTGTTGCAGAGCACAGGCTCTAGGCACATGGACTTCAGTAGTTGTGGCTTGTGGGTTCTACACGCGGGCTCAGTAGTTGTGTCACATGGGCTTAGTTGCTTCATGGCATGTGGGATCTTCCCGGACCAGGGATCGAACCCAGCGTGTCCCCTGCATTGGCAGGCAGATTCTTTTTTTTTTTTTTTTCCCCCGGTATGCGGGCCTCTCACTGTTGTGGCCTCTCCCGCTGCGGAGCACAGGCTCCGGATGCGCAGGCTCAGCGGCCATGGCTCACGGGCCCAGCCACTCCGCGGCATGTGGGATCTTCCCGGACTGGGGCACGAACCCATGTCGCCTGCATTGGCAGGCAGACTCCCAACCACTGCGCCACCAGGGAAGCCCAGGCAGGCGGATTCTTAACCACTGCACCACCAGGGAAGCCGCTGCCTTCCCATTTTAATCTCTTGTTCCTCCATTCACTCACTACTGCATTCCCACACACATTTCTTTTGTCTTTTTCCAGCCTCCCCCACTGGCAGGATTGCCATGAATTATGGAGTAAGAAACGGCGACGGCAGCGACAAAGTGGTGTTTTGGTAGAGGAGCCACCTCCACCCAAAGCCTCTCGAAAAGAAACTATCTCAGGGACAAGTGCTGAGCCTGTGAAGAACAGCAGCCCAGCACCACCTCAGCCTGCTCCTGGCAGGGTGGAGCCTGGGGCTGGGGATGCAATAGGTCAGTGCTGGCAGTGCTGGGATAGAGCCTTTGTGCTTTTACTAAGCACTTGGCAGATTTTGAAGGTCAAGTGCAAGGGTGTGTGTGTGTGTGTTTTGTTTTGTTTTTTTGTGGTACGCGGGCCTCTCACTGTTTTGGCCTCTCCCGTTGCGGAGCACAGGCTCCGGATGCGCAGGCTCAGCGGCCATGGCTCACGGGCCCAGCCGCTCCACGGCATGTGGGATCCTCCCGGACCAGGGCACGAACCCGTGTCCCCTGCATCGGCAGGCGGACTCTCAACCACTGCGCCACCAGGGAAGCCCTGTGTGTGTATGTGTGTTTTAATTTAAGATGAGATTACCCATGGCTCTCTAACATAACTGGAGCCCTGTTTTATGTTAGATTTGATAAGACCTTCTTAGAATTTAATCATGTTAAGTCACAATTGCTAAATGTAGTTAGTTCTGTAGCCTGTTATTTGATCTAAATATATCAAAAACTGTGTAATAATGAATTATTATAAACAACAAAGTAGCTCTCCTGTGGTGCAACCATTTTTTCTGAACTACAGCTATTCCTTCCTTGGCTCATTTTTCCTTCCTTGTCCACTTAAAACAGTGGTTTTCAATTCTGGCTGCACATTAGAATCATCTAAAAAGCTTTAAATGTAAACACCTCCAAACAATTGCCAGATCTCTAGGGATGGGACCTGAGGCTTCTGAATTTTAAAATCTCTCCTATTCTCATTGTAAAGCAATTATACTCTAATAAAGATATTAAAAAAACAAACAAAAAACCTCTCCTATTCTGATGTACAGTAAGGGTTGAAAATCACTGACCTTGAAGAATATAGATAAAATGAAGTCACTTTTACTCACAATACAGAGATGTTTTAATTAGTCTCTGTATTTTTAAGTGAAAATATAAAGAATAACAAATGTGTCATGGCAGTTGGAGGCATGAAAAATGAGACATTCAAAGTGAAACTTCATTCATTGGGTATTGTAAGTTGCTATTGCCAATTGAAGAAGGCAGAGGTCCTTGCCTTGCCTCATCCTCTTATATTGGCTCAACTGTCTCTCCACAGGCCTCGGTGACATCACACAGCAGTTGAATCAAAGTGAATTGGCAGTGTTATTGAACCTGCTCCAGAGCCAAACCGACCTGAGTATTCCTCAAATGGCGCAGCTGCTTAACATCCACTCCAATCCAGAGATACAGCAGCAGCTGGAGGCCCTGAACCAATCCATCAGTGCCCTAACAGAAGCCACTTCCCACCAGCAGGACTCAGAGCCCACGGCCCCAGAGGAATCTTTGAAGGAGGCACCCCCTGCCCCAGTGGTCCAACCTTCCGCAGAACAGACAACCCCTGAAGCTTCAAGCACACCAGCTGACATGCAGAATATGTTGGCAGTTCTCTTGAGTCAACTAATGAAAACCCAGGAGCCAGCAGGCAACCTGGAGGAAAACAACAGTGACAAGAACAGTGGGCCACAGGGGCCCCGAAGAACTCCCACAATGCCACAGGAGGAGGCAGCAGGTAAACAGACCGGTCATGAATCTCATTGAGCTCAGGTGCTGTTGATCCTCTTAAAAATCTCTTAACATTTTCTTTTTCACATCAGTGGCCTCGGTTTCAGTCTTTCTGTCACCTAGTCTACAGGAGAACATAGCACCAAGTGCTGTATTTCTTGCCCAGCTTCTTTTATTTAAGTCTCAAAGCTTCTTAAAGCACCTTTCATGTACTGATTGTTTTTCCATCTTTCCATTTCCTAGGAAGTAGGTAAGTAAAGTCCCTGTGTTCTCACACAAGGAAACCACAACTGTAGCTAGTGATGCATCTTGAACCACTGTGTGTGTGGTGGCCAGCTAGTATTGGCACTTGAAAATCTGCCTTCCAAACAAACCATTATCAGATTGTACAAATAGTCAATTGTACTCTAGTATAGTGTATGCTAGATACCAGAGTCTCGCCAGAAACATACAGTCAAGAAAGCCCTAATAAGATATCATTGTTAATCTCCTGAAGAATAATTTGAGATTTCTAAGTAGATAATTAACAAAGTACATTTCCTTTCCAAAAAATAGCATATAAAAATGATTCCTTTAAATCTGTGTTCCTGAAAGAGATAATTAAATGGACCCCAGATTAGGAATTGAGCATTATATTAAAAAAAAAAATCTGAAAAAAGGAAATATGTATACCTTGATCTCAGATGACCACAGCATACAATTTATTCGAGGGAAAAGAAGTTTAAATTTTCTAATGAATTCTGATTCACAGTCTTTACTTGCAAAATCTTTACTTATCTGAAAGTGATTCCAACTCCTTGGAAATTTTTGCTGTCCATGAAGACCCCATGAATTGGGGAATGAGAAGATGTACAAGGCCTGATGGGGTACACTAACCTTCAACTTTTAGGCTGTTGCATTCACATTTCATATGGGTTGGTATGGAGAATATATGCCTTATTTCCACTAGCACAAGGTCAAATATATAAACTATCATATGTAAAGTTAAAAAAAAAACAGAAGGTAACATAAATAAAATTACCCGCTTACTTTATAGATAGGGAAACTGCAATCCAGGGAGTTTAAATAAGCCTGCCTATGGTCCCACTGCTGAAATCATATTATTGGCAGAGGCAGAACTAGAATTCCTATACTTTGTTAATGTGTTTCTTTTTAATGTGTTTCTTAATTCACTTTGCTATTATGCCATAACAATTCTAGTTGTTTTTAAGAGACTCCAGGACGTGGAATAACAGAGAAAGCAAATCTAGAATTAAAGTAGGCCTTTTTGTCTTATCTCTCATACCTTCCTTCCTTGCACCACCACCCACCCCCCAACCAAAAAAAAAAAAAATTCAGCTATAATCAAAATATCTGAAAGAAGTTGTTCAAGTTCAATGGCATAGTGATTGAAAGAAATTCACCCAGTAATTGAGTCAACAAGCTATCAGCCAAATGGTGAAATTGAACTAAAATTAAGACCTGGCTCATGGCCAGAAATTGTTGGATTTACTTTTCAGAGGAGAGTAGAAATGCCATTCCTAATGATTACAGTCACTTTTGGATTATCCCGTTGGTGTCTCTCCAATGTCTCTATGTTCTTGTTTCTCCCCTGCTACCTCTCATTTGGCCATTTTAGTGTTCATTAACACTTCCACCAGAGGGCAGACTGAGTTAGCCAGAGAAGGTAAAAATCTATCACTTTGGCTACTGTTTAGCTATTCTGTACTCGTTGGGAAAGGGTTTTGGTTGAAATCTAATGAGTAAAATGAAGTTTTAAGTTATTTGTGTATTTCATTAATCCCTCCCGCCATCGGTACAGGCTGTTAAGGATTGGCATTATTGTTAATACTTTGAATCTTATAACAGTATGTTTTTTTAATGTGATCTTTACTTTTAATTCTCTTAAGATGTTTTATTAACCTTTAATAGTTCTTTACAATCCATCTGCCTTTGCTATTTTGAAATAGTCTTCATCCTCTCATACATGTGAAAGAATGTGAGCTCAAGAATTAGTTCTATTGAAACACAACTAGGCTATTTACATAAAAGGCAAATATGAAAAGTAGTATAGATGGAAGAAAATAAGTGTAGCTTTGTCCATTTTTGCAGTTAGGCATTTTTAAAGTTGTTTGCCCTTAGTATTAAAAAAACAAACAAACAAAAAAAAACCAAAAAAACTGGTGTTCCATTTCATGTACAGACCAAAAATACTTTAAAAAATAACTGGTACTGTGATTGATGTTCTTATGTAGTGAGATATGTAGTGTTCACGGCAAAAAGCTCTGAAATCTATAGATGTTTGTAGTCCAGTTAGCTCTCCTTTTTCTGGATGTCTACTTTTCAAGTTGTGAGTTTTCTATAGCTAATTCTTTTGTCCTTTAATTCAGTTTTCTCTACCACCTAGTCAACCAGCCAGTCTGTTAACAAGTAGCTTGGGTGCGTATTGTATATAGGATGACCACCTTGTCCCTGTACTGTCCTGGTTTTAAAACTGAAAGCAACCTGGGAACCCCCTCAGTCCCAGGCAAATTGGGACTCTTGGTCACCCTACTTGTATGTTACACACCGACCTTATCCTCCTACTGCTCAACAGTTTTGTAGTGTTTTCAGAGTACTTTCATCTGCACGCTAAGGGCATGCTTACTTTCCTGATTGTTTTTGCAAAATATAATTGTGATAAATATACAACCAAAATACCTAATGATAACTATAAAAACTACTTTTGGCTTGCCTGAGTAATGACTTTATATCACAATCTCAGATAATAATAAAGAATTGATTATATGGACATTTAAAAATATGCTTCCATAGGGAACAGAAAAATCAATCATTTGGAAGATATCCCAAAACTTTAAGTCTTTTCTTCAGCAGGATGACTCCCAACTCTCTAAAGTCACAGTTCTGATTGTACTTGGTTTTGTGTGTCCTCAAACTCACGCCATTGTACATGTCTAGTCTCTTGCCTTGGCAGGAGTTCATTATCAGACAATGATTGCCATGGTTAGGCAAAGTAATCCAGCAGTGGGTGACAAAAACTTTAGGGAGTGGTTCTAGTAAGATCTTTGGAAAGACAAAGTGTAGTATTAGTTCAATACATTTCTAAATACTCGTTTCTTGTCACTGTCTCCAAGATAAACAGATGTTTATCAACATCCCATTCTGCATGACATTGCTATAGTGATTTTTTATAATTACTGTAACAAAGGAAACTGAATGACAGTATGGTGGTTAATATCCTATTCTTCAGAATGTGATTATGGGGAAAAGGGACTCAAGTTGGGAGAAGCAAGTGTATAATTTATACATGACGGTAATGGAAGGTTTTTACTTTATTTCAGCTCTCCTGTATATTCTTTTAGTTCTGTTTTACGTGTTAACCTTATATCATCAAACGTTCTGTAAAATGTGTTAGCTAAGTCCATATAAGGTCTCCTATTGTACAGCAAGATTATGTCCTAGATATGTGACCACAGCATTTGTATTGTTCCCTCTCATCTTCCTTCTTTCTAATTTTCATTAATGTTTTGATCCAACAGCAAAAAAGGGGCGGGGAGGCTACCAACAGCCTACATATTAGGACAATTCCTTAAGGAAGGAAATGGAGGAAATCTCAGACAAAAATCAGGACAATCATTTGAAATATATGATCTTTTTACACCAGCTGTTAGATCCAGAATGCAACTGTTTTACTTTTAATCACTTGATTTTATTTATAAATTGCGATTTCCTGATCCCAAGGTTTTATTCTTTATATATATTTGGTTACTTGTATTGATATTTGTTTATGTCGGGCAGTGTGTGTGTGTGTGTGTCTGTGTGTGTCTGTGTGTTTGTGTTTATAGTCACATGTGATTTTTAAGATGGTGTTTAAAAGAAGTAACCCTTCCACAGCATGTCCTCCTCACATTCTTCCACCAGAGAAGAGGCCCCCTGAGCCCCCCGGACCTCCACCGCCGCCACCTCCACCCCCTCTGGTTGAAGGCGATCTTTCCAGCGCCCCCCAGGAGTTGAACCCAGCCGTGACAGCCGCCTTGCTGCAACTTTTATCCCAGCCTGAAGCAGAGCCTCCTGGCCACCTGCCACATGAGCACCAGGCCTTGAGACCAATGGATTACTCCACCCGACCCCATCCCAACAGGACTTACGGAAACAATGATGGGCCTGAAACAGGGTTCAGTGCCACTGACACTGATGAACGCCACTCTGGTCCAGCCTTGACAGAATCCTTGGCCCAGACCCTGGTGAAGAACAGGACCTTCTCGGGCTCTGTGAGCCACCTTGGGGAGTCTAGCAGTTACCAGGGCACAGGGTCAGTGCAGTTCCCAGGGGACCAGGACCTCCGTTTTGCCAGGGTCCCCTTAGCATTACACTCAGTGGTCGGGCAACCATTCCTGAAGGCTGAGGGAAGCAGCAACTCTGTGGTACATGCAGAGACCAAATTGCAAAACTATGGGGAGCTGGGGCCAGGAACCACTGGGGCCAGCAGCTCAGGAGCAGGCCTTAACTGGGGGGCCCCAGCTCAGTCTTCTGCTTATGGAAAACTCTATCGGGGGCCTACAAGAGTCCCTCCAAGAGGGGGAAGAGGGAGAGGAGTTCCTTACTAACCCAGAGACTTCAGAGTCCTGAACGATTCCTTCCCTATCCATCCTTCCACCCAGTCCTCTGAACCTTTAATGAAATCATTTGCCAGAGTGAGGTAATCATCTGCATTTGGCTACTGCAAAGCTGTCTGTTGTATTTCTTGCTCACTTGCCACTAGCAAGCGACTTATAAAATAGTGATGTTGGCACCAGTTCCCCCTGGATGGGCTATAGCCAGAACATTTACTTCAGCTCTACCTAGTAAATATAAGTAGAGAATACGGAGAGGGTCATTAAATTGAAAAGTAAATGTTTAATTAGTTCATTGCCTGTACTTCTTGAGCAGAAGAAAAAGGAAACAGTTTCAATTCTGAGATGGTTCAGGAGAGGCTCTCTTTAGGTTTTTAAAGTTTTGTGGGTTTTTTGTTTTTGTTTTTTTAAGAGAATAGTGTTCACAAAATTTGAGCTGCTCTTAGGCTTTTGCTATAAGGGAAACAGAGTGACTGGCTGATTTAAATAAATGTTTCCTTCCTCTCCACCATCTCACATTTTTGCTTTCAAGTGAACTCTTTTTTTACCCCATTGAGCATCTTGAACATACCTTTTTTCCAAATAAATTGCTTGTCCTTAAAGTTTGCTCCACTTTGAGAAAAGACATGCCCTATCTCTCCCTGCACATGAAGCAGGTTGTAGAAAGTGGCATTCTTGGGCAAGTAGGTAGACTTTACCCCATCTCTTACCTTTTTTACCCCATCTTTATAGTTTTTCTTTCGCTCGCTCTCTCTGTCCTCTCTTTTTTGAGGCATTTGTTTGGAAAAAAATAATTGTTGAGATGCCCAAAAACCTGGGATAATTCTTTACTTTTTTTGAAATAAAGGAAAGGAAATTCAAACTCCTATATTGTTCTCTGTAAATCTTCAATTCTAAAATGTTTTTTGGTTTTTTTAAAACCACGTTCTGATGGTGAAGTTGATTTGTAGATGCAACCAGCCTAGGACATTGCTGCTGAGCTAGGATAGGAGATGATGCCTCCATACATGGAGGGCTACTAAGATCAGTTAGCATACATATTGTTTACGCATATATTTTTATGTCAAGAAAAACCTTTGAAACAGAGCATTGTAATATTGTCAAAGAGAAAAAAATACATCCTGAAAATACATGGAAATGTAACTTAGTTTAGGGTGGATATTTTTCTGAAGATGTATCACTACCTGAGACCTTTTTTTAAAAAATAATTTTAAAAGAGCAGACCATAAGAAAGAACAGTATTGACATATACACATCTCAGCATGTATATCCTGCCAATTCTTTTAGGGATTTTCCTCCAGAGAGGTTTGATTTTGGTTTTGGTAAAAGGGGTTAAATTATGACTTCATGGCAAGAATTTTGCCTTATTATAAACAAAATGGAAGAGGGAAAGGCTTTCAGGGTGGGATAACCTGGGAGGTTTCTCATTCTGGCTTCCAGTTTTGTGTGAGTACCAGCATATAATGTGTTTTAAAAACATAAACATTTAAATAAATTATCTGCACAGACCTAGACCTTTGTGAAACGTAGGTTAGTCCCGTTTTACAAAGAAAAGGCAAATACGTTTCAACATCTTGGAGAATAGTTTACAGACCTCAACTCAAAGTTTCATGTTTCAATGCCAAGTTCTTATATTAAAAAATAAACACTACTTGTAAGAGAGAGGTGCGTTAATTAAAAAATAAAACAAAAACAACAACAAAAAAAAACTTTAAAGAAATGAAAGAAGAACCCTCTTCTGATACTTACATGAAGACTATTTTCCCCTGTTACTGAAATAGGCAGATATTCGGTGTGTGCATTTCTTTATTATTCTCTGGGTTTTGGTCTGGCCTTGCCCTCAGGGCCAAACACTGATTAAAAAGAGAACCTTCTAGCCATTTTGGCATTGATGGCTTTTTATACCAGTGTGTCCGATTAGATTTGCTAGGCTCACTGACATGCTATTGGTAAATTGCATTAAAGTTCATCTGAACCTTTTGTCTGTTGACTTCTTAGTCCTCAGACATGGGCCTTTATATTTTAGAATATTTGAATTAGAGTCATTGAGCCCTGCTCTCCCATTTTTGATTAAAGAACTTAAGCCTTGGATACTTTCAAAAGTATCCAGTGAGAAAAATCGGTTTCCCATCAAATATGAATAAAATTCTCTATATATTTTAATTGTATTTTGGTTATCAGCAGTCATCAATAGTGTTTTTCCCTCTCCACCCCTTATTTTTAATTATGCCAAATACTCTAAATAATATACTTAAGTCTCCATTCCCCCATCCCTACTACTAGGGATGGGGGTGAGTATGTGTGTGTGTGTGTTTGTGTATGTATGATCCCATCTCAACCCCCACCCCCATTTTGGGAGTCTAACCTTTAAAAAGAAAAAAAATATTTTGGACTATTTCTAAAGGCGGAGGGACAAAGAAACAACCTGTAATCTGTCTGGAGGAAGAAGAGGTATTTGCTAATTTTTCAGCTATGTTATCTATAAACGTGATGGAAGTACAGGTTTGGCAGAATTTCTGCTTGGCTATTAGAAAATTACAAACCCAATTATATTCAAAAGTGGTTTTGGTTTTAGTTACTGAACCATGGGAGATATTGTCCATTAAATACATTATTTTGAACAGATGAGAAGTCTGATTCTGTTCACGAATGAGAGGCAAAACTGGTTTGACCATGATCATTTTTGTGTTTTGAAAACAAATTTGCCTGACCCAGTTTCTTTAGTTTTTTCCTTCAACTGTCCATGGGAACAATAAGGATTTGAAAACATCAGATCTATATGTTTAAAAGCAGGGCAGTTAGCACAAATTTGTAAGTAGGATTTCTGTTAGCTTATTCCATAGACATCACCCAACCGTGTGTGTGTGTGTGTGTGTGTGTGTGTGTGTGTGTGTAATATGCATATATAGTTACAGTACTAAAATGGTTACCAGCAGGTTTTGAGAGAGAATGCTGCATCAGAAAAGTGTCAGTTGCCACCTCTCTCCCTGATTTAGGTTCCTGACACTGTATTCCTTTCTCTCTCTTGTTTTTGCCCCCCATCGGGTTTACCTTGTCTATGTATAGATATTTTGTAATATATTAAATTTTTTCTTTCAGTTTATAAAAATGGAAAGTGGAGATTGGAAAATTAAATATTTCCTGTTACTATACCACTTTTGCTCCATTGCATTTACTTCTTAATCTGTACCCTTTGAGCAGATCTAATTATATGTATAAAGGGCATTTCTCCTCCACTTTATCCTAGGGGTTCTTTGTCTCAGAATCTCTGTAGACTCATAAATTATCACAAAAAAAAAGTTCTCAGGATTTGAAGAGGTGCTTCAAAACACTAGACTAGGAACTAGAGAATAAAGAATTGGGGGAAATCATAAGATGTGATTTTCTAAAGTAAAAAACAGTTGTACAAAAGTAATGATGGTGCTAGGCCATCAAAAGAGTTGAGCTTCATGTACCCTGACTCCTCCTGAAAGGAGAGGTAAGTGGGTTTGAGCTCAACTGTCATCAAGAGAAGTTGGTAAGAAGCTGTTTAGACCAAAAAAAAAGTCTCTTAAATCAGAAACTCTCACCCTCACGCCAGTTCCTGTGTTGCCTTGAGTAGGGCCAGCATGGGGATGGATTAGTGTTGCTAGTTCTGTTGAGATTTCCTGATACATTGCCAATCCAGGAAGTAAATAGAAGTTATTTATAAGGGTAAAATTCCTATTATTTCCAAAATCTTTTCCTGTCTCCACATGAGAAAATTGCTTTCCCTTCCCTTTCATGGTTTAGGACACTGGGGACTAAACGTTCCCTTGTAATATGTGCTACAGTCCTGCTAGTTATGACATAAGTAGGCAGAGGACAGGAAAAAAAAAAGCATCAGGAGACAGGAAGAGGGGAGAACAGGTATCAGGAAGTTGTGAGTGGGGTAAGCAATCATACAAGGTTAAGGGGTACACCAGCACAAGGAAATTGGGAAGAAATCTGATTCAAAAACGTGATGATGAGGGTTGCCAGCTTGTTTTTGAATCCCCACAGTTTAAGTAAGATGTTTCCTTGCCTGTGGGCTGTCATGTCTTTACCCAGAAGGAGAATGGAGGGCTCAAGATTGTTCCACTTCCTGGAGTCCTGTGTTCCTTGTTACCCTCCAGAGAAAAGGAATTCGTTTTTGATCTTTATGTACTGCAAGTTCATGACTAGGAGTGTGAACTTCAACCTAGTAGAGAATATTGTTTCCACTTCATAGCAATGGCTGTCTTCAATTCTGGGCCTGAAAGTTGAGGACCTAACTAACCTGGACTTTTTTCTCTATCACACTCAAGGCTATTTCTAAGTAGAAGCCATACTGTTCAGTACCTAAATTTCTTGGGCACTATCTTTTCCTAGACAGGCATCCTTAACTGTGTGGTAAGGTTAATGCCTCAAGGAAGTTAACAGTTAATATTCTTTGTGCTGAACTGGGATTTACATTGTTACTAAAGACTGCCCAATAGCTTGCCTTTTTTTTTTTTTTTTTTTTGGTATTGAGTTACTTCTCTGTTCACAACTTAGTCATCCTGAACGGCTAGGTGGAATGGAAGTGGGGAGTTCCTCAAGTGAGTGAATATTCAAACATTCCAAGGGAAAAATGGAACTGCTGAGTCTTCTGGTTGTCCTGAGAGGAAAGGTGAGCATTCCTGGACACTTTGGTTAATTTTACTGTCCAGGTGTGGCATTTCTAGTGTTCCTATATAGCCTTAGGAATACTCTCAAGTGAGAGTATACTCCAAGCCAGTTGGGGGAGGTATGACACCTAAAGGAATTACTGGTGGTACTCTACCACTCCTCACCATGTGCAGCTATCTCTCCATCTCCTGTCCACCCACTTCCTTTCATTTCCTATTTTTCTCTCTTCTCCCAACTCACTACCCAACTCACATGCTTTAGTCCTGCCAGAAATATTGATTGATTAACCCTGCAGGGTATTTAGAGTTATTGCTGCTTAGTAGTTTTGAAGGGTAGTGAGAAGCAATTCAGGAGACAAATGTCTATTCCAAATCCTCAACTTAATGGGGTGAGAGGTGAAGGAGAAAGTAAGATAACTTTCTTATTGCTAAAAGCTATGAAAGGAGCTTTTAATATATGTTGTGTGGGGTACAAGAGATTCTTTAACTGGTTAACCTTTGCTTCTTCATTCTCTTCCCTCATATCCTGAGACTGTTGCTTTTGCTGATAACATTTCGAAGCTCGGTTGCAGATGGTGTCTATAGGAAGTAAAGCTTGATGAAAAGAGGGCCCTGCTATCCTTGAGAAAGCAGATGAGGGTTGCTTTGATGTCCTGGTGATTTAATCACTAGGTTGCCAAAACACTGGACCACTGGGTTGCTCTCATATCTCTGTCTCAAGAATTGCTAGTCCAAGGCTGAGAGAAAGAGGCTGATATGCAGTTAGTCTTTAATACTCCCTAGGTGGGTAGTTGTTAGCCAAGCCTTCTCAATATGCAGCCTTCAGCCACATCATACTTCCCTGGAATGAGAGGGTATAGCCATAAAGTAAATTCATTCAGACATATGTTCCCTAGGACCTGGAAATAGATGGATTTGGGGATGTTTTGCTCTGGCATAGTTGTAACCTGAAGATAATATTGATAGCTCTAAAAGAATGAAGGACATTGTATCCGAGCCAAACCATCCCTGACGCCGTCAACATGGAGAAACCTTAAAAAGGCTATAATGTAGCAAAGCTAAGTGAAGAGCAGAGCCTGGGTCTTTGAGAGCGTCTTGTCTTTAGTTGAAGGCGCCTGCCTGATGGGTTGTCTCAAGGAGAGGATCTTTCTTCCTCTTGTGTTTGATGAGGGACACCCTTGGTGAGGATCAGCTTGTAGACAGATAGCCCTCCCTACCAAGGCTAACGCAGTTTTGAATGCTTTTGGCCCTGGAGAAAGGAGGCTGAATTCAGAGACCTAGAAAAGCCTAGGAGTCTGATCCCTTTTATAAATTCAGGAACTTCTAGGTTTGGCCTTGTATCAGTATTTGCAATTTCTGTTAGGGGACCAAAGACCTCATATAAAATGAAGCAATATGAGAAGGAGATGGAAATAAGGGAAAGAAGGGAGAACCAGAGGAGTCTGGGGGTGGGGCTGCAGAAAGAAACAGTGTATCATTGCTTATAAAGAAGAGATACAGATATGAGGATGGAAGGAAAAATTGTTGTTGGGGTACTGAAAGGGGATAAGTGCCTTAAAAGTTCACAATTCATTTCAAGGAAGCCCCATTAAAGAGTAAAGTGTCCCCTTGATTACAGTAGTGTTACCTTTATGGTTGGAGGATGAGCCTGGAACCCTTAAGCTGGGGGATGCTCTGCAGACAGTTTCACAAGGGAAGCTAGATTATATTAAGCAAATAATTTATATCAAGGACATTTTTCTTAGCACTGCTATCTATGTAGTTCAAGAGAGTATTTCAGGAATAAGAAGGAAATGATATGGATGCATCAAGCTAAAAATTATTTGTATTTTTGGAGTTCTAAAACTCTCCTGCAAGTGGTTCTGTATGTTTTAGGTCAACCTGCAAGCTAATTATTCCTCTCCCCTTCATTTTAGACCCAAGTGAGGATGATGCATAGAAGAGCAAACAAACCAGAAGATGTGAATTAGAGTCACAGAATGTTAGAGCTACAAAAGGACATTAGTTTGTCTAGTTCAGTGCCGTCGTTAGCCAGTGAAAAAACAGACCCAAAACGGTTGAGAAAGTGTTGGGAGGAAGAAGGGAAAGAATGGGGAACTAACGTTGTCTGGAACCTACTGTGTCAGATACCATAGTACCTTTGCTTTTATTATCTGGATTATTAAGCACCTTGAGGCCAAGGGATGGAAAGAATAAAAGGCAAATCCTTATTGTCCTGAGCAATATGTAGGAGATAAAGGGGGGTGGCAGATAATTTTTGCCTGTCTAAGCACACAGGGCTAAACTAGAGGAAGTGGAGTCAACATTTGAGAGTGAGGTTAATCTAAGGAAGTACTTGCTAAGTAGTTGAGAGAGACTCATGAATAACTTCTCTATTCCTAGGTACCTTCCAAAAATGTGATGGGTCAGAGGCAGGCTAGAGACAAGGCTGGTAGGAAACAAGATTACTATTGCCTCTGGGATTGATTTCATTCTAGAAAATCAGGTCATGACCTGAGAACATAGGATTAATCTTAGAAATAGGGAACAAAATGGGGCTTCTCATCCTAAGGGGTCTTAAAAAAATAGTATATATACTATGAATTAAGAAGATAAACAAAATCCTATGGTTACTGTATATATATATATTTTTTAGGTTTTTGTTTTGTTTTGCAACACACTTTGAAGTCATGTTCAATGTTGGTAAGGGTAGGTGGCAGCCTGAAAACTGACATTGAGAATAAGATTGTATTTCTTGTAGTTGTTTGATATGATATCCCGAATTATACCATGAGGGCTGCTTCTATGGGGAGCAGTAATATCATTAGCTGGATCATGTCCTGAGTACAGGGCAACTTCTGGGGAAGATGATGAGAGGGTCCCAACTTTAGGAAGCTTCTGGGTCTAGTGAGAGATGAGGCTTATACCTGGTGGGAAGTAGGGAAATAAGTACATTAATGCAGGTTATAAAATAAAATAGTAACATAGTACAGAAGGAACCAAAGCAAAGAAGTAATCAGAAAAACTGGAGTTAACCAGAAAAGATTCCTCGAAGGTAATGAGGATAGAGGACATGAAACAGAAGAGAGGAAGGTGATCAGAGGGAGAAAACTTATGGAAAGCTTATGTGTTTTGTGCAGAGGGCTATGAGTGGAGTAGTCAGGGTAGTACGGGAAAGGAATATTAGGAACCGAAGTTGGAGGAGCAATCTTGTTGGCCTGAATGAGGAATTTGAATTTGATTTGGTAAGCAGTAACACAGCAGAGCATGATGAGATGAATATGACGTTGAGGCCTTTTGCAGCTATACTAGGTCATGGAAGCAGGAAAGCTTGCTAGGATATTATTGTTCTTAACCAGACGTAAGGCCCCAAGAGCCAGGACTAGAGTAGGACAAGGGGAAGGAGATGAAAGAGAGGGGGCAGTAGAATTAGCAAGACTTGATGATAGTTTGGATGTGAGGGGAGGAATAGAAGATAGGCTGAAGATGATAACCCCAGGATGTATTTATGCTGTTGATGGTGATGAGAACTTGGAAAGAGGTAGCTGGTTTGTTTTTAATAAGTAGAAAGTGTTTACTTTATTAACCAATTGATGGACTATGTCTATGTTCATTATTGCGGAGTCTAGGAGGAGGCACAGCCCCTGGAAAATAGTTGAGCACATGCTATGTGCCCAGATGATCACCTGCACTCTGCGTTTTTCAGGTTGGAGAACCAAGTGAAAGAGAGTTTATTCCTGGGGTGTACCCGCAGACTTCAGGAATGCTATCCCACTCTGGATCTGGGAAAGAAAATACAGTTTTTTTGCCAGTTTCTTCCCCTTTAATGCTTTGAAAATGGGATAGGACTAGCCTGTGGCAGCATGTGCCTGTGGATGCACAATTCTCTGGCTTGATTCTTGGAAGGCCTTTTTCTCTCCCTCCCTGGGGGTCATTTGTATCTCTGGTTCCTGCTCCCAGAGCCATAAAGTGGGAGCCCCCATTTATTAATTGGGTTGGGACTGGGGAAGGGGTCGGCAGGGGACTCTTTAGTGCAGCCGGCGGGGGTCTTCCCGAATGAGCCCATTAGCCAGCCCCAATGGCAGCTGAAACGGGGCCGCAGCCAAGTCCTCTCGGTTTCAAAAACCCTCTGTTGCCTGCAGCAGATCAGAACAAGGCCTGCGGGAGCCCTTAGCTTCTGATTGCAGCTGTGAGGAAGGACAAAACAATTTATAGGAAGCCAAGTATCTCCTGTCTCACTGTCTCTTCCTTTCTGACTTTGGGGAGGGAGAAGACTGGGATGTGGTGTCCCCTCCCACTATAGCTTCTTACAAGGCATGTATAGGCCTAAGTAGGAGAGAACAGGAGTGAGTGTATATGCATTGATCGGACATTTACGTCTATGCTCCTGAAGTGTTTACACATGTCCTCGCTTTCTTCTTCCATCCACACACAGTTGTGTTGGCTAAGCAGTCACTGGTTATACGGGGCTCCCTAGGGTGAGTGTGCTCAGTGTGTTAGGGGGGCATGCTTGTCATACTCTTTCCTGCCACATACCTGCCTTTTCTCCTATCTGCTTTCAAGATTCAAGGTTAGAATTAGATCACCTTTTTAACATCTTTTCTTCATAATCAGAGGAGTTTGGCCTCCTGCTGGAACTCACTTGTTTGTCCCTTTAGTTAAGCCAGCATGAGAAAGGCAGGCATCTACAGGGGAGCTTCTTTATGCAGTGGCCCTGAGAGAAAGGTGTGAAGGGCAGGAATATCTCACTTCCTGATGGAAGGACACTTGTGTCTTCTTCCTGATAGAATCATAGATGGCCAGAGCTAGAAAGGGAACTAGAGACCACCTAATTCAACTTCTCAGTTTACAGAGCAAGAAACTGAGGCTTAGGGAAGGGAAATGCCTTGTCCACAGTCTCACAGTGAGTTAGTGGCAGCCAGCCAAGATTAGAATCCAAGAGCATCAATTCCTGACAGCCCTGTGCTTCCTCCAGAAAGGAAGGTAGGGCTGTGAGATTTTGAGGGGGGAAGGACAGATTGAGGGGGAAAGTTAGGTTTAAAAAAATTAGTAGAAAAACTGAGAAGCTTTATATATTTTTACCTCAAAGATTAATCTTTCAATGACATGAAAATTGTACAACTGTAATTTTTATTTAGAGTCAAGAACTCTGGTTCGTTGGGAAGCAAGTGGCAAGCCACAGCCAAATATCCTGATGCCTCAGAGTTACACCATAGTTCTAGGAGCTCATTGCCAACTATCTCTGGGGGTTGGATAGTAGGGAAAAGATCCTCAGAGGCATTGTGAGGAGTTTACCCCAAAGCTCAACTCAGGCTCCTTTGCATTATAATACAGCTATATTGAAAAATAAAATCAGAAGGAAAGGAGAAAGAAAACACCTCACTTGCTGGGAAACTAAGGGGAATTGCTGAATGAGAGAAGGGATTATAGAACTCTGAGTAAAATAAAATATTCTCTGAGATTACAGGCAAATGGGGGTGGGGCTGTACTCCTCCCCCCTGTTATTTAGCTTTGGGTTGGTTTTCTCCTTTGTTGGGGTGGAAGGAGGGTGGTGTGCTCCACAATGACCTAAGCCCTGAATAGTGTGCTCAATGGACTGACATGCACAGCAGGTTCTAAAGTCATCTCACTCTGGTACTGAGACTCCCCTCGCCTCTTTGGACCTCTCCCAGATGTTTCTACAGTCCCTTCCAATGCTTATGTTCTGAGCATGAGTCTGGGAGCTACTGACGTGCAGGGAGGGGAATGCTAACGAGTTCCTAAAGTGGAAGCAGTATCTTGGAGGGAGTAAGGCAGTTTAGAGATAGAAAGAATTATAGGTCTGGGTCAGAGGGGCCGGGAGGCTGCAAAATGAGTATTGACTGCTCTTGACATATAGATCCCAGTACATATCTTTACGTTTTCTCCATCACACCCTGGTTGATAGCACAGGAGGAATGTGGAGTTGGTCCCGGTGCAGATTAATCCCTACACAGGGAGTGTATAGACCTACCTGCCCAAATTGCATCAAATCTGCTGTCCCACAAACCTCCTTTCTATCTCGTAGGACCTTTTTCTGGCCTCTGAGCCTTTCTTCAAGAAGCTGTTTTGGACAAGAGAGGCTTCAAATACAATCTGATTATCTGATCTAAAACTAGATGCCCTCCTTTGAGTCACTTTCTTGCATTAACTTTCCATTAGCCTTGAACCTTCGTTGCCCTTTATAATTCTGGGTTTCACAGCTTCTATTTCTGTTGAATTCCTAACTTTTAAGTATAGGAACCATGGTTTTTTACTTTATCAGACTGGGAGCTAGTTCCCTGGAGCGAGGAATCTTAGAACACTTACAACTCTCTTTGGGAGCATACTTAAGGTTCACCAGAATCCTTCTCAGCTCTGTGAATTAGAAGAGTGGTGACCATCGCCATCACTTTACCTACCAAGGCCATGCTCCCTGGGTGAAAGCCCATAGACCCTTTTTGGTGTCTAATCCCTTATCTCATTTCTAATATAACCTGAATTTTCTTTTACAGGTGGCAGCAGCAGTAGGAGTGATGGCCCCTGAGGAATTTGGTAATGTCCATCAATTACCTGACATCCGGACCCCTGCAAAATTCAGTCTCTTTCACAGACTTTAAGGCCAGGTAGGGACCTTAAGCCAATCAGAGGCCACTGGCCTGCTTTTGTAAGGGATTAATACACACACACACACACACACACACACAGTCTCAGGGAAGTTCTTATACCCAAAGATGTCCAGAGGAGTTTCCTTAGCTTTTTTTTTTTTTTTTAAAATTCTTTTCCATTATGGTTTATTACAGGATATTGAACATAGTTCCCTGTGCTATGCAATAGGACGTTATTTAATCCATTCTATATATTATATAGTAGTTTGCATCTGCTAGTCCCAAACTCCCAATCCAACCCTCCCCCCAACCCCCTTCCCCATTGGCAGCCACAAGTCTGTTCTCTATGTCTGGGAGTCTGTTTCTGTTACATAGATAAATTCATTTGTGTCATATTTTAGATTCCATATATAAGTGATATCCTATGGTATTTGTCTTTCTCTTTCTGACTTACATTGCTTAATATGATAATCTCTAGGTCTATCCATGTAGCTGCAAATGGCATTATTTCATTCTTTTTTTATGGCTGAGTAATATTCCATTGTATATATGTGCCACATCTTTATCCATTCATCTATCGATGGACATTTAGGTTGTTTCCATGTCTTGGCTATTGTAAAAAGTGCTGCTACGAACATAGGGGTGCATGTATCTTTTCAAATTATAGTTTTATCTGGATATGTTATGCCCAGTAGTGGGATTGCTGGATTATATGGTAACTCTATTTTTAGTTTTTTAAGGAACCTCCATACTGTTTTCCCTAGTGGCTGCACCAATTTACATTCCCACCAACAATGTAGGGAGGGTTCCCTTTTCTCCACACCCTCTCCAGCATTTGTTATTTGTAGACTTTTTAATGATGCCCATTTTAACTGGTGTGAGGTGATACTTAGTGATGTTGAGCATCTTTTCACGTGTCTACTGCCCATCTATATGTCTTCTTTGGAGAAATGTCTGTTTAGGTCTTCTGCCCATTTTTTCATTGGGTACTTTGATTTTTTGTTATCGAGTTGTATGAGCTGTTTGTATATTTTGTAAATTAAGCCCTCATCGGTGACATCATTCACAAATATTTTCTCCCAGTCCATAGACTGCCTCTTTGTTTTGTTTATAGTTTCCTTTGCTGTGCAAAAGCTTATAAGCTTGATTAGGTCCCATTTGTTTATTTTTGCTTTTATTTCTATTGCCTTGGGAGATCCTTAGCTTTTTACTTGACCCTATGATGGTGTCCTGTCTTCTGATTAGCAATTCCTCCCTCCTGGCTGGAGTGGGTAACCCTGTCAATTGGCATTGTGGTCATTTCATTCCTGTCCTTTTCTCTTGGCCACAGCTGTGCTAATGAATATTCCTCAATAGTGTGATGCTGATATTGGCTACTCTCAGCCTCTCTACAGCACCTGCCCCACTCACCCACCACCTCATACGTACACATAGTCCTGCTTTCTTCTTCCCCAAGAAGCTATTTTCTCTTTCTTTCTTTTGCGTGAGGGTAGGGTATTGATATCCCTTCTTACTACCTCTCATCAGCTTCTCCACATCATTTCCAGGTTTGATGGGAGATCCCCCCTGTCCAAACACTGTGCAAAGACACGAGAAGTAGAGGTCTGCCAGCCTGCTTATTTCCATCCTCAATGCCTAGACCTGGGCAGGTCACCAACCTACTATGCCTACCCCTACCCTTCTTGCTGCCAGGTAGGTGTGCTCCTCTCCCTACCCACCAACCCTAAACAGGGTCATATTTCTCCCTGGGACTATTTCTCTCTGTTGTTAAATATCTCCAACAAGGGGAAGGCCTCTGTGACTCAGCTCTCCACCTTGGTGACTTCCAGCCCTAAATTTTAGAGAGCCCTTCCTAATGTTAACTCTCTACCCCCTTTTCTGTAGTTTAAAACCATTTCCCCGGGCTTCCCTGGCGCAGTGGTTGAGAATCTGCCTACGGACGCAGGGGACATGGGTTCGTGCCCCGGTCCAGGAAGATCCCACATGCCGTGGAGCGGCTAGGCCTGTGAGCCATGGCCGCTGGGCCTGCGCGTCCAGAGCCTGTGCTCCGCAAAGGGAGAGGCCACAACAGTGAGAGGCCCGCGTACCGCAAAAAAACAAAACAAAACAAAAAAAATACATTTCCCCCATTTAGTTCATGTGGAAAGAAGGGAACAGTAAACAGTAAGTGGTTGGTATTTGACACTGGAGGGGAAGGGTCTAATGACAGGCAACCCTTCTCTTCGAGCTGAAAGCCTGAAGTCCAGATGTGCATTCTGTCCAGTGGCCTGGCATCCTTGGGGAATACTTGAATCTTTTGAGGGAAAGGTTTTATCTGGTGTCCATTCCTGAGGACAAGGATCTCAGACTCTAAGAGTCTCTCCATATTCATTCCCAGACCCCTCCAGGGGGTAGCAAACGGATTGCTACAGGGAAGAACCCAGCAATAGGTAATACTCTGTCTTGAGCTCGGGTGGCATCTCTTGTCTGGCACGTATAGGGAGTTGGCAGGGGTGCCAGAGCCTCTCCTGCCACTGGAGTTGACATCAGCTTACCCTTTTGACCTTAGGTCTCGTCTCTCAGCAATGCCCCTCTCACCCCTGCAATCCAGACAGCACAAGCAGCAGGCCTAAATAAGCGCCAGGTCTGGGTAAGGTGCTCCCTCCCCCGGCAGGCACATACCTTGAGTTGGAGGTGAAGCAGGATGGGATGGATGGAGGGACAGAGTAGGTGTTAGAAAGTAGGAAATGTCTCTGGAAGTGGTTGAGCAGTAAGTAAGCTTTGGGCACCTGGGGTACCCTGCCTACCTCTCTGTCAACCTAGATGTCTGATCCCTCAAAGCTGCTGGTCCACTTGGGCGGCTGCAGTCTTGGTTTCTGCCACACGAGGGCACTGCTGACCAATTAAAACTCCTGCCCCTCCGCAGACAGAGTTTGGGTGAGGGGAGAGGGGGACTCTGCGATCTTTCTCCAAGATAGGGGTCAGAAACACCCCCCAGAGAGCCTGAGACCAGGGGCCCAAGGAGCCAGAAGAATAATTAGTTGTTCTTTCACTTCTTCTTCCTTAAAAATGGCCTGAGACCCTGAATGCTCTTCCCTAGTGGACTGACATGTCACTATATTCCCAGCTGAACCTGGGAAGCCCCCTAGCTCTAGTCACAAAACACCTTGCACATGTGTTTCTCTCCTTCAAGGTGTAGCAGGCTCCAGCTGTCCACCCCACTGTCCCCAGCCTCTAAGACAGTCTCTTTCTGGCCCAGAGGGTGGAGGTATCTGGTTTTTCAGAGAGAAAAAAAAAAAAAATTCTTACAATTGTTTTAAGAGAAGTAGCTCTTAAAGAACTAGCTCTCTTAGGAAAGAGTTTTGGGGAGAGGACTCTCTCAGAGAGACTGAGAGACTAGGAAAGTTCAGTCTTCTATGCCCCCATCACCTCCCCCAGCACAAACCCGCAGAGCTCAAGATGGTCTGGAGGATGTTTACCACCTGAATGGCTGGAGGACACCCAGGCCACTCTGGGGCGCTGCGACGACAGTAGTTTCAGAAAGCAGGATGGGGAGGGCGGCTGCTCTGACCCTTGATCCTCATGCCGCCTGCCCCTGTACTGTGTAATGTCTCTGCTAGGGATCCAAGTGGCCGTGGAGCCCTTATGGGGATGAGGTATCCCATATTTGACCCTCAGTCTCCATGAAGCCCTTCCAGGCTGAACAGGCTAAGGGAGGTGACAGAGGTTCTCCTCCTCCCTCCTACCCCCATGATCGAGGGCCCCTCCCCAGGAGGACAGCTTGATTAAACAGTCGGTGCTGCTGGAATTGCCGCACAGCTGGCGCTCCCCCCAGCACCCCGAGCAGCGCAGCAGTGCAGATTAAAATCTCCAATTAGCGTTAAAGTGAAGTGAGGAGGTACTGAGGCTGCCAAGGAGGCCAGACGGGGGCCCTCGGTCGGCAGATACCCCCACTACTGCCTGGATTCTGAGTACCACCCTTTTTTTCCTAGCTCCTCTCCCAACATCTCTCAGTGCCTACTAGCTTTGCATTGCTTGGGGCCAGAGGGCTTTAGAGGGGTGGAGGGTGGAGCTGATGCCTTACCTGACAAAATGCTGGGGACACCATAAATGTGGAGGAGCAGAGATGCCCTACTCACAGGCTGCCAGTTTGAGGTGACTTCACACTACTGCTGCTTCTTTTTGCCTAGAGAAAGGGCAAATAGGACAAGTCCCTCCAGATCCTCTTACCTATAAGGTGCTGCCCACACAAATGTACATGCTTGTATATTTTATCCTATTTGACCCATCTGCTCCCACCCAAATTATGGCTCCTTCCTTCATCGCTCCGTTTTTTCCTCAGCTTTCCTGTGGGCAGGGGTAGGTACAGCCTGGCTTGGGAGCACAGCCATGCCCTGCCACCTGGGTCCCAAACGGCTTCTCGTTATCTTCTTTGCAGTTCAGGGAAGAGCAGGGATATGCCAAGAACAGAAGCCTCAGATTCTCCCAACCCCTGAACATCACACCCCCTCTTAAGGGCCCTCTACCATTTATACTTCTACTCCTTCCTTCACCAAGCCCAGAAGGAGGGCAGTATAGCTAGACACACCCTTTGACTTACCTCTGCCCCTTTAAGGGAAATGGAAGTGGGTACCCAGCTGACTGAACCTACTCACACCTCCAGAAATTAGACACCAGGGCACAGTGCCACCCTCCCAGGCTGGCACATGCTACCCTGGCAGAAGTTCAAATAGCTCCCCCGCCGAATACCCCCACCTCTATGTCTTCCTCTTCTCTCTCCCTCTTTCTTCCTCTCTCTCTCTTTTTTTTCTCAGCTCAAAGCACAGCTGAGCCTTAAAATGGGGGTGGGGAGGACCAAGCTGGGGCAGGGGGGTGGAGAGTTCCAATAGCACGTTTTCACCTGCCATTTAATTGGATGTATTTTTAATTAATGGGACCTCAGGGACCAACATGAGACAATCTGATCTCTGAATAGGGACAGGGGAGGGATTGGGTAAGGGAGGAGGATTGGGCCACTGGGTGCGGTTACCAGGAACCCAGGCCCATCAATCACTGGCCACTTTGCGTTCTGGCATGGAGAATAGCAAGGTGGAGGAGGAGGGGAGGCACTGGGGAGAGGTACCAGGATTTCCCCCCAATGGCCAGGACCTCCAAAAAGGATGGAACTGTACCAGCTGACTCAGTTTGGGGCCCCAAAATTGCAGCCAGGATATTAGGTAAGGCTGTTTTCTTGTTCCCGAGGTTTTGTTTGGTTGAGCTTGTCCCACTGAGTGCTGTAAAATTGTGAAAGGAAGGTGGGGACAGAGCTTTGAGGTCCTTGAAGGGGAGGACAGGAACTAGGGACCGTAGAACCAGAGACTGTGGTGACAGGGAGGAGAAGGGCAGGGTTCAGAGATATTTCTGTGTGTTTAGACATAAAATAAGTGCCGTTGAGATTACATGCAAAACAGCATGCAAATGAGGGCTGGTGCCTTTGGGGTATGAATCATAGACCCTTACTGTTGCAAGGAAGAGAAGCTGGAGCTCATCTTGCCAAACGATTCATTTTACAGATGTGAAAACAGAGACCCAGAGAAGGGAAATCAGTTGAATCCTGCCCTGGAGTTGCTTTTGTTCCTGGATTTGGAGAGTTCCTGGGAACACAGGGAAATGTAAGTAGGTAGGGTGTGGGGAGGAAAGTCAAGGGAAGAGGGTAGGCAGAATATTATTCTCTATTGCTTGGAGTCTCGCGTCTCTGGCTCCTAAGTCTTGGAAGCAACTCAGGGGAGTCAGGTGGGTGCATTACTGGGGGAACATTTCCCTTGTACAGCCTGTTCCAGAGGTCATCTCATCCATTCCCTTGCTTCCAAGTAGACAGATCCCCCATAACCTCCCACTCCCATGAGATTTTACCATATTCTAAAAGGTCCACAGGGAAGGAAATACACTAACTTCCCCAGTTCCTTAACCAAGAAATAAATCCCCCAATGGTGACTAAATATTGAGCTTTTTCTGAGATCTTATCACAAGTTTCTCTGCTGCAGTATAAGCTGCTAGAGAAAATTATGCCAAAAAATGTAGCGAGGAGTGGTCTTGTCCCATGTCTAAGCCAAGAAGAGAGACAGAATTAAAACTCAAGGCTCTGAAAGCTGAGTCAGAAATGCCCCTGTATTCACACGGTGCCATGGCCCAGAGCTCTTAGTCAAGCCCCATCTGGCTCTATGCGGTGTTGGTGCACACTGGAGAGAGGGGCACATTTCCAGCTGTCCCCATCTCCCACCCCCACCTCCTTCACTATTCAGACACTAGAGTTAAGAAAGAATGATGGAGAGAAGTGGCTTGCCCACCAAGTTGCCAAAGATGGCATTTCCTGGCATCTCCTTCCTTCCTCAAAAAATTCAACATTCTTTTTTCTGTGCTTCCTGAGACTAAGTTGCGAAAAGCAGTATGGGTAGAAACTTCGTCACAGCCTCCAAACCCCCAACACTTATCCTTTACTCCCAGAATTGTCTTCTCCTCTATCTTGGTACACCATTTAATATCCCCAGAGTCCCTAGGGAAGAGCAAGATGCACCTCTCTAAGTGCCCCCAGACTCACCCTGCCCTGTCTTAGACACTCAGGGTCATCTCCTTGGCTACCTAATTCTCTGCCTTTTCTACTACCAACAAGATGAGAAGGGCCCCCTTGCATTGCCTCAGGACAGTCTGGATAGACTCCATCTAGCTCCTCCCCTGTTTCCAAGGGCCTGCAGAAGTGGGAGTGGGGGAGGAAAACTGTGCCAGGGAGTTGAAAAGGAAGATTCTTTTGTGGGGGGAAATGGGGGAGAAGCCTGAAAGAGGAGAGAAGTTAGAGAGGGGAAATTTGGAAACTGAGGCCTGTAGTCCCGCCTGTGGGGCTGGCTGCATAACATAAGGCAGGCCGTTCATACTGAGTATTGTTCAGGGGGGTTATTAGATGGCTCCTGTTTCAGAGCTGCTGCTTCTCCTCCGAAACAGAGAGCAGCAGAGGAGGAGCACGCAGTGAAGAAAGAGAGGAGGTGCCAGGCTTTCTCTAGGCCCTCTTTCTCACCCCTTGTCCACCCCTACTCCAAGATTAGAGGTATATTGGAGGGGCTAAAAGGCCCTTAAAGCATTCAATCTAGATTCTTGATGTTTCTCTAAGGAACAAGATCTCCCTCCTCTCAATCCCCACCAGCCCTGTCTCATACTCCCAAGGTTTAGCCAAGGGTATGAGATCTACAGCCCTGGAGTCAGAGCCTGGAGCCTACTCTGGAATCCAGAAGAAACCCTGAGCTTTTGCAGGGAAGGAGGGATAGACTTGAAGTAAGTAGAAGGCAGAGGTAGCGGTACCCAGAATCCCCTGCGCTCTAGAGAAGAGGGAATTGTTGAGGAGCTCATTGCTGGCCCAGGGTTTAGCTTTTACTCTGATGGGACTCCTTTCCTCCTTCTCCCTCAGTGTGTCCCATTGGTTGGTGAGAGAGCTGGATGTCTGAACCTCCCACCTCAGCACCTCGAAGGTTATCATGCAGATCCCCTCTCTAGCTCCCAGAGCCATGGAAGAAGTGAAGGAAGATATTTCAGAGGTGGCAGCGCCATGATGTCCATCAGTACCCAGGGAGAGAAGCCAAGGAGAAGAAACAGTGCCCAGAGAGGGAGCCAGGAGGAGATGTGTGCTCCTGAAACAGCCTTCTTACCCCATCCCCTCCCCTGCCCCCTCCAACATGCCAACAAGGCTCTGTGCCCAAGTTGTGCCGGCTCTCCTGGCTGGTGATCCTGCTCTGCTGTACAGGCAGCTGGCCCTCTGCTCCAGCACAGAGCGCGTGGTGGGGTCTGTCGCACTTCTTTCTAACTCATCCCAGTGTGTCTGTGGTGCAGATTCCTAGGGATGCAGGAGGGGGCTGTGGCCCTGCGAGTAGGAAGACAGTGGGCTCTGGGGCCCTTTAGGTGCATATCTTCCTGGCTGGAGTGGCTGTGGGGAGGGAGAAGGCTGCTGGCAGCTCACCTGAGTTCAAGGTTCTGGTGGCTCATAGCAACAGGGGTGGCTCATGGAAACAACCGAGGGGAAGGGGGTCCAGGCCTGTTAGAGCTCTCTTTTACCCCATTTTTCCCCCACTCTGAGCCGTGGATAGAGGTCTCTCATCTGGATTGTGGGGCAAGGAGAGGCCCCAGCTAAGAAAGAAGAGAGGGAAATGGGAGAGAAGATAGCAGGGAAGCTGAGCACTCCCAGGGAGAGGCTTCCCAGTGAGGAAAGGATAGGAGAGGCTAGTTACTCTTGCCCCAGTGTATCCATGGGCTGCACAGAGGGTTCTGTGCTGAGGCAGCTCAGTGCTGCTAGGCACCTTTCAGGAAAGGGGCTTTCCAGGCAGACACAGCTACTCCTCCCTACTCTCACTTACCTGCCCAGAGGTCTGGGTACCCAGCTGACACCGCACGACTTAGAAATTAAAAGAAAAGAAAAGAAAAGAAAAAGGCACTATTACAGGACCAGAACCTGGAAGGATTACCACTACTTGGTCTCAGTACTCTTTTGCTGGAAACAGAAACCATGATCTTCAAAGGTGCTGATTTTCTCTTCCCTTACAGGTCAGGTGGGCAATGTGCATCTTCTCCTGACTTTCTGAATCAAGGGGATGATAGACTACTGTGTTTGAGGTCATATCAGCAGAATAGGGCCAGAAAGTGGACCAGGAGAATCAGCTGTGCTTCTGACCACAGTCCCAAGGGCCTCCCTGTTTCAGCAAAAGGAAACAGGGATCTCGGATACCAGTGTATCCAGACACATAATAGATATCCTCCTTCTAACCTCAGAGGAGAATAGGAGGGGAGTTCTCGGACAGAGCCTAAGGTTCCATTTGCCTATTTCTATTGCTTTCACCGATGACGGCTCTGCTGTCCAGCTGGGATGAGGGGCCCTCTGCGGGATGCTCCTGGGGATCCAGAGACAGTTCTGATTGGAGGAAGGGACAGACCAGCTGCTCTTCGTGCAGGGAGATGGGATCAGCTCCACTCCCCCAGCTCTCCCTGGCAGCATCAGGAGCCCAGGGGCCCCTGCTGGAACACCCATAATAAAGCCCAATCCTGAACTGAACTGACATATCACCTGGCTCTGGTATAAAAGTGCTGAGGGGGAGCCTGGGTGCACCAGGTGGGGTGTAGGCAGGTGTAGGGAGTTCAGCCCCAGGAGATACAAGGATCACTCCTCAATACCACGTGTTCCTCCTCTTAAACCTTCTCCTCAGTCCCCCTTTTCTTCCACCTCCCTTCAGCTGACTCCACTCCTGGCTACCTCATGCCCTCCAATCTGAGAAGACATGGTAAGTAGTTGTCTGTTCCCTATACTTTTCTCTTTCTCATTCTCCTCCCCTCCTCCCAACTCCCAGCCAAGAGTTACCCCATTTGACCTCTTCCTACCAGTGAATGCCATCAGGATCTGAACCTGGAATCACCCCCTTCCTCTGAGAATGCCACTCTGGCTCTGAGACTGACTCACCAGTCCTCATCCTCCAGATAAGTATAGCCAGGCCAAGACAGGTACGTCCACTGGCACCAAGGCCCCTGACCTGGAGCGAAGGGCAGCCCTAGGGGTACAGTGGGGCTTGGCCCTAAATGCATATATCTCTGTGTATTGGGCACACTGGTTTATTAGTGTTATTTCAGCATTGTGATGCAGAGAGAGTAAGTGTAACAGCTGCTCCTTGCTTGCAGTGTTTATTGTTACCTAGAGACAACCTCCTGGCTTTTTCCCAGCTCCCCCTCCCCCCCCAGCCCAACCCCCTCCCTGCCAACAGTCCTCCTCTCCCCACACTGATGGGAAATTTATAGCTTGCCCATACCATGCCTTTAACTCTCTCCTGTCCATAAGGTAGATGGGCCAAGGGAAGCCAAAGTGAGCTGTGAGCATGCTTAGGCCCTGGCAGGGTAGAATAGTGCGTGGAGGAGGGAAGGAAGGATGGAGGGAGGGAAGACACCTCTTGTTCCCAATCTATGTCTAGACTCAGGCCCCAGTTTCCCTCCTGGCTCTCATGTTGAGAGAAAAGAGCTTTGGACCTAGTCTTGGGATCCCAGCCTCCTCCTCATAAGATTATTCTTCTTCCTCAGATTATTCTCTAAGCTCTTCCCGTTAGGCTGGCTGGTCCTGAGCAAGTACTGCAAGGTAGTATTGAGACGGGAGGAATAAAGGCAGAGTGGCAGAAGCCCCAGATCCCTCCTTTCTATAGAGATGTCACATTGCGACAAACAAGAGGCTCTGGTGTGAGGGATGCTGGCCAGACCTCCACAGCTGGGTAGATGTCAAACATGAAGCTGGCTGCTGAGCCTGGTGGGGAAAACTGACCACCTTAACTTCACCCTGAGCCCAGGACTTAGGTCCTGAAAGAGTCCCAGGCCGTCCTCCAAGTTGGTCTCCTTGGTCTGGGTAGGCTACTCTCTCTGCTTTTCTTCCTGGTTCATTTTCTGCTCCTCATCTTTTGGTTTGATACCTTGGGGAAGATCCAAGAGACCAAGGGAACTGAGGCCTCAGTAGTCCTGGGGAAAGAGAAATTCCTCGATCCCCTCCTGACTCAGAACCTTTCATGGAGGGGCACCATGTCATATATTCACCATCCCCACTGGAAACAAGAGAGGAAAAGGGATTGGATTTTAGCAGAAAGGATAGAGTTTAGACACATGGAAAAACTTACTCATGGGATATAAGACTTCAGAATGGACCTACTTCTCTTCAGAGATTTTTCTTTTGCCTGGTATGAGTTTAAGTCTGTGTCCACCCAAGGGGCATTGGAAGAACAAAGGGTATTTTTCTGGGGCTCCTCCAGATGGGGGCCTCAGTGCAGTTTCCTCCTCATTTCTTCTAAATGTAGTATGTGTGGCGGTTAGAGTGTAATGCCAGTGCTGCCGTTTACGAGCTGTGCCACCTAGGTAAGTCGCTTAACCTCTTTTAGCCCTAGTGTCCTTGTCTGTGAAATGCAGATAAACAACCTTTTAAGGTGGTGAAGAGAGTTTAGTGAAATAATGTGTGTAAAGTACCTAGGACAGTGCCTGATACTGAGTAGGTGCTCAGTCAACAGTGGTTGATACAATAGAGTCTATTAATTTTATGGAATCATCAGGGCTGACACCGTGTCAAAGACTCTATGAGTCCCCTGGAATTATAGGCCAAATGTGAGCATGTGCGTGTGGTGGGGAGAATGTCCATAGTTTTACTGATGATTTGGAGCAGGGGGTGGCAGTCTCCTGGAACAGAAGTAGCCCCAATCCTTTGACTCATACTCCCAAAGAAGTCAGTTTCCCCATTCCCATGCCTCCAGCTAGGAGTTCCTTAGGTAGTGTTCTGCCTGGAAGTACAACTTCATCTAGGGTGGAGCTGGGAGAGACAGCCATTAAGATAGCAACACAGAGGAATTCCCTGGCTGTCCAGTGGTTAGGACTCTGTGCTTCCACTGCAGGGGGCATGGGTTTGATCCCTGGTCAGAGAACTAAGAGCCTACATGCCACATGGTGCAGCCAAAAAAGAAAAAAAACAAAAGATAGCAACACAGAGCACTTGCCAAGCACTTTACAGTTTGTCAAGTGCATTTACCTATATTAGCCTTTTAATACCCAGAACATCCCAGTAAAGTGAACTACCATTTATTGACTGCCAGGCATTGTGCTCAGTGTATATATTTTTTTAAGTATGTTTAAAGTCTATAGAGTATTTCATCACCTAGATCTGCTATGATGTATAAAGCTCATCCACTATTTTAATCATTTAGACATATTTACTGTTATAAATAATACCATGATGTACATCCTATCCTAAAACTTCATGCATTTTTTTATAGTAAATTCCAAGAAGTGAAATTATTGGGTCAACAGATACAAATATCCCCCCTCCCCATAGGTATGATCACTTTATTGATGTACCATAATAAGAATAATATTTTTTAATCTTCCTCTTTGGAATTCTTCAATGGAAACACATGGGCAGCCCCTTCTTTCTCCTAAACCCAGCAGAAACATTAATAATCTATCATATCCTTTTTAAAAAATTGAGGTAATTGTAGATTCACATGCAGTTGTAAGAAATAATACAGAGAGATCCCTTGTACATTTTGCCCACATTTACCCAGTAGTAACATTTTGTAAAACTATAGTATGACATCACAACCAGAATACTGACATTAGTTCGATCCATATTTCCCCAGTTTTACCTGTGTATGTGTGTATAGTAAGTTCTACACAATATTGTTACCTGTGTAAGTTCTTACATCTGCCACTACAGTCAAGATACTGAACAGTTCCAACACCACAAGGATTCTTCATGTTGCTCTTTTATAATCACGCCTACATCACCCCCTTCTTAACCCTTGGCAACCACTAATCTATCCTCCACTTCTAAAATTTTTTCTTTCGAAAAATGGAGTCATACACTATGTAACTTTTTAGGATTGGATTTTTTCACTCAGCATAAGTCTCTGGATATCCACTCAAGTTTTTGAATGTATCAGTAGTTTGTTTCTTTTATTTATTTCATGATATGGATGTACCACAGTTTAACCATTCACCTGTTAAAGAACACTTTGTACACAACATTGTAAGTCAAGTATATGCCAATAAAAAATTTTTTTATAAAAGGAACGCTTTGTGCTCCCACTTTGTACTCGCTAGCAATTAATGAAAGAGCCTGTTTTACTTGGTGTCCTGAGTGTTTCTTAACCCTTCAGGCATGGTACCTATTATTATTTCCATTTCATAGACAGGGAAAATTGAGGCTCATCGTAAATGATTTTCCCACAATCACATGCTGTTAAATGGCAAAGAAGAGCTTGGAACTCAAGACGGTAGGGCTCTTTCTACTACACCAGGCTTTCTCAGACCTTGACGAAGGTTGCTGGGAAGAGGGTATAGGCAGAACCAGAAGAGAGATGTCGGAGGCAGGAAGAGCACTGGAGCAGCCTGGACCACTTCAGGTCCTCACAGCTAACTTTGGTTCATAGGTTAGAAGATCAGTGTCATGAAGCAGGGGGCAATACGGCTTATGCCCTTCAAATTGTTTCCCCTTTGCTGCTTCAAGACTGAAGTGGATGGAGCCCATGAGCAATCTGCCCACAGACCTGGGGCCTAGAATAGGAAAGGGAGGACTCAGCCTTTGGGTGTCCATCAGAGCATAAATGGTCAAGGGTCTCCTTGGAAATGTGAAATTGAGTGTATCTCTGTTGAGGTCTGAGGAAGTTGAGTCCCATGACAAGTGAGCTCTCTATTCTGGGGCGGGGGGCAGTAAGGGAGAAATAGCATTTTAATTTTATTTTAGTGTGGTGGGGAACTATAGGTCATTTACACACACACACACACACACACACACACACATACACACACCCCTTGGGCAGGCTCAGTGTCTGGGACATGGTTCGGGGAAAGCAAAGTGGAATCAAAAATGGTTTTGCTGCTGCGGCCGCAGGCATGAGTATGCTCAGGCTTCAGAAAAGGCTTGGCTTCGGTGTCCTCCGCTGTGGCAAAAAGAAGGTCTGGTTGGACCCCAATGAGACTAATGAAATTACCAATGCCAACTCCCATCAGCAGATCCGGAAGCTGATCAAAGGTGGGCTGATCATCTGGAAGCCTGTGACAGTCCATTCCTTGAAATACACCTTGGCCCACCGGCAGGGCAGGCACATGGGCATAGGTAAGAGAAAGGGTGCTACCAATGCTCGAATGCCCGAGAAGTTAACCTGGTTGAGGAGGACGAGAATTCTGCGCCCACTGCTCAGAAAATACCGTCACTCTAAGAAGATTGACTGCCACGTGATCACAGCCTGTACCTGAAAGTGAAGGGTAAAGTGTTCAAAAACAAGCGGATTATCATGGAACATATCCACAAGCTGAAGGCAGACAAGGCTCGCAAGAAGCTGCTGGCGGACCAGGCTGAGGCCTGCAGGTCTAAGACCAAGGAAGCCCAAAAGCGCGAAGAGCGGCTCCAGGCCAAGAAGGAGGAAATCGTCAAGGCTCTGTCCAAGGAGGAAGAGACCAAGACATAAAGTTCTCTCCCTCTTCTCTGTTCAGAGTGGCCTCGGCAATTACACAGATCACTCATTCAATAAAAAACAAGCCTTTATCTGCTTAAAAAAAAAGAAAAATGCCAGTTCACACTTAGTCCTCACTTTACCACTGCTCTTTCTCTCCAAATCATGGACAGCTAAGTCAGAAGGAGCTAGAGAAATCATTTGGTCTATCCCCCAGCCTCTGGGCACTGGTAGAAGCTGACAGGTGGAAACCTAGAGTCAGCCCAAACGCTGCCTCTTCCCACCTCCTGCTGGAACTGGATTTTTTACAGTTGATGTTACCATTGCTCCCTTGGCCTATTCTAGTAGCTGTGGTGGACTTATAACAACTTTCTCTGTCTACTTAAAGCTCCAGAACCAGGCTGAGAGCGCATATCACTCTTCTCCATCTTCCATGGCCCATCAGAAATGGTACATCTTCTTCCAATGGTGCCCTCCATCCTTATCCAGTAATTCCAGCCATGGGGGATAAACACTGAGGGCTTCAGAATGTATAGGGAGTACTTTGCATTGTTGAAGCAACCAGAGATGTCCATTCTAAACCTCTTTTTTGGGTGGACTTTTTTTTTTTTTTTTCCTGCTGTGCCTAGGGGCTTGCAGGATCTTAGTTTCCTGACCAGGGATTGAACTAGTGCCCTTGTTTGTGAAAGCATGGAGTCCTAACCACTGGACCGTCAGGAAATTCCCTGGGTGGAAGTTCTTAGACAAAAGGAGATCACTATTTACTGGCTTTTATCCCCTCTGAGATTTCCTGATTGTCAGAGGTCCTGAATGTGGAGACAGCTACCTGCCCTTGAAGCCAAGATGGCGCCTTATCAGGAAACTTCAGGGCCCCTGCCTCTTCCCTTCCCTTGGCTGCCCCTCTACTCCAGGTACCCTCCTCTCCTGCCACCACTCCCTTCCCATCCCTCCTTTCTCTCTCTCTCTCTCAGCAAGTTTTTTATGTGATTACAGGCACTGCATGGTAATTAGTGCTAAACTCATTTGCACAACTACAGTTAATTGGCTACAACAATTAATTAATGTGTTGGAAATTTGGCACTGGAAAAAAAAAGTTTGTCATCAAAAAAAGGGCAAAAATTGTAGAGTGAGATACCCATAAAAATCGAGGGCAGGCTTCAAAAGCCCAGCTGGGCCTCAAACTTCAGGCTGGCCTCAGATGCCTTCCGACTCTCAACTTCAACACATTTTCCTCTTTCATTTTTTCCCTCTTCCTTTCTCTATTTCTCTTCTTGCTCTCTTTTTTTTTTTTTTACAACTTAAGCAAACTCATTTCCCTGATAAAATATAGCATGACTAATGGCTAGAGCATGTAAAAATCATTGGGAAAATGTCCTTGGAAGACGAATGCATTTTCAGCAGAATAATTAACTTAATTAACAAATTCACATGCATATTCATCAGGCTATTAATGTCTTCTCGGCTCAGCTTGATGAACATTGCGGTAATAACCATCTCATTTACATACTGCATTCTACTGCGATCCAAAACAGACAACATACAGGCGTATACACACACACACACACACACACACACACACACACTTGCACCACTACACACAACATGCCTCCGCCTATTTGACTTCCAGGTTGGCTGGGGGAGAGAGAAGGAGAGAGAGAGTGGGGGCTGGGAACCCCCACTGGGTGGTGTGATCTTTAGAGGGTCATGAGTGAGGTGTGCTAAGGATACCGACATGTGAATGTCTGAGAGAACTTTAATTCTCTCCGTCTGCCTCTGTCACTCTCCCTCTGCCTCTTTTTCCTCATTTCCTTTTCTCTGTGTCATTTTCTCCCTTCTTCTCTACCGCCCCCCCCAACCATGTCTCTCTAGGGAAAAACTTGGTATCCGTGCCAACTTTTCCCCCCCTCCCTTCCTCCTTCTCTCTCCTCCTTCCCCTCTCCCAACTGCTGCCAGCCGGCATCAGCGCCGAATTGCCATCTCCTTCAGCTCTCTGTGGAGCAATCTCAGAGAGCAGTAAGGTGTGACGCGGAGTTCTGCCGGTTTCGCAGCACCGCCTGCGGAAAGAGCGCAGGATGGTGGAGGAAGATTAAGAGAAATCGCGAGCAGGGCTCGGCTGCCATTGGTGTGTGCAAACGCCGAGGAGCAAGGGAGAGGGAGAGCGAGGGGGGGGGGGGTAGAAAGGGAGGGGGAACCCAGCAGCTGTCGGCCTAATTCTTCTAACACTCTGCTTGTGGTCATATTAGAAAAACAGATTATGCCCCTCGGTGCCACTCACTTATACTTGACATACGTTAATGTTCTATATCTCCATTCTCGGGGCTTGATGACAGAGGACTTCAGGTCTAGGAGGATGGGGGTCTGGGCGGCCAAGGGGCAAAAAAAAGACCCTGCCTCCTCATTCTTCCTGACCCCCAGCCCCAGCCTGTACCTGATCTTTAGAAAGGAGGCCTGGGCCCAGAATTCGCTTCTGATGCCACCACTTGCCCCTGCTTTTTTCAGCCCTTAGGAGGTGCAGAGGTCAGAGGACACCTGGAAGTCCTTTCCCCTAAAAGTCACTCCCCCTTTAGAGTCTTAACAGGTCACTTTAGAGCCAAGTGTACCAGCTTTGTGGCATCCCCACCCCTAAGCTTTCTGTGGGCTCTGCCCCTCAAATCAGAAGATGGGGGTCAGAGAAAGGGCTCTATGAAAGCTGGTGCTCCTTGAGGGGGTTACAGAGAAGCCATGAGCAAAACAAGGCCAGGTTTGTTTCTGGGTTGCTATGGAAACCAGGTTGCCTCCCGGCAGGAAGGGAGGAGTGCCTGAGGCCTTCCTCCTTCCACCAATCCTGAAGGCTATAAAGGCGGAGTTTGCTAAGGCCTGGGTAATAGGGCTGGTCTTGGAGGACACACCAACCATTCCCCAGAAGCCCAGCCTGCCAGTCTATAGCCCTTCGACCCCCAGCCTCCCTACTCTCTCACCCCAATATTCAGTCAAAGGAGGCTTTTCCTCTAGGTGCCTTGTCATCTATGGAGACCTGTTGCTTAGCAACCACTAGTGCCTTCTTCCTAATAACTCGCAGAGACTGAGAGATATAATATCTGTCTCTATATTCAGTTTCCCTCCCTTGTCTATTTATATTTAATAGCCGAAGCCCTGTCTTGGGTTCCCTTGGCATCTGTTTTAGAAGGAATAAGCTGCAGCCTTATAAAGTTACACCCTAGGAAGAATTTCCAAACAGGGAAGAGTTGGAGAAAAGACTGGAGTAGGTAGGGAAGCTGTGGAATCATATTCTCTTAAGTATAGGTAGAGGAAAAAAACTAGTATTTAGAACTTGGAATGTGGGGAAGGATTCCCCAAAGGGATTCCCAAGGGTCCACTCAGGACCTGGAATGGATGCCAACAGAGCTGCTTCCTGGCCTGGCATTTTCCTCTCCCCACACCCTGCCCCGTCCCTCCGTCCTCACCACTTCCGGTCTAGGGCGCTCTCATATTTCCGTATATGGTAGGCTCACCCCTCTGGGGATGTCCAGTTTTCTAATGTCTGGATGAGACTTTAGAAAGGGGGGTTCTGTGTCGATGTGTGTTCAACAAGGCCTGGGTTTTTCAGGGAAGGAGTTCTGAGCTCTCTACTAGAAAACCTCAGACTTGACCTGGCAGTGGAGGTGGTACAATAATCAACAAAAATGAGGAGCAAGGAAGGCCCAAGAGTAGCCTAATGGCTGCACGTAGAGTCAGGAGACCTGGGTTCCGGTCCCCTCTCCTTACTCTCCTGTGATCCAAGTTATTCACTTAATCTTTGAAACTCCTTGTTGCTTTATTTACAGGTGAATAATAATAATGTTTACCTCCCTGGACTTTAGCAGGATCAATTAAAGTAATATGTGAAAGAAAACACCTTGGAAGCCATCCAATTTAACTAAAATATTATTTTAAGGTTTGGCAAAGGTCTGACTGCTGGGAAGAGGGAAGCATCATGAATCCAGCCTGGCCCCGGGCTTAGGAACGTCATTAGTTTGTTAGCCAGAAAAGTGTGATTCTTTGCCCTCTTGTCAGTGGGGTAGGGAACTTTAAATCAAAATCAAACACAAAGCTATATGGGAGAGTAGCATGCAGTGCCCCTACCCTCCCCACCTCCATTCCCAGCCTCTGACCTCTAGTTCTTCCTGCCGATTCCCCGTCCTGACCCTCCACCTTCTCCCCAGTCAGCACCTTCACTGCCATTGTACTCACTTTCAGACTGTACAGTTTCACCCTCTGTACCCCCCTCCTCGGCACCTCCTCCAACCCGAGCCTTCTGTGGGAGACAGATGGGGTGTCTGCAATGGAAAAGGCTCTGGGCTCTACGCCGCCTTGGGTGGGCAGCCCCCCTCCTCATCTCCCCACTGCTCCCTCTCACTACCTAAGACCCTCAGATTCACCCCAGGCAGCTTTGAGAGCTGCTGAGGATTCCAACTGCCTTCTCAGACGCAGCCCCAGAAGCACAGCCAGAATGCCATCTTTTTCCAAGACCTAACCCCAGCCCCTCTTCATGGAAGACCAATGCAAAGGAAGAAGGAGTTTGGGGGATGGTAGAGCTCTATGTAAAGGGACTAAAGTGGAGAGGCCCAGAGTCCCTCACTGACCACTGGAAGGCTGGGGTTTGGGGCCTGAGGTGACAGAGGAGGCTAAGCCTAGGCAGTTCCTTTGTTCCAGAAATCTGGGGTCCCTGGAGGGAGGCTCAGCTTAGGGAGGGGGAAAAGGGAGCTAACATTACAGAGCACCAACTGTGAGCCAGGCACAATGCCAGAGCCTTTCCATACCTGTACTCACAGCTAGCAGGTGAAGAGTCAGGGCAAATAGGTGTCTCACCAGCTCGCAGCATCTCCCAGCACAGTTGACCACCTCGTCCTTTGGTTCTGTGATGTCACTGCCAGTTCTCCTACCACTCTAGCTGCTCTTTCTCTGTCTCCTTTGCAAGCTCATCCTCAGCTCCCTAGACTCAGCCAAGTCCCCTGATTATATACTTTCATGGTACTATATAGTCTTCTTTCATAACATTTAGTGCAGTTATTTCATACTTATTTGTGCAGTCATTTGAATAATGATCCTATTTCCCTCACCAGATGGAAAGTTCCACAAGGACAGTGACCATGTCTGTCTGTGTTCACCAGTGTGCTCCCAGTGCCCAGCACAGTGCCTAGTATAAAGCAGCTCTTTGGAAAATATTTGTTGAGTGAATGAAAAAATGACAGAAGGACATCTCTCTGGCCTAAACTCAGCTTAGTAGCCACACCCCCACCCCAGTGTTGACTCATCTGCAATGTGTGGAACAGGGAACAAGGTGCCTGGGAGGCCAGGCCACTTCATTTTCCCTGGAAAAAGCTATCAGGACAGGACAGGCCAAGTCCCAGGATATGGCGCCCTTGCCCTGCCCAAGCCTGGTCCTGCCTGTCTGCCCTCCAGCTTCTCCAGGGATTGAGAGAATTCAAAGTCCCAACAATGTCTCCCCATGTTGGGGCCTGAAATCACTCGTGAGCTGGAAGGGAGGAGTTCCACTGGGGAAGGGTGCTCTGCATAAAACCCCCCTTTTCTGCCTTACTGCCTTAGCTGAGACTGCAGAGACTATCTGCTATCACCCCTCTGTTTGCCTCTGTCTCTTCCCCTGGGCTTCAAGGAAGAAGATGGTTTGACCAAGTGGGAGGGCTGGATGGTAAGAGCAGGATAGTCCGCTTGTTCCTTGAAATCTCTTGGGGGCTGGTGATGAGCTTCGGCCAGGTGATTGGAGCAGAGGAACACAGAATCCAGCGGCCTCAAGTCCTTTGGAGCTGAACTCTCTAGACCCTGGGAAGCAGGGGTGGACAAAATGACCTCTAGGAGTGGCCAGGCTTCAGTCCAGCGCTTTATCTGACCTCTTTGCTGCCCTTGCCATCTAACCTCAAATAACATTCCCAAGTCTGCAGAAAGTTCGAGTTAGGCCAGGCCCAGCCGCCCTTTGCTCTCCCTGGCCACTCCTCATTCTAGCCAACCACCCAGCCCAGAGCATCTCTCCCACCCAGCTCAGGACCAATACCCAGTGCTCATGGCAGCCTCTCACCCAGCCCCCTTATCCTGACAGTGCCCCTCAGCACCTAGGCACCCGGGGTCATGGATCTGGAAGGCATTCTAGGCAGTGTTGTTCTCTCTGACCCCACCTGTTCTCTGGGCCCCTAATGAAGTAGGACAACTCAGGCTATGGGCCAAGTCCTTGTGTCCTCATCAAAGCAACATCTGTCCCCTCCAGGAAGATAACCCTGTGGAGAGGGGGGTGAGACAGGCACAGGGTAGGAACCACCATCCTTCCCGGGCCCTCCCTCCAGATTCCACTGCAGGCACAGTTTGAGGGTGAGGGCCAAGACAGCCGCAGAGTATTACACTCACATGTGCCCTGCACAGGCCTTCATGTCTCTGAGCCTCTGCATATGAGGGCCCCTCCTTGACTCACCCAGCTACCTGGGCTGCCGCTGCCGCCAAGCCAGCCTTCTTTTATTCATGCGTTGTTTTATTGCTGGCAAGTGCTGCTGTTGGAGGCGTTCTTGCCAAATCCATCCCAACATCTTGGCCTGGCATCAGGGCAGCATGCTAATGTGGAAATTTAAAGAGCCGCTCGGCTTTAAATCAGAATTTTAAATGAGCAGCAGTGATCCAGAGGGACCCGGGCAAAATCGAACAGTATCTGATCCACCCTTCCTACACCCACGCCCATAGCATCACCCCACTTCCTCCCACCTCTCCCCTTGACTTGGACACTAGGTGTGGGAGTGGCATGGGGCACACTAGGGGAAGAAGGAATTGGTGCAGGATGGAGTCATCCAGGCCAGTAAGCAACTAGAACCCCCCACTCAGGACCAGGGAGGGATCCACTGCTTGCTGTCATGGGCAAATGGAGGCAGGGGACCTCTACACGAGGGAGCAGGGCTGGGGACGGTGAAACTGACATTCCCACTTCCCGTTTTACCAGAAAACAAGAAAAGAAGTCCCAGAGCAGAGAAAAGGTAGAATTCCATGAAGACACTCACATGCCACATATACTTGTGCACACTGGGATATGTACACACAGCTGTGTATGCAGGTCAGAATGCTTCCTGAGTCCCCCTGTAGCATGTATACACGCACCTTGTACATCACTCATACATGGAGAAGAATTATTCACATGTGCAGGTCAGTCTTTCTTCTCATATCCAGACCACTGTCCTAACCAGAGCAAGTTGGTTTCTGCAAGGTGCTAGCCAGAGCTGTGCCTCAGGTTTTTCCACGAATCCTAATGCACCAACGTTCCCCAGCTCCTGGCAGCTACCTTGAGTCAGCCCAGATCAACTCTGCCAGGATGGCGTAGGGGGCACCTGAGCTCATCCTGTGTACCTGTCATGGCTACAGTGTGGTGCCTTCTCCAGTGGCCATCAGGTGACAGGCTCAGACATCTCATCTGAGAGAGGTTCTGGGCATAGCCTTGGTTTCAGAGAGAAGAGGGGGCTAATGGCAGGTGAGAGAGGCAGAGCCTGTGCCTTTCTGTGACTCGCCTTCCTCCTTACCTGTTTCCCCTCATTATCAGAAAAACTCGATTGAGCGTCTACCCTCAGGGAGACACTGGGCTTAGTTTAGCACAGTGCCTCATAATTTTCTGGACGGGGTTGATGACAGCCCCAGAATCTGGATGTGCTGTCCCCATTGGAGGATCCATAAGGACTCGCATGGTAACCTCAACCTTATCCATCTTAGGCTGCTAGGCCAAGTGATGCTCCCTGACCTTCCCCAGGATTCCCCCTCCCTAAAAGAAGGAGGCAGCTCTTCTGTGGGCTGGTGTGGCTGCCAGCCAAGAGGCTTGGGGCAGGCCTGGGGCATGCAGCTGGCACCTGCCCCCCAGATCCCCAAGGAGCACCCTCCTCCCTCACTCCATAGCCCCATTTAGATGGCCCCTGGGCTAACGGGAGACAGAGCTCACCGCTCCCCATTCTCAGAGAAAACCTCGAGCTGGAAAGCCCATCAACTCCCTTTCCACTACAACATGCTCCAAGAACCTCCATCCAGATTAGATATACTAAAGACACACCAGGTACTTATTCCAGACAGGACCAAACAATACAGTAGGGGTTGGGCTGGGGCTAGGTAAGGGGCTTTGAGGGGTGAGGCCTGGGCTGGAATTATGGGAGAAGTTGCTGAGGGCAAGAGATGGTTGAGGAAGAAGAACTCAATGGGAGTGAGATAGGACAGGGGCACATGAAGGGAAGGGGCTGAGTGAATCTGCCTCCCTCATCTAATTAACAACATGCAAATAATATGCAAATAATCCCCTCTTTGTTTAGAGACCACAGGGCCTGTGCTTTTTGGAAGTGGGCTACTGAGGAACCACCAGGCAGTGTCTCTGAGACCCTCAGATATGGGACACCCAGGCTCAAGAGAGGCCAGAGTGTGGCCATCTGGTTCTAGCTTATTCCCCGGATGGACTCTCTCTATGGGCCTCAATTTTCCTATGTGTGAAATGGCAGGACTGGACAGGATGGTCTCTAAGGCTTCTGTCCATAAATGACAGTCTAGGATTCTCTGATTGGGGACCCAGTGCCAGCCCAGGGCAGACAGCTTGATTCCATTCAGGGGTGGAAGCTACTCGGCTCTCTTGCCCCTGCCTCCCACCTCAGCAGTTCTGTCATGCCACCCCCCACATCCCCATGCACCTGCCATCCCAAATGTGGGGAGTTTCCTGAAGACAGTGTTTTCTCTTACTCTGTGCCTTTACCCACACTGTTTCCTCTGTTTGGAATGCCCTTCCTGCTTTAGCCCCTCACCTGGCTAACTTCTTCTCCAACTACAACAGCCTTACCTACCTTACCCTTCCACCCTCTGGGCATCCCTATGCACTGTCTACTTCTCTCATTTCCCACTAGACTGTGAACTCCTAGAGGGCAGGCACTGGGTTTTGTTCAAGATGGAATTTCCAATGTAAATGTATTGGTTTCCCCAGGTTGCTGTAACAAATTCCCCCAACCTTGGTGACATAACAGAAATTTATTGTCTCACATTTCTGGAGGCCAGTAGTTCATCAGTTTCACTGGGCCCAAATCAAGGTGTCAGCAGGACTGTGCTCCCTCTAGAGGCTCTAAGGGAGAATCTGTTCTTTCAGCTTCTAGTGGCTGCTGGGCATTCTTTGGTTGTGGGCACTTCACTCCAATTTCTGCCTCTGTCTTCACGTCGCCTTCTCCTCTTCTGTGTGTGTATAATCTCCCCTGCCTCTCTCTTATAATGACACCTGTGGCATTTAGAGCCCACCCAGATGATCCAGGATATTCTATCTCAAGATTCTTAACTTAAGCACATCTGCAAAGGCCCTTTTTGCAGATAAGGTAACATTCACAGGTTCCAGGGATCAGGATGTGGACATTTAGACTACCAAAATAAGCAAAGACATCTTTAAATTTACCTTTTGATAAGCATTTGCCATGTGCCAAACACCATATATACATTTTTCTCATTGCATTTAAGTCTCACAATAAAGGTATTATGAAAGGTAGATATTAATGCCTCTACTCTACAGATAAAGAAACTGAATAAGGCTCAGGGAGATTGAGCCACCTGCCCAAACTCACATAGCTGATGAGTGTCAGAGCAGGATTTAAAACCAGATGAGCTTGGTTCCAAAGCCAGCATGATTTTTGCCTCACCAACAGCCTCAGAGCCTACCTCAGGCCCTGGCACAAATTTCTTACCTGAATAGATGTGCCGAAAGAGAAAGATAGGTGGACAAGAGACAGGAAGATGAGGCCCAGCCTGCCTAATGATATTGACTCAGGTTTTCTTTTGCCAAAGACCCCTTACCACTTCTTTAATCCTCCCCCATCACCCTTGACCCCCTTTTTCAGAAGACTGGAATCTCCCCCAGTTTGTAGCCCCCTGCCAACTACTACTGCCCAGAGGAGTGGCACAGTGCCTGGACTTCAGGCAGGAGATATCAAATCACAGAACCAGAGGGAACTCTGGAGGTCACCGCTTCTAGCCCTCTGCCCACATACAGGCCTGCACATGAGGACAGGACAGACAGGGTCAGGGTAGTGGGCAGCAGAAGGGAGAAGTAGCCATCTCTTATCTCAGCTACCCTTTCTCCCCACTTCTTACACGATTTGTGTTGGGAAGTCCTCACTCAAGCCTAACCTTCCAAACATCATGCTGTAATGAAAACTGGCCAGCGTAAGAAGTCATGTAAATCGGTCCTAGATTGTCTAAAACATAACACGAGATTTTGGCTAAGTCCCTTCACCTCTCTGGGCCTCTAATTCTTCATCTTTAAAATGGGATCGATAATGATAATAATACCATCTCACAAGGGCTGGTGGGGGTATAATAACAGGAAAGAAGCAGCTAACCCATAGCCTGGAGCAAGGCAGGTGCTGTGAGACTATTTTGTAACAGCCCCTCAGCCCTTCAGCCGAAGCCCTTCATCCTGGGTAACACCGGGCTTTCTTTGCTCACCTCAGCCAGTCTGGTCTGCCTTGCGCGCTAGACTGTGAACTCCTCTTGGCAGGACCTCGCTCAATTTTTAATCACTGCCCATTCCCCTCCCCAGTCTAGCCCTTGCTTGGGCGCGTAGGCTCAATCTACATTTGATAAACAAACGAGTGAGGGTATGAGTCAGACCCCCAAATCCCGAGAGGCACAGAGCCTGACTCCCACCACTAAGGGCACGCCCCTTTCCCCTGGGGTCCAGGAGGCGGTGGCGGCGGCAAGGAAAGAGGCGCTGCAGCTTTAAGATTTCTCTTGGGCGTCCCGGTTGCCAAGGCGCGGTTGCCAGGGGCCTGCGCGGTGCTGCGTTCGGCCTCCGCGCGCCGACTCCCGGCTTCCGCCGCCGCCGCCGCCGCCGCCGCCGCCGCCGCCGCCGCCGCCACCGCCGCCGCCGCCACCGCCACCGCCACCGCCACCGCCACCACGGGTTCGGCTCCTCCGAACCGTCTGGCGGACTTGGCACCGGCCCCGGCTCTTCAGTGCCCCCGCGGTGCGTGGCAGGCTGCGGCTTCATTATCCTGATTGATTCCTCCTGCTCCCCGACACCGTGGGGGCCCCGGCCAAGGAAGGGGGGGGCCGAGGCCGCATCTGCGGGCCCCTTCCCCGGCCTTTGCCCCCAGTCGCTCCTCGGGCTGCCGGGTGTTCGGTGCCGTGCTGCGGCAGGCCAGGCAGAGCGGGTAGGGAGAGCCGGCCGGCCTTTGCCCCCGGTGGGCGGGGAGGGCCCCAAGGAGGAGCGGAGCTGAGTCCGGCTCTGAACTCCGTCCCAAGGGCCCAAGATGCCCTCCCTGGGCCAAGAACACCGCCGGCCTCGGGCCTGCCTTCAGCAAAAGTTTTGCCCCTTCCACAGGAGGGTACGGATGGTTTGGGGTGGGGAGGGAGCACAGCGATGGACTGAGAAATTCGGTGCAACAAGCCTTGGCAAAATGGGAAATGTGACATCTTTGAGGAGAACTGATCACATGGGCCAAGACAGGGTGGCACATGTCTTATCAGATGCTTCCCTGGGTGCCTTAAGTACAGTTCTTAGGGGAAGTAGGGACAGGGTCTGCTCAAACAACACAGGACATGGCAAGGATCTGCGCTCAAAGGAAGGCCAGGGGCCTCTAGAGAACCTGTCCCCACATCTAGCAGGGGTGGTCTGGCCATGAAATCCTGGCCCCCAGGAAACCAAGTGCTGAGGGGAGGCCTCAGTGGAAAGAGCATCTGGGGCCAGACCTGAGATTAGAGGCTCTTCTTAGGTCAGTTACTTGGTTTGTGACTTGGGCAAGTGACTTTACCTTTCTTAGCCTTGGTTTATTCATCTGTCAAATGGGGTTAAGACTCCCCTGACAGTTGTCAATAGCTGAATGGGATAATATGTTGATGGCAGGACCCTGCCTAAATTCCGGCAAGAAAGAGAAAGGGAGATGAGGGGCTGGCTTCCATCCCTGCTGCTGTGCTGGGTGGATCCCTGCTCTCTCCTTGAAGGAGGTAAGTCTCCATATGCTTACATCCCTTTTTAATTGGAGGAAGACCTGGAACCTTCCAGCCAGAGCTGCTTCCTTGTCAGGGTAAAGGGACAAAACTCTCCACCTCATTGGTATGGCATGGACTTAACTTCTACCCTCCTTCCTTCCTTCCTTCCTTCCTTTCTTCCTCCCTCCCTCCCTCCCTCCCTCCCTCCCTTCCTTCTTTCCTTCCTTTTTCTTTTCTTTTTTCTTTTTTACATTTGCCAGTTTATTATAAAGATTGCAAAAGAACAGCAGACAGCAGATGAAGGGGTACACAGGGCAAGGTCCAGAAGGGTACCCATGGAACTGGGGTGCACCACCTTCCCAGCACATGATACATTCACCAGCCCAGAAGCTTATCAAATCTTGTTGTTCAAGAGTTCTCATAGGCCTTCCCTGGTGGCGCAGTGGTTGAGAGTCCACCTGCTGATGCAGGGGACGCAGGTTCGTGCCCCGGTCCGGGAGGATCCCACATGCCACGAAGCGGCTGGGCCTGTGAGCCATGGCCGCTGAACCTGCGCGTCTGGAGCCTGCGCTCCGCGACGGGAGAGGCCACAACAGTGAGAGGCCCGCGTACCGCAAAAAAAAAAAAAAAAAGAGTTCTCATAGAGCTTAATCTGGCATAGATTTAATTTCCAATTCACATCAGGTTCTCCATGCCTCTCTCCATGGGGCCTCTCTTCCTACAAGCCATGACAGTCTCCCTCTAGTGCCTGGGCCCTGTCCTTTCCAAGGGCCAAACCTGGACTATTTCTTATATACGCTTAGGCTTTTTGGCTAACTCCAACATTTAGCTTTCCTCAGCCCTGGGAGAGAGAAAGCTGGTGAAGGATTTGAGGCCAGTTTTTCCAGTGATAGTGGGGTTTGCGAACCTGATCTGGGCCACTCTGGCAACTCAGTGTCTTATCTCTGGGCGTGTTTCCTCATGGGTGAGTTCATTCATTTATTCTTCCAGTCTGTATTTCCTGGGTGACCACACTGGTGCACCCAGCAGGTGGGAGTTTGGGAATAACACAGAGTGGGTGGGAAGACCTTTACTCTGAAGCCACTGATCTGGGGGCAAAACAGACAGACACACATGTCAGCCTCTCTAATACAAGGGTATTTACTTCAGGAGGATCCCAGATTATAGAACGTTCCACAGTGTCGTGATGCTTCCGCCTTCCTTCCTGAACACAGCAGCCTCTTGCCCTGGACTCTTGAGCCAGAAGCTAATTGCTTTCCTGTGGGAAAAGGCAGATCCTAGAATTTGAGCCTGGAGCTTTTGTTTATTCTGTTTTGTTGGAATTATCTGTTTCTGTAACAATCATGCATTACTTTCATATTCAAGGTAAAAACACAATAAAAACATTCCCAATTTGGGAAAAAAGATGTCAGGGAGGGAGGATTTCTTTCCCCTCTGGTCACCAGACGTATCTAGGCATGCCAGGCCGCCCAGGGCCCTTGATCAATGTGGCCCTGTGAGCAGCTGCCTGAGTCTACCTACTGACCCTGCTTCCCACCTGCTCCTGGCTGGCCTGCTCCATCCTCAGCGTTTATAGGCCTGGGCTCCACTTCCTATTAATACAAACCACGTGAGACCCTTGCTGTGGTGTCTCTAGGCAGAAGAGGGAGCCACAGCCGCCTAGTGGCTACCAGGGAGACTGGCAGGAAGGGGCATCTCCACTAGGCGTCTCCTGGGAAACAGCAAGCTCCCCAGAGCAGGGACACTGGGAAGTAGAATCCTGCCTCTGTGTGTTTGTATGTGTGTTGGGGCCGGAGGTGGAGTTAAGAAACCCTCACCCAACCCCCTCTGCTCTTCACTCTTCAGGGAAAGCATCTCTCAGCATCTCTCCTTACTCCCTCCCCAAACTCCAGCCCCTCCCCAGAAACATGTGGGTTCTGCTGGACAAGCGACCCAGAAAACACCCCTTCAGACTCATGATGCGGGTGGGGAAATCAGGGGACTGAGAGCCTCGGCTGCCTGCCTCACCCTGTGGCCCCGGTCAGTTGCACTCCCTTTCTGAGTCCTGGGTTCCTCCTCTGTAAAATGAGGGCGCTAGGTGAGACTTCCCCATCATTCTTAGCCCCCCGCATTGGAGCTCCTCCACAAGGCCCGAGAATGCAGTGAGGACATTCTAGGCCGTTCTTTCCTGCCTTTGGAGCAGGTACCTGATAGGAGCTAATGATTCCTTGTGTGACCTTGGCTGGTCACTTAAACCAGCCTGGGCCCTTCATCGGCACGTTTATTTATTCTAGTATTTGTGGGTGCTTAACGAGAGTAGTCTACACTGAGACGGTCCAGAAATGGCCCAGATTTTCATGAAAAGGCATCTCAGCTTCCCATGGCGTCCTGCACCAGAGACCAGCTGCATGCTATATTCCTTCCATGATTTCCCCCTTGACACGGAGCGGGAGGGCGCTGGAACCTTCTCCTTCCTTAGTGCCCGAAGTCAGCCAAGGGGAGAATCCATGGTACCCCCTGGGGAATAGAGATGGTGGCAGTGTCCCTGCACCCTTCCCCTCTCTCACACCCACCTGGTTCCCTTTGCCCTCCCATGCTCTTGAGGGACCAAGCCCCCCTCCCAGCCCAGTCTACCCCTCGCCAATAAAAGATGGGATGCCCGGATTGAGGACAGGAGCCCTTTGGAATCCGCAGGCAGAGGTCAGAGATGCTGCAATAGAAGCAGGTGTCTCTCTCCCAGCTGGATTGCCGCTCCTCCTGGCCTCGCTTCCGGGAGATCCCCTTCCTCAAGAGACCTTACCTTCCGGGCAGGGAGGGGAGTGCTGAGAGAGAACTCCATGCAGGCGATAACTCCCACAACTCTTGAAAGAGACAGAGGAGCTCCAGGAAGGAAGAGGGCTGGGGGCGCTGCAGAGACCCAGGGGCCCAGGCCTCCTTTGGGTGTCCTCTTAGGAGGAGATTCTGACTGGCCCTCCTGGCCTGACCTGACCCTGTGGCTTCTCAGCCCTGTGTCTGCCCTGAGGGAGGGGCCAGGGAGTTGGAGGTGGGAGAGAAGAATGGGGTTGGGGGCAGGGGAGCGAGGAGGGGAAGCAGCAGAAGTGGGGAGGGAGGGTGTTGGTCTGGATTCTGACTGTCGCCTTTATTGGGCACCTACTGTGTGCCAGGCGACGGGCTCTGTCCCAGTTTTACCTGGATAGTCTCATCCAGTTCTCACCCTCACAGAAAGCTCTGTGCCACAGGAGGAAACTGAGACTCAGAGGTGTTATGTAACTTGCCCAAGGTCACACAGCTCATCAGCAGTGAAGCCAAGATCCTAGCCCAGGTCTGTCGGCCTCCAGTGGGCTCTCCCTGCTGCCAGAAAGTCCTCCTCCTGGAAAAGCAGGTCTGGGGTTGGGGTTTTCAGTCAGAGCTCATCAGGATCCCCAGAGGCAAATCTATTGTCATCTGCCCTCCTCCGTCTCACCCATCTGCCAGGCAAGTCGCAGGTGAGCCCCCTGCCACGGCCCCTGCCCCAGCCCCAGGTGCTAGCTCAGCTTTGACTGGCTCCCTGCCTCTCCCTGGTGCCCCCAAGGTGGCTCTGAGGTCACCCCACACCCCAATGCCTTCCATTCTGTGCTTCCAGATCTCAGGATGCACAGGAAAAAGGAGGCAGAGAGAGGAGGTCACGTGAAGGTTGGAAGCTGGGGCTCTGGTTTTGGGCACAAGATTGGGGGCCTGCTTATCTCCTTTGATTCAAATGAACCCTTTCCCTAACTCCCACCCCTCACCCCCAGAGACAGCCAGAGCTTTGCTTAGTTAATGAAATACAAAAGAAGGAGTCAGGGGGTGGGAGCGGCTGGAGAACACTGGAAAGCAAGGGAGAGAGGAGAAGTTGGGCCTCTTCCAAAGAGTTAATGTTCCACAGTATGATCGATTAGGTGTCAGATGTAATTTCAAACCAATACAAGATGAATGGCATAATTTTCCCTCTCTCATTTTAGACAGAATTAAGAATCCATTAGCTAACACAAATTTTTGGCAAGTTTAATAGGAGCTCAAATCTACATTCGGAGGAAAAGCTCCCCAAAGCCTGTTTCAAGCTTTTATTCCTCAGGCTTCTGGCCTCCCACGTCCTCCCATCCCTCACAGACCCTCTGCTGTCTGTCCCCACTAGCCGTCCTCTCTCCTCCCTTCCCCTGGTCCCCTTATGCGCCCCTCCCCAGCCCAGCCCAAGATGAACTGGCCTGACCTCTCTCACAAAGGCTGGGCCTGCCCACCATTGTCTTCCAGTGGCAATGGGTGGCGGGTGAAGGGGCGGAGGGGCTGGCAGTGGGTCCAGGAAAGGGGGGAGGTTGTTGAATTGGCCCCAGGCTCCAGACAAACCCTAAGGAGAGGGGTGAATTGGGGCTTTGGGGCCTTTTGGGTCTCAGTTACTCCTCAGTTTCACCCCTAGAAAAGTTCTTGTTTTTATCCTAGACAAAGCATTACCCAGTTCATAAGGGGGACTCCAACCTCATTCTTCCTCAAGATCTCTTACATTTACATAAATTAATCCACACTGTAGACCTGAGACAGGGGAAGAATAGCTATTGTCCCATTTTATAGATGAGGAAATTGAGGCTCAGGAGTGGGAGGAGGAGGGGTTGATTGGAGTCATCTGGGTCCAAGAGTAGCCCTTGGTTCTGCTACTTGCTCGCTTACTCGGACCCCAAGGCATTTACCTCTGGGCCTCAGTTTCCTCATCTGTAAAATGGAAAGAACATTAGTACCCAGCTCATAGAATCACCCTAAGGGACAGACGAGAAAGATCTTGATAAAGGAGAGCCTTCGTGACTGTCCATCCAGGTGGAGGTGCCAAGTGTCTACTCTGCAGCAGCCTATGATTCAGCTCCTGCCCTTAACCTCTGAGCTCACAGCCTAGTGAGGAAGACACACATGTAGACCAAACCTTGCCCTGGAAGGCAAGCGAGGCTTGAATAATAATTATGGCAGCTTACCCTTACTTACCCTGTGCCAAGTGGGAGCAAATTCTTTACACGTAGTAACTCATTTACTCCTCACACCCTTATCGCATAGATACGATTATCATTACCCCCCTTTCCAGATCAGGAAACTGAGGCACAGACAGGTGAAGTAACTTGCCTGAGGTCACCCAGCTAGGAAGTGGCAGAACTAGAATTCAAACCCAGGCTGCCTGGTCCTGAAGTATGTGGCTCTTAACCCGATGCTGAGCAGAGGTCAGGGCTGGGCTGGTGAAGGACCAGAACGCGACTGAGCCTGCTCAGGGGTCTGGGAAATCTTTGAAGAGGACAGTAGGCTTGAATGAGGTCTTAACTGATGAGTAGGAATTTACCAGGAGGGCAAGGAAAGAGCATTCAAGGCAGCAAGAACAACATGTGCAAAGGCGCTGAAAGAAGTCTCAGCGTGGGGGATGGTGAGTAACACACTTGCCAACCACAACGTGGGGTTCAGTGGAGGATGGGGAGAAACAAGGTTGGACAGGCAGGCCAGCTGCTTCATCATGACAATCCTGCTCTAAAAACTGGGAAGTCTGGGGCTTCCCTGGTGGCACAGTGGTTGAGAGTCCGCCTGCCGATGCAGGGGATGCGGGTTCGTGCCCCGGTCCGGAGCCTGTGTTCCGCAACGGGAGAAGCCCGCGTACCGCAAAAAAAACCCCAAAAACCTGGGAAGTCTTTCCTATTGTCTAACTGGTATAGACAGCCTTGCATGCCATTCTCAGGAGTTACAACTTTTGCATATTGTTATAATAGGTAGAGCTAGCATCTTCCACGTGTCAGACACTTTATATTGATTGCCTTGTGTCCTCATTCAATAACCACACTAAGCAGATACTGTTATTTTATGTTTAAGATGAGTGAACTGAGGCTCAGGGGTATTAAGTAACTTGTCCAAGAGACATAGCTAGAAAGCAACGGAACTGAGCATCAAACCTAGGTCTGACCCCAGAGGCCACACTCTTAATCCACTATGCTTCCTGTGTCCTGGTAGGCAGTGGGGAACTTGGGAGGAATTTTCAGAAGGGAGTGATGTGTTTGTATTGAGTTTTAGAAGAAGAATTCTGGCAGGGTGTAGAGGTTGGATTGGAACAGAGTGAGACTAGAGGCAGGGAATCCAGTAAGGAAACCGTTGCACTGGTCTAATAGGAGAACAAGGCGCAGAAAAGGTCCTCCATCATCCATGGGGATGAAAGAGAGGGCCTCCTGGAGCCTAAGTAATAATAATCATAATAATTAAGTGTCTACCCTGTGCCAGGAACTTCCCATGAGCCATTTCCAACTCGTATAATGCTGTAGGGCAGATACTGTTAGTCCCATTTTACAGATGAGAAAGCTGAGGCTCAGAGAGGTTGACCAGCTTCTCTGGACAACACAGCTATGATCCGGAAGAGCTGGGACTGACCTGAAGCCCTAGCCTTTCCTCCCATCTCACTGCCAGAAGGTGGTTGGGCCACACATCAGAAGTCAGCTCTTCCCTCTTGATGTGGCTTAATATTCCCTGGGATACCTAGGGAGTTGGCCCCCCTCCCCTTTGGCCCCAGCAAGTGGCCTTGAGCTGAGGGATGTGGGAAAAGGGGTGCGGAGGAGTGGAAAAGAGAAATTGGAGAAGGACGAGCTCTGGAGCTCTGAGGGGAGAGCCGGCAGTCATTTTTACCTGTGATTGACCATTCAGGAAGATGTACAAGAAAGTGTACAGGAAAGTGAGTGCATTTAATTCTCTTAACCCTTAAGTTGGGAAGAGGCTTCATACCTTTACTTCATTTCCGAACTTTTGGGAAGTCCTTCCTGCTATCTAACTCTCATCTCTCCTAATGGAGTCATGAATAACCCCAGTTGCCAGTTTCAAGGAAGAGCCCCTGCCCCTCCACCCAGCCATGAGGACATACCTCATCACCTTCCTCATGGGGTGGGACTCAGGGGATGGGGGAGGATTCTACCTACTTACCTTCATGTCACTGCATCCCCAGAGGTGTCCCTCTGAAAGGAGGAAATGACCAGGCCACCTGGCCCAGCCCCTCCTCAGCAGAGAGGGGAAGGAATAGCAGTGTCTGAGGTGGGAAGAGAACCAAGGAGGAGGGGGAGACCTCCTGGGGCCACAGCCTGAAAAACAGACCCAGGGCTCCTGCCTTGAAGGCAGGAGGATCTCTGAGTTTTGGTAAAATTAATAAAATTCATGAGCATCATAGCCAAGGTCATATAAAAGAAGCCATATCTCTGCCTGGGCTAGAAATTGCAGGAGCAGGGAACTCCTGGGTCAGGCCAGGGTCACCAAGGAAGAGAACTTGGGGAGGGAGCTGGGGAGACTACTTAAGAGAAAATGGCTTCAAGGGAAAGAACTCAGGCTTTGGAAGCAAAGGGACTCAGGTTAGAATCCAGCCCTCCTGCTGCAAAAGCAGAAGTACCTTGAGCATGTGTGTTCATTTATTCAACAGAATTTCATTGATATCCTACCATGTGCCAGGCACTGTTTGAGGCTCTGGGATGTTTCAAAGATTCTTGCCTTCAGAGAACTTATATTTTGGCTGAGGAGACAGGCATAGTACATCAGTAAATTATATTAGAAGGCAGTAAACGCTATGGTGCGGGGGAAGTCATGAAAAGGTGATCTAGATTGGAGGGTGGTCCCATTTTTAGCCACTCTTCTTCATTTGTAAAATGGGGGCAATCATACTTACTTCTCAAGATAATTGTAAAGATTAAATAAAATAACATGTTTAAACCTGCATTGCTCAATCGGAAGCCACTAGCCACATGTGACTATTTTAATTTAAATTGATTTAAATTAAATTAAAATTTTTAAATGATGTTTTTAATATAAATTTATTTATTTTCGGCTGCGTTGGGTCTTCGTTGCTGCATGCGGGCTTTCTCTAGTTGCGGCGAGTGGGGCCACTCTGTTGCAGTGCACGGGCTTCTCATTGCTGTGGCTTCTCTTGTTGTGGAGCACAGACTCTAGGCGCACAGGCTTCAGTAGTCATGGCTTGCGGGCTCTAGAGCGCAGGCTCAGTAGTTGTGGCGCACGGGCTTAGTTGCTCCGCAGCATGTGGGATCTTCCCGGACCCGGGCTCGAACCCGTGTCCCCTCCATTGGCAGGCAGATTCTTCACCACTGCACCATCAGGGAAGTCCAAAACTTAAATAAAATTTAAAATTCATTTCCTTGGTCATATTTAGCCACATTTAAAGCACTTGACAACCTCATATTGGCTAGTGACTACTGTATTGAACAGAACAGAAATAGAGCATTTCCTAACAAATGCTGGAGAGGGTGTGGAGAAAAGGGAACCCTCCTACACTGTTGGTGGGAATGTAAATTGGTGCAGCCACTATGGAAAACAGTATGGAGGTTCCTTAAAAAACTAAAAATAGACTTACCATGTGATCCAGCAATCTCACTCCTGGGCATATATCCAGACAAAACTATAATTTGAAAAGACACATGCACCCCTATGTTCATAGCAACACTATTCACAATAGCCAAAACATGGAAACAACCTAAATGTCCATCAACAGATGAATGGATAAAGAAGTTGTGGTACATATATACAATGGAATATTACTCAGCCATAAAAAAGAACAACTCTGCAACGGGAGAGGCCACAACAGTGAGAGGCCCACATACCGCCAAAAAAAAAAAAAAAGAAAAAACAATGCCATTTGCAGCAACATGGATGCAACTAGAGATTACCATGCTAAGTGAAGTAAGTCAGAAAGAGAAAGACAAATACCATATGATATCGTTTATATGTGGAATCTAAAATATGGCACAAATGAACCTATCTACAAAACAGAAACAGACTCACAGACATAGAGAACAGACTTGTGGTTGTCAAGGTGGAGGGTGGGGAGGGAGAGGGATGGACTGGGAGTTTGGGGTTGGTAGACGCAAACTATTCCATTTAGAATGGATAAACGACAATGTCCTACTGTATAGCACAGGGAAACTGTATTCAATATCCTGTGATAAACCATAATGGTAAAGAATATGAAAAAGAATATATATAACTGAATCACTTTGCTGCACAGAAGAAATTAACACAACATTGTAAATCAAATATACTTGAATAAAATAAAATTTAAGAAAAAGAAATAGAGCATTTCCATAATTGTAGAAAGTTCTATCTGACAGCGCTAGTCCAAAGCACTCAACTCAGGGCCTGGCCAAAGTTGTATGCACAGTAATGTGAACGCTTACTGGAGGGCTCATCACTCTTGAAGGACTCAAGCAGTGAAACCGACAATTCTTCCAATAGCCTGCCGAAGACCGCCCGCTTGATGTTCTCCAGGGTTGAGTCTGAAAACAGAATGGGGAAGAGCCAGGGATCGGTCAGGGCAGAAGGAGAGTAGGAGGAGGGTCAAGTCTACAGGTTAGGGAGTTTGTGATAAGGATTGCCCAGAGGGTGGAGGTGAGGGGAATATGTGCCTGAAGCAGGAAAGAAAAGAAGACCAAGAGGGAAGAGTAAGGAGAAAGAGAAATCCAGGCACCAGAGAGCTGGCCCCAGGATGGGTCTTCATTGCCAGCCCCTAGAGAATGGATGCCACTTTTGAGGTCCTTGATCTCAATACCTTTATTATTGAGTTCATTCATTCATGCAACATTTGTTTACTGAGCACCTACTATGTACCTGTTCCTGTCCTAGGTGCTGGGAGTGCTACTATAAATAAAGCGCCCCCCTCAGGACCCTTGTTGAGTATGATGTGGGGATGGGGAAACTAGACAGTGAACATAATAAATGTGCAACAGACATAGTATTTTAGGTGGTGATACGTACTAACAACAACAGCAAAAGCAAGAAGGGGGAAAGGGAAACAAGGCACAGTTTTGGATGGGGTAGTCTGGAAAACTTCTTAGAGAAGGTGATGTTTAATCTTGTTTGCCTAGCGGGGAAATGGGGAGTGAGTGCTAAGGGGTATGGGTTTCTTTGGGGGGTGGTGAAAATGTTCAAAATTGACTGTGGTGTTGGTCACACAGCTCCATTCATATACTAAAAAGCCATTGACTTGTACACCTAAATAGGTGAATTATATCTTAATAAAGCTGTTATTTTTGTGGGTTTGTTTGTTCTGGCCATGCGGCTGGCAGGATCTTAGTTCCCCCACCAGGGATGGAACTGGTGCCCCTGCAGTGGAAGTGCAGAGTCCTAACCACTGGACCACCAGTGAATTCCCTAAAGCTGTTATTTTTAAAAAAGTTACTCTTCGAAACTAATGTAATATTGTATGCAACTATATTTCAAATAAATATATAAATAAATAGGGGCTTCCCTGGTGGTGCAGTCATTAAGCGTCCGCCTGCCAATGCAGGGGACACGGGTTCGAGCCCTGGTCCTGGAAGATCCCACACGCTGCGGAGCAACTAAGCCCGTGCGCCACAACTACTGAAGGCTGCATGCCTAGAGCCCGTGCTCTGCGATAAGAGAAGCCACTGCAGTAAGAAGCCTGCATGCCACGACCAAGAGTAGCCCCTGCTCTCCGCAACTAGAGAAAGCCCGTGCGCAGCAACAGAGACCCAATGCAGCCAAAAATTAAATAAATAAATAATCACTCTGGCTGCTACAACAAAAAGAGACTGAAGCAGACCAAGGACAGAAGCTGTGGGCATCCAGGAGCTAGAATATGGCAGCTTGCACCAGGGTGGTAGCAGTGGGGAGATGAGAAGTGCTCTGATTCTGGATTTATTTTGAAGGCCGAGCAGACAGATTTGCTTTTCAATCAGGTGCGGGTGTAAAAGAGCATTATCAAGAATGACTCCGGGGGCTTCCCTGGTGGCGCAGTGGTTGGGAGTCCGCCTGCCGATGCAGGGCACATGGGTTCATGCCCCGGTCCGGGAAGATCCCACATGCCGCGGAGCGGCTGGGCCCGCGAGCCGTGGCCGCTGAGCCTGCGGTCTGGAGCCTGTGCTCCGCAATGGGAGAGGCCACAGCGGTGAGGGGCCCGCGTACTGCAAAAAAAAAAAAAAAAAAAAAAAAAAGAATGACTTCGGAGTTTTGGGCTTAGGGAACCAGAACAGTTGAGGAACTAGAGTCCTGGAAAGGGAGAGGGGCTAGCCTGAGGGCACCAGTCACCAAGGGCAGCACCAGGACTCTGAAAGGGGCAATATTATGAGTTAGGTTCTAAGAGCCTGGCCTTTCAATTTGGACTGTATCCCTACGTATTGCAGAGCCCCTCACAGCATCAGTTTCCTCAGCCTGTTTTTAGCGAGCTGCAAAGACTGATTGGGACAGACTTGACTCATCTGAGGTGCTGGGAGAGCTTTTATTCATCCTCTTTCCCCTTACTCCCTGACTTTCCACCTGAGACAGCTCTGAGCCAGAGCCCAGGAGAGAATGAGGAGGGGGGATCTTGCAGACCTCAGGTCCCAGAGAGAGTGCTGGCCTGGGGTCTGAGCACTGCTCTCAGCTGTCTGAGTCCTGCAGCGGGGAGAGAACAGGGAAAATATACTCGACCCCCTGAACCTGAACTGTGGGCAGCGTGTGTCCTGTGCTTCCACCTTCTCTGAGGCGGGAAGGCTGCTGCTGACACATTTGGGATTGACAGGGGATGATCTCTGAGCCAGTTCTTCCCAAGCCAGTGGGAGATTCTAGGAAGTCTTTAATTACAGCCTCAGAGTGGATGCTAGGTTAATGTGATGATTGGAAAGGTGTATTTTTCAATTACATTTAACGAAAAGATTTATAGTCAAGTAAGATATAATTAGGAGGCTGCCAGTAGACAGGCCCCCTGAGAGGAAGAAAGAGAGATGAGACAGACCCCTAATGGGGCAGGCTGGAGCCCAGGCTACAGGACCTGCTTACCCTTCCCCCACTCCTCTTCGAATATATCAAAGTACTCATCAATTCAACCATACAAACACACTGGCTAAGTACCTATTGCATGCTGCGCCCAGAGTTTACCGTGGGAACAGAACAAATACTACAGTCCCCACCCTCAGAGAGCTTACAGACCAGCAGGAGAGACAGACAGACACCAAGTCAAGAGTTAATAAAGGACTTCTCTGGTGGCACGGTGGTTAAGAATCCGCCTGCCAATGCAGGGGACATGGGTTCTATCCCTGATCCGGGAAGATCGCACATGCCACGGAGCAACTAAGCCCACGAACCACAACTACTGAGCCCGCATGCCACAACTACTGAAGCCTGCAAGCCTAGAGCCCGTGCTCCACAGCAAGAGATGCCACCATGACGAGAAGCACACACACCGCAACGAAGAGTAGCTAGCCCCTGCTCGCCCCAACTAGGGGAAGGCGGGGCACAGCAACGAAGACCCAATGCAGCCAAAAAGAAATAAATAAAATAAATTTACAAAAATAAAATGAAGAGTTAAGTAAAGTGCTGCAAAGGAAATAACAGAATGCTGAACTAGAGAATAACCAGGGCACCACTTTGGATAAAGACATCAGGAAAGGTTTCTCATGGGGGTGAGGGGACAACTGAGACTTGAAGGGTGAAAAGGAGCTGGTCACAAAAAGAGTGAGAGGGAGGCGAGGGGATTGATTTGGGCCAAGAAAGCAGCTCAGTCCCTAGGGTGGGAAGGTGATCTTGCCAATGTTTGCAGAGTGGAAAGAAAGGCCAGTGAAGCTGGAGTATGAAGAGGGAGAGGCAGAAAATGACACTGGGGAGGGAAGCAGGGACCAGACCCAGCAGGTAAGGAGTTTGGATTTTATTCTACGTGCTAAGGAAGCCACTGCAGAATTTTAAGACAGGGAGCGAAAGGCCCAGCTTATATTTTTAAAAGATTACCCTAGGGCTTCCCTGGTGGCGCAGTGGTTGAGAGTCTGCCTGCCGATGCAGAGGACGCGGGTTTGTGCCCCGGTCCGGGAAGATCCCACATGCCGCAGAGCGGCTGGGCCCGTGAGCCATGGCTGCTGAGCCTGTGCGTCCGGAGCCTGTGCTCCGCAACGGGGGAGGCCACAACAGTGAGAGGCCCGCGTACCACAAAAAAAAAAAAAAAAAAAGGATTACCCTAGCTGCTGTGGGAGATTGGATTGCAGGGGGGCAAAGTGGGAGGTAGAGCAGAGACTGAGATGAGAAGTGACATGAGCTGGCTTAGGGGGGAAGCATTGAGGAAGGAGAGAGGTGTCTGGACTCGGGGTACATCAGTGGTTTTTGGTGAGAGTCTATGTGGAGAGTGAGGTAGGGAGAACTTGAGGATGACTCCCAGGTTTCTGGCTTGAGCAACTAACCAGTGGTACCATTTATTGATGGGGAAGCCAAGAGAAGAAACAAGAGGGAAGACATGTGGACGTTGGGTTCAGACTTTGAATGGAGACCCTCTAGAGGCTTCTGAAGGACAGAGATCTGACTGCCCCACAACAGTGGGGTTCCCTCTCACCTCCCCAATCCTTTGCTTCCTCTCTTGCCCTTCAGCTTTTCTGCAAGTCTAACTTCCACTCCCGCTGTGCTTGGGAGTGCATGCCGGTCAAGTTCGGAGAGAGAATACTGTCATTCATTCTCAATTCCCTTTAACTGCCTAAATTCCTGAAATTCTACCACTAAATTTATACTATCCTCCTATGCATTGAGCACCCACTATGGGTCAGACACTGTGCTGGAAGCTTAGCTACATTATTTCATCCAATCTGGCTAACCACTCTTTCCATAGTATTAATGTCACAATACAGATAGTGAGCACTTAATGACAACTCTCTTGAGCTAAGTCCTTGACATGAACTGTCATATTTAAATTACACTGAGAAATAACCTGCCCAGGGTCGCACAGCCACTTAGTATTGAAACTGGGATGAGTAATCTAGGATTGTCTCCAGTACGCCAGGCTCTGTGAGGGGGATGAGCACTTCACGAGGAGCGCGTGACTGATGGAGAGGACAGCCATCCGGATGCCTGTCCCCTCTCCCTCACTCATTCTGTCCCAGATGAAGCATAGAAACAGCAGTATCCCCCCAGATTTACCTGGGTGCAGAGGGCAGGCGCTCCTGATGAAAACCCCAGGGCCTGCACCGCCCGTTTGTCGGGCAATGAACAGTTGTTATAGGAGCTACCAGACCCTTACCGTGGTTGCCTGGTATCATTGGAGGGAAGGGCCCACTCACATGATGATGTCCTGTTCTGTGACACAAAGCCTCCCCCACACTCTAAGAATGGCTTGGGCGTTTGTGTATGTGTGTGTGTATTTGTGCAGGAACTGGTACAAAAAGGGCCAGGTGACTTGCACACACGTGCAAGCCGGAATAGACCTGCCTCCCATGCATTTCCCTCAGGGTGTGTGTGTGTGTGTGTGTGTGTGTGTGTGTGTGTGAGTGAGGTATCTGGCTGTCTAGGCCCTCACAAAGGCAAATAATCTGTATATTTCTTCATGCCCGTGACTGTGAGTGGATTTCATGCAGGATGGAAAGGGCCTGGCCCCAGAGTTGAGTTCTGAGCTCAGTTCCCACCTCTTCCTGCCTGTCTCCAGCTGCCTGCATCCCCCTCCACCTCCCCCCTTGCCGGGGCAGAATGCCCTCAGCCTGTGCCGGCTGGCACACATGCCACATGGTGACTGGAGCACGTCTGGGCAAGGAAGACGCCCCCCAGGCCTGGCTGGGATACTAAGCCACCCGCTCCCTCCCCCACCTCCAGAACGGAGCGTCCCCATCCCGTCCCCTTTCTCAGCCAGGGACACAGGCAGCAGGCGGGGACACAGCACAGACAGATACAAACACACAGATGCACCCGGAAATGCCCACAGGCGTGTGCCCCAGAGAGGCACAGACACGGGCTTCACACAGCCTTGGGTACACTCACATACACACACACACGCACAATCACACACGCCGAAAGTAACTCGTGGGCAGTCACCACTTGCACAGATCCCGGCAGGCAGAAGTAGACCCGCTAGGGTCCGGCCCCGCCGGTCAAGCAAACCCACCCAGTGCCTCTGTCCGTGGTGCTGAAATCAGACAGACCTCTTTACAGAAGGAAGAGCTGGAAAGAGACTTAGGATAGGTAATGGACAAGAAAGAAGGAATGGAGGAGAGAGAAGAGAAGGGAGGGGGAAATCCACAGATAAAGGGGGGAGAGAGAGAGAGAGAGAGAGAGAGAGAGAGAGAGAGAGTTTAGAAGATACCAGGAGAAACAAAATATTGTGAACACTGGGACAAGGAGAGGGAGATGATAATGGAAGGTGATCTCAGTCCCCCATTCCTGCCCAAGTGCAGTATCAGGCTCAAGGATTTATCTATCTTTGCCTTTCAGGGCCAAGAATGAAAAGAGTTTGGTAAGGGTACAATGGCATGTGAGGGACCCTGGATGTGTGCTTTCTGTTGACCCCCAGTTGTCTTTTTCAGGGTGTCTTCTTGCCCTGGAGGATCTTAAAACAGTATAGTAAGGAGAGAGACACCAGGGAAACCCAATAATGACCCTGCAAATAGCTCCCCACATGATTTCTTATCCCAAATGGTGTTGGGCAAGTGGACAACAGTGTTGATCTGGATTTGTTCTGGGGATTGCAGGGATTTAGTGACTGCTTAATTTTATCCACAAGATTGGATTATGGTTTACTATCTCCCTCTCTTGAGATAAAAGCTTCCCTCTGGTAGGATTGCCTAGTAAGAATGGATCTCCCACCAGCAGCCTCTTAGTTGTGAAATTTATGGAACACGAGTAATGCCCACTTTCCTGATTGGGAGGGGAGGATTTCAAGGACCAAAATGTTTACCATATAACTAGGCAAGAGAGAATGAAGGGGGAAATGAGAGAGAGAAAAAAGAGGAAAGGGGAAGAGAAAGAATTGTGAAGATAGACAGAGGATGAAAGAAGGAAGGGAAGAGGAAAGAGATTGGAGAATGAGGAAGGGGGAGGGTGGAGATGCAGATGGCAGGAGTGAGAGAGGGCATGAATGACCCAGACAGACTACAGTGTCCAGGGAAAGGGCAGAGGAAGAACGCCAGGTGGAGCAAATTGCTTCTCTCGAGCTTCCCAGAGGCCCAGATTAGACTGGAAGTCCTGGAGCTGTTCACAGTGGCATCGTTCACCCAGAGCTTCAAGCAAAAGACCCCATGGGCCAAGACTATGGATGTGAGGAGAAGCTGCCCTAGCAAACAGGGTGGGTGAGGCCAGATGCAATCAAATCTGCCTGTGTGGTTTCCCCGTGGGTGGGATGGGAAGAGTGGGTGCCCCCTTGGGGGTATTTCCACCTATTTACACCAGTGGCAGGAAGAGAAAGCAACGTGTGTGGATGGTCACTGGAGAGTGGATATTTGACTTAAGATGAGAAGCAGGCAGAGGAAGAAGAGAAGCAGCAGAAGAAGAGTAAGTGGAAGAGAAAGGATACTGGATCTCCTAAAGTTTTTTTTTGTTTGTTTGTTTTTCCTGAAGTTTTTTTGACCTCGTAATTATTCTTTCTTTTTTTCCTATCAAGAGGGAAGAAGCCAAGCCTAGGATACAAGCTGGGCAAAATGTGTGTCCTTACCTATAGTATAGGTATAACCAGAGTCCCAAATTCATAAGGTGGTTGAGGTGCTCATCAGGTCATGTATAATACTTGTCAGTTACTGATACATAATAAACTCCAAACATATGCTAGTTTCCATGTTGTTGCTGCATCTTGGTCTTGCACTAGGATCAGCTGAGAAATCTTTCATCTATGACTAGACCTTCTTGCTACAGTCTCAGGTCCACCTTTGGGCACTGTGATTTTCCCGGCTTTTCAAATTTACTC